>NC_090265.1:1502236061-1503608561 GCF_040414725.1 Anabrus simplex
GACTCAGAGAAATAGGTAGAAAATAAACATATTAGTCGTTCACTCCAATGCTCCTGGAAAGTAGTGGTGGTGATCATTGTTTTAAAAGGAAGTACAACTACGCAACTACCCTCTATATAACAATAATCAGTGAGAAAAATTTGGAAGGGATCCGACAGGAAGGAGATACCGTGTGTATTATTCTACCGCCCCTACCCACAGGGGCGCTTCTGGAAAGAGAATAAAACTAATCCATTTCTCTCCGCAGGGTCTTACAGATGTTGAATGCGGCTACGAATCATGAAGCTTCAAGTAAGTCAGATATCACCGGTAACTCCATCAAACTTGCGTCAAGCTCTTCTTGCCATCTTTCTAATCCGATATTTTGGGGTCAGTTCTTTCCTTTCTGAACACAACTGATACGCATAATATTGAATTTTTTTCATTTTTTTCGCCTTCCATGACCTTTTTTTTTTCTTTCCTAGATTTCCTATTTGTTACAGAGTTTTTCTTGTACCTGGTGTGTCCATAGGGATGAAGGCTTCGATGCCCTAAACAAGTCTGTTCGTCCGTCCATCCATCCATGACTCAGCTACGATATAGTCTACAATCGGAGGGCCAGTTACCACATACACATCAGTTGTAAAAACTAAGATGTTAGCAGCTTTGCTTCGGAATTTTGAAAGAATTATCCCAGAAGCCATAGAAATATACACCCGAACATGTATTTGGAAGAAAATGAGCAATTTTTGGATACCTATTATTCACAAATTACCAATAGGCTTGTGATTATTCATGGTCACAAATACATGTAACTATATATGAATGAAACAGAATTAAAATGAAACGTGAAATAAAATACTCATACGTCGGACTATGTACTCACACTTTGTACTTACCTGATTACATACACATACAATTGTTGATGGGCGCCAGCTACAAATAGATGTAACGTTAATAGAATGAGAATCTTGAATATCTGTAGGGTGTGAGGTAATGAGCTTAGTTTGACAGCATAACATATAGGTTCTGGGAAATGGAGGTTGTCGTTCGGTTTCCCCATTAAAATGTGAAGTTATATGATCTAGTATTAAAATGAAACAATTAATTTATTTGATACTAAACAAAATATATTTTAAATGCTCATTTTAATGAGTGAGTTTTACTGCGATAATTCGAAAGATAATATAAAAATCTGACATCATAACTGAAGGAAACTGTAGTCTTTAAATTTGAAATCCTCTTGACCGGAAATTTCATATTTTACAAGAAATGTATCCCTCACTGGTTCACGTAATTCTACCTTGAACACTTTGAGTGTTATTACGACGTATTCCTCTGAATTGGTATCAGCTGTAGGTATCTCAAACCTAATGTGGTGATGTACCCTTTGAGGTTCACAAACGAGATATAGCATGACTTCACAATCAACTTTACAAGTAATTCACTGATAACTGTTAGTCTGCATTACGACGACTCAATATTCGGCTGTCACCGAACTGACACAAGAACTCAACCAAACAGATACACGAAACACACTCGGAACATATAATCCATTTGGTCACTGACGATTACGTATCCATGCGACTGCTTCTTCTTCATCTCACTGACTCACTGACCATCTGTGGCCTCACTCTCCTTCCAACTCATTCTAACCAACTGAACTCTCCAACTGACTGCCGCTATAGGATACATCCCATATATATAGACACTAGTTGTCTCATGGTCTAACATCCATGTTATGGTTAAAAACAGATATGATGTCACTCCCACCCAGCTACAAATGTTACACATTTTGTTGAAATAGCCTTAGGAAAATTTGGAGTTCCCTAAATGTGATCTCATAGCTAAATGCATACAATTACAGAGCGATGACTCGACAGTTACTGTAACAGTACTACACCATATGTTGCAATGTTTTAAAAGGTAGTATCACAAACAATATATCCATATCCGATATTAGGCATTAAGTCTCACTCTACATAATTTTGATGCTAATACACACACATATATACATATACACAATAAATTAACTACAATGAAGCAAGCGATAATTAATTAATACATAGCGAAATCAGATTATAGAACTGATTCAAACAAATAATAATAATAATAATAATAATAATAATAATAATAATAATAATAATAATAATAATACAGATGAATGCTTGTAATGGGATTTGAACCGTTACAGGCTATGCAGGACACAATATGAAAACACAGTACACTCACAGTCACAGGACAGCAGTGGAAAATGTGCTTTTTACTACCACGCAGTCCGACTCGTTGGCTGAATGGTCAGCGTACTGGCCTTCGGTTCAGAGGGTCCCGAGTTCGATTCCCGGCCGGGTCGGGGATTTTAACCTTCATTGGTTAATTACAATGGCCCGGGGGCTGGGTGTTTGTGCTGTCCCCAACATCCCTGCAACTCACACACCACACATAACACTGTCCTCCACCACAATAACACGCAGTTACCTACACATGGCAGATGCCGCCCACCCTCATCGGAGGGTCTGCCTTACAAGGGCTGCACTCGGCTAGAAATAGCCACACGAACTTATTATTATTATTACTACCACGCAAGAGCTGTGTACATTTCATATGTTCCAAAGACGTCATCGGAACTCGTGTGGACCTGGGAATGGGGATTATGATAATGGATCGGTCGCCTTGATAAAAGAAATACAGGAATGCACTCGAAACGTTGGAAACTTCTACATAAAACAATCCGAACAATGTACGAAATAGTCGTCGTACGAGGGCTGATCAAGAAAGACTGAGACTGAGTTTTCTTCACAGTTGTCCATTACTCTACTTCAATATTTACATGATATTCTCCAAAGTATTCCCTTTCTACTTGATTGCTCTTCGTATAGTGCTTCTACCACTCCTCGAACACATGATGCAGGGCATATTTTATCAGGTCCTTGTGAATAGGCTCACATTTCTTGAGCACAGCTTCAGAAGTCTCAAATCGAATGCCGCGGAGCTTTGATTTTGGTGACGGAAATAAAAAAAAAGGGTCACAGGGAGTGAGATCGGAGCTGTAAGGTGGATGTAGTACAAAGATTATGTCAAATTTAGCCAAAAATTGAATATCTTGATTGGCGACGTGAGGTCATGCGTTGTCATGATGAAATTCCCGCTCATCCCTATGAAGTTGCGGTCGTTTCTTTCCAACAACCTTACTGTTGTCAATGTTGACGTGTAGTTTCCTCCTGTAAGAGTACTGCTCCTTTCGCGTCATCTTTTTATTTCTTATACATGATATTTGTTCGTGGCGTCGACCTCTGCAGATCTTTTACCACTGACTTGTGCCAAGCTCCTCACTTTCATCTCTCCTATCCGACCTCACTTGGTCAACTCTTGTTCTCTTCCGACCCGACGGTATTACGTATGGAGGCCTAGGGAGTCTTTCATTTTCACACCCTTCGTGGCCCTTGTCTTCCTTTGGCCGATACCTTCATTTTTCGAAGTGTCGGACCCCTTCAATTTTTTCTCTCTGATTAGTGTTATATAGAAGATGATTGTCTAGTTGTACTTCCTCTGAAAATAATAATCACCACCACCACCACCACCACTTTTGCCACTACTTTCACTATATAAGAGGAGCCTGCCTGTAAGTGTAATTGCGGAAGTGTAAAGTGTTGAATGTAAAGAAAGGAATGTTAAGGACGACAAAAAAACACCCAGACCCCAGGCCAGGGATATTAATCATTTACAATTAAAAATCCGTTACCCGGCCGGGAATCGAACATGGGGCAGACGGGTGTCTCGCGTCACCTAGTTTTATGGTAGGCGAAATAAAGCAGGGTCTACAACACAGAGCATTACTACAAACAGCAGTGCTGGGCATTATGCAGTATATGAAACCCTACTATTTTCAAATATTCAAGGTACAGGCATGAAACTATCTTTTTTTTTTTCGCTAGTTGCTTTACGTCGCACCGACACAGATAGGTCTTATGGCGACAATGGTACAGGAAGGGCCTAGGAATGGGAAGGAAGCGGCCGTGGCCTTAATTAAGGTACAGCCCCCAGCATTTGCCTGGTGCGAAAATGGAAAACCACGGAAAACCATTTTCAGGGCTGCCGACAGTGGGGTTCGAAACCCACTATCTCCCGGATGTGAGCTCACGGCTGCGCGCTCCTAACCGCACGGCCAACTCGCCCGGTCATGTAACTATCAAGGAAGCCGAGGGAAAATTCAGGTTCAGCCTTTCTTGATCTGTCCTCACAGAGTATTATTCTGGGTGCTAGGGGCCGATGACCTTCGATGTTGGGCCCCTTTAAACAACAAGCATCATCATCATCATTCTGGGTCATCGTACTCTTGGCGGACCTTGCCCTTCCGAAAGGTAGGTAACACCACCAGTATAGTAACACTCCTCCTTACACAAGGCCACTGATGACTATCGTTCAGAACAGAACACAGGAGGTTCTGTTCGCCAGGCAGGTTCACATATGCACCGCAGTCTTTAACAAATCCACCTCTCAGCACGTGTGATAATTTTAAACCAGCCCGCATGAAATATTAACAACATATACACACTGCACAAGGCATATGGTTCAAGCTACAGAGGAAGAAATTGTTATCCTCACAAACAGTTAACTAGAAGAATTTACAAGCTAATTGGGACAATATTAATAGGCTGTGACAGCTCTTTGATGTGACCTTATTTTACAAACAATGAGCCCGAGGTGACGTATAGTGCATACCTAAATTTTTGAATAAACTTCGGGACTATCCTGGGAAGATGTTATGACATTTCGCAGATCTTGTTATGAATAACAATTTGTTAACTCGCTGCTCAAATCCCCGCCCATCTTCCAGCTAATTGAGTAATTTGTTTATAGTAGCACGAGCCAGAAGCTATTTGGCTCGGAAACAGAAACCGTTTACCTGACTTGCCCTGTCACAGCGCCACTCAACCGTGTTATTTTTAAAACACGCGCCCGTGTTCACAAACTGAAGGGTAGAAAACTGTCTTCTTCTTCTTCTATTCATCTAACAAGCTGGCTCGTTTGTTTTTTAAACACAAAACACGTCCACAGCAGTAAGTCCAGGATTTGTTTACAATGACGTCCATATTAAAGCGTTTCGCTGTTCGACTCGTAAGAATTTAACTCTTACTTTTATCCTTTAGTTCTTCCATTTCTACTACGTTCATTTAAATCGAGTAATTCAGTTGGGCTACGTCACCAACCTCACTCGCTGCCAATTATTGATTGATGCAGTATTTTTGCATCTGTATCCTGTCACAGCCCAAAGAAAAATGTAGCTTCCACAGAAGTCTCGATCTCATTATCATTTTTTATTTTTATAATTTGCTTTACATCGCACCGACACAGATAGGTCGTATGGCGACGACGGGAAAGGAAAGGGATAGGAGTGGGAAGGAAGCGGCCGTGGCATTAATTAAGGTACAGCATTTGCCTGGTGTGAAAATGGGAAATCACGGTAATTCATCTTCAGGTCTGCTGACAGTGGGATTCGAACCCACTATCTCCCGGATACAAGCTCACAGTGGTGCACCCCTTACCGCACGGCCAACTCCCCCAGTCGGTCTCATTTAGAACCATGCCAGCATATGAACTGCTGAGGTATGGGCAATGGTGAGCACGACTTGTGCGTCTGGATGTTTTGAAAGGAGCTTCTCAGAGGTCCGGTCGTGCTGAAATAGCATTTTCTGGCCCAGCGAGGAGAGCAATGGCAAACCATCTCACTTCTTATCTTGCCACTATCTCTCCTTTGGCCATCGCCATTGTTTTTTGCTTTTTTCCCCTAAAACCGCATACCTTTTGTGGTGCTATTTGGAGACCCAACCTTACATGCAGACAGATAACACCAACCAACTGGATTCTGACAGAAATTAAACAAAAAATATAGATTGCAAGAAGAAATTTCCTTGCGATGAAATCACCGTTTAATTCAAAATACACAAATTTTAAGCTGAGACAAAAATGCTTAAGTGCTACATTTGGTCATTAATTTTATAAAGGTGTGATATCTGGACACTAAAAGCAGTAACAGTCAGCCATATTGAAACGTGGTTTAGTGGAGAAAGCTTTGTATTCCATTGACAGCTCGAAACTTCAATTTCCAGTATTCGGGAAATAGCAGGTTCGAACCCCACTGTCGGCAACCCTGAAGATGGTTTTCCGTGGTTTCCCATTTTCACAGCAGGCAAATGCTGGGGCTGTACCTTAATTAAGGCCATGGCCGCTTCCTTCCCACTCCTAGCCCTTTCCTATCCCATCGTCGCCATAAAACCTATCTGTGTCGTTGCGACGTAAAGCAACTAGAAAAAAAAAAGAAAAGAAACTTCAATGAAGAATTGCTAATGAGGGCCAGTATTGGGCTAGAACTTCTAACAAGAAAGAAATTTAGGATACATGCACACCTAGGACATAAACTGGGAGGTAATCAGTAGAGTCCTGCACGGATGAGGATATCCGCGATGTTAGTGTCTTGGCGGATGCAAACTGTATGGCAGTGCGGATAATTTTGCTGATAATTTCTAAATAATGAAGTTTATTGATTTTTCACTCAGGTATATTCTTATTTTTGTTTATGGTTAGGCGATCCTTGACAGTGGTATGGGAGAATGGTGATATATAAAGACCCTTGAGACCATAAATTCCGTAAATCTGACCAAAGACTAACTGGCTCCTACTCGCAATTAATGGAAGGAAGGTTATAACGTCGATAGTTGTCGCAAGAGAAAATCCCGCATAAACCTGTGACTGTAGGGATTCTGGTACCAGGTATGAGGACTGTTGTATTTCGTTAACAGATCTATCCGTTTCAATACCGTGGGTGTAATATACTGAACTTAAATATTTACAATATCCGCGAGTGCGGGTGCGGATGAAGGAAGTGTGGATGCAGAGCGGATGCGGATAATATTTTTTACATTCGCGCAGGGCTCTGGTAATCAGTACCAACTACTGAAATTAATTCTACAACAGAAAACAGAATGTCGTAAAGACGCTGAAAAAGGCGAGCATCCTGGCTGCGAAATCACTGGTGGGTATACAACATCCTCAGGAGGTATTCCGCCTTGCAGATAACGGAGACGAATATGGCAGATTGATAGGCAACGTCAGGTGAGCCTTGTGCAGTACATTCAGGAAGAAGAAGAAGATAATGAAGAAGAAGAATTCCGTTGTCACAGATATTTAAGTACCTTCAACAATTTAGCTCTTAAGTTGGAAATTTTAGATGTGACCTTCGTTGCTGAAGTAATTACGTACACCCCAGGCCATTAAAAATGGCAACGTCACGAAGGACAATAGCTATGAAATCCATATTTATCATACATTGTGGCATTATGATAGACAGCGACAAGAGTACACTTACAAATCCGTTCTATTTGTTATATTTGTGGAAGGCGCAGAAATCAATATAATTTATTATTGAAAAGCTATTGTGAGAGCTAATTATTGTACATTCTCGCCGCATCATAAGGTGGAAAAAGTGGTGTTTCCGGGGAACACACAGCAAAATAATCATATCCTCTTCTAATCAGAGGAAAATATTGCAGGGATCGGATCCTTCGGGGAAATAAGATCTCGGCATAAGAAAGGAAAAGGACGAAAGATATAAAATAATAATACAAATTCCTAGGCCTCACCGACCTAATTCCGCCATGCCCAGAAGAGAAAAATTGTTGTCCAAGTCATATGATAAAGTTACAGGCGAGGAGAATGGCACAAGTAAATGGAGCTGATGGTAACAGAAACGACGTTCGCGAATGTTGATGGTGGTGATTATTGATTTTAATGATTTTCACCCACAAAAGTTGTGAGTCCAGGGCATGTACATCCACGTTCGACACGTGGCCAAATTCACCCGCTACAGCAGCGGATGATCAGCGGCGAGCCAGGCGTTCTGCGAAAATGGGCGAAACGTGCGTCAGATCCACTTTACATACGGTACGTGGAGGATGGTGGTCATTCAGGGTTGTTGGTGCCACATGCATCAGCTCATGTGCTGTTGGTAAATGACGTCTAGGAGGGTTGATAAAGGACAAATACATGCTGAAGGCACCAACACCTCAAGGATAAAATTGTGGCTCATAGGCTTGCCGGGAACGGAACGCAACAGGAAGCAAATGTCTCCTCATATAAGCTTCGTTTTTGCAGCAAATTAACCGTTTCCAATCGTCATGCGCATGCGCAAATCGTTTAACACGTTCTTAAAGAGTCAACTTCAAGATTATTTCTAATCACGAGTCAAGCGTTCTTGCAGCGTTTCAAACTGTTACCAGATAGTTGGCTATCAGAAAGATTCGTGGATGAAGGGCAAAACTCCGCCAACCGCCCAAGAGACGCATGCGCATTAAACTAAATGACTGGTGCAACTTTATTCATTGATGCATACATTCTGCTGGCCACTTCTTCTTACTACCTAATATTCATTTCACTGAACTTCCTCGTGTACTTATACAATGGTGTCTTGCAAATTTGAATGCGGTAAGATCCTATGATCTGTGAAATAATTAATTACTTTCTGTTTTTACATTCAGAATGTAGTAAATTAAAATGCGAAGTCTACCTTTTGCCTTCTATTCTACTCAAAAAGGTACATAAACAAACTACTAAAAGACATATAATATCGTCGCTTCACCGGTAAAACGTTGCATCCCACAATACTCTTCCTATCCATTATTCTCCTTAAGACTGGTCACGCCTCCGAGCCACATATGGATACGCAGTCCATCAGAACAGTGTCCGTTGTGTTCGTTTTTCTATGTGGACGATTAAACGAAAATGAACCTTACATGCTTTGTACACTAGGAGTGCGTAAATACGTAATGCAAACGTACATTCCTACAGTACGGTACTGTAAGGTTGATTTTCCTTTACACATGGGCATAGGAAAATGAACACAACAAAATTTGTTCTGATGGACTGCATATTCATACGTGGCTGGGAGGCGTGACCAGTCTTAAGGAGAATAATTGGTAGGAAGAGCTTTGTGGAATACAACCTCTTACCGGTCGAGCGACGATATTATATTTATGGGTCAGTTTTATTTTATAATGCAATAATTAAAAATTGCATCATATTTAGGGCCTACATTAAAGTTCTTTATAAACGATATATTTTTGTATGAGCTGAAAGCAACAAGTATTTATATGCACTTTTCAGGATGTCCCATATATAATGTGGTTCGGAGAACAGTGACAGTAATGAAAAAGTCCCAGATTTCAGTGACAATGAATTAGGCCTGCTGGAATTATTTGAAGAAAGGAGAAGACCAAAAAACTAACACTGTTTCGAAAATGTGGTCCCTTGCTACAATAATGAACAATTTATCGAACATTTTCGAATCTGTCGAGACGTTAAAGAAAATTTAAGGAAGCAGTATGCCGTTTCACGGTATTATTGCGTTCAGTCGGGAGGTAATGAAAAATTAGGGCCTTTACAACAAATTCTTATTTGATATATCTATGATATGTTGGACACCAAACTGCTTCCTTCCGAGCTGTTGTTGGCAGATTCAGCATTACGTTGAGTGCCTTATTTAAGTTCGTAAAGAAAGTCGTTCACTGTATTAGCAACTTATTGCCTCAAATCATACTCGGCCAAAAGCGAGCGAAAAAGTACAGACAGAGAAAAGATTTCCGAAGAATTGTTTCCGTGTGTCATCGGCGGTACTTGATCAGAAAACACTATTTGTCTATACAGGAATCGGACGCAGCGAGAGTTCCCATCCCTACCGCCTCAAGGGCAGTGTCCTGGAGCTTCAGACTCTGGGTCTGGGGATACAACTGGGGAGGATGACCAGTACCTCGCCCAGGCTGCCTTACCTGCTATGCTGAACAGGGGCCATGCGGAGAATGGGAAGATTGGAAGAGATAGATAAGGAAGAGGGAAGGAAGCGGCCATGGCCTTCAGTTAGGTACCATGCCGACATTCCCCTACAGGAGAAGTGGGAAACCACGGACAACCACTTCCAGGATGGGTGAGGTGGGAATCGAACCCTCTACTCAGTTGACCACCCGAGGCTGAGTAGGCCCCGTTCCACCCCTCGTACCACTTTTCAAATTTCGTGGCAAGAACCCGGGCCTCCGGGGGTGGCAGCTAATCACACTAACCACTACACCACAGAGGCGGACTTTTTCTTATTCTTCTTGCCATTTTCCCAGTTACGAGAGACCAGCATTTTGTTTTGGATTTAGCCTAGTTTTACAGGTAGATAGGCTACCTTTCCTGCCGCCAAACCTATGTTGAGGGATTTCACTATTGCAAGTTTCTGAGGTGGTTTGTATGTGCTGTATGTAAATGAAAATGTGTATTGAGATGAACACAAACATCCAGTCCCCATGAAATTTACCAAAACAAAGTTAAAAGTCCAGCCCCGAATTAAACCTGTGGCCCTCTGAACAGAAGGCCATTATGCTGACTATTCAGCCAAGGAGTCGGACAAACTTTCTTCACCCTATCTCAAGTAATTGTAGGGTCACTGGAGACACCCGAACTCATTTAGGTTTTGCCCGGGAGTTTCGGGCCGGATGCCCTTCCTGTTGCCACGTGATGTTTCGAGTGAAAATTTCCAACACAGGGTCGACTGGGATTCGAAACTTAGCACTCTGGGTGCAAAGCCAGTAGCTAAGCCACTGCGCTAATCCCACCCCCTTTTGTGAGTCTTCACTAAAATCCTGTATTACCTTGCCTCCGCAATCTCCTGGATTATTCATATCTCAATACATTTTCTATCTGGGTTTGGTTCTCATTAATGTATTTATAAATCATATAGGCTACATTGTAATGACATGATCCCACGTGAAGAACGACAAGTCAGAGCAATAATGTACAACTCATTATGTGCCATATTTGCTTTCTTAAGTGGTCCGGAGGTGTTAGTTTCTGTTCCCACGGATATGCCGCCTTAGCTTATACTTGTTAACATTCTGAGTCCGTCGCGGTAATTCCACTTGAGGAACCGCAACCTGCTGGAGACTGGGTTAATGGCACAATTATCCTAACGAGAGGTGAAACTAATTTTCTCAAAATTGCATTGCGTGAATTATATACTGTCCTGTATACAGATGCTTTTAATTACTAATGAGAAATTACCAGTTATATTTCTCGTACACCACACTGTCAACCGAATATACGTCCATCAGCAAATATAATGAATACAGGGTTTTAAATTACACATATTCCACAGCCTACATTTTAATACATGCAGTACTCAAGAGACATAATCTTATATGGTAGCAGCAATGTCATGTGAATAACAAGAAAGTAAAGGAGAAGAAGGTGGGATAATCTGTCATCCAAAGCACGATGAAAGCAAGTTAACTGAAGCAACATAGGTCTAGGTCAGACTGCCACAACATTAACCTACATAGTAACACCAACACAACTGATGGTGGTAAATAAAGTGGCTTATGGCTTTTAGTGCGGGGAGATCCCAGCACAGTTTCGGCTCGCTAGGTGCAGGTCTTTTGATATGACACCCACAAGCGACTTGCGCGTCGTGATGAGGAAGAAATGATGATGAAGACAACACATATACCCAGCCCCCGCGCCAGGGAAATTAACCAATGATAGTTAAAATTCCAAAGCCGCCGTGGCTCAGACGGCAGCGCGTCGGCCTGTTACTGTTGGATACCGTGGTTCAAATCCCGGTCACTCCATGTGCTTTTTTTGTGCTGGATAATGCGGAGGCGGGACAGGTTTTTCTCCGGGTACTCCGGTTTCCCCTGTCATCTTTCATTCCAGCAACACTCTCCATTCTCATATCATAGCATCAATTAGTCATTAATAAATCACTTTGGGAGTGGCAACCCCATCGTACTAATTGCATATATCTGCTTCATTCATTACATCCCTGACCCGGCCAATGACTGGAAAACAGGTTGTAGGTTTTCATTCATTTTCAGTTAAAATTCCAGACCCTGCCGGGAATCGAATCCGTGTTCCCTGTGACCAAAGGCCAGCACGCTAACTATTTAGCCATGGAGCCGGACACTGATGGTGGTGATGTAACTTTACGTTCTACAGTCTGTTAAGCAATAAATATAACAACTAGGCCTACAACCCGATAACATACCTGCAGAAAAAACATCATTAAGCAAGGAATAAAAATACATTATTAAGCAAAGAATAGCGTGTTTCGTTCTAGAAAGAACATCATCACATTCTATCAAATCACACAGTTTTGGCAGGGACTACTCATACGGGTGATAGAAAAAAATTAATGCAATAATTTTAACAAATGCTAGTGGTTATCCCAGCTTCTAGAAGCAGAACAACCAGCATATCATGAAGATAACGAATTCCGAACTACTAGTGGGTGGGGGTGGTAGAATACATCCACGGTATTCCTTGCCTGTCTTTAGAAGGGACTTTCAGGATTTCCGGGGGCTCTCGACTTGGGAGCGTGAGTTGACATCCACGGGGCATCTGATACCTTCATTTGTCCAAAGATTGCCCAGTACTCCCTCTTTAAACAATAATTACCACTACCACCACTAAAAATTTGGACATGAAAAATTAATACATCAGCATAAGGAGTGATAATGCGATGAAACGCTTAAAAATTAGAGACTCCTTAAGCATTGCAGTCCTGATATTTTCTGGGTTAAAAGAGTTATCCAAGGGAGGTCGGACAGAAAGGGTCAAGTTAGGCACCTGGCACAAGTAAGTAGAAGCAATACGAGATTCAGTTAGAAGTTTCTTCATGCTCCCAAGAAAGTCACTTCTTTTAGTCACCTCTTATGACAGGTGGAGGATACCATGGATGTACCATTATTTAATTTTTTCGTTGAGAATTGTCGACTCAGTTAATGCAACCTTAAAGCTTTTCAGTCCATAGAAAATAATTATAACACATATAACACGCTAACATACCTGTAAGTCCGCCTCGGTGGTGTAGTGGTTAGTGTGGTTAGCTGCCATCCCCGGAGGCGCGGGTTCGATTCTAGGTTCTGCCACGAAATTTGAAAAGTGTTATGAGGGCTGGAACGGGGTCCAGTCAACCTCGGGAGGTCAGCTTAGTAGCGGGGTGTTCGATTTTCACCTCAGCCATCCTCGAAGTGGATTTCCGTGGTTTCCCACTTCTCCTCCAAGAAATGCCAGGATGGTACGACCGCTTCCTTCTCTCTTTTCTGTCTATGCCTTTCGATCTTCCCACCCTCCCTCAAGGCCCCTGTCCAGCATAACAGGTGAAGCCGCCTGGGTGAGGTAGGTACTGATCATCCTCCCCAATTTTATCCCATTAATCAAATATCCTGAGTCATATTTTACTTGCGGCAGGGTAGTCAGTACCTTTCTGTTCCTACTCTAGCCAACAGTAGGCCTAAATGGTCTACCCAACGAAACTGTTTAAATTCGAATATCTTACGGGACCCATGGTTATATAGTGTTAGGCTACAAGTGTATGATTTTCGTTGCTTCCCTGGGACCTGATCTCGAGAGGCTATTTATTCCTCACGTTTAGAGCACATCAATTGTTAGCACCCTGTACCTGAGTCAGCCAACGAGACGCGACTCGATGTCTGCTGTAGCGTCCCGTTCTCTGTATCCGCGTTCGCCGGTGTGATTAGCGCTCCAACTAACCTTTAATATGCAAATTAACCGCTGACACGCCCACTAGTTCAAAGCCAATTTTACAGATTTCCCCATATTTTTCTAGAAAATAAACGTTGGTTATTAGCTCTGAAGCGATAGGCAGTCTTTTGAAGGAAGTCATTATATTAATGAGATTAACTGTTTCCGTCTAGAAACTCTTAATTATACAACATTTCTGCCATGCTATCCAATCTTCCTTTTGCCACTGACCTACGACCTGCGTGGACGGACTCTGTTGAAAATTCATGCTGTGTACAGGATTAATTGTTTAAATATGGTAGTTATCATACATGGAGATGAAAACGAGAAAACAGTGACAGCGATAAACATGAGTGATCTAATGAAAATGAATTCGGTACATTGAAGGGGTATTTCACCAAATTATTTGGTGACTAAATGTCGAAGGTGCTTTCTTTTAAGAGATTAGGAACTTATTTGACTATCAGTCTGCTTTGTATGTTTGCGCGAACTTGTGTAGAAACTATTATAGTGTTATTCTGTTCCATCTTTAATCGGTTAAGTAGTGTCAACGTTTGCGGTTACCGTAGAGCCATGGTAATTGGGGCTGACGATTCCTCGAATTACAACAACAACAACAAAATAAATAAAAGATAAAAAATCTAGGATTACATGGAAATCACGGTAATCAAAGGATAATGCGTAAATAAATGTTTAATGAGTACAAAGGAAAGTTTAACAATGCAGTACGCGCATGTGTTAGATATGGGCTAACATTACCAAATTTAAGGCAGATCCTCCTTGGTTCAGGCAGCAGTGCGCCGGCCTCTTACAGCTGGGTTCCGTGGTTCAAGTCGTGGGCACTCCATATGAGATTTGTGCTGGACAAAGCGGAAACGGAACTGATTTTTCTCCGGGTACTCATCTTTTTCCTGTCATCATTCATTCCAGCAACACTCTCCAATATTTCATCTGTCAGTCATTAATCATTGCCCCAGAAGAGTGCGACAGGCTTCGGCAGCAGGCACAATTTCTATCCTTGCCGCTAGATGGGGGCTTCATTTATTTCATCACTAATGCGGTCGAATGACTGGAAACAGGCTGTGGATTTTTCATTACCAAGTTTAAAAGAAAGACAAATTTCAATTTTAAAGAAACTGTCCAAGAGTCTCCTGTTATAAAATGCAGTAGAGCTTCGTCTTTAAGTAGCACTATCGAGAATCTTCTAAGAAGCATAGTATCAGTTGGCATAGCTTCCACTTACTGCTCGATATCACACAGTGCCGCTTTCTTTGTGTGTTAGTATGTATTGCACAGTACATATATTATAAACGGAAAACGTACTTGCAAGAAATGCACAAACGAGGTTTTCGTAAAAAGTTTTTGTAAAAGTTTAATTTTCGTAAGACTAGTTCGAATTACATGGACCCTCTAATTACTGGGACTGTACTCTACTTCTATCTTCTTTGGTTTCATACGCAAATTTCCAAGGTTGTGCTTGAAAAACTCGCTGTATACATGAAATTGTTTTACAACCAGACGCTTTTCCTAACGGCAACACTACAAAACTGAAAGGAATATCTGAATCATTAAGGCTAACTTCGGTACGGATGTGAAAATGTACAAGTTCTCCATATCATTTGCCGGGCTGAGTGGCTCGGACGGTTGAGGCGCTGGCCTTCTGACCCCAACCTGACAGGTTCGATCCTAATTCAGTCCGGTGGTATTTGAAGGTGCTCAGATACGTCAGCCTCGTGTCGGTAAATTTACTGGCACGTAAAAGAACTCCTGCGGGACAAAATTCCACCACCTCGACGTCACCAAAAACCCCATAAGAAATAGTTAGTGGGACGTAAAACCAATAACATACTAATTCTATATTATATAATAAAACTCTCAACTGTACTTAATATAAATCTGAGTTGTACTGAGTATCCATGTAAATGACAATTTTGCCTGTACACTTGAAATATTTGCTGCAAAGGTCATTTTAATCCCGGATTAAGTAGCCATTATTCGAAAGTAGGTTCTTTTTAATTTTTGTCTGTCTCTGTGTTTGTTATTACACCACAGGAAAATGGTGGAAAAGAACTAGAAACCCAGTATTTAAGTTATGAAATAGCTGTGTTGTGCAGTCTAACCTGTATAAATAATAAATATTATTTGATTAGCATACAGTGGCGACCGGAGAATGAAAAATAATCTCGTATCAAAAATATATCGTACCTTCCTCCGACCTGTTGCACTATATGGTTACGAATGCTGGCCGACTACGACTGAGGCAGAGCGTCGACTGGACATCACTGAGACGAAGATGCTGAGGTGGACAGCTGGCATCATTAAACTTGATCGCATCTTCAATGAAATCAGCAAGGAGGAATTTGACTTTACACCGATTCAAGACAAAATGTGCGAGAATCGCGTACGATTGTTTGGACACAGGGGCCGATAATACCGCGAAGACGGGTTACATATTAGAAGACGTCGATAGGAAACCGAAAGGACGCCCATAACAGCCATGGACTGATACTCACCCACCAAGTTCTAAAGAGCGTCAATCTCCACCCTGACATGGCCCAGGACAGAACTAGAGGCAACGAATCCAGGCAGTGGACTCTGCCACCAGGAGGGACACACGTCGAAGAAAAAGAACACAAAGCAGAATATACAGTGACGTAGTAATATTAAGGGCACAAAAAGAGGGAAATTTAATTTGTTCATTAATATTAATTGTACCGAAAAAATGTACGCATTAAATTTTGCGAAGTATCATTTTGAGTCCTCTATGTTTCAATGGTTTAAACCGCACGGAGAATAAACAGAGATATTTGTGATTGTTACGTTCCTCACGAGCTCTTCTGCTGACCCTATGGTTGCGATTTGATCAATAACCCGCAATTTCACTATGATGGCTTATATTAATGAATATATTATTTTGAAGATTGCTGTCCTAGAAGGTTAAACTGGCCATTTTTGTTGAGGCTCAAAGTGGAACATTTCATGAAATCGATAATTTTTTGGAGGGACAGAGTGGGACAGTAAAATACTGACGACTTTACAAAATGAGTAATTAAATTTCATTACAAACAACTTTCACTAGTTATATAAGCAATAGCGTTGTTATTATATGACATATGATATAGGCCTTTCGCGGGTTTAAATGCAACATACAAAGTCACCTCTGGAGTTCGTTACATTTTCACACTTCTCTACAGTGTTGCTGCATATTTTTAAAGATCAGTATTCTTAGAGCGGGTAAAAAACCACTAATAATTATCAAACCTCTTTTTTGTGACGTGAAGTGTTTTGCTTGAAAACCCACGATATGATATTGATTTAACATCCCTTCAAGCGTTTTTGAATTTAAGGGACACCAGAGTGCTGGAATATTTGGCTGGAGTTCCTTAGCTTTCTCGAAGCCAACGACTAGCCACATTTGATTATCCGCAAATACTACCTACTTCAGCTGGGCTCGAACCCTCTATTTTCCTAAAATAAGGATCACAACTAACCGACAGCATCACTAAGGTGAGAAATACATAGACAAAAATGATGATGATGATTATTATTATTATTATATTATTATATTATTATTACTTCCTTCCTTCCTTCCTTCCTTCCTTCCTTCCTTCCTTCCTTCCTTCCTTCTTTCTTTCTTAATCCATTTACACTCCAGGGTTGGTTTTCTCCTCGGACATGGCGACGGATTCCGCCTCTACCACCTCAAGGGCAGTGTCCTGGAGCGTGAGACTTTGGGTCGGGGGTATTAAGTTGGGGATGAGGATCAGTACCCCACCCGGGCGGCCTCACCTGCTGTGCTGAAGAGGGGCCGTGCGGGGGAAGGTGTGGGAAGATTGGAAGGAATAGCGAAGGAATAGGGAAGAAGCGGCCGTGGCCTTAAGTTAGGTACCATCCCGACTTTTGCCTGCAGAAGTGGGAAATTACGGAAAACCACTTTGAGGATGGCTGAAGTTGGATTTGAAACCTGCTCTACTGAGCTGACCTTCCGAGGCTGAGTGAACCCCGTCCCAGCCCTCGTACCACTCTCCAAATTTCGTGGCTGAGCCGGGAATCGGACCCGGGCCTCCAGGGATTGCAGCTAATCACACTAACCACTACACCGCAGAGGCGGATATTATTATTATTATTATTATTATTATTATTATTATTATTATTATTAGTATTTTTATTTAAATAATTGTGCCTTATATAAATAACAAAGTAATATTTTAAGTATCTTTCACTCAATCGTGGTCCCCCATTTGAAGTAATCCTTCAATTCGCGGGAGCTTCAGCCAGCAGAACAAATCTAACGAGTACTGCAGTGACGACAACATGCTGTCACAACGTTATGAAGTCTCCCCATTCGACACAAGTTCTTTGTCCCAAGTGGACTGGACAGTCAGTTATTAGTCCGACAGGTTTATGTTCGCTCGTCAATCGTTTAGTGTCGTGCTCCTTTCCGGAACCTTATAAGGAGTCTATTTAAAACTAATGATAGTCTGTTATAAATGGCATGCTATACTGCTATATTAATTGATACTATATACAATACGCTTAAAAATAATGGACCGTCACTGAAAGACCATGGTGTTATGTTCTCCCTAAATAGAAAATTCAACACATCTCTCATGTTTATGACATATAGAGTGGAACAAGCCCGACGGGCTGTCGAATTGAGACCTCTTAATTTGTACTTTATATAGCATGTCAGTCAGTCAAACTGTCTTATAAGGCGATCTTCTGAAACAAGTTCCGGTAACAATTAATTACATTTTGTTATAGACAACTAGGTTATATAATTGGTACAACGAGGTTTTCTTCTGATAGACTACAGTACTTACAAGTACTGATTTGTATTATTATTATTATTATTATTATTATTATTATTATTATTATTATTATTATTATTATTATTATTATTATTATTATTATTATTCCTGGCCTTTTCCCCCATTTCATAGGGTCGGCTCTTGATGCTGATTTTGCCCTGTTGTACGGCCAGATAACCTTCCTGATGAGGACGGATATATTCACTATTCTGTCTTTCTGCGAGGGTTTGTAGTGTGGTGTGTTTCATGTATTGAGCTGAACACAACTAACCAATCCCTGACTCGGAAGAATTAATTTACGCTGTTAAAAATCACCGAACCGGACGGAAAACGAATCTGGGGTACTCTTTTGGAGGCCAGTCCGCTGACCATTCAGCCAAGGAGCTGTACTGTTTTGTAAAGAAGGAAACATGTTTGATTTTACTACATCTCTCGCAGCGGGAACCATAGACTGGTGATGACTGTGGTGAACCAATGGCAGACTACGCCACAATACGAGTCTAATGTTATAAATAGGGCGAGGATGTTTATGGCCTGAAAATTTTAGGAATATGCAAGCATTTATGACCTAAAAAGTATTAAAATATGACATTAAAGATTTTTGGTCGAAATCTTCAGAATCTTGCCGCTGTTTTAATTAGCATTATATTGAAAATACACTTTTAAATTCTAAAACATTCAATAATAATAAATAATTAATAGGCCTAATATTAACTTTATTATATTTTCAATTTATTGATTTACTCAATCCAGAGGTAGGCCTAACTCTCGACTCTGCACAGAATGAAATAAATGCCAATTTTTGACGGGTGATCAGACAGAATTACAATAGCAAGTTACGTATATTTAAAAGTTTTCAAATAGGAACGATCTTCTGTTTTCACGCAACACTGACTTGCGACGGCAGAAAGACCGCTCAACATCGCAGGATGTTACTGGGGCATATTTGAAATACGTCAAAATCATTAATCAATTCAGGCTCACGTTTCTGTCGCTTTATACGCACCTGTATCCTTCTATACAGACTACCCTCGTAATTCACATAAATATATATTTCTAAGAAAGATAATTGTAAGAAATTGCAAACAACAATTAGGAGATGTGAAACATTCGTCTTCGAGACGACTGCAAGCAGGTGTGCGAAAATGGAATAAAAATATATAAATATGACCAAAACACGACAATTCACGAGGACTATAATATGAAAAATCGCTGGAAAATGACATAAAACATTAAAAAAAAATCAAAATATGACTTTATATGAGCCCTGAAAATTCCATCATATTAGTCACCGTAGATAAAAGCATGCTTAACTTGTATTTTCTATGGAAATAATATAAAGAAAAAGTATTACATGTCATAAATATCCGGGTGCTAGTTATAATGCATCTATCTCTGTACTGTATCCAGTGTGAACCCGAACTCCACCGACAAACTTTCGGGGGTTGTTCAGGGATACCTTCTGAGTATAATAGTACAAGGAACCCATGGTCTTCGGTGGCACGTTACCGTGTAGTTGTATTTCGTTTGGTTTGTTACCGCAGTTTGCTTTGTATCTGTATTGCACTGAACATAATAATAATAGTAATAATAATAATAATAATAATAATAATAATAATAATAATAATAATAAAACTCAAAAATATAAAACAAAATGTCTGTCTCTCGAAATGCAAGATTAGACACTATCAAACTGTAATTAGACCCGAAGTATTATATGCATCTGAATGTTCGAACATACAGGCTGCTCGAAAAACTGTCAATTAAGGCAAGAAGGATAATCCCAAACATTCTTGGTCCCAAAAAGAAAAGGATACATTTTTACCCTCACCTCTTCAGATTGCCAGCTGAAAAAATCTGCAAACGATTGCTATCCTACTTCAGAAGTCTCAAAGTCTCCATGGTTGGTGGAGATCGATAAGGATCTTTCAAAGAATGGAATCACAGAAAGAGATATTCAAATCTGAGTACCACTCATCAAGAACCATGTCCATTCTGATACACAGCAGAAAGCTCACTCCGAAAGGATGAAAACCTGGTGGGCCAAGAAGACAAACAGTTGAGATCTCGCTGTCCTTAGTGGCCCTAACGATGAAAAAGAAGAATTAATTTTTTACGTCCGTCCTAAATGCTAGTTCCTGACAGACGCCGGGTGTCGGAATTTTGTCCCGCAGGAGTTCATCAACGTGCCGGAAGCCAACGACACGGAGTTCTTACCTTTAATTTCGTGCGGTTATTTCTAGGCGAGTGCAGCCCTTGTAAGGCAGACCCTCCGATGAGGGTGGGCGGCATCTGCCATTTCTTACCTTTAACCCTTTAAAGGCCACCGACTTAAGCCGGATTTGAATCAGTAAACTGGGCTCAGAAAGCCAAACTCCTACCATTCTTGAGCGTGTAAGACAGTCGATGGTGCGTCGCTGTACACTCTGCCGTGATCATGGTGGTCGCCATTTTGAACAATACATGTAATGGAACAGTTCTGCATTTGTTACGTATCGTACTGTACAGTGCACTGACAGAACAGATTGATCAGACTGTACGTGTTTCGTTGAGGGTTGTTGCATCACTCTGTGCTTTGTGTTGTACGTTTCCGCTATTACACATTACAGGCTTTTTCACCGTTGTGAAGGCAGAAACAAGGATGATTGGGGTAACAAACCGCATAACTTACATCATAATTCTATCATTACTCTCTAACGATCCATCGGTGACCACGGGTCGCTTATATCAATATGCTCAGAAGGTATCCCTAAACAAACTCCAAACGTTTGTCGGTGGAGTTCGGGTTCACCCTGTATACAAAAAACAATTGTTTCATTTTAGTCTGTCTATGGGAGTAGAACTCTTTATGTGCTGAAGGGACTGGCATGAAATATAGCATTTGGATAGAAAGCATACTGAAAAGAAAAACTAGACTACGAATTGTTACTATATTCTTAAGTAGAATGGGCTTTTACTGTTTTTGTACATATTACCACTATGCTTAAATGTTCAAATAAGTTCATACAACTGTAGTTGCATAAAGTAATATTTTGAACACTTTTGGCCAAATTATTATCTGAGAAGACATACCTACATATCTGTTGAATACGGTTTCTGGTATTTTTTACTTTCAAAATTGCAAATAATTATATTTAATCCCTTGACTATAATGAGTGTAGTTTCCTCCTGAAGTATTCCGCAATCTTCAGGAAAATACTGGGATAGTACCTTATTTCATATACTGGATGACCTAGTCAAATCCCAGCCTTAATTTTTACACAAACTTCTACAATCACAGTAACACTGGTTAACAGACATGTATTGAAGCACTCAATGGATGGTATCAGTCGAAGCTAAATTATCTGCACTGATGTCGCGGAATATAATCAAAAGCGATCAAATAGATACCTATGCCACAACTGTATAATGAACAACATAAATACGCCATAAAAGACTAAAGATGCCTTACTACAACATACTATATCCGCTAAAGAAGAATATTGGAATTGATAACAACACTCTCACCGGACTTGAAAAGTGCAGACACACACATCACAACAAAGTGAATATACACACACATAATCTTACAGAATAATAAACTCCCTTCAGTACAAGATAAGTACCCCGGCCGTCGATGGAATTTATTTGGGGCAACATTGCCAACAAGAGGCTACCACTGAAATGGAAGGAGACGTTGTGTCTTTGCAGAAATGAAGCGATACGTTCGGAAAAAAATAATTCTCACACAACAGCCAGCAGATAAATATTTAAGACAAAGGATTATAAAAGTACCGAAGAAAGTGTATAGCAATGGACTTGGCAATCATAAACAAAATTCTACAAACGGTATTACAGCATTAGTACAGCGAACGACCGAAGATGGTTGATTTTAACATGATTTCGAATACACGTTAGGTTTATTAAACTCAAACATTAGAAGAAAAGACGACAACTGAAGTGCAAAATTATTGGGAGTTGTGCAACTCTGCAACAGTACCACGCACCGCCCACCGCACCGCCACAATTATTACATTCTACAGCATGACAAGACACCTCGAAAGCTCAACGTATACAATCTCCGCCGTTGGTATGCGCGAAGAACGGGAGAAAAACAAAAGCACAGCAGGCTTTGGGTCCGTCCTATACACATTTTAATTCAGGTGTAATACGTGACTAAATCGTAAAGGGCTAACGTCATAGTGGTCTATCAAAACCAAGGTAGATTCAAAAATTTATGAAACGTACGTATGTACGCGCGCGCGTGTGTGTGTGTGTGTGTGTGTGTGTGTGTGTGTGCAATGTTACTACTGTTTGTGATTCCCTACCTTACCCCTTTTGTAATTATAAGACTACTCGATGATGATAAAATTGCTATCACAATGTGAAGTGGAATTACGTATTTGGTAAACATTGAAATTTCATATTAATCAAGACAGACATTATACAAGTGAAGTCTACTGTACGTTTGTGTGATTCATTCATTCGTAAATTTCTTGTTATCTAAATATGGGCATCGGTGTGATATTCTGAGTTTTTTAAATGGGTCATGAAATTCAGGCAACAAGTGTTTGCGAAGACGGTTTTTGTTTACGTTTTTCTCTCTCTAATTACGTGTTAATTTGTTAAAATTTGAAATCATTTCCTGTATAGCCTATTAACTATTATGGTAAAAAAACAGGAGATAGGTAAGTGTCATAACGGATTCCTAGAAGTATCTTGCATTCATTTCCACATTTCCACGTTTTTTCAACCTTGCGTACCAAAAGCTTACCACGTTGGGTTCATGGATTTTCTTGGCAAATGCCTCGAAGCACTACACGTAACATTTTCCTTGGAATCATTTTCCTGGTGCTTTGCGTGGGTAAATGTTTTAGCAAGGGCTCCTGTTGTGTATAATGGGATACAATAGCTTTCACAATAGTCACCACAAATATCGTCTGTGTACGAAAGACGAGCACAGTAAAGGGGCCATAATATACTCTTCCAAATAACGGTGGACTTTCGACGCCATTTCACGACATTCACGCAGGGAACTGGAAGTCACATAAGGATGACAAAGTTATTGGTATTGGACTGTAGAAGCATTGCGAGGAAAGCAATAAAATAAAGTAATTTAACAAATAAATATTTACCTCATCAAATACTGTAATAGGAGTTGAATCATGGCTAAGAAGTGATGTTATGGATGCGGACATTTTCGCGTTCGAATGACTGAAAACAGGGTGTGGATTATTATTACATAAGTTCCGAATTTCAAATTTTCAAGTCGTCACTTCATTAAGATAAGTTCTGAATTTCAAGTTTGAAAGACCTCACTTCATTAGGATAAGTTCTAAATTTCAAATTTGTAAGTCCTACTAAGATAAGTTCCAAATTGCAAATTTGTAAGTCCTCACTTCAAAGTTCTAAATTTCAATGTTTAACGATTTAAACAGAATGTAAACATATTCCTAAATATGCTAGAGTGTGATTTGTTAGAGTCTGATGATGTTCTCTCAACAAAGAAAGCTGCCATTTTATTGTAATTAAGTGTTTTTCCTGGTATAATTCTGTTACCATATGTTATCTTTTTTTTTAGATGGTTTATAAATGTATTTATTCAAAATTAGTTTCGGCAGACTGTATTAGAATGCTTAATTCAGTTCGAATGATTCAAGTGCATACACCACACAATCTTATCATGCTTAAAGTACGATGCATGGGGCTGATTTAGAATTCCTGCAGAATCTGTAGAAAGAGAGCTGTTATTGACAGTGATCGGTGTGGACATGCTTCATATCCTAACTACCCCATTACCATCTCATAAATGACTCAGTGAAAGGCAAGCTCATGTTTACGATTGATCTGTAAGACTCTATACTGTTTCTTAACTTGTATAAGTAGGAGGTTAGGATCATTTTATTTCTCAGAGGGAATAAAAATAGCTATGAGCGGGCGACAGTGCGTGGAGTTATTACAGCGTCAGTGTGTCGCAAGCCTCAGTGGTGGTGTCAGCTGACAGTCAGTCAGACAGAAAGACAGACCGACAGGCAGCTAATGGCGACACGTGCCAAGCCAAGCACAGGCAGAGAGAGTGACTGAGTGACGTGTTAAGTGGTGCGCGTTCAGGCCCAACCGACATGTGGATGTGCCAAGGTGACAGGAATACTCATTCAGTTCTGGTTACAGCTGTGCCAATGTCTCAAACGAGAGCTTCCTTCTAACAAGACCGAGAATGAAACAAAAATTTAAAAATATACGCCAGTGTACCGGTCACGTTTTTTGGAACAAGTCATATCCATCGACATAGTCGAGATATTTTCGAAAGCACCTTCTGAGTTTCTAAAGTGGTCATTGTGATAAACAACAACAACAACTACTACTGATCTGCATTTAGGGCAGTTGCCCAGGTGGTAGATACCCTATCTGTTCTTTCCCTAGCCTTTTCTTAAATGATTTTAAAGAAATTGGAAATTTATTGAATATCTCCCGTGGTAAGTAATTCCAATCCCTAACTCCCCTTCCTATAAACGAATATTTGCCCCAATTTGTCCTCTTGAATTCCAACTTTATCCTCATATTGTGATCTTTCCTACTTTTAAAAACACCACTCAAAATTATTCGTATAATAATGTCATTACACGCCATCTCTCCACTGACAGCTCGGAACATGCCACTTAGCCGAGCAGCTCGTCTCCTTCCTCCGAAGTCTTTCCAGCCTAAACTTTGCAACATATTTTTAACGCTACTCTTTTGTCGGAAATCATCCAGAACTAATCGGGCGGTTTTTTTCAGATTATTGCGGTTCTTGAATCAAGTAATCCTGGTGAGGGCTGGAACCATACCCTAGTTGGGGTCTTACCAGAGACTTATATGCCCTCTCCTTTACATACTTTTGGAATAAGTTACTATGACTGTCATATCCATCGACATAGTCGAAATATTTTCGAAAGCACCTTCTAAATACCTTCATAACCATGTGCAGAGATCTATACCCTTTATTTACAATCATATATTTCCTTATAAACACCTATGTACTTACAACGTTCCCCATTAGGAACTTCCACCACATCAACGCAGTAATTAAAACTGAGAGGACTTTTCCTGTTTGTGAAACTCACAACATGACTTTTAACCCCGTTTATCATCATACCATTGTATACTGTCCATCTCACAACATTTCGGAGGTTATTTTGTAGTTGCTCACAATCTTGTAACTTATTTATTACTATGTACAGAATATCTGCCAAAAGCCTTATCTCTAATTCCACTTCTTCACTCACAGCAGTGATATGAGGCCAAGAGACATAATATTGAGGACGAAAATACTAACCGAAAATCTAACTATTACGATTTTATCTTTTTTTTTCCAGGCTGATGACGAGTTCTACTTCTGGCTTTCTTCTTTTTATAGGTATAGATTTATAGCGGTGCGTCTTATTGTTGATACACAGCAAGTGTAAAAGTAACCCAGATGACTAGTAACCAAGTGAATTTCTTTGATTAGGTAATATTGAGACTGCGAAGTAAAATCAAAATCTAGTCTAAAATGTAGAATTTTATGCAGTTTATAAAACCCAACCTCCTATTAAGTTATTTTGGTATTATTATATATATTTCGTTGTGGGCGCTACTCATAAATGGAACATGCATCGAGCCGTCAAGTATGACTCGAAATTTACGAGGAATTAAAATGATAAACAAGGAAATAAATAGTCCCGATGAAAAAAGACGGTACTGCATTAATACAATTAAATATTTCTTACATTAGATTAATTTAGCTCATAGTAACTTTGTGAACGGTGTTAGTTTCTCCATCCACGAAGATCTGGTGAGTTGCACTTCGAAAACTATAAGGGATTTCTTGCTATCGTAACCGCGTGAGTTGGCCGTGCGGTTAGCAGCGCGCAGCTATGAGCTTGCATCCGGGAGGTAGTGTGTTCGAACCCCACTGTCGGCAGCCCTGAAGATGATTTTCCGTGGTTTTCCATTTTCACACCAGACAAATTCTGAGCCTGTACTTTAATTATGGCCACAAGGGCGATCAATTTCTTAGGGATCTCAAACTCTTCCATTGCTACATAGAGATTACTTCTATCAATGCTGTCATAGGCTGATTTGAAGTCAATGAAGAGATGGTGTGTATCAATTCCAAATTATTTACATTTTTCAAGTATCTGATCAATAGTAGATCTTCCTTGGAGAAATCCGCATTGATAGTCACCAACCACATTTTCCACGTAAGGCACCAATCTGCTGAAAATAATATTGGAAAATATTTTATAAGCAATGGATAATAAGCAGATACCTCTATAGTTAGAACACATCATGATATTACCTATCTTATGTATCGGGCAGATGATACCTACGTTCCATTCATCAGGGATTGTTTCAGGTACCCATATCTTGGCCACTAGTTTGTGAAAGTGTTTAACAAATTCATTTCCAGCATTTTCCACAAGCTCTGATTGTATTAAATCCATTCCCGGGGCTTTGTTATTATTTAACTTCTTAATGCCAAGCTCAACTTCCTCAATAGTAGGTATCGGTACTTCTATGTCTGATTTTCTTGTATTTACAGGAGGTAAGGTTACTTGGTTATCACCTGGACTTTCATTCAACAATTCATCAAAATATTGGGCCCATCTTTCTGGTATTGCTTCCTCACTGCTCAGTATTATACCATCTTTATCTCTACACAAACTTGTTCTAGGCTGGAAATGCTTACGACTTTTATTTAACTTCTGGTAGAAAGCTCTCACATCATTCATTCATTTCAAACGTTCCATTTCTTCTAATTTTTTCCTCTCATACCGTCTCTTTTTCTTCTTGTGCAATCTCTTTTCTTCTCTTCTGGAAGTTCTGTACTCTTCCACTGCTTTTCGGGTGTGGTTTCACTGTTGCATTCTCTTGTATGCTTCATTTTTTTAAGGTTGTTGTTTGTGCACACTCTTCATCAAACCAATTGTTGTGCCAGACTTTCTCTTCCCTTCCTAAAACTTCATTTGCAGTTTTTGACAATGCGACTTTAATATTCTTCCAGATTTCATCAATACTCTCTCTATTAGGTAAATCGGTTAGGGCCTCATTAAGCAAGCTAGCATATCTGAGAGAAGTTTCAGGCTCCTTCAGCCGAGCACTGTTGAACTTTCTTGCATTGGATCCATGTACCTTTCTTGCATTGGATATTCGGCTTCTAATAGTTGCTACCACAAGGTAGTGGTCAGAGTCAATATTGGCCCCCCCCCTATAACTCCCAACATCCATCAAGTTAGAGAAGTGTCTTGCATCTATTAGGAGGTGGTCAATTTGGTTAAAAATACTTCCATCTGGAGACTTCCATGTCATTTTATGCATGTCCTTGTGATTAAAAGGTGTACTTCCCACTACCATATTTCTCTAGGATGCAACATGTATAAGCCTGATTCCACTATCATTAGAAATATCATGCAAGCTATATTTTCCAATACAAGGTCTGTATTCGTCTTCCTTTCCTATCTTCGCATTTAAATCCCCGAAGATTATTTTACAGTTTGCTCTTGGGCACTCATTATAACATTCATCCAATTCATCGTAAAATGAATCCTTATCTTCGTCGCTCTTCTCTTCAGTTGGAGCATGTGCACAGATAAGACTCCAAATAAAGAACTTCCCTCTAATTCTAAGTCTAAGTTGCCCGAAAATCCATGATAAAATGTTTTATCTGCTTTTTGACAATGAAACCAGTACCAAACATGTGATCCTTCATGTGGCAGCTTTTTTCTTTGTATCACTCCTTAACCAATCCATCTCTCTTCTTGAATAGCAGTAATGTCTAGTCGATACTCATCCAGCTGATCGAGCAACTTTCTTAGGTTTCCAGCTTAGTAAAGAATTAAAACATTCCACGAACCAATTCTCAAGTCCTTCACACGTTTGCGAGGTCGTCGTAAAAAGGTCAAGCCGGCTATTTCTTCTTCAGATTTCGTAACGAGAGTTTTTGACAGATTGCGTTGTCAGCCCAACGCCAACCCCCAGCAATTCTGGAGGGCCGATGTTTTCTTTCTGGGTTGTCTCCCTTAGCTGGTGGGTGCCCATTTTGAAGCGTCGGAAACTCGCTTTTTTGCCCTTGCATGACTTAGCCGTGTACACGCAGTATACCCGTTGCCCAGGGCCACGGCTTGGACATGCATGTATCGGACTTGGTAGGAATAAATGGCATTTCCTGTGCTTTATTAGTACACTTCCACCAGCAAGAATTGAACACACAGGGCCACATACTACCCCTTCGGCCCCCAGACATATTTTTTACCACTGAAAAATATCAGCAAAATTAGAAGCGCGTCTTTCAGGATGAACTTCATGATGAATTCTGATGAAATGAAATGTCGTATGGCTTTTAGTGCCGGGATATCCCAGGACGGGTTCGGCTCCCCAGGTGCAGGTTTTTCTATTTGACTCCCGTAGGCGACCTGCGCGTCGTGATGAGGATGAAATGATGATGAAGACAACACATACACCTAGCCCCCGTGCCATTGGAATTGACCAATTAAGGTTAAAATCCCCGACCCAGCCGGTAATCGAACCCGGGACCCTCTGAACCGAAGGCCAGTACGCTGACCGTTAAGCCATGGAGCCGGACATAAGAACTGATGAAACCTGTATATACTGTCCCATATGATATGCGACTCTACAATGCTTTTTTTGAAAACCAAATAACAGGAATTCTAAAATAAAAGTGCCACTGTAATAAGGAAATGTACTTGGAAATAAACTGAAACGGATGAGGTGAGCAATCAGGAAGCATATGCTGTCTGATTACCTTCATTATTCTGCAGCGCAGTCACACACATGAAGAAAAGAATATCATAGGATGAAAGGAAATGGGAAGAAAATGATCTACAAACTCCTTTGACGATAGAAACCCTTCCTGTCCATTACACACCATGTTACTTCATGACATCGTTCCTTGGCACACGGGGTGATGCCATTAATCTCTGGCTCATTATTCTACCACTGCGCTGCTCTTGAGGCTGCCACCCATCTATCATCGTCTAGGACAAGCGGCCTACCTGTCTGCTGGATGCCATTACTCTTCCGCAAGCCGGCATCACAATATTATTGAAAAGAGAACGAATCAAAGAAAAAAAACTTCTGCTTACAGATCGAAACCATTAGGAAAGACATGGCTTGATGGATACAAATTACAGATGTTTGAATTGCGACTGAGCTCTTTGTTTGAGTACCGCCGATGACATGGAGTTAACAAAAAAATCCTCATGTTTGCTTTTCGGAACCGAATGGTTGGTAATCAGTACGTGCATTATGGTAGCTACCTTGTCTGACAGTGGATGTTCCTCTTGTAGTAGCTAAGGAACTGCTGAATAACAATACTAATAATCTTACAAGGAAATCTGTGCCATCCCTCCATCCTCGGCAACATTTGGTGAAGAATTATTAACATGAAAAACTATTTTTAAACTATAATTATTGTTCTCTCATAGACTCAATTACATATTAAGAATAACGGGAAGTGGCGATTTCCAACTACATCACATGGCTGATTAGTTTCCTTGTTGCTTACTCGGTATTTTATATATATGACGAATTATATTTCGAAGGCTTCCATCGAACTGCATTTGTAACTGTAGTATCTCGATTAAACTATACGAAATATTCAATTAGCTATATCTTAAATAAAAACATAGATACATTTCTGGGAAGATATTGCTTTAACGCTGTACTAGTCCTTCTGGTTATGTTACCTTCAATGACTTGCCTCAGTCTCACCCTTGGCTTTGACAAATGAAAGTGGCTGAAGCGTGGACAGTTCTAGTTAACGCCATTCCTTATGCAGTCAGTCCTTGTTTGAATTATGTGAAAGAATAGTTTGTATGGTCGGATGGTGTACACATTTCAGTGAGCTTGGCTACTGATATGTAATTGCACCTTCTGTCTCAGTGAGAAAAGCATCGGAACACTACCTCACTCCTCATTTCCCTAGTCCACCTTTTCGGTGAGACCCAGATCTTTTGAGCCAGCTAATGATGAAACTGATGGGGTCTCTGTATTTTTATGTTATCACTAGAAGTGTGTTCTGCAATAACAGGCTGGAATTCAGGGTTAAAGAGTGGTGAGGTTCTTTCCAGTCATCTTGGATGGCGGTGATGAGACAATATCCCCATCTCAAGCCTCTCCGTCACGTCTCTAATAAACTTGCCAATTACCCCCACGACTAGGAAACTGCACATAAAATCACACCAACGCATTTAAATTATTGCCATGGTAAGGTTATATCGGAGTCTCTTGCCTTAACATTTGTTCTAATTTCGACCAATACTTGGCAAATTTTGAAATTGAAATATTCAGCTCCTGCAGTTTCAGTTTGTTACGGTATTCATAGCTGAAGAACTCAGTGATGATGGTAGCTAAATTAACTATAGACGAAAAATGACTACTTCTGCCAGATTCCTAAGGGAACGTAGATAAATATGTGTCTTTATTGGCGTAGTTCAGGCCATTAGGCTTTCTCGAGTACAACCTAACCCGCCAGTGCGCAGGGAAGAGTTGAACGTACATTCGTTTGAGGTACATTCATTAGAACTAGCTGCCCTGTGGATCAGTAATAGTGCCCGACTCATGATGTGAAGTATGCGGGAACGATCTTGACTGAGGGAGTCGATTTTAGAAAAATCTTGTATCTCCATGCCATTGCTATAGGTGGTTCACGGAATTGTTAGATAACAGAAAAGTCGGAATGTCGAAATTGGTATTCAGGTCACGTAAATGGCACCACTTCAGAAGGTCTGCATCATGGTAGATGAGGTTATTTGAGGAGTATCGTTGCAAAACGTATTATGTCCACTGAACGTAATTTCACTAGAGAAACATAAAGGCTAATCATTGACAGGCCAGGTAAGTAACAACGAATCAGTGAGAGTGTACTGTTGTTCTAAGTTACGTAGGTATGTGCCCAGAAACCATGGAAAAGGAATGTATTTCCGAATTAGATTTTTAAATCGGAAAGACTTTTCGGGCATAATACGATTTGATCCTCAGAGTATGGTAACAGGATATTTTACAAATACATTGATTTACTTAAATTGTGGAACTTTATTGTAACTGAATAAATTTAATGCTTTTACAAGAAATATGAAATATTATTGATAAAAACGTGTGTAAAGTGAAAGTTTTTCACGGTTAGTGCTGATATCTTGCTCCAACATCGAGCTGTTTACGAGCTCTGTCTGCCCAGTATTGTAAGCGAATGGCGACCTAATTTGATGAATATCTAATCCAAGAATGCAAGGATTCCCACCATATACTATGTAACAAAATATGTCCGGGGATATTACACGGTCTTGGTTGACAAAACACATTTGAAGCGACAGTCGCTTTTCAAGGCTAATTTACGCCAGAAAAAATCACAGTTTGTCACAAGTTGATTTCGCACCTTGGAAAAGGACTTGAAAATTGCATGAAACTGCATCAATCTCAATTTTGTCCGTGGATGAACATGATATTGATTACGACGATAGTCCTCGTAGTAGTAAGGAGCGAGTTGGCCGTGCATTCGGCAGATGGTGGGTTCGAATCACCGTCGGCAGCGAAGAAGATAGTTTTCCGTGGTTCCCCATTTTCACTCCAGGAAAATGCTAGGGTTGTAACATAATTAAGACCACGACCGCTTCCTTCCCAATTCTAGCCCTATCCTATCTTGCCTCGCCAGAAGCCTTCAATGTGTTAGTGCAAAGAAAAACGAATATCATTCATTTGTTGCTCCCCGTAGTAGTAGTAGTAGTAGTAGTAGTAGTAGTAGTAGTAACATACTTAATACCGGGCGAGATGGCCGTGCGGTTAGACCCTCGCAGCTGTGAGCTTGCATCCGGGAGATAGTGGTTTTCCGTGGTTTCCCATTTTCACACCAGGCAAATGCTGGGGCTGTACCTTACCTAAGGCCACGTCGCTTCCTTCCCACTCTTGGCCCTTTCCTATCCCATCATCGCCATAAGACCTATCTGTGTCGGTGCTACGTAAAACAAGACAAAATTAAAATATGTAATAAAGTAAAGTTAAGCGCGAAGTGAGTTGCATAGGTACATGACAAAAGAGTCCTATTTTTGTTTCGTCATTATTTCAGTTGAAGTTGTGTAGATGGTATACTACTATAAACAACACTTCTTAAGAGTAAAAATACGGTGCGAATAATGTTTCGTTCTGTTCTTTATATCCTCATTTGTTTCTCTACAATACCAACTGAGTACAGAATATGATAATAATAATAATAATAATAATAATAATAATAATAATAATAATAATAATAATAATAATAATAATAATAATGGTGTGTTGCCTCCGAAGACACCTAGAACAGGTCTTTCGAGTTGACGCCGTATAGGCGACCTGCGCGTCTATGAGAATGGGGCCCTACCTGTGGTGAATTCTAATGCTGAAGACGGCACAAATCTCAGCCCCTGAGCCAGAGGAATTAATTAATTAACGAATGAGAATTGAAACCCCAGATCCTGCCGGGAATCGAACCCGTGGCTCCTTGAACCGATGGCTAGCATGCTAACCGTTTAGCCATGGAGCCGGACAGAACAGAATAGAATGGTGACTAGCCATCGTCGAGATCAATTCCTGTGACCCACCGGAAGTACCAGTGGGAGCTGTAGGCGAGACAGAATGCTGTGCAGAAGAGCTACAAAGCTGTGGCCAAGGACTTTAATTAAAAAAATCCTTCGTCATCACTGTCAAGATAAATCTGCGTTTTTGATTTTATCACAAATGGTTGATTGGTGTACTGTACTTCAAAATCAAAAAAGGTCACTTCCTGTACTTCTCACAGTTCTGAAAAAACTGTAATATCGATGAAGTCTTATGTTACGGGGTTAAACATTCATAAACTCTTATACTGATTCCCTGTTCTGGGTCCTTAATTATGGAAGCAAAAATGTTGTCCCCTATTTTATTACCAGATTATTAGAGTAGAATGGTCCGACTCGTTGGCTGAATGGTCGGCGTACTGCTCTTCACTTCTGAGGGTCCCGGGTTTGATTCCCGGTAGGGCCGGGTGTTTTAATCGCTTCTGATTAATACTTCTGGCTCGGGGACTAGGCTTTTGTGTATGTCGAAACACTCTTCTCTTCATATTCACACAGCACACCACACTACCAATCACCACAGAAACACGCAATAGTGATTACATCCCTCCATATAGGGTTGGCGTCAAGAAGGGCACTCGGCTGTAAAACAGGCCCAAATACACTTGTGCGATGCAGTTCGCACCTGAGACCCCACAGGTGTGGGAAAAGCGGTGGAAGAAAAGAAGAATAAGAAATATTATTACCAGATTAGGATGGAAGTAAGGAGCAAAGCAACCATCTACTTTATGTGGTTGCAGGAAAGGTTGCATACGGCTAAATTTACCTCACTTTCCTTTCATGATATCAAACATACTTGAACATGTTTGCTGCAACAAATCCTATTCAAGATTTACAACATTCGGTACTAATAACCTAGGAACTTTCAATCTCTCCTTAATCAGCGCATCCCGACTTCATTGCAGCGGGAGGTTGATAAATCAATCAATCAATCAATCAATCAATCAATCAATCAATCAATCAATCAATCAATCAATCAATCAATCAATCAATCAATCAATCAATCAATACTAATCTCCATCTCGGGCAGTCTCCCAGGTGGCAAATTCCGTATCTGTTGTCTTCCTAGCCTTTTCTTAAATGATTTCAAAGAAATTGGAAATTTGTTGAACATTTCCCTTGGTAAGTTATTAAAATCCCTAACTCCCCTTCCTATATACGAATATTTGCCCCAGTTTGTCCCCTTGAATTCCAAATTTATCTTCATATTGTGATCTTTCCAATTTTTAAAGCCACCACTCAAACTTATTCGTCTACTAATATCATTCCACGCCATCTCTCCAGTGACAGCTCGGAACATACCACTTAGAAGTACAGCTCGTCTCCTTTCTCCCAGTTCTTCCAAGCCCAAACTTTGCAACATTTTTATAACGCTACTCTTTTGTCGGAAAATACCCAGGAAAATCGAGCTGCTTTTCTTTGGATTTTTCCCAGTTCTTGAATCAAGTAATCCTGGTGAGGGTCCTATACCCTGGAACAATACCCTAGTTGGGGTCTTACCAAAGATTTATATGCCGTCTCCTTTACATCCTTACTACAGTACAATCTCTAAACACCCTCACAACCATGTGCAGAGATCTGTACCCTTTATTTACAATCTGATTTATGTGATTACCCCAATGAAGATCTTTCCTTATATTAACACTTAGGTACATACAGTGATCTTCATAAGAAACTTTCACCCCATCAACGCAGTAATCAAAACTGAGAGAACCTTTCCTATTTGTAAATCACACAACCTGACTTCTAATCCCGTTTATCACCATACCATTGCCTGCTGTCCACATCACAGCTTTATCGTGGTCATCTTGCAGTTTCTCACAAACTTATTGATTACTCTATAAAGAATAACATCATCTGCGAAAAGCCTTATCTCTGATTCCACTTCTTTACTCACATCACTTATACTTATACATAAGAAAATATAAAGGTCCAATAATACTGCCTTGAGGAATTCCCCTCAGATAAAGCTTCGCCTACTCAAATTCTCTGAGATCTACTTTCTAGAAATATAGCAATCCATTGTCACTCTTTTGTCTAGTCCAATTGCATTCGATATTAACTTGTCAATAGTCTCTCATGATCCACCCTATCAAATGCTTTAGACAGTTCAATCTCAATACAGTCCATTTAACCTCCTGAATTCAGGATATCTGCTATATCTTGCTGGAATCCTACAAGTTGAATTTCAGTGGAATAACCTTTCCTAAACCCGAACTGCCTTCAATCGAACCAGTTATTAATTTCGCAAACATGTCTAATAGCTCCTTCATGCAAACAATCAAATAAGTATTTCAGATATGGTACTATATCCCAACCCATTGTCTTTCGTATATCCCCAGAAATCTTATCAATTCCAGCCGCTTTTCTAGTTTTCAACTTTAGTATCTTATTGTAAATGTCTTTGTTATCACATTTAAATATTAATTCTTCTGTAGCATTAGTCACCACCTCTATCTGGACATTATCCTTGTAACCAACAATCTTCACATACTGCTAACTGAATATTTATGCCTTTTGGAGATCCTCACATACACACTCCCCTTGTTCATTGATGATTCCTTGAATGCCCTTCTTGGAACCGGTTTCTGCCTTATGTATCAATGCTAACGGAGGGAATTTTGAACATTTTGAATAAGGATGATTTTCATGTAGTATGCTGTACGTTCTGTTCCTGTGTTTCCAGTTATTAATGTACTATGTAGAGTTGTAGAAAATCAGTTCTAACATGGAAATAAAGCGTTTCCGGACCCAAGTTCATACAACACATTTTCTTCTGCGTGTGAGGAATGTGTTCTGAATATTTGGTCATACCCTTTTGTTACAGCCTGTATGCAACTAGCATTGTGACCTCGTTTAATTCCACACTTCCTACCTTGAAATCACTCATTGCGGACCGTGGACGGCGTAAGACGTTCAAGCTTGCTCCTATGCTGCGGGCCGTGGACGGCGTAAGACGTCTAATGTTCCGCGTGAAGCAATGCTGTTTATATTCGTCATCTATGCATTCTTACACCTTAGTCAGCGTTACTGGTTGTAGCAGGAAGTTTTTTGACCTTTTTGAGATAACTCTCGCGTTGAGTGGGCTCATGTTTATCTCAGCAGTTTTAGCTGGAAAATCTCAGAACCTTCTTGCGCGTCAAGTCGGTACTTGAGATTCCAATGCAGTGCGTGTCGTTATTACCGAGTGTAGTATAATGGCTTATAATACAAAGTTTCTTACGGAAGATTAATTATTAGATATTGTTCACAATGATTATTCTGGTGATGAAATTATTCCTGAAATAGACTCAGATAGTGAAAATGAGAGTAACGAGGAAATTCTGATTCCCGAATCAGATAGGCCTATAGAGAAAAGTGCCAGATACATATCATCCTAGTTATTGTCCACCCGTTCCACCATTTACAGAGAATTCAGGTATAAACGTTCAAATAGAAAATAAGCAGGATATTTTGAGTTACGTGAGTATTTTCATGAATAAAGAATTTTATCAGTATGTGTGTGAGCAGACCAATCTATACGCCAGTCAAGTGATAAGTGCGGCGCCCCGGCCTTTCACAAAGAATTCGATCATGCAATCGTGGAAACCGATTAGTCCAAAATCCTGATATAAAAATGAACTCGAGCGAAGACCCTGTTCTTCATACTCCGATACTTTCTAAAACAATGTTCCGAATACGAATCCTTCATATTCTTTCATTTCTTCACTTCGGTGACAGTAATCATTATGCCGAAAATACAGATAGGCTGTATAAAATTATACGTATTTTGAAACCTGTCAGACCAGATATCACACCTTAAATATTTATTACAGGTAAGCATAAAGTATCATTTTTCTAACATTTACAGTTGAGGAGTAATTGTAAATTGTATTAAGTGATGCACGTCAAGAGGGCCGGGCATGAAAATGGCTGGTCCAGGCATTCAAGTGTCCCGCTCAGAAGCAGGTACTGAACGTGTTAAAAGACGAAATTAACCACCGCCACCTTGGTCTCTCTCTGCTTGCCGTTATTATCCAAGATACTTTCCTCCATTCTCCTCAACTGCTCCACCACATAATCCGGTTTATATACACTGACTTAGCAAATGTCATGGGATAGGCACCTAATAGCGTGTGGGGCCTCCTCTGGCCCTGCGAACTGCAGTGAGACGCCGTGGAAGTGAGTCGACAAGTCCCTGGTAGTCCTCTGGACGCAGCTGACACCAAATCGTTTGCAGAGCCGCCACCAATGCTGGTCTGTTCGTGGGTGCAGAATCCACGGCACGGAGTCTGCGTTCCAGAACATCCCAGATATGCTCGATAGGGTTCATATCGGGGCTCCTGGGTGGCCATGGCAGTCGTTGGACCTACGCTGCATGTTCCTGGAACCATTCCCGGGCGACGTAGGAGCGATGTGGCGGCGCATTATCATCTTGAAACACCGCAGAACCGTATGGGCGCTGGAAGGCCAAAAATAGGTGGAGATGGTCTCCGAGCAGCTCATCATACCGCGTACCATTCAAAGTCACTTCCAGAACAACTAGGGGGCCCATTCCATACCAGGAAAATACACCCTAGACCATAACAGAGGCACCAGCGCCCTGGACCACACCTTCAAGGCAGGCGCGATCCATCGCTTCATGTGGTATGCAAGATACACGGTGCCTCCCATCGGCATGGTGCAGTTGAAATCGTGATTCGTCCGACCATATCACGTTACACCATTGTTCCAGTGTCCATCCTTGGTGACTGGCGACAAATGCGCGTCGTTGTGCCCAATGACGTTGGGTTAACAGTAGCACCCGTGTGCGGCGCCGACTCCACCCCATAGAACCCATGTTCCTACGGATTGTCCACTGGGAGACGTGTCTAGCACTGTCTATGTTGAATTGAGCCGTGATTGTTGCACGGTTGCCCGTCTGTCACTATTGACAATCCGTCTCAGATGTCGCCGGTCACGGTCATCGAGGGTGGCTGGACGGCCGGTCGTTCGTCTGTTGTGGACGTGAGCCGTATCCTGACGGCCCATAGGAGATACTCAGATTATTATTTGCTATATTATATAATTTTATCGAAATAAATTTCAGTCAGGCATGGTAAAAGTAGTAGATCGCAGGATACCTGAGACCGGAAGTCCATAGAGACATAAAGTCGCTGGATATTGCGTGATGTTTCCTCGGGACCGTGGGAAAGGCTTAGCATTACCAGAAGTTAGCACATCTTGGCACGCGTAGAAGACGTTGGCCAAGAGTAACATTCAGCCAATTAGAACGCGTGGGTGTGGCAAATATGGAGTCTGGATCGCGCGGATTTAATGTCCCAGGTTGACCAACATGAACAATTGCATGAAGAAGATATCGCTATAAAGGAATCAGTTCTGTTAGTTGACGGATTTCCACAGGTTGGAATGTGCAATGTAATAAGGAATACGCTATAGAAATAATCTGAGTTAATTTTATATCATCTGGAGTGTGTTTTATGGTGTGTTTTAATTAATATATAAGTCATTGTGAATGACAAGCACGCTGATTGGTTGTTTCTTTAAACATGCGGGAATCCCATAGCTACAACAGCGTTAGCCAAGCTTCTCCAGAGTCCAAAGCTTTGAGAGCATTACTCTGTGGGAGCCGACGTGGTGTGAACGTTGTTCGGTATTGCTCTGATACTTGCGCATGAGTGTTGCCACGTGGATAGATATATAACAGTGTATGGTTTTACGACCGAGAAACAGTGCTTTTAGTCGTGAAGTTTACTGGATTAACTGGTGCAGTGCTAAATTGCCGATTTCATTATGGCGCAAAGTTTTACTCCAGATAAATAGACGGTAATAATAGCCGCAGACTGGAAAGTGAAGAAGATACGCTCAGCTGTATTGCATTTTCGTGCCGGTCGCGTTTCGCGAAGAACTTTCGAACCGAATCGCGAGCCACTCTAACTGTATAAAAGAAACTTATTGATTAATTTTGAGTGTGCTTGTTTGTCAGTATGTTGGCTTAGTTCACAGCTAACAAGGGTTTGTTCGGCACGTGCAAATCGAGCGGTGAAGATACATTCACCTAAAGTCTTCTGTGTTGCAGTGTACAGGAACTTTCATCAAGAAGATGGCACCGTCCATAGAAGAAAGAAGATTGATTCTATGTGTTAAAGCAGTGATCAACATGAAGTAAGACACCACCATGGCAAGGATGTGAGCCGTCACCAATGTCCAGAGAGTCGTCCAGGATAAGACGCATGTTTTTAAATTAGACGGCATGTTATATGAATTATGTTTAAATACTAGTGAAGTTTAGTGTAGGGATTTTTCTTTAACGTAAATTTTGCTTGACGGCATGTGTTTATTTTACATTTGTACTGCTGTAAATACGGATAAAAGAGGAATGCATGATTTCTATATTTTTATTTTACTTTACGATTAGTTTAGTTTAGATTAGTTTACGAGGAAGTTGTTAGGACTTATATTGTTGTGTCATTATGCATGATAATTAGCTTAGTATTATTCCGATATTCTTGTATATTAGAGATAGGAGGATTAAATTGACACGATCATCCACTTTCCGAGTTCAACACTTGCTACGTTGAGAGTAAATTCAATTTAATTTTGGTCTTTTAGAAAGTTAGTAACAGTTAGATTGCATGACGCATGTTATTTCAGGAGCTGACATGTGTGGAGCTGTATCGCAACGTTGAATGAAAAAGGAGTCTTCCAATGTAGGTTGGAAACTGTTTCGAACAATGATTTGTATGGAAATCGAACCTGGATCCATAATGGGAAATGCTGATGAGATTGTAAGAAATATAAGAGGTTTTAATGCATGCTGATTTGTGAAGTTGATTATGCAGGCCGATTGCATGCGTGATGAAGTGATAAGAATGATGTGCAGTGAGTATGGCCCTGCAATTGTATTCTGAGAGAATATTGAAAATCAGAATTGACGGGAAATTAATGCCAAGTCAGTGAGCCTTATGTGTGTTATAAATTATTGTAGCATGCTGGTAAAAAGCACGATTATATGTGAGTGCCCGTGCAGTTGCGGAAGTATGAGATCGACTTACTTATCAACCGTACATAGACAGCGTGAATGAGATGTTATTTCCGTGATACAATCTTGTCGAATAGTAACCAAGCCTCAGTGCAGTATTGTGTTCTAACATTTCTTTTCAGTCCACAGCACAGCGGGAAATATGTGACGGATGAACGCGCTTTTGGGTGCGCAAATGCAGCAGAAGAATGCAATGTTGCCCATTGTTTCCCATATGTTAAATAAAGGATAATAATATGTTTTCTCGTACATGATGGTGTTTTGTGCTATTTCAATGTTGTTTTGATATGTTGTCTTGTGGTTTAATGGGGAACAGGCCGAGTGCTGATTGAATGTTGGTGGTCAATTTAGTTTTCACTAGATCTTTTGGTCAACCGCGTTTCACGTCGAGTCAGTGTAGTATGTAAGATTTCCCTTTCTTTATCCGATGTAAATATTTGAGATATTTTGCTAATGTTGTGTTCATTGTAAATATAGCGTAGGGAAATGTCACTAGTATTTTTCATAATTCATATCATGTCCCATTGCGTCGTAAATTTCTTTTTATGTTAACTTTGCGACGATTCTCCGGAATTAAAATCCGTATGAATGTGATACTTAACATCGTGTTACTCCATGCGAATCGAATACGTATTTGTATACGCATACGTATACTGTTATGAACATGAACTTTGGTCAATCATGTGAAGAATATTTTTTGAAGTTCACAAGTATTTAATGTTGTGTTTGAACTTTCCTTTTGCATTTGATTATTTGAATAATTAACGTTTTAATGTCCAGTTCTTTTCAATTTTTGAGATAATGTTATTATCATTTTTATTATTTGATTTTCTTTTAATGTTAGTATGATTCCTGGATATTTTGTGAATAAACACATCCTACCCCATATTATTGTTTCTCATTGGAGTTATACCTCCATTTTCCTGTCATTTACTTATAATTAAGTGAGAAACTTCGACTTTAGACTTGCCCATCGACAACCAACCCACTTCTTTGCCCAAACCTGAGTTAGTCGAATGTTTATACAGGAATGGAGGCATCGTCCTAGAGGGTTACTACCCCTGGGTACGGTACAGACGATGACACCCGCATTCAACCATTCACGATACACCCTGGACACGGTTGATCGTGTGAAGCCGAATTACCGCACCACTTCCGAAATCGCACTTCCCATGCGTCAGGCACCGACCACCATACCTCGTTCGAACGGTGTCAGCTCACGACGACGTTCTGTGTTACACCTGTCACATGCACAGCCACTGATCACAAGGTCTCCTATACATATCACCCATCAAGCATTCGTAACTTTGCCTTTATCACCTTATTTCGAGTCCCTCCTGTAATTGTTTCCACCCAGTTGTACTATAAATCATTCTCGTTACCGTACTTTCACGTGTTACTTCCAACTAACGAATAACCCCAGCGTATACTTCTGTACAACAAAGTCGGTCTGAAAACAAATTGATGGGATAAATAAATTAATAAATTAAAAAATAAATACATTCATACATACATACATACATACAGGTGGTGGTGATTATTGTTTTAATAGGTGGTGGTGGTGGTGATTATTGTTTAAAGAGGAAGTACAACTAGGCAACCATCCTATATATAACACTAATCAGAGGGAAAATATGGAAGGGGTCCGACACTTCGAAAAATGTAGGTATCGGCCAAAGTAAGACAAGGGCCACAAAGGGCATGAAAATGAAAGACTCCCTAGCCCTCGCAAACCTAATAGCGTCGGGGTCAGAAAAGAACAAGAGTTGACCAAGAGAGGTCATATAGGATAGATGAAAGTAAGGAGTCTGGCACAAGTAAGTGGAAGCAATGCCAGGACTCAGCTGAGGGCCCCGTGGTCGCCAACCCACGCTCCAAAGTTCAGAGCCCCTGAGGTGTGTTTTGATAGGAAGTACAACTAGGTAACCACCCTCTTCCATATAACACTAATCAGAGAGAAAAATTTGAGGGATCCGGTACTTCGAAAAATGAAGGTATAGGCCAAATAAAGACAAGGGCTACGAAGGGCGTGGAAATGAAAGACTCCCTAGGCCTCGAATGCTCTAATACAGTTGGGGTCGGAAAAGAACAAGAGTTGGCCAAGTGAGGTCGGATAGGATAAATGAAAGTGAGGAGCCTGCACAAGTAAGTGGAATCAAATCAATGCCAGGACTCAACTAAGGGCTACCGGACGAGTTAGCCGTGCGGTGAGGGGCGCGCAGCTGTGAGCTTGCATCCGTGAGATAGTAGGTTCGTATCCCACTATCGGCAGCCCTGATGATGGTTTTCCGCGGTTTCCCATTATCACACCAGGGAAAGGCTGGGGCTGTACACTAATTAAGGCCACGGCCGCTTCCTTCCAACTCCTAGCCCTTTCTTATCCCATCGTCGCCATAAGACCTATCTCTGTCGCTGCGACGTAAAGCCAGTAGCAACTAAGGACTCCGTGGTCGCCAACCCACGCTCCAAAGTTCAGAGCCCCTGGGGCCTTATACATACATTCATACATACATACACACATACATACATACGATGTACATATTCTTGAAGAGGATTTTCTAGAGGTACTTGCTATTCATAAGATCTTCGTCATTCACAATTATTGTAAAAAATATAATGTTGAATTGATGTGTTGTGCTACATCTAGCTAATTCCACTGTAAATAAGAAAGGACAGGGTATGACGAACGACTAGGCTAATTGCGATCGCTTTATATGTCTCGTGTCACGCTTGGCACAGTTTAAATCCGAATCACCACACGGGCGTATTTTTATTTCTTATTCCTTCTCGAGTTGTAAAAGTCTCGTTCGGAGACTGAAACAATAAACCGTTGGCAGCCATGCCGGGGCCAGCTGTTGTGATGAGAAAAGGAAGGAAGGGGACTCGGTTCTTTTCTGTGGAACGTGGACCACTCGTGGCTCGTTGATTTAAGTTGACCCCTGCGAACTTCCCGTTGCTTTTCCATGCACTCATTCGCAATATGAAAATATTTTATTTCAGCACATAACTTTAATGTCAACACCTTGTGTTTACATGTGTTTCAGTTTGACTAGTATAATATATAATTTCGCGTGGCTATTTCTAGCCGAGTGCAGCGCTTGTAAGGCAGACCCTCCGATGAGGGTGGGCGGCATCTGCCATGTGTAGGTAACTGCGTGTTATTGTGGTGGAGGATAGTGTTATGTGTGGTGTGTGAGTTGCAGGGATGTTGGGGACAGCACAAACACCCAGCCCCCGGGTCATTGGAATTAACCAATGAAGGTTAAAATCCCCGACCCGGCCGAGAATCGAACCCGGGACCCTCTGAACCAAAGGCCAGTACGCTGACCATTCAGCCAACGAGTCGGACATAGTTTGACTAGTAAGAACGTGCAACTTAATGTTGGAAACTGCTGTGTGTTAGTCTGGCCGAGGAAGGGAGTTTTTTTGTTCTCTTTAGTCACATGTTAGTCCGCCTGGTGACCATGATCGTTAAGGTGCCCAGACTTTATGGTCTGAAACTATGGTTAGCTGGTTCGAGTCTCATTGCTGGAAAAGATTTCACCATCTCAATGTTGGCCAGCGGAGCAGGGGACTTGGTGGTATACAATTCCTAACGATTAGATTGCACGTCAAAAGCCTGGATTCCATCTCCGCAGTGTACATCTGGGGTGAGGGCGTATGACGCTGTTGATAGTGATTCACCCATCGGATTGAGACGTTAAGCCTTGGTATTGTTCGACAGGAGTAGGCTACGTACCGACATCGAGTTTCTCTCTCTCCCTACCTCATTACCATTTATCATCCTCATTCTACATCCGCGTAGACCGCGTACATGTTCTCGGATACTCCCAGCACTAAAAGCCATGCGATAAATAAATAACACATTTTTAGCCATAGATCAGGAAAGGTTGCGCAAGTGAACGAAGACGAAGAAGTCAACCATTCGAAGAAGGAATATATGGGTTAATCATGAACAACTCCCTTGGGTATCATAAGACTACTTCTTATTCTGCGACTCCACGCATTCAAGTAGAGAAGAACCCTCGGGTTTGGGGGGGTGGGGGATGGATTAGCGAGACAAGAGATTCGAATACTGTTGTCAGCCACCCCTGACATAAATTATTCCATGCTTTCCCACTTAAAATTTTAACAGCTGATACAATTATTGTTTTGAAAACCCCAATGAATTAAACTTAGTTATTACTTAAATATACATACTGACCCTAGTGGCGCATTGGATATGGAACTCGTGAGGCTATTTTCAGTTTAACGACTCTTCTTCAAGAATGTTGGGATCAACAAAAGGATGTCTTTGCCTATTTCATAGATTATGAAAATGCTTTTGATAGAGTAAAACATACTGAACTCATCAGACTACTGCTGCAAACTGGAATTAATGATAAAGATATAAGAATTATTGAAAACCTGTATTGGCATCAGAAGGCTGTGGTGAAGTTTGATGATGATACAACGGACTACATAGAAATCTGACGAGGAGTTCTTCAAGGCTGTGTTTTGTCTCCGTCATTGTTTAACATCTATTCAGATGGCATTTGTAAGGCAGTATCAAGCGATTTGGAAGTGGGAATTAAAGTAAATGGAGAACTAATAAGTAATTTACGATATGCAGATGACACAGTAATTCTTGCTAATAATGTTGAAAGTTTGTAACTATTCCTGGACAATATTAATATAGTTGGGGAAGAGATGGGTCTAAACATCAACATAAAAAAACAACATAACTAATGGTTTTCAGCAGAGGAAGAAATAATGCTACTCTGAAACTTAAAGACCAACATATTCAACAAGTAAATAAACTTAAATATCTTGGTTGTTGGATAACGGATGATTTGAATCCAGACCTAGAAATGAAGAGCCGAATAGAAATTGCAAGATCAAGATTCAGGAAGATGAAAACATTATTGTGTGATGATGCATTAAATTTAAAACTTCGGCAGCGTATGGTGAAATGTTATATTTGGTCCTCTCTTTATGGGGTTGAAGCTTGGACGTTAAAAGATGCCACCATCAGAAGACTGGACGCCTTAGAACTTTGGCTTCATAGAAGGCTTAGAGTCTCGTGGATTGACCATGCCACCAATGAACAAGTACTACAGAGAGCAAAATGCAACCAGCATCAAATGCAGAAAAATTGCATACCTATGGCATGTTTTGCGTGGTGAAAAATACGCAGTTTTACATCTAATTTTGAAAGGCAAAATTGAAGGGCGCCGCGCAGTAGGCAGAAGGAGAACAACGTGCCTAAAGAATATTAAAGACTGGACAGGCATAAAAAGTACCGAAGAACTGTACCGTGTTGCTGAAGACAGAAAAGCACTCTCCACATTGATCGCCAACGTCCGGGAGAGTGGGCAGGGCACATAGAAGAAGTAGAAGTAGCGCATTCAGTTAGTCCTTGGTTCCCTGTTGCCAAAATGTTTATTCCTACTGAAGTCGATGTCATCAGAGGGCATTTAAATGTGGCACCTTCCGCCGGGGGCGTCGGCACATTGCGAAAAATCTGTGGGACATAGTTGCGACACGTTGGCGCCTATGAAGAACGTATATTTCGGACGTTAAACAATAATAACAATACAATTATTATTCATGTTGTAAACGTTTTGGGATTACGCCGTGTAATAAACTATAAAACACACTCAACGCGCGTTTCGGAAGGAACATTTCTTCATCAGGAGAAAACAGGAAACGGAAACACGAGGCATCAATGGTTGCTGAAAGAAAGCGACAAAGAATTTAAAATGGTGTCCTAAGATGCAATAGGGACGCCATTTTAGCCCCATAATAGGGACAACGAATGGAAGCAGTAAAGCATCATTTTCTGATAGTCCGTTAATAGGTAGCCGTGATTCACTCAGGTTGTAACCTGTATCGCTGTGGCAGAATTATCTGCGTGTTTACGTATTTCAACCGCCTCCCTGATGATTCTGGGGCGATGTTGTTTTATACAGGCAAGAACATCCACTCATTGGAACAAGACTTCATGACCAGGTATTAAAGCATGATCAGCAACCGCAGAGTGGGTCTCGACCCATAAGTGGTCACAGCTCTGCACTCTGACCGGCCAACCGAGCAGAGGAGTGGTGGCCACGGCTCTACCGCGGCTGTATGCCTCTGCATTCGAGAGGCGGGACACAGCTGAACCTCACGGCTAGCCCCAACTGTCGGTTATCCTGAGAGTGGTTTTCCGTGGTTTTCCATTATCCTGCACTAAGGTGAATGCCGGATAGTTCCTAGTTTAGGCCACGACCGCCAACCCCCTCACCTTCTCCGAGCATCTCATCACCGTAACAAATCTCCCGGCCTGAGAGACGGCGTCACCGCCTAAGAGGCCCGCCTCCCACTTCAGGGAGGAATGAAAACATTTTAGTAGTAGCACAGCTCATTTATCAAGTTGGTCGAGTCTGACACACCTATTATGTTTCTTAATGCGAGTACATATTGTTCTCGAAGTCTGCCCAGTATAAACCTTGCCGCAAGTACAGGGATATCTGTAGAAACCCGGTTGTTGCAATTTAGACAGACTGTTCTTAGTTGGTCGCAGGAGTTTCCTAATCTTAATTGGAGTTCGAAAGACAGTTCGTATATTGTACCTATTCAAGGTAGGTAAGTAGTTCCTCTTACACATTTTTTTTTTCAACAGACGTCCGGTTATGCGTCAGTTTCAGAACCGTAGAGATCAAAGCTTTGCTATAACCGTTGCTGTCAAAGGTGGTTCTCAAGGTGTAAATTTCCTCTTGCAGGGCTAACACTTCAGAAATCCTCCTAGTCCTGGTAGGTAGAGTTGTAAGGATACCATGATTCTGGGCAGGGTCATGGTGAAAATCTGCGTGGAGATATCTATTGGTGTGTGTTGGCTTATGGTAAACGCTGTGTCCTAAAGATCCATCCTCTTTTCTTGGTGACGAGAAGAACTTAAAATGGTATTTTGCCGTCAGATTCCATTTCCATGGTGAAACGAATGGAAGGGTGCTGGCGATTAAGGTGAGCTAGGGAAAGACAAAGATTGTCCTCACCTTCCGTTCAAACAATGCATATATAATAAAAAATACTTTAATTTATTGTTAATAACTAAAGAGATAATGAATATAGGTTATTATATTTAAATCCCAATGTTCTGTATTATATTTTATAAACATTTACTAATATATCAATTTATATTTATATATAAATATATAATATTATAGAAATGTATATTTATATTTAATATATTCTATATGTAAATATATGCCACCTACAATGCTAGAAATATATCGCCACCAGATCTTCGGTTTGCAAGATGCCAACGACAAAGCTTCTCTTCAAAGTTTCCGTGAAGAAATTAGCCACAACAGGAGAGAAAGGACTTCCCATGGCTAACGCCCTGCGCGGATGCGGATATCCGCGAAGGTAGTGTAATGGCGGATAAAAATATTGTGGCACTGAGGATAATTTTACTAATAATTTCTAAATAATGACGGTTATTGATTTTTAGTCAGGTATACTCTTATTTTTGCTTGTGGTTAGGCGACCCTTGACAGTGTATGGGAGAATGGTGACATATAAAGAGCCTTGAGATCACAAAGCCGTAAATATGACTCAAGCCGAACTGGCTCTTGCCCGCAGTTATTGGAAGGAAGGAACGAAGGCCAATAGGTCGATAGTCGTCGCAAGAGAAAGTCCCAAATAAACCTGTGGCTGTAGGGGTTAGGGTGCCAGTTGTCAGGCCTATTGTATTATGTTAGCAGTTCTATCCGTTTCAATGCCTTGGGTGTGATATACTCTAGTTAAATATCTACAGTATCCGCGGTTAACCATTCGCGAGTGTGGATAATCATTCCCGGATGTGGATGCAGGAAGTGAGGATTCAGAGCGGATGCGGATATTATTTGTATATCCGCGCAGGGCTCTACCCATGGCTACACCATCAGCCTGCTTATAATATTCCCCTTTCCATAGAAAGTAGGAGGAGGTCATACTGTGACAGAAAGGTTTTGCGATGTCCTCAGTAAACATGTCATTAATGAGAGACATAACGGCATCAATAGGTACTCTCGTAAACAGAGATACCACGTCGAGACTCACTAACATATCACCCCGCTGAAGTGATATATAGCTTTTAACTTCCCAATGAAGTGTGGAATCTTTAATATAGGAAGGGGAATGTCAAGAGAGCGATATTTTATAGTTGCAATCGTGTCAAAAGGTAATTGTACAAGGATTCACCGAGCAAGTGGCTGTGTGGTTTGGGTCACGTAGCTGTCAATTTGCAATAGGGAGATGGTGGGTTCGAATCCCATTGTCAGCAGCCCTGAAGATGATTTTCCGTGGTTTCCCATTTTCACACCAGGTAAATGCTGGGGCCACGGTCACTTCCTTTCCAATTGGAGCCATTTCCTATCCCATCGTCACCGTAAGACCCACCTGTGTCGGCGCGACGTAAAGAAAATTGTAAGAAAAAATTAAGTACAAGGAAGGGCGAATTTAAGGAAATCCTTCAATAAATATTTACCCCATTAACCGACATATCTTTTCGGGTTCCAGCTGGTTATAATAATTATTACTATTTTTTCCCCTACTATGCCCTAATAGATATTTGAACTGCCGTTAGTTAAATGCTGAAATATCGGAAGGGTAACCGTACCCGAGGATGACACACGAGTATACTGTCTAGAAAAATAACTACACTACAATTCTCAACTGCACTTAGGCTTGTCCTAATGATAACAGGTGAAGTGAAATAATGGAGCTGGAGTTAAAACTAAATACTTGATACTTAATCGGGTTATTAATTTTTCCTACCTACACACTACCAGAATGGAGATTTTTACCTACTAGACAAATATTACGCAATTATACAACAAGCACGATAACCTCTAATCCTAATTATAACAGTTTTACTGAACAACAGGACTGAGGTTAAAGCTAAATAAATGGTACGTGATACTAATTCTAAAATTTGCTAAAACTTATCCCAATTACAAATTGGTTAATTGAAACAACAGAAATGTAGTTAAAACTAAATCCTTATTAGAAATATTTTGTTTTATTTCTACAAGCCAACAGAAATTAAGACTGCTCTTAAATACTGAATGATCGAGGGTGCAAAGTTTAAATTTATGCCGCAGACTTGAACTGCTTACTCAGAACCACAAATATGTTATCGTAATACAGGAATCAGCTGAAAATTAGTTTTGTTTTCTTGACTAAACTGTACACTAGGCCTGTATCCTTTATTTACGAACGTAGCCAACAATGCCATGTTTGAATACGAAGAGGGGCAATAATCATTAACAATACAACGACGGTTAAATATTTCGCTAGCGAAATACTCTATAGTTCAAACAATATTTACAAGGGTATCGCGTTATTTAAAGAAATTATTAACTTTGTGATAGATGGAACCGTTGAACTGCTATTTGAAATACCGTGTATATTGCCTGTACGAATGTAACCGCTGCGGAAGTCTTTGTAAGTGTTCTATCAACAAACCTAACCCCACCAAACCCCATGGCGCAACAGCCCCGAAGAGCCATGGCCTACCAAGCGACCACTGCTCAGCCCGAAGGCCTGCAGATTATGAGGTGTCGTGTAGTCTCCACGACGAATCCTCTCGGCCGTTATTCTTGGCTTTTTATACCGTCATCCCACCGTCAGATAGCTCCTCAATTGTAATCACGTAGGCTGAATGGACCACGAACCAGCCCTCAGATCCAGGTAAAAATTCCTGACCTGGCCGGGAATCGAACCCGGGGCCTCCAGGTAAGAGGCAGGCTCGCTACCCCTACACCATGGGACTGGCTATCAACAAACCTACCGATATTTAAATAATTCTTTTAAAAGTTGATATTATTTCTTCTTTCTCCCAGTCCGAAAACGAAGCAGAGTACAATCTTACAACACGTAATCAAGCGAACTTCTACGGAACTACTCAATGTAAAAATGTAAATAAATATCACTAATCTCAATTACTACAAGTAAACACAAGTATTTGTAGAACTAAATGTATCACACACACACACACACACACAAAATTAGCTGGCCTGTTTGTTCCTCTGGTCAGTTTAGAAGGGCTTTAGATAGTACAGTACTTTATAAGCAATGGGTCGGGTAGTAGGGATAGACCTCTGTAGTTATTCGAATCTCTTTTGTCTTTTTTTAATTCAGTGGATGAATCAACGTACAATTTCAGTCCAGTGGGATCGCTCCTGTTTCCCAGATTTCTGTTAGGATTGCATGGATTCTTCTGATAAGCTCTTCTCTTTCAAGGTTCAACATCTCTGCAGTAATGCTACCTTCTGCCGGTGCTTTGTTATTTTTAAGAGATCGAATGATCTCTGCTGTTTCTTCCAGTGTCGGTGGATGCGAATCTCCGTTTGGTGTGGGCTTTTCAAAGTGCAATTTCTAACTAGGTGGGTAACAACTGAATAGGTCTTGAAAGTAATTTTCTAAGATCTTGCAATTTTCTGTGGTTTTGTCTCTAGTGTGCCATGTGATATATGGATACATATGCTTGGAGGCTGATAACTGGATAGACTATCACGGAACTTGTAGAAGTTCCGGCAGTTATTTTTTAGTAAATCCCATCCTTCAGTTGTCTGGTGTCCATTCCTTATTTTCTAGTCTTTGATTCTGACTTTAATTGCTTTATCACAGGTTGTATTCCTCCATCTGTGTTGATGTGAGAATTGTATATCGCAGGTCTGGCCAATCCTTGGGATCTTGTTCTTTTATACCCTAAAGAAATGCGTTTGAGTTCTGTTTAAGGTATTCAGCATCCACTCTTGGTAATTTATAAAATTTGGGCTTGATTCTATTTGGTTGGGATTTCACTTTGACTTGGGTTAGGAGATGATCAGAATCGACCACTCCCTTACGTACTCTAACATTTTGAATTCACATTTCCTTTAATTTTTTTTTTTTTTTTTTTTGAGACTGCTACACGGTAGATCTGGAATTCAACTAATAACGGATTTAAGGATTTCTGAGTTTTCTTCTTTTGTGGAGGCCTGGTGAATTATGAAGGCATGAGTCGCAAATTAAAGGATTTACAGAAATCTATTAGGTGCTCACCTTTCTTATTTGTTCTCCGTTCTTCATTAAGGGCACTCGAGAGGTGGCAGATTCCATAGCTGTTGTTTTCCTAGCCACTTCTTATATTATTGGAAGGAAATTGGAAATTCATCGAACATCCCCCATGCTAAAGTTATTCCAATCCCTAACTCCCCTTCCTATAAACGAATATTTGCCCCAGTTTGTCCTCTTGAATTCCAACTTTATCTTCATACTGTGATCTTTCCTACTTTTAAAGACACCACTCAAACTTATTCATATACTAATGTCATTCCACGCCATCTCTCCACTGACAGCTCAGAACAAACCATTTAGCCGAGCAGCTCGTCTCCTTTCTCCCAAGACTTCCCAGCCCAAACTTTGCACCATTTTTGTAACGCTACCCTCTTGTCAGAAATCAACCAGAAAAAATCGAGATGCTTTTCTTTGGATTTTTCCAGTTCACGAATCAAGTAATCCTGGTGAGGATCCCACACACTGGAACCATATTCTAGTTGGGGTCTTACCAGAGACTTACAGTACATGCCCCCTCCTTTAGATCCTTACTACATCCCCCAATTACCCTCATAACCATATGCAGAGATATGCAGCCTTTATTTACAATCACGTTTAAGGGATTACCCCAATGAATGTACTTACAATGATTCCCCGCCCCCCAAAAATATTCACCCCATCAACGCAGTAATTAAAACTAAGAGGACTTTTCCTATTTGTGAAACTCACAACCTGACTTTCAACCCCGTCATATCATTGTCCGGTTCCATGGAACATGGTTAGCATGCTGGCCTTTGACCACATGGGTCCCGGGTTCGATTCCCACCCAGGTCGGAGTTTTTAACCGTAAATTGTTAATTCCCTTGGCTCGGGGGCTGGGGTTTGTGCTGTCCCCAACATCCCTGCAACTCATACACCACACACAACACTGTCCTCCACCACAATAACACGCAGTTACCTACACATAGCAGATACCGCCCACCCTCATCGAAGGGTCTGCCTTACAAGGGCTGCACCACACGTAGTTTAAAAAATCATATCATCGCCTACTGTCCATCTCACAACATTATCGAGGTCATTTTGCAGTTGCTCACAATATTGTAACTTATTAACTTATTTATTACTCTATACAGAATAATATAACTTGCTAAAAGCCTTATCTCTGATTCCACTTCTTTACTCATGTCATTTATATGTATATAAAAGAAAACATAAAGGTCCAAAAATACTGCCTTGAGGAATTCTCCTCTTAATTATTACAGGCTCAGATAAAGCTTCGCCTATTCTCTGAGATCTATTTTCTAGAAATATAGCCACCCATTCAGTCACTCTTTTACACTCATTTTTGCCAGTAGTCTCCCATGATCAACTCTATCAAATGCCTTAGATAGGTCAATCGCGATACAGTCCATTTGACCTCCTGAATCCAAGATATCTGCTATATTTTGCTGGAATCATACAAGTTGAGCTCCAGTGGAATAACCTTTCTTAAACCCGAACTGCCTTCTATCGAACCAGTTATTAATTTCGCGATTATGTCTAATACACTGACTGACAGTGACAATGCAACACCAAGGAGGAGTGGTTCGAAAGGGATGAAAGTTGGGGAAAAAACAGAGACGGCACGGACGAATAATTGATGTTTATTTCAAACCAATATGCAGGTTACACAATGCGCACGGCATCGACTCAGTAGGATGTAGGACCACCGCGAGCGGCGATGCATGCAGAAACACGTCCAGGTACAGAGTCAATAAGAGTGCGGATGGTGTCCTGAGGGATGGTTCTCCATTCTCTGTCAACCATTTGCCACAGTTGGTCGTCCGTACGAGGCTGGGGCAGAGTTTGCAAACGGCGTCCAATGAGATCCCACACGTGTTCGATTGGTGAGAGATCCGGAGAGTACGCTGGCCACGGAAGCGTCTGTACACCTCGTAGAGCCTATTGGGAGGTGCGAGCAGTGTGTGGGCGGGCATTATCCTGCTGAAACAGAGCATTGGGCAGCCCCTGAAGGTACGGGAGTGCCACCGGCCGCAGCACATGCTGCACGTGGCGGTGGGCATTTAACGTGCCTTGAATACGCACTAGAGGTGACGTGGAATCATACGCAATAGCGCCCCAAACCATGATGCCGCGTTGTTTAGCGGTAGGGCGCTCCACAGTTACTGCCGGATTTGACCTTTCTCCACGCCGACGCCACACTCGTCTGCGGTGACTATCACTGACAGAACAGAAGCGTGACTCATCGGAGAACACGACGTTCCGCCATTCCCTCATCCAAGTCGCTCTAGCCCGGCACCATGCCAGGCGTGCACGTCCATGCTGTGGAGTCAATGGTAGTCTTCTGAGCGGACGCCGGGAGTGCAGGCCTCCTTCAACCAATCGACGGGAAATTGTTCTGGTCGATATTGGAACAGCCATGGTGTCTTGCACATGCTGAAGAATGGCGGTTGACGTGGCGTGCGGGGCTACCACCGCTTGGCGGCGGATGCGCCGATCCTCGCGTGCTGACGTCACTCGGGCTGCGCCTGGACCCCTCGCACGTGCCACATGTCCCTGCGCCAACCATCTTCGCCACAGGCGCTGCACCGTGGACACATCCCTATGGGTATCGGCTGCGATTTGACGAAGCGACCAACCTGCCCTTCTCAGCCCGATCACCATACCCCTCGTAAAGTCGTCTGTCTGCCGGAAATGCCTCCGTTGACGGCGGCCTGGCATTCTTAGCTATATACGTGTCCTGTGGCACACGACAACACGTTCTACAATGACTGTCGGCTGAGAAATCACGATACGAAGTGGGCCATTCGCCAACGCCGTGTCCCATTTATCGTTCGCTACGTGCGCAGCACAGCGGCGCATTTCACATCATGAGCATACCTCAGTGACGTCAGTCTACCCTGCAATTGGCATAAAGTTCTGACCACTCCTTCTTGGTGTTGCATTTGCTCTGTCAGTCAGTGTATAATAAGAAAGAATGATTTCCCAAAGCTTGCATGCAATGCATGTCAAACTGACTGGCTTGTAATTTTCAGCTTAATGTCTATCACACTTTCCTTACACACAGGGGCTACTATAGCAACTCTCCATTCATTTGGTATAGCCCCTTCATGCAAACAATAATCAAATAATTACTTCCGATACGGTACTATATTTCAACCCATTGTCTTTAGTATATCTCCCGAAATTTTATCTATTTCAGCTGCTTTTCTAGTTTTCAACTTTTGTTTCTTATTTCAAATGCCGTTGTCCTTAGCTGACTTCTTTGCTAGATTCAATTTTCTAGTAAGTTCCTTCAATTTCTCCTTACTTCCACAGCCATTTCTAAATCGATTTCTTTCCACCCCCTTCTTAGTCTCTTTACTTCTCTGTTATAGTATAGTGGGCCTTTACCATTGCTTACCACCTTGTTATGGATGGTGTTCTACGATCCATCTATACTTTCTTTCTCCACCAATCTGTGCGTTAAAATCACCTAGCCTGACTTTCATATGATGTTTATGGAAGTTGCAGAAGGTTTCCTCAAGGAGTTGCCAGAAGTCTTCATCTTACTGAGGATTTCCCTTATTGACACTGTTTACGGGTGCATGAGCATTAATGAAAGAATATGGTTTGTCACTTGATTTCACTGTGAGCACAGATATCCTTTCAGAGGAGGATATGAGGTCGAATACGAAAGATGATAGTGAGGAGCTTAGTACAAACTCAGCGTAGAGCTCGGTAATAACCAGCCCAAACACTCATATTGACAACTTATACACAATTGCCCGGTTTATTCACCTTTTATGGCAACAGGGGATACCACGGATGTATTCTGTGCTCCCACCCACGAGGAATGAAGAAAGAGGAGCTTGACTTGGAGGCCTGGTGAAATATGTAGACATGAGTCGCAAATTAAAGGATTTACTACAGTCTATCAGGTGCTCATCATTCCTATTTGCCCTCCGTTGTGCTGGATGATGTCTTAGATCCATCTATACGTTCTTCCTCCACCAGTCTATGCTTTTAAATCACCTAGCAATATTTTCAATATTTTCACATGGTGTTTAGGAAGGCTGCTTAATATTCCAGGGCGAGAAGGAAAATAGATATTTGCCCCAAAGATTACCTCAACAGTAAGTTTGAACAATGCTCCATGTAAACAAGATTACTCCCTCATAAAACTTAAAGTTAAACCCTGAAAATTTCTAGCCTCACCGTCAAGAATGTCATTATTATTATTATTATTATTATTATTATTATTATTATTATTATTATTATTATTATTATTGTACCGGGCGGTACACCTCCACTCCGCTAATTTAAAATGTGCGGCTGTGGAAACTCCTCTGCTGGAGGAAGTCTGAACTTTATTTACCCTATTAATTTTCTGGTTTCTCAGAAGATGTCACCACCTGGAAATTTTTGAGTTTGTGAACTGTGTCATTTTCGACGTACTTTTGTTTTGCTTGAAGTAAGAAGTGTGAACTTTCTCTTCTAGAGGACACCACTAAAAAACCACAATAGTGCACCCTAGTGGGAAGAAAAATAACTGTTCTTTGGAGAAAATTTTATTTCAAAAGTTTGTTCTTTGTTAAATTTCTTTCTGTTATTGTTTAAGTTGGCTGTATACCCCTCTCTTTCCCCTTGTTTTGTATTTGACCAATCCCGAATTTCTGTTATTAATTTCTGACCAATCATTGGTATCTTCCCCCAACTTGAATATGTTTCTATACCCTAGCCAATAAAAAGTTTGTGGGAGGGTGTTTTCTTTCCCCTAACACCTAGAACCTTCCGCGAGAGTATATAAACTGCTGATTTTTGGGTCTCCGGGCCACTTCTGTTCCATCTTTCAGTGTATTAAGTACATAGCAGGAGGCGGGAAGCGCCTCTTTCTCCGGCAGCGGTCAACTATAAGGTAATGGCCGATTAATATATTCTTTCTTTGCTAGCTCAGCAGTTTAACTCTCGGGGCGGGTGCGAAGCGTTCCACCATGTAACCTTTTCCTAAAATGTAAATGTAACTAATCTTTTCATCTATTCTCTTGGAAAGCTACATTCTGGGATAGAGAGTGCTAACCCTCTCGAGCTCCCACTCATATTGTTTTGAGGTGAACTTATTTTTCTCAACCTATTCTTCGTTAATGTAAAACAAATTGTTCTCTTCTTAAGTCACCTCTTTAGTATGGGATTAGCCCTTGTATTAACGGCCTAGCGCCAAGTAGGTCTTAATCTAGTGTATTAGGAGTGCAAGTTCGCCTCCTCTCAAATTGTGATTTTAGAGGTCATTTAATTAACATTCTTTTCGTTTAATAGACCTCAGTAGATTGGGTATTTTACCCCTGTGTTTATGTCCGTTGAGGACAGCTTGAAGGTGGAGTTTGGTGTGGCCTGGGAGAGGCTTAAATTTGAGAGCGAGTGGCTCTTTTGAAAATTGTATGTTGTATGCCTCGAGGAGGCTTTTCAGTGTAATTTGGAGCAAGGGCTCCTAGGTATGAATGGGGTTTTCTGCCCCTCTGTTAAAACTTGTGTTTGGGGTAAAACTGAGCTGATTGCCCAAGCATTGTGAACTCGGGGCGCGAAGCCCAAATTCTGTAAATATTGTAACTACCTTATTTTGACTTGCTATTCTGTACCTGCCATGCTTGTTACTTATTTATTTTGAAAAGAAAATATAACCGTATTAAATTTTAAATTTACTTTACGGGCACTATAATTTCGTAGCTTGAGATCCATTCATACCCGCACCTTCTTTCACCTCTACCTACCGCTAAAACACGGTAACAAGTGGTAGCAGAGCGTGGTTGAATGGGTCTCAATTTAGCCCCTTTTGACGGCTAAACATTGTTTGTTCCGAACTCTAACTATTTTCCCAGTTGCTGGAATTTTTTGTGTTTTTCAAAATTGTTCTGTCACCATGCCCGGCCCTCGCGATGTTCTCCATCTTAACTATTTGCGCAAGGAGGAGTTGATCTATGAATTAACTATCAGAAATGTGCAATCTGGAGGCACGGTTGCAGTAGACACTAACAAGCTTAGAGAGTCCCTTGATTTGCCCATTTCCATCCCCAATTTGGGAGAGAAAGAAATTGATGACTCTCTTTCCACGATCGTCGAGAATATTACTGGGCTAGCTTCTGTAGTTAGTTTTTTGATGAAAATGATCCGTCTCCTAATCAAATTAAGCGTGTGCAAGGCAGGCTATATCATTTTTCGAATAGGGTTAACGATCTGTTGTCTTTAAAACTGAATGACGTTCAGAGGAAGGAAGCTAGTACGCTCCTGGAAAATATTTCCGAATTATATAGTAAGGTCACTCAATTGTTAACTGGGGAAGTTCCTCCCAAATCTGATCAACCCACCATAGTGAATGCAGGTAGTGAGGAAGCGCCTCCCAAGGGAGAAGTTAATAGGATAACCGTTGCTGCTCAAACTATCCCTGCCCCATTGGACAACGAATCTGAACGTCGTGCATCTTTGAGTAACATCCGTTCTGAATTAACTTCCTTGCCATTGAAACCTTTACCTACTATGTCACCCGGGTTTAGCAGCTTGCCTCATCCATTGGCAATGTTGCTCAGAGGTATCTCTAAGTTTTCCGTTAATACCACCAGTGATGTAATTTCTTTTTTAAGATTTCTAGTTGAATTTCAGGATCATGCCCTTGTGTTTTCTCTTTCTCCATGTCAAATTTTGCAAATTATCTATCCGTATGCTATTGGTATTCTCTCTGATAAAATCGTAAGAGCCATTGCCGAGCAATCATCTATTGAGGATTTCCATGCCCATTTGCTAGCTAACTTCATCCCGGCTAGGGCCAGGTCCTCCCTTATTCAGAAGTACTATTACCGTGTACAACGCTTGGATGAAAACTTGGCTGATTTCATACAGGACATTAAGTTTTATACTAGGGTGTTTGCTCTTCATTTCCCTGAGGATCAGATTGTACAAGCTATTGTGGAAGGGATTTCACCACCCTACAGGTCATATTTGTGTTTCGCGGCGTGCCCGCAAACTTTCTCTGAACTTGAAGCGTTGGCCGTCTCAGCGGAAGGAGTTAGATACGCCGATTCTTTGCGTGTCGCGAAAGAACCCCCGCCTTCCTTTAGTAATACTCGGCCTCCACCTCGCCGACCAGTCAATCCCCGTAAATGTTATGCTTGCGGGTCGCCTGACCATCTGCGCAACAAGTGTCCACTGATCAAGTCAAGTGGGACAAGGAATGGAGCCGGGTCATCACAAGGCTGTTTTAAGTGTGGAGCCTTCTCACATATCGCCAAGAATTGCCCAAACTCAAATAGCACCCCCTCCTGCTCAACTTCTGGTGCAAATTCCACCTATGCCAATACTAAAAAGTGACTAGTGGCTTCGGCTGAGTCGACTAATCCATCTTCCCGAGACTCAGCCCCTAGTAAACAGGTTGTAAATGCAGAGAACGATCAGCCTTCAAATTCATCTTTTGAATGCCCTAAAGAATGTCTTAGGATTGCGGCGGATACCCCCGCACCTGTTCCTTTTCTTAAGATTGAGTTAAATAACGAGCCTATAACAGCTCTCTTAGATTCAGGCAGTGTTTGTTCGATTATTTCGGCTGAATGGTATTCTAAATTGAAAACGGTTTGTAAACTTCCTGACTATGTCTCTTCTCCTGTTCAATACGTATCGGCTAATTCATCTCCATTAGAAATTCTAGGTTCCTTACTGGTCAAAATTCGTATTTTTAAGTTTACATGGAAAGTTAAATTGTTTGTGGCCAAGCAATTGTCTTGCCCCATTATATTGGGAGCTGACTTTATTTCTCACACTGGTCTTGTGCTCGATCTCCAGTCTAGGTCGTGCACATTCAAATTTGCTTCTAATTGTAAAATCCCACTATTAAAGTGTAATTCTGTGTCATGTTCTTCTATTTCGCCTACCCAGGATGAGATGTTGTTAGACCTTAGACATCTACCTGAGGAGCAGGCTGATAGTATTCGCAAACTGTGTCTGTCGTTTCCCGAGGTGTTCTCTGATACTCTTGGTGTTACTGACCTTATTGAATACAAAATTGAGGTCACGGATTCGATTCCTGTCCGTTTTCCACCTTATAGGCTATCTCCACCTAAAATGAAGGCTCTGAAAGAAATTATCGATCAGATGTTGAAGGATGGTATTATTAGGCCCTCTAAGTCGGCGTATTCATCGCCTATTTTTCTAGTCCCGAAACCCCAAGGAGGCTTCAGGCCTGTCATTGATTACAGGGCTCTCAATCGGAAGGTGGTGTTGCAATCTGTGCCCCTTCCTGACCTACATTCTTGTTTTTCATGGTTTCGTAAGGCCAAGTTCTTCACCATCTTGGACTTGAATCAGGCCTATAATCAAATTCCCCTTGCCGAAGAGTCTAAACACCTTACAGCGTTTGCCACGGACTGGAATTTATATGAATACAACCGCGTACCTTTCGGGCTCCCCACGGGGGCAGCTGTGCTCACTAGGCTACTAGATAGGGTCTTCTCCGACATCAAATTCGAGTACTTATATCACTACTTAGATGATGTCGTCGTATTTTCAGAGACTTTTGAAGAACATCTAGATCATCTGCGAGAAGTTCTCGATCGCCTTCGTAAGGCAGGGTTAACTGTTAAGTTGTCCAAGGTTGCCTTTGCTAAGCCCTCTATGTCATTCCTAGGGCATATTGTGTCACCCGATGGTGTAGCAGTCGATCATTCTAGAACACAGGCCATCCGTGATTTTAAACCTCCCAAGGACATTAAAGGTATCGCCAGGTTCATTGGTATGGTGAATTTCTTCAGGAAGTTTATTCCTAACTTCGCTAATAGAGCGACGCCCTTAAACCTTCTTCGTAGGAAAGGCATCAAATTCGAGTGGGGACCTTCTGAACAAGCCGCTTTTGAATACCTTAAATTAGCACTTTGTAATGCCCCTGTACTTGATATGCCTGATTTCTCGAAGAAATTCATTGTCCAAACCGACGCATCGTCGTCGGCGGTAGCTGCAGTCCTTCTCCAAGAGACTGAACTAGGGAGGCGCCTCATCGCCTATGCATCTAGGACTCTCTCGGCTCAAGAAGCAAAGTACTCCATATATGAGCTTGAAGGTTTGGCAGTCTTATTCGCCTTAGAAAAGTTCCGTCTCTATCTGGAACACGTCAAATTCGACCTGGAGACAGATAATCAAGCCTTAAGCTGGGTCTTAGGTGGACCGCGTCGTACTGGTCGTATAGCCCGTTGGGCCATCCGTATTTCTGCCTTCCAATTTGATGTTAGACATATCAGAGGTAACGAAAATGTTGTTGCTGATGGACTCAGCCGTATGTTTTCTAACGCCGTCGAGACCCACGAACCGGTCGACAGTTCATCACCTTCCGAGTCCATACTATCTGAGGTTAATGCCATCCTAACAGATGCTCCCATGCTTTTTAGGGATATCGAGAAATACCAACGTGAAGATCCGACGCTGGCTCCGATAATGGAAACCCTTTCTTCTGGGGAACATGTTGTCCCTTATGTTCTGAGGAATGGGGTTCTATGTTGCCCTTCGAGGCATGATAAGATGATGAAAGTTGTTGTTCCAGCTGTTCTTGTACCTATGATCTTCAAGTATTATCATGAGACCCCATTAGGAGGGCATCTTGGTATCTTTAAAACTCGTGAAAAAATTCGTGATATGTTCATCTGGAAAGGTATGGACGGTGAAATCCGTGAACTAGTAAAGGCTTGTAAATCCTGTTTGCTTAGTAAACCGACCATGTCCACCAAGGTAGGCCTCTTGTCTTCTCAGCAAGCGTCGCGCCCCATGGAACGCCTGTATATTGATTATGTAGGACCCTTCCCCCAGTCAAAGGGTAATGCCAACAAGTTCATCTTTGTGTGTGTAGATGGTTTTACCAGATTTTCTTGGTTATTTCCGACTAAGCTGGCTACCGCTCAGTCCACCATTACTTGCTTAAATTCTATTTTTGCTTCTTTTGGTCCGTGCCAATATATGGTATCTGATAATGCTAAGGCTTTTACATCTAATTTATTTCGTAAATTCTGTTTTGACTTGTCCATCTCTCATGTAACTACTTCGGCTTATTACCCTCAACCATCTCTGGCTGAACGGGTTAACCGTAATCTCAGGTCCGCACTTATTGCCTATCATCATGAAGATCCTTCCAGGTGGGACACGTCCCTGCATTGGATAGCTTTTGCTTTGAATTCGGCGGTTCATGAATCTCACAAGTTTACTCCAGCTTCTTTGATGTTCAAGTTTGTTCCCAACACGCCGCTCTCTAACCTCTGGTCTCTGAGTGACATTCTACCCGAGACAATAGATCCGGACAACATTAAAGATCTTTGGAAGAAGGCTAAAGCCAATCTTAAAGTGTCTCATGAAAAGGTTAGGGAAAGGTATGATCGTGGACGGAGACCCACCCCTTTGAAGGTAGGTGACCAGGTTATGGTCAAGAATTTTGTTCCCGCGGGCAAGCTTGCCCCCAGATTTCATGGGCCATGCATCATTCTCGATTTTCTTACTCCGGTTACATTGTTAGTAAGCAATCCAGCCACCGAGAGGATATCTAGGGTTCACCTGTCCCAGGTGAAACCGGTGTAAATTTGTTTCAACTTGCTTCATATAATTTGATAGGAATATGATGGTTATATATATTTTTTTTGAGTTCCACTCTTAAGGCATTCTGCTCCTTCTATTTTATTTTATATGTAAGCATTTCTTGTAAACCTCCCCCGATTGTTAAACTGCCATCCTGTCCTTGTCACGGCCATTACCACGCTCCCGTCTCCTGCTCCACTACACACAGTGGCTGGCTTTGATGAAATGCCATGGATATCTGCACGCCGCTGGCCCCTCAATCTCTCTACATGCCTGTGCCCTCAAAAGAAAAATGATGGTCCAACACAATTCTGCCGCCTAGCTTTAATGTTTCAGTGCCCCCGCAGCCGCGCGGCGCTGTGCCGCGGCTGGGTTCGAGGACGGGCCCCCTCGGCCCCAGCGAGGACGACATGTGCATGGCGAGCCGGAGCTCTCCTCCCGGCCAAGGCTGATGTGCGGCGCACGACCTGCTACTTGCCCGCAGCCTGTATATGTTCACCGCGGGCGCGGCGTGCTTCAACACCTCTGCTCCCCTCATAGTGCGGGCGAGCGGTATCTCAGGGTACTTGAGGGGTCCGAGCGGCTTCCTTTGGACGCAAGCTGTAACGGCCGGTCTGGCCATCCAACTTAGCCTACATCAACTACATAGACATTCCTGTTCAACCTTAATACCGTTTCATGGGAATTCAACAGCAATATTTGGTGGACATTGCAAAATTTTTCTTCACTTTTAAGTATTAAAAGTTTATCCTCAGAATTCAACTACTACAAACAGAAAGACTTTACTTCACTTGCAACAACAAAATTTTGAAACTGAAACAAACCAAATTAAGAAAATCTCATAAATGCTTCTGCAATCTATCTTCATATTCACATCATAACTTGGAACTTGTTTCAAACTGACTTCATGTGTCATCCCTCGAGGAACTTTTGGGGGGGGAGGTCTGTACCGGGCGGTACACCTCCACTCCGCTAATTTAAAATGTGCGCCTGTGGAAACTCCTCTGCTGGAGGAAGTCTGAACTTTATTTACCCTATTAATTTTCTGGTTTCTCAGAAGATGTCACCACCTGGAAATTTTTGAGTTTGTGAACTGTGTCATTTTCGACGTACTTTTGTTTTGCTTGAAGTAAGAAGTGTGAACTTTCTCTTCTAGAGGACACCACTGAAAAACCACAATAGTGCACCCTAGTGGGAAGAAAAATAACTGTTCTTTGGAGAAAATTTTATTTCAAAAGTTTGTTCTTTGTTAAATTTCTTTCTGTTATTGTTTAAGTTGGCTGTATACCCCTCTCTTTCCCCTTGTTTTGTATTTGACCAATCCCGAATTTCTGTTATTAATTTCTGACCAATCATTGGTATCTTCCCCCAACTTGAATATGTTTCTATACCCTAGCCAATAAAAAGTTTGTGGGAGGGTGTTTTCTTTCCCCTAACACCTAGAACCTTCCGCGAGAGTATATAAACTGCTGATTTTTGGGTCTCCGGGCCACTTCTGTTCCATCTTTCAGTGTATTAAGTACATAGCAGGAGGCGGGAAGCGCCTCTTTCTCCGGCAGCGGTCAACTATAAGGTAATGGCCGATTAATATATTCTTTCTTTGCTAGCTCAGCAGTTTAACTCTCGGGGCGGGTGCGAAGCGTTCCACCATGTAACCTTTTCCTAAAATGTAAATGTAACTAATCTTTTCATCTATTCTCTTGGAAAGCTACATTCTGGGATAGAGAGTGCTAACCCTCTCGAGCTCCCACTCATATTGTTTTGAGGTGAACTTATTTTTCTCAACCTATTCTTCGTTAATGTAAAACAAATTGTTCTCTTCTTAAGTCACCTCTTTAGTATGGGATTAGCCCTTGTATTAACGGCCTAGCGCCAAGTAGGTCTTAATCTAGTGTATTAGGAGTGCAAGTTCGCCTCCTCTCAAATTGTGATTTTAGAGGTCATTTAATTAACATTCTTTTCGTTTAATAGACCTCAGTAGATTGGGTATTTTACCCCTGTGTTTATGTCCGTTGAGGACAGCTTGAAGGTGGAGTTTGGTGTGGCCTGGGAGAGGCTTAAATTTGAGAGCGAGTGGCTCTTTTGAAAATTGTATGTTGTATGCCTCGAGGAGGCTTTTCAGTGTAATTTGGAGCAAGGGCTCCTAGGTATGAATGGGGTTTTCTGCCCCTCTGTTAAAACTTGTGTTTGGGGTAAAACTGAGCTGATTGCCCAAGCATTGTGAACTCGGGGCGCGAAGCCCAAATTCTGTAAATATTGTAACTACCTTATTTTGACTTGCTATTCTGTACCTGCCATGCTTGTTACTTATTTATTTTGAAAAGAAAATATAACCGTATTAAATTTTAAATTTACTTTACGGGCACTATAATTTCGTAGCTTGAGATCCATTCATACCCGCACCTTCTTTCACCTCTACCTACCGCTAAAACACGGTAACAATTATTATTATTATTATTATTATTATTATTATTATTATTATTATTATTATTATTATTATTATTAACAAATACATCGTAATTGAGAAATATCGCGGTGGCAATGATCCTTTACTGTAATGTGATGATAAAGTATATTTAAAAGAGTAAAAGAAGCAATTCCATGGAAAGAAAATATTACAAGAAATACTACTAGTTTAACATTGTAAATCCAGAACCAGCATATACAAACTCACACACAAGTTAAGTATGTCCAGTGCTTAACACTACCTTAAGTATTTCAAAATATCACACTATGACATATTAGATTGAGTGTGCCAATTAATATTATCTTAACACTGTAAATACAGCACGTTCACATACAAATTCACATATATCATAAATAATTCAGATACCTTAATACTACAATTTAAAGTGGGTTGAGCGTTGCATTAAAAGATGACACCATCACTTAGAAATCTGCACACGATTTACAGAATGTTGGAGTCTGTTCTTGAAGCATCTTACATTTTTGGGAAAAGGCTCTAAGACAGCTGCAGGCAATGCATTCCAATCAGCAATTCCCCAATTTACAAACGAATATGTATCATAGTTTTCTACGATCTACCTCTTACTTCATGCGGATGATCTGTCCTGCTGATGAAACAGGCCTTTTCTACGCCTTTTTCTAAATTTCATTATAGATCGTGTCGTAATACACCAGAGTGAGATTATCCTTCTATTCGACTGTTAGTTCCTAGTACAAACATGTATAAACCTAATCTATTGCCTATCTCTACATTTTCATTCAAACATGTAAATGGTAGCTCCATTTTGGAACCGAATAAGAAGTGATCTGTACCAACATCTACTCCACCAAACATTCTTGTATAGATTGTGTAATTTGTAACACGAAACCAATATATTTGAATATCTTAATGGGTGTAGAGACAGTTCGGCCCTTGGCTGAATGGTTGACACATTGGTCCTCGATTCTATTCTCGGCCGGGCCGAGAATGTTATTGGCGTACGGTTAATTCCTGTGGTACGGAGACTGGGTGTTCGTGTTCGTCTCAATACACTTACCTTCAGATTTGCACAACACACTACACCAGGGCCTCTCAGGGTGCATGCGCGTGGTGCATGCACTGTGCACGGTGCAAGAGACGACTTGGCTTGGTCGAACAGAGTGCAGACCCCCCACTCCTCGATTTGGAGCAATAGCGCTTACTCTCTCTTTACTCACGCCTGTCTCGCTCGCTCTGCCTGCCTCCCTCTGCCCCACTTGCGCCGTAGCGCTCCAAATCCAGGCTGACTTGAGCCGAGCAGAGGCGAGTTGAGCCGAGCTTAGCCGAGTAGCCCAGAGACGAAGCGTTGATCCGAGCCATGCCGAGCGGCAGCGATGCACAGTGCACGGAGCTCTTGCGCCTCTATCTGCACGCGTGAGATTTTGGGCGTTTGAGAGGCCCTGCACTACACCATCTATCATCACGGAAACACGCAATAGTGAATATATCCCCACGTAGGGTTGTCGCCAGGAAGGGCATCTGACAGTAAACTGGGTCAAATCCATACCAAGTGTAGAGCGCAATAAATTGGGATTAGAGCCAAGAATAATAATTCGGGTGGGTGCAGGGATCGTATACTGGCCTGTAGTTTAGTTTTGTGCACCACGTCGACTTCTGAGCAGCGATGATTGTGCATGCGGGCGGAGACAGTTCAATCACCACAATGTTGCTGGGACAACGGGACATATGACTAAGGGCAGTTTAATCGTCTCTGTTAGTTTGGCATTTCTGTCTGTTGTTTGCTGTTGTTTGAAGAAAAGATAACTTTTCTACATTATATTGGTATCGAGACGAGGAATGTTTTGTATAGTTTAAATCACAAAATGTATCATTTATGGTTTCATTTACTGTATTATTAGACATGTACTCAACAAAAGAATAACATGACTCAAATATATGACCAGGCTCCATTTTTTAAAATATTGTGTCGCAGAAAAGTTCAATATTTGCATGCAGACTCCAGCCTACACTATGAAGCACTGAGTTCATGGCTCATGGAGTGGAGATAATTCGTAAGCGTCAAGTTTGTATAGGTACAAAAATTCTCTAAGGTGAGATCCATTTTATATTACAAAGTGTTATAACCATGTTTTCGGACAGTATTTAGGATTCGTGTATAATGCATTCTTACTTTAGATTGTCCTGAAATTTGTAAGTCATCTTTTTCTGTCAGGTTTACACGTGCTATTGTCACGGTATATTTGACTTTTGAACATTTTGAATAATAATAATAATAATAATAATAATAATAATAATAATAATAATAATAATAATAATAATTCGGTAGGGTTCACAACATATACAATAAAAAGTGCTTGTCCCGCCATGCAGAGATCAGACACTATAATACAGTAATCAAGCCCGAAGTCTTATATGCCAGCGAGACCCTTACACTAAACGGGAAAGGTGACCTAGAAAACATTTTAAAAGAAGAAAGGAGAATCCTGAGGAAAATTCTCGGCCCCAGGAAAACAGAATATGGTTATAGACTGAGGTCACGCAAAGTGACAAGAGAGATTTCAACATTGCAGCAGACATCCGCAAAAGACGTCTGAAATTTTATGGGCACGTCCGCAGGCTGCCGGCAAGTAGACGGACACACAAGATTTTTCACCTACATAGAACATCTAAAAAATATTCCATGGGTACTGGAAGTGAAGAAGGATCTGAAAATAGCCCAGATGAACTCAACTGACACCGCTGACAGAAAACTCTAGAGGAAAAAAATTGATGGATGGAAAGTGCAACAACCGGAGAACGAAGTGAAAAAAAAAAGACTGGAGCAAAGTGGACAGAAGAACGAAAAAGGATCCACGGAGAAAGGATGAGAGCTGTTTGGCAACTCAGAAAACAGAATCGTTAGAGCTTTGCGTGATCCATTGGGTCCATACGCACATAATAATAATAATAATAATAATAACCGTATGGTCTCAGCTACCATGTGCAAGCATTTTTATATGTCGGCATCTGGGTGTTTGCTCGTCAATTTCTATGTTTCGATTTACTCTAGGACTACTATATGGCAGAGAAAACCGAACCTCTCTTGGGTGTCTATGTCTGAGTTTTAATTAATTTTGTCGGGTGAACATCAAATGTTTCACCAGAGATCTTTTACATGCCGTCATCATACGACATGGAGTGTCAAATGGACTTCTTTCAGCCCTTCAAACATCCGACTACTTCTGCCGGGTTTGAACCAGCTGTCGTAGCGTCTGGGTGGGATGGGTCATTATCACAACGACAAACGGATTATTTCAGCAAAAGTTTTTGAATGTAAGATTATATTATTATTCTTCTACATTATTGTAGAGCTAGTATAATTCATGCAATCGTGGGCTATTCGTTTGTTTCCGTGGAACAATTGTCAACAATATAGAACTTAAATTACACACTCGAGACAGAGCGCCTATGCATCTGACGCGCCAATTTCAATGGAACTTCGAAAACTTGGTTTACTGCTTGTTAGTATGCACAATTTTGCACTCTTAGATACAGCCACGGTAATAAACAAGACAGTCGGAATGCTTCAGCAATTCTTTTCAAACATCTATTACACACTCATCCACTCAGTGACTCACTAAACCAATCATTCGTTCGTTCATTAACCAAATCGATTAATTATTCCCTTCAATATCTTATTTACTCATCAAAACCGCCAATTAGGCGTGAAAGTCAGAAAAATGCGTCCGATTGTTTCGAACTTTAACCGATGATCATTCTTTCTTTAAAGGGGTCAATCATTAAGTTTATCGATCCCGAGATCAAATAGAGTTCTAGAAACCTGTGTTGCTGATACAATTCTCAACAGGTATGACATGTTTGCATTACTAATAATAAACCAAATATGTCCTTTTTAATACATGTGGTACTTGTAAGAAACTAATGAATAGTTAAGAATTTGATAAGCAATCAGTATAGGTCATCGTCTCCTCTTCAAAAGGATCGAGAACTTTCTTAATTGTATGCCACCCGAGTGCTGTAGCGAGAAGAAGTCGGGAGCCCATCGCGGCTCTGAGTTTGGTGATAGCTTTCTGGAAGTTGTATTTATTTACCTCTATTAGTTTCTGTTCGCTTGATATTACATTATTGTGTAAAGCCTTCGCGAGCAAGGAGTAAGTGTGAAAATGGAAATAAAGGAAAGGGTGATAGACGAAAAGCTGAAAATTACAGGCCAGTAAGTTTGACATGCGTTGAATGTAAGCTTTGGGAAGGCATTCTTTCTGATTATACTGTACTAGCAAGATACCCGTGCTTCGCTACGGTATTATACTGAAATTTATAATTGAATGCTTATTGTATTAGATATATAATCCGCCAAAATTCGCGATCTGACTCGTTTTCTGCAAGAATCCACCAAAATTCCCGATCTGACTGGTTTTCTATGATTTTACGGCACGTTTCCTCCCATTTTTAAATCTTCCTTTCCAGCAATCGATTTCGTACTTCCCGAATTAGGCTCAGGTATTCCTCCAGGTCAGTTGGGTCCGTAAATCTTTGCCATCTTTTCCTATGATATATTTAATACGGATATAATCCTTCAGGAGATCCGGCGTGCTGTCATACTGGGTGCCTTGGCGGCACTGAACCCGCGACCGGACTGCATTCTTAGTCATTACCCGTCCAGGAGCCGTTTCCATCGCGGTCCGCAATTTGACGACGGTCCGGATTATTATTATTATTATTACTATTATGTGTTTCTGGAATGGCTGATGACAGGGAAAACCGGAGTATCCGGAGAAAAACCTGTCCCGCCTCCGTTTTGTCCAGCACGAATGCCATACGGAACCCAGCTGTGAGAGGCCGGCACGCTGCCACCTGAGCAACGGTGATCCTTATAAGTACATTAATAACAGTAAAATCAATTGGTCTCACCTCCTTCTACACCCCACCGCCGTTAAGTTTATTTACCGCCACCCACCCCCCCCCCCCACCAAAAAATTAAAAGAATGCTTGTTTCTTTATGTTTAAGGGAGATTCCAAACACCAATGTTCACGTCTATTACCTTCAGTTTTGAGATATAAGTATCCCCATAAAAATAATTCACTTTTTTCACTTCATTTCACAATAATCCTCCCCCCCCCCGTTACGTGAATTTTCCCGCAAATAATACTTGTTTCTTTAATAGTAAAGGATCTTCTAAATACCAATTACCACGACTCTAACTTCTTCAGTTTTCGATTTATGTGTCCTCATGAAAGGAATTCAACTCCTTTACACTCCCGCCCTCCAAGATGGTTTCCCCACCAAAACGCGTTCTTCTTTGTTTTTAAAGGAGGTCCAAATAAGAATTTTCACGTCTGTAACAACTTTAGTTTTTATTAGATGTATGTATTCTCATACAATTCAGTCAATTAATTTTTCAATTCTTTCACCCCCCCCCCCCCCACCCTTCATTGGATTTTCCGAGAATACGTGTTTCCTTACTTTTAAAGCAGATTGCAAATATCAAATTTCACGTCTGTAACATCTTCATTTTTGAGATATCAGTAGCCTAATTAAAATAATTCATCACCATTTTCAGTCATTTTTACCCCCCCCCTCCACCCAAGTGGTATTTCCGAAAACTAAAAGTACACGTTTCTTTGTTTAATAGAGATAAAAAATACCATTTTTCACTTCTGTCACATGTTAAGTTTCTTGAGATATACTGTAAAAATTCTCATTTTAAAATTTCACCCCTTTTGAGTTCCCCTTAAGTGGAGTTTCCAAAACAAATCACCTATATTTCTTTACATTTACAGATGATTTACACCCACTCTTTACGTCTGTAACATTTTACGTTTCCAAGATATTCTCTAGATATAGTCTTTCAAAAAATTCACCCCAATTTGTCACCCCTGTTTAACCGATATTAATTGGCTTTTCTAAAAACTAAAAAATACGTGTTTCTTTATTTTCAAAGGAGATCCCATATGCAAATTATCAGTTCTGTAATATCTTTCGTTTCTGAGATATGTGTATCCTCAATTAAGGCATTCAACCCATTTTCACCCTTTTACACCCCTCCTATTAGGATTTACAGGAAACAAAAAAATACGCGTTCCTTTATTTTTAGAGGAGATTCTAACTACCAATTTTTACATCTGTAAATTTTAAAGTTTTAAGATGTAGACACACTCATTTTAAAAATTTCACCCCTCCTTTTCACCCCCCAATATTTGGATTTTCCAAAAACGAAAAAATACGTGTTTCTTTACTTTTAAAGTAGATCCAAAATACCAATTTTCAGGTCTGTAATATCTTCAGGTTCTGAAATATAAGTAGCCTCATGAAAGGCATTCAACCCATTATTCACCCTTTTACATCCTTCCTATTGGGATTTTCCGAAAACAAAAGAATGCATGTTTCTTTATTTTTAAAGGAGATTCTAAATACCAATTTTTACATCTATAAACTTAAAAAGTTTTGAGATATAGATACACTCATTTTAAAATTTCACCCCCATTTTCACCCCCTTACCGAAGGAATATCCAGAAATCCCCTCTTAGCGAGCACCTACATCATAATATGAATATATCCCCAAAATTTCATTTCTTTATGTCCAGTAGTTTTGGCTCGGCGATGATGAATCAGTCAGTCAGTCAGTCAGTCAGTCAGTCAGGACAAGCTATTTTATATATATAGACTAGCAAGATACCCGTGCTTCGCTACGGTATTATACTGAAATTTATAATTGAATGCTTATTGTTTTAGATATATAATCCGCCGAAATTCGCGATCTGACTCGTTCTCTGCGAGAATCCACCAAAATTCCCGATCTATTATTTTACGGCACGTTTCCTCCCATTTTTAAATCTTCCTTTCCAGCAATCGATTTCGTACTTCCCGAGTTAGGCTCAGGTATTCCTCCAGGTCAGTTGGGTCCGTAAATCTTTGCCATCTTTTCCTATGATATATTTAATACGGATATAATCCTTCAGGAGATCCGGCGTGCTGTCATACTGGGTGCCTTGGCGGCACTGAACCCGCGACCGGACTGCATTCTTAGTCATTACCCGTCCAGGAGCCGTTTCCATCGCGGTCCGCAATTTGACGACGGTCCGGATTATTATTATTATTATTACTATTATGTGTTTCTGGAATGGCTGATGACAGGGAAAACCGGAGTATCCGGAGAAAAACCTGTCCCGCCTCCGTTTTGCCCAGCACGAATGCCACATGGAGTGACCGGGATTTGAACCACGGAACCCAGCTGTGAGAGGCCGGCGCGCTGCCGCCTGAGCAACGGAGGATCCTTATAAGTACATTAATAACAGTAAAATCAATTGGTCTCACCTCCTTCTACACCCCACCGCCGTTAAGTTTATTTACAGCCCCCCCCCCCCCCGAAGAAGAATTAAAAGGATGCTTGTTTCTTTATGTTTAAGGAAGATTCCAAACACCAATGTTCACGTCTATTAACTTCAGTTTTGAGATATAAGTATCCACATAAAAATAATTTACTTTTTTTCACTTCATTTCACAATAATCTCTCCTCCCCCTAAATGAATTTTCCCGCAAAAAAATACTTCTTTCTTTAATAGTAAAGGATTTTCTAAATACCAATTATCACGACTCTAACTTCTTCAGTTTTTGATTTATGTGTCCTCATGAAAGGAATTCAACTCCTTTACACTCCCGCCCTCCAAGATAGTTTCCCCACCAAAACGCCTTTTTCTTTGTTTTTAAAGGAGATCCAAATACGAATTTTCACGTCTGTAACAACTTTAGTATTAGATGTATGTATTCTCATACAATTAAGTCAACTAATGTTTCAATTCTTTCACCCCCCCCCCCGCCCCCTTCATTGGATTTTCCGAGAATACGTGTTTCTTTACTTTTAAAGCAGATTGCAAATATCAAATTTCACATCTGTAACATCTTCATTTTTGAGATATCAGTAGCCTAATTAAAAGAATTCATCACCATTTTCAGTCACTTTTACCCCCCCCCCCCCGCCCGCCACCCAAGTGGTATTTCCGAAAACTAAAAATACACTTTTCTTTATGTTTAATAGAGATAAAAATACCATTTTTCACTTCTGTAACATGTTAAGTTTTTTAGATATCCGTAAAAATTCTCATTTTAAAATTTCACCCCTTTTGGGTTCCCCTTAAGTAGAGTTTCCAAAAACAAATAACCTATATTTCTTTACATTTACAGGAGATTTACACCCACTTTTTACGTCTGTAACATTTTACGATTCCAAGATATGCTGTAGATATAGTCTTTCAAAAAATTCACCCCAATTTGTCACTCCTGTTTAACCGCCATTAATTGGCTTTTCCAAAAACTAAAAAATACGTGTTTCTTTATTTTTAAAGGAGATCACATATGCGAATTATCAGTTCTGTAATATCTTTCGTTTCTGAGATATGTGTATCCTCATTAAAGGCATTCAACCCATTTTTCACCCTTTTACACCCCTCCTATTAGGACTTACTGGAAACAAAAAAAAATACGTGTTCCTTTGTTTTTAGAGGAGATTCTAACCACCAATTTTTACATCTGTAAATTTTAAAGTTTTAAGATGTAGACACACTCATTTTAAAAAATTCACCCCCGTTTTCACCCCCCAATATTTGGATTTTCCAAAAACGAAAAAATACCTATTTCTTTACTTTTAAAGTAGATCCAAAATACCAATTTTCAGGTCTGTAATATCTTCAGGTTCTGAAATATAAGTATCCTCATGAAAGGCATTCAACCCATTATTCACCCTTTTACACCCTTCCTATTGGGATTTTCCTAAAACAAAAGAATACATGTTTCTTTATTTTTAAAGGAGATTCTAAATACCAATTTTTACATCTATAAACTTAAAAAGTTTTGAGATATAGATACACTCATTTTAAAAAATCACCCCCTTTTCACCCCCCCATTAATTGTATTTTCCACAAACAAAAAATACGTGTTTATTTATTTTTAAAGGAGATCCCAAACACCAATTTTCAGGTCTGTAATATCTTCAGGTTCTGAAATATAAGTAGACTCATGAAATGCATTCGACCCCTTTTTCAACCTTTTCCACCCTTCCTATTAGGATTTTCCGAAAACAAAATTTACGTGTTCCTTTATCTTTAATGGAGATTCTAAATACCTATTTTTACACCTATAACCTTTAAAAGTTTTGAGATATAGATACACTCATTTTAAAAGAGTACCCCTTTTTACCCCCCTTAATTGGGTTTTCCAGAAACAAAAAAATACGTGTTTCTTTATTTTTAAAGGAGATCCCAAACACCAATTTTCAGGTATATAATATCTTCAGTTTCTGAGATATAAGTAGCCTCATTAAAGGCATTCAACCCCTTTTTTACCCCTTTTCACACCTCCTATTGCGATTTTCCGAAAACAAAAAAATACGTGTTTCTTTATTTTTAATGAAGATTCTAAATACCAATTTTTACATCTGCAAACTTTAAAAGTTTGGAGATATAGATTCACTAATTTTAAAAATTCACCCCCTTTTCACCCTCCCATTAATTACATTTTCCAAAAACAAAAACATACGTGTTTCTTTATTTTTAAAAGAGATCAAAAGTACCAATTTTCAGGTCTGTAATATCTTCAGTTTCTGAGATATAAGTACCGGTATCCTGATTAAAGGCATTCAACACGTTTTCCCCCATTTTCACCCTTTTTCACCCCTCCTATTGGGATTTTCTGAAAACAAAAAAATACGTGTTTCCTTATTTTCAAAGAAGATTCTAAATACCAATTTTTACATTTGTAAAATTTTAAAGTTTTGAGATATAGGTGCACTCATTTTAAAACTTCACCCCCCCTTTTCACCCCCTTAGCAACGGAATATCCAAAAATCCTCTCTTAGCGAGCACCTACATCTTCATATGAATGTATCCCCAAAATTTCATTTCATTATGTCCAGTAGTTTTGGCTCGGCGATGATGAATCAGTCAGTCAGTCAGGACAAGCTATTTTATATATATATAGATATAGACTAGCAAGATACCCGTGCTTCGCTACGGTAATATACTGAAATTTATAATTGAATGCTTATCGTTTTATATACAACCCGCCGATATTCGTGATCTGACTCGTTTACTGAGAGTCTAATCTAAGAACGTTCTCCGAAGGAAAATATGGCTGTTGAAAAAGAACCCAGGAAAGATTAAAAATGATCGGTTTATGATCAGAATAAGTACATCGCAAGTCTACAGCCAGTTTCCTATCATTCGACAGGATCAGGGATGGAATGAATAAAGCCCCATCTAGCGGCGACAATAGGAATTGTGCCGGCTGCCAAAGCTCCCCTCTGGGGCAATGATCGATGAGTGACAAATTAAATGAAATATTGGACAGTGTTGCTGGAATGAATGATGACAGGGGAAGCCGGAGTATCCGGAGAAAAACCTGTCCCGCCTCCATTTTGTCCAGCACGAATGTTACATGGAGTGGCCGGGATTTGAAACACGGAACCCAGCTCTGAGAGGCCGGCGCGCTGCCGACTGAGCAACGGAGGCTCCTTATAAGTACATTACGAACAGTAAAATCAATTGGTCTCACCTCCTTTTACACCCCACCGCCGTTAAGTTTATTTACCCCCACCCTCCAAAAAATTAAAAGAAGGCGTGTTTCTTTATGTTTAAAGGAGATTCCAAATACCAATGTTCACGTTTATAACCTTCAGTTTTGAGATATAAGTATCCCCTTAAAAGTAATTCACGTTTTTAACTTCCTTCCACACTCCCTCCCCCCCTCCCTCACAAAGTGATATTAAAACAAAAAATACTTGCTCCTTTAATAGTAAAGGATCTTCTAAATACCAATTATCACCACTCTAACCTCTTCAGGTTTTATATGTCCTCATGAAAGGAATTCAACTCCTTTTCACTCCCGCCACCCCCCCCCCCCAAGATTTCCCCCCCCCCCCAAAACGCGCTGTTCTTTGTTTTTAAAGGAGATCAAAATACCAATTTTCACGTCTGTAACAACTTTAGTTTTTATTAGATGTATGTATTCTCATACAATTAAGTCAATTAATTGTTTCTATCCTTTAACACTCCAAATCCCCTTCATTGGATTTTCCGAGAATACAGGTACATGTTTGTTTACTTTTAAAGCAGATTCCAAAAATAAAATTTCACGTGTGTAACATCTTCATTCTTGAGATATCAGTAGCCTAATTAAAAGAATTCAGCACCATTTTCAGTCACTTTTACCCCCACCCCCCACTACCCAAGTTGTATTTCCGAAAACTAAAAATACACTTTTCTTTATTTTTAATAGGATAAAAAAATGACCATTTTTCACTTCTGTACATGTTAAGTTTTTTGAGATATACTGTAGAAATTCTCATTTTAAAATTTCACCCCATTTTAGTTCCCCTTAAGTGGAGTTTCCAAAGACAAATCACCTATGTTTCTTTACACTTACAGGAGATTCCAAATACCCACTATTTACGTCTGTAACATTTTACGCTTCTCAGATATTCTGTAGATATAGTCTTTCAAAAAATTCACCCCAATTTGCCACTCCTGTTTAACCGACATTAATTGAATTTTCCAAAAGCAAAAATATACGTGTTTCTATATTTTTAAAGGAGATCCCATTTACAAATTTTCAGTTCTGTAATATCTTCAGTTTCTGGGATATATGTATCCTCATTAAAGGCATTCAACCCATTATTCACCCTTTTACACCCCTCCTATTGGGATTTAGAGAAAACAAAGAAATACGTGTTCCTTTATTTTTAAGGGAGATTCTAAACACCAATTTTTACATCTGTAAACGTTTAAAGTTTTAAGATGTAGACACACTCATTTTAAAAATTCACCCCCCTTTTCACCCCCCATTATTTGGATTTTCCAAAAACGAAAAAATACCTGTTTCTTTATTTTTAAAGTAGATCCCAAATACCAATTTTCAGGTCTGTAATATCTTCAGGTTCTGAAATATAAGTAGCCTCATTAAAGGCATTCAACCTGTTTTTCACCCTTTTTCACCCTTCCTATTAGGATTTTCCGAAAACAAAAAAGTACGTGTTTCTTTATTTTAAAGGAGATTTCTAAATACCAAATTTTACATCTATAAACTTTAAAAGTTTTGAGATATAGATACACTCATTTTAAAAATTTCATCCCCCTTTTCACCCCCCATTATTTGGATTTTCCCAAAACGAAAAAATACCGGTTTCTTTATTTTTAAAGTAGATCCCAAATGCCAATTTTCAGGTCTGTAATGTATTCAGTTTCTAAGATATAAGTATTCTCTTTAAAGGCATCCGAACCCATTTTTCACCCCTTTTCACCCCTCCTATTGGGATTGTCCGAAAACAAAAAAATACGTGTTCCTTTATTTTTAATGAAGATTCTAAATACTAATTTTTACATCTCTAAACTTTAAAACTTTTGAGATATAGATGCACTCATTTTAAAAATTCATCCCCCCTTCCACCCTCGCATTAATTGGATTTTCCAAAAACAAAAAAATATGTGTTTCTTTATTTTTCACAGCGATCAAAAGTACCAATTTTGAGGTCTGTAATATCTTCAGTTTCTGAGATATAAGTAGCGTATCCGGATTAAAGGCATTCAACCCCTTTTTCACCCTTTTCACCCCTCCTATTGGGATTGTCTGAAAACAAAAAAATACGTGTTTCCTTATTTTTAAAGAAGATTCTAAATACCAATTTTCACATCTGTAAACTTTGAAAGTTTTGAGATATAGACACACTCATTTTAAAATGTCACCCCCCTTTTCACCCCCTTAGCGACGGAATATCCAAAAATCCTCTCTTAGCGAGCACCTACATCTTAATATGAATCTATGCCCAAAATTTCATTTCTTTATGTCCAGTAGTTTTGGCTCGGCGATGATGAATCAGTCAGTCAGTCAGGACAAGCTACTTTATATATATATAGACTAGCAAGATACCCGTGCTTCGCTACGGTATTATACTGAAATTTATAATTGAATGCTTATTGTTTTAGATATATAATCCGCCGAAATTCGCGATCTGACTCGTTCTCTGCGAGAATCCACCAAAATTCCCGATCTATTATTTTACGGCACGTTTCCTCCCATTTTTAAATCTTCCTTTCCAGCAATCGATTTCGTACTTCCCGAATTAGGCTCAGGTATTCCTCCAGGTCAGTTGGGTCCGTAAATCTTTGCCATCTTTTCCTATGATATATTTAATACGGATATAATCCTTCAGGAGATCCGGCGTGCTGTCATACTGGGTGCCTTGGCGGCACTGAACCCGCGACCGGACTGCATTCTTAGTCATTACCCGTCCAGGAGCCGTTTCCATCGCGGTCCGCAATTTGACGACGGTCCGGATTATTATTATTATTACTATTATGTGTTTCTGGAATGGCTGATGACAGGGAAAACCGGAGTATCCGGAGAAAAACCTGTCCCGCCTCCGTTTTGCCCAGCACGAATGCCACATGGAGTGACCGGGATTTGAACCACGGAACCCAGCTGTGAGAGGCCGGCGCGCTGCCGCCTGAGCAACGGAGGATCCTTATAAGTACATTAATAACAGTAAAATCAATTGGTCTCACCTCCTTCTACACCCCACCGCCGTTAAGTTTATTTACAGCCCCCCCCCCCCCGAAGAAGAATTAAAAGGATGCTTGTTTCTTTATGTTTAAGGAAGATTCCAAACACCAATGTTCACGTCTATTAACTTCAGTTTTGAGATATATGTATCCACATAAAAATAATTTACTTTTTTTCACTTCATTTCACAATAATCTCTCCTCCCCCTAAATGAATTTTCCCGCAAAAAAATACTTCTTTCTTTAATAGTAAAGGATTTTCTAAATACCAATTATCACGACTCTAACTTCTTCAGTTTTTGATTTATGTGTCCTCATGAAAGGAATTCAACTCCTTTACACTCCCGCCCTCCGAGATAGTTTCCCCACCAAAACGCCTTTTTCTTTGTTTTTAAAGGAGATCCAAATACGAATTTTCACGTCTGTAACAACTTTAGTATTAGATGTATGTATTCTCATACAATTAAGTCAACTAATGTTTCAATTCTTTCACCCCCCCCCCCCCCGCCCCCTTCATTGGATTTTCCGAGAATACGTGTTTCTTTACTTTTAAAGCAGATTGCAAATATCAAATTTCACATCTGTAACATCTTCATTTTTGAGATATCAGTAGCCTAATTAAAAGAATTCATCACCATTTTCAGTCACTTTTACCCCCCCCCCCCCGCCCGCCACCCAAGTGGTATTTCCGAAAACTAAAAATACACTTTTCTTTATGTTTAATAGAGATAAAAATACCATTTTTCACTTCTGTAACATGTTAAGTTTTTTAGATATCCGTAAAAATTCTCATTTTAAAATTTCACCCCTTTTGGGTTCCCCTTAAGTAGAGTTTCCAAAAACAAATAACCTATATTTCTTTACATTTACAGGAGATTTACACCCACTTTTTACGTCTGTAACATTTTACGATTCCAAGATATTCTGTAGATATAGTCTTTCAAAAAATTCACCCCAATTTGTCACTCCTGTTTAACCGCCATTAATTGGCTTTTCCAAAAACTAAAAAATACGTGTTTCTTTATTTTTAAAGGAGATCACATATGCGAATTATCAGTTCTGTAATATCTTTCGTTTCTGAGATATGTGTATCCTCATTAAAGGCATTCAACCCATTTTTCACCCTTTTACACCCCTCCTATTAGGACTTACTGGAAACAAAAAAAATACGTGTTCCTTTGTTTTTAGAGGAGATTCTAACCACCAATTTTTACATCTGTAAATTTTAAAGTTTTAAGATGTAGACACACTCATTTTAAAAAATTCACCCCCGTTTTCACCCCCCAATATTTGGATTTTCCAAAAACGAAAAAATACCTATTTCTTTACTTTTAAAGTAGATCCAAAATACCAATTTTCAGGTCTGTAATATCTTCAGGTTCTGAAATATAAGTATCCTCATGAAAGGCATTCAACCCATTATTCACCCTTTTACACCCTTCCTATTGGGATTTTCCTAAAACAAAAGAATACATGTTTCTTTATTTTTAAAGGAGATTCTAAATACCAATTTTTACATCTATAAACTTAAAAAGTTTTGAGATATAGATACACTCATTTTAAAAAATCACCCCCTTTTCACCGCCCCCCCCATTAATTGTATTTTCCACAAACAAAAAATACGTGTTTATTTATTTTTAAAGGAGATCCCAAACACCAATTTTCAGGTCTGTAATATCTTCAGGTTCTGAAATATAAGTAGACTCATGAAATGCATTCGACCCCTTTTTCAACCTTTTCCACCCTTCCTATTAGGATTTTCCGAAAACAAAATTTACGTGTTCCTTTATCTTTAATGGAGATTCTAAATACCTATTTTTACACCTATAACCTTTAAAAGTTTTGAGATATAGATACACTCATTTTAAAAGAGTACCCCTTTTTACCCCCCTTAATTGGGTTTTCCAGAAACAAAAAAAAATACGTGTTTCTTTATTTTTAAAGGAGATCCCAAACACCAATTTTCAGGTATATAATATCTTCAGTTTCTGAGATATAAGTAGCCTCATTAAAGGCATTCAACCCCTTTTTTACCCCTTTTCACACCTCCTATTGCGATTTTCCGAAAACAAAAAAATACGTGTTTCTTTATTTTTAATGAAGATTCTAAATACCAATTTTTACATCTGCAAACTTTAAAAGTTTGGAGATATAGATTCACTAATTTTAAAAATTCACCCCCTTTTCACCCTCCCATTAATTAGATTTTCCAAAAACAAAAACATACGTGTTTCTTTATTTTTAAAAGAGATCAAAAGTACCAATTTTCAGGTCTGTAATATCTTCAGTTTCTGAGATATAAGTACCGGTATCCTGATTAAAGGCATTCAACACGTTTTCCCCCATTTTCACCCTTTTTCACCCCTCCTATTGGGATTTTCTGAAAACAAAAAAATACGTGTTTCCTTATTTTCAAAGAAGATTCTAAATACCAATTTTTACATTTGTAAAATTTTAAAGTTTTGAGATATAGGTGCACTCATTTTAAAACTTCACCCCCCCTTTTCACCCCCTTAGCAACGGAATATCCAAAAATCCTCTCTTAGCGAGCACCTACATCTTCATATGAATGTATCCCCAAAATTTCATTTCATTATGTCCAGTAGTTTTGGCTCGGCGATGATGAATCAGTCAGTCAGTCAGGACAAGCTATTTTATATATATATAGATATAGACTAGCAAGATACCCGTGCTTCGCTACGGTAATATACTGAAATTTATAATTGAATGCTTATCGTTTTATATACAACCCGCCGATATTCGTGATCTGACTCGTTTACTGAGAGTCTAATCTAAGAACGTTCTCCGAAGGAAAATATGGCTGTTGAAAAAGAACCCAGGAAAGATTAAAAATGATCGGTTTATGATCAGAATAAGTACATCGCAAGTCTACAGCCAGTTTCCTATCATTCGACAGGATCAGGGATGGAATGAATAAAGCCCCATCTAGCGGCGACAATAGGAATTGTGCCGGCTGCCAAAGCTCCCCTCTGGGGCAATGATCGATGAGTGACAAATTAAATGAAATATTGGACAGTGTTGCTGGAATGAATGATGACAGGGGAAGCCGGAGTATCCGGAGAAAAACCTGTCCCGCCTCCATTTTGTCCAGCACGAATGTTACATGGAGTGGCCGGGATTTGAAACACGGAACCCAGCTCTGAGAGGCCGGCGCGCTGCCGACTGAGCAACGGAGGCTCCTTATAAGTACATTACGAACAGTAAAATCAATTGGTCTCACCTCCTTTTACACCCCACCGCCGTTAAGTTTATTTACCCCCACCCTCCAAAAAATTAAAAGAAGGCATGTTTCTTTATGTTTAAAGGAGATTCCAAATACCAATGTTCACGTTTATAACCTTCAGTTTTGAGATATAAGTATCCCCTTAAAAGTAATTCACGTTTTTAACTTCCTTCCACACTCCCTCCCCCCCTCCCTCACAAAGTGATATTAAAACAAAAAATACTTGCTCCTTTAATAGTAAAGGATCTTCTAAATACCAATTATCACCACTCTAACCTCTTCAGGTTTTATGTGTCCTCATGAAAGGAATTCAACTCCTTTTCACTCCCGCCACCCCCCCCCCCCCAAGATTTCCCCCCCCCCCCAAAACGCGCTGTTCTTTGTTTTTAAAGGAGATCAAAATACCAATTTTCACGTCTGTAACAACTTTAGTTTTTATTAGATGTATGTATTCTCATACAATTAAGTCAATTAATTGTTTCTATCCTTTAACACTCCAAATCCCCTTCATTGGATTTTCCGAGAATACAGGTACATGTTTGTTTACTTTTAAAGCAGATTCCAAAAATAAAATTTCACGTGTGTAACATCTTCATTCTTGAGATATCAGTAGCCTAATTAAAAGAATTCAGCACCATTTTCAGTCACTTTTACCCCCACCCCCCACTACCCAAGTTGTATTTCCGAAAACTAAAAATACACTTTTCTTTATTTTTAATAGGATAAAAAAATGACCATTTTTCACTTCTGTACATGTTAAGTTTTTTGAGATATACTGTAGAAATTCTCATTTTAAAATTTCACCCCATTTTAGTTCCCCTTAAGTGGAGTTTCCAAAGACAAATCACCTATGTTTCTTTACACTTACAGGAGATTCCAAATACCCACTATTTACGTCTGTAACATTTTACGCTTCTCAGATATTCTGTAGATATAGTCTTTCAAAAAATTCACCCCAATTTGCCACTCCTGTTTAACCGACATTAATTGAATTTTCCAAAAGCAAAAATATACGTGTTTCTATATTTTTAAAGGAGATCCCATTTACAAATTTTCAGTTCTGTAATATCTTCAGTTTCTGGGATATATGTATCCTCATTAAAGGCATTCAACCCATTATTCACCCTTTTACACCCCTCCTATTGGGATTTAGAGAAAACAAAGAAATACGTGTTCCTTTATTTTTAAGGGAGATTCTAAACACCAATTTTTACATCTGTAAACGTTTAAAGTTTTAAGATGTAGACACACTCATTTTAAAAATTCACCCCCCTTTTCACCCCCCATTATTTGGATTTTCCAAAAACGAAAAAATACCTGTTTCTTTATTTTTAAAGTAGATCCCAAATACCAATTTTCAGGTCTGTAATATCTTCAGGTTCTGAAATATAAGTAGCCTCATTAAAGGCATTCAACCTGTTTTTCACCCTTTTTCACCCTTCCTATTAGGATTTTCCGAAAACAAAAAAGTACGTGTTTCTTTATTTTAAAGGAGATTTCTAAATACCAAATTTTACATCTATAAACTTTAAAAGTTTTGAGATATAGATACACTCATTTTAAAAATTTCATCCCCCTTTTCACCCCCCATTATTTGGATTTTCCCAAAACGAAAAATACCGGTTTCTTTATTTTTAAAGTAGATCCCAAATACCAATTTTCAGGTCTGTAATGTATTCAGTTTCTAAGATATAAGTATTCTCTTTAAAGGCATCCGAACCCATTTTTCACCCCTTTTCACCCCTCCTATTGGGATTGTCCGAAAACAAAAAAATACGTGTTCCTTTATTTTTAATGAAGATTCTAAATACTAATTTTTAGATCTCTAAACTTTAAAACTTTTGAGATATAGATGCACTCATTTTAAAAATTCATCCCCCCTTCCACCCTCGCATTAATTGGATTTTCCAAAAACAAAAAAATATGTGTTTCTTTATTTTTCACAGCGATCAAAAGTACCAATTTTGAGGTCTGTAATATCTTCAGTTTCTGAGATATAAGTAGCGTATCCGGATTAAAGGCATTCAACCCCTTTTTCACCCTTTTCACCCCTCCTATTGGGATTGTCTGAAAACAAAAAAATACGTGTTTCCTTATTTTTAAAGAAGATTCTAAATACCAATTTTCACATCTGTAAACTTTGAAAGTTTTGAGATATAGACACACTCATTTTAAAATGTCACCCCCCTTTTCACCCCCTTAGCGACGGAATATCCAAAAATCCTCTCTTAGCGAGCACCTACATCTTAATATGAATCTATGCCCAAAATTTCATTTCTTTATGTCCAGTAGTTTTGGCTCGGCGATGATGAATCAGTCAGTCAGTCAGGACAAGCTACTTTATATATATATAGACTAGCAAGATACCCGTGCTTCGCTACGGTATTATACTGAAATTTATAATTGAATGCTTATTGTTTTAGATATATAATCCGCCGAAATTCGTGATCTGACTCGTTCTCTGCGAGAATCCACCAAAATTCCCGATCTATTATTTTACGGCACGTTTCCTCCCATTTTTAAATCTTCCTTTCCAGCAATCGATTTCGTACTTCCCGAATTAGGCTCAGGTATTCCTCCAGGTCAGTTGGGTCCGTAAATCTTTGCCATCTTTTCCTATGATATATTTAATACGGATATAATCCTTCAGGAGATCCGGCGTGCTGTCATACTGGGTGCCTTGGCGGCACTGAACCCGCGACCGGACTGCATTCTTAGTCATTACCCGTCCAGGAGCCGTTTCCATCGCGGTCCGCAATTTGACGACGGTCCGGATTATTATTATTATTATTACTATTATGTGTTTCTGGAATGGCTGATGACAGGGAAAACCGGAGTATCCGGAGAAAAACCTGTCCCGCCTCCGTTTTGCCCAGCACGAATGCCACATGGAGTGACCGGGATTTGAACCACGGAACCCAGCTGTGAGAGGCCGGCGCGCTGCCGCCTGAGCAACGGAGGATCCTTATAAGTACATTAATAACAGTAAAATCAATTGGTCTCACCTCCTTCTACACCCCACCGCCGTTAAGTTTATTTACAGCCCCCCCCCCCCCGAAGAAGAATTAAAAGGATGCTTGTTTCTTTATGTTTTAGGAAGATTCCAAACACCAATGTTCACGTCTATTAACTTCAGTTTTGAGATATAAGTATCCACATAAAAATAATTTACTTTTTTTCACTTCATTTCACAATAATCTCTCCTCCCCCTAAATGAATTTTCCCGCAAAAAAATACTTCTTTCTTTAATAGTAAAGGATTTTCTAAATACCAATTATCACGACTCTAACTTCTTCAGTTTTTGATTTATGTGTCCTCATGAAAGGAATTCAACTCCTTTACACTCCCGCCCTCCGAGATAGTTTCCCCACCAAAACGCCTTTTTCTTTGTTTTTAAAGGAGATCCAAATACGAATTTTCACGTCTGTAACAACTTTAGTATTAGATGTATGTATTCTCATACAATTAAGTCAACTAATGTTTCAATTCTTTCACCCCCCCCCCCCCCCGCCCCCTTCATTGGATTTTCCGAGAATACGTGTTTCTTTACTTTTAAAGCAGATTGCAAATATCAAATTTCACATCTGTAACATCTTCATTTTTGAGATATCAGTAGCCTAATTAAAAGAATTCATCACCATTTTCAGTCACTTTTACCCCCCCCCCCCCCGCCCGCCACCCAAGTGGTATTTCCGAAAACTAAAAATACACTTTTCTTTATGTTTAATAGAGATAAAAATACCATTTTTCACTTCTGTAACATGTTAAGTTTTTTAGATATCCGTAAAAATTCTCATTTTAAAATTTCACCCCTTTTGGGTTCCCCTTAAGTAGAGTTTCCAAAAACAAATAACCTATATTTCTTTACATTTACAGGAGATTTACACCCACTTTTTACGTCTGTAACATTTTACGATTCCAAGATATTCTGTAGATATAGTCTTTCAAAAAATTCACCCCAATTTGTCACTCCTGTTTAACCGCCATTAATTGGCTTTTCCAAAAACTAAAAAATACGTGTTTCTTTATTTTTAAAGGAGATCACATATGCGAATTATCAGTTCTGTAATATCTTTCGTTTCTGAGATATGTGTATCCTCATTAAAGGCATTCAACCCATTTTTCACCCTTTTACACCCCTCCTATTAGGACTTACTGGAAACAAAAAAAATACGTGTTCCTTTGTTTTTAGAGGAGATTCTAACCACCAATTTTTACATCTGTAAATTTTAAAGTTTTAAGATGTAGACACACTCATTTTAAAAAATTCACCCCCGTTTTCACCCCCCAATATTTGGATTTTCCAAAAACGAAAAAATACCTATTTCTTTACTTTTAAAGTAGATCCAAAATACCAATTTTCAGGTCTGTAATATCTTCAGGTTCTGAAATATAAGTATCCTCATGAAAGGCATTCAACCCATTATTCACCCTTTTACACCCTTCCTATTGGGATTTTCCTAAAACAAAAGAATACATGTTTCTTTATTTTTAAAGGAGATTCTAAATACCAATTTTTACATCTATAAACTTAAAAAGTTTTGAGATATAGATACACTCATTTTAAAAAATCACCCCCTTTTCACCCCCCCCATTAATTGTATTTTCCACAAACAAAAAATACGTGTTTATTTATTTTTAAAGGAGATCCCAAACACCAATTTTCAGGTCTGTAATATCTTCAGGTTCTGAAATATAAGTAGACTCATGAAATGCATTCGACCCCTTTTTCAACCTTTTCCACCCTTCCTATTAGGATTTTCCGAAAACAAAATTTACGTGTTCCTTTATCTTTAATGGAGATTCTAAATACCTATTTTTACACCTATAACCTTTAAAAGTTTTGAGATATAGATACACTCATTTTAAAAGAGTACCCCTTTTTACCCCCCTTAATTGAGTTTTCCAGAAACAAAAAAATACGTGTTTCTTTATTTTTAAAGGAGATCCCAAACACCAATTTTCAGGTATATAATATCTTCAGTTTCTGAGATATAAGTAGCCTCATTAAAGGCATTCAACCCCTTTTTTACCCCTTTTCACACCTCCTATTGCGATTTTCCGAAAACAAAAAAATACGTGTTTCTTTATTTTTAATGAAGATTCTAAATACCAATTTTTACATCTGCAAACTTTAAAAGTTTGGAGATATAGATTCACTAATTTTAAAAATTCACCCCCTTTTCACCCTCCCATTAATTAGATTTTCCAAAAACAAAAACATACGTGTTTCTTTATTTTTAAAAGAGATCAAAAGTACCAATTTTCAGGTCTGTAATATCTTCAGTTTCTGAGATATAAGTACCGGTATCCTGATTAAAGGCATTCAACACGTTTTCCCCCATTTTCACCCTTTTTCACCCCTCCTATTGGGATTTTCTGAAAACAAAAGAATACGTGTTTCCTTATTTTCAAAGAAGATTCTAAATACCAATTTTTACATTTGTAAAATTTTAAAGTTTTGAGATATAGGTGCACTCATTTTAAAATTCACCCCCCCCCTTTTCACCCCCTTAGCAACGGAATATCCAAAAATCCTCTCTTAGCGAGCACCTACATCTTCATATGAATGTATCCCCAAAATTTCATTTCATTATGTCCAGTAGTTTTGGCTCGGCGATGATGAATCAGTCAGTCAGTCAGGACAAGCTATTTTATATATATATAGACTAGCAAGATGCCCGTGCTTCGCTACGGTATTATACTGAAATTTATAATTGAATGCTAATTGTTTTAGATATATAATCCGCCGAAATTCGCGATCTGACTCGTTTTCTGCGAGAATCCGCCAAAATTCGCGATCTGACTCGTTTTCTGCGAGAATCCGCCAAAATTCGCGATCTGACTCGTTTTCTAATAGATTACGGTATGTTTCCTCACATTTTTCAATCTTTCTTTCCAGCAATCAATTTCGTACTTCCCGGGCTAGGTCCAGATATTCCACCCCGTCAGTTGGGTCCCTAAATCTTTGCCATCTTTTCCTATAAGCGTTTTTAATATGGATCAAATCCTTCAGGAGATCCGGCGTGGTGTCGTCTTAGGTGCCTTGGCGGTACTGAACCCGCGGCCGGACTGCATTCTTAGTCATTACCCGTCCAGGACCATTTTCCAGGGGGGTCCGCACATTTGACAACGGTCCAGAACATTATTATTATTATTATTATTATTATTATTATTATTATTATTAAAAGATGTTCTGAACCCCACAGCAAGCTGCAAGATCGCTACTTGGCGGTAAATTACATCTGCTGCCAGTGTCATTGTTACAATGTGACCAGCACCATCGTCGCGCGTAGGCAAGTGTGCGGGATTTCTGGCGATACCAATGACATACTTCCGTGCATTGTTGACCTTATTATAGAGGTGAACAATTTGACGGTCCATCTCATTCCTATCGTTTATTTCAAATGTGTTTAAATTTTTATTTACATGCCAGGAGGATCTACTGTAATCTAAGAACGTTCTCCGAAGGAAAAGATGGCTGTTAAAAACCAGCCCAAGAAAGATTAAAAATGATCGGTTTATGATCAGAATAAGTACATCGAAACTATATAGCCTGTTTCCAGTCATTCGACAGGGTCAGGAATGGAATGAATAAAGCCCCATCTAGCAGCGACAATAGGAATTGTGCCGGCTGCCGAAGCACACCTCTGGGGCAATGATCGTTGAATGACAAATGAAATGAAATATTGGACAGTGTTGCTGGAATGAATGATGAGAGAGAAAATCGAAGTATCCGGAGAAAAACCTGTCCCGCCTCCGTTTTGTCCAGCACGAATGTCACATGGAGTGACCGGGATTTGAACCACGGATCCCAGCTGCGAGAGGCCGGCGCGCTGCTGCCTGAGCAACGGAGGCTCCTTAAGTACATTATGAACAGTAAAATCAATTGATCTCACCTCCTTTTACACCCCACCGCCGTTAAGTTTATTTACACCCCCCCCCCCAAAAAAAATAGAAGACGTGTTTCTTTATGTTTAAAAGATATTCCAAACACCAATGTTCACATCTGTTACATTCAGTTTTGAGATATAAGTATCCCCATAAAAATAATTCACTTTATTTTCACTTCCTTTCACACTCCCCTCCCCCCCACCCCGTAAGTGAATTTTCCGGCAAAATATACTTGTTTCCTTAATAGTAAAGGATCTTCTAAATAGTAATTATCACGACTCTTCTTCAGTTTTTGATTTATGTGTCTTCATGAAAGGAATTCAACTCCTTTTCACTCCCGCCCCCCAAACGCGTTTTTCTTTGTTTAAGGAGATTCAAATACCAATTTTCACGTCCGTAACAACTTTAGTTTCTATTAGATGTATGTATTCTCATACAATTAATTCAATTAATTTTTCAATTCTTTCACCCCCCATTCCCCCTTCATTGGATTTTCCGAGAATACGTGTTTCTTTACTTTTAAAGCAGATTCCAAAGCAGATTTCACGTCTGTAATATCTTCATTTTTGAGATATCAGTAGCCTAATTAAAAGAATTCAACACCATTTTCAGTCACTTTTACCCCCCCCCCCTTCCACCCAAGTGGTATTTCCGAAAGCTGAAAATACACGTTTCTTTATTTTTAATAGAGATAAAAATACCATTTTTCACTTCTGTAACATGTTAAGTTTTTGAGATATACTGTAGAAATTCGCTTTTTAAAATTTCACCCCTTTTTATTTCCCCTTACGTGGAGTTTCCGAAAACAAATCACCTATCTTTCTTTACATTTACAGGAGATTCCAAATACCCACTTTTTACGTCTATAACATTTTACGTTTCTCAGATATTCTGTAGATATAGTCTTTCAAAAAATTCACCCCAGTTTGTCACTCCTGTTTAACCCCCATTAATTGGATTTTCCAAAAACAAAAAAATACGTATTTCCTTATTTTTAAAGGAGCTCCCATATACAAATTTTCAGTTCCGTAATATTTTCAGTTTCTGAGATATATGTATCCTCATTAAAGGCATTCATCCCATTATTCACCCATTTACACCCCTCCTATTGGGATTTAAAGAAAGCAAAAAATACGTGTTCTTGTATTTTTAAAGAAGATTCTAAATACCATTTTTTTACATCTGTAAACTTTTAAAGTTTTAAGATGTAGACACACTCATTTTAAAAATTCACCCCCCTTTTCACCTTCCATTATTTGGATTTTCCAAAATCAAAAAAATACCTGTTTCTTTATTTTTAAAGTAAATCCCAAATACCAATTTTCAGGTCTGTAATATCTTCAGGTTCTGAAATATAAGTAGCCTCATTAAAGGCATTCAACCGCTTTTTCACCCTTTTCCACCCTTCCAATTGGGATTATCCGAAAACAAAAAAATACGTGTTTCTTTATTTTTAAAGGAGATTCTAAATGCCAATTTTTACATCTTTAAACTTTAAAAGTTTTGAGATATAGATAGACTCATTTTAAAAATTCACCCCCTTTTCACACCCCCCCCATTAATTGGATTTTCCAAAAACAAAAAATATGTATTTCTTTATTTTTAAAGGAGATCCTAAACACCAATTTTCAGGTCTGTAATATCTTCAGTTTCTGAGATATAAGTATCCTCATGAAAGTCATTCAACCACGTTTTCACCCCTTTTCACCCCTCCTATTGGGATTTTCCGAAAACAAAAAAATACGTGTTTCTTTGTTTTTAATGAAGATTCTAAGTACCAATTTTTACATCTGTAAACTTTAAGAGTTTTGAGATATAGATGCACCCATTTTAAAAATTCACCCCCTTTTCACCCTCCCATTAATTGGATTTCCCCCAAACAAAAAAATACGTGTTTCTTTATTTTTAAAAGAGATCAAAAGTACCAATTTTCATGTCTGTAATATCTTCAGTTTCTGAGATATAAGTACCGGTATCCCGATTAAAGGCATTCAATCCCTTTTTCACCCTTTTGTGCCCCTCCTATTGGGATTGTCTCAGAACAAAAAAATACGTGTTTCCTTATTTTTAAAGAAGATTCTAAATACCAATTTTCACATCTGTAAACTTTTAAAGTTTTGAGATATAGACACACTCATTTTAAAATTTCACCCCCCTTTTCACCCCCTTAGCGACGGAATATCCAAAAATCCTCTCTTAGCGAGCACCTACATCTTAATATGAATATATCTCCAAAATTTAATTTCTTTATGTCCAGTAGTTCTGGCTCGGCGATGATGAATCAGTCAGTCAGTCAGTCAGTCAGTCAGGACAAGCTACTTTATATATATAGATTAGAAATGTTCACGAAATTAATAACTGGTTCGATAGAAAGCAGTTCGGGTTTACGAAAGGTTATTGCACTGAAGCTCAGCTTGTAGAATTCCAGCAAGATATAGCAGATATCTTGGATTCAGGAGGTCAAATTGACTGTATCGCGATTGACCTATCTAAAGCATTTTAGGGCAGATCATGGGAGACTGCTGGCAAAAATGAGTGCAATTGGACTAAACAAACGAGTGACTGAATGGGTTGCTATATAACAGAGAATTAGAGTAAGCGAGGCTTTATCTGACCCTGTAGTAATTAAGAAGGGAATTCCTCAAGGCATTATTATTGGACCTTTGTGTTTTCTTATACATATGAGTAAAGAAGTGGAATCAGAGATAAGGCTTTTTGCAGATAATGTTATTGTGTATAGAGTAATAAATGTTACAATTTCGTGAGTTTCAGAAATAGGAAAAGTCCTCTCTGCTTTAATTACTGCGTTGATGGGGTGAAAGTTCCTTTTGGGGATCATTGTTAAGTATCTAGGTGTTTATATAAGGAAAGATCTCTATTGGCGTAATCACGTAATTGGGATTGTAAATAAAGGGTACAGGGCATTCAGCGGTTGTAGTAAGGATGTAAAAGAGAGGGCGTATAAGTCTCTGTTAAGACCCCAACTAGAGTATGGTTCCAGTATATGGGACCCTCACCAGGATTACTTGATTCAGGAACTGCAAAAATCCAAAGAAAAGCAATTCGATTTGTTCTGGGTGATTTCCGACAGAGTAACGTTACAAGAATGTTGCAAAGTTTGGGCGGGGAAGACTTGGGAGAAAGGAGACTAGCTGCTCGATTAAGTAGCATGTTCCGAGCTGTCAGCGGAGAGATGGCGTGGAATGACATTAGTAGACGAATAAGTTTGAGTGGTGTCTTTAAAAGTAGGAAAGATCATAATATGAAGATAAAGTTGGAATGCAAGAGGACAAATTGGGGCAAATATTCATTTATAGGGTGGGGAGTTAGGGATTGGAATAACTTACCAAGGGAGATGTTCAATAAATTTCCAATTTCTTTGGAATCATTTAAGAAAAGGCTAGAAAACAACAGATAGGGAATCTGCCACCTGGGCGACTGTCCTAAGTGGAGATCAGTATTGATTGACTGAATGGGCATGTGACTTGGGAACTTCTTTACTGAGACGCACCACAGTATACAACAAAATCCTAGCAAAAAGTGTTTGAGCCGTACCCTTGCTAATATTGGTTTACACGTTTAAAAAGTAATCAGGAGATGGTTGAAGATCACGGCCGACTGGATCCCTCGCCGGCCTTGACAATCGCTTGTGAAGCCCAGCATAAAGCTGTAATAGGAAAGTTTCACCATAATGCCGCTGGAGCGCTGGCCTCCTACTCACCGACAGGAAGCTGTATACCGCAAATTGCCGCATTTCCAGTTTTTTATTTATATCGTTTTGCTGTCGTAAATGTTGGCAATGTGTTCACAATATGGTGCTTGTTGGCTTGATAATTTGAGCTGATAGTTATGCGCTAGTGAGTTTAAGTTTTTATTGTGTAGTGTGTTGATTATATTTTTTAAAATTGTGTTTACAACTCTTGGAATTTGTGACATTATTGTGTGCCTTTTTGTACTTCGAGCAGAAATTTTCTGCAAACAAGAACAAATGGAATGGGAGTCTCGAAGTGTTTTCTCGCTGTAACTTCGTCCTAAACAAGAATTTTAATTTATGCGCTAATTCGTTTTGTTAATGGTGTAGTGATTTGCTTCTCTTTCACTGTGTTTGGAAATATTCGAATACGTACTGCTGTGTGCCTTTTCTTATTTCGAACAGGAATAAAAGAACAATGGGACACTATCATTTTACGAATTCTCTGTAGACCAGGAGAAACCTACCGAGTGACTCAAAGCAAGTAGCACTTTCATCTTAGTTTTCCGTTTCTATTTAGGGTATTTATCTTCTTTCTTTCTTAATACGTTTATCCCTCCAGGGGGATACAACTGGGAAGAATGACCAGTACCTCGCCCAGGCGGCCTCACATTCTATGCTGAACAGGGCCCTTGTCGGGGGATGGGAAGATTGGAAGGGATAGACAAGGAAGAGGGAAGGAAGCGGCCGTGGCCTTAAGTTAAGTACCATCCCCGCATTTGCCAGGAGGAGAAGTGGGAAACCATGGAAAAATACTTCCAGGATGGCTGAGGTGGGAATCGATCCCCCCCTTAACTCACTTGACCCCCCAAGGCTGAGTGGATCCCGTTCCAGCTCTCGTACCACTTTTGAAATTTCGTGGCAGGGCCAGGAATCGAACTCGGGCCTCCGGTGGTGGCAGCTAATCACGCTAATCGGGTATTTTTTATCCCGAAATTTTTTTCATTGAATAATCCTTTAGGCGGAGTCGTATTTGCCTTTTGACAGCAATACAACACATTTTTATCCAAGATAATCTACACTTCATTTAAACACTGACAAGTATGAACCATTGCTGTTATGACGGTAAGGCCAACGTATGAAGTGTTGTTACCTAAGCAATGAACAGTTTACAATCTATTTGCTCAAGATACTTTTCTCTCACTGAATTTTTATTTAAAATTTTTCTTCTTCTTTCCTTGCTATTTGTTTTACGTAGCACGGACACAGATAGGTCTTATGGCGACGGTGGGATAGGAAATGGCTAGGAGTGGGAAGGAATCGGCCGTGTCCTTAATTAAGGTACAGCCTGATGAGAAAATGGGAAACCACGGAAAACCATCTTCAGGGCTTCCGGCAGTGGGGTTCGAACCCACTATCTCCCGGATGCAAGCTCACAGCTGCGTGCTCCTAACCGCACGGTCAACTCGCCCGGTATTTAAAATTCTAGTGAAAGATATGAATTAAATATAATCTGAAACTATATACAGTATATTGAAATTAAAATGTAAACATGTTTGAGTCAAAATACTCATGTTATTCATACAACGAATATAGAAAAAAGTAGGATTTTTTATGTTTTGTCCGGCCCTTTTCCTGAGAGCAGCACTTGAAGAATTTTAAAGCTCTAATTGAACAATGGCTCTTAATCTCAAGGTTAACATCAGAAGACAAAAGTATTGTGGTAAGTTGTGCTATGTATCTAAATGCCATGATAATAAAAGCGATTACTATTATTCTTCACAGTTAAGGAACGTCAGTTGGACTACTCCATCTCTCCGCAGTTTCATTTCACGACGTTATTTTGGCTCATATCAATGAAAGTAGCTTTTAGGATTAATCATTTTAACAGTATTAGTCAATGTAACATACTCCTTTAATCCTTAAATTATATCGGCAATCAGAGTCAATACAGAACGTCTGCTGGACTACTCCACCTCTCCGTAGTTTCATTTCACGACGTTATTTTGACACATATCAACGAAGGTAACCTTTAAGATTAATCATTTTAACAGTATTAACCTATGTAACATTCTCCATAACTCTAAATTACGATAAATCGGCAATGAAGGTCAACATCTTTTCCATAAAGAAGTATGCATTTCTACCGAAAATAGGTAGGCCGCCAGCGCCACGTGTAGAGCTGTGTAACTACTCCGATTACAGTGCGTAGACCCGATTGTCAAGGCCGGTAAGGAGCTAGTTAGAGCGACGCATCAAGTCGGCCGTGTTGAAGATAATCCATGAGCAGCGTACCCTTTGATATCAATCGACATCGCTGATGTGACAAGAGTTAACAGAACTGTGCGTTCCAGTCATGTTTCACAATCAGGGAAGTGGTAGTAGTGTGTCATTTTCATGTTCGTTCATGATACGGGTTCCTGAGAGAAACTGGAAATGCACTGCATTGTATCAAATCAGGTGCTGTCAGAAAATCTTGTCACGATTTGTGAACAGCTGGATCGAACAAATGATGAACTGTTCTTTAAGCGGATCATAAATGTTGATGGAAACATGGTTTGTTTTATCATTAATTTTAGTTTCAGTGATTTAAATCATTTGTCATCGTAATTTGCCTGACAGGTGGCCAACCATGAGAAAACGTTGAACTTTGGAGAAATAAGTCATAGTTCCTTCACCACGATTGTTAGCCGTTACAAATAACGATATTGGTTGCTGAAGTTTAAGCTTACAAGATGATCTTGCTTCTTTGACCTCCACACTTCATCAGTCTTTTTCCTGAATATATCTTAATGTTCAAAGCTGAAACTTTCAATGAAAGGGCTAAGATTTACAACAGTAAAGGAAATAGAAACAAGTGCGTTATATGCGATTCCAGAAACAGACTTTTCGGACTTGTTCCAAGGATGGATGAACTATTGAGATTGAATGGAGACCACTTTGAGATAGATTATGCTGACGTGAGGAAGGCTCAATTCATTTTTAATGATATATGGTTAATATATTTAATCAAATAGAATAGTCCCACAGTAAATGCACGTATATTCACACCTCACTAACACAGGTTACAATGTAATTCCTGTATGCAGAAAGTGTATGTGACCGTCGCAAATCATACCGTAAGCTGTCGATTAAAAAGCAGAAACAAGAAGATTAATGACAACATTGTTTTACGTTGCACCGAAGTAGAAATAGACAGGTGTCGATGGGAGAGGGAGGGGCTAAGATTTGCAAGGAAATGAACGTAGCCTTAATTAAGACACAGCACATAAGCCTTGTGTAAAAACAGAAAACAAAGAAAAGCATCGTCACGGCCACCGACGGTGATTACTCGGACGGTGATTACTTTTGAGAAATAACAACCTGTTCTTTTACATATGAGAAACGGCTTTCGGTAGTCAAAACCATCAGGAGAGGTTTGTGGAAGAGTAGGCGAATGCCCTAACTGTGTTACTGCTGAAATTCTCGAAGTAAGGCAAGGCTTCCGTGTAAAAAAAAAAAAAAAAAAAAAAAAAAAAAACCTCCATGCTGGATTGCACATGTTAAGTAGTAGTAGAAGTGCTACTGGTGGCGGTGATGATTCGTTTTAAGAGGAAGTACAACCATCCTTTATTAACACTAATCGAGGGAAAAATGGCAGAGGTACTACCCTGCGAAGAATGAAGGTATCGGCAAATGAAGAGAAGGGGGTAAGAGTGACTCCCTACGCCTCGCAAACAGTATCGTCAGGAAGTTGAATATCCCTGATGTCCCCTTTCAGTCGCCTCTTACGACAGGCAGGGGTTACAGGGGTTACCGTGGTTGTAGTCTACCACCCGCACTCACAGGAGTTCAAATGAGAGATCTAGTACCATTAATTCTTGCACATGAGAAGTTTAGTTATAATAATTTCGTTTGGGCTGGTGCAGATCCTCCAACAAGAGTGGGCGGATTCTGCCGTGTATGGGAAACTGCGTGTTAGTGTTGTGTTGGTTTTTTTTTTTTTTTTTTTTTTTTTTGCTATTTGCTTTAAGTCGCACCGACACAGATATGTCTTACGGCGACGAGGGGATAGGAAAGGGCTAGGAATTGGAAGGAAGCGGCCGTGGCCTTAATTAAGGTACAGCCCCGGCATTTGCCTGGTGTGAAAATGGGAAACCACGGAAAACCATCTTCAGGGCTGCCGACAGTGGGGCTCGAACCCACTATCTCCCGATTACTGGATACTGACCGCACTTAAGCGACTACAGCTATCGAGCTCGGTGGATTGTGTTGTGTGTGGTGTATCAATTGCAGGGATGTTGAAGAAAGCACGAATACCCAGTCTCCGAAACAAGGGAATTAACATTTTTAAGATCTTCGACCCCATAGGAAATCGAACCCAGAGTCCCAAGGACCGAAAAATCAAGATGCAGGCTACTCACCCAGCCGGATTTAGGTATAGGTAACTAAATCTGAAAGAGTTAATACTGTTGCACTTGAGTTCAAACAAGGCAAAGGAAGGGCTGAGTAGTTCAGATATGGCAGAGTCCTGGCAATCTTAGCCCATGTTGGCAGGTTTGATCTGGGATCAGTCCAGCGGCAGGTGCCCAAATACACAAACTTCGTGTCGGTAGATTTCCCGGCACGTAAAATAACTCCTACGGGACAAAATTTCGGTACCTCGGTGTCTCCGAAAACCGTAAGAGTAGTTAGTGGAATAAACAACCAATAACATATCATTTTCAGAGGTATTGCAAGCAATGACTTCCAAACTGTTCGACAGAGCATGCTAAAATCTGTTACGAGACACAGCGTGGCGCGACTCGGCGCCAGGTGTATTTTTATACCAAACACAATGAGAATCACAAGCCATGCTCGTGCAGCCTGGTCAGTGCCACAAACAGCCATTAAAGAGGACTTTTGATGAGTTTTCATCTAGTTCAGAACCAATTGATTTTTCGGTAGGTTCGTGTAATGGAAAAGTACACTGCATCTAACACAGATTGCTGAAGGGCTGTATACTATCGTATTTCCTCATTTTCTTGGATTAAGTGCACAATAACTGATTTTACGGACATCGCATTGCTTCTTACTTTTGTTGATTAAAGTAAATTTATTTTAATTATTTCGTATGGCAAAAATAAGGATACACAGGAAACATACAAAAACTTATATATCAGAGTAAATCATACCAAAGGAAGGAATAATTGATCACTGATTCTTTCATTGTTTAACAAAGGTAACGATTAATCGTCCGGCTCCATAGTTAAATGGTTAGCATGCTGGCCTTTGGTTACAGGGGTCCCGGGTTCGATTCCCGGCAGGGTCGGGAATTTTAACCGTAATTGGTTAATTTCACTGGCTTGGGGGCTGGGTGTATGTGTCGTATTCATCATCATTTCATCCTCATCACGACGCGCAGATCGCCTACGGGAGTCAAATCAAAAGACCTGCATCTGGCGAGCCGAACTTGTCCTCGGACACTCCCGGCACTAAAAGCCATACGCCATTTCAACGAGTAATCATCCCGTCTCTTTCATTTAAATTATTTGAAAGCTACGCAACCCGCAGCTACACGCAAGGTCTTCTTAGTTTTAATTATGGCAGATAAAGTCAAAATATCGGAAGAAGAAACGTAGAAATCACGAAAGATGAGAAAGTGAAAATGGAAGACTTCCAGGACCTCTCAGACTTACAGAGAGAAGAGCGGAACAGAAGGGGGTGTTATAAGAATGATCAGAGTAGCCTGACAGAATAAGTGGAAGCAACATCAGGCTCAGCTATGGAAGCTATGCGCACCAATCCATCCTGTACAGTTTAGAGCTTCTGTGGAGTACCCTAGTGTGTGTAAAATAAAATGTTCCGAGCGAGTTGGCCGTGCGGTTAGTGTCGCATAGCTGTGAGCTAGCATTCGGGAGATGGTGGATTCGAATCTTACCGTCGGCGGCCATGATGATGGTTTTCTGTGGTTTCCTATTTTCACACCAGGCAAAGGTTGGGGTTGTGCCTTAATTAAGGACACTGTCGCTACCTTCCCAGACCTAGCTCTTTTCCATCCTCGCGTCGCCGAAATCCTGTGACGTTAAACCACCGGTAAAACATAAAATAAAATAAATGCGAACTCTTTTTACAGAAATTACTCGCGGTAATAACGGTAATCGCTTACTATAAAATACATGTTTACTTCTAAATGTCTTCTTTCTGTGGGTTCGATTTCCGGTGCGTCCAAAGGGACAAACTGAGGAGCTATGTGATATGAGAGTCTGCGTACCAAGCAATAGGACTGAGAATGTTTTCACGCTGATCGCGAGACACTCGCACATCTGCAGACTATCTTGCCATGTTGGCTAGTCAAGGCTATTAAAAGCAACCGAGAAGGCAAGCGCGTAGTTTAATGCGACTGTTGATATCGTGATTATGATTATATTTACCGGATCACCATTTTTACGTCGAATCCAAACCACAGGAACACGATTTTTCTGTATGAAGTGTTGAGGATGCCCTCTGTTAGCGTTGATACGTGCATCAAACCACGGCGGCGGTAGTTTGAACATTTCATGTAATAACGAGTTTCATGTGGTATGCTGGTGCGTTCTGTTCTTATGTGTTTCCCATAATTAACGCAGGCCTACTACCGTAGAGTTGTTGAAAAATGAATTCTAACATGGAAATATTGTTTTCTTGCTATTGGCTTTACGTCGCACCGACACAGATAGGTCTTATGGCGACGATGGGATAGGAAAGACCTAGGAGTGGGAAGGAAGAGGCCATGGACTTAATTAAGGTACAGCCCCAGCATTTGCCTAGTGTGAAAATCGGAATCCACGGAAAACCATCCTCAGGACTGGCGACAGTGCGATTCGAGCCCACTATCTCCCGGATGCAAGCTCACAGCCACGCGCCTCTAAACGCACGGCCAACTCGCAACATGGAAATAAAGCGTTTCCTGCCCATGTTCATATATTATTTTCTTCTCCTACGTGTGATCAATGTGTCGTCAAAGTTTGGCGGTATCTTATTGTTTCACTCTGTACAAGAATCAAGATCCTGCGACAGAGCTTAACGTATTACCTGTAATGGTGGCGGAGATAGGCATTTCCCCTTTCTGCATGTTCACCCTTTGTTAACTTCTATATTGAGGTTAATGCGCCTGCTTACGTTGTATTCTTTTAATATTTTTCCACGTGTTGTTTAAGTTTTTCTCCATTTATTGGTTGTGTGTTGATTTCTCTATTTACGTGAGTATCAATTAGTCGGCAATTTTAACAGTGTTTACTTAACCTTTAATTAGTCGCTCACGGAGATTTCCTCCGGGCCGATTACATTTTGCACGGTACTGAACTTCCCAGTTGAACTGTGGGTCTCCCCACCCCTATACCTTTCTCCTTGTTCATTTGGACTCGTCCTGTCAGCATTTCGGTGCGATCATGCATCCTGTGCGCGAGTGTGGGGTCATTGTTGTGACGAGTGACATCGCCTGGACGTTTCCTCAGTGTGCGATTAAATTACCTTATATTTTAGTGCATATTTTTTTTGGAAGTCGATGACCTTGTTGTTTTGTTCTTCTAAACTTATTTTAGAAAAATATTATTTCATATTTCATATGATATGATCGTTGTAGGTAATGGCGAGTTTCACGAATTTAATATCATGTGATCATTCGACATAGTTAAGGTCTACAATATTCTGCTTTTAGATCAAACAAACTGTGCAAAAATAACCTACAAGTACGGTACTTAAAAGGATTTCTTTTACATATATCGAAGAATACTGCAAACAAACATGACAAAACAACATCTCAAAGGACGAAAATGACGCGCATTTTTAACCCCGGAGGTTACGTCCGTGCGCGACTAGTAACGTAATAATTTTCGTGAGACTAGGCAAGGGTTAATAAGAGTGTTTTTATTTAATTCCATTTTTATATTATAATACAGTACCCGTTTTTCATTGTACTTTTCATATTGTAGCTTGAACTTGTAAGATTATACTGGTTTCCTTTCTTTACAGTTATATGTGCACATGTCTTTGTAAGCTCCAAGATGTGATGGTGCTGATCATAGTTTTAAGAGAAAATACTACTGGGCAATCATCCCCTATTAATACTAATCAGACAAGAAAAAAATAAAGGGATCCGACACTTCGGAAAATGAAGGTATCATCCAGAGAAAGACAAGGGTCACGAGAGGCGTGACAGTGAAAGACTCCGTAGGCCTCGAATGCTCTAATACCGTCGGGGTAGGAAAAGAACAAGAGTTAACCAAGGGAGGTCGGATATGATAGATGAAGGTGAGGAGCACAATAAAAGCAATGCCAGGACTCAACTAGGGGCACTGTGCCCGACCACCCACGATCCCATCTGAGACAAAACAGCGAGGTAATCAACCCCCCTCATAATACTGAACGATACTGAGCGACGAAGGACGATAGCGCGTAAAGATAGGAGTACAATGAAGGGCTAATTCAGCCTTGTAGAGTGCCGTCGGGATCAAATATTTCAAAGAATTGGCCATCGTAGGTCAGACTGGAAAGGTCGTGATCATTACGTAATCCTACGTCGCAAAAGTTATAAAACCTTGTAGAATTATTAGACAAAAGCTTCTGCAACGCGTTATTTTGAAATGGGTCTGCGTCCCCAAGCTAAATTAAGATACTAAAATACATTCCCAAAAGCAAATTTACATATGAAACCTATAAAACTCACACCTGCCCAATATAAAATTTATCAACTCTTCTTCGTGTCACATTATTTTCACGTTTGATGATTGAATTAATAATGAAAGTCGCAAGGTGTAAAATACGCGTGGGCATTTGCATATCTTCCACGGTGTTAAAAATAAAAGAAAGTAAAACCGGAACCAGAGCTGAATTACCATAGAAATTATGATATGCAATCCACAGGGGTAATCAATAACTTAAACTGTACTGCATAAGTTTAAACCTGCCTTAAATAAAATACAAAAGTCGTTGCTGTTTAACAGGGCAACCTAGCATACTCTCACAGTCTTCCTCTCAGACCGGTTTTACCAATCCCTGGTGACGTTAAGCGTGCGTACTACGACGCACATGTGGATTCGGCCCACTTTTATGGCCGAATGCCCTTCCTGACGCCACCTGTATATGGAGAGACGTAGTGTTCACTATTAACTTACGCGTTTCTGTTGTGGTTGATAGTGTGGTGGGTTTTATATATTTTACAGGGAAAGTCGATTCTTACTTATGACTTGACTCTCCCTAGGCAGATTCCCTTGAAAACAAATATGATTTTTTCCTAGGAAGAGTTAACTATGCCTGCTGTGGTTTAGAAAAATTTGATTCGCATATGCTGCTCTGAAAATGTAACAGCGCGCGCCAAACCTTTGTTGGTATCAAGGTGTTAATATAAGGAAAGATCTTCATTGGGGTAATCACATAAATGGGGTTGTAAATAAAGGGTACAGATCTCTGCACATGGTTATGAGGGTGTTTAGGGGTTGTAGTAAGGATGTAAAGGAGAGGGCATATAAGTCTCTGGTAAGACCCCAACTAGAGTATGGTTCCAGTGTATGGGAACCTCACCAGGATTACCTGATTCAAGAACTGGGGAAAATCCAAAGAAAAGCAGCTCGATTTGTTCTGGGTGATTTCCGACAAAAGCGTAGCGTTACAAAAATGTTGCAAAGTTTGGGCTGGGAAGAACTGAGAGAAAGAAGGAGAGCTGCTCGACTAAGTGGTATGTTCCGAGCTGTCAGCGGAGGGATGGCGTGGAATGACATTAGTAGACGAATAAGTTTGAGTGGCGTTTATAAAAGTAGGAAAGATCACAATATGAAGATAAAGTTGGAATTCAAGAGGACAAACTGGGGCAAATATTCATTTATAGGAAGGGGAGTTAGGGATAGGAATAACTTACCAAGGGAGATGTTCAATAAATTTCCAATTTCTTTGAAATCATTTAGGAAAAGGCTAGGAAAACAACAGATAGGGAATCTGCCACCTGGGCGACTACCCTAAATGCAGATCAGTATTGATTGATTGATTGATTGATTGATTGATTGATTGATTGATTGATTGATTGATTGAAACATTCCAATTGTTTGGAATCGTACTTCTATTATTGGAACTTTTCTTTGGTTTGATTAGCCCAGCACACAACAGGCAGTCGCTAGTCGTTATTACTAGGCTCTTTATTGTTGTGCAATAGTAACAAAAGATTCATTTACGTTTAAATAATGTTTAAATGCGTAATAATTATGTCAGACCCCACGACAGAACTGTTTCGTTTAAAACTCAAGCAGGAACGCTTGACTTCCAAGGTAAATTCACTGACACTGACCAAATGGAAATATGATAGCTACATTCAAAAAGTGAAAAATCTAAATACGGCAACTAAACAAGAAAGTAACGGTATCAGGTTTTTAAGACGATATGACAATATTGAAGTAAATGGTATTAGAAAAGTAATACACCCTGTCACAGACCAAGACAGCGTAAGGTATAATGATTTTAATGAAGAGTTTTTTGGAGTTCTTAATGAAGCGCACAAATCCACTGGACATGGAGGAAGAGATCGTATGATTCAGCAATTGAAAGGAAAATTTCAGAATGTTACTACAAAGGACATTTTAATATTTTTAAGCTTGTGCGAACTTTGTGTTCAAAAATTGAAACATAAGAAGAAAGGACTGGTTGTAAAGCCTTTTTTATTCAAGGAAATGAATTCACGACGTCAAGTGGATTTGATTGACTTTCAGTCGCAACCTGATGAAGACTTCAAATTTATAATGGTGTACCAGGAACACATGACAAAGTTTGTTGTACTAAGACCACTAAAATCAAGGACTGCACACGAAATGTTTAATAATATCATTGATATTTTTACTTTGTTAGGTGCTCCTTGTATTTTACAGTCCGACAATGGCTGAGAATTTGTTAATAAAATTGACAGTCTGGTTAATACATGGCCTAACTTCAAAATGGTGCCCGAAGTAGTCAGAGTCAAGGTAGTGTCGAAAGGGCCATCCAGGACATAGAGAATATCATAACCACCTGGATGCAAGATTACAAAACATCAAAATGGAGTGAAGGTTTAAAGTTTATTCAGCTTATGAAGAACAAGGCATTGCATAGTGGAATAAAAAGATCCCCGTATGAGGCAATGATCGGTTTCTCCCTGAGACACGGCGTATCTAGTTCAGAACTACCAACTGCGGTACCGGCAAAGTTAGAAACAGAAAATGATCTCCAATGCGCAACTGATGAAATTCAGCAACGACAAGAATACGAAATTCAAACTAACGAGAGTGGAAATCCTGTTGAAAATGAAACAAACCAAAATTTATCAAGTGGTGAAAAGCTCGTAGATGATAGTAATTATGGCCTCACTGACCTGGACAAGTCTACTCAGGACATCAAGACACAGGGAAAATAAGCTTTCTACTGTATAGAACAACAAGCTAAACGCATGAAAAAACCTCAGATCACATTCATTCGCCAGTAGAAAAAGGAATATCAGTGTTCCCGTCCCCGATGTTGACCGCGGTAGAGGAGATGCTTGGCGTGGTACTGGAGGTTGTGGATGATGGATTTTATCGAACTGGAACGAGAGATGGTATTCTAAAGCAGCTTTTCTCAAGGTAAATTTTCAAAGCTAAAAATAAAAGATATATATCTCACACTCTCTCTCTCTCTCTCTCTCTCTCTCCTCTCTCTCACTGTCCGTAGTATGAAATTGTTCGGATTTCAATGATTATATTTTTTCAGGTCTCAATTTAGTAAATGTCCTACAAACATAAACCAATAAAATGAATTTTCTATGGATAAAACAATAGATGTGAAGACTGTTGCAACTTCACAATCACTTGGAAGTGGACAAGTTTCTTTTAAATGCTCTTGCATCAATAAACGCGAATCCATGAATGTAAGAAGAAAGGTGTGTTTTACAACTCAAAGTGTCACAAATCTTTACCTTGCTGTAATAAATGATAAACATTTGTATCTATTTAAGTATTATAAAGGTTTTGCATTTTATTAGTTTTTCTTAAACATTTATATCTCTTTATGTATTAGTTTTGCCTTTTTATTTGTTTTTTATTAGCTAATACCGTTTCCTTGCAAATAGTCAACCGTCACTACCTCAAGTCAGTGAGAGTATACTTTCCCTAGGTTTAGTCAACTCTGACTAGCAAATGGTGATCGAAATTGAACACTTACCGCTTTTAATAAACTTTTACTGTAAAGACCAGTAAGAGTCGACTTTACCTAGGAAGAGTCAACTTTTACTGGGGAATCGACTTTCCCTGTAATATATACATATGATATGAAGAAGCATGTCATGAGAAAAACAAAAACACCCCGTCTCCGCGGCGGAGGAATTAGTATAGGTTTGAATCCCCGATCCAGCTGGGAATCAAACCTAGGACCCTCCGAACCGAAATTCGTGACTCTGACCATTCATCCAAAGAGCCGCGCACTTTCCCAAATAGAAGTTAACTACTTAACAAACTTGTGTATAAAGTATGTATCGGAAATTGCAATTTAATTATTCGAACGACGAAGAGGGCGAGTTCCGACCTTTTGAAGAATTAAGGTATTAGACAAGGAAGGGACGAGGCATGAAATTTCCTTGATCCTGTTAACTAATACCATCGGAGTCGGAATGGAATATGATATGATCAAATGTTCTGAGATAGGAAAGGTAGAACTGAGGAGCAAAATGTAAGAACTAATGTCAAACACAGCTGAGGTTGATACGCGTATCTCACAGACTAAGAAGTCGCAGGGAGTGTGACGACCAATATAGAAGGACATGCCAGTAAGACAGTCACAAATAAGATTCATATGATAGAAACGGGTTTTTGCATGGTAACAGACGATCGCGCTTTAATAGGTGTCGAATTTACATCTGTTTTACAGGAATACATAACCGTATCCGGGATTAATTGCGACGGCTGGTTGAAACATGTATCAACGCTAACGGAGGGCATTTTGAACATTTCATGAATTTTCTTTCACTGTGTATTATTGAGACTCGATACTTTATAATAACGGCTGCTATAATCAGGCCATTCGACGTTAATGCTGCGGCCATATTTATTCTGCATTAAGGTCTGAAAAATATAAGAATATCTTAGAAGTGAAGCTTCCACGGTGTGAAGAATTATTTAATTTATTTTCCGGGTTGAACCGTGTTGTACTTGTACGCATATCACGTACAGTTTGCCGACGTTTCGAATACATTGCAGTATTCTTTGTCAAGGCGACAAAAAGATATAAGGATATAAAAGGCCAAGATCAAGGCCACTCTAGTAGTGTAATTTCTGCCTGGGAGACTGATTACCTCGGATCGAGTAGGGGTATTTCAGTCGCCTTGACAAAGAATACTGCAATGTATTCGAAACGTCGGCAAACTGTACGTGATATGCGTACAAGTACAACACGGTTCAACCCGGAAAATAAATTAAATAATATAAAAATATGTTTGGTGGGAATTACGTGATATTGATATTTAACGAAGTGCGAGATAAATAGAGATCAATATAAGAGCCTGGAATATCTAAAATTTTGAGCAATGAAACGAGAGTTGCTGAGAAATACAGAATTGGTCACTCCAGTACAGATTGAACGTCTAAAGGCATTGTTGTCTCCACTGTTTGTCATAAATGCATTATTTCCGCAAATTTAGGTACTGTTATTTCATCATTTCAACTTGGCAGATTCAATCCTGGCTCAGGCCGATGGTTTTTGAAGGTGCTCAAATACGTCAACCTTGTGTCTATATATTTACTGGCACGTAAAATAACTCTTGTGGGACTAAATTTCGGCACCTCGGCGTTTCCGGAAATCGTAAACCTAGTTAGAGGGGCGTAAATCCAATAACATTATTATTATTATTATTTCGTCATTTTTCGACCTCGTGTGTACTACCATGCGAGATGGAGGAGAAGTCCCATGGAATCGCCATGTTTTACTACTTGAGAGGTGTTTGTAGGTGCCGCTCGTCGTTACCGCCCATCACTAAGACATGCTAGCTACTAGCCCTCTGTGCCAACACCCTCGCGGTGTGATTTGTGGACCGAGCGGTACTCTCCTAATAACATAATGATAGACTCTCCACACGTAAATTATCTCCCAGCTGCCATGACACTGGCGGGGGAGGGGGTGGAGAGTCACGTCAAGACCTAATGGCACATTTCAAAGGTAATAAATATAATCTAGTGTTAGCACGTCACAATCAAGATAGTTAGCCTACGTACAGAACAGTTGGTGTCTTTGTAGCACGTCCAGTGTGCTCGAATACTTGTGTGACTGTCGTAATATTATTTTTACTTTTTGGCAACATCTTCAAAATATAAGTACAATTAATATAGTACAGCCTGTATAATTGGAGATGGTGTGTGGGTAATATTACTCAGGGGCGTAGCCCAGGTTGGGGTTACTGAGGGTTGGATCCCCCCCCCCCCCTCCTATAGAATGTTTACAAAAGAACATGAACAGAAACTGGCAATAAACAAGTGAAAGTCGACTCAATGGGTTGGCTCTTTTGAACATTCACAGAGACATAATTGAAAAATCAACAGATCTCTTTGATCTATTTTCTAAGAAGCCGCGAAAGTTGGATTTTAGATTGAAATCTAAACGTACGATTCGCTGTAAAACTGTTGACCTTGATCATATTCTTCTTGCTCTGTATTTTAATGAGAGATTTTTTTAGTGTACTGCAGTCTGAATATGAACATAATTCACTTGTATTAGTATTCTTATAATAACACTTACGCATGGGAGCACCACAGCCGCACAAGCAATTTCGTTATGTTCTGTCATCATTTTGTAACCATAACCATCTACCCCCACCTTCGGTCGATCCTAATTACGCTACTATTTAATGTATTATATTGTATTATGCAAAACAACTTGACACTATCTCTTCCTTGCCAATTCAACTACGATTAATTAAAAATACGTATATATACAGAGACTGGGAGCGTGATTAGCTCAGAAGAATAGCTGCCGATCTTTCCACCTGGAAGACTGAGGTCCTAATCCCGGTCGATCCTGGATTGAGATTTTCATCTCACAAATCGCCTAGCGTCAGGAAGGGCATCCAACCTTAAGCCCAAAACTGACAATGAGTCTGGGTGGCTCCAGTGACCCCAGAAATAACTGGATCGAGCTAAAGAAGTTTAACATATCAGAAGAGGCCACGACGACTTCACCAGTCAGTTATAGACGGACTATTGATGGTGGTGATTGCTGTTTAAAACCCTCTCATGACAATAATTTTAAGAGAAAGGGGGCAATGCTTGTCCATGCAGAATGAAGATATTGGTCAAAGACTTGAAAATGAAACTTTCTCTAAAACTCGTGAACTGAATACAACTGGGGTCGGAGAGAACAAGATATGGATACGAAATATGAAAGAGATGACACTGGCATGTATATGGAACTAATATCAGACTTAGCTAATGTCTCGTGCACGTTCTCGAAGTGTGGAACCCTGTGTGAGGATAAGACAGTCTTTATTCATCCTGTATAGCCGGGGTCCAAAAATGAAAAAAATAAAAAAATGAAGCAGCATCTTTTCTTCATAGGCCTGATGACACTGATCAATAAAAAATGACTTTCGGCGGATACCTTGGTATCCAACACACAATTTAAGACAACGGAAACATGCATTTTCAAAATATGCAAACGATTTGTTTCTCTCACCCACCGTTTTTGGGATGTACAACATGAACCATTTGCATAATGTTTAACATTGTATAAAGGAGAACAACTCACGGACAGAAGTTTCACTAGAGCACCGATTGCTACATGGAGTAGTAATGAACATGGCTTTAGCTAAGATGAGTGCAAATGCACCACGTGGCACATATTGGATGTGTCTTTTACATAGACGCACACGTGGCAAAATAGATCTGCGAATTTATACAACCTTTGGACGCAATAATGTCTGCTGTCCCTGACAATAAAAAAAGAAGCAAATGAAAATGTTCAGCTTTGTATAAAAAATAACAAAAAAAATAATGGTAACAAATCTCGATGAACGCAGTTCCATGAAAAATAAAACCTTGTCAACATCTTTAAAACCTGACGTGACAGTGCTAAACGGTTTTCAGATTTGAAATCAGCATGAATAACTGCACTAGAAACAGAAAACATAATGTCAGATATCTATCCCTTGTAAATCAGTGTAATCTATTATCAAGTCACTCGCAATAAAACAACAATCGGTACATATGAGAATAAGCATCCTCATCTTATCACGCTTTATTTCTGGTCGGTTCTCCTAATTTTCATATATTAATGGTTCAGGGTCATCTGAAGACGAATCTATCAATTTTCTCTTCTTGTTATTTAGGTTAGGTTCTCATACGAAGCTAGATATCTTCTTCGTTTTAGGGTTTCCGTTTCAAGGACTCTCGGTCACCACTAACCTGCATTTAGTGCAGTCGCCCAGGTGGCAGATTCCCTGTCTCCTTTCAAATCGCAGCATTTAGCCTTTAGGCCCTCTGTTGTGTTCAAATCAACGTATGAGACATTCGGTCAGCATTCTCTAAAATATAATGTTTTAATAAAAAATAGGAGAGATATGAACTGACCGGGGAAAGACTAATGTTCATTTCTCTTCCCAAGTTATTTTGCATGCGCTTGACGTATACGTTTCGGTGAAGTAGCTTGAAGTACTTTATATGATCATGAACGTTGTCTGTGGAATGGAATAGTTTACAGGTCATAATTCATAATTTTTAAAAGTGTCTGAATGGTCTTCATAAAATGGTCTTCTCCAGATGAGGCAAATAATTCTTACCAATTATGTTCTTTGAAACAGGAACTCCATATCCTTGCCGTAAATTTCCAATGACTTTCGCCATTTTTATTTTTTTTTTGCTAGGGGCTTTACGTCGCACCGACACAGATAGGTTTTATAGCCACGATGGGATAGTAAAGGCCTAGGAGTTGGAAGGAAGCGGCCGTGACCTTAATTAAAGTACAGCCCCAGCATTTGCCTGATATGAAAATGGGAAACAACGGAAAACCATTTTCAGGGCTGCCGATAGTGGGATTCGAACCTACTATCTCCCGGATGCAAGCTCACAGCCGCGCGCCTCTACGCGCACGGCCAACTCGCCCGGTTTTCGACAAATTAACAGCATCAATGTTCGGCTCCATGGCTAAATGGTGACCATTGATCCTGGGCTCCCGGGTTCGATTCCCGGCTTGAATGGGAATTTTAACCTTGGTTACTTCCAATGGCTCGGGGGTCTGGGTGTGTGTGTGCCGTTTTTAGCATTAGAATTAACGCGCCATGTGGACATGAACGTTAAGGTCTGACATCGTGGTAAGCCGGTTCGAGTCCCGTTCGTAGAAAAAAATATCACCATCAGAATGTTGATCGGCAGGATTAGAGAGATGGTGGTATACAATTTTAAATCACTAGAGTGCGTGCCAAAAGCCTGGATTCAATTCCAAACCTCTTCGCTGTGTTCACATGGAGTGAAGGCATAGGACGCTGTTGATGATGATTCGATCGTCAGATGGAGACATAAAAACTTTGAGCAGACCCCTTGGTGTTGGATTTCACCCTCTCTCTACCTCATTGTCATCATCCCATATCCAGACGCGCAAGTCGCCCATGGGAGCACCAGGCGAGTCGAACATGTCGTCGGACACTCCCAGTACTAAAAGCCATACGATAAATGAGTTAGTAAGCATTAAAATTCATCATGGGTAGGGCCTGACGCGAATGTCGCTTATGTGGCGTCAACCCGAAAGACGACCGCCAGGCCTCTTGTGGGGCCACACGCCATTAATGGGCATACTGTATACTAATGGCATCCGGTGCCTCCACTACTCGTTTAAATAAAGCAAGAGAATGTTCTGTGTCTTCTACTTGACAATCCATTTCCCTAGCTCTTCACAACTAATTCATCCACAGTATTTTCCACCTTTTGTAAGAGGTGGCTAAAAGGGCTTCTCAGCTTGCGAGCGTAGATTGATGACAACGAAGCTTGTAGCTGAATCTGGCATTGCGACCAATACTTGTGCCAGGTTCCTCACACTTATCTTTCCTGTCAACTCTTGTTCTCTTCTAACTCCGACGACGTTATGTTTGTGAGGCCTGGAGAGTTCTTTAATTTCATGTTTTTCATAGCCCTTTCCTTACTTTTGCCCGGTCTAGAAAGCCAAGAATAACGGCCGAGAGGATTCGTCGTGCTGACCACACGACACCTCGTAATCTGCAGGCCTTCGGGCTGAGCAGCGGTCGCTTGGTAGGCCAAGGCCCTTCAAGGGCTGTAGTGCCATGGGGTTTGGTTTGGTTTGGTTCCTTACTTTTGTCGATATTCATTCTCCGAAATGCCGAATATCTTTCATTTCTCCTATGTCAGATTTAAGAGGGGGTACTGCTATCTGATCTTTTTTTTTTTTTGCTAGGGGCTTTACGTCGCACCGACACAGATAGGTCTTATGGCGACGATGGGATAGGAAAGGCCTAGGAGTTGGAAGGAAGCGGTCGTGGCCTTAATTAAGGTACAGCCCCAGCATTTGCCTGGTGTGAAAATTGGAAACCACGGAAGCTATCTGATCTTAGAGGACCGAATTTGGAAGGACAAACTCATGAACTTGGCGTTCGTAGATCTAGCAAAGGCATTCGATAATGCTGATTGGACCAAAGGTATTTGACATTCTGAAGGTGAGAGGGATCATATTCCGAGAAAGAAGCATTATCTACCATCTGTGTAAAAATCAATATGCAGTAATAAGAATTGAGGGCTTTGAAAAAGAAGAAACAATCCAGAAAGGAGTGAGGGAAGGCTGCATTTTCTGCTCCTTTTCATAGAACAGGTATTAAAGGAAATTTAAAAGGATTTGGGAAGGGAATCACAATCCAAGGAGAGGAAATAAAAACCCTGAGAGTTGCCGATGATGTTGTTATTTTATCTGAGTGTGCACAAGATCTGGAGAAATTGCTGAATGGTATGGACAGAATCTAGGGAAGGTGTACAAGAAGAAAATTAATAAATCCAAAACAAATGAAATGGACTGCAGTCGAACGAAGTCAGGTGTTGCAGGAAATATCAAATTAGGAAATGAAGTCTTAAAGGAAGTACAGTAGATGAATATTGTTACTTGTTTAGTAATATAACTAATGATGGCAGAAGTAAAGAGGACGTAAAATGTAGGCAAGCACAAGCAAGGAAGGCCGAGGTGTGAATACGACACGCAGATTAGAGCAGATGTAGGATGCAGTAGTTACGTAGAAATGAAAAGATTAGCATAGGAGAGGGTGGCATGGAGAGCAGCATTAAACCAGTCTATGGACTGATGACTCAAACAACAACATTGATATCTTGTTGTGTGTCACTCTAAACCAGGGCCTATCAAACGCCCAAAATCTCACGCGTGTAAACCGAGGCGCAGAGGTTCTGTGCACCGTGCATCGGTCCAACTCGGCTCGGTTCGGTCCAGCGTTCTGTCTTGGGGCAACTCGGCTAAGCTCGACTCTGCTCGGATGGTGGAGCGCTGCAGAGCAAGTGAGGAAGTGGGAGACAGGCGTAGCGAGCGAGACAGGCGTAGGGAAAGAGAGAGCGAGCGGTTTTGCTTAAAATTGCGTTGCGCAATGCACCGGTGCATGCGCTCTGAGAAGCTCTGCTCTAAACGATAATTACTGCTACCACCAACACGGTCCTACAAAATCAATTTTTACCAAATTGATTTTTGAGTCACTCAGAACCATCATGTTAGGTGTTAACTAAGCAAATCGCAGAAGCCGAATTAATTTCATGTAATAATGAGCTCGCAGTTGCGATTAACGGTATTCCGTAAGAAAGCAGTCAGCTCGTGTGCGAAACTCTCTTTATAGAGTTCTGTTTTCCGACCGACTTTGCTGTCCGATGTTGAATACTGGGTGGTCTAAGGATAACTTATACATAAGTTGGAAGTACCAGACATGAAAGTAGCGAGAATGATAGCCGGTACGAACAGTTGGGAACAGTGACTGGAGGGTACTCGGAATGACCAGATTAAGATTAAGAATGAACTCGATGGATGAAGCTGTGCGCATAAAGCGGCTTCGGTCGAGAGGCCTTTTGAGTCGAATGGGAGAGAATTCCGTAGTTAAACAACCAAGGAAAAGAATGGACTTGGCCATGGAGGGGAAGATAGAAAGTGGAGGATCAAGGCAACGATGGTTAGAATCAGACATTGGGTGCCATGAGGATCACCGGTGATCCTCAGACGAAGTTTCCCTGTGTATGATGAGGAACAAAGCAGATCCTCCCGTCGAATCGTCTTCAGTAGAACGTAGTATGTTGCAGCACATCATTAACGGCTTCTACTTGTAATATGACACACGGTGAATGCCCAGTAATACATAATATATTAAAATGCCATCTAACGGGCGATTCTGGGACTTGTAAATGACGTTTGCATTCTCTTTGGTACTTATTTACCCTTCTCTTACTGTGGCACCTGGGCAAGGATGTCTTTGCCTATATGGTGGCAGCCAACAGATAAGGCCACAGAGTTATGTAGTTTCAAACAGAGGATTGTGGAGGCACTTTGTTAATTCACAGAGCTGACAGAATAAACACTGAAAGACATAACAGTCTGTTATAAAGATCTATGTATGTTACAAACATCAGTACTGTTAAAATCGTTATCACGAGAATAAGTTACTAGGGATGTATCAATTTCCTTATCTCACCAACTATGTTTGCATTTTGCATGTTCGTGTAGACAGGGTATCTGTACAGAAACTCATGCAAATTTATAACGAAAGTTCTCAATCTTTCTGCACATGTGGTAACTCCATTAAATAACATTTTTAAATACGGCAAGCCTTAGGCAAGTGTCATTCCCTATCCTTGCCCATGCAGCTGTAGTGTCTGGACTCGTAAACCTGTCATACTCGTTCTGGCGTCTAAGACAATAGTCATGGCACGGAAACGCTATCAATCAGATATGGCAGTGTAACGGCGATGACATATGCACCTGCCAGAGAACATAAATTTGGCAAGCTCATTTATTGGCACCTGCACTAATCACTATTCAGTCCCAAGAAATAACTATAATTACTAAATATCATCACAGGAGGCACACTTCCTTACCCCCAAAAACTTCGGTAACTTTCGACTTCGAATTTATATGCAAATGTAATATTATTTTTCTCTTTTAAGTTATATTTCGTAGCCGACCGCGCCGAGATGATTTCGAAGCCAAAACTGAGTAGTTCTATCTCAGATCTCTTTAGGACACCTGGAAAATGTTTTCCTTTTGAGCGCGGTGAAGGTGAGCTTGTTTCAAGGACGTGGGTTCTACTCCCCATCAGAAAGTCGAAAACATTAAGAAACGAGATTTCAACTTTCGGAGGGGAGTATTGTCCTCAGATTCACTCAGCCTACACCAAAAATGAGTACCAGGTTAATTCCTGGTGGCAAAGGTGGCCGGGCGTAGAGATAACCACACCACTCTACCCCATCAACTACCGAGGTTACAGAGATTGGAAGCCTTTATCTTCCACCTCTCCAAGAGCCTCCATGGCCTGTGCGGAGATGGTTTTGCTTTTACTGGTGTCATTAATTTGCACAAAACGAATTATGAGTTATATAAAGTAACACATTCCGTGAAAATTGGGTAGTCGTGGAACCTACAAAATGAGCATTAAAACATGCAGGTTTCGCATCCAGTATACCCTTAACTCGCGTCAGCTACCCTCAATTTAATCTTCCCACATTCAAGTGTTATGATGACAGAAAGAACTGTCTTCATCATACTATGCCAACAAGTTCTTTAAGCTGGCCCCAATTTTATATCTAAGGTCATTGGAGCTACCTCGGTTTCCTTCAGGTTTTGAGTGAGACTTCTTTAAGGGCAGATGCCCTTTCTGAAATCATGTGAAATTAAGTGAGAATTTCGCTCTACAAACCACTGGAATTGAAAACTAATTATCTGGATGGAAATCCAGGAGTAATGCTAGTGCGCTAATAACGGTGATAGTGGTGATAATTAATTTAAAACTGGACATCAATCCCCATTTGATCAGAGAAATAAATCGGCAAAAAAGGGAAGGATCAGAAAGGGCGAGAAAACGAAACACACCTCAACCTCGCAAACCTTCGGTGTTGGAAGTGAACAAGAGTCGAACAATGGAGATCAGATAGGAAAGAACAAATCGAAGAGACGCACAAATAAGCAGAAGCAATTTCAGACCCAGCTAGGTGTCCCATATTCACCAACCACGCTCGCAAGTCGAGAGTCCCTGGAAATCTCCCTATTAGTCACCTTTTACGATAGGCGTAGGATTCCATGGATGTATTATAGGTTTGTAATCAACAGCATTCACTAATCACGCCCCACAAAGACTGGGATGGTAGCTTGACTTAAGTCTGCCTAAACCTATTCTCACTTAAATGATCATAACTACTTACACCTACAATAACCCACGTCGTTAGACAGAAAAAATGTGGCTGAAGACGATTGATATCCCCAGCCTCCAAAACTAAATCAAGAATGATAACACATCTATTGCGATGGTACATCACATTCCTGTACTGTATTTATCACATGTTACTGCTATTATTGCTTGATATTTTCGAGATTCCCTTTATAATTGAGGTTTAAGGTTTCACTGGCATAGAGTGTTTCAGGCTTGACGACCGTCGTGTAATGTCGAAATTTTGTGTTAATGCTCATGCGTTTTCTGTTGTACGTGTTCGTGGTTTTCCCATATGTTTTCCGCATTTTGAGTTTACGTGTTTTTTGTTCTATTCTTCCTTTACCTGTAGGTTCAATAATTTCACCTAAATATTTGAAATGATTAACCTTGTTTATTGTGCCATAATTTGTTACCAACCTTTGTGGTTCAATGTGTTTTGTAGCTATTATTTATTTATTTAGTTAGTTAGTTTATTTAGAACCATAAAGAATCACATAAATAAAATTATGATTTGTCGCTGTTACTTTTCTTGTTCTTCCAGAATTCTTTCATTATGTCCCTACGTTTAGCTCGATGTTCGTCAGTCCATTTTCACCTATATCCGCTGGGCTTATCTTCTTGATCAACTTCCCAAGTATAGATCTTATGTCTGAACGTTTTGCGGTCTTCGATATCTGTGTGTGTGATGTTGGCGTTATTGAGATAAGTTGGACTTGTTTGATCCAAACCGTTGTCGTCTTTAATGTTTGTGAGTACATCAATGTTTTCTTTGTTAGTTGGTTGTCATCTAGCCTCATAACGTGTCCATAAAATTTCAATCGCCGTTTACGGAAATCTGTTTCAATGTTTGAGTATTTTTCTGTGAACTTGTGCGATTTTAGACGATATCCTTCATCTGCAAGTTTTGGGACAAGGAGTTTTTGGATGATTTTCCTTTCAGCTATCTTGATATTTTCTAGATCCCCTTTATAATTGGGCTTTACCGGGCGATTGGCCGTGCGCGTAGAGGCGCGCGGCTGTGTGCTTGCATCCGGGAGATAGTAGGTTCGAATCCCACTATCGGCAGCCCTGAAAATGGTTTTCCGTAGTTTCCCATTTTCACACCAGGCAAATGCTGGGGCTGTACCTTAATTAAGGCCACGGCCGCTTCCTTCCAACTCCTAGCCCTTTCCTACCCCATCGTCGCCATAAGACCTATCTGTGTCGGTGCGACGTAAAGCCCCTAGCAAAAAAATATAATTGGGCTTTAAGTTCTCATTAGCATACAGTGTTTAAGGTTTGACGACCGTCGTGTAATGTCTAATTTTCGTGTTAATGCTCATGCATATTTTGTTGTCGATGTTTGCGGTTTTCCCATATGATTTCCGCATTTTGAGTTCACGTGTTTTTGTGCTATTCTTTCTGCACATGTAGATTCAATGATCTTACCTAAATATTTGTAATGATTAACCTTACTGCTTCTTTCTCGGTATCTGATTCCGATCACCTTCAGAATGTCAAATACCTTTGGTTCAATCAGCATTATCGAATGCCTTTTCTAGATCTACGACCGCCGTGTTCGTGAGCTTGTCCTTCTTAATTCGGTCCTCTAAGATCAGATAGTAATACCCTCTCTTAAATCTGACATAGGAGGAATAGAAAGAGATCCGGCATTTCGGAGAATGAATATCGACAAAAGGAAGGAGAGGGCTATGAAAAACATGAAATTAAAGAACTTTCCAGGCCTCACAAACATAACGTCGTCGGAGTTAAAAGAGAATAAGAGTTGACAGGAAATATCAGAGTGAGGAACCTGGCCCAAGTATTGAACGCAATGCCAGATTCAGCTACGAGCATTGTTGTCGCGGATCTACGCTCGCAAGCAGAGAACCCCTTTAGACGCCTCTTACAAAAGGTGGAAAATACTGTGGATGAATTAGTTGTGAAGAGCTAGGGAAATGGATTGTCAAGTAGAAGACACAGAACATTCTCTTGCTTTATTTAAACGAGTAGTGGAGGCACCGGATGCCACTAGTATACAGTATGCCCATTAATGGCGTGTGGCCCTACAAGAGGCGTGGCGGACGTCTTTCGGGTTGACACCACATAAGCGACATTCGAGTCAGTAAGGTGAGGCCCTACCCATGATGAATTTTAATGCTTACTAACTCATTTATCGTATGGTTTTCAGTATTGGGAGTGTCCGATGACATGTTTGACCCGCCTGGTGCAGGTCTCTTTATTTTGACTCCCATGGGCGACTTGAGCGTCTGGATATGTGGTGATGATGATAATGAGGTAGACAGGGTGAAGCCCAACACCAAAGGGTATGCTCAAAGCTTTATGTCTCCATCTGACGATCAAATCATCATCAATAGAGTCATATGCCCTCACCCCATATGAACACTGCGGGTCCGAGAGACGGTGAATATCAAGCTTAATTCAGACCAAACAGATCAACCGTTGAACAAATCTTCAATCTGAAATCCACCTTGAAACTTCGAGCCACGCGGAACCTACCAACCAACTGTACATTTGTCAACTACCTAAAGGCTTATGACTCCATTGATCGATAATCTATTTTTAATATACTCGAAGAAAACAATCTCTATCCGAAGACAATACGACCCATCCAACAAACTCTAACCGATACAATTTCCAAGGTCAGATTCGTTCGAGAGATCTCTCAACCTTTTCCAATGTCTGGCAGGGTGACGGACTTCCTCCGTTGCTGTTCAAAATCGTTCTTGATTAGGTCATCAAAGATCGTGAAAGAGAATTGAAAAGTCGCAAAATCTGAAAACCTATCATGTTAGAAAGAAAACAGAAAAATATCAACGTTACTTGCTTAGCCAATGCTGATTATTTGGCAATCCTCTCCGGAGATGAGCAGACGGCAGTTCACCAGATTGAAGTTCTGAAGGAACCACTCCATATGAACACTGAAGGTGATTCTGGGAAAGTTGGTTTACAAATCCCCTTCACAAAAACGGTATTCATGGCTACAAAACACATTGAACCACAAACGTCAGTAACAAAATACGGCACAATAAACAAGCAGAAGCACTGATGCAGGAAGAAACAAACGAGCAGTCCTACGAGTGTACGCTTCATTTCTCATAATTCGATTTACGTCGGACCGACACACATAGGTTTTATGGCGACGATGGGATAAGAAAGGTTTAGACTGGTAAGGAAGTGACCGTGGCCTTAATTACTATACAGTCCCATCATTTGCCTGATGTCTGACTGGGAATCCACAGGAAACAATATTCAGGGCTGGCAACTGTTTCAAATGTTAAAAGAAGTACAAAATAAATTACAACGACATCTGAGTCCAAGGTCAATCATGGAGTAGCAGTTATGAACGTAGTGAAGAAGAAATGTCCAGAAGCTACTGCAAAAATGTGGGGTTGTCCCATCCACCTTGCCCAGAGCTTTGGGAGACGACTAAATTCCGAACGTCTCACAAAATAATATCAGAAAGATTAAGATTTTAGAGCACACGTTCATTCTCTCATAATGGTAGTATTTGTGCTTGGAGAGAACATTTTTTAAGTTTTCGATCACTTAGAGGAAGTTATGCCAGATGAACTCTCACGCATCGTTGACTGTGTAAAATATAATGACTTGCGATATCGAAGGCGTGAAAGAGCAGGCAGCATCCACCATTCCATCAGAAACTTAGAACTACTATTTACGCATAGTAGAAAACCTCCCCAGGACAAGTAACTCATGCGAGGCATAGCACAGAAGAATGAACACACTAACAAGCAAAACCTCATCCGTCATGTTATCATGTAACTGAGCAAATTCAGGCGGAGGTTTGTGAAATAAGCACAGATATAGAAAGACATTGGACACTCGCCTCACAAGAAAAGGAGAAAATATATTGCTACAGACTCTAGAATTTTACGAATTGTGCTAATCTATCACAATTATAAAAAGTAATGATAATATTCTTTGATATTTGAAGTCAAAAGACACTAATACAGAAGGTAAACAATACATGAAAATATGTTTACCAAAATGTCATAATAATAATCGTAATAGATTAAAATTGTGAGATCGTGGTGATTATTGTTTTAAGAGGAAGTACAATTAGGCGGGCATCCTCTACACGTACTAGGCCTATACCTCTAGTGAAACTGTTCAGATTGTAATAGTACATGTGACCAAATAATCTCGTGTCAATTACACTACATAACTGGTGAAGATTTTGACGAGACCAAATGTAGTGTGACATATTCTCCTGGGCCCTTAAAAATACATCTTTTGAAAGAGTGGAGATAATTTAAAAAAATATTCGGATTAAAAAGGAGAGTATAAGTAAAAATACACATCTAATGTAAATTTTTGACTCTTAAATGTGTACCTCCTCCTTGAACAGTTACCCTCAAATCTTGTGTATGTCTGTGCCGTAGTGACAAGTCTTTAAAGCTATGAAGTACAGCAGACTCTCCCTAGTCCAATACCTATGGGACTGGGCCTTGTCGCATTATAGCGATCCATTGGATTACTGAATATTTAATGAATAAACAGAGTTTTCACGTGAAGGCGTTTAACTGACTCAAAAATAATACTTAAACAATACTGTGTACTGCTAATTTTTAGGGTACATAATACAAGAATAATGTTTGTATTTATTTATAAAGACATTAAATGAAAGACTTTTTATTCGAAGAACAGCGATTCATAACCATATTTAATTTCTTTAGAGTCCATCTTCTGCATCAATAGGCCTATCCTGGAAAACAAAATCGTTAATCTTAGTTTGTGCTCTTGCTATCAAAAAGGGTTTTAGAACATTCTCTTGCAGTCTCATTGACATTAAAACATCGGCAGTTGCTATATTTTTTCATCAGCCCATGTGACACATCTGTTGAACGCACTCAAGACATCGTTATGTCGTTACAGTGTGAATTTTTGACGAAGCTTCTTCTTGTTCTTCATCACACGTAGTGGAAACGTCTTGAATAGCTCAGTGTGAGGAGCAGTCACGTGAGTTGATTGTGCAAATTTCGATCTTGTGTGGAGTCAAGCCAAGTGTACAGCAGTCGTGCGTTTTGATAGCTAGCAGACGTGTATTCGAACCGAAGTACATGGGACTGCTGTGAAATCTGACTGCAGTGCGTGTGAAGCAAAGAGAAAGTGTCACTTAAGATTACCAAGGATCATCCGTTTCTGGTAAAGACTGCCAGCCGAATACGCCTTGTAAGCATTAGTCTTTTGTAAATAGCCAGTAATAAGTTAGGTGTTGTCATTCATTGCATTTCAACGTCTGGGAAATATTGTCCAATTTTCCCTGTGAAAATTCAACGTGAAGATTTGGACGCAGTCAGTTACAGGTCTATATTAGCTGCTTCATACTGGAGCGACTTCAACATTTGAGGATAAACGGATACGATCATCTTCATCATCATCGTCAATTGTAATTGTTGTGTACTAATTGGGTTATCCTCGATAAAATTTGTTCAATAAAACACTGTGTAATCGTAACCCTACCAATATTGTTATTTTGAGATAAAATAGCTGCCTATTGAAACATTAAAAAACTGTTAACATTGATGATTTCACGGCCCGTACGTGTCAAAAAACAAGGTGAAACTCTTTATGTTTCGCAGAGAACTTTACTCCGAGTCTTCAGAAGAAAATATCGACTGTTAAGGATCCTACTATAATCGAACTAAAACATATGGCCATACCAGTGATACCCGTGTACGACCCAAGAAATGGTGGATAGACTGCTCACAGAGGATGCGATGTCAATCAACGTGTTCCCTAACGGTGCCTTCAATCGTGAAATGCAGGAAACCAGTGCGGAAAAATCGCTAAGGAGGAGCCGGGCGTAAGCAACGGAAAGAGAAGCCTATCATAACATTAACAATCCAACCATATCCATGATTAAGATATGTGGTCATATACAAACGAAGATAAACCATAATTAATATTATATAATATTAAGATGACAATCATACATTTTTTGCGAAGAAAATTCTACTGAATATTTAGGGAAAACAACAAGTATTTGTCACCTAACGGTCAGGTATTTCATCCGACAGTGCGACATTTCATTCCATTTAAACATGGTTAAATTTTTACACCACATTAATCACATTTGAAAGAATGTATGTGTGTCTATTACGACACTCAATTAAACAATTAGATTAACAATTTACTTCTTTAATACACAGCATAATAATAAATAGTGACTTTCATGTATATAATTCAAAGTTATCCACTTCAGCTTCGAAACTCACTCTATCTATTGACAATCTGAAGAAGTATGCCTTTCATTCAGATTCAAGATAATTGATGCAAGAAGGAAAGTAATTTTCTATTCTTGCTTCCTATTGAAACCTAGAAGTATTATGAACATCAGTGGATGCACTGGTGCAGTGATCTAGCCATTCCATTCCCTTTGAGTACAGTAGATTTTGCAAATTTCATTTCTGTTTGTGCTTAGCAGTGACATACGGTACCGGAATTGTAATTAGGATACGTCTGAACGTAGTTTAAAAATTATTGTAGTGTACTGTACAGTATTATATGAGCGTGCTTATTTTATTATCTATATATATAAAGTAGCTTGTCCTGACTGACTGACTGACTGACTGACTGATTCATCATCGCCGAGCCAGAACTACTGGACATAAAGAAATTAAATTTTGGAGATATATTCATATTAAGATGTAGGTGCTCGCTAAGAGAGGATTTTTGGATATTCCGTCGCTAAGGGGGTGAAAAGGGGGGTGAAATTTTAAAATGAGTGTGTCTATATCTCAAAACTTTAAAAGTTTACAGATGTGAAAATTGGTATTTAGAATCTTCTTTAAAAATAAGGAAACACGTATTTTTTTGTTCTGAGACAATCCCAATAGGAGGGGCACAAAAGGGTGAAAAAGGGGTTGAATGCCTTTAATCGGGATACCGGTACTTATATCTCAGAAACTGAAGATATTACAGACATGAAAATTGGTACTTTTGATCTCTTTTAAAAATAAAGAAACACGTATTTTTTTGTTTGGGGGAAATCCAATTAATGGGAGGGTGAAAAGGGGGTGAATTTTTAAAATGGGTGCATCTATATCTCAAAACTCTTAAAGTTTACAGATGTAAAAATTGGTACTTAGAATCTTCATTAAAAACAAAGAAACACGTATTTTTTTGTTTTCGGAAAATCCCAATAGGAGGGGTGAAAAGGGGTGAAAACGTGGTTGAATGACTTTCATGAGGATACTTATATCTCAGAAACTGAAGATATTACAGACCTGAAAATTGGTGTTTAGGATCTCCTTTAAAAATAAAGAAATACATATTTTTTGTTTTTGGAAAATCCAATTAATGGGGGGGGGTGTGAAAAGGGGGTGAATTTTTAAAATGAGTCTATCTATATCTCAAAACTTTTAAAGTTTAAAGATGTAAAAATTGGCATTTAGAATCTCCTTTAAAAATAAAGAAACACGTATTTTTTTGTTTTCGGATAATCCCAATTGGAAGGGTGGAAAAGGGTGAAAAAGCGGTTGAATGCCTTTAATGAGGCTACTTATATTTCAGAACCTGAAGATATTACAGACCTGAAAATTGGTATTTGGGATTTACTTTAAAAATAAAGAAACAGGTATTTTTTTGATTTTGGAAAATCCAAATAATGGAAGGTGAAAAGGGGGGTGAATTTTTAAAATGAGTGTGTCTACATCTTAAAACTTTAAAAGTTTACAGATGTAAAAAAATGGTATTTAGAATCTTCTTTAAAAATACAAGAACACGTATTTTTTGCTTTCTTTAAATCCCAATAGGAGGGGTGTAAATGGGTGAATAATGGGATGAATGCCTTTAATGAGGATACATATATCTCAGAAACTGAAAATATTACGGAACTGAAAATTTGTATATGGGAGCTCCTTTAAAAATAAGGAAATACGTATTTTTTTGTTTTTGGAAAATCCAATTAATGGGGGTTAAACAGGAGTGACAAACTGGGGTGAATTTTTTGAAAGACTATATCTACAGAATATCTGAGAAACGTAAAATGTTATAGACGTAAAAAGTGGGTATTTGGAATCTCCTGTAAATGTAAAGAAAGATAGGTGATTTGTTTTCGGAAACTCCACGTAAGGGGAAATAAAAAGGGGTGAAATTTTAAAAAGCGAATTTCTACAGTATATCTCAAAAACTTAACATGTTACAGAAGTGAAAAATGGTATTTTTATCTCTATTAAAAATAAAGAAACGTGTATTTTCAGCTTTCGGAAATACCACTTGGGTGGAAGGGGGGGGGGGTAAAAGTGACTGAAAATGGTGTTGAATTCTTTTAATTAGGCTACTGATATCTCAAAAATGAAGATATTACAGACGTGAAATCTGCTTTGGAATCTGCTTTAAAAGTAAAGAAACACGTATTCTCGGAAAATCCAATGAAGGGGGAATGGGGGGTGAAAGAATTGAAAAATTAATTGAATTAATTGTATGAGAATACATACATCTAATAGAAACTAAAGTTGTTACGGACGTGAAAATTGGTATTTGAATCTCCTTAAACAAAGAAAAACGCGTTTGGGGGGCGGGAGTGAAAAGGAGTTGAATTCCTTTCATGAAGACACATAAATCAAAAACTGAAGAAGAGTCGTGATAATTACTATTTAGAAGATCCTTTACTATTAAGGAAACAAGTATATTTTGCCGGAAAATTCACTTACGGGGTGGGGGGGAGGGGAGTGTGAAAGGAAGTGAAAATAAAGTGAATTATTTTTATGGGGATACTTATATCTCAAAACTGAATGTAACAGATGTGAACATTGGTGTTTGGAATATCTTTTAAACATAAAGAAACACGTCTTCTATTTTTTTGGGGGGGGGGGGTGTAAATAAACTTAACGGCGGTGGGGTGTAAAAGGAGGTGAGATCAATTGATTTTACTGTTCATAATGTACTTAAGGAGCCTCCGTTGCTCAGGCAGCAGCGCGCCGGCCTCTCGCAGCTGGGATCCGTGGTTCAAATCCCGGTCACTCCATGTGACATTCGTGCTGGACAAAACGGAGGCGGGACAGGTTTTTCTCCGGATACTTCGATTTTCTCTCTCATCATTCATTCCAGCAACACTGTCCAATATTTCATTTCATTTGTCATTCAACGATCATTGCCCCAGAGGTGTGCTTCGGCAGCCGGCACAATTCCTATTGTCGCTGCTAGATGGGGCTTTATTCATTCCATTCCTGACCCTGTCGAATGACTGGAAACAGGCTATATAGTTTCGATGTACTTATTCTGATCATAAACCGATCATTTTTAATCTTTCTTGGGCTGGTTTTTAACAGCCATCTTTTCCTTCGGAGAACGTTCTTAGATTACAGTAGATCCTCCTGGCATGTAAATAAAAATTTAAACACATTTGAAATAAACGATAGGAATGAGATGGACCGTCAAATTGTTCACCTCTATAATAAGGTCAACAATGCACGGAAGTATGTCATTGGTATCGCCAGAAATCCCGCACACTTGCCTACGCGCGACGATGGTGCTGGTCACATTGTAACAATGACACTGGCAGCAGATGTAATTTACCGCCAAGTAGCGATCTTGCAGCTTGCTGTGGGGTTCAGAACATCTTTTAATAATAATAATAATAATAATAATAATAATAATAATAATAATAATAATAATAATAATGTTCTGGACCGTTGTCAAATGTGCGGACCCCCCTGGAAAATGGTCCTGGACGGGTAATGACTAAGAATGCAGTCCGGCCGCGGGTTCAGTACCGCCAAGGCACCTAAGACGACACCACGCCGGATCTCCTGAAGGATTTGATCCATATTAAAAACGCTTATAGGAAAAGATGGCAAAGATTTAGGGACCCAACTGACGGGGTGGAATATCTGGACCTAGCCCGGGAAGTACGAAATTGATTGCTGGAAAGAAAGATTGAAAAATGTGAGGAAACATACCGTAATCTATTAGAAAACGAGTCAGATCGCGAATTTTGGCGGATTCTCGCAGAAAACGAGTCAGATCGCGAATTTTGGCGGATTCTCGCAGAAAACGAGTCAGATCGCGAATTTCGGCGGATTATATATCTAAAACAATTAGCATTCAATTATAAATTTCAGTATAATACCGTAGCGAAGCACGGGCATCTTGCTAGTTGTAAAATATTTGTGTAGTACTGGTGTAGTAGAGGTATCCGTAGAAACTCTTATTACAATTCTGTTGTTGTAATTAGGTTAGGCTTAATTGCAGTTTGAAATTGTGTAGTTCTTGTGTATTCCTTTCGGTATTCAGTAATTAACAGCAGTTTTTATCCTGTTAGGGGTTGTAGGATAAAAATAACCATTAAGTAGTATAGTATTGTAGCCGTATATTAATTACCGTCTTGTCATATGATCTTTGACTACTATACCAGACAACATATTCTCCGTTTCCTTTTCTTTTCATTTTTTTCCGTATAAAGAATGGCTAAGGAGTGCAAGTGTACGAACTGTGGGTGTGGCGAGGCGTTGAGGGGGTATGAGGAAGGAGTTGGACAGTTTGAGGGAGATAATTAGGATTCTCACAGAAGACAGGAAGGAAGATAGGACTCCCTTAAACAATGTACAGGTTACAGTAGGTGTACAAGAGGTAGGGGAAGGAAAGGGGGGAGTTGTAGAAGATAGGTGGTCTAATGTTCTAAGGGGAAGGAGAGTGCAGGCTAAGGGCTCTATTCAGTACCAGAATTCAGGACAGGTGTGTGTGAAATCGGTACGAGTCACTCGAGGTAGAACAATAGAGGGAAGATGAGGGACAGGGAACTGTTGAGGAGATATGTGGAAGTAGGAGGAAGGGAAAAGGTAGGAAAGGGAAATGTAAAGTAGAGGATAGGAAAAGACAGGTGGAACAGGGTCATGGGAAGGAGAAAAGGGAGGAGGAAGTAGCTTCTGCAGCTATCAGGAAAGATAGGGCTAACCAGGCGGGGAGGGGATCAAATGAGGTGGGTAGGGTTGAGGCTCTGGTCATGGGGGATTCCATCGTTAGACACGTGGGGAACGTGTATGAAGGAAAGGGAACCAGGGTAGAGTGTTATCCAGGAATTAGGTTGAGGCAGATGTTGAGGAAAGTAGAAGAGAGGGAGGAGGGGAAGGAGAAGGTGGTAGTGTTTCACGTTGGTACCAACCGGTACCAACAACGTAAGGCAAGCTGATATAAGTACCAACATAGTTGGAGATGTGTGGGATCTGGTAAATGCAGCACGGGTGAAGTTTAAGAAAGCGGAGATTGTTATTAGTGGAATACTGTGTAGGAGGGATACTGACTGGAGGGCGATTGGGGATTTAAATGAGACTATGGAGTGGGTATGTGGGAAACTGGGAATGAAATTTCTAGATCATAATGGGTGGGTAGGAGATAGGGATCTGCATTCAGATGGCCTTCACTTAAACCACAGTGGTATGTATAAGTTAGAAAATTTGTTTGTAAAGGTAATAGGGAGGTACATTCAGGGAAACGGGGTGGCCTAGGGAGCGGTGATAAGGACATAAGGAACTGGAAATCAAGTAGGGATGACATAAAAATATTAGTGTTGAATTGTAGAATTATTGAAAAGAAAGGAATAGAATTAAGTAATTTAATAGATATATATATATATATATTTACCAGATATTGTAATAGGAGTTGAATCATGGCTGAGAAATGATATAAACAATGCAGAAATTTTCTCACGGAACTGGAGTGTGTATCGTAGAGATAGGATAGGAATGGTAGGAGGAGGAGTATTCATTCTGGTGAACGACGAATTTGTAAGCTACGAAAAAGTTATAGATGAGAAACATGAAATTCTAGGTGTAAGGCTCATTTCTAAAGATAATAGGCAACTCGATATATTTGGAGTGTACAGACCGGGAAAGGGTAGCGCTGACACGGATTCAGAATTATTTGATAAAATAATCAGCTATGTGGGAAACGACATGGAAAGAAATGTGATTGTGTGATTGTAGCGGGAGATCTGAATTTACCAGATGTCAATTGGGAAGGAAATGCAAACGACAGGAAGCATAACCAACAAATGGGAAATAAGTTAATATGGGAAGGACAGTTGATTCAGAAAGTGATGGAACTAACGAGAGGGAAAAATATGCTAGATCTGGTGCTGATAAAACCAGATTATCTCTATAGTTAAACCGAAGTAATAGATGGTATTAGTGATCATGAAGCTGTTTTTGTGGTAGTTAAAAATAAATGTGATAGAAAGGAAGGTCTTAAAAGTAAGACTATTAGGCATTACCGTATGGCTGATAAAGCAGGCATGAGGCAGTTTCTAAAAAGTAACTATGATAGGTGGAAAACGGTAAATAAAAATGTAAACAGACTCTGGGATGGGTTTTAAGCAATTGTTGAGGAATGTGAAGACAGGTTTGTACCTTTAAGGGTGGTAAGGAATGGTAAAGACCCACCTTATTATAATAGAGAAATAAAGAGACAAAGAAGGAGGTGCAGACTATAAAGAAATAGAGATAGAAATGACTGTGGAAGTAAGGAGAAATTGAAGGAACTTACTAGAAACTTGAATCTAGCAAAGAAGGCAGCTAAGGATAACATGATGGCAAGCATAATTAGCAGTCATACAAATTTTACAGAAAAATGGAAGTGTATGCATAGGTATTTTAAGGCAGAAACAGGTTCCAAGGAGGACATTCCAGGAATAATTAATCTACAAGGGGAGTGTGTATGTGAGGATCTTCAAAAGGCAGAAACATTAAGTCAGCAGTATGTAAGGATTGCTGGATACGAGGATAATGTCCAGATAGAGGAGGAGACTAAAGCTAAAGAATTATTAAAATTTGTATATGACAACAATGACATTGACAATAAGATACAAAAGTTGAAAACTAGAAAAGCAGCTGGAATTGATAAGATTTCTGGGGATATACTAAAGACGATGGGTTGGGATATAGTACCATATCTTAAGTACTTAATTGATTATTGTTTGGTCGAAGGATCTATACCAGATGAATGGAGAGTTGCTATAGTAACCCCTGTGTTTAAAGGAAAGGTTGATAGACATAAAGCTGAAAATTACAGGCCAGTAAGTTTGACGTGCATTGTATGTAAGCTTTGGGAAGGCATTCTTTCTGATTATATTAGACATGTTTGTGAAATTAATAACTGGTTCGATAGAAGGCAATTCGGTTTTAAGAAAGGTTATTCCACTGAAACTCAACTTGTAGGATTCCAGCAAGATATAGCAGATATCCTGGATTCAGGAGGCCAAATGGACTGTATCGCGATTGACCTGTCTAAAGCATTTGATAGGGTGGATCATGGGAGACTACTGGCAAAAATGAGTGCAATTGGACTAGACAAAAGAGTGACTGAATGGGTAGGAATATTTCTAGAAAATAGATCTCAGAGAATTAGAGTAGGTGAAGCTTTATCTGACACTGTAATAATTATGAGGGGAATTCCTCAAGGCATTATTATAGGACCCTTATGTTTTCTTATATATATAAATGATATGAGTAAAGGAGTGGAATCGGAGGTAAGGCTTTTTGCGGATGATGTTATTCTCTATAGAGTAATGAATAAGTTACAAGATTGTGAGCAACTGCAACGTGACCTCGAAAATGTTGTGAGATGGACAGCAGGCAATGGTATGGTGATAAACGGGGTTGAAAGTCAGGTTGTGAGTTTCACAAATAGGAAAAGTCCTCTCAGTTTTAATTACTGCGTTGATGGGGTGAAAGTTCCTTTTGGGGATCATTGTAAGTATCTAGGTGTTAATATAAGGAAAGATCTTCATTGGGGCAATCACATAAATGGGATTGTAAGTAAAGGGTACAGATCTCTGCACGATGGTTATGAGTGTGTTTAGGGGTTGTAGTAAGGATGTAAAGGAGAAGTCATATAAGTCTCTGGTAAGACCCCAACTAGAGTATGGTTCCAGTATATGGGACCCTCACCAGGATTACCTGATTCAAGAACTGGAAAAAATCCAAAGAAAAACAGCTCGATTTGTTCTGGGTGATTTCCGACAAAAGAGTAGCGTTACAAAAATGTTGCAATGTTTGGGTTGGGAGAAATTTTGAGAAAGAAGAAGAGCTGCTCGACTAAGTGGAATGTTCCGAGCTGTCAGCGGAGAGGTGGCGTGGAATGACATTAGTAGACGAATAAGTTTGAGTGGCGTTTATAAAAGTAGGAAAGGTCACAATATGAAGATAAAGTTGGAATTCAAGAGGACAAATTGGGGCAAATATTCATTTATAGGAAGGGGAGTTAGGGATTGGAATAACTTACCAAGGGAGACTTTCACTAAATTTCCATTTTTTTGAAATCATTTAGGAAAAGGCTCGGACAACAACAACAACAACAACAGCAGCAGCAGCAGATAGGGAATCTGCCACCTGGGCGACTGCCCTAAATGCAGATCTGTATTGATTGATTGATTGGGGATTTTCTCAGCGCTATGGCACAGACTATGAAGAAACCTTTGTTCCAGTTGTCCGTTTCAGTACCATTAGAACAATAATGCCATTCGCAGTGTAAAAGGGTAAATGTTTGTGGAACAACTTGATATTAGGCTCACTTATGTACTTGGATGTTGCGACACGTCCGTACAGCGAAGGTCATTGGAAAGCAGTGAATTCTAAGATATTTGAAGGGAACAGGTAATTTTGGAATCACCTATAGAAAACGTGAAGAATTAAATGGTTATGTTGATGTAGAAGTGGCAAATTGTAGTTCTGATAAAAGATCGTATACAGCTGTATTAGCTGGGTGGCGATGAAACAGAAAACTGTCACATTATCAAGTACTGAGGAAGAGTATATGGCGCTGGCGGAAGCCTCCAAGGAGCCTATGCGTCTTCAGAATATAAGTTGCAAAACAAATAAAGATAAGACTACTGTTAATATATTTTGTGACAATCAAGGATCTGAAAGACTTTCTACACATCCTCGTATGTTTAAAGCACATTCATGTTAAGCACCACTTTGTACGTGAAGTACAACATAAAGGGAAGGTGGAGATATCTTACACTTCCATGGAAAAAAATATATTGGCGGACATCTTCACAGAGTCATTAAAAAGACAGATATATGAATATTGCTACAAGAATCTTATTGAACTGAGGGGAGCGTGTAAAGATATATCAATCCAATGTGCCGTGACTAGGAAAAAGATTCGTGCAATATTTTGTATTCTGGACTGTCACTAGGCAACCTCTATTTGTTAATACTACAAAGAATAAGTATTTTTTAATAACTTACAGACGGCTGTTTTTCGGGGGGTGGTGGTGATTATTGTTTTAAGAGGAAGTACAACTAGGCAACCATCCTCTATATAACACTAAGCAGAGGGAAAAATGGAAGGGGTCCGACACTTCGAAAAATGAAGGTATCGGCCAAAGGAAGACAAGGGCCGCGAAGGGCATGAAAATGAAAGACTCCCTAGCCCTCGCAAACCTAATAGCGTCGGGGTCGGAAAAGAACAAGAGTTGACCAAGAGAGGTCGGATAGGATAGATGAAAGTGAGGAGCCTGGCACAAGTAAGTGGAAGCAATGCCAGGACTCAGCTGAGGGCCCCGTGGTCGCCAACCCACGCTCCAAAGTTCAGAGCCCCTGGGGCTGTTTTTCGGGAGTACGCACAGCATTGAATACCCTGTCTTGAGGGTCTAACATAATAGTTTCGTGTGGCTATTGCTTAAATTGGAGCAGGCCTTGTAAGACCCACCGACGAGATTGGGTGGCGTCTGCCGTTCATGAGAAACTGCGTGCTAGTGCGGTGGGATGATAGTGTTGTTATGTCTCAATTTCAAGAATGTTCGGGGCAGCACGAAGACCCAGTCCGCGATCCAAGGGAATTAACGGTTTAAAATTCATCGACCCGGTGAGGAATCTAACCTGGAGTCACAAGGACCACAGGCCAAAACGCCGACCACCTAGCTAAAGACCCAGACTTCAGGGTCGCGATATAGAGTGAGACAACAAAGAGCTGATTTGACCATAGAGCAGGCAACATAGAGTTAGGAGTGAGAAACATCCTTTGCTGAGTTCCAAACCGGCAATAGGGTGGGTCAGGCTTGAGTGGTTGGATGCGAAGAACTCGAAGATTGGAAAGACTCAAATAGGAAGGCAGGCACACATATCAGGCTTTTCCACACACGCCCATAACCTCACTCATTCTTCTTCACCCCTAGTAACTCCCATTCTGATTGGGGATGAACTTGACTTGAAAGGCCAGCACTAACAGTAAGAAACGTCGTTCCGTTATTTGTCGTTAAAAAACCGATACATTCACCATTTTTAAGCTACGATAGCAAGTACATTTCTTGCACTAGAATTCTGAAAAAATTATTGGCCTTCTAAGTCTAGTTTCATTTTGTTAATGTTAACAGGCATTATTCTATTTAAACAAATTCCTTTTTTCTAATTTCTTTCTTAATATATTTATCCTCCAGGGTTGGTTTTTCCCTCGGACCCGGCGAGGCTCCCACCTCTACCGCCTCAAGGTCAGAGTGTCCTGGAGTGTGAGACTTTGGGTCGGGGGATACAACTAGGGAGGAGGACCTGTTCCTCCCCCACTCGGCTGCACCTGCTTTGGTGAACAGGGGCCTTGTGGGGGATAGGAAGATTGGAAGGGATAGACACGAAAGAGGGAAGGAAGCGGCCGTTGCCTTAAGTTAGGTACCATCCCGGCATTTGCCTGGAGAAGAAGCGGAGACCACGAAAAACCACTTCTAGGATGGCTGAGGTGGTAATCTAACCCCCCTTTACTCAGTTGACCTCTTGGGGCTGAGTGGACCCCGTTTCAGCCCTCGTACCACATTTCCAATTTCGTAGAAGAGCCAGAAATCGCACCCGGGCTTCCGGGGTTGCAACTACTGTCACTAACCACTACACCACAGAGGCGGACTAAGTTTCTATTATTGAAATTTGTTTACTACAATTATGAGTACTCGGTTACAGTTCATTTCTGTGAAAATAACACATCAGTAACACCTTCTATTTCAGAAATATTTGTGGTGTAAGTTTTGGGTGATTCGCCTTGTAACAAAGGAACCTAATCAAGTTACAAGGCCAGGCTATGATAATAAATAAGGTATGAATTTGATTGCCCTACAGTGAAATAGCTTATACTGAAAACTGGTGTAAATGGGACGTGGAACAGCATAGTTCGTAGACCATCGAAGTACTAATATATGCACCAGTGATTCAGAAGTAATCGGGCTATCCTCTAGTAAGCAACACAGATACAAGCCACATTCCAACAATACACCCAGTGAACTGGATTACAATTTCAAGGGCACAAAGTGATTTGTGCGTAAGTACAAGCAGCGCAGTCAGTGAAGAGAATCGGCAACTACCAGCCAAATCTATGCCCACCATAAACAACTGCTATTATCATAATTATAGAAGATACAAAATGGAAGAGGGACTTGCGTTATGTTATAACAGAGTTTACAAAGGAAAATTACTTCTTTTTCACGATGGTTATCAAATATATATTGCACCCATTCGTATTTAAAGGGTACAGTATAACCATTTTGTTTGTTCAACCCTTGTCCCGTTTCTCTACGGGGCGGGGTATGAGATGAGATGAATCTGTCGTGGCGGGTTTTTATGACCGGATTCACTTGTTGATGTCAACCTCATCAGAGGAGTTAATGAGTTGAAATGAATGGCGTGATATATGATAACAGGAAGGGAGAGGGCGAAACCCGGTACCGGCACATAGCCTACTCCTATCGAACAGCACCAAGGGGTCTGCTCAAGGCTTAACGTCACCATCCGACGGACGAATCACACCAACAGCGTCATATGCCCTCGCTCCATATGAGCACTGTGGAGAGGGTGGAATTTAATCCTTACTTTTGGCATGCATTCTAGTGATTAGAAATTGTATACCACCACCTCCCCTACTCCGCCGACCACTTGAACGCCTTAACGAACATGACCACCAGGAGTGCTTAAGGGTACAATGTAACTATAAAACTCAAAATGATGAGAACGGAATATTCCCCCTCCCCCTGCTAATATTGCTGGGATTGTTGTTGTTGTTGTTGTTGTAAAGTAATTATGGTTTAACTTCACTTTATTATCACTTATAATGTAAAGCTCCTAGTAAGCTCAACCTATAGTAGTATAAGCCGTGGTGTTAAGCACTGAAAATAGTTAAGTTGTTTGTGATTTTGTATATGATGATGTTGGATTTAGAATGTTAAACTAGCAGCATTTCTTGTAATTTTTCCTTTCCATGAAATTGCTTGTTAGTACTCTTGTTGTGAGTTTGTTTGTTTGTTTGTTTGTTTGTTTGTTGTTTTGGCTAATTGTACTAACTTTATTATTACACTACTGTAAGTGACCATTGCCACCGGGATATTTCCCATTTGCGATGTATTTGTTAATAATAATAATAATAATAATAATAATAATAATAATAATAATAATAATAATAATAATAATAATAATTGTTACCGTGTTTTAGTGGATAGCAGAAAGAGGTGAAAAAAGGTTCTGGGGTGAAGGGGTCTATCTAAAATATCAAAATTAATTAAAACTTCAAAACAAAGGGTATATTTCTTTACCAATCACAAACTTAACAAATTTTTCACTTCGTGAAAACAACAAAATCTCAGGTACAATGCCAATTTTGCTACAAGGGTGGAACACCCCAGAATAGGGAATTTAACAGCTTCGGCTTCAAGCCACAGATTTACAAGTTCTGAGCTACAAGCTCAAGTTTACACAATTTACAATTTTAAATGAGGAATTGTTTAGACAAAGATAGAAATCTACCAAAATTCAAGAGCGCTTCTTTTGAATGCGCGGAGTCGATCTGTGCCTCCCGGTACAATACAATAACAACAACAACAACAACAGCAATAATAATAATAATAATAATAATAATAATAATAATAATAATAATAATAATAATAATAATAATAATAATAATAAATAGTCAGTATTTTCTCGAGTCTGTTTCTATTACGACATAGAACAAGTACAGCATATAAAATGCGGGATTTGATAACATTTCCTTTTTGCCTTATAATTTCATTCTTTTTTGAAGTACAAAAATAATTGCGCAACATGTGAGTGAAACCACAATTCCCAGCACTGCCCATTTGTTATAGCAATACTTAATTTAGTCTACCGTTGTATTATTGGACACATGTCCATGTTAAAATTCTGTTGACCTTCGTGAGTCACAGGCTCTCAAATTGCATCACTTCTCGTATGTTTTTCTCTGAAGGCCTGCGTTTCATCCTAGTAACTGTTTCTGGTCACATATTGTTCCGTCGTTAGCTAGCTATAACAAGAAAAAGGAAAGGGCCCTCTAGGACGTGGAAATTAAAGACACTCTAGGCCTCGCGAACCTGAAACTGCTGTGTCCAGGAAGAGAACAAGAGTTCACCAAGGGAGGTTGGAAGGGAAAGATGAAAGTATATATTCCACCCTTAAGGCGACAATATCAAATCAAATCAAATCAAATCAAATCAAATCAAATCAAATCAAATCAAATCAAATCAAATCAAATCAAATCAAATCAAATCAAATCAAATCAAATCAAATCAAATCAAATCAAATCAAATCAAATCAAATCAAATCAAATCAAATCAAATCAAATCAAATCAAATCAAATCAAATCAAATCAAATCAAATCAAATCAAATCAAATCAAATCAAATCAAATCAAATCAAATCCAAATCAAATCAAATCAAATCAAATCAAATCAAATCAAATCAAATCAAATCAAATCAAATCAAATCAAATCAAATCAAATCAAATCAAATCAAATCAAATCAAATCAAATCAAATCAAATCAAATCAAATCAAATCAAATCAAATCAAATTAAAATCTCTTTATTTACAAATGAGGTGTCTACCTCGGTGGCAAATGGTATATCTTGCATAATACGTAGTACTAAAATACATTATTGTCTAGCACTAAATTTTAAATTAACAAGAGAAGAAAAAAATTGTTCTAGAATACAATAATATGCAATTTATACTAACAATTTTTTTTATCAAACAAACAGATCATCCTTAATAAATTTGTATTGTTTACAAAATTCTACTTATAATATCTCCTATACTTACAAACATAGTCAACTCATATACAGTATGTGGAATTACTTCAAATAATACTATGCAACTGGTATAAGATTAAAATTTACATTGCATTTATTTACTTTTTTTTAAACCCATTTTGGAACCTAAGTAGCATAACGACCTGCTGCGTCTTAACCAGAGCCCCCTTTTGCCACCACTTTTCAGAGCTCCTGATGGGCCTTCACAGCTACCGTAGCGGTCTCAGGGCCCTCGAAGTCCCCACTGTACTTCACCCCTACAGGCAGTCCCCTACTTTGGCTGTCCAAACTCCATGGACCAGGGGGTGGAATTAATTTTTTCACACACATTTTTTATTTACAATAGCCTGCACTGGTCGAATGCCCTCTAACATTTCATGTATTTTCCCTGTTGCTGTTTATTCTCTTCTTGAATACCTGTACAGATTTTGGAAAAGGATCAAACACTACCCCTGGTAAACTGTTCTACTCCCTCACGCCCTTCCCAATGAATGACAATTTACCCCAATCGCTTATGCTATAATTCCTTCTAATTTTATACTTGTGGTCAGTTCCACCAATAAAATTGTTTTCCAACTGAAGCCTCTCACGGATTTCTCACCATGCTTCTTCTCCTGTACAGGCTCTATATAATCCTATAAGTCTAGTTTTCTCCCTTCTCTTACTTAAAGTTTCCCACCCAAGTTCCTCTAACATTTCTGATACACTACTGTTTCTCCTGAAATCCCCTGTTACAAATCTTAGCGTATTTAGTGCCGGGAGTGTCCGAGGTCATGTTCGACTCACCTGGTTCAAGTCTTTCTATCTGACTCCTACGGGTGACCTGCGCGTCTGGGTGTGAAATGATAACGAGGTAGTGAGAGGGTGAAAGTCGGTGACGGCACATAGCCTACTCCTGTCGAATAACACCAAGGGGGGCTGTTCAAGGCTTAACGTCTCCATCCGACGGACGAATCACCGTCAGCGGTCATGCCCTCACTCCACATGGACACTGTAAGATTTGGAATTTAATTCAGTTTTTGGTATGCGATCTAGTGATTAGAAATTGTATACCACCACTTCTCTTACAATGTCGGTCAACATTTTGACGGTGAAAACGTGTTCGATCAATGGGACTCGAACCGGCTATCCACGGTGTCAGACCATATAGACTTCAAGCCTTAAAGACCATTGCCACCAGGTGGACTATGAAAGTGAGTAGCTTGACACAAGTGGAAGTAATACAAGATTCAGCTAGGATTCCTGTGGTCATCAACTTATGCTCCTATGTTGGGAAACCTTGGTGATGTATTTATTGATACATTAATTACAAAAATGAGTTTAAACAAGGGTAATCAGGATAGCTTCCCGTGCAGTTGCCCGCGTTTTGATACTGCAGTAAATTTACAGTTACGGTGATTTGAATTGGACGTTGTCCCCACTCTTCGGAGTTCAATTAAGAAGTTAATTAGAGAAGCTTCATGGCCATCCTAGTACTAGTTTAGTTCCATTAATTCAATTCCAGGATAATGCCAGGTTGTTGCCTAACATAATTATAGACTATCACCGCTTCCCTTCAAATCCTAGCCCTATATCACATAGTTCAATGAGTTATATGATCTTCGGAACATTACAGAATTTGTAGTAATATCAGGTCAACGAGTACTTAGTTTGCTTTCTAGATATCTTCATTCTAGTCCTATTTAATTTGTCGGTTTTCGAACATTAATAACCAGTATGAACTCGGACACTCGGGGCACTAATGGCCATACGACAAGTTGGGAGGAAATTTATGCCATATTTGTATCATGTCCCATATAAAATACATTAAATGAGATTGTCTGGCTCCTTGGCTGAATAGCCTGGTACTGGTCTTCAGTTCTGTGGGCTCCGGGTTCGTTTCCGGGCCCGCGCCAGGGATTTAAACCGCATTTGTTTAACTCCTCCAGCTCGTGGCTGGGTATTTGTGTTCGTCTTAATGCACATATTCATTTACATACAACATATTACACTTAACGAAACATCACGGAAACACGTAATATTGAATATATCCCTCTACATGGGGTTGGCGTCAGGAAAGGCACCCAGCCATAAAACTGGGCTAACTCCATTCAAAAATGCCGACTTCAGGTAAATGAGCAAAGATCAGTAAAAAGAAAAAGAGAAGAAGAGGAAGAATGAGACTGAAATCTAGAGAATCTGCTGGTCCTTTGGAAGTCAAGGTGCACAGAGTTTCTCCTCAAAAGGAGACCTTGGCACCCTTGACCTCGCCGATTTTATCCATTTTCAGAACAAGCCTATATGCAGGCCAGGACGAGAACTTTCACCGGTTCAAATTACAAGGCGCAACTCACACCCACTTCCAAGAAAATATAATTTGAATATCACGAGAGTGCTTCACAGTACGCGACATATTCCCACGACGAACGTTCAGTGCTACGAGCAAGCTCTCCGTCTTACAAACCCGTAATCCAATCCGGTAGGGTAATCCGGGCGTCTCCTAAAATTGGTAGCAATTAAAGATACATCAAACATGTTTTATTGTTATTATTTGTATTCGTTATGCCCAACTAAGAAGCACGTTTGAACTTATTAGCACTGTTTTGGCTTGTCTCCTCCTCTTACCAATATTATTATTATTATTATTATTATTATTATTATTATTATTATTATTATTATTATTATTTTTGCTAGTGGCTTTACGTCGCACCGACAATTATTATTATTATTATTATTATTATTATTATTATTATTATTATTATTATTATTATTATTATTATTATTATTATTATTACACTAACTCAGGAATGAAGGAGAAATTCGATTAGATTCTATAATTACCAAATCGATGTGTAAGGTGTATCTAAGGTCAGAAGATGGAATAGCGCAGTGACAACTGACTTATTTTATATCATGAAAGAGCTCATAATACATGCGTCTGTTTTGTATTAAATTCGCCCAGGTATTGCCATGTGAGCAGCTGTCGTTGTTATAACTGGCAGAGAGAAGAAACCTTCACTCTGTTTCGCTTGTCTACAACGTGCTCCGTACAGGAACACCAAGCTATCTGAGAGCGGATCTTTAATATTTCTCATCCTCAAACAGTATACCTTCAAGATCAGAAACCTCTTCCCTGTTGAGCTTCCCAATTTACCACACAAGTTAAGGCAATTCATTCATACCTGCAACCTGGAATTCTCTTCCGGGTGTAATTAGAGACACACATAGTGGAAATGTGTTTAAAAAGATGATTTAAATGGTACATAGACTTAAGAAATTATTACATAATATAATGTTTCTTCAGAGTAACTGTCAGAAATGTATCTTTCGTTTATAGCTATTATTTAAGTTTAATTTTATGATTAATTATATGTAATTAGGGACCTTTATATACTGTAGTCTGTACAATGTAGTACATATAAGATGGTTTGGTACAACAGATGGCTTCATAGCCTGAGCCACGCCATATAAAATAAGTCAGTTGTCACTGCGCTATTTTATCTTCTAACCGTAAATCCGCCTTACACATCGATGTTGGCAATTAGAGTATTCCTACTGGGCTTCAGGTCAATTTGTCACATTGAATCTATTTTCAACTTTTTATTGTGTAATGTAACATGTTACCATTCTCGAAGTATGTGTGCCTTCATTTGAGAGCTATTATAATCATACCATACGTGCATTTTGTGGAAGATTAACTGTGACATGCCGAAGAAAGACTGGAACAAATAGTGATAGAATGAATTTTGTCTTGGTTTGGACATCAAGGTAAGGCTTTTCGCGGATGATGTTATTCTCTATAGAGTAAATACGTTACAAGATTGTGAGCAACTGCAACGTGACCTCGAAAATGTTGTGAGATGGACAGCAGGCAATGGTATGGTGATAAACGGAGTTAATGGTCAGGTTGTGAGTTTCACAAGTAGGAAAAGTCCTCTCAGTTTTAATGACAGCGTTGATGGGGTGAAAGTTCCTTTTGGGGATCATTGTAAGTATCCAGGTGTTAATATAAGGAAAGATCTTCATTGGGGTATATCACATAAATGGGATTGTGAATAAAGGGTACAGATCTCTGCACATGGTTATGAGGGTGTTTAGGGGTTGTAGTAAGGATGTAAAGGAGAGGGCATATAAGTCTCTGGTAAGAGCCCAACTAGAGTATGGTTCCAGTGTATGGGACCCTCACCAGGATTACCTGATTCAAGAACTGGAAAATAATCCAAAGAACAGCAGCTCGATTTGTTCTGGGAGATTTCCGACAAAAGAGTAGCATTACAAAAATGTTGCAAAGTTTGGGCTGGGTAGAAATGAAAGAAAGAAGGATAGCTGCTCGACTAAGTGGTATGTTCCGAGCTGTCAGCGGAGAGATGGCGTGTAATGACATTAGTAGACAAATAAGTTTGAGTGGCGTTTATAGAAGTAGAAAAGATCCCAATATGAAGATAAAGTTGGAATTCAAGAGGACAAACTGGGGTAAATATTCATTTATAGGAAGGGGAGTTAGGGATTGGAATAACTTACCAAGGGAGATGTTCAATAAATTTCCAATTTCTTTGAAATCATTTAGGAAAAGACTAGGAAAACAACAGGCAGGGAATCTGCCAACTGGGCGACTGCCCTAAATGCAGATCAGTATTGATTGATTGATTGATTGATTGATTAGCTGATTGATTGATTGATTGATCGATCTTCAGTTCATTCCATTAGATTAACGTACCTCTATTACATTCCGAATAATAGTTATATAATATTGATCATAACTTAGTGGTTACGAACAGGATAGCTGAAATTGAAAAGGTTCATTATATTTTTGCTAGTTGCTTTACGTCGCACCGACACAGATAGGTCTTATGGCGACGATGGGACAGGGAAGGCCTAAAATGGGAAGGAAGGGGCCGTGACCTTAATTAAGGTATAGCCCAAGAATTTGCCTGGTGTGAAAATGGGAAACCACGGAAAACCATCTTCAGGGTTGCCGACAGTGGGGTTCGAACGCGCTATCTCCCGCATGCGAGCTCTCAGCTGCGCGCTCCTAACCGCACGGCCAACTCGCCCTGTGCTCATTATATTATGTTCATGTTCGACCATTCAGAATCTCGAAAACCATATAAAACTCAACGAATCACACTGTGCTAGGTTTTAATTTTGTGTGGTGCATATTTGTTTTAATTAAAGCAATTACCTGAGGAAATCGCGGGTTTGAAATAGTTTTCACAGTCAATCAATCAATCAATCAATCAATCAATCAATCAATCAATCAATCAATCAATCAATCAATCAATCAATCAATCAATCAATCAATCAATCAATCAATCAATCAATCAATCAATCAATCAATCAATCAATCAATCAATCAATCAATCAATCCATCCATCCTGATCTGCTTTCAGGGCAGTCGCCCAGGAAGCAGATTCCCTATCTGTTCAATGAATACTGATCTGCATTTAGGGCAGTCGCCCAGGTGGCAGATTCCCTATCTGTTGTTTTCCTAACCTTTTCTTAAATGATTTCAAAGAAATTGGAAATTTATTGAACATCTCCCTTTGTAAGTTATTCCAATCCCTTTTTTCGAGCCTTTAAACCTTTAGCTCCACTGGAATAAATCCCTCTCATATAGCCTACTTCTGTAAGGAAGGTATAATAATATTATAAAAGATTATGATGCAAGCGTACTTCTTGGCCTTTACCTGCTTATGGCGCTGGTGTGTACAATCGCTGATTATAATCACATTCTTTGGAGACAATAGATTAATAGAAGTGAATGGTCGCGCCCTTCACATTGTTGTATATTTGGGAAATGATCTCAGAGAACGCCGCATGTAGATATACGACACACTGATTCCTAGAAGAGAAGTATCAAACTTTCGACACTTTCATGGTTTGTCATAGCATCCAGTGTTGCCTACTTGAGCTTTCAGTAGAACTTGGAAGTTAAATTATAGGATAATCTAATGATGAAGCTGATGATGTTGATGATGATGATATGTGGCGCCTGGAGAGGCCCTGTTCAGGTCTTTCTAGATGACGCTCATAGACCACCTGCCCATCCGTGTATGTGATGATGATGTTGATGATGATGGTATGAAAAGAGGGCTCCTGTTGATTAAGACCAAGGGGTCTGCTCAAGGCTTGATGTCACCATCCGAAGGAGGAATCACCATCAACAGTATTATATGAATACTGCGGAGATGTTTCAAATTGAACCCAGGCTTTTGGCACGCACTCTAGTGATTATAAATTGTATACCAACACTTTTCCTACCCCACTAGCTAACATTCTGTTGGTGAAATTTTTTCTACCAAAGGGACTCGAACCATGTATGCACGGTCTCCAACCATAAAGAATTCACACCTTTGCGTTCATTGTCACCAGGCGGGAATACAGCGATCTCTAATAGTGGTGGTGATGGTGGTGGTGGTGGTGGTGGTGGTGGTGGTGGTGGTGGTCGCGGAGATACTAAAAATAAAATAAAAATAAATCAATACTGATCTGCATTTAGGGCAGTCGCCCAGGTGGCAGATTCCCTATCTGTTGTTTTCCTAGCCTTTTCCTAAATGATTTCAAAGAAAATGGAAATTTATTAAACGTCTCCCTGGGTAAGTTATTCCAATCCCTAACTCCCCTTCCTATAAATGATTATTTGCCCCAGTTTGTCCTCTTGAATTCCAACTTTATCTTCATATTGTGATCTTTCCTACTTTTATAAACGCCACTCAAACTTATTCGTCTACTAATGTCATTCCACGCCATCTCTCCGCTGACAGCTTGGAACATACCACTTAGTCGAGCAGCTCTTCTTCTTTCTCTCAATTCTTCCCAACCCAAACTTTGCTACATTTTTGTAACGCTACTCTTTTGTCGGAAATCGCCCAGAACCAATCGAGCTGCTTTTCTTTGGATATTTTCCAATTCTTGATTCAGGTAATCCTGGTGAGGGTCCCAAACACAGGAACCATACTCTAGTTGGGGTCTTACCAGAGACTTATATGCCCTCTCCTTTACATCCTTACTACAACCCCTAAACACTCTTATAACCATGTGCAGAGATCTGTACCCTTTATTTACAATCCCATTTATGTGATTACCCCAATGAAGATCTTTCCTTATATTAACACCTAGATACTTACAATGATCCCCAACAGGAACTTTCACCCCATCAACGCAGTAATTAAAACTGAGAGGACTTTTCCTATTTGTGAAACTCACAATCTGACTTTTAACCCCGTTTATCACCATACCATTTTCTGCTGTCCATCTCACAACATTATCGAGGTCACGTTGCAGTTGCTCACAATCTTGTAACTTATTTATCACTCTATAGAGAATAACATCATCCGCAAAAAGCCTTACCTCCGATTCCACTCCTTTACTCATATCATTTATATATACAAGAAAACATCACTGATGAGAGGTGTACCTTTTTGTTGGCAGTTTCAGTCCTAACCCATTTAGGGCCTATTCAGCAGTGTATGAATATAAAGTTAGTCAGTTTCTGACACTGTAAGAGAGCACTCGGCATATCGTCAAGTAGTTTCACAGAAGTCGGCTCGCTGTTCAGCAGACATCTCAAAACACAGCTAATTCAACATCAAAGAGCTGAGTGACCCTATGCCGTGTTTTGATGTTCTAGTGGGGGAATTCGAGTTCGAATCCCGAGGGTGGCCACTTTATCAACTCTCTCGGTGTAGAATCAAAGAAAAGACGTTCTCTCAGTGTGCTTCACAAACATGTTAGAAAATAATGTTATTGGCTTAACGTCCCAACCAACTACTTCTATGGATTTCGGAAACGCCGAGGTGCCGGAATTTAGTCCCGCAGGAGTTCTCTCACGTGCCAGTAAATTTACCGATACGAGGCTGACTATTTTAGCACCTTCAAATACCACCGGATTGAGCCAGGATCGAACCTGCGAAGTTGGGGCCATAAGGCCAGTGCCTCAACCGTCTGACCACACAGCCCGGCTAAAACATGTTAGAACTTTAAATCCTGAGTGTAATAATGTAATTTAGTTAACCTGTCTGTTAATTTTAAGATAGAGTACAATTAGGCATTCTTCACTCAAATCTCTTAGAAGAGAAAGAAGAAGAGATCCAAACCTTTCAAAGAACGAAGGTATCGGCTGAAAAGGGAGATGACATGAAGTGTGTCTGGAAATTAAACTGTAGGTAATACTGTCGGGGACAGAAGAGAACTAAAGTTGACCAAGAGAGGACGGATGGGAAGAAAGAAAGTTAGGAGTCCAGCACAGGTAAATGGAAGCAATTCTAATCTCATTGTCTGTTGTAAAGTACAGTTATCTGATATATTGAACCCTTGAACTTACCGGTTATAATTATGGGTTCAATATGTTATGTGAAATAACTAAATAATAATCATAATAATGATAGGTCTAATAATAATAATAAAAATACGTAGAAGAAAAATCGTATGACCTTTTCTACCGTGTGCAAACATTTTGATTTCATGCTATTTACGCCACCTGCGTACCAGTTTTGACGTTCTGCGCTACTATACTAAGTGGCAGAAAAACCAAAACTGTTTTGGGCGCTATGTCCAAGTTTTTAAAAATTAATTTTGTCGGAAAAACACCACACACATGTATACATTGCACAAAATATAGTGCCGATTTAACTCTTTCCACCCTTCAAAAATGCAACTGCCTCTTCTGGGCTAGAACCCGTAATTTTGGCATCAGAAGGCTAACACTCAACCACTGACCCACAGACGTGATATGTCTTCGGTTCTAAATGACTGTGCGAAATGGAAAGTCAATTTAAATTCCTAAACACGTTCTTTTATCGCACATGCCCAGTCACCTCTTCATATTTCTCGTAAGAAATCAGAGGGATGAATTCATTTTACATATCTTATCATTTCATAGAATGAAATTAAACTGACTCATAATCACCTGACCTACAAGATTTTATATTTTCCCCTGGAGCGAATTCAGAGTGGACAGGCAACAATATTCCTGTATTCTTTGTACAAATGGCCTCAAATCTAGTTCTTCCAGATGACCCGTCAATAACAGAAAAAGAGAGTTAATTTTTACTTAATAAAGGACGTACGCAATACTCGATTATCGACAAAAAGCTGTTATTATAACATTTTACCTTGCAACATATGAAACTGTACCACTAATAATAACTTACTGGCAACTCCCACATCTTAACTGCCTCTAATTGCCTTATGATGGTCACCGCTTTACTTCAACACACTTTCATTTTCAGTTTTACGAGGAGAATTTGAATGTAATTATAAACACAAACTAGTATCATTAAACTGATTTAGCGAACATGTTTTTCTTGCTGTGAATGACTCACGGATAAATGTCAGTTTTGTTGAATAATAGAAGAGTGAAACATGATGTCATCGGCAAGGTCGATGAGAAGGTTTTTCGCATGTTAAATCAATTAGCTATTGTGTTTTCTTCTAATCTCTAAGAGATGGTCCATTCTCCTCGCAGCTCATTAGGAGCCAGCCACAAACTTGAAATACTCATAACGACCGTGACATTAGAGCTATGTTAAAACAAGCTACGCCTTACAAGTTAGTATCAAGATGAATTCATGCAACTAATGCATTGAAAATATGGTTTCTCTTTGTTTCCTGTGTATATAGGTCATTCGCTAGTTATAGCCTCATTGTTTACGGTTTATCTGGATCATAAGCAGGAAGTCGAGTTACCCAATTATAGGCTGCCTCAAGCATACAACCTGTCTCTATGATAATGCTTGCGAGACATCAATTACAGCGAAGACAGCAATAAATAATTGGGAGGAGTAGACAAGAGCTATTGAAACTTTGAAAAGCTGTCGAAGTCCGCATGTACTATCAGTATTTACAATATTGAGCACACATCTATATATATAAAATAAGAGTTTTGTCTGTACATTGCTCAGAATTTGAAAAGAATGGTATTTCTGTACCGGTCATGTCCACAGTAACAAGGAAATGCGCTTTTTACTTTTCCGTAATGTCTGTCTGTCTGTCTGTCTGTCTGTCTGTCTGTCTGTCTGTCTGTCTGTCTGTCTGTCTGTCTGTCTGTCTGTCTGTCTGTCTGTCTGTCTGTCTGTCTGTACACGCATCACTAGAAAACGGCTAAAGAGAATTTTATGAAAATCGGTATGCAAAGTCGGGAAATAAGTCGCTACAATCTAAGCCATAAATAATTTTACTCACGCTGATAGAAATGGTAGTTTAGGGGAAGGCCTAAAATTTCAAATATCTATATCATTAGTGTTCTTATCTTAATAAAATTGGTGTGCAAAGTCGGGGAATAAGTCGCTACAATCTAGGCTATAAATAATTTTATTCACGCCAAGTGAAATGGTAGTTTAGGGAAAGGCCTAAAATGTAATTCTTAAATATTTACATCATTAGTGTTCCTATCTAATTGAAAACTGCTATACAAAGTCGGAGAATGAGCCATTACAATCTAGACTATAATCTTATTCACGCTGAATGAAATGGTAGTTTAGGGAAGGCCTAAAATTTAATTCTCAAATATTTATATTATTAGTGGTCGTATCGATAAATACTACATAATCAAAGTTATATAGAATTAAATTTCCGACCATTTATGTCTTAAATTTTTACCGTAACGGGTATGATAACACAGATTTAGCAGATATCTTGGATTCTGGAAGTCAAATGGACTGTATCGCGATTAACCTGTCTAAAGCATTTGATAGGGTGGATCATGGGAGACTACTGGCAAAAATGAGTGCAATTGGACTAGATAAAAGAGTGACTGAATGGGTTGCTATATTTCTAGAAAATAGATCTCAGAGTATTAGAGTAGGTGAAGCTTTATCTGACCCTGTAATAATTAAGAGGGGATTTCCTCAAGGCAGTATTATCGGACCTTTATGTTTTCTTACATATATAAATGATATGAGTAAAGGAGTGGAATCGGAGATAAGGCTTTTTGCGGATGATGTTATTCTCTATAGAGTGATAAATAAGTTACAAGATTGTGAGCAACTGCAACGTGACCTCGAAAATGTTGTGAGATGGACAGCAGGCAATGGTATGTTGATAAACGGGGTTAAAAGTCAGGTTGTGAGTTTCACAAATAGGAAAAGTCCTCTCAGTTTTAATTACTGAGTTGATGGGGGTAAAAGTTCCATTTGGGGATCATTGTAAGTATCTAGGTGTTAATATAAGGAAAGATCTTCATTGGGGTAATCACATAAATGGGATTGTAAATAAAGGGTACAGATCTCTGCACGATGGTTATGAGGGTGTTTAGGGGTTGTAGTAAGGATGTAAAGGAAAGGGCATATAAGTCTCTGATAAGACCCCAACTAGAGTATGGTTCCAGTGTATGTGACCCTCACCAGGATTACCTGATTCAAGAACTGGAAAAAATCCAAAGAAAAGCAGCTCGATTTGTTCTGGGTGATTTCCGACAAAAGAGTAGCGTTACAAAAATGTTGCAATGTTTGGGTTGGGAAGAGTTGAGAGAAAGAAGAAGAGCTGCTCGACTAAGTGGTATGTTCCGAGCTGTCAGCGGAGAGATGGCGTGGAATGACATTAGTAGACGAATAAGTTTGAATGGCGTTTATAAAAGTAGGAAAGATCACAATATGAAGATAAAGTTGGAATTCAAGAGGACAAACTGGGGCAAGTATTCATTTATAGGAAGGGGAGTTAGAGATTGGAATAACTTACCAAGGGAGATGTTCAATAAATTTCCAATTTCTTTGAAATCATTTAGGAAAAGGCTAGGAAAGCAACAGATAGGGATTCTGCCACCTGGGCAACTGCCCTAAATGCAGATCAGTATTGATTGATTGACCATGTTAATGAATTTGTATTTTTGTTGCTAATTCCATATCGACGCTGAGCCACGAGAAAATGGGTTAACAGAATTTAATGAAAATCGGTATATAGAGTCGGGGAATAAGAAACTACAGTCTAAGCTATGAACAATTTTATTCACCCTGGATGAAATTTTAGTTTAGGGGCAGGTGCCCAAAATTTAATTTGTAAATACCTATGTTTTGGTCCTATCGAAAAGTACTACATAACAAAAGTTACAGAGAATACAATTTCCTATTATTTATGTTTTATTCAGTTTTACCGTACCGACTATGATAGGTGGTATTTCAAAGTCGGAAGAAAACTAAATGTGAAGGGCTACAATATCGAAAGCGCTTAACATTGGTCAACAATAACATTACATTGACCATTGTTTGTTGTGATGTCATTTGTCTCTTATCCTACTTCTCAACTCCGATAGATGGGATTACTGCTGCGTACCGACTATAATAGCGTGACTGAATATTGGCGGGAAACAGTCGGGGAGTTAGAAAACTTTCTTCTTTAGCATGCCATTCCTCTGGTTCATACATTTTCTGATACAGCTGGTACGTAACACACTGGTTCTTCATAGTATTCCAGTTATTCGATTCCTACTCTGACTGCTGTTTTCTATGAGCAGTGTGCATACTTAAGACAGAGGCTTAGTAGTAGTAGTAGTTCTACATTCATTTTATTCCAAATTATCAGTGAAGAGGGGGTTTCTCCTCTGGCTTGGAGGAATAATTTGCCTCCAAGTCAGTTAGATTTTTCCGCGCCAGTGTAGTGAACTGATATTTTCCGACTCATCGGAGGAAACAGATTAGTAATAGGGCATAGTTTTTCCCCTGGGAGTCGCCACTAATCGTCCCTCTTCCGGCCGAAAAAAGACGAAGAGTGTTCATGAATCACGGCTGTCTGCGGCCTGCTCTTTCCAGCTCTGGAACTTTGGACTGTTCGTTCCGCAGCATAGTACTGTCCGTTAAAAGTGAGAAAATGTGCGGTTTTTCATTTGATCGAGTATTTTATATAACATTCTTTTAATTGCTACATTCCGAATGACCTTTTTGTAATTACTTATGTTGACTTCAGTTGGGAAAACCACAGTCAGTCTTTCTGAGAATCCCGTTGCCAAGCACGGGTACATCAGCTACTGTCACGAGAATTTCAGGCAAGAAAACAATGTAACTGAAGTGAATTCTGTACCAGCAGGCAGACGTACTATCATTTTATCCTCGAATCGCTATTCACGTTCATTTTTGTGAGGACAGAGAAAATTAGCACAGGAAGGAAATTCCTAAAATAACTACTAAATACAAACTAAGCAGATACATAAAATAAGAAATATATGACTAAAATTATATTTATCAGATTATTTTAAAATTTGAAAACGTTACCTTCAAATGGAGATAACCAATAGGACTCAGTATTCACTCATAAGCATGTTGAAGAATGCTGACGCAAAGCACTCTTTACACGACTGAGGGATTGGTATTCGCTGTAAGTCGGCCGTTGTCGTAACTCGTATCCAAATGTACGTGAAAAGAGGAAAGAAAAAGTGAATTCATGTCAGTGATAGTAATCACATCCCGTCCGGCTCCATGGCAAATGGTTAGCATGCTGGCCTTTGATCAAGGGTCCCGGGTTCGATTCCCGGCAGGGTCGAGAATTTTTACCATAATTGGCACAGGGACTGGGTGTTTGCGTCGTCAACATCATTTCATCTTCATAACGATGAGCAGATTGCCTATGGGCGTCATATCAAAAGACCTACATCTGACGAGTCGAACTTGTCCTCGAAAACTCCCGGCGCTAAAAGCCATGCGACATTTCATATCACATCCTGTCGAAAGTATTCAAAGAAACGTCTAGTTTGAGAGGGAGACAGTGACGTATGGCTTCACGCCAAATGCCCAATTGGTTCAGTGGTAGCGTCCTCCTTCCTGAGCCTCGAACTCGTACGTTCGAACCTCGTGTGGATGGTTTGTGTTGTTCACTGTTTTTCACATAAAACTTCAGTTACCATCATCCGATTATTTCGACCTTGCGGCCTTTTACGTGGAAGACACACACTCCAGAGATTTGAGTTATTGAAACACGTTGAACAGAAGCGAGCATATCCCTCTATTTAGGGCTCAGTCAAGCCAAATATTAACCCCGAGCAGTATTACACGGTCTTCATATAATTTTGCGATGTGTTTATTAAAATTGTCCGTAGTGTTAGAATGGATTCATCCCGCGAACTTCCATGTGACCACTAAACATTTATTTATTTATTTATTTATTTATAATTTGCTTTGACGTCGCACCGACACAGATAGGTCTTATGGCGACGAAGGGATAGGAAAGGGAGAGGAGTGGGAAGGAAGCGATCGTGGTCTTAATTAAGGTACGGCCCAACCATTTGACTGGTGTGAAATTTGGAAACCGCAGGAAACCATCTTCAGGGTTGCCGACAGTGGGGTTCAAACCCACTATCTCCCGCTTCTTCTTGTATCATGTGCTATGGAACTTCAATTTTTGCTCCTACAAGAGATGGACCACTAGTTATATATAGTATTGTACATAACAGATGCACTTTATAACTGTGGCACACTCTACTAAGATGAGCCTCCGTGGCTGAGGCGGCAGCGCGCCGGCCTCTCACGGCTCGATTCCGTGGTTCAAATCCCGGCCACTCCATGTGAGATTTGTGCTGGACAAAAAGTAGCTTTTCCTCCGGGTACTCCGGTTTTCCCTGTCATCTTTCATTCCAACAACACTCTCCAGTATCATTTCATTTCATCTGACAGTCATTAATTATTACGCCAGCGGGTGCAACAGACTTCGGCAGCCGGCACAATTCCTATCTTCTGCGCTAGATGGGGGCTTCATTCATTTCATTAACTGATCCGGTCGAATGACTGGAAACAGGTTGTGTGTTTTCAGTCATTTCAGACCAAAACGATGGCCCAGCATAAGGCATGACCTTTACAACACCGAAAGAACTTCGGAATATTTTCCTGCGCCCCCGCTAATATACTCAACACTTATATGTAATACAGATTTAGCCTCCTGTGTAGTACAGAATGGTAGGATTGTAATATTATTTTTCCTTATATTTCCTTTTTCCTTATATAATAATAATAATAATAATAATAATAATAATAATAATAATAATAATAATAATAATAATAATAACAATAATAATAATAATAATATCTTCTCAATGTAAAACGAAATCATCATGGTGGTGTTGCAAACAGTCAAGCTCATGGGGAGGAGGAAAATGATGTTGGTGAAATTATGCTTGAGGAAGTGGAAAGGATAGTAAATAAACTCCATTGTCATAAGGCAGCAGGAATAGATGAAATTAGACCTGAAATGGCGAAGTATAGTGGGAATGCAGGGATGAAATGGCTTCATAGAGTAGTCAAATTAGCGTGGAGTGTTGGTAAGGTACCTTCCGATTGGACAAAAGCAGTAATTGCACCTATCTATAAACAAGGGAACAGAAAGGATTGCAACAACTATCGAGGTATCTCATTGATTAGTATACCAGGCAAAGTATTCACAGGCATCTTGGAAGGGAGGGTGCGATCAGTCGTTGAGAGGAAGTTGGATGAAAACCAGTGTGCTTTCAGACCACAGAGAGGCTGTCAGGATCAGATTTTCAGTATGCGCCAGGTAATTGAAAAATGCTACGAGAGGAATAGGCAGTTGTGTTTATGTTTCGTAGATCTAGAGAAAGCATATGACAGGGTACCAAGGGAAAAGATGTTCGCTATACTGGGGGATTATGGAATTAAAGGTAGATTATTAAAATCAATCAAAGGCATTTATGTTGACAATTGGGCTTCAGTGAGAATTGATGGTAGAATGAGTTCTTGGTTCAGGGTACTTACAGGAGTTAGACAAGGCTGTAATCTTTCACCTTTGCTGTTTGTAGTTTACATGGATCATATGCTGAAAGGTATAAAATGGCAGGGAGGGATTCAGTTAGGTGGAAATGTAGTAAGCAGCCTGGCCTATGCTGACGACTTGGTCTTAATGGCAGACTGTGCCGAAAACCTGCAGTCTAACATCTTGGAACTTGAAAATAGGTGCAATGAGTATGGTATGAAAATTAGCCTCTCGAAGACTAAATTGATGTCAGTAGGTAAGAAATCCAACAGAATTGAATGTCAGATTGGTGATACAAAGCTAGAACAGGTCGATAATTTCAAGTATTTAGGTTGTGTGTTTTCCCAGGATGGTAATATAGTAAGTGAGATTGAATCAAGGTGTAGTAAAGCTAATGCAGTGAGCTCGCAGTTGCGATCAGCAGTATTCTGTAAGAAGGAAGTCAGCTCCCAGACGAAACTATCTTTACATCGGTCTGTTTTCAGACCAACTTTGCTTTATGGGAGCGAAAGCTGGGTGGACTCAGGATATCTTATTCATAAGTTAGAAGTAACAGACATGAAAGTAGCAAGAATGATTGCTGGTACAAACAGGTGGGAACAATGGCAGGAGGGAACTCGGAATGAGGAGATAAAGGCTCATTTAGGAATGAACTCGATGGATGAAGCTGTACGCATAAACCGGCTTCGGTGGTGGGGTCATGTGAGGCGAATGGAGGAGGATAGGTTACCTAGGAGAATAATGGACTCTGTTATGGAGGGTAAGAGAAGTAGAGGGAGACCAAGACGACGATGGTTAGACTCTGTTTGTAACGATTTAAAGATAAGAGGTATAGAACTAAATGAGGCCACAACACTAGTTGCAAATCGAGGATTGTGGCGACTTTTAGTAAATTCTCAGAGGCTTGCAGACTGAACGCTGAAAGGCATGACAGTCTATAATGATAATGTATGTATAATAATAATAATAATAATAATAATAATAATAATAATAATAATAATAATAATAATAATGTAATAATACGGATACCTGTGCGAATCATGCTGAAGCTTCATACCTTCTCCCCTTTTATAAATGCTATTCTCTCAAATAGAGTGATCTCTTTAATAATTGTACTTTTATTCGTACTATTTATCCTTCATTGTAAATGATGTCGGACACCTGGAACTACATTCATAAATTCATACATTAACCGTGCAACTGCGTTTTACTTTAACGTTTCTAACTTTGTGAGTTTAAGCTGCTACCAGCTCTACAATGTCGTCACTATTTATTACTTCCTACTAATCGCACATGAGAGGATGATTGTATATCACCCTTTGATCCAGGAGAAGTTTATCACTGGGAGTATGGATGAAAACCAATATTATTTTAGTGATTATGTTGTACGACAGGGGTATCAAAATACGTAGCTACCTTATCTACCAAATCTACGTGCATGGTAAGGTTTATTGTATTATTATTTAACACTATTATCGGGGGATTTGGCCGTGCGGTTAGGAGCGCACAGCTGTGAGCTCGCATCCGGGAGATAGTGGGCTCGAATCCCACTGCCGGCAGCCCTGAAGATGATTTTCCATGGTTTCCCATTTTCACACCAGTCAAATGCTGGGGCTGTACCTTAATTAAGGCCACGGCCACTTCCTTCCCATTCCTAGGCCTTTCCTGTCCCAACGTCGCCATAAGACCTATCTGTGTCGGTGCGACGTAAAGCAACTAGCAAAAAAAAATCGCTATTAATATAAATGTAAGAGCCTCCGTGGCTGAGGAGGTAGCGCGCCAGCCTCTCACCGCTGGGTTCCGTGGTTTAAATCGCGGTCACTCCATGTCAGATTTGTGCTGTACTATGCGGAGACGGGGCAGGTTTTTCTCCCGGTACTCCGTATTTCCCTGTTATCTTTCATTCCAACAACACTCTCCAATATCATTTCACCTGTCAGTCATTTAATCATTACCCCAGAGGAGTGCGATAACCTTCGGCAGCCGGCACAAATCCTATCCTTGCTGCTAGATGGGGCTTCATTCATTCTATTCCAGGCCTGGTCGAATGACTGGGAATTGACTGTGGAGTTTCAATATAAAGGTAACCCGAGCGAAAATCGGTTGGAAAGGCCAGTATTAGGTAATGTACGAATGATTGTTTTTGTAGAATCTGTTTTACCTATCTTATTCATCAGTGTAGACACCGTGGCTCAGAGGCAGCACACCGGCCCCTCACCGTTGGGTTCCGTGGTTCAAATCCCGGTCACTGTATGTGAAATTTGTGCTGGACGAAGTGGTAGCGGGACAGGTTTTTCTCCGTGTACTCCGCTTTTCCCTGTCATCTTTCATTCCAGTAACACTCTCCAATATCATTTCATCTGTCAATCATTAATCATTGCCCCAGAGGAATGCGAGAAGCTTCGGCAGCCGGCACGTTTCCTATCCTCGCCGCTATTCCTGACCCGTTAAATTGACTGGAAACAGATTTTTAATTTTTTCATATTAATCAGTGTTTGTCCCGCCTAGTGGTCGCTGGAACTACTCCTGACTCGTGTGAGCAGATTTACCGGCACGCAAAATTACTCGCATGCGACCAAAATTCCGACATTTCGACGTATCCGAAAACAAAAGAAATTAGTTAGTTACTTAGTTTGCGGGAAGTAAACATTTTAACGTTACTAGTAGAATCAACCTGTTTCATTTTGGGATTTAACCGGTTGTTAAGGCTGGCTATCCTTCCTGATGCTACAAACGGCTCCTATAAATGTTTCATATGCTTGTCTTTGAAATGCTAGGTAACAAATAATTTGCCTGTGTTTGTCATTGGTACTGTTCAAGACGAGTAAGTAATAATAATGTTATTTGTTTTACGTCCCAGTAACTACTCTTTTACGGTTTTCAGAGACGCCGAGGTGCCGGAATTTTGTCCCGCAGGAGTTCTTTTACGTGCCAGTAAATCTACCGACACGAGGCTGACGTATTTGAGTACCTTCAAATACCACCGGACTGAGTCAGGATCGAACCTGCCAAGTTGGGGTCAGAAGGCCAGCGCCTCAACCGTCTGAGCCACTCAGCCCGGCAAGACGAGTAAGTATACGCTGTATATATACACGGTATATTGCATAACTACACCTACGAAAGAAAACCTCGTAAGTCTAAAATTGAGATATTTGACCAAAAGTTGAAAACCTCGCATCTCAAGCTGTTCAATGGCGGAAAATATAAAAACTGAGTTATAATGCCCTCCAACGACTAGGTAGAAATTTGTTGCCATAAGACCTATAGTCCGCGCATCTTTTAGCGATATTTCTCTGGACGGGAGGGTGGAGGAAGGAGGGAGCTCTCACGGTTCCGGTAATACCGCCAACTGAATGAAAATGAAATCTGAATTGAATCGATAATATGATCGATCGATATGAATTTTCTAAACCTTTATTATCTTAAGCCAACAACTGTGTCACACACACTTCATATAACATTATATAACATTTCTCGATGCGAATCTTGTTCCCAGCATGAATTCTATAGTTTGGCTTTGCTGTGTAAACAACAACAGTACTAGTACGTAAAGTGTACGCCAGATGTCACACAGCGATGCATAAGCGATAGTTTGTGTTTCAAAGGTAGCGAATACGAATCTCGAAGATACCCGAGGTCGACCTATTCAGCACTAGGGTGTCCATGTATCACTAAAAGGTGCGCGTACGGTACCTGTGTCTGTGCGACGTAAAGCAAAGTGAAGAAAGAAATTCGAGGTAGAAAAGCACGTAGGTGTATCTCAGAACAAAGAATTTAATGTGAAATACTCCGTCGCCATCGATAATGATTAAACATTTTATAGTTGCCTGCAGTAACACTTATTTGATAACATAAAACAACTAATGAGAGGTCACCTGTTGCGGTCACCTAAATCAAGTGATTTTTAAGTACAAAATAGGTTATTTCCACCTTTCATCAATTTGAGTTACATTAGAATCTCTGAAAACATACAGAAACATTTAAAACATGTCGTAACTCTTAACCGCGAAAATATGGTATGTCCAGTAGGAGGTATATTCCGTAAACATTTTATAATTCCTCAATACTTGCATGTTTATAAGATGTTATCCAACATAATTATCAATACCCTACTGAGAGAGTGAACTCTAGAGGAAGGCAGTTTATTCTTCCTCCTGTCAAGTTAGTTTAATCGAACATACAAGGTTTTAATTCTTAGGCGTCTAAGTCCAGACCTATTTCTGTTGAGGCATGGTGTTTACAGTGCACTATGTTGTATAGTATCAGGTAGATATTTTTTTTTAAATTTGCATTAACCTTTTTCGGTCTCATTCTGGCTTTGAAAACGTCTAAATAACAGGTATGAGCATGCTAGTAACAGCGTTCCTCACTCTTATGAACGGTGTGAGGGCGTATCACACAGGTTCGGTTGCTGTATAATTTAAGTGGGCGTGGCAGATTCATATATACTAGAACCTTCCGGCTCAGTGAGGAAAGCAACGGGTGATGTGAAGATTGGAAGGGATAGCAAGGAAGATGAAAGGAATCGGCCGTGGGCTTAAGTTAGGTACCATCCTGGCATTTGCCTGGAGGATAGGCCTAAGTGGGAAACCACTGCAAACTACTTCGAGGATGGCTGATGTAGGAATCGAATCCCCCCGCTCTACTCAGTTGACCTCCCGCCTTTGAGTGGGCCCCGTTTCAGCCCTCGTACCACTTTTCAAATTTCGTGGCAGAACCGGGAATCGAACCTGGGCCTTTGGGGGTGGCAGCTAATCACGCTAACCAGTACACAACAGAGGCGGACCGGTACTGCTATTTCCCTTATTTTTCACTTTATCGGTGAAAGGCACAGAACAAAACCGTTTGCAAATAATTCTAAATACATTTTGTCATGAAAGATTTTCCTCTAAAACCATTCGTGCATTTCCAGAGTTTTATGTTTAAGGCCTCTTCGAAGCCCCATTCTGCTGAGTATTTTTTGAAGAAATTAGGTATAGCTAAGATCCTATTTGCCCTTGTACCAAACTGAAACACCAAGTTTCATGAACATCCACCAATCCCGTTACAAAAATAGACAGACAAAGGACAAAGACACAAAAATTAAACTGAACCAGACATAGATCGTTACTATTTGTACCGTCCGGTGTACAAGACATCAGGTAAATATTCAGAAAGTACAGACAGAAAGACGATTTTATGTATTCAACAACATAATACTATAGTCCGCCTTTGTTGTGTAGTGGTTAGAGCGATTAGTTGCCACCCTTGGAGGCCCGGGTTCGATTCCCGGCTCTTCCACGAAATTTGAAATGAGGTACGATGATTGGAACGGGGTCCACTCAGCCTCGGGAGTTCACCTGAGTAGAGGGGTTTCGATTCCCACCTCAGCCATCCTCGAAGTGGTTTTCCTCACTTTTCCTCCAGGCAAATGCCGGGATGGCACCTACCTTCCTTCTCTGTCCTTACAAACTTCCCATCCCCTACAAGGCTAACTAGGCGAGGTACTGGTCCTCCTTCCCAGTTTTATCCCCCGACCCAAAGTCTCGGGCTCCAGGACACTGCCATGAGGCGTTAGAGGTGGGATCCCTCGCTGAGTCGGAGGGAAAACCAACCCTGGAGAAAAAGCGGATTAAGAAAGAAAGAAAGACAAAAGAATATCGGATATGTGGCAATAAAGTCAACAGTTTCATTGAAACTTTAAGAGAAAAGGAAGCAGATTTTCGAATTCAAATAGAATTCTTCGTAATTCAAACAGCATTCTTCCGGTTGCTGAGTCTAACACTACGCCATTTCATATGAATATTCCCTGCTCGAAAAGCTCAACTTCCCACTCATGACGAAAGCGAGCGTGCTCAGAACACTGGGGAAAAGATTTCCTTAGCAAATCTCCCTTGCAATTATGCTGATTGTTAATTTAAGGTGATCATCACCCTATCACAAGAGGTATGACCCTCGGATAACGAATAATAAAGGAGAAGTTCCTCATCATGACGCACAGGTCGCCTACGGTCGTCAAATCAAAAGACCTGCACCTGGCGAGCAGAACATGTCCTCGGACACTCCCGCCACTAAAAGCCAAACGCTATTTCAGTTTTACTACATAAGGGAGTTTAAGAGAGTTTTTACCATTTTCTAAGTACCATCGACCGAGCTCGATAGGTGCAGTCGCTTAAGCGCGGCCAGTATCAGGTATTCGGGAGATAGTGGGTTCGAACCCCACTGTCGGCAGCCCTGAAGATGGTTTTCCGTGGTTTCCCATTTTCACACCAGGCAAATGCTGGGCCTGTACCATAATTAAGGCCACGACCGCTTCCTTCCCAGTCCTATCCCTTTCCTCTCCCATTGTCGCCATAAGACATATCTGTGTCGGTGCGACGTAAAGCCAATAGCAAAAAATAAAAAATAAAATAAGTACCACCGAGCTCATATAAGCACAAGAGTCTAACGTTCTAACCACTTGATCACCGGCGTGGCTACTTCGATTTGTTGTTGCACACTGAAGGGTAAAAATTTGCAACCCCTGTGAAGGCAAAGCTTATTAAATATCCTGGTCATTGCTGCTGGGCCGACAAGTGTTCCGCTTCCCAGGCGAACAGTAATGAGCTGGCTTCCCGTGTTGTCACAGCTGAAGCCCGTGGACACGATCAAGTGCCTGATAAGCAGCGGGCGCGTGCTTGATGAAGACTGACAACAAGCAGTACGCGGCTCAACTCAAATTGACCCTTTCCATCAAGTCGGTGTCACTAACACATTGTCCCACGCCCTCCACTGAGAGTACAAGGTGGCAAGTGCAGGTTTCTTCTGTATTATAACATTTCAGAAAGCTCTTTACTCCCCTCTGAGGGTAGGGTTTCATTGCTCACAGCTGTTACTATCGTAGCTGACCTTTCCCTTCATAAGAGTATCATATTGCCGAGAAATTTCAATGTCTTGGCACTACTTGAAAAGATACATTCTCATAACTTGAAACAAAGAATGTAAATAAAGGAGGAGAAGTTCTTGAAAATAGGCTATGTTCAATAGTTTCCTGGAAACGTTAAAATATTATATCGAAATTTAGCTTGGAATAAATGCTATTGGAAACGAAATTGTTTTTCTGCTCTAACAAATCGCACATTTACTATCAAAAGAAATATCTATAACTAGCAAGATACCCGTGCTTCGGTACGGTATTATACTGAAATTTATAATTGAATGCTTATTGTTTTATATATATAATCCGCCTAAATTCGCGATCTGACTGGTTATCTGAGAGAATCCGCCAAAATTCGCGATCTAACTCGTTTTCTAATAGATTACGGCAAGTTTCCTCCCATTTTTCAATCTTTCTTTCCAGCAATCGATTTCGTACTTCCCGGGCTAGGTCCAGGTATTCCACCCGGTCAGTTGGGTCCCTAAATTTTGCCATCTTTTCCTATAAGAATTTTTAATATGGATCAAATCCTTGAGGAGATCCGGCGTGCTGTCCCCTTGGGTGCCTTGGCGGTACTGAACCCGCGGCTGGACTGCATTCTTAGCCATTACCCGTCCAGGACCCGTTTCCAGCGCGGTCTGCACATTTGACGACGGTCCAGAACATTATTATTATTATTATTATTATTATTATTATTATTATTATTATTATTATTATTATTATTATTATTAGGGTGGGTGATATCAGTTGATTTAGGTTATTATTATTATTATTATTATTATTATTATTATTATTATTATTATTATTATTATATTAGAATGTACTGTAATCTAAGAACGTTCTCCGAAGAAAAAGATGGCTCTTGAAAACGAACCCAGGAAAGTTAAAAAATGATCGGTTTATGATCAGAATAAGTACCTCGGAAATCTACAGCCTATGTATCCTCATTAATGGCATTCAACCGATTATTCACCCTTTTACACCCCTCCTACTGAGATTTTCCGAAAACAAAAAATACGTGTTTCTTTATTTTAAAAGGAGGTTTTAAATACCAATTTTTACATCTGTAAACTTTTCAAGTTTTAAGATGTAGATACACTCATTTTAAACATTCACCCCCCTTTTCACCCCCCATATTTGGATTTTCCAAAAACGAAAAAATACCTGTTTCTCTATTTTTAAAGTAGATCCGAAATACCAATTTTCAGGTCTGTAATATCTTCAGGTTCTTAAATAAAAGTAACCTTATTAAAGGCATTCAACCCATTTTTCACCCTTTTCCACCGTTATAAGAGTATAAGTATTTTCCGAAAACAAAAAAGTACGTGTATCTTTATTTCTGAGGGAGATTCTAAATACCAATTTTTACATCTATAATCTTTAAAAGTTTTGAGATATAGATACACTCATTTAAAAAATTCACCCCCCTTTTCACCCCCCATTAATTGGATTTTCCAAAAACAAAAAAATCGTGTTTCTTTATTTTTAAAGGAGATCCCAAACACCAATTTTCAGGTCTGTAATATCTTCAGTTTCTGAGATATAAGTAGCCTCATTAAAGGCATTCAACCCCTTTTTCACCCCTTTTCACTCCTCCTATTGCGATTTTCCGAAAACAAAAAAATACGTGTTTCTTTATTTTTAATGAAGATTCTAAATACCAATTTTTACATCTGCAAACTTTAAAAGTTTGGAGATATAGATTCACTCATTTTAAAAATTCACCCCCTTTTCACCATCCCATTAATTGGATTTTCCAAAAACAAAAAAATACGTGTTTCCTTATTTTTAAAAGAGATCAAAAGTACCAATGTTCAGGTCTGTAATATCTTCAGTTTCTGAGATATAAGTACTGGTATCCTGATTAAGGGCATTCAACCCATTTTCCCCATTTTCACCCCTTTTCACCCCTCCTATTGGGATTTTCTGAAAACAAAAAAATACGTGTTTCCTTATTTTTAAAGAAGATTCTAAATACCAATTTTTACATCTGTAAACTTTTAAACTTTTGAGATATAGACACACTCATTTTAAAATTTCACCCCTCTTTTCACCCCCTTAGCGAAGGAATATCCAAAAATCCTCTCTTAGCGAGCACCTACATCTTAATATGAATATATCCCCAAAATTTCATTTCTTTACGTCCAGTAGTTTTGGCTCTGCGATGATGAATCAGTCAGTCAGTCAGTCAGTCAGTCAGGACAAGTTATCTATATATATAAAATAACTTGTCCTGTCAGTCAGTCAGTCAGGACAAGTTATCTATATATATAAAGTAGCTTGTCCTGACTGACTGACTGACTGACTGACTGATTCATCATCGCCGAGCCAAAACTACTGGACATAAAGAAATGAAATTTTGGAGATATATTCATATTAAGATGTAGGTGCTCGCTAAGAGAGGATTTTTGGATATTCCGTCGCTAAGGGGGTGAAAAGGGGGGTGAAATTTTAAAATGAGTGTGTCTATATCTCAAAACTTTAAAAGTCTACAGATGTGAAAATTGGTATTTAGAATCTTCTTTAAAAATAACGAAACACGTATTTTTTTGTTTTGAGACAATCCCAATAGGAGGGGCACAAAAGGGTGAAAAATGGGTTGAATGCCTTTAATCGGGATACCGGTACTTATATCTCAGAAACTGAAGATATTACAGACATGAAAATTGGTACTTTTGATCTCTTTTAAAAATAAAGAAACACGTATTTTTTTGTTTGGGGGAAATCCAATTAATGGGAGGGTGAAAAGGGGGTGAATTTTTAAAATGGGTGCATCTATATCTCAAAACTCTTAAAGTTTACAGATGTAAAAATTGGTACTTAGAATCTTCATTAAAAACAAAGAAACACGTATTTTTTTGTTTTCGGAAAATCCCAATAGGAGGGGTGAAAAGGGGTAAAAACGTGGTTGAATGACTTTCATGAGGATACTTATATCTCAGAAACTGAAGATATTACAGACCTGAAAATTGGTGTTTAGGATCTCCTTTAAAAATAAAGAAATACATATTTTTTGTTTTTGGAAAATCCAATTAATGGGGGGTGTGAAAAGGGGGTGAATTTTTAAAATGAGTCTATCTATATCTCAAAACTTTTAAAGTTTAAAGATGTAAAAATTGGCATTTAGAATCTCCTTTAAAAATAAAGAAACACGTATTTTTTTTGTTTTCGGAAAATCCCAATTGGAAGGGTGGAAAAGGGTGAAAAAGCGGTTGAATGCCTTTAATGAGGCTACTTATATTTCAGAACCTGAAGATATTACAGACCTGAAAATTGGTATTTGGGATTTACTTTAAAAATAAAGAAACAGGTATTTTTTTGATTTTGGAAAATCCAATTAATGGAGGGTGAAAAGGGGGGTGAATTTTTAAAATGAGTGTGTCTACATCTTAAAACTTTAAAAGTTTACAGATGTAAAAAAATGGTATTTAGAATCTTCTTTAAAAATACAAGAACACGTATTTTTTGCTTTCTTTAAATCCCAATAGGAGGGGTGTAAATGGGTGAATAATGGGATGAATGCCTTTAATGATGATACATATATCTCACAAACTGAAAATATTACGGAACTGAAAATTTGTATATGGGAGCTCCTTTAAAAATAAGGAAACACGTATTTTTTTGTTTTTGGAAAATCCAATTAATGGGGGTTAAACAGGAGTGACAAACTGGGGTGAATTTTTTGAAAGACTATATCTACAGAATATCTGAGAAACGTAAAATGTTATAGACGTAAAAAGTGGGTATTTGGAATCTCCTGTAAATGTAAAGAAAGATAGGTGATTTGTTTTCGGAAACTCCACGTAAGGGGAAATAAAAAGGGGTGAAATTTTAAAAAGCGAATTTCTACAGTATATCTCAAAAACTTAACATGTTACAGAAGTGAAAAATGGTATTTTTATCTCTATTAAAAATAAAGAAACGTGTATTTTCAGCTTTCGGAAATACCGCTTGGGTGGAAGGGGGGGGGGGGTAAAAGTGACTGAAAATGGTGTTGAATTCTTTTAATTAGGCTACTGATATCTCAAAAATGAAGATATTACAGACGTGAAATCTGCTTTGGAATCTGCTTTAAAAGTAAAGAAACACGTATTCTCGGAAAATCCAATGAAGGGGGGGGGGGGGGTGAAAGAATTGAAAAATTAATTGAATTAATTGTATGAGAATACATACATCTAATAGAAACTAAAGTTGTTACGGACGTGAAAATTGGTATTTGAATCTCCTTAAACAAAGAAAAACGCGTTTGGGGGGCGGGAGTGAAAAGGAGTTGAATTCCTTTCATGAAGACACATAAATCAAAAACTGAAGAAGTTAGAGTCGTCATAATTACTATTTAGAAGATCCTTTACTATTAAGGAAACAATTATATTTTGCCGGAAAATTCACTTACGGGGTGGGGGGGAGGGGAGTGTGAAAGGAAGTGAAAATAAAGGGAATTATTTTTATGGGGATACTTATATCTCAAAACTGAATGTAACAGATGTGAACATTGGTGTGTGGAATATCTTTTAAACATAAAGAAACACGTCTTCTATTTTTTTGGGGGGGGGGTGTAAATAAACTTAACGGCGGTGGGGTGTAAAAGGAGGTGAGATCAATTGATTTTACTGTTCATAATGTACTTAAGGAGCCTCCGTTGCTCAGGCGGCAGCGCGCCGGCCTCTCGCAGCAGGGTTCCGTGGTTCAAATCCCGGTCACTCCATGTGACATTCGTGCTGGACAAAACGGAGGCGGGACAGGTTTTTCTCCGGATACTTCGATTTTCTCTCTCATCATTCATTCCAGCAACACTGTCCAATATTTCATTTCATTTGTCATTCAACGATCATTGCCCCAGAGGTGTGCTTCGGCAGCCGGCACATTTCCTATTGTCGCTGCTAGATGGGGCTTTATTCATTCCATTCCTGACCCTGTCGAATGACTGGAAACAGGCTATATAGTTTCGATGTACTTATTCTGATCATAAACCGATCATTTTTAATCTTTCCTGGGCTGGTTTTCAACAGCCATCTTTTCCTTCGGAGAACGTTCTTAGATTACAGTAGATCCTCCTGGCATGTAAATAAAAATTTAAACACATTTGAAATAAACGATAGGAATGAGATGGACCGTCAAATTGTTCACCTCTATAATAAGGTCAACAATGCACGGAAGTATGTCATTGGTATCGCCAGAAATCCCGCACACTTGCCTACGCGCGACGATGGTGCTGGTCACATTGTAACAATGACACTGGCAGCAGATGTAATTTACCGCCAAGTAGCGATCTTGCAGCTTGCTGTGGGGTTCAGAACATCTTTTAATAATAAAAAAATAATAATAAAAATAATAATAATAATAATAATAATGTTCTGGACCGTTGTCAAATGTGCGGACCCCCCTGGAAAATGGTCCTGGACGGGTAATGACTAAGAATGCAGTCCGGCCGCGGGTTCAGTACCGCCAAGGCACCTAAGACGACACCACGCCGGATCTCCTGAAGGATTTGATCCATATTAAAAACGCTTATAGGAAAAGATGGCAAAGATTTAGGGACCCAACTGACGGGGTGGAATATCTGGACCTAGCCCGGGAAGTACGAAATCGATTGCTGGAAAGAAAGATTGAAAAATGTGAGGAAACATACCGTAATCTATTAGAAAACGAGTCAGATCGCGAATTTTGGCGGACTCTCGCAGAAAACGAGTCAGATCGCGAATTTCGGCGGATTATATATCTAAAACAATTAGCATTCATTTATAAATTTCAGTATAATACCGTAGCGAAGCACGGGTATCTTGCTAGTCTATATATATAAAATAACTTGTCCTGACTGACTGACTGACTGACTGACTGATTCATCATCGCAGAGCCAAAACTACTGGACGTAAAGAAATGAAATTTTGGGGATATATTCATATTAAGATGTAGGTGCTCGCTAAGAGAGGATTTTTGGATATTCCTTCGCTAAGGGGGTGAAAAGAGGGGTGAAATTTTAAAATGAGTGTGTCTATATCTCAAAAGTTTAAAAGTTTACAGATGTAAAAATTGGTATTTAGAATCTTCTTTAAAAATAAGGAAACACGTATTTTTTTGTTTTCAGAAAATACCAATAGGAGGGGTGAAAAGGGGTGAAAATGGGGAAAATGGGTTGAATGCCCTTAATCAGGATACCAGTACTTATATCTCAGAAACTGAAGATATTACAGACCTGAAAATTGGTACTTTTGATCTCTTTTAAAAATAAGGAAACACGTATTTTTTTGTTTTTGCAAAATCCAATTAATGGGAGGGTGAAAAGGGGGTGAATTTTTATAATGAGTGAATCTATATCTCCAAACTTTTAAAGTTTGCAGATGTAAAAATTGGTATTTAGAATCTTCATTAAACATAAAGAAACAAGTATTTTTTTGTTTTCGGAAAATCGCAATAGGAGGGGTGAAAAGGGGTGAAGAAGGGGTTGTATGCCTTTGATGAGGCTACTTATATTTCAGAAACTGAAGATATTACAAACCTGAAAATTGGTGTTTAGGATCTCCTTTAAAAATAAAGAAACACGTATTTTTTTGTTTTTGGAAAATCCAGTTAATGGGGGGTGAAAAGGGGGTGACTTTTTAAAATGAGTGTATCTATATCTCAAAACTGTTACAATTTATAGATGTAAAAATTGGTATTTAGAATCTCCTTTAAAAATAAAGAAACACGTATTCTTTTGTTTTCGGTAAATCCCAATAGGAAGGGTGTAAAAGGGTGAATAATGGGTTGAATGCCTTTAATGAGGCTACTTATATTTCAGAACCTGAAGATATTACAGACCTAAAAATTGGTATTTGGGATCTACTTTAAATATAAAGAAACACGTATTTTTTCGTTTTTGGAAAATCCAAATATTGAGGGGTGAAAAGGGGGGTGAATTTTTTAAAATGAATGTGTCTACATCTTAAAACTTTAAAATTTACAGATGTAAAAATTGGTAGTTAGAATCTCCTTTAAAAATAAAGGAACACGTATTTTTTTGTTTCCTGCAAATCCCAATAGGAGGGGTGTAAAAGGGTGAAAAATGGGTTGAATGCCTTTAATGAGGATACATATATCTCAGAAACGGAAGATATTACAGAACTGAAAATTTGTATATGGGATCTCCTTTAAAAATAAAGAAACACGTATTTTTTTAGTTTTTGGAAAATCCTATTAATGGCGGTTAAACATAAGTGACAAATTGGGGTGAATTTTTTGAAAGATTATCATGGAAACGTAAAATGTTACAGACGTAAAAAGTGGGTGTTTGGAATCTCCTGTAAATGTAAAGAAACATAGGTGATTTGTTTTTGGAAACTCCATTTAAGGGGAACCCAAAAAGGGTGAAATTTTAAAATGAGAATTTTTACAGTATATCTAAAAAAACTTAACATGTTACAGAAGTGAAAAATGGTATTTTTATCTCTATTAAACCTAAAGAAACGTGTATTTTTAATTTTCGGAAATACCACTTGGGTGGAGGGGGGGGGGTGAAAGTGACTGAACATGGTGTTGAATTCTTTTAATTAGGCTACTGATATCTTAAAAATGAAGATGTTACAGACGTGAAATTTGATATTTGCAATCTGCTTTAAAAGTAAAGAAACACGTATTCTCGGAAAATCCAATGAAGCGGGGGGAGGGGGGTGAAAGAATTGAAAAATTAATTGACTTTAATTGTATGAGAATATATACATCTAATAAAAACTAAAGTTGTTACAGACGTGAAAATTCGTATTTTGATCTCCTTTAAAAACGAAGAAAAACGCGTTTTGGGGGGGAAACCATCTTGGGGGGCGGGAGTGTAAAGGAGTTGAATTCCTTTCATGAGGACACATAAATCAAAAAGTGAAGAAGTTAGAGTCGTGATAATTGGTATTTAGAAGATCCTTCACTATTAAAGAAACAAGTATTTTTGGCGGGAAGTTTACTTAGGGGGGGGGGGAGTAGTTTGAAATGAAGTGACAAAAGTAAATTATGTTTATGGGGATACTTATATCTCAAAACTGAATGTAATAGACGTGAACATTGGTGTTTGGAATCTCCCTTAGACATAAAGAAACACGCGTTCTTTTAATTTGGGGGGGGGGGGGGGGTTGGCAGTAAAAACTAACGGCGGTGGGGTGTAAAAGGAGGTGAGACCAATTGATTTTACTGTTCTTAATGTACTTATAAGGATCCTCCGTTGCTCAGGCGGCAGCGCGCCGGCCTCTCACAGCTGGGTTCCGTGGTTCAAATCCCGGTCACTCCATGTGACATTCGTTCTGGACAAAACGGAGGCGGGACAGGTTTTTCTCCGGATACTCCGGTTTTCCCTGTCATCATTCATCCCAGCAACACATAATAGTAGTAATAATAATAATAATAAGAAGAAGAAGAATAACATTAATAATAATAATAATAATAATAATAATAATAATAATAATAATAATAATAATAATAATAATAATAATAATAATAATAATATTGTTCCGGACCGTCGTCAAATGTGCGGACCGCGCTGGAAACAGCTCCTGGACGGGTAATGACTAAGAATGCAGTCCGACCGCGGGTTCAGTGCCGCCAAGGCACCCAATATGACACCACGCCGGATCTCCTGAAGGATTTTATCCAGATTAAAAATGATTATAGGAAAATTCGGTCTGGCAAAGATTTACGGACCCAACTGACCGGGATGAATACCTGAGCCTAGCCCGGGGAGTACGAAATCGATTGCTGGAAAGGAAGATTGAAAAATGGGAGGAAACGTGGCGTAATCTAATAGAAAACGAGTCAGATCGGGAATATTGGTGGATTCTCGCTGAAAACGTGTCAGATCGCGAATTTCGGCGGATTATATATCTAAAACAATAAGCATTCAATTACAAATTTCAGTATAATACCGTAGCGAAGCACGGGTACCTTGCTAGTTTTATATATATAGATATTACGTTCCATTTTTCGCACAAAATAGGATTAAGTAAACATCAAAAGACGCAGAAAGAAGAATATCCCTTTACGCCAGCCAAGATTAACTTTACCCTTGACATCAAGGTTCATAAGAATATTTACGGACTGTTCTGAATGTTACGGGATCGAATCCTAGCGCAGTCGGCTGGTATTAAAGAGTGCTGTTACGTTGAAAACCTGTATCGTAGGTTTACTGGCACTTAACGAATCACTTCCGTGCCAAAATTTCCGTCATTCTCGTGCCTCTTAGAACATTTAGCGGTCGATGGGACGTTATTGGTATATTGAGTTCTCAGCCCTAAGGCTGGTTGGATCCCTAGCAGATCGACAATAAGCTGTCATAGGCAGCCTAGGTGTATTAGAGAACTGAGGAGTGAGATAGTTTCCTGTTGATTTGTCCACCGAGCCACAAGGTTTTAATAGATAGATAAATGTCTTTTTTCTAGTTGCTTTACGTCGCACCGACTCAGATAGGTCTTATGGCGACGATGGGACAGGAAAGGGCTAGGAGTGGGAAGGAATCGGCCGTGGCCTTAATTAAGGTACAGCCCCAGCATTTGCTTGGTGTGAAAATGGGAAACCACGGAAAACCATTTTCAGGGCTGCCGATAGTGGGGTTCGAACCTACTATCTCCCGAATACTGGATACTGGCCGCAATTAAGCGACTGCAGCTATCGAGCTCGGTGATAAATGTCTTTATTGGCCATTGGGCCTTCTCTTACATTAAGACTAAACCAGTTAGGCAATTAGTATAGAATAAAGTCATAATTAATACTACCGTAATTATTATAGATAAAGCACAGTAAATAAAACACAAAATACATTATAACTGAATAAAAATTCCACCCCAGTGAGACATACAGTACATGATTACAACAGCAATAATAATAATAATAATAATAATAATAATAATAATAATAATAATAATAATAATAATAATAATAATAATAATAATAATAATAATAATAATAATAATAATAATACCTATTAACGATATTCTAGTCCGCCTCTGTGGTGTAGTGGTTAGCGTGATTAGCTGCCACCCCCGGAGGCCCGGGTTCGATTCCCGGCTCTGCCACGAAATTTGAAAAGTGGTACGAGGGCTGGAACGGGATCCACTCAGCCTCGGGAGGTCAACTGAGTAGAGGTGGGTTCGATTCCCACCTCAGCCATCCTGGAAGTGGTTTTCCGTGGTTTCCCACTTCACCTCCAGGCGAATGCCGGGATGGTACCTAACTTAAGGCCACGGCCGCTTCCTTCCCTCTTCCTTGCCTATCCTTCCAATCTTCCCATCCCTCCACAAGGCCCCTGTTCAGCATAGCAGGTGAGGCCCGCCTGGGCGAGGTACTGGTCATACTCCCCAGTTGTATCCCCCGACCAAGAGTCTGCAGCTCCAGGACACTGCCCTTGAGGCGGTAGAGGTGGGATCCCTCGCTGAGTCCGAGGGAAAAGCCGAACCTGGAGGGTAAACAGATGATGATGATGATGATGATGATGATGATGATGAACGATATTCTAATAGCGTGCTGAAATGAATACACTAACCAACCCTACGAGCAACACTCGTTACTAACAACGCTCATACCTCACCCACTTTCAAACCGTCAAAGGATAAGACTTAAGAGACGTCAAGGAAAGTAACAAAACCGATATAGCCTGTAGTAGGATACACTGTAGGTACATTATATCTCACCATATATGAATATAATAATAATAATAATAATAATAATAATAATAATAATAATAATAATAATAATAATAATAATAATAATAATAATAATAATAATAATAATACCCGTTGGTCGAAAAAATTTCATCTTCAGACTGTTGTCCGACAGGATAGGAGAGGTGGTGGTATACAATTTCTAATCACTAGATTGCGTGCCAAAAGCCTGGATTAAATTCCAGTCCAGTGACTGAAATAGGAAGACTAAAGCGTAGGGATAAAGGGGAGCAGCACGATTTGTTCTGGGTGATTTCCGAAAAAGGAATAGTGTTACGAAAATATAGCAAACTTCGGGCCGGAAAGACTTGAGAGTAAGAAGACGAGATGCTCGACTAAGTGGTATGTTTGGAGCTGTCAGTGGAGAGATGGTGTGGAGTAATGTTAGAAAACGAAAAAATTTAAGCGGAGCTTTTAAAAGTAGGAAAACATCATTATATAAAATAATATACAGATGGAATTCAATAGGACAAATTGGGGCAAGTGTTGATTTATAGGATAAGAAGTAAGGGATTAGAATAATTTATCAAGGGGAATGTTTGATAAATGTCCAAGTTTGAAAAAGTTCAAGGAAAAGCTAGGTAAACAAATGATGACTGATGAAGAGAAGAACGCGAATAAGCCCACTCTCGATGAATGAGAATACTAGGTGAAGGAGATGATGGTTTCTATACGAGAATGTGAAACACCACTCATTCTCATGATGATCACGAGTACATTCCTAAGATCGAAAAGAACGACGGATGACGGTGCTGTGGGAAGCTGGTCAGAAAAGACGAAGAAGGAGTTCTCCATAAAATCAGACTCAGAATTCGTGATACATTGATACATGTCTCAGGCTATGAGCCGTTGAGCGAATAAGCGCAGTAGGTATGCCTTTAGTCGCCTTTTATGACAAGCGTGTAAAACACAGAGAGAAGTGCAAAGGGGAATTTACTTGCTTGCACTACATACAGTTGCATATTATCATTCTGCTTTACTACAGGTACGTACAGTGAGTTTCTCTCAACGGTTCGCCGGCAGGCGCGCCAAGCTTATCTGCCTCCCGTTGACTCATCACTTCGCGTTACACAACGCGGCGACAGCTCGGGAATGCCCGCACTTCACAGTTCAGGTCCGAGCTTAGAACGTGTATTAATTGGTGATCTGTCGCTCCAACTGTTCTCAAGTTGTCAAGTGTTACTTCAGGGTACAGTTCTCATAACACCTCCACATGTGCACACGGTAGAGGAAAGGGTATTTATGTACGCTAAATATGAGAAAACAGAGTCTTGCAGGGAAGTCGTTACGCGGTATGTAACATAATTTCCAGGAGTACGCCCTTCACATAAAGACACCGTGCGGAAACAAGTAAACAAATTGAGAGGAACTGGTTCTTTACTTGATAAGAAGCGAAGTGAAACATGTACTTAACGAGGAAAAAGCAAATTAAATAGTAGAAAGATTAGAAGTGATTTCCGACAAAAGAGTAGCGTTACAAAAAAGTTGCAAAATTTGGACTGGGAAGACTTGGTGAGGAAGGAGACGAGCTGCTCGACTAAGTGGTATGTTCCGAGCTGTCAGCGGATACATGGCGTGGAATGACATTAGTAAACGAATAAGTTTGTGTGGCGTCTTTAAAAGTAGGAAAGATCACAATATGAAGATAAAGTTGGAAGAGGACAAATTTTGGCAAATATTCGTTTATAGGAAGGGGAGTTAGGGATTGGAATAACTTACCAAGGGAGATGTTCAATATATTCCCAATTTCTTTGCAATCATATATAAGAAAAGGCTAGGAAAACAACAGATAGGGAATGGGTAACTGCCCTAAATGCAAAATGCGTATCAGTAATGATTGATTGAACATACGCCTACAAAATCCTTAAGACGCCTTGGACAAGAAGCTGGGGTTTCGAAAAGCTCAGCATGGCGGGCTACGAAAATGTTGAAATTAAAATTAAAATCCCGAGAGAAATAGCCTCAATTATGGAATACGAACATACGCGTGTGATTGGAGTTTCCTAGACGATGCCAAAAATGTGTGGATGCAGGAGGAGAACATTTCCAACATCTCCTGTCATAATTTGCGAGCTTATTTTCTTAATTCCTTACTGCTAATTTTCTTAATTCCTATTTTATTAATCTTAATTGTTATCTCATGTCATGCACGGATAAGGTGAGTGAAGTGCTGTCCTTGTTGCTCTGCCGCGGAGCGGGTCGTGATGAGTCAACGGGAGGCAGATAAGCTGGGCGCGCCTGCCGGCCAACCGATGAGAGAAACTCACTGTAATTTGCAGAACGTGTATTTACTTCTACCTTGCAGATAAACTAGCAAGGTGCCGCTGGCGTAGCAACAATGAACACTGTTCAATCAATCAATCAATCAATCAATCAATCAATCAATCAATCAATCAATCAATCAATCAATCAATCAATCAATCAATCAATCAATCAATCAATCAATCAATCAATCAATCAATCAATCAATCAATCAATCAATCAATCAATCAATCAATCAATCAATCAATCAATCAATCAATAAATCAATCAATCAATCAATCAATCAATCAATCAATCAATACTGATATGGATTTAGGGCAATCGCCTAGGTGGCAGATTACGTATCTGCTGTTTACCTCGTCTTTTCTTAAATAATTTCAAAGAATTTGGAAATTTATTGAACAACTGCCTTGGTAAATTATTTCAGTCCGTAGTCTAAATCCTCTTCCTATAAAATAAAATTTGGCGGAATTTATCTTCTTTAATTCTAACTTTCTCTTCATATTGCGATCTTTCTTACTTCTAAAAACACCACACAAACTTATTCCAGGTCATGGTTTTTCTCTGTTACTTAAACTGAACTTCTGGAGCGGTATGCTTTGTCAGTAAGCACATTAGCTGGCACATTTGACTTCAGTAGATAGTTTACGACTAGTCCAAGTAGAACTGGAGGTTTTTACGATTCAATTAAGGGTCCATTCCATACTTGTACCCTGCATTGGTTCTTAATCGGTGGACAACCTTATATTTTGGACTTTATAAGTTTGGAGCGTGGCTACGGAGACTGAACATCCAGGGATCAAACATATTAACCTACGGTTTTTCTTGAAAAACTAAAGTTAGTTTATAGGTTTTTCTTTTATTAAGTGCATTATTCTACCAGGATAACCTCAGAAATCTTCATCATAAGGAAGCAATGTATTTATTTACAATCATTTCCAGATAATTATCATCTTTGTTTACTTTTATATAACTTAAACTTCGTTTACATTCTTTCTATGTTTTCTTTAGTCTAAATATATCTAAGTCGGTAAAATTATCATTTTTCTTCTTCCTCTTCTTGTCTGTTTACCCTCCAGTGTCAGTTTTTCGCGCGGACTCAGCGAAGGATCCTACCTCTACCGCCTCAAGGGCAGTGTCCTGGAGCTTCAGACTCCGGGTCGGGGATACAACTGGGGAGGATGACCAGTACCTCACCCAGGCGGCCTCACCTGCTATGCTGAACAGGGGCATGGCGGGGGGATGGGAAGATTGGAAGGGATAGACAAGGAAGAGGGAAGGAAGTGACCGTGGCCTAAGTTAGGTACCATCCCGGCATTTGCCTGGAGGAGAAGTGGGAAATCACGGTAAACCACTTCCAGGATGGCTGAGATGGGAATCGAACCGACCTCTCCTCAGCTGACTTCCCGAGGCTGAGTGGAACCCGTTCCACCCCTCGTACTACTTTTCAAATTCCGTGGCAAAGCCAGGAATCGTACCCGAGCCTCCGGTGGTGGCAGCTAATCACACAAACCACTATACCACAGAGGCGGATATTCTCATTTTTCATTTCAAGTAATTATATATCGCTTCGTACTCTGTCGATCAATCGATGATCTGCCTCAAGAACACATGAAACGCCGTGAGATACATAAGAGTCTGTGAGTATTTGCCACGACTGCAGCCGCGCAATGAAGAAGACAGAGCAAATAAAGGGTACAGTACGTTTCATATGCCCCAACTATCTCAGTATATTTGTTTCTTCACGTTATCAGTGTCTGCCTCCGTAGCGTCACGGTTAACACTATTAGCTGCCGTCTCTCCTCATCCGGGTTCGATTCCTGGTACTGGCAGAACTTTAAGAATGGCAGGAGGGCTTGTAGGTGGATGAAATGGTACACGCAGCTCACCTCCAGTGGGGTGGTGGTGGGTAAGCCTAGAAAGAGTTGCACCACCTCAGGGCGAGGACGCGAATTTACTTTAGTAGTTAATCTCTGAAGATGGTTTTCTATAGTTTCCCATTTTCACACCAGCCAAATCCTGGGGCAGTACCTTAATTAAGGCTACGGTCGGTTTCTTCCCACTGCTAACAATTTCCTATTCCATAGTCGCCATAAGACCTATCTGTGTCGGTGTGACGTAAAGCAGCTTGTAAAAAAATGAAAGAAAATAATCAATCTTCTGACATTTATTTCTTCCCACAAATCCTCATATCTCACTGTGCCTTGTATTAATATTTCTGGTTTCTGAATTTCATATTCGGACTTCTTCGTTACCGGGCAGATTAAGCATAATATGCCATCATATAAATCCTTTGTCATTTAATTCTGCAATTCATCTTTGTTTCATAACGGATTCCTTAAGGGGCCGATGATCACAATCTTTGACACCTTAAGGAACATCCATGATCATCATCGTGATAGTAATGATTAGCCTGCTCTTTTAAAAGGCAGTACAACTGTGCAACCATACCATCCCAAGACTGCCACCCACAGGGGACCGCATCTTCTTCATTATCGTAATCATCATCATCGACATTACTCTGCAATTGGAAACTCTCACAAGTCTTATCCTCCTCCTGATTTATGTACATCGTCTTTAATTCTCCAACAGTCCGCCCGGTGGCCATGATTATTAAGGCGTGAAGTCTAAATGATCTAACACCGTGGTCAGCCGGCTCGACTCCCGTTGATCGAAAAAATGTCACCATCAGAATGTTGGTGGGCAGGGTAGGAAAGGTGGTGGTGGTGATATGCTATTTCCAATCACTAGATTGCGTATCACAGTCCAAACATCTCCGTGTTGTTCATGCGGAATTAGGGCATATGACGCTCTTCATGGTGATTCGTTCGTTGAAAGGTGACGTTAAGTCTTGAGCAGACCCCTTGATGTTATTCGACAGGGGTAGGCTACGTGCCGACACCGAGTTTCACCCTCTCCCTACTTCATTATCATCATCATCGTCATCCCATATCGAGAGCGCAGGTTGCCCATGGATGTCAAATAGAAAGACCTGCACGAGGCGAGCCGAACATGTCCTCGAACACTTCCGACACTAAAAGCCATACGATAAGTGAGTAAGTAAACTAATTCACTTCGGAAGTGTTTACAGTTCTCCATTACTCTCATAACTTGTTATTTACAGTTCTGATTTTCTTCACATCCCGATTATTACATAACTAATTTCTGGTAAAATATTGCATTATTGTTAAGGTGTATATACAAGGCTAGGGATGGATATTAGTAACATGAAGAACACACAGAAGAGAAGCATTGAATCTTCAGAATAACTGCACAAGGAGTTCACTGACTATCATATTAAAACTATCTCGAAAACTGCCTCAGGATCACTGCTCTAACCGGAATGTTATCTCGAGTTCTCTTACCATCGCATTATTGCACCCAGAGACGAAGAGAGATCGTTTCTGCGATGGCGAGACAGGTGTACCTTGGCACAGGGTGATCAAGAATGTCAAGCTAGATGAAAATACGTAATTGGAATAGGAGTACTATAGCACTGCCACAACTTATTATATTCAGCAGGGAAAAAAAAAAAAGATTGTTTCCATTTTGCTCATCGGCTGCTAGTCTGAAGGACTTGTGGTTCACATACTGATAGCAGTCTGATTATCTGTCCCGATGTAGAATAAGAACGTACTTCCCTCAATTGTTCATCACATAGTTGGGGTCGCTGGAGTCACACTGGTTCAGTCCGGTTTTTGGCTGTAGGTTAAAAACTAACTTCCTAACGCCAATTATTTTTTATTTTTGCTAGTGACTTTACGTCGCACCGACACAGATAGGTCTTATGGCGACGATGGGATAGGAGCCTAGGAGTTGGAAGGAAGCGGCCATGGCTTTAATTAAGGTACAGCCCCAGCATTTGCCTGGTGTGAAAATGGGAAACAACGGAAAACCATCTTCAGGGCTGCCGACAGTGGGATTCGAACCCACTACCTCCCGGATGCATCCACAAGATGAGTCAACAATGAATGTTTATTATATCATTTGCAGCAACTGTTCAAACATACAGTCTTCAGTCTTGCACATAACGATCAGTTATTTCACTTCTTTCATAGTATCGAGAAACCTCGAGACCTAAGAGCAGGGTTTACTAAATGATACACGGCATTTAAAACCTTGAAACCCCAAATTAAAAGCTTCCCCATCATTTGGTCCAGTATCGACTCAATATGTAACTTTAAAGCAAAAAATCTCTTTTTTTTTGTTGTTCTGTTTAACAGTGTGTTTTTACAGGCATATTAGTCTAGTGTTATAAGTATTATATTTAGTGTTCAACAGACTGAAAAGCTTCAGAGTTACATTCCCCATCATTAACACCAGGGGAGACAGATTATAACAGAGTTATTAATTCTGTGATAGACAGGTTTATTAAATATTGATCATGACGGGACAATGACGTCTTTATAACAGACATGGCAGATAACTCAGTTTGAGCAAGTAATCTAGACGGATGTTTATGTCACGTTTCGTCGCTGATCACTAATCCGTTCTTGCTTCATACTCTGCAGCAGGATTGTAGGACCAGTTCCCTGAGCGTGTGGTCTCGAGAGAGGACTGATGCAAGTCTGTCCTTCGAATTGACGACCATGGGTGACTTGCGCATCTGTGACGATGAGGTAATACCTAGGAGGAAATCTAATGTTGAAAACGGAACAGATACCCAGTCTCTGAGCCAGAGAAAAATGCGAATGAAAGTTTAAATTCCCGTCCCGATCGGGAATCGAACACGGGACCCCTTAGACCAAAGGCCAGCCACGAAGTCGGGAGCCAGTTTTTGAAGGGCGAACAAAATTCTTCTGTATATACATGATAAAATGAACTCAGCTTTAGAAATCATTGCACCTAGATGGCAGCAAACCATCGGAATATCGAAATTGGGTCGCAGGCCGCCTAAATATGATCATTTCAAGCCCGATACAGGGTATCTAAGGTCATACAATAATAATTCTTCATCTCCTTGATCTTTTCCTGCTGGTGTCGGCACTTTGTAATGATTTGGACTAGTTTTATACCCGGATGCTTTTCATGCCGCGAACCTTATGAGGAGGGATGTATTAATTATTGCGTGTTCCTGTGGTGGTTTGTAGTGTGAATGTTATATGTAAATGAGCATGTGTATTAAGCCGAACACAAATATCCAGTCCTCGTGCTAGAGGAAATACCCAGACGTGGATAAAATCTCCGAGCCGTCCGAGAAACGAATCCAGCTTCCTCTGAACCGAAGTCCACTACGTAACCCATTCAGCCAAGGAGTCGGACACTATAATAACAATAATAATAATAATAATAATAATAATAATAATAATAATAATAATAATAATAACCATTAAAATTGATTAAATATAACCGAAATGAATGATTTGGCGCTTTCTTCGATTCCGGTGTCGCGAGTAATTTTCTCCTACGAAAGAAGATTTTTTTTACAACTTGCTTTAGGCTACGTCGCACCGACACAGATAGATCCTATGGCAACGATGGGATAGGAAAGGCTCAGGAGTGGGAAGGAAGCGTCCATGGCCTTAATATCAAGGTTCAGCCTCGACATTTTCTCGGTGTGAAAGTGAGAAACCACGGAAAACCATCTTCAGGACTGCCGACTGTGGGGTTCGAACCCAGTATCTCCCGGATGTAAGCTCACAGCTACACCCCCTAACCGTACGGCCAACTCGCCCGGTGCGAAAGAAGAAAGACGAGAAATATCAATTAACGTTGCTGTAAGTGATAACCACGATCTCAGGTGATCACACATTTCGTCAAGTGGCACTTCACTAAAAAAAAGAAAAGAAAAGAGGCTATAACAGAGACATTCGGATATAATTTAGACTGGAGTTTTATTCTACTTTTTAACTGTAGTGCAGTTATTCTAGCTATTCCGTAGCTAGGTCTAGATTTTTGTTCTATGTTCAGCTATATAATTATCCTCCCCTCTGAACATGTGACCTTGTCGCGGTGGCGAGGCTTGTGCGTCCCAGTGAAGTGCCGAGCCGTAGGTGCAACCACATCGGATGTGTATTTGCCGAGAGACCAGACTAACGAATGGTTCATCGAAAAGGGGGGGGGGGGGTTGTAGCAGCGTTTCGTAAGTTGCAAGGGCGGCAGTCTACATGATTGACTGATATGGCCTTGTAATAATACTTAACATGGCTTAGATATGTTGATACTGCTACACGGCTGAAAGCAACGGTAAACTACAGCCATAACTAACTCGCGAGGACATACAGAGGACATGATGTACTGATGATCGCTACCTCACTTCCGGAAGTAAAATAGTCCCCATTCGGATCTCCGTGTGGAGACTATACGTGAGGGGGGAAATCATCATGAAGATGGATACTGACATTCTGTCAGTCGGAGCGTGGAAAGTTAGAAAGTTGAATCGTTGTGCTAGGTTAGAGAATCTGATAAGAGAAATGGATACAGTAGGTATAAGTGAATTACGTTGGCAGGAAGAGCAGGATTTTTGGTCAGGCAACTACAGAATTATCAACACACAATCAAATCAAGATCAAATGCCTACTAGTTCACTGGATGATGAAGAAGTCGAAAGAATATATGAAGAGATAGAAGATTTAATACAATATATAAAAGATGACGAGAATCTAATTGTGATGGGAGACTGGAATACAATGGTAGGCCAAGGAAGAGAAGGTGGTGTGATGTTTGAACCAAGTATTAGTGGAGATGGTAATGCAGTAGGAGAATTGGAATTGGTACAAAGCAATGAAAGAGGAAGTCAGCTGGTTGAATTCTGCACTGATTATAATTTGGTCCCCGCTAATACTTGGTTCAAACACCACAAATGACGGCTGTATACGTAGACAATACCTGGAGGCACTGGAAGGTATCAAATAGACTTCATTATGATTAGACAGAGTCAGAAACCAGGTGCTGGATTGCAAGACGTTTCCAGAAGCAGTATTAGTCGCCACCTCTACCAGAGCATTATCCTTACACCCAACCTTTACATAATGGTGACATAATCCTCACAAATACTTTCCCGTTGTCAATTAATTTTACCTGGAATGTCCTTCCTGCAACCTTGTTTCTGCGTTAAAGTATCTATAATTATCCTTCCATTGTTCCTTAAAAGTACGGTTGCCAGTTATGTTTGCCATCATGTGTATCCTTGGCTGACGTTTTTGTTTTTGTGAAATTTGATTTCCTAGTAAGTTTCTTCAATCTCTCCTTACTCCCACAAACATTTCAAACTCTATTTATTTCTAACCTCCCTTCTTAATCTCTTTATTTCTGTGTTATAATATAACGGGTTCTTACCACTCTCTACCACCTTTAAAAGCACATGGCTGTTTTCAAATTCATCAAAAATTGTTTAAAACCCATCACATAGTGTGTTTACTTTTTGTTTTACCGTATTCCACTGGTCATAATAGCTTTTTAAAAATTCCTACATGCCTTTCTCAACCATGGTATTGCCTAATACTGCTACTTTTGCAACCTTCCTTTTAACTACGATTTCATAATCATTTCTACCGTGTATCACTTCAGTTTCTCTACAGCGAAATCAGCACCATGTCTAGGGAATTCTTTCCTCTAGTTAGTTCCGACCGGGCGAGTTGGTCGTGTGGTTAGCAGCTGTGAGCTTGCATCCGGGAGATGGGTTCGAGCCCCCACTGTCGACAGCCCTGAAAGTGGTTTTCCACTGGTTCCCATTTTCACACCAGGTAAAAGCTGGGGCTGACCTTAATCAAGGCCACGGCTGATTCCTTCCCACTCCTAGGCCTTTTCTATCCCATCGTCGCCATAAGACCTATCTGTGCCGGTGCGACGTAAAGCAAGTTGTGAAAAAAGAAAAGTTAGTCCCGACACATTCTGATTCAGCTGTCCTTCACATATTAACTTATTCACCATTTGTTGATCATTCTTTTTGTAGTTCGTATTCCCTTCCAAGTGAACATTTGGTAAGTTCAGATCACCCACTACAATAACGTTGCTTTCTGTGTCGTTCCCCACATAGCTGGTTATCTTGTCAAATAATCCACCAGCGCCAGCCTTGCCAGGTCTGTACACCACAAAAGCATCAAGTTGCCTATTATCTTTACAGATAAGTCTTACACCCAGAATTTCACATTCCTCATCCTTAACTTTTCCGTAGCACACAAATTCTCATTTCACCAGTATGAATACTTCGCCTCCTATCGTTCCTAACCTGTCTCTACGATAAACACTACAGTTCCGTGATAAAATGTTCCCATTCCTAATACCACTTCTCAGCCAGGATTCAATTCCTTTTACAATGTCTGGTAAATACATATATATTAAATATATTAACAATTTTAAGTCATCGTTACTTGATTTTCTGCTTCCTATCTTGTCATTACTGCTCTCTAGTCCATCCCCTTTTCCTGAACTACCTTCCTCCCTTCCAAACAAGTCCCGTATCTTATATGTAACATTATGGTTCAAGTGAAGGCCCTGGGAACCTAGATATCTTTCTCTTACCTACTTATAACAATCTACAAATTTCCTACATACCCACAGCATGCCTCCCCAATCACCCTGCAGTCAGTATCCCTCCTACACAGTATTCCACTGATAACAACCACCCCTGCTTTGTTAAACTTTATTCGTGCTGCCGTAACCATATCGCACACATCTCCAACTATGCTAGTACAGTCTATCCCTGCTTGCCTTACGTTGCTGGAACCAACGTGGAAAATGTTTACTTCCCACGTTATCCTCTGCCTGTCCTAAGAGGCGATTGAAAGGCGCATAACGTGCTCTTAACTTGGACGAGTGGATTGGCAACGACGGGACCCTTATCCAAGTGCCGGCAATGCTTCGCTACCTGTGCCATTTTTCTCACTTTAACATCTATCCTATCCGACATCGCTTGGTCCACTCTTGCTCTTTTCCGACCTCGACGGTATTAGGAATCGAGGCCTAGGGAGTCTCATTTTCACGCCCTCCGTGGCCCGTCACTGTCTTTGACGGATGTCCTTCATTCTTCGAAGTGTCAGACCCCTTCCATTCTTTCCCCCTGATTTGTGTTAATAATGGATAGTTCTTTACTTGTACTTCCTCTTAAAACTTTAATCTCCACCATCGCCACCTCCTCCTAGGTTGTTGGTATGACAAGAAAGGAAACATGCTTTACAGAACGTAGCAGAAGTAAGTGAAATCAATGTGAGAATCTACTGGAGTCTTGCATTGTCACATATTTTTTCACCATGCTTGATTAACACACACATTGCAATATTCCTAACATTATGACTATAGACTGGGATATTTCTATACAATGTTTCCCAAGGTTTCTACTTCTGTTTCCTTATAATTTGTCTAGGACACACTCGTGTGAGTGTGGCGCCCTCATTAAATCGTATATTGCTTCGACTTCCTTGTGCCTCGCTCATCACTTTCTTCCTTCCCACTGACTTTCGTCAGTAAACTTTTGTTCGCTTCCAGATTTATTAATTTGGGAGACCACGCCTTTCATGAAACATTTAATTTTGCGGGTACCTTGATACTACGGAGTTTGGATCTCTTCCATTGTTTTTACCTATGATTAGAGTTAACAGGGTAGGTTATATCGTTTTACTCCTCTCAACATAGTACTTCCAACCACCACCATCACCAACCAGCACTGGACAGTAATTAACCAGTATTCCTATCATCTTCTTTTTTCTTCTTCTTGTTTCTCCTCTTCCTGGCCTTCTCCTAACTACCTGAAACCAGTCGGCCCTTTGTATGTATTACCCAGTTTTATGCCCAGATGCCTTTCCTGATGACAACCCTATATGGAGGGATGTATTCAATATTACGCGTTTATGTGATGGTTTATTCTGTAATGTGTTGTATATGAATTAAGATAGGTGTTAAGACGAAAAAACCCCAGCCAGTCCCTAAACTAGAGGTATTAACCAAAGTTAAAATCCCCGACCTGTCCCTGAATCAAACCTGGAGCCCTCTGAATCGAAGGCCACTAAGCCGACCGTTCTGCCAAGGAGCCTGAATTCATCAGTAGCCTATTTTTATATATTTTATGAAATACTATCGTAGTTCGGTTAAATTTTTAAATTACAAATATTCGGAAATGAAGATCGTACCGAAAGAAAATAGTTACCAGAATTAAACACGTGTCCTCATCCCGAGGTGGAGGTGAGCTGAATATGCAATTTTAACCACATACCAGCACTCCTGCCGTTTTTAAATTTCTGGCAGTACCGGGAATCGAACCCGAGTACCCGAGAACGGTGGCTAACAGCGCTAACCCTTACACTAAGGAGGCGGTCATAGTCACTGTGAAGATAGTAGGCAAATAAATAAATAAATAAATAAATAAATAAATAAATAAATAAATAAATAAATAAATAAATAAATAAATAAATTTTCAAAAATAATATACTTTTGCAGTGGTCGTTGAGCTAACTCGGATAGTTTTTCGGCGACCTGCGCATAGGAAAAATGTAGGACTGGGAAGGAAGCTGTCATGGCTTTAATCGATCCCCAGCATTTGCCTGGCGTGAAAATGGGAAACCACGGAAAACCATCTTCAGGATTTCCAATAGTCCACATTTTCTTGAATGCAAGCTTACAGCTACGTGGCTAGTACCATGCAGCCAACTTCCTCAGTAGAATAATAATAATAATAATAATAATAATAATAATAATAATAATAATAATAATAATAATAATAATAATATCCGCCTGCAGTACCTAATGGGTGGAATGAGTAGCTCAGTAGTTGCTGTTGCCGCTCCCATGCCCGGGGAAAGGTGGAGGGTTGGTTCAATGCCGTAAAATGACAGCCAGAGAACATCTTGAGGCAACCTCTAAGGCTCACTATCTTAGTTGATCACAATCAATCTCCCCCAATACATTCAACCTATTAGCATGATGTCGTTTATCAACGATGCACAAAACCCAGGCACTAGTAGACATACTGGATTTTCTCGGTCATCGGATTCTGGGAGACCGAGAACATCATGCGGGAATGTATCGGAGCTTCCCAAATCTCTTCGCCCAAAATGTAAAACTTTCACTGGTAGACATACTTTTGAAGTTTTCTCAAAATGTTGGCACACCACCCAGGAAACGCAAACATAGGTGGTGGAATGAAACCTGCGACAAGGCCATAAACTTTGGAATTAAAGTCTGGAAGAGACAGAATTATCATAAAATTATCATAAAACTGAACTAACCTGGCGGGAATTCACCAAAATACAGAAACAAACATAAAAAAGCCATCAGGTCTGAGGAACGCAAATATGATCACTACAGATTGCCAGAAATTGAACAAGATTTTGCAAAAAACAATACAATTAACTTCTACAAAACTTTCCGAGAAGAATTATCAAATTATCAGGCACCTGGTCTTTGCTTCAAACGCCCGAATGGAACATTAGAAACGAATAATCAGGAAAATTGCAAACTTCTAGCAGTGTATTTCTTTCTTTCTTTCTTTCTTTCTTTCTTTTTTCTTGGTAGTGGCTTTACGTCGCACAGACACAGATAGGTCTTATGGCGACGATGGGAGAGGAAAGGCCTAGAAGTTGGAAGGAAGCGGCCATGGCCTTAATTAAGGTACAGCCCCAGCATTTGCATGGTGTGAAAATGGGAAAAAATGGGATAAATATCTTCACGGCTGCCGACAGTGGGATTCGATCCCACTATCTCCCGGATGCAAGCTCACAGCCGCGCGCCCCTAACCGCACGGCCAACTCACCCGGTAGCAGTTATTTCAAGGATCTTTTAAATTGTGAATCCCCTAAAGAACAACTCACCCTTGAAACACCCTCATCTAAACAAGATTCAGAACCCCCAACATTGGAAGAAGTCAAAGAGATCATCCAAGGTCTCAAAAATAACCAAGCCCCAAGAGAAGATGGCATAATTGCCAAAATGCTGAAGACAGAAGGTGAGAGCGTAGCCCGGAAAGTCCGCTCGATTCGTGGAAACATCTGGATCACTGAAGAAATCCTTAAAGATAGGAAATATGCGCTAATCCATCCACTACACATGAAAGGGGATAATACCAACGTTAATAATTATGGAGAAATTAGCTTGATACCAGTTGCTTACAAAATGTTTGCCAAAGCATTACTCACTAGACTTGAGAAACAAACAGACCATCTAATTGGTGAATACCAGGCAGGTTTCCGAAAAGGAAAATCTTGTACAGAACAAATCCTTAATCTTAAAACTATCCTACTAAATACGCAAAACCAGACAAACTGTCGTTATTTTTGTAGATTTCAAAAAAAGCATATGACTTCATAGACCGTCAAACATTTTTCAGTACTCTAGAAGAATTTCAAGTGGATAAAAAAGCAAAGGCATTAATCAGACAAACATTAACTGGCACTACTTTGAAAGTTAAATTCCTAGGCGAAATATCTGAGCCTTTTACTATTAACACCGGGGTCCGTCAAGGAGACAGATTATCTCCGTTACTGTTCAATTTCGAACTTGAGAAAGTAATCAGGACCTGGGAAAAGGAAACAAAAATGAGATGAATATGTTGCAGACATGAAACTTGTATTTAAAAATACAGAAACGTGCATTTTTTGTTTTCGGAAAATCCAGTTAAGGGGTTCAGGGGAATAAATGAATTGAAAAATGAATTGAATTCTTTGTTTGAGGATACTTATATCTCGAAAACGAAGGATGTTAGGTCGAGAAAATTGGTATTTTGGAATAGGCTATGCTTTAAAAATAAAGACACACGTATTTTGGGGAGGCTGAGGGGGTGGAAATCAACTTAAGTGGGCGAGAAAGCAGTTGAATTCTTTTTTATGAGGATACCAATAAGAAGTGGACTTAAACAATACACCTCTAAGGGGGTTTTGCCTGGGAGGTGAGGAATGATGACCAAAATATGCATTTACATGAAATTATGAAGATAAAATTTCTAATGATATCCTAGGTGTTAAATTACAAAAGCTTTGAAACAAATTTAACCGCTCAGAGAGTTAATTGGGGTTAAGATCCGAAAACAAATACATTCATTCCTTCCTCAGAAACGGTTTAACGTACGAAGACAAAATTCCAAATAGCGGTATATATTTTAAATTCTAGGTGTGAAATAGGAAATATTTTTTAACGTTCTACCCATAGATTGTTAAATGAGATTAGCTCAGTAAATGAAATTGTTATCCCTCCGAAACCGTTCGAAGTACAAAGTTGTAATTTTACTAGTGGGGTGTTCTTTTATATCCTAGGTGTAAAATATCGTATACTTCAAAATATTTCTCCCCTAAGGGGTTTAGATGGTGATTGATTCTCAAAAACACAATATCCATTCTTCTGAAACCCTTTCAGGCACGAACTTAATTTGTTTTATGAAGGGTGTCTTATATATCCTAGATGTTAGCAAATATTTAAAAACATTCACTCCTTAAAATGTATTAATTCCTCCATTAATGTTCGACGTACAAAATCAAAATTTCACTGGTTGGTTTAAAACGTTCAAATTCTTCCCTATAAGGTTTAAATGAGTGTTAGATCTGAAAATAAATAACCATTCCCCAAAACCGTTTGACGTACAAACTGAGGGTGTATTTTACAGGCTCACCTGACAGTGGACTCTCCAAAATATAAAACTTTGAATGATAACTTTCAGTTTAAAACCTTAGCGAAGCACGGATATCCTGTTAGTTTAAAATAAGCTGATAAGAGGACTCATACACAAGGACAGCATTAAATGCCAGCTATCACTTATAAAACTGAGCTACATCAACTGTAACTGAGTGACATAATTGAGAACCTAACCTCAACTTATGTTTACGTAAACTGAATACTTCGCTTTCAATTAAAAATCAGGGCAAGAATATCGATAAATACGTGCACTAGCGAAAATTTAATAAATATATTACTTGTCTACTTACCACTCGAGCACGATTCTCGAAACTGCGGACACAACCTGACTCTTCGTAAAATCACGACCGCCTTTAAGCTTGTTATTTTAATCCCTGAAACTATATTCTTTTTTCACGAATACTGCAAAGCAATATTGTTGCCTCAGACGGGCAAAACCAGCGTCATTTCATGGCCACCATATACGAGAGTTTCTCTACTGATGCTAAACTGAGGACACTCGTGACGTCATTATTTTCGAAACAAGCTAGGGCTTCATCTTGGCCACAAAAAACGAAGTTTAGAATTGATCTCGCACTCTTTTCAAATACATGCATGTAAGGGGTATACAGTACATCTCGTTATAACAAAACTAAGAAAATGATCGATAACCGCTTGCGAAGATGTGGTGATAAAGGAAAAACGTCGTGTTTTTTCCCATAATATAGAGGTGGAACTAATATTATTCAGCCCAGTTTTACGGCCGGATGACCTCCCTGACATCAATAATAATAATAATAATAATAATAATAATAATAATAATAATAATAATAATAATAATAATAATAATAATAATAATAATAATAATAATAATAATAATAATAATAATAATGTTGGGTATTCACCCAAAGGCTGGTTTGATCCTCTACAGCTCCACCAACAGCTGTTATAGATAGCCTAGGTGTAAATGAAGAGGCATACTAGGGAAATGAGGAGTGAGGTAGTTTCCCGTTGCTTTCCACACTGAGTCAGAAGTTGCTATTACATATCAGTCTGCCAAGCCCACTGAAATGCATGCACCAGCCGACCCTATGAGCGATATTTTCACCTTATTCATAACAGGGACTGGCTGCATAAGGAACGGTATTAAGTACTAAAATCGCTCATACCTCGGTCACTTTCATATTGTCAAAGTCAAGGATGAGACTGAGACAGGTCAATGAAAGTAACAAATTTATTCTAGCCTAATAATAATAATAATAATAATAATAATAATAATAATAATAATAATAATAATAATAATAATAATGTTATTGGCTTTATGTACCACTAATTACGTTTACGGTTTTCGGAGACGCCGAGGTGCCGGAATTTAATCCCGAAGGAGTTCTTTAACGTGCCAGTAAATCTACGGAAACGAGGCTGACGTATTTGAGCACCCTCAAATACACCGGACTGAGCCAGGATCGAACCTACCAAATTTCGTGTTTCTGTGGTGGTTGATAATGTTATGCGTTGTATGTAAATAAAAAGTCCTATAGACGACCACCAAGATCCAGCCCCCGAGCGAGAGGACTTAACTAAATGGGACGAAAGTACGCTACACGGTTGGGTGTCGAATCCAGAGCCGTGTGAATTACTCTAACCATCCATCCAAGGAGTCAGATTAATAAAGTAAATGAGAGACAAAATTGCCCGCGTCTGTGGTGTTGTAGTTAGTGTAATTGGCTGCCACCCCCGGAGACCAGGGTTTGATTCCCGGCTCTGCCACGAAATTTGAAAAGTGGTACGAGGGCTGGAATGGGATCCACTCAGCTATTGGGAGGTCAACTGAGAAGAAGAGATTCGATTCCCATCTCAGCCATCATCGAAGTGGTTTTCCGCAGTTTCCCACTTCTCCTCCAGGGAAATGCCTGGATGGTACCTAACATGAAGTCACGCTCGCTTCCTTCCCACTTCCCTGTCTATTCCTTCCGATCATTCCATCCCACCGCAAGGCCCTTGTTCAGCATAGCAGGTGAGGCCTCTTGGGCGAAGTATTTGTCCTCCTTTCCAGTTGTATCCCCCGATCCAAAGTCTCGCGCTCCAGGACACTGCCGTGAGGTGGTAGAGGTGGGAACCCTCGCTGTGCCCAAGGGAAAAACCAACCCTGAAGGGTAAACAGATTAAGAAAGAAAGGAAGAAAGAAAGAAAGAAAGAAAGAAAGAGACAAAATTACTTACTTACGCACTTTGAACATATTGCTCGCAGACCCCCGCATGCAGAAGCTAGTCCGGAGGAAGCCCAACGGGAAGCGACGATGTGGTTGGGCGCCAACCCCCTGGGCAGATATTGTAGGATATTGTAGAAACCTTTCTTTTTACCAACCTAGAGCCAGTGATGATGATTGGGAATTAGAAGCTAAGTGATGGCGAGGGGGGGGGGGGGGCAAAGGGGGAAGTCACAAAAATGCATTGACAAAAAACCTTCAAAATGGTCAATTGTTGACGATCCCTAAGCAATTTTGGACAGAGAAGTAAAGCTTGCCAGTTTACCAACGTGACGAATGCGAAAATGCCTTTATTTTTTTTCAAATGTCGATACTTTTTGATATTTTAATGGTTTGTAAAAAATTGTGAATTTACCATGGCAGTTGTAGTTGTTCAAGGTGATCACCACTAGATCGCTTTAATGTGATGTTCCAATCTGGAAAGGTTCAATATATCGACTTCTTTAAAAAGCCAACTGTATATATCACAAAATGTCTTCCTGTCGTTTGTGAATGTAGATCCAGTTCTGTGGTCATAAGTAACGTTGAATTGTTGTCTTTTAACGAAAAATGTCAACATCGAGACGTTGTAAATTGCCAGCAGACGCGTTTTGTTACGTTTGTGGATATTACATAGGATCTAAACAAGTAAAACATAAAATTGTGCCCGGTACGAACTTCTGTGAGGCGTACCGCGCTTATTTCAGTGTGCATGTTCGATACCAACATGTTTCATGGGCTCCCCATGTCACTTGTGGCAGCTGTGGGTCTACTTTAGAGGGTTGGCTACGTGGAAGAAGAAAATGTATGCCATTTTCAATTCCCCGAATATGGCGAGAGCCTACAAATCGTCACGACGACAGTTATTATTGTATGGTGGGTATTACATATTACAAAAATACAATGAGCAGGACATGCCGTCATCTATTGCTCCAGTACCACATAGTGAATAGCTGCCAATTCCATCGCCACCAAAACAGAATATACGTGAAAAGGACGTAGAGACAAATTCAAGTGATGACAGTGATTTCAGTTTTAGTGATGACAGCAATTTGGAACCACAGCTCTTTACTCAGCCGAAGTTGGATGACCTTGTTAGGGAGTTGCAACTAACTAAATCAAAGGCTGAACTTCTTGTATCCTGTCTGAAGCAATATAACTTGCCCGATAAATCCTGTAAAATAAGAAAATACAGGCTAAGGCATGAGGGTTTTTAATGCGTCTACAAAATCTACGGAACTCTTTGTAGTGATGTTAATGGTCTGTTTGAACACATTAAGATTCCTCATGGACGGGATCAATGGCGTCTATTTATAGATAGTTCAAGTAGAAGTCTCAAAGCTGTCCTACTGCACAATGGGAGAAAGTTTCCTTCCATACCAGTAGCTCATTCAGCACAACTTATGGAGTCTTACCAAAACATGAAGCTGTTCTTGGAAAAACTAAATTACGGATGTTATAAATGGGATGTATATGGTGATTTTAAGATTTAGGGATTTCTTGCTTCAAATATTCTTGCTTCCTCTGCCTGTGGGATAGCAGAGCGTGTGAACAGCATTACACCAGGAAAGAATGACCATCAAGAAAAGAACTCGTTCCAGGTGCATACAACGTGTGAAATGAGCCCCTTGTGTCCAGGCAGAAGTTTCTGTTACCACCACTCCATATCAAACTTGGACTTGCTAAACAATTCATCAAAGGCTCTGAGCCTCATCAGACAAATGTTCCCCAAGTTATCGAGGTAAAAAAAATAAAATAAAAAAAGCGGAATTTTCACCGGACCTCAGATTCCTGTGATGTTACAATCAAAAGAACTTGTAGATACAATGACTTTTGATGAACGAAATGCTTGGGATGCTTTTAGAATGATAGTGCAACAATTCTTGGGAAACAATAGAAGTGAGAATTACATGAAACTGATAGAGAATTTGATACAGAGATATCATGTACTTGAATGTAGAATGTCAGTGAAAATGCACTATTTGTTTCCTTACATTGATTTCCTTAGTCCAAATTTAGGAGCTGTAAGTGAAGAACACGGTGAACGCTTTTACCAAGACATTCACTGTATGGAAATAAGGTATCAGGTACATTGGGACTGTGCCATGATGCGAGACTATGTGTCTAGTATAGTACGAGCAGATGAGTCAGAAGAACGTAAGAGGAAAAGCCGTTCTAACGTACATTTTTGAATGTCACCATTGTTGGGTGAAGATTCAGTGTTATTCAATATTTTTGCACTTATTCCCACCAATTCTTGAGGTACTGTGTGGTAGATTTCTTCTATAGGACTCTAGTCGTATTAAATAAGCATGCAATATTAGCTTTTAAGAAAATTGAAACATTCATTATCATATCCAAAATATTGGCACTTGAGAAAAACTACTTATATACTGTATTCATAATCAGCATCGCCAATTCAAGCAATAAATGCACAAAAAATAAGATAAACAAAAACTTCGTCAAATGTTGTTATGTAGTGTAATTTCTATAATTCCTAGTTTTGGGCGGATAAATGGAATCAAAAAATTCCCCGACAAATTGGGACAGGGCGGGGACGGGGAGGGGGGGGGGGGGGGCAACCATCTCCCTCGTCCCTTCCTAATCGCCGCCACTGCCTAGAGCAAGTTACCCGGCTGGCTGACATCCATAGCCGATGAAAGGAGCAGCACGAGGTGTCACAACGTGCCAACAACACCGTAGTCAGCACACGTCTTTAAAGACGTTCGCAATACAGTGACGTAGCGAACTAAATCCCATATATATCCATTCAACTAATTTCAGTTGCAGGAATAATGATAGAATACTATCCCCATGTTACATGCCTGTACGTAAGTTCAGCACCTGTTCATGAACATAACACATCGAGGTCTAAACCAGGACAATAACATGGATGATGCTATTTTGAGAGGCATTCTGTATGAAATAACTTAAGAGTTCTCACATGAGTAAATTTTGATCTTAAATCTAAAACTGGGTTGCGAAGTATTCTCTACACAAGTTCAATGAATCAATTCGAAACCTTAAATAGTTTCTTTTTAGTTATTATGTGAAATTCGTCACAGTGCTGGAAGGTTTTATTAGGTCGTGTGTTTGAGATGCGTACCAAGATAGTTACGCTTCTCCGCCTTGCTTCGCGGAATCTCTTGTAAGTCTAGGACATGTCCCGCACGAGTTCGGGTCCCAAGCTAAATTACAGACCAACCTGTCTTCTCCGGGTGGTGATAGTATATACTGGGAACCACAATAATCCACGGTCCATCACCTGCTCTATAATTTACCGTTTAAACAGCAACATCTACTCCCACTCATCCTTTGTCATATCTACAAAAGTTGTATATAATCATATTCGCTTAGTTCTAAAAGAGAAGAAATGCAATGAAACTACCGTATTATTTACCCATCTTCAAATATGCATATTCTTTCACGAGAATTTTGAAGAAAGGAGTAGGATTGTCCTTAATGTGATTGAAAAACTGCATTTCATTGCACCATTTATTATCTGATGAGGCTTTTCTGTTGCTTATTATTTATTTACCTCGGTTAGCTACGATTCGTCGAATGTTTAAGTAATATTCTGAGTTTATAATGCTCTTCAACAGTTTAGGAATTGCCCTGCAAGTTAATGTGGTAATGAAATGGCGTATGACTTTTAGTGCCGGGAGTGTCCGAGGACAAGTTCGGCTCGCCAGATGCAGGTCTTTTGATTTGACTCCCGTAGGCGACCTGCGCGTCGTGATGAGGATGAAATGATGATGAAGACGACACACATACACCCAGCCCCCGTGCCAGCGAAATTAACCAATTAAGGTTAAAATTCCCGACCCTGTCGGGAATCCAACCCGGGACCCCTGTATCCAAAGGCCAGCACGCTAACCATTTAGCCATGGAGCCGGACAGTTAATGCGGTAATACTACTCAACCTGGAGGTTAGAAGTGAATTCAACTTGGATTTATTTAATACAAAGCTTGTTGCTTGTTGTTTTAAGGGGGGCCTAACATCGGCCCCTTTAATACAAAGTAGTCGGTATGATACTAGTAAATAACAATAAAAATATATGACAATTTACAAGAAAAAAGAAAGATTAATAGTACAGACTAAATTAATCAAGCATAATACAGGTCTATAGATTTTGTTCTATTGGTTGCTTAAGAAAGTAATCCAAATTAGCTGTTCTTGGACAGCTGTTCCATAACGTATTAGTTGTGATAAGTCTTTTAGTTTAATATATCGTCGATGCTGTGCCAAAACCGCTAATGTGACAATGCTCTTCCTATCCATTATTTCTCTTAAACTGGTCACGCCTCCCAGCCACATGCTGATTATGTAGCCCATAAGAACAGTTTCGTTTAGTTCATTTTCCTATGTGCGTGTGTAAAGGGAAATGAACCTTACTGTACCATACTGTAGGAATGTATGTTTGCATGACATATTTACCCACTCCTTGAGTATGATGTACTTAAGGTTCATTTTCCTTCGCACGCTTCCATAGGAAAATAAACTCAACGAAAATTGTTCTGATGAACTGCATATCAAAATGTGTCTGGGAGGCGTGACCAGTCTTAAGGAAAATAGTGGATAGGAAGAGCATTGTAACATTCGTGGTTGTAGCATAGGAGCGACGATATCATCTCCAGGATTGTGCTCCTATGCCCAATATTGCCGATTAATTGAGTTGACATGACATGAATGACGATCAGTTGATAGGTAAATAAATGGTTGGTTTCAGTGTGCATCCAACCATGTATTGAACCCATAATTCTACGGTGAGAAAAATTTTTATTTTTCACAAATATTTATTTGGTATTCAGAAACTACTGTATGTTTGAGGGCAGCCATTTTGCGCTCCCAAGAGCCCGATGTTGCGTGGGAAGGTTCCCGCAAGGCGAGCTCGTGGATTGCCGGGACACCTCGGTGGAGCTCGAGTGCCCGACAATTTTCTAAATTAATGGAATTCTGCACCACGAGGGATTTTGATAATATAGTAAAGGATGAAATAAATAAGCAAAATTATTCATACACCCTCTGTGGAGGTAGTGACACCAGGGACAATTTAGATGCAGTTAAGCCCAAGTGTGTGTTAGCGTGAGAACAGCGAGCTAGTTACACGTGCCAAGGTCGTGGGCAGAAGAAAAACGCGCGAAATGCACGGGCAGAAACAATTTATTTCTCCTGTGGTGAGTGTAGAAAAATTATAAATTTAACATCGAACATAAGTGCAAGTCTGTCCGGAGTTCTGGGACAAATCTTATCAAAATTGGTCTATTAGAAGCAAATTTGGCAGATTTCACAACCAAGCCTCATAGAGGGGATAGCGTCCTTCTGGAAATTATAAAAGAAACCCCCCACCGTAGATTTTTCAGTGTCGATCTGGAACTTGAAGCCGCGGGAGCTCGTGCCCGTCGTCATTAGAATTTCGCGCCAGATTGACCGACAATAATCAAATACATGTTCGTGGCTAAAGTCCATATATTTAGTAAGAAGAAAAGTGAATTGGAGAAGCTGTGAACGTTTGCAGACGAACTGGGAAGGTGTAGGCTGGTTGAAAAATACACAGCAGATTTTATTTTTATCATTTCCTGTACTCTTGTAAGTGAAGAAGGTCTGGGGGAAGCGATTCAAAATAGTTCGACTCCCTTATCGGCCGAACACCTGTTCTTGTTGAAACAACGGGGAGAGAAACCACTCTGGGAGACGCATCAGACAGTTATAGCCGACTGCAGAACGAGGGAAGTTCGTGGTGCAAGTTACAAAGAAAGTGCATTATTTATGGTAATTTTTAATCTCGTGTGTGTGTGAAGGGTAGTGTTTGGATGAGTGAGTTTTTAAATATGAAAATGTTATCTGTGAAAATGAGGGGCTAAGTACGAGGTTGCTGGGATGATGCAATCAGAATGCTGAGAATGTCACCAATGTGCAGGTCTGTCTATTTTATATTATGTTGTAGTTAGTAGTTAGTTACTGTCTGTCCTAACCAAATTTCCAGATGATTGTCGGGTGAGATTCGTAATTATCAGGCGAAAGGCGTTGTAAATTTTGGTCAGCGTGTGAAAATTTCAGTGTGTAAATTTCATGTCTAGAACGGTAAAATGCGACGCTTAAAATTTTGTGTTGAGATGAGATATCATTCAAAGTGCGGATTTGTGAACGTTATAAGTGTCAATTTTGTCGTGGCGAATATTGTAATTTCAGGTGTCAGTTGCATTCAGAAATGTTGGTCAATAATAATAATAATAATAATAATAATAATAATAATAATAATAATAATAATAATAATAATAATAATAATGTTTACCGCGGGTTAAGGAAATTCCTCTTTGTTAAATTACATTTAACCAGTTATTTTTACAAGGATCGTAAGCATATTTAGATAATGTCAATAAAATTTGTTAGAGTCGCAGTCGTTAATGGGAAGGAAATTGTGAGACATCGTGTATACTTGAATTGCGAAAGGTCGATGTGTGCTCTTGGATTCTTGAGGTCCGAAAGCCTTAATAATAGTAAAGTAAGAGATGTGGTTAATAATGGTTGTCGTTTTCACCAGGGGATCGATGTATGAAAAAGGATCTTGAAGGAAAAGGAATTGAGTGCGATGAATTGATATGTATGTGGAGACGAGATAGATGGGAGTAATACCGCTGGAAAGCGAGGAGAAAGAGTGTTGAGACATTTTTTGTAGAGGAAGTATTTAGGAACAGGCTGTGTGAGGCAGGCTGTATTGTTTTCCGCAATCAATCCGAATTTGAGATGACTATGATGTGAAGCATTGTAAATTTATAGAACGATTCCAAGTGAAAACGACTCCAGTAAAATGTAAAGGTCTTGGTAGTAAACATCCAGTGATTTTTGTTAAGATAAGGTACGGCCTCACGGATTGAAGAGAAATTTTGACACACGGTTGGGTTATATTTAATTTGTTCATTGGAGAGGTCATGGATAAGATGGTTGGAATTGATGATAGGCGATCTGAGAATTTCGAATGTGATGGTGATGATCATTATTTTGAAGGCATCCACTAAAAGGGAAACGTGTGTTGGGAATTTTCATTGGCAGCCCTGACACTTCAGTGCACAGGCTGAGATTGTGTTCGAGGTGGAGAATCGTTCGTCACGTCTATTTATTTTTGAGTTCACATATTATGATGAGGTAGACACTTGTTGTATTTTTTTTTTTTTTCGAGAGGTAGGCACTTACCGTGTTTCGACTTGCATTCTTTTGATAAGAGACGTAGTTCCGTCGTGCGTATTTTTTGTCTGACCAGATTCAGTGTTACTGTTGGAGTTGTTTGAGAATTGCATTTCGCCTGATATGTGAAGGGAGATGTAGTACGACCCACTTTGACGCCCGACGATAGATTTAGGACGTCACGTGTTTATTCTTGGAGTCATTGATGGTGAGACGTCCTAGGTCACGCCCGACGATAGGATTTGGAAGGCATCATGTATATACTGATTAGGTTTAGGGTGTGCAGATTTCAAGTGAGCCCGACGATAGGTCCGGGATGGTAGCTGTACACACTCAAGTCTCGGTTTGGATGTTTTTCTTTTGTTTGTTCTTTTTGTGAAGTGGCCTGGGGGAAGGTAGCAGTTACAGTACCATATGATTTATTGTAGAGGGTCTATGCGAAGCTCTCATTGAGATAACGGGACTGCTGTTGACAAACGAGGGCTGTCCAAGTGTGGGACATCGACCCGATCTAGATTATATTTTTACTGTGTTTCTTCGTGCGTGTTAAGCTGTATGACTTCGAGATGTTAATTTATTTTTTACGGACTTTATTGTTTCCTCGTCTTGACGTCCGTTTTCATTGATAGTGTGCATTATTGACACTCAGTGTTTTAGAATGAGACTTGAGTTGCGAATGCGGTTTCGATTCGTCAGCCAGTAATTTTATTTTATATTTTAATCTTGTCGTATTTTCATTCGTATTCATAGTTAGAATAAGTAAGTAATCACTTTACCAGTAGTGTGTTGGGACAGACAGTAAATAGAGAGATCTGTACTGGTAGCATTGTTGTCAAGGGAAAGAATTCCTTAAAATTGTAGTAAATTTTAGCGTGGACTGGTAAATTTATTAAGCATAATAAACCCATTTCTAACCTGAAAATCGGTTCAATAATAATATTTTCAAGTGACTTTTCACTTTTTGATTAACTTCAGTGTTTGGCATTTCTTCTAAATGCATGATTAGTAAGTGTTTCCTGCATTTCGCAGTTTTGTTCCTTTAGAACGACTTAACGTAAGATCCTCTCGGATCATGTTGTTGTTGGTTCCTTCCGAACAGTTGTTTGGGGTGATGCACATTTAGCATCGGGACTACCTTATCACTTAAGGGTGTCATGAATGACAAATACATGGTGGAATTTTATTTCAATTGTGAATGATGCCATTAACTTGTAGTGAACACCATGCTTTCCCATAATATTTCGCAACCTATCCAAAGCAACTGATAGTCAGTTTGGTTCGATTAAGGGTCCATTCGGCGGATGTTCCGTATCCGTGAAGGGTATTTGACTGGTGGATAACCTTAATTAAGAGAAAATCAGGCGGTCTACTTGTTGAAAGTCAGATTTTCCACGGATCGTGTGGATTAACTCTCAGTTCTCGTTTGGAATGATAGGCGCCCGGTTTTCAGGTCTTCCCTTTTTCAGTTTTTCAGTTTCGCTGTCCACTAACATGTAAGCTTCTCCGAAGCAATTCTTCGACATTGGAAGAAACGAAGTGACGTTATGTAATGTGACTGTGTTTGGAACTTTTCAAAAATCAATAATTAAATTTTTTAAATATATTTTTGTGGCAAGAATGCATATTAAATTAACGATGTTATCGTGCTCTTTCAGTTTAATAAAAGTTAGTAAGCACATTTTTGCTCCTCATTTCAAGTAGTTAGGCTTTCTTCTGAACCCCATCGTTTGGTTAAGATCGTGACCGAATTTATTCCCGCAACGACCCAAGATTCAAGAGTTCTAAATTGTTCTACTATAGCAGCCGTGGCCGACCAACGATGGAATGGTAAGTTCAAGGGTTCAGTAGAAGTGGCGCCATCAACTTTGGGGCCTTAATGTCACGATAACGATGAGGAGCCCAAAGTCACGATAACGATACGATGCCACGATAACGATAATGAAATTATCCATTGAAAATAAATGTTAGAAAAATATAAAATAATGTTGAGGCTTAAGCCACATTATAAATAATACAAGCGGGTGAAAATTATGGCTGAGCCACAGTTAAACGAATTATGCCCAATGAGAGTGCTAGATATTAACACGTTTAATGAGGAGCGTAACTACTTGGTAGATAATAATAATAATAACAGTCACCATGCATTTTTAGGAAACCAGTACTTAAAGCTTTATTGAAGCTTATGTCATGTTGCCAATATAAATTTTGGAAGTGGTAACGCTGAATTACATTCAAAGTTTATGCGTTAACATGTTCGTTATTTACTTAATTTACGGAAGCGAAACCATTTGGGATATTTATCCAGAGTAAATTATTAACTTTAGAATTTTCTTTTTATTAAACAAGTTTGTGATACCAGCCATGTAAACAAAATTTTATAAGACAACTGTTGGAATGTTGTCAGTTTCGGTATTAAAGTATAATAGCGTTTGTATGTGAAAACGCAGTAGATAGTGAATTCTTTCCTTAGTAGTTTGGAGTATTCTGGTTGCATCAACAGCCAGCGTACTCATTATTGTATTCTTTGTGGTATTGTGAGATGGAAGGTCAGGCGACCTTGGAGAAGTTGATGCAGATGATAGAGGACATGAAAGTCCAGAATGAGAATTTAAATAGTAAGATGGAGGACGCCAAAGTCCAGAGTGAGAATTTAAATAGTAAGATAGACAGTTTGGATAGTAAGATGGAGGATACGAAAGGGCAAATGTTAGAGAGTTTTGATAGTAAGATGGAGGACACGAAAGTCCAGAATGAGAATTTAAATAGTAAAATGGAGGAGTTACAGTCTAGTTTGAAAGACACTAGTGACGAGTTAAAGAGTAGTATCGAGGATACCCAGGCTAGGTGTAAAGAGTCTAGTGATGAGTTGAAGGCTGGATTGAAGAACGTAGTTCAGGAGACACACACTATGTGCACCGAACTTAAAGAGGAAGTTAGGGGTGAGATAGGTAAACTCAACCAGCGTTTTGATGATAGCCGAGTGGAAATTAGGGATGAAATTGACAAACAATTTGCGGAAGTGCAGGTCAATTTAAAGAACGATTTTGATAAACAATTTTCTAAAATCCATGACAGTTTAAAAACCGATATGGACAAGCGTTTTGACGAAAGCCACGACATGTACAGTAGGTTATGCGATAGTCAGGAGGAGATGAGGAAGGAACTTGACAAGCATTTACTGGAAAGCCAGGCCGCGCATAAGCAGCTGATCGACAGCCAGGTTGAATTTAAGGACGACATTACACAACAGGTCGTAGAGATGCGGATCTCCAGTGATAAGGAAAAGGGGAAAACGTTAACCATAATAGAGGAACAACGTCAAATATTATCTGCGGACATTCAGTCACTGAACAACAAGGTAGATAAAATTAGTGTGGAATTGGAGAGTCAGGTATTGTCAAAAACCGAAACCATGGAGAAGAAACTGTTGCAAGTTAATGAGGAAGCAATTAGTAAACTCCAAGTGGCTAATGAGGACTCCGAAATTTTAATTAAAGAAATTCAAGAGGAGTTAGTTGAAATGAAAAATGAACATACCAGGGAATTCAACGACAGGCAAATTAGTTTAGAACAGGACATAAGGGAAATCACGTCAGCCCAGGAAGAGACAGACAAGAAAGTTGGGTTCATTAAGAGCGAAGTGAGCAGTTGGATTAGCAGCGTGGTAGATATGCAGTCCAAGGTGGACAAAGTATTAAGTCAAACCTCGACAGCTGTTAACTCTGACCTCAGTGGTCAATTGCCAAATATCAGTCATGTGAATAGTAGCGGTCAGAGCTCGAATGTAGATACCAGTCGATCTCAAGGCTCAGGGGTCACAAACGTTATTAACATGATTAAGTTACATGAGGACCAGCCCAAGAAATTTAATGGAGGTCCACATACCACGCCGAAGGGATTTCTTAAGGATCTCAGGGAGTACATCCGGGACGCCAAGATTCCTGAGGAACGTCAGTTGAGGGTAGCTGAAAGATATTTAGAGGGGGCACCACTTTTATGGTTTAAAGGCTTCCGATACCACTTTGATACCTTTGATGAGTTCCAGAGGGCGTTTCTTAATAAATTTTGGAGTACGGAAATTCAGCAGAGTCTTAGATTAGAGCTATACTCACGTCGGTATAATGCAATAGGCCCTACAAAGTTCAGTGAATACTTTATTGCACAAATGGTAAAGTTCAGAGAACTTGAGGCGCCGCCCTCGGAGCAAGAGTTGGTACAGGCCATCCAGAAGCAGTTACCTCCCGAAGTACAAAGGATGCTCATTGCATCAAAGGTAGAGACCCCTATGCAGGCAGAAATGATCCTTAGGCAATTGGATCATACCCATAATCAAATAGCACCCAGAGGGGGACGATCGCACGAGCAACATGTAAACACTGTTAGCCAGGTCCCAGAGGGAAGTCCAGAGGCACCTGAGCAGGGGAAACCACAGCCGATTGAGCGGAGGCGTGAGTTTCGGAATAACTGGGAACCCTCGCATCCACGAAATGAGGATTGGAAAAGGCGTAGGGGCAATTGGAATTATCCACAAAGGAGGAACCCTTACTGGAGGCGATACGATGGGGACAGAGAAAACCAGAGGAATTTCAGGAATGGACTTAATAACCGCAGGGACTGGGGAAATAATCGAACCCAGAACTTCCGCCGTGATGAGGATGAACGGTACCGCGAACGTGTTCAGTACACCGACGGGTTAAGGAAGGACCACGAAAGGAAAAAATGGCAGGGGGCTATACAGCGCCAGGACGTCAACACCGATTGTTTCGGGGCTGAAAGTCTGGAATTCCAGAAGGCACATAGGCAAGACCAACAAAACTCCGGTCTGAACCCGTTTGCGCCGAATTTCGAGCAAGAGTCAATGTCGACTCTTGATAGAAGAAAAACAACTTCAAATTCCCAGTAGGAAAAGGTTCAGAGTCTTTCATCCCAGATTCTGAAGGAGAGACGACCAAATGACGCACATAACATCAGTAACATCAAGAAACAGACTCCTGGCAACTCCCAATTCAATGATGACAGCAACCCAAGAAATTTACAGATTGATCATAGAGCCGAAGAAAGAATTCCACTACAGGATGACGCAGCCTTGCCAGCTGGGGAAATGGTCACCGAAGAAGAAGAAGAAGAAGAAGAAGAGGTACAACCAGTAAATATGATCGTCACGTCGAGAGGAAGACAGGTCGAGGCACCACTCCAAGGACAGGCAAGCAGCGGGAGTAAAGAAGAGAAAGACGCTGAATGTTTACAATGTTCATTCTTAAGAGAAGACTTTATTGATGACATCTGTAACGCGATCCTATTGTTGGAAGAAGAAAACAGGGAAATACGTGAAAGTAACAGAGCCCTACGTCAAGAGTGAGATCGGCTGGGAAAGTTTACGTAGAATCATGGTTCATCTGTATCAAAATTCCCATGTACACTTTAGAATTTTGAAGGAATATATCTGTTTAAATATTTCCCCTTTCTGGGTAAACATTTCGTTGTTGTAGGTGGATTATGAACCCATAATTCTACGGTGAGAAAAATTTTTATTTTTCACAAATATTTATTTGGTATTCAGAAACTACTGTATGTTTGAGGGCAGCCATTTTGCGCTCCCAAGAGCCCGATGTTGCGTGGGAAGGTTCCCGCAAGGCGAGCTCGTGGATTGCCGGGACACCTCGGTGGAGCTCGAGTGCCCGACAATTTTCTAAATTAATGGAATTCTGCACCACGAGGGATTTTGATAATATAGTAAAGGATGAAATAAATAAGCAAAATTATTCATACACCCTCTGTGGAGGTAGTGACACCAGGGACAATTTAGATGCAGTTAAGCCCAAGTGTGTGTTAGCGTGAGAACAGCGAGCTAGTTACACGTGCCAAGGTCGTGGGCAGAAGAAAAACGCGCGAAATGCACGGGCAGAAACAATTTATTTCTCCTGTGGTGAGTGTAGAAAAATTATAAATTTAACATCGAACATAAGTGCAAGTCTGTCCGGAGTTCTGGGACAAATCTTATCAAAATTGGTCTATTAGAAGCAAATTTGGCAGATTTCACAACCAAGCCTCATAGAGGGGATAGCGTCCTTCTGGAAATTATAAAAGAAACCCCCCACCGTAGATTTTTCAGTGTCGATCTGGAACTTGAAGCCGCGGGAGCTCGTGCCCGTCGTCATTAGAATTTCGCGCCAGATTGACCGACAATAATCAAATACATGTTCGTGGCTAAAGTCCATATATTTAGTAAGAAGAAAAGTGAATTGGAGAAGCTGTGAACGTTTGCAGACGAACTGGGAAGGTGTAGGCTGGTTGAAAAATACACAGCAGATTTTATTTTTATCATTTCCTGTACTCTTGTAAGTGAAGAAGGTCTGGGGGAAGCGATTCAAAATAGTTCGACTCCCTTATCGGCCGAACACCTGTTCTTGTTGAAACAACGGGGAGAGAAACCACTCTGGGAGACGCATCAGACAGTTATAGCCGACTGCAGAACGAGGGAAGTTCGTGGTGCAAGTTACAAAGAAAGTGCATTATTTATGGTAATTTTTAATCTCGTGTGTGTGTGAAGGGTAGTGTTTGGATGAGTGAGTTTTTAAATATGAAAATGTTATCTGTGAAAATGAGGGGCTAAGTACGAGGTTGCTGGGATGATGCAATCAGAATGCTGAGAATGTCACCAATGTGCAGGTCTGTCTATTTTATATTATGTTGTAGTTAGTAGTTAGTTACTGTCTGTCCTAACCAAATTTCCAGATGATTGTCGGGTGAGATTCGTAATTATCAGGCGAAAGGCGTTGTAAATTTTGGTCAGCGTGTGAAAATTTCAGTGTGTAAATTTCATGTCTAGAACGGTAAAATGCGACGCTTAAAATTTTGTGTTGAGATGAGATATCATTCAAAGTGCGGATTTGTGAACGTTATAAGTGTCAATTTTGTCGTGGCGAATATTGTAATTTCAGGTGTCAGTTGCATTCAGAAATGTTGGTCAATAATAATAATAATAATAATAATAATAATAATAATAATAATAATAATAATAATAATAATAATAATAATAATGTTTACCGCGGGTTAAGGAAATTCCTCTTTGTTAAATTACATTTAACCAGTTATTTTTACAAGGATCGTAAGCATATTTAGATAATGTCAATAAAATTTGTTAGAGTCGCAGTCGTTAATGGGAAGGAAATTGTGAGACATCGTGTATACTTGAATTGCGAAAGGTCGATGTGTGCTCTTGGATTCTTGAGGTCCGAAAGCCTTAATAATAGTAAAGTAAGAGATGTGGTTAATAATGGTTGTCGTTTTCACCAGGGGATCGATGTATGAAAAAGGATCTTGAAGGAAAAGGAATTGAGTGCGATGAATTGATATGTATGTGGAGACGAGATAGATGGGAGTAATACCGCTGGAAAGCGAGGAGAAAGAGTGTTGAGACATTTTTTGTAGAGGAAGTATTTAGGAACAGGCTGTGTGAGGCAGGCTGTATTGTTTTCCGCAATCAATCCGAATTTGAGATGACTATGATGTGAAGCATTGTAAATTTATAGAACGATTCCAAGTGAAAACGACTCCAGTAAAATGTAAAGGTCTTGGTAGTAAACATCCAGTGATTTTTGTTAAGATAAGGTACGGCCTCACGGATTGAAGAGAAATTTTGACACACGGTTGGGTTATATTTAATTTGTTCATTGGAGAGGTCATGGATAAGATGGTTGGAATTGATGATAGGCGATCTGAGAATTTCGAATGTGATGGTGATGATCATTATTTTGAAGGCATCCACTAAAAGGGAAACGTGTGTTGGGAATTTTCATTGGCAGCCCTGACACTTCAGTGCACAGGCTGAGATTGTGTTCGAGGTGGAGAATCGTTCGTCACGTCTATTTATTTTTGAGTTCACATATTATGATGAGGTAGACACTTGTTGTATTTTTTTTTTTTTTTCGAGAGGTAGGCACTTACCGTGTTTCGACTTGCATTCTTTTGATAAGAGACGTAGTTCCGTCGTGCGTATTTTTTGTCTGACCAGATTCAGTGTTACTGTTGGAGTTGTTTGAGAATTGCATTTCGCCTGATATGTGAAGGGAGATGTAGTACGACCCACTTTGACGCCCGACGATAGATTTAGGACGTCACGTGTTTATTCTTGGAGTCATTGATGGTGAGACGTCCTAGGTCACGCCCGACGATAGGATTTGGAAGGCATCATGTATATACTGATTAGGTTTAGGGTGTGCAGATTTCAAGTGAGCCCGACGATAGGTCCGGGATGGTAGCTGTACACACTCAAGTCTCGGTTTGGATGTTTTTCTTTTGTTTGTTCTTTTTGTGAAGTGGCCTGGGGGAAGGTAGCAGTTACAGTACCATATGATTTATTGTAGAGGGTCTATGCGAAGCTCTCATTGAGATAACGGGACTGCTGTTGACAAACGAGGGCTGTCCAAGTGTGGGACATCGACCCGATCTAGATTATATTTTTACTGTGTTTCTTCGTGCGTGTTAAGCTGTATGACTTCGAGATGTTAATTTATTTTTTACGGACTTTATTGTTTCCTCGTCTTGACGTCCGTTTTCATTGATAGTGTGCATTATTGACACTCAGTGTTTTAGAATGAGACTTGAGTTGCGAATGCGGTTTCGATTCGTCAGCCAGTAATTTTATTTTATATTTTAATCTTGTCGTATTTTCATTCGTATTCATAGTTAGAATAAGTAAGTAATCACTTTACCAGTAGTGTGTTGGGACAGACAGTAAATAGAGAGATCTGTACTGGTAGCATTGTTGTCAAGGGAAAGAATTCCTTAAAATTGTAGTAAATTTTAGCGTGGACTGGTAAATTTATTAAGCATAATAAACCCATTTCTAACCTGAAAATCGGTTCAATAATAATATTTTCAAGTGACTTTTCACTTTTTGATTAACTTCAGTGTTTGGCATTTCTTCTAAATGCATGATTAGTAAGTGTTTCCTGCATTTCGCAGTTTTGTTCCTTTAGAACGACTTAACGTAAGATCCTCTCGGATCATGTTGTTGTTGGTTCCTTCCGAACAGTTGTTTGGGGTGATGCACATTTAGCATCGGGACTACCTTATCACTTAAGGGTGTCATGAATGACAAATACATGGTGGAATTTTATTTCAATTGTGAATGATGCCATTAACTTGTAGTGAACACCATGCTTTCCCATAATATTTCGCAACCTATCCAAAGCAACTGATAGTCAGTTTGGTTCGATTAAGGGTCCATTCGGCGGATGTTCCGTATCCGTGAAGGGTATTTGACTGGTGGATAACCTTAATTAAGAGAAAATCAGGCGGTCTACTTGTTGAAAGTCAGATTTTCCACGGATCGTGTGGATTAACTCTCAGTTCTCGTTTGGAATGATAGGCGCCCGGTTTTCAGGTCTTCCCTTTTTCAGTTTTTCAGTTTCGCTGTCCACTAACATGTAAGCTTCTCCGAAGCAATTCTTCGACATTGGAAGAAACGAAGTGACGTTATGTAATGTGACTGTGTTTGGAACTTTTCAAAAATCAATAATTAAATTTTTTAAATATATTTTTGTGGCAAGAATGCATATTAAATTAACGATGTTATCGTGCTCTTTCAGTTTAATAAAAGTTAGTAAGCACATTTTTGCTCCTCATTTCAAGTAGTTAGGCTTTCTTCTGAACCCCATCGTTTGGTTAAGATCGTGACCGAATTTATTCCCGCAACGACCCAAGATTCAAGAGTTCTAAATTGTTCTACTATAGCAGCCGTGGCCGACCAACGATGGAATGGTAAGTTCAAGGGTTCAGTATATCGTAGTACTCATAGATCTCTCTATATCTTTTATTCACTTTTGGTTTCATAATGATAATGACAATTATTCAATACATTCTCTCTAGTCTTTTTCCCAGTTTCTTGGGGTCAGCACTTCGTGGGAATTTGGCCCAGTTTTGGGGCCAGATACCTTGTATACACTATTGCGTGTTTCTGTAGGGTTTGATAGAGTGGTGTGTTGTGTGTAGATGAAGATGTGTATTAAGATGAACAAAAACACCCGGTCTCCGAGCTAGAGGAATTAACCGAAAGCAGTTAAAAACACCGATAAGGTCAGGAATAGAAACCGGCGCCCTCTGAACCAAAGATCACAACGTTGACCTTTAAACAAGGAGCCGGACAAGGTATACACGGAATATTAATAACATTTATATTATGGTTTGTGATGCTGCGAGAAACATCAGCGAACCGACAAGGTCCAAAATGAGAGTTCGGATGTCTATCTCATGAGATCCTCTACAGTATTTGTCTTGATTTCTTCCAAGAATAAATCAGACGATAGCTATGTTGGTGGTCGCATTTTGAGTTTCTTTCTAATCACAGGTGTAAGGACCATTGTAATTTATCCCCCGATTTTGGCGGACTGATACTCATGAAATAGAGAATTTCCTTTCTGAATAATTTGCCAATGGAATTCAAAATATCTTTCCTTCAAAAACTTCCTCATTTTCAACGTATGTTTAGCTTGTACCATTCTTGCTGGAACTCAAGATGTTCAAACCATAATTATCGCTTCCCAGCTAGCATGAGAATATATTTCTTTAAAATATTATTCATGACACCAAACGGGAATTTAAAAAGACAAGGACAGTTTATTAATGAATATTTGACCATTATCACATTATCGTTCAAAAAAAATTATCTAAATATACTCTTACGAAGTAGAACTTTCGATTGGTGTGTAGCCATGGATTACAAAGCTTTCGGAACGAACTAGCTATATTTATTACATCTATAGTTTGAAGGTTTCGTGATTGTAATTTTTCAATGTTAAAAAAATATCTTGTGATTCATAAAGACTTCAATATCAAATGCCAGCATGATATACTGTATATAATGAAGTGGATATTCATCCTTGGCCCTGTTTATGATTTTAAAATTACCAATATCTTGAAATGTAATCCTTAGTTTCGAGCATCTAATCCATGGCTCCACACTGAACGGCCAATGCCTTCGAAATAAAATGTAAGCGCCCCTTCTTACATACTTTCTTTTTGATTATCATAATGTCTTCTTTCTATGATATTACAATTTATTTTCTCTGAAACTGTTGCAGATGAATTACTTACGAAAATGATCTTCGAAGGGCAATCTACTTTAAGGTAAGGTAAGGGGTTGTTCTGCCCGAAGGCAGGTCCGAACCTCCGCAGAGGTATTCCTGAGCCGGAGTTTACTTGCGGTAGGGTGGCCAGTTCCTTTCCGCTCCTCCATTCCCTTACCCCCCACCAACAGCGCGTGGTAACCCATCCAACTCCCGACCACGCCCAATGTTGCTTAACTTCGGAGATCTCATGGGATCCGGTGTTTCAACACGGCTACGTCCGCTGGCAATCTACTTTAGTTAACTCTTATTCTATAGTCTTCAGATGCAGGGTAGCTTCATTCTCCCGCCTTCAAGGACGTTCCTTCTGTTTTGTCGCACCTTCGATCTTCCATTTTCTCTTATGATTAGTGTAAACACGGTGAAATTAATATCCTCCATTAACTCTAACCGTCGGGAAAAAAGAAAGAAATCTTATCCTTAAAAATGAAGGTTAAGGCGATGAAAGAGTGAAAATGAAGGACACTGTCAAAATTCGTAGAAATTAGCAGTAATTACCATTGCTTCCTTGAAAATTAACTTACTCGTGCTCTTATGACACGTATGCATATATTTATGCCCTATATACATCTTTCACTGTCTTCCTTTGTTCTACCCGTCAGAGGGCAACTATTTGGTGGGAAAACGACAGACTTTTACTTGCAGTGATCCTTTGAAACACTGAGAGTCAGATATCTAGTCTGAGGCGCGCGGCTGTGAGCTTGCATCCGGGAGATAGTAGGTTCGAATCCCACTATCGGCAGCCCTGAAGATGGTTTTCCGTGGTTTCCCATTTTCACACCAGGCAAATGCTGGGGCTGTACCTTAACCAAGGCCACGGCCGCTTCCTTCCAACTCCTAGGCCTTTCCCATCCCATCGTCGCCATAAGACCTATCTGTGTCGGTGCGACGTAAAGCCCCTAGCGAAAAAAAGATATCTAGTCTTAACCTCTCCTGCAAAAATATATTTATTTATGAAAGGAGCTCGATCTCCGTCATACACGAAGGCTCCAATTAGCTTGATAATCTACAAACTATCTGCACAGATTTGTTTCGCTCTGAAAGCTTGTTAAGTCCTAATCGAATCTGATTCAAAGGTTTGCGAAAGTACGAGCAATTAAATAATTGGTACCTAATAAATCGATTGGTATAATTGCAGGTGTCAAACCTAAGAGACATGCTTACGAGGTTGTGTAGTAATTAAGAGCCGTTATCATTTATTTCTTATCTACTTACATACCGGTATATTATAGAGCACTCATTACAACCTGTGTTCAAACTTTAGAATGCACCTTTATTATAACTATATCCTGAAACCAAGCCATCTTTATTATGAACGCTCCATAAAGCCACGTTAAGCAGAAACACCTTCGGAATTCCTTAGACAATCTGCAAGTCTCTTCATAACAATCATTATCATGAGTGGAATTCATTCCTCACATACACGTGTAATTAACAATATGTATGATAGATAAAAATATCTTGAAGAGTTTTGTTGTTCCAGAAATATGAGAATGTACCTTAACCCTACGGATTCTTCTTCTTCTTCCTCTTCTACCGCTTTTCCCGGACCTGTGGGGTCGCGAGTGCGAACTGTGTACACGTGTGGATTTGGCACTGTTTTACGGCAGGATGCCCTTCCTGTCGCCAATCCTATGGTAACATATTGTAATACTATGGAGGTCTGTCATGTATATGAGTGAAAAAATTTTCTGCTATTGGCTTCACCTCTCACTGAATCAGACAGGTCCTGAGGCAAGGATGGGATATGACAGGGCTAGAAATTGGAAAGGAAGTGACCGTGGACTTAATTATGGTACAGTTCCTGCATTTGCCTGGTGTGAAAGTGAAAAACCACTGGAAACCATCTCCACGGCCGCCGACATTTCCCGAATGAAAGCTGACAGGTACACGGCCCGAACATTCAACCTCTCAATGACGTGCAAGAATGAATATTTCTACGTTCGACACAAAAGTTTGGGAAAAGTCCCCACCTATTCTTTGACATATGATGTTAAGTACTGGACGTTTTAGGCGGTAGTTACGGAATAAATCTTTAGACAGGGACACTTCGCAGAGACTTGTGTTGAACCTGTGCTTTCATTCGTGCTTTATCTCTGATAGGTAGGTACTCATCTTTCATATGTAATGAGAGTGCACGTGAGCAAATGTACTGATGAGAAAACGGTGGGTTTCGTTAGTGGCCCATCAGGTATTCCACGATAAGGTAGGAAGAAAATTTGATTAAGAGGTTAACTGGAAAATGTGACAAAGAGTCTACCACAAATTAATTAAGAGCTGACACCCAGGTAGCAGATTACCTATGAGTTGCTTATTTAAGGTGAGGGTGTATTCTGCCCTAAGGCAGGTCCGAACCTTCGCAGAGGTGTGCCCGAGCTGGAGTTTACGTACGGTAGGATGGCCAGTTCATTTCCGCTTCTCCATTCCCTTACCTTTCACCAACAGCGCGTAGCAACCCATCCAAGTCTTAAACACGCATACTGTTGCTCAACTTCGGAGATCTCACGGGATCCGGTGTTTCAACACGGCTACGGCCGCTGAAGTTATTTATTTAATCTCTTATTAAATGATTGGAAATTTATCAACCACCTCCCTTGCTAAATTATTCCAATCCCTATTGCCTTTTCCTATACATTTTGCTCCAATTTGTCCTCTTTAGCTCCAACATTATCTTCCTATTGTGATCTTTCCTACTTTCAAAAACTCTACTTAAGCTTATGCGTCCACTAATATCATTCCAAGCCAACTCTCTCTGCTACAGGGAACTCAACTGTACGTGACATTAATTTCATTAGTAATGAGACAACAATGGCTGACAGGAAGTTACTCTAGTTTCGTGCATGCGATACATGAAATAGGCACCCCTTTAGGTTATATGGTTGATTTGTGAGTGTGTTTAGCGTACCAGATAGTGTTGTCCATCTATTCGTGTCTGTTCCAGTTTTCTTCGTGCTTTTGTCCGACTCGTTGGCTGAACGGTCAGCGTCCTGGCCTTCGGTTCAGAGGGTCCCGGGTTCCATTCCCGGCCGGGTCGGGGATTTTAACCTTAATTGGTTAATTCCAATGGAACGGGGGCTGGGTGTATGTGTTGTCTTCATCATCATTACATCTTCATCACGACGCGCAGGTCGCCTACGGGAGTCAAATATAAAGACCTGCACCTGGCGAGCCGAACCCGTCCTGGAATATCCCGGCACTAAAAGCCATACGACATTTAATTTAATTTCGTGCTTTTCCTGTAAAAGGTAATGTTCGTAAACTGACATTGGTGACTTCCATCTTGTTCATATGATGGTTTGCTTCTGAGACTACTTGACGCGCTTATTATTATTAACACCTAGCGGTATTAAATCAAATTTTCAGTCCACAGTGAGGTTGTTCATGGTACAGGAAGCATATGCGACTCATCTATGACTACACGATTGATTATATACATTCGATATTTTGATTAGATTAGATCAAGACCAAGACCAACTACAATTACACCAGACCACAACCCAGAAAAAAACATGGCGGGACATCGGTGGGCGACATGAGAGTTTAAGGGGATGATTGAACGTATTTATTCTGAGTCATCTATAGAAAACATCACAAGTCGAACATCATGAAATGCAACTCATTAACTCAAAATTTGAATAATCATGCACCAGAAGCAACGTTGTCACGCAGTTCTATTGTAAACCTAATTTTAATTGCAGTGGCAAAATAACGAAGTGAAAATGATTTTATCAACGTCAGGTTGAAACACACACAATAAAAATATTGTACATAGGAAACTCCGGACAGCAAATAAGATAAATAGATGCCAACGAATAACATTATTAATCTTACATGAAATACCACGCAACATCACTGTTAACCACAGTCCATTATGTAAAACATGCAAACAAATACATTTCTCGAACAAAATTTCAACTCTCCAAAATGCACCTGAATTCTTTAGTAGGTACAGTGATAATTGTATGATACTCTTGAACATCTAAAGCACTAGTCACCTTAAAACTCACCAGAATTGATGGCATACCATCCTCTTGTAATGTATTAAAAAGAGACAATCCTCATTTCAACTCACAAGAAATGGGGTTAGGTTTCGTTTACGTACCTCCATTGTAAAATACTGAAGATTATTCAGTTGCATCATTCTTGTACCCGTTTAAAATGATCCTCATATCTCAGTCGTAACTCTGGGTCACGATTTTTAGGATTTTTTGGGACTGATTTAATTTTGTAATTAGGTACGTTGGCTGATTTGTGATAGGGCTGTGATAGGCATAGTAAGGTAACTTCGGAAGTCTGCGCGGCACCCGAACTGGATCAACACCTTTTACGGGTTTAATATCTTCCCTAACAATAAATTTCATATCAAATTGACTAATGCACACAATACTAGTATGGCATGGTTTGATGTTTTCCCTATGAATACACCTAACCAATTTACCTTAATATTAGGTCTTTTGGAAATGTGAACACTGAAGCTTTTGCTCTGCCTCTGTAATTGAACTTTCATCCAGGCACGCAGTACGTTCCATCTATCTGATTAAACTATAAACGTACTGCACAGGCAACTGAAAATATCAAGAAGACAGGTTCTGAGAAGAACACGACGATAATACCTTATCACTATCACCACCGGAATTGTTCGAATATATAGCTTTTTATAAGAACAAACAGATTCTTCCGGCACTGAAGGAGGCTCTATAGCATTTTTAAGGTTATAAATAAGCATAATTTTCGATTAATAATATTCAAATTTCTGTACATATTTGGTACCGACATACATTCCACTAATCAAAACAAGCACAGCTAGCACCACGATTGTCGCCATTGTGGGCTGTTTTGATAGGTTAGTTAAGGTCTGAGGTATTGTAGTTGGTCTTGTCAAGACCAACTATAATATATTAGACCTGAATGCAACTATCGATATTAGGTAAAATGGCGCCGCGTTCGGTTTGTTCAAATGGTTTTTTGTTTTTATAGAGTCTGTTTTACATCGCACCGATACAGATAGGTCTTGTGGCGACGATGGGACAGGAATTCGTTATATTTTTATAGGTTATTTTAAGTAGCAGGTAGAGACCGTCCTTGGAGACAGCTCTACCCACGGAGTGGCGCCCCTGCCTATGTAAGTCCCAGAGCACACAGACCCGGTGTGTAGTATCTGGTAAGGGTCCCAGCTCAGGGTTACGAGTGAAGACCTCAATGACATCGGAGACGGTGACCTTCGGTACGGCGGAGATGTTGGAAGAGGCAGCCCTGTACTTGGGGATTAATACGAGTACAACACACAAAGGGCACGACGGTTCCACATGTTAGTGGCGGTACCCCGACAGCGTCTGTTCCCCATGTTAGGGGCGGCTGAATCACAACTCACCAACACGTCTGGCAAGCGTGTTGTTTTATTGCCGAACACCTTCCATGAACTGCTATGACTTCCAATTTTCAAACGAAACTACTCCAGGTGAGTAGAGTGAAAGACTCAGAATCTCACACTGACAATACGTCAGTCTGCCTCAAGGATTCTGGGGGAGGCAAAAATTCGAAAAGAACGACTAAAAACGTAAGAATAGCCACATACAACATAAGAACTATGAGACTAGCTGAAGACCTGGAAAGGCTAGAACAAGAACTGCATGACATAAAATGGGATATTCTGGGTATTTGTGAGACTCGCCTTCAAGGAGAAAAAACTGAGACCCTTCCATCAGGTCATGTCATCTTACGTAATAACGGGGATGCTTCTATACATGGGGTTGCTATTCTTGTCAATAAAAATATCAAAGAATTCATACACAAGATGATTTGTGTCTCTTTCAGAGTGATATATATCGTCCTCAAATTGAATAGTAAATTCTCCATACAAGTCATACACGTTTATGCTCCAACCTGTACTTCTGACGAAGAGGAAGTGGAACAGCTGTATGAAGATATCACCAAAGCGAAAAATTCAGAAAAGACACAACTCTGTATCATCATTGGAGACTTCAATGCAAAAGTGGGTCAAAAGGAAATCGGAGACCCAGAGAACATTGGTAGATATTGACTAGGCGATCGAAACGAAAGAGGAGAAATATTGGTAGAATATCTCACAGCCGAAAATCTCTATTGCATGAATACTTTCTTTAGAAAGCCCATCCAACGAAAATGGACATGGAAGACCCCCAATGGACAAACCAAGAATGAGATAGATTTAATCCTGACCAACAAGAAGAAATATTGTACAGATGTTACTGTTCTCAACAGAGATAGTAGGTTCGAATCCCACTATCGGCAGCCCTGAAGATGGTTTTCCGTGGTTTCCAATTTTCACACCAGGCAAATGCTGGGGCTGTACCTTAATTAAGGCCACGGCCCCTTCCTTCCAATTTCTAGGCTTTTCCTATCCCATCGTCGCCATAAGACCTATCTGTGTCGGTGCGACGTAAAGCCCCTAGCAAAAAATATGAGATTTGATACAGGAAGCGACCATAGGCTAGTTGGAGCAGCCTTCACATTTGACCTCAAACTTGAACGGTCCAAAATGACAAGGGGGTACACTTTTCCAAGAGTAGATGACTTAGAAAAACATCAATCATCATTTCAACAAGCTCTTACCAAAAACCTTAACCTAACAGAAGATTTGAAATACTTGGACCTGAACGAACTTAATGAGAAAATTACAGTCAGTATTCAAAATGCAGCAAAGGAGATTCCATTGAAGACAACTAATAAGAGGAGCCGACTTTCACTTAATACCATGCAGCTTATTAAGGACAGGAAGACAATGGACAGGGATACAGCAGAATACAAAAATCTTAACAAGACCATTCGCAAGGAAATAAGAAAAGATAACCATGAAGATTTTAAAGAACAACATGTCCACAGGAAGACCAAAAATTACAAAACTTAAGAACCAAAATGGAGAAATAGTCACAGATAGGCAAAACATTACTGAAGTTATTAGAGATTTCTACTACAAGCTATGCACATCAACCATTAATAAACCAACCAGTGATGAACAACTAGCCCAGAATTATACACATGAAGTAACACCAGAAGTAACCACTGCTGAGATTGAAAATGCACTTAAACAACTAAGGAATAAAAATCCCCTGGGGAGGGTAAAATAACGAATGAAATGCTGAAATTAGGTGGAAGAGATCTGCTAGAAGCCGTGAAAATACTCATCAACAAGTGTATTAACTCTGGAAGAATACCAGAAAATTGGAAAAATGCTGAAGTGATACTTCTCTTCAAGAAAGGTGATAATGAAATTTTAGAGAACTATCGTCCTTTGAGTTTGTTATCACACCTTTACAAGCTCCTGACTAAAATTGTAACTAACCGCCTCACAAGAGAACTGGATTTTTATGAACCTGCCGAGCAAGCGGGATTTCGTAATGGTTTCTCAACTGTTGAACACATCCAGACTATTCGTTTTCTTCTTGAGAAAACCACTGAGTACAACATCAAGATTCACCTGGCCTTCATTGATTATAAAAAAAAAGCTTTTGACTCAGTGGAGATTTGGGCAATCTTGAAGGCACTTCAAAATGCCATGATAAACTCAAGGTATATAAAGCTCCTGGAAAACATTTATGATCAAGCAACAATGGTAGTCAGAGTGGACGAAGACCTCATCACCAATAAAATCCCAGTTGGCGAAGGAGTTCGACAAGGTGACAATCTCTCCAAAGCTGTTTACCCTTGCTTTGGAAGATGTATTCAAAACCCTTCATTGGGACACTAAAGAAATAAAAATCAACGGGTTATATTTGAACCACCTGCGTATTGCCGATGACATTGTGCTCATAAGTGAAAATCTAGATGCGCTATAAAGCATGATCCAAGAATTAAAAGGTGCTTCTGCTAAGATTGGTTTGAAAATGAACATTAATAAAATAAAAAAAATACTAAGCCCAGACAGTCGACCACTTAAAATGGTAAACCAATATATAGAAGCTGTCGATGAGTACATCTATCTTGGACACAAGATAAAACTTGGAAAAGACAACCTACGGGCAGAAATTCCTCGCAGAATAGGTATGAGTTGGACTGCATTCCAAAAACTAAGATTCATCCTCACCAACAAGGATGTTCCAATTAACCAGAAGACGTGCGTGCTGCTAGTTACTACTTACGATCTGGAAACGATGACTCTGACGAAGGAAAGTGCTCGCAAGCTTCAGCGAACACAACGAGCCATGGAGCGACAGATGCTAGGGATCAGCCTTAGGGATAAGATCCGTTCAGAGGACATCAGGAGAAGAAGTAATGTAACAGACATCCTAGAGAGAGTAGCAAGACTAAAATGGCATTGGGTAGGACACGTAGCTCGACAAGACTGCAACAGGTGGACCTCTAGGATTGTTCACTGGAGACCATGGGAACACAAGAGAGGCATTGAAGACCCCAAAAGAGATGGCTCGATGACATAAAGCTGTTGGCTGGAACACGCTGGTTCCAAGTGGCTCAAGACCGAAGACGATGGAAGCATATGGAAGAGGCCTACATCCAGCAGTAGATTGAAATAGGCTAGAAAAGAAGACGAAGAAGATATCATTGATCTCATAATATAAATGTCGTATGTTTTAACCTATTGTAACACTTGGATTTCTTGAGGGTAGCATTAGTGAATAGTTTTATCGTAAACTACTTCTTTATTTCAGCAGTAATCAATATTTTTCTACGACAGGCAGAGGATACAGTAGATATTATTCTACCGTTCACGTCCACAATTCCAGGTTGCATGTTTTAAGGGTTTAGCGCACTCCACTTCTGCTGTGTCACGCTAGTTCACCAGGTTTATCAGTCTGGGCATTTGGCATGATTGTAGTGAAACTACGAGCGGAAGATTATATAGCCATTTGATAACAAGAAATGCCGATGAACTTCGATGAGTGGGCTGCTATTATACTAAGGATATAAATGTTGCCTCGAAGTTCAGACAAATAGTCTTACCAAATTTCTCGTGAGTCAGGCTATTCATAAAGCATTTTTTCTTTCTTTCTTTCTTTCTTTCTTTCTTTCTTTCTTTCTTTCTTTCTTTCTTTCTTTCTTTCTTGCAAACGTTACAATTCTCCTACCTCATAATTTGTACGTCTCTTATTAACTTGCTATGAATTCCTTTATCTTCAGCTCACCCAAAAACACTTTGATCTTTCTCCGAAAATGAACTATGTATTTTCTTGGTCTTATATATATTTATACAAAATTCCATTATTTATTTACTTATGTTTGTTGCTAGTGGTTTAACGTCACACTCGTGGAAGGATTTTGGCAACACAACGATGAGAAAGAGCAATGATTAGCAAGGTAGAGGGTGTGGTCTTAATTAAGGTGTGAAAATGAGAAACAGAGGAAAACTATCTTCAGGACTGCCGACGATGGGATTCGAAACTACCATCTCCCGAATGCAAGCTGACAGCTGTGCGACCCTAGCCGCTCTCACGCTGTGGGTGGAAGCGGTAGAATAACACCCACGGTGTCCCCCGTCTGTTGTAAGAGGTAACTATAAGGGGCCCCAGGGGCTCATAACTTGCGAGCGTGGGTTGATGACCCCGTCATTGCTTCCACTTGTGTCAGGCTCCTCACTTTCATTTATCCTATCCGATCTCCTTGGCCAATTCATTTCTTCCAACCCGACGGCATTAGATTTCCGAGGCCTAAGTAGCCTTCTATTTTCGCGCCTTTGGTGGCTCTTGGCTTTCTTTGGCCGATATCCACATTTTTCGATGTGTTGGATTCGTTCCATTTTTCTCCCTGATTGGTGTTAATAGAAGGTGGTTGCCCAGTTGTACTTCCTCTTAAAACAATGACCACCACCACCACCACCACCACCACCACCACCACCACCACCACCACCACCACCACCACCACCTTAACTGCTTGGCCAACTTGCTCGGTACAAAATGCCATCATACAGTTGGAACAGAAATTGATTGTACGGGGTTTACTGATTTATTTAGCACGATTTGCTGAAATGACATGTTATTAAAAAGCAAATAAATGTCTTTAAACCATCCAGTAACTTTCTGCGTAAGTTACCTGAAATTCGAATTACTGAGATTATGTTTGTCCAAAGCAATATTATATGAATCTAATCTTCCACTATTGTGCATTTAATTACTAAATGATTCAAATCTCCTGATCAGTAGGACGATCCCCCTCTAGGTGGTGGCTATAGAATAAGACACACAGTATCCCCTGTCTATCGAAAGATATGACTGAAAGGGGCCGCAGAGGCTCTTAACTTAGGAGCGTGGTTGGGCGGCTACGCGTAGCCCTAGTCTTTTCTTTGGCCGATACCTTCATTTTTCGAAGTGTTGGACTTCTCCCAATTTCCCTTCCGATTAGTATTAATAGGGGACGCTTACCTAGTTGTACGTCCTCTTAAAACATTAGCTGAGTCCTGCCATTGCGTCCTCTTACATGTGCCAGGCTTCTCATATTGGCCCCCCTGTGGGTGGGGGCGGTAGAATGACACCCACGGTATTCCCTGCCTGTCATAAGAGGCTAAAGGGGTTCCAGCGGCTTTAACTTGGGAGCCTGAGTAGGCGACCACGGGAGCCTTAGCTGAGTCCTAACATTGTTTCCACTTACCTGTGTCAGGCTCCTGACTTTCATCTATCCTCTCCGAACTCCCTTGATCAACTCTTGTTATTTTCCGACCCCGACAGTATTAGGTTTACGAAGCCTGAGGATTCTTTCACTTTCACACCCTTCATGGCCCTTGACTTTCTTTGGCCGATGCTTTCATTTTTCGAAGTGTCGGAGCCCTTCCATTTCTCCCTCTGTTTAATGTTAATAGAGGATAGTTGCCTAGTTGTAGTTCCTCTTAAAACAACAATCACTACCACCACCTCAGTGGGATAAGTTACGACTTACTTTATTTAGCAAGGGATAAACTAAACTAAATTTGATAATTATCAATATTTGCAACGTGGGTCACAACAGATATAATTTCTCACAAATATATCGTTGTGAAATCCCGGAGTTCAATAATTTATTTCACTTACGCGATACTCATGATGTGGGTGTAATATTTCTCATATGATCGCAACAGCCTCATCATACATTCTAAACGCTACTGCTGTTGGATTCTAAGTTTTAATACAGTGTAACTAATATATGCCCTTATCACGATTAAGTTATACTGATTTATTCCCGGGGAGTTTGCCCATCCGGGAGATAGTGGGTTCGAACCCCACTGTCGGCAGCTCTAAAAATGGTTTTCCATGGTTTCCCATTTTCACACCAGGAAAATGGTGGGGTTGTGCCTAAATTAAAGCCACGGCCACTTCCTTCCCATTCCTAGGTCTTTCCTTTCCCATCGTCGCCATAAGACCTATGTGTGTCGATGTGACGTAAAGCACATTGTAAAAAAGTCAGCTTCAGAAATACGTATTAAGGACTAATTACACGTGATTCCTCCTGCAATTCTAAAAATAAATCCTTAAACAAGCCAAACTGACTTGATCAAAACCAAACAGCCCCGAAGGGACTTGGCCTACCAAGCGACCGCTGCTCAGCAGATTACGAGGTGTCGTGCGGTGAGCACGACGGATCCTCTGACCTGATCTTTCACCGAAAATCCCTCACTACCTCTACTCCTACACAGCCTATCATTTACAGTTCAGATAGAGCTGACGACTAATTAACCTATATCTCGTTTTCCAGGATGAATGTTAAGGGTGTTCCATACTGCACCTACCCGAGAAAGGGCTGTCGAGAAATTGATTCTCTCAAGATTTAAAATCTATGGAAGGAAACATACCGTACACATACATTTTATATGTATACATCGATGCAAAATGAAGCTTGCCATATCTAACACCGGTGGAAAGGAGAGAGAATTGGATTGAACCATCCTCTTCGATTTTAGCTCTAACTCCAGGAGACACCCCTGTGGGTGGGGGCGGTAGAATAACACACACGGTATCCCCTGCCTGTCGTAAGGGGCGACTAAAAGGGGCCAGGGGCTATCAACCTGGAGGGCGTGGGCTGGCGACCACGGGGAAGTTATCTGAATCCTGGCATTGTTTCCACTTACTTGTGTCAGGCTTCTTACTTTCAGCTGTCCTATCCGAAATTTCTTCGTCTACTCTTGTTCTTTTCCGACCGCAACGGTAATAGGATTCCGAGACCTAGGGAGTCTTTCACTTTTTCGCCCTTCGAGGCCCTTGTCTTTCTTTGACGGATACCTTCACTTTTCGAAGTGGAGGATCCCTTTTATATTTTCCCTCTGATTAGTGTTATTAGAGGATGGTTGCCCAATTTTACTGACTCTTAAAACATTGAACACCACCACCACTACCACCATTTCAGGATTATTTTATTCCAACGCAAATCTCTTTTCAATTTCGGATTCTTTGATAACGACCTTTCTGTCTCGTGCAACTCCCCCGGATTTTTTAAAATGAAAAGTTTTACGAAATGCTTTCGTGAGCGAGTTTTGCTCAAAACATTAATGCTGATGCACTTACCCAAATAATATTTCAACACTCGAATATCGAATATTCAGTAATAAGTTTTAGTACGCCTGGATGCGTTGTCTTTGATGCTCCTGACGATGTTATCTAGGATACTGAAGATTCAAGTTGCTCAACTCCCAACTGCAGAAATTAATAATTTATATGACGTGCTTGTTGTCGTATACATACTTTCTTTATTATGACTCATAAAAATGTCCAATTACCACTATGACATATTACTGTAGTATATACAATAAACACTATATAGAGCTGAATTCTACTTATTCTGTATTAGGCATATATCAATATCTGTCAAGAACTTTGTAAAGTCTAGCACCATGGCAAAATATTCAACGTCACGGCCCTCGGTTCAGAGGATCCTGGGTTCGATTCTCGACCGGGTCAGGGAAGAAACAGTGGAAGAAGGATCTGACAGACACTTTACTAACATTTCTTGTCAGTCCAGTTTACGTTCGTGTACAGAGACTATGTGAAACCTATCTTGTTGATATTCTCGTTGCTTTTGTCTGTAAGAGTAACGCTTGCTTTTTTTCTTTTTGCGGTCAATAGATTCCAGAATTGAAGGAAATGTACTGAATGAGCTACTAAAATAGTACTTTCATGGATTGAGTGAGGGAAACGGTAGACATGTGCAGAGTGGTCACTGTAAGTGGCTGGTTTGAATCACGAATCTCCGAACCCCCTCTGGGTGGGAGCGGTAGAATAACACCTACTCTAGTCCCTGCCTGTCGTAAGAGGTGACAAAAAAGGCGCTAGGGGATCTGAAATTTGGAGCGTGGGTGGGCGATCACGGAGCCCGTAGCTGAATCCTCGCATTGCCTTCACGTACTTGTGCCAGACTCGTCACTTTCATCTATCCTATCCGACCTCCCTTGGTCAACTCTGGTTCTTTTCCGACCCCGACGCTATTAGAGCACTCGAGGGCCCAGTTGTCTTTCATTTTCACGTCCTTCGTGGCATTTGTCTTTCTTTGGCCGACACCCTCAATTTTCGAAGTGTTGGATGTCTTCTATGTTTCTCTCTGATTAGTGTTATATAGAGGATGGTTGCATAGTTGTACTTCCTCTTAAAATAATCACCACCACCATTATATTATTATTATTATTATTATTATTATTATTATTATTATTATTATTATATTTATATTATATTGTTAAGACTAACAGCCCCCGAGCTAGAGAAATTAACCAAACGCGATTAAAATCACCGACCCAGCCTGGAATCAAACCCAGTGCTCTCTGAAGTGAAGGTCACTACGCTGACCTTCCAGCTGAACTGTTACCCTATAGATTCATTCTATTCAATTTATGCAATGCATTTCTGATTCATTGAATAAATTAGCCTACATCCTATATTACACAATCTATTTTTCTCAGGATTTTCCCCACTACGGTCTACCTTTGTCGTGTGCCGGAGGGGCATGGCCCATTTTTTTTTTTTTTCTTTTTCAGAATCTGAGGGAGACCAAGGTGACGATGGTTAGACTCGGTTTCTAATGCTGTAAAGATAAGATGTGCGGAAATAAATGAGACCACACAGTTAGTTGCAAATGGAGGATTGTGGATGGTGGCTTTCAGACTAAATGCTGAAAAGCCTAACAGCCAAAACATGAAAGGTATGTAAGTAAAATTAGTCATCTACGCTGGAAGAGATTTTTGGTTGAACATTAAGAATAAAATGACGCTGAAAGAAAACTGATTACTTAATTCCGTACTTGTGAACGTCCATTAAAGTCTCTTTCAACCATAACCAATTCCGGCCGCTAGTAGAGCTGAAGTTACACGGAATACAGCACAGACTCCGAATTTGCTCCATTCATCTGTGTTATTCTGTGGTCTTTGCGGATCTCGCCATCCTCCCCCGCACCACTTGACCCTCGTCTGCCTGTCTGTCTGTCTGTCTGTATGCCCACCACGTTCCTCTCTTGTCCCGTCCTGCTTCCTTCCTTCTTCCTTTCATTCCGCCAGCACTCCCTTGTGTCTCTGCACGCCCCTCCCCCATTGTTTATTGTTTATTGATTACTCTGGGGTTGCCTCTACCTCCTCACACACACGCGGCAAGCAATGTTACTCATGAAAGTGCTAAGTACCCATGTTATAACATTTCTCGCAGGGATCAAATGCGGAACTTGCATCTCACGCACTCATTCCCTCCACGATATCCCTAAAGATTATTTATGTTACATCTTCATTTTCGAGACTTACTACGATCTTAACAATCATGTTTCCAAAGAAAGAAAAATAAGCCATCTGATTTCTCAAAGAATGGTGATATCGGACAGAGGAGATTGGAATCATAAAAGGCACAAAAAGTGGAGACTTCTTGTGTCTTACAGACAAGCCATTGCGGTTGGAACGGACCGTTATCTTATCAAGCGAGGTCAGACAGGAAGGAGTAAGCAGAAGAGCACTGAGAAGGTACTTGAAGGAACAAAAGACTCAGCTGATGCTCTTGTATTTCTTCAGGACTCCCAAGCTGCAAATTACTGAAAAAATGCAAAAAGATACGAAAAACTGATCATTTGCCTACGCTTAACATAATTTAAATGGCGTTAACTCTTCGTAAACCTGTCTTCCGTTCAATACTTCCTATAGTGAAACTCATCATGGGCTATGTACATTCACCCCTGTTGGTGAGGGTGATAGATTAACACACGAGGTATTCCCTGCCTGTCGTAAGAGGTGACTAAACGGGTTTCCAGGGGCTTTTAACATGAGAGCGCGGTTGACAACCACGGGGCCGTTAGCTGAGTCCTACCATTGCTTCCACTTACTCGTGTCAAGCTCTCCACTTTCAACTATCCTATCTGACCTTCCTTGGTCAACTCTTATTCTTTTCCGACCCCGACGGTATTACGTTTTGAAGGTCTAGGGAGGCTTTCATTTTCATCCCCTTCGTGGCCTTTGTCTTTCTTTGGCCCAAACCTTCATTTTTTCTAATGTTGGATCCCTTTCATTTCCCCCCTCTTATTAGTATGAATAGAGGATAGTTGCTTAGGTGTACTTCTCCTTAAAACCGTAATCACCACCACCACCACCACCACCATCATGTTCATTGTTGAATGTTGGCTTTATTCTATAAGCACAGGGAACAATAATTCGATTCCAGGTCGTAGTTTTCACTTGAGGTAGTTTTGGTAAAAGCCCATATTCACCTTTAATGAGATAGAGTGTTGACAGCGCGTGATACCTTCTTGTATGAGCTAGAAGTTTGTTACGTCGTCTTGTCACAGACGACGGCAGTGCACTCAGTCCTGTGGTGAAAGGGGTGGAGTTGGCACTCATAGAGTCTATCAATGTATGTATATGAGTGAGATAGTCAGATATATGTAACAGCATATTCTAATATGGTGAAGAAAGCAAAGGGATCTTGCCTCACATTGCTTCTTCAGTGAATTCTTAACATGCTATGGTAACTGGTGATAGAGTTGTTGAGGATCCAGCTAGCTTTTGGTCAAGTACTGAACACACAGGACGACTAAATCGAATCCGGCAATCCCTGCTGTCTTAGTTCATAGTAGCGTTTAAGGAAAGAAATCTAACTAGCAAGTTTACTAAGCGACAGGGGTTCTGTTGCTCTAAGCTTGCATTCGAGATATTGAAGGTTTGACCCCACTATCGGCAGTCCTGAAAATTGTTTCCTATGGTTTCTCATTTTCATACCAAAGAAATACCACGGTTGGATCTTAATTAAGATCCACCTCCCAAATCCTATCTCTCTCCTTTCCCATAGTCGCTGAAAAGATATACTGTATGTTGTAAGTGCGACGTCGAACCACCAGTAAGATTGTTGTTATACGGTGTACGCTGTGTGTGTCCGTAACACAATAAATATGCATTTCTGACCATTGGTTCCGTCTCATTATAATCGGTTGTGGACACCCCACTATCACCTGTGTCCATGGTGAGGTGTGTTACTGTGTGCAGTGCATGTCGCGTAGTCATAGAAGGAGTGAAGTTTATCTCCGTGGTTATCAGTTTACGAGAGACAAGGTTGTACACGCCACAGAGAGCCGCCCAAGGTTTCCGCCAAACATATGTTCTAACACCAGACTTTGATGAGATGGTGTTGGCCCTCCCAGCAGTAAGCACCCATCAACTTGCCCGTGAAACGCACACTTCGAAGGATTCAGTGTGGAGAGTACTGGCGGAACAGGTATTACACCAATATCATAAAGACCAACGCACACTTCGAAGAATTCAGTGCGGAGAGTACTGGCGGAACAGGTATTACACCAATATCATAAAGACCAATGAATTTTGAGCCCCGCATTCACTTCTGCCAATGCAGTGCTATAGTGCAGAACTTTGTACAGTTTGTTTTGTTCACAGATAAGACCTCATTCACCCGTGAAGGTGTTTTCAACAGCCGCAACAGCCAGGTCTGGAGTGAGGACAATCCCCACACCACCCACATCAGTCTACGTATGGGCGGGCATTGTCCAAGATCACCTAATGGGACCTTATTTGCTGTCTCCCCGTTTGACTGGTCCACGTTACCTGATGTTCCTACGATATGTGCTGCCACATTTCCTGAAGACTGTACCCCTTGTTGTCCGCGAGCACTTGAACAACACGTACCCTCATCGTTGGACTGAAAGGGGAGTTCCTTCCCATGGCCAGCGCGATCGCCGGATCTCACACCTCTGGACATTTTACTCTGGGGATACGTCAAGTCGTTGGTGTATGAACCCTCGTAGAAACAGATGAAGACCTGCTTGCTAGGGTCCAAGATGCATGCCTCCTGATATAACAAACATCAGGGATCTTTGAGAGAAAGCGGTAGAACTTCATGCACCATTGCCATGCACGCATTGAGACTGGAGATCGTCGCTGGAGATCGGTTGTGGAGCTACTATCACCTGTTTCAATTCGACCCGAAAGGTTTGAGACAACTTCTATTTAGTCTTTACTCTCATAGGAGTAAAATGTACAATTATGAGGTAATATGTGTGTATGTGTTCTGTCAGATTTTGAACGTCTTACGCAGTTTGAATAAACTGTACATCAACAAAGTTTTAAGGTTGTTTTACTCCTATACTGTTTGATATCGTCATTTCTGTCCAAAAAGATCTCACGCAATCTACGTACGGTATATTATCTGTGCCCATAGCCCACTCTGTGAACTTCAGATTGAGTTCCTACCAACATGTACTAGTAAGTGAAACTTGCATACGATTGAATTTTCGCTTAATAGCGTAACTCCTAGTTCTCTGTACAAAGAGTTGTAATGCACTTTGTAATAACAGCTAGTCAGTATACGCGACTAAATATATATCAATATATATTGATCGTTCAACACGTTGAAGATATAATACGATTTTGTGTAAGTGTAAACTTTTCTAAGAATTATTTACTGATGTGGTCTGTCTAGTTGAGACCATAAAGGTGTGTGTGATTCACTCGAAACGACCTGAGTTCGATTATTCAAGAGGAAGTGGAGGAAGGTTGTAGACGTGTAAGGTAGAGAAAATGGCTCTTGAGTCAAATCGGACAAATCATGTACTTGTCGTAAGCCATTCATTAGAGCAACATTTGTACCAGTTATAGGTTCCCTCAAATGAGGCGTTGGTAGAGCCTAACTGCATCTGTTAAAAACCCGAGGAAGAAAATTCCGAAAAATATTAGGAACATGTGAGACATAAATTTAAACATCCTATGTTTGCAAAACCGGCTCTGCGGTGTCGGGGTAGCATGCCTGCCCGTTACCTGAAGTCCCAGGTTTCTATTCCCGGCCAGGTCAGGGATTTTTTTATCTGGAACTGAGGGCTGGCTCGAGGTCCAACCAGCTTATGTAATTGCAATGAACAGCTATCTGACGGTGGGATGGCGGCCCCGGCCTAGAAAGCTAAGAATAACGGCCGAGAGGATTAGTTTCTGACCACACGAGACCTCATAATCTCCTGGCCTTTGGGTTGACAACGGTCGCTTGGTAAAGTTTAAAATTCCGAGGAGAAAAGTCGATTGCACATGAGATGAGATGAAGTTCTTGTAACTTACGATTCCGCAGTACAATAACTTTTGTATTTGTCACAATAATGTCACCTAAGCAGTGCAACTGTTATTAGCTACCGTTCTCGGAGGCCCGATTTCGATTCCCGATGCTGCGAGAAATTTAAGATTGGCATGAGGGCTGGCGTATGGTTAGAAAGGCACATGCAGCTCACTTCCTTTAAGAGTATGCCTAAAAACGCTGTACCACCTCGGAACGAGGAAACGAATTTTGTGCACCTCCTAGAAGGCGCTACACTTTGGAATATAATGTTATTCGCACTGAGTAAAATGGTAGATATGGGGAAGTCCTAATATGTAATACTAAAAAATTAATGTTATTAGTCTTATAGATAATACATTTTCCGATAATTTTATGTCTTATATCGTTTTACCGCGCCGGCTATGATAACAGAGATATTAATGAAATTAGACTTTTGTTTCTCAGTCTATCAACGCGAGCCACGAGAATATGGTAAGGTAAGGTAAGGGGTTGTTCTGCCCGAAGGTAGGTCCCAACCTCCGCAGAGGTATTCCTGAGCCGGAGTTTACTTGCGGTAGGGTGGCCAGTTCCTTTCCGCTCCTCCATTCCCTTACCCCCCACCAACAGCGCGTGGCAACCCATCCAACTCCTGACCACACCCAATGTTGCTTAACTTCGGAGATCTCACGGGATCCGGGGTTTCAACACGGCTACGGCCGTTGGCCCGAGAATATGAGTGAACATAATTTAGTCTCTTAGTGCATATCAACGCTAGCCACGAGGATATAAGTGAACATAATTTAGTCTCTTAGTCCATATCAACGCGAGCCAAGACAAAAGGGGTGAACAGAATTTAATAAAAATGGGTGTGCATAGTTGAAGATTAAGGCACTAGAATCCAGGTTATAAACAATTTTCTTCACGCGAACTGAAATTATTTCTAAAATATCTATGTAATTAGTGGTCCTGTCTATAAAATATACATAACACACGTTATAGAGAATACAATTTCCGATCATTTATTTTTGCCTTACGCAGTTTTACCGCACCAAGTATGATAATATAATTAATGAATTTAGACTTTTTTTGCTTAATCCATATCAACGCCGAGCATCGCTAACATGGAAATATTGTTCAATCGGAGACATGATATAGGCTTTTGGGCTTATGCCGTGTCAAGAAAATAAGGTGAATTTCTTTCTCTTTCGCAGAGAACTGTGCTCTGCGTCATCAGAAGAAAATCTCGACTGTCCACGAGGAAGGCTTCTTAAACAATGAGCTTTTGAATTTAGACGTTATAATAGAAGTGGAAACGGTACGTTCATTCGTCACCAGATGACTCCCCGAACGCGGTATAGCGCTAGCGTTCGAAGCGGAAGCTGACGGAACCATCATAAGCAGAGGGTCACATAACATGTGTACGCAACATGTGACATTGACAGGTGTATGACATTGACATAAGCCTGGAATGAAACATCTGGCGATGAGGAACGTACGATTTAGAAAACACCAAGACGAAATAACGATAGTGAAGGGACAGGGAAGGGAAATGTGTGAGACTCATAAGGTCCGCTGTTATACCCGCGCCCAATTTAACAAGAGGCGAGAGGAGAGCTCGGAAGGAACTTAGAGATGATTCTGAACTGACCATTCTCTCAGCTGATAAGGGCAATGTGACACTGGCGAGTATAAGAATAAGATCTCGTCTATATCGTCAGAGCCTGTTTACAGACTGAGCTCACGTGACTCCACCACTTGTGTGTCCAACGGCATCGTGAAGCTCTTAAGGCAATCTTCAGAGGAGGCTAAACCTCTGTTCCCGGGGGATCCAGTGCCGCCTAGATTTCAAGGACTGCCTAAGATCCATAAAAAAACATGTTCCCCTCAGACCTATTGTTAGTGCGAGAGGTTCTCCTATGAATGCTCTGGCTAAATACCTAAGCAAATTGCCTCAGCTACACATAGGACTTACTGAATCATACGTCAGGGACTCTCAGTATTTCGTCAACAAGCTGCCAACCATAATCCTCCAACCCAATGCACGTTTGGTGAGTTTCGATGTGGAGTCCTTGTTCACTAAAGTGCCGATTGACTCGGTCATGTCTCTCATTGAACACCTGTTCCCTGAGGACATTACTGTGCTATTTTCCCACTGCATGACTTCCAGCTATTTCCTGTGAGGTGGGAATTTTTACGAACAGACGGACGGAGTGGCTATGGGAAGTCCACTTTCGCCCGTAGTGGCTAATTTCTTTATGGAGCATTTTGAAGAGGAGGCTATTGCTTCGGCACCCGTCAAGCCTATGATATGGTGGAGGTATGTTGATGATGCATTTGTGGTCTGGGCAAAAGGTCCTGAGAAATTTCATCTATTTCTAAACCACCTAAATCAGCAAAATCCTTCAATTAAATTCACTATGGAGATGGAGTCTACCAAACTCGATAGCTGCAGTCGCTTAAGTGCGGCCAGTATCCAGTATTCGGGATATAGTAGGTTCGAACCCCGCTCTCGGCATCCCTGAAGATGGTTTTCCGTGGTTTCCCATTTTAACACCAGGAAAATGCTGAGGCTGTACCTTAATTAAGGCTATGGCCACTTCCTTCCCACTCCCAGTCCTTTCCTGTCCCATCGTCGCCATAAGACCTATCTGTGTCGATGCGACGTAAAGCATTAGGACATACCGTCCATTGTAAGCCTACCCACACAAATCGCTATCTTCATGCAGATTCTCACCAACATCCAGCATAAAAACAAGGCATTCGCCAAAAGGGCGAGGCGAATATGTAAGCCATTAAATATCCAGGTGGAGATGGACACGCTGATAGCGCCCTGCATCCCAGAGAAACGACCAAGCAAAGGACACAGAAGGAAGAAGTGAAGGAAATTGGCTACTTGCCTTACATTCACAACACCACAGATCGAATTGCCAAGGTCCTGCGCAAACACAATATAAAAACCGCGTTTGACACCGCCACTGAAATTGTTCACAGTCTTGGTAAAACCAAGGACAAATTGTCTCAAATTTTACATCTTGGGGTATACGAAATTCCCTGTACTTGCGGTAAGGTATACATCGGCCAAGCATGCCGGTCCATTGGTACCCGTATCAAAGAACATGAACGTGAACAGTACAGGTCCAGGATTATACGAGAAGCTGTGGAAATACGTAGAAATCCTAACAATTTCAACAGGGACACTGGCTATCAATTAAGTAATACCTGCTTACCAGCCAATAAGGATTTACGTAGGTAGTTCCCTTCCCTGTCCCTTCACTACTGATATTTCGTCTTGGTGTTTTCTAAATCGTACGTTCCTCATCGCCAGATGTTTCATTCCAGGCTTGTGTCAATGTCATATGTTACGTACACATGTTATAGACTGATTATGATCATTCCGTAAGCTTCCGCTTCGAACGCTAGCGCTGTACCGCCTTCGGGGAGCCATCTGGTGACGAATGAACGTACCATTTCCACTTCTATTATGTCTTTATTCAAAAGCTCAGTATTTTAAGAAGCCTTTTTTCGTGGGCAGTCGAGATTGTCTTCTTATGATGCAGAGCACAGTTCTCTGCGAAAGGTAAAGAATATCACCTTATTTTCTTGACACGGCATAAGCCCAAAAAGCCTATTTTATCATGTCTATAAGTACGCGCCGTTTAAGCATCAACGGCAACATTGTTCAATCGTGTTAACTTGCGATGGTGGTGAGTTTTGTCGTGATTAGCTTAAAGTGAAAACAATGTTGCCATCAGCCCATATCGATGAGGAAAATTATGAAGATTATTATCAAAATGAGAAAAAAATCGTAAAGGAGCGATCGCTTGAAGAATAAGACAAGAGGGAGTCATGAAAGGAGGAGAAGGACTCACTTTACATTACATGCCGTATTATCACAGAGTTGGAAGAAAACTAAAGTTGTGGGTTCGAACCCATCAGTCGGCAGTCCTGAAAATGGGTTTCCGTGGTTTCCCATTTTCACACCAGGCGAATGCTGGGGCTGTACCTTAATTAAGGCCACGGCCACTTCCTTCCCATTCCTAGGTCTTTTCGATCCCATCGTCGCCATAAGACCTATGTGTTTCAGTGCGACGTAAAGCAAATTGTTAGAAAACAAAAACAAAACTAAATGAGAAAGTTACAGTATCGACAGACCATAAAACTAATCAAAAATAACATTATATTGATGATTGTTTGTTTGTGTTTTGTCTCTTCTGCTGCCACTTATCTCCAATAGATGGAATTACTGCTGCCTCCCAAATAATACAGCCCAGAACAACACCCACTTCCCCTGTAATGGCATAATGATAGTTTACTGTGTGTTTTTCGCTGGATATTCAAGTATTTCGCGGCGTATTTGCAGTAGAAGTATACCTGGACATGCTGACAGTCACTTGTTTACTACGTAATCAATATAATTACGTCGTGTTTGGAAATATTTTAATTTTTTTTTTTTTTTTTTTGCTAGTTGCTTTACGTCGCACCGACACAGATAGCTCTTATGGCGGCGATGGGACAGGAAAGGTCTGGGAATGGGAAGGAAGCGGCCGTGGCCTTAATTAAGCTACAGCCTGGTGTGAAAATGGGAAACCACGGAAAACCATCTTCACAGCTGCCGACAGTGGGGTTCGAACCCACTATCTCACGGATACGAGCTCACAGTTGCGCGCTCCTAACCTATTTTAATTTGAACTGACGGAGAGAACGTTGTGCCTCTTCCAAATAGTACTCAATTTACATCTGCCACACATGTATACTTTGATAGTATAAATATATTATGTACCGTATTTGTATTATTTATTTACATTACATTTACATTTAGGAATGGCTTGTTTGTTTGTTTATATTTTACTAACATGCAGAAGTAACATGTGGTTTCAATTCAGCGCGTGAAATATCTAAACTAGTGATTTTTCATTGATGTTTTCATCTTAATACCTTTGTAAATGTGTGATTTATAGCGTAGAGTTCATAGTGTGTCGTTTTAGTGTATAGAAAAGAGGTAATTATAGTGTTAAGCATGTAAGGCCTAATCATGCCACCGTAACGCTTAACTGATATGTAAACACATCCAAATATTTCACATATATAGTGATATTCCAAGGGAATAGCATTTGTCACCAACTTGAATAGTTTAGATCAATTAATCACAAAGAGCGCACTTAAACTGGGATTTAAAAACACTCCGTAGTGCTCTTCTTATGGAATACCGCCTTGTTTTGCCCTACATCAGCTGATCGCTCAGAGCTTAATGTTGGTGCCACGCTTGACCCGTAGAAACATAGGGAGCGACCTCCCTATCCGTTTGTATGCTCGAAGGAACTAAGCATAAACAAAGCAAGTGCTCCTCGTGGTCTATTGCACCGTGCGCTCGCTGCCATCTTACTACGCCAGTCATCTTCTATTCGGCTTATTGCTACCCAAGCTACCAGCCATCCATGTATAGAGATCAGTGGCTCAGAGGCACTGACAGGAATGAAGACTGTGCACAATGCAGAGCCAATGTTCACCGCTGTCTGTGGCTAGGTCATTCCAGCTCTGGAATTTGGCATTGTTAGAAGGCCAGCAAAGTACTATTCGTGTAAAGTAAGAAACTGCCGTTTTGTTTTATTTTATTTTATGTAGCATTTCATAAATGATAGGATTGTTTCTAACTGCGAGATTCCAGTCGGCTGATATTGTATTCCGACGAGAATACTGACGCCATTGTCGAGTTCAGTTTAATATTTGTCTGTGTCTGTTACAGCATAACGAGAAAACGGATGGGTGGATTGTAATGATATGTGGAAGATCAGTTTAGAATAACGTCCAGTAGGATCTTAGCTGTAGCCTTAGATGTCCAAACGTTTTCACCAGGAGAGGTTGCTTCAAAAGGGGCCAAAAGTATAAAACTCGATGTATCTCTCTTACGGTCCAATTTACACGAAAATAGTTCAAGGTGAAATTTTGTTATACATCTTCTTTCCAATACAGTGAAAAGTAAGGGAAATATCAGCGGCAGTCGTGTAAAAAGGACCGGTAACTAACTCTATAGACCAGGGCCTCTCAAACGCCCTAAATCTCACGCGTACAAACTGGAACGCAGAGTTCCTATGCACAGTGCATCGGTTCCACTCGGCTAGGCTCGGACCAATGCTTCGTCTCTGGGCTACTCGGCTAAGCTCGGCTCAACTCGGCTCGGATGTGGAGCGCTACGAAGCAAGTGAGGAAGAGGGAGACAGGCGAAGCGAGCGAGATAGGCGTGGGGAAAGGGAGAGACGGCGATATGGCTCCAAATCGAGGAGTGGGGGTCTGCACTCTGGTCAACCAACCGAAGTCGTCTTTTCCACCGTGCACAGTGCATGCACTCTGAGAGGCCCTTCTATAGACTGTAAAAAAGAGTTGCTATGAAGATCGTTCCGGCAACGTTTTAAAGGCTTTTTTCACGAGTTATGTTCCCCCATAGTCGTTGTTTCGGAGGCAGCAGACCCAGTTACCGAGGAGAAAAGATATCAGTTTAAGAGTGACCTGTTTACATGTATCGAAGCTCACAACCTTAGGCTAAGTCATAGCTGTGAGACTAACCAGGTCTTTAAAGAACTTGAGAATAAATATATAAAATAAGAGTTTTGTCTGTGCATTGCACAACATGTAAAAAGAATGGTATGTCTGTATCGGTCGTGCCCACAGTAACAAGGAAATGAACTTTTAAGTTTTCCGTCATGTCTGTCTGTCTGTCTGTCTGTCTGTCTGTCTGTATGTATGTATGTATGTATGTATGTATGTACGGGCATCACGAGAAAATACCTGAAGAGAATTTAATGAAAATCGGTATGTAAAGTCTGGGTATGATGCACTGTAATCTAGGCTATAAATAATATTATTCACGTCCAGTGTAACGGTAATTCACGGGAAGGCCTAAAATTCAATTCTCAAATATTTATGTTATTAATGTTCCTACCTATAAATACTAGGTAACTAATACAGAATTAAATTTCCGATCATTTATGTCTTATACATTTTCACCGTACCGCCTATGACAACAGAGATATTCATGATTTTCTATTTTTGTTGCTAAGTCCATATTCCACCCATAAGACGATTAGCCTGATGGATGCGTTAACTAAATTACTAAAAATCATACATGTGAATACTACAGATAGCAAAGAAGGGCCAACAATTTCACAAAGTTCCAGGCAGAGACCACACAGGCTGGATATGTATCCCCAGAAACTATTTAAAATCACGTACCGGAGATAGGTTTGGCTAAAAGCTTTCTCCAATAAAATTTTATGACGCCGCTAGGTGCGAAACTTGCTACAACGTTTTCTCACGGGAAACGGGACAACGGAATGCGGCGCACCCAATTGTGTGAGAAAGACAGAGGGAATACCTGTCACCCCTCGACGAAAAATGGTTTCACCCGAGCCAAGACACGCGGCAAGATTTTAGCCAATCAGAAATTCCAAAATTTAACCGCCTTGTTCCAGCGGGAATATTTATCCAGTATTTCGTGATTTGGTGACGAGAGAAGTAGAAATATATCGTGTCCTAATCTAGAAATAATATTTGGAGGATCATTTATGTGAATATGTGATTAATTTATTCCGTAAATAATAAGTTATCAGCATTGTGTGGAAGAATGGTTTCGCCCATGAAACTGAGTCTCATGGCGGGAAAGTGCCATGTAGCGAGAGTAAATAGGCCCTATGACGCGTTTCAACGATCATTCCTGATAGTGGAGTGCAACAGGTGAATCACACCAAATTTTGGAATCATTAGAATGCAGTTACTGAACATTAAATCTACGGGCAGTTGAAAACTTAATCCAAAGTGTCATATCACTACGCCACACCCCTCCAGTTGGATCACTCGGGAGGCGGAGTTCCCAGAATTTACAAAACTGGTGGCAACACTATGCCGATCACTCAGTCTTAGTTGCAATTTCTGAGCCTACAGTCAAGTCTTCAAGTGCAGCGCAGGGTGATAGTATGTGAACCTGTTACTCATATTAGTCATCGCTTAGTGTGATTCGTGAGTTTAATCAGGTGACGAACATTTGGGAGAACTCTGGTAATATTAGGAGATCAGGTCATAGAAAATTTTGACACACTTACTACAGTCAAATGTTGAGGATATTTGTTTTGTTAGAATGTTTTATAAATTGAACAATGAACGTGGTAAGCTTCACGGAGAACACAGGTTGAACTATGGGATTTTCCAGAATATTTAGTTTCCCAGCAATTTTCTAGCTCACATAACTTACACACTAGGAATTGAGTGAGGAAGTTATTACATTCTGTAGGACAATATTATTTTTATATAGTTTTCCTCTGTGACTGATCAGAAAAACACTGCAATTAAATTTGCCCATTGTATAACAATTACTGTTTCATTTGAGACATTTGGAGGGAGAGACTTGGTTACTGTTGGAAGGTAACGGGAGAAGGACTGGACGTACACTTCCTATTTCCGAGCGAGGTGAAAACTTTTAATCCCTTGTACAAACAACGGTAAGGGGCGAACTTCGCAGACCCAGTGTGAAGGACACAAACAAGCTAGGTAGTTTGTTCTTGACAATGAACACCAACTCAATGTGTGCTAATTCCATGTATACTGTGTAAATTATATTTACGTGTAAAATTCAAGAGTGCGTGTGCTTCGACAAATCTTACGAGTGCTACATAATTAAAATGGATCCAAACCGTGTGCGCGAAATGTCAGATATTTCCAGCAAGATGAGCAAGATGGAATAAACACAATGTAGCGGAGGCTGATGAGAATCCAGCCCACCTGCCGGCACCTAAGGTAAAGAGCATGTTGTATTTATGTGATATGTAATTGATGATGACGTGAATGATTCGTGGTCAATTTTAGATTAGTGATATCAGGTATTCTTGTATATATAAAATTCACGTACCGAAGGGAGCTGAGTTTTTGTAGGAGTGAGACCACGGCAATTACATCTAACGATTCGGTGTGTAAATGTCAGGGTGTCAGTAAAATCATAATAATCATTAAATAATAATCATATTCTCTTAAGTTTCCCGTTAATCTTATTTGAGTCATTTTGGACATGAGTTTTCTGTTGTTGACGTATGGATAATTTTACTTTACAGTAGGTGTTTCTTGCACAATGTATTGAACCCATGACCTTTGTGCCCTAAGAACATTATGCATAGTGTAACAAAATAATTAAAAGTTGGATTCTTGATAGCATGGATTTGACACGTGACGAGGGGGTGATTACCTTCGGTCCCACGCTCTGGGGTACGTGACGTCAACCACACGTGTCGACGGCGGAAGAATCTCAAGTCATTTTTATGAACTATTTCAAAGCGCGTGTACACGGCGTGACCACGCCAAGTCAAAAAAATATAGTGCCTATCAAAGGGGGTCAATCATCTCACAAATCGAACCCGTAAAATTTTTAAATGTCCATGAACACTACCATCAGAAATGTAGCAAGCATGTAGTCACTTTTAAGACTCTTGAAATTACAGTTTAGGTAAGTCAGAAAATTTATAAAATTTTTCTTGGCGGCAAAGGGAGAGATCCGAAGAGAGGGGGTAACTGCTATAAATATGAAGGGACGCCATGACGAAGTTTCCTTCTCCGGCATTTGTGATACAAAGCGGACGAAAAATTGTTGAGCTGCTCTGCTAAATCAAATCAACGAAAGTAGACTGAGTTCAACTGCAGATTTTAGCCATTGCGGCTAAGTCTTGACTCCATGGGGAGATAGTTTTCTTGAGAGAAATAAGTGTATCAGATAGGACGGTCAAAGTACTGAAATATTCTAATGTGATTAAGTAATTCGTGTGCCGAAATAATTATAGTCCATCGTGTGCGCCCAGCAAACAAGTGAAGGGTATTTTCTTTTTTTTATGCTTTATTCCAGGAAACCTGAAGAAACACAATGATATGTACAGCCATGAATGTAAAAATGGCTAAATAAAATGCCAGGGTCGCAGGTGAGCCCTATGACGAACAATGGTGTGACTACATAAGGTAATGTGACTTTCCATCTTACTACCTCTTATATCTCATCTCGTGATTTCTAAAAGTGTATTTGCATGGGGATATACGACGCAGTGGTCGCCCTACTAAGTTTTGTAAATGTGAGAGTACGACTAAAAGAGTCATTTGTTTTATTTTCCACTTGGATAAATTTTGAAGTCTTGCGAAAGCCGTATAATGTTGTAAAAAGGTTATTGAATAGGATTCCGAAGTGATATCACGTCCAATGTAGATCGTCATCCGTGTGAGTGTACTGCCTGTATTTTGTGATGTCAAAGTAAGATGTTCATTCGATGTAAAATTCTTCTGACTGCAATTTGACGTTAATAATAATAATCCATGGTTACTCATTTTCAATCGAGTGGAAGCGCGCTGTCGGGTGAGAACCTAGGGGATGAATTTGGTCACGGAGAGAAACGTTTTTATTTAATGCCCATTTTAAACTGTGTCTGACTGACAATAAAAAGATCTAGTAGAATGTTTCAGTCATTTCTCGTAAAAATCAAGTTATTAAATACGATATCATTTATGCGAAGTTATTCATGATTAATGCATTGTGCGATATTAGACGTCGGTATTTCTAGTGAGGATTTTATTCCAGTTCTTGGTCGATGATAATTGTGGAGCTGGGAAACAGAGGTTAGTTTTGTGAATCAGGTTGGACCTGTCATTGAAGCCGGGACACTGAAGCCCGAGGAGTGTTTTATATGAGTTGAGATGAGATGTGCGAATCAGGCTAGAGTCCTGTCATTGAAGCCGGGATATGATAGCCCGAGGAATATTTATAATGTTGGGAATGGAAAGAAATTCATAGAAATCTATAGCGGTATCAATTGGCGACGCGTATAATTAGTGTGGGCATCTTGAAGCATATCTGTGCATTTTGTTGGTTAGAATATCGTATTTGTTTAATTATGTCGGCAGAGTTTAAAGGGAACATTTGAGAAGTCAGTCAACTGTGAATAAACCAGGTGGTTCCTGTAACTGCCAAGCGAGCGAGGGGGGTGAGACACCTCAGCTATCTAACGGGACAGGCTTGGTATTGAGACTGTATTCTCGGCCAGGGAAACGTTAAAATGCTGGATTTAGTTGAAAATTCATAGCCGGTAATGATCTAAGTATTGTGAAATACTGTAATTGGGGACGTAATGAACATTGGAAACCATGAACTTTGAGTATAAGGAACAGAGTAACCCAATTTCAGGGTTGTCCAAAATATAGAGCGATGGTCGTGATTGATCGGTTTGTCTGCGAGGGGTGTGCAAAATTCAGTGATGACGAGATATGACATCGTAATTATATGGCGAGTTGTTTGGTTTGTACGTAGATTATTAGGATATCCAAGTGTTAATAACGGTTAGGATTAGATTAGATTTTTAAGCATGATATCACGAGATGTGATATATAGCTGGACATGAGTGATGTAACAAATTCTTTTCCAGCCAGATAAACATCGCAATATTGAATACACATCGCAGCTGCGTAGAAAGTTGTGAAGAAACCAGAGTCCGCGGAGATAAAATTTACTGCTCTTTAACATTTCGATAAATCATTTAAATTTATTAAATTATTAAATTCAGTGAAACCGCATTTTGAAATAACTTTAATCAAGCGAATAACTTGGAGATGCATTCTGGAAATTTTAATTTGTTGTCTGGGGAATATTAAAAAAATAAAGTAAAGATAAAAGGGACATATCCGAAGGAAATGGATTTTCTGCCACAAAGTTTGTGAGCATTGTTGTTGGTGTAATTATTGAACTTTGATTGATTGAGCAGTGAATGTGCTGGGGATAGTAAAGTGGAACTTTGGTCATCAACCGATGGAACTTAATTGTGTTTAGCCTTCAGCCTAGAAACTTGGATGGTCAGGGGGTCATCAACCTCAGTGACTTAGATTAGGACCATATGCCATTGTAGCATCCTTTCCTTGCGGTCATCATCCACAATGACTTTAAAGTAACTTAGAAGATTAGATGTCGGTCCATGACATAGACGCAGGTCACATCGATTCAATTAAGGGTCCATGCCGTAGAACCACTGTGTGGCACACACCGATTGGACGGCCTTAATTATAACCAGAGTCCAGAGTTCGTGTTACGAGGGCTGGACCATAACGAATCACTATGATGGTACATGTGGTCTCACATGGAAGCCGAATTTAAGGATTTCCAGACTTTCCTTTCTTAAATGATTAATAATTGAGATAATGGTTTCTAGTAAGAATGCCCATCAGGCAATTACGTTAAAGTCTCACACCAGTGTTCTGACCATTATGTAAAAATGATTGTGGTGTCCAGTGGATACAGTTGACTTCTATGATACCAGTGACAGATTGCTTCAGAATTTCCTGAATAATTAGGAATCTTTTAAACAGACCTTTCATTCCAGTAGATAGATTAGAATTAATGAACCCTACCTTTACCTCAGCAAGTGACGAAGAACCCGAAACGACCCAAGAGACAGATCTCATGAATTTTGCTGATAGGTAAGGAAGGTAGGTATCCCTCAATAAGGACCAAAAGGGTTCATATAAAATGGCTTCCAACGTGGTGGCATCAGTCACTTAACGATGAGGCATAAGTCACGATAACGATGAGGGAACCTAAGTCACGATAACGATAAGGATATTTTGGAAAAATCGTGTACTAGGGGAAAAGAGAAATAATGTTGAGGCTATGCCACATTATGGATGATAAAATCGTGCGCCAGAGTTGATAGTGAACTCGAAGAAATAGATAAACGCCCGATGAGTAAGGCTAGGAGATACCACTATGAGAGTAATTTATCTACTGAATGAAAGGTATAATTTAAGTGTGTTAGTGTAATTTCCCAAATTTTTGAATACTGGTTTGAGTGTTTTGGCTGATCACTTTGATCGAGTGAACATTGCAGTTCACGTTTTATTAAATAAAATCTTTAGAGAATGTTGCATTAACAGTGTGATGTGTTAGATAGGAGGATGTTGTGATGTTTATCGTTGTAGTCTTATTATACGCCGTTGAAGTCTCGGGCTCACCGATGACCTATCGTTTTCTGTTAAATACAGTATGTTTATGCAGGAGGGAGAATTGGCCCAAGGGCAGGTGGCCCAAATGATCAAGGACTTTATGGAGAGAATGGAGGCCGATAGGAAGGACTTAAGTGAGAATATTAAATGTATGAGTATGAAGTTGGATAGTACAGAGGCAGAATTGAAAGGTATGAAGGAAGTCGTAGGAACAATGGACAATAAATTAGACAGTGCAGATGTAGAATTAAAAGGTATGAAGGAAGTTGTTCAAAATGTTGACATTAAAGTGCAGGACACTCAGGATAGTTGTAAGGAAGCCAGCGTTGACGTTAGGAAGGATATTGGTGACTTTAAACACGAAATAAATCAGCAGTTTATAGAAACTCGCGAGCTACATCGTGTTCTGAGTGAAAATCAGGACAAAATTAGAGGAGACCTCGATAGGCACGTCAACGAAAGTAGGGAACTACATCAGCAGTTGATGTCAGATCAAGCTGAGCTTAAGGCCGATCTGAAGACAGAGGTAGAGAAGTTCAACATCATGCGTGAAGACGATAAGTCAAAGGTCTTCACAGCAATGAATGAACATAAGGAAATGTGTAAAGAGATAGCCGTCGTAAATGACAAAGTAGACCAGGTAGCCGAAGACGTCAAGGCAACTGTAGACCAGCGTATTGAGGCCATTGACTTAAAATTAATCCAGATGAATAAAGAGGATATGAGAAAATTAGGTACAACTCAGGAAGAAACGGCTAGGAGTATTGAGGAGGTACAAGCAGATATTGAGGAACTAGGAAAAGATCTAGGCGATACAAGGGTAGACCTGTCGAAACAACTTAAAGACACCCAAGATAAGGTCATAACACTGAGCGACGAGTTGACATCTGTTCATGAGGCTCTTAAGGGGGAAGTTAGTGCCCGGAAATTGGAACTGGATGGGTTAGTGAACAATATCGTAGGAGTCCAGGCCAAGATAGAGGAAGTGGTTAGTAAATCTCGCCGCACCTCAGATATGTCGTTCAGTTGCCCTAGCAACGCTAGTAGTCCCATACATCCTGCAGGGAACGGACACTTTGACAATTCTACCCATTCTCAGGGGCAAAACGTCACTAATGTTATAAACATGATTCGTCTTAAGGAAGATCAGCCTAAGAAATTCGATGGCAGTGGTACCCAGACGCCAAAGGGTTTTCTTAGAGAACTTAGAGAGTATATTCGCGATAATAGGATACCTGAAGAGAGGCAACTAAGGACTGTGGAACGGTACCTAGACGGAGTTGCGTCGCTGTGGTTCAAAGGTTTCCGATATAGCTTTGACACGTTCGAGGAATTTCAGACCGCATTTTTGGGCAAATTTTGGAATTTTGAGATTCAGCAGAACCTAAGGCTAGAGTTATATAGTCGCCGGTATAACACAGCAGGACCGCCGAAATTTTCGCTTTACTTTACCGAACAATTAGTTAAGTTCAAGGAACTGGAATCAGCCCCAAGTCAGCAAGAACTGGTTCAGGCTATCCAGAAACAGTTCCCACCGGATATCCAGAGAATATTAATTGCTACGAAGGTCGAAACCCCGATGCAGGCAGAATTGATATTGCGACAGCTGGACCAGACCCATTCGCATCAATCAGCCCCGCGAATAGTCAGGCATTCAGAGCCCCAGGTGAATGTCGTAAATCACAGCCAGGAGAGCGCGCCAGATAGGGAAGTTTCACGAGCAAAGAGATATGAGAATGAGGGGCGGCGGTTCGACACCAGGCCATACCAAGGTAGGAAGAACTGGGAACAGCCCAGATACCATCACGAAGAGTGGGACAGACGCCGAGACCAGTGGAGAAGAAACCAGGGTCGATACCAGGGGAACTCAGATCTAAGACGAAGGAACCCACGCGGGAATGAAGGCAACAGAAGAGGGGACGGTTACGAAAATTCCAGACGTTCTGACCGTTGGCACGGGCCTGAAGAGAGAAGGAGAGAAGGAGACCAGTATTTGAGAGAGCTGAGGTCAGGTACTGGACAGGACAAATGGAAGGACAGCATCCAACGAAGGGAAGTCAACACTGACTGTGTAGGAGCTCAAGACATGTCCCATACTGGAGCTATCCGAAAAACCTACCACCAGGATAGGGAATTAAACCCTAACGCGCCTCATTTCGACGAAAATCTGAATTCGTCAAATGAGCGGAAAAAAAACTCCAAATTTCCAGTAGTGGTTACGAGACAGGATTCCCACACACAGCCTGAATATGTTTCTCGCGACGGCTGGATAGTAGCCCAGATTGACTCCTGGATTATACAACCAGATGAATTAGTGGAAGACCACCTCAGACAGGAGGTTAGGAAAATAAGAGAGCTACCAATCATTAATGTCAGGATATGCAACTTTAAGGTGAGCTGTTTATTGGATACAGGCGCCAGCATCAGCTTAATTTCACAAAATTTCTTTAACGAATTGTCTACTCGGAAGAAATTGCCAGAAATTCCTGTAGCAAATATCAAAATTAGAGGAGTCATTCCCGACAAAACTGCCATTTGTAAAACGCAGACATTTTTGGATTTGCAGATAGGAGACATGACATTTTCGCATCCTTTTGTCATAATTTCAAAGCTGCACTATAATGTTATTCTGGGGGCAGACTTCATTTGTGAAAGTAATGCCGTCATCGATTTAGGAAGGAGAGAGGTGAAATTTAGGAAGGATGACGGACCGGAATTAGTAGCTCTAAACGAAGAATCATTGGGTCAGACTGGGAGAAGAATGTGTGAGGAAGAAGTCCATTTCACTACCGTTTGTAAGGAGGCAGAAGAGGAGATAGAACAGGGAACAGAAGAGGTCAATGAGGAAGAGTGGGATGTCCTCGAGACTGAATTGGGAAAGGCTGTAGAAGATTTGATAAATCAGAAAGTATCAGAATGCCCAGGGACGGCGGAAGAGAAGATGAAGTTGAGGGAACTACTTCACAAATATCAGGATGTATTCGATTCAAAGCCAGGATGCATTCCAAATTTCAAATATGTGTTGGCTGTAAACAGTTGGGAGCCGTTCAAACGTAGGCCGTATCCCATTCCGGAGAAACATCGCCAGGAGGCTGGAAAAATTATTAAAGAGATGGAAGAAAGTGGGTTGATTTCCAAGGCAAATACACCATTCGTTAATTCCTTAGTTACCGTTCAGAAGCCCGACGGGTCCCTGAGGGTATGCTTGGATGCAAGGGTCGTAAATGACAGACTAATCCCTGAAAATGACAGAGCTCCTCCCATCAAGGAAGTTGTTAGGAGGTTCAGGGGCAAGCGCCGCTTCACTAATATTGATCTGACCTCGTCGTATCATCATATAATGCTCGATGAGAAGTCAAGATTGTTTACTGGATTCCTGTATGACCAGCACACGTATGTTTTTAACCGTCTCGCGTTTGGAATAAAAAACGCCGGTGCAGCTCTCATACGCGCCCTAGATCGCAACCTCACCGAACAGGTTAAGGCCATAACTACGCGCTATGTCGATGACATATTGCTTTCGTCGAAGGATTTCGAGGAAAATCTTCATCATCTCGAGTTGCTACTCGAAAATCTCAGGGTGGCTGGTTTTAAGATCAACTTGAAAAAATCAAATTTCGGACAGGAGGAAGTTCTCTTCTTAGGACACATCATTGATGGTGAAGGAGTACGCCCTAACCCAGTGAAATTGCAGGCAATTGACAACTTTCCAAGGCCTATCAAGGTAAAGAACGTCCGACAGTTCTTGGGTATGAGTCAATTTTTCAGTGATCATTGCCCAAATTATACGGAGGTTGTGGCTCCATTGCAAGATTTGCTAGTAAAGAACAATCGATGGAAATGGTCTAGGGAACATGAGATTTCTTTTCGGGATACTAAGGAGATGTTAGCTAGAAGTGTGAAGCTAGGGTACCCGAATTTCGATAAGGCCTTTATCTTGCAAACTGATGCTTCCACCGTAGGGATTGGTGCAGTTTTATACCAAGAGGAAGGAGAAGAACCCAAGAAGAAGAACTACTTGGCATTCTTTAGCCGTAAACTTAGGAAACACGAGCTAAAATACAGTGTCACTGAATTAGAAATGCTTGCAATTGTACAATCACTACAGCACTGGAGAAAGATGATTTTTGGATTCCCTATAACCATTAGGACGGATCACAAGGCCTTGACCTTTGTGATGAAGACGGTAGTTGCTAGCGAGAGAGTAGCTAGGTGGGCACTGTTTATCCAGCAGTTTGATCTGACCATCGAGCACTGTTCAGGAATGTCAAATGTCCTGGCGGATGCCCTAAGTCGAAACCCAAACGATAACGAACATGAGGTGAACTTCGTGGAGTTAACTGACGAGGATAGAACCTTTCTAAATGAGCTGACACGCTTGCCAGAATGTCAGCGACAGGACCAGTTCTGTGGCAGGTTAATTTCGTTGTTGAAGGGAGAACTTCCACATGACGACCCAGGACGTGGAGAAGTTGAGAAGCTAGCTGAGAGCTATTTGTTTGTCGACAACACCTTGTTGAAATTCATAGACAAGGATCACACTAAATCTCGAATTGTGGTACCACCACCACTTAGGAAGGGTCTTATATGGCATGCCCATAGGATAACCGGTCATGGTGGGATTGACAAGGTCACCGCCACCCTTCAGGAAACGTTCACCTGGGTTCATCTACGAGAAGACGTGAGGAGTCTTGTAATTACATGTGACACATGCCAGAGAGTTAAGGCGAACCCGTACCTCATTCGACAGGCACCGATACCTCTCTTACCAGCTAAACCTCGTGAATTGTTCGCGATGGATATTTACGGAGTCCTTCCCAAGTCACGTAGAGGGAATAGATACGTCTTGGTAACCGTGGACGTATTCTCTAAGTTCACATCGTTATGTCCATTACAGAAAGCAAACACTAAATTGGTATTAAGAACTATAAATAGGACCATAATTCCAGCTATGGGGAAGCCCATGTTTTTATTAACGGACCACGGCACACAATTTACCTCAGCTCAATTTAAACAGGAGTTGCAAAGGCTTGAAATTCGACATATTCTTAGTTCAGTTCGCCATCCGGAGGGAAACCCGTCAGAGCGAATTATGCAGGTCATCGCGAAGTTCTGTCGGATCTTCTGTGCTCAAGAGCATTGGAGATGGATGGATGTGTTACCTATCATAGAAGATTGCGTGAATAACACAATCCACGAATCTATAGGGTGCGTCCCAAATGTGGTTCATTCCAATATTTATCCTCTGAGACCATGGCACGCAGTGGTGAAGTGTCCGAGCGACCCACGGCCGACTCAAGCGATGCGCATTGAAGAGACAGCTAGGCATCTTCGTCAGCAAGCTGACCGACGTTTGAGACGCGTCAAAAATAAAAGATTTCATCGGCCCTTGAAAGAAGGCGAATATGTGCTTGTTCGTAAACCCGCTCTTTCAAAACCTGAGGACAAGTATTACGCGAAGTTTGCACCGTTGTATATGGGTCCATTTAAAGTCATCCAGAGTTTCCGAAATAATTCCTATAAAATCCAGTCGTTAGATGGACGCTCTGAGGCTATTTTCAATGCAGCCAACTTGAAGGTTTATCGCAAACCTGAAGATATGGCGGACCAGGAAGTTAACCTCATTGAATCAGTGGTGGATCAAGATGTGGAAGCGCTCGAAGAAAAGCAGGATGACCCACTGAAACGATGTAGGGAATGCAGGCAAGTCCCAGACTCTGTGATATTGAGAGCATTTGAGGAGTATTGGAATCTTACAGAGAAAATCTCGATAGAACAGGGAGAATTTGAGGAAGGTTCTGAGGAAGAAGACTTTGACAGCGAGGAGGACTTTGACGGCGAGGAAGGGATAAATAGCTCAGTCGAAAATTCAGTGGAGAACTACCAGGAAGCTGAAGGCATCAACCAGTATCCGCACACCAGAAGATGACCAACTGCATAAGAGAGAAGAAAGGAATTTACGTTCAAAGGTCATGTTTCATCAGACGTCAAAATTAGAAATTTCGCCATCTGGAGTATTTAAAGGAAATTCCTTGTCACTGTGCGAAAGGAATTCGTGTCTTGGGGGAAATATGAACCCATGACCTTTGTGCCCTAAGAACATTATGCATAGTGTAACAAAATAATTAAAAGTTGGATTCTTGATAGCATGGATTTGACACGTGACGAGGGGGTGATTACCTTCGGTCCCACGCTCTGGGGTACGTGACGTCAACCACACGTGTCGACGGCGGAAGAATCTCAAGTCATTTTTATGAACTATTTCAAAGCGCGTGTACACGGCGTGACCACGCCAAGTCAAAAAAATATAGTGCCTATCAAAGGGGGTCAATCATCTCACAAATCGAACCCGTAAAATTTTTAAATGTCCATGAACACTACCATCAGAAATGTAGCAAGCATGTAGTCACTTTTAAGACTCTTGAAATTACAGTTTAGGTAAGTCAGAAAATTTATAAAATTTTTCTTGGCGGCAAAGGGAGAGATCCGAAGAGAGGGGGTAACTGCTATAAATATGAAGGGACGCCATGACGAAGTTTCCTTCTCCGGCATTTGTGATACAAAGCGGACGAAAAATTGTTGAGCTGCTCTGCTAAATCAAATCAACGAAAGTAGACTGAGTTCAACTGCAGATTTTAGCCATTGCGGCTAAGTCTTGACTCCATGGGGAGATAGTTTTCTTGAGAGAAATAAGTGTATCAGATAGGACGGTCAAAGTACTGAAATATTCTAATGTGATTAAGTAATTCGTGTGCCGAAATAATTATAGTCCATCGTGTGCGCCCAGCAAACAAGTGAAGGGTATTTTCTTTTTTTTTATGCTTTATTCCAGGAAACCTGAAGAAACACAATGATATGTACAGCCATGAATGTAAAAATGGCTAAATAAAATGCCAGGGTCGCAGGTGAGCCCTATGACGAACAATGGTGTGACTACATAAGGTAATGTGACTTTCCATCTTACTACCTCTTATATCTCATCTCGTGAGTTCTAAAAGTGTATTTGCATGGGGATATACGACGCAGTGGTCGCCCTACTAAGTTTTGTAAATGTGAGAGTACGACTAAAAGAGTCATTTGTTTTATTTTCCACTTGGATAAATTTTGAAGTCTTGCGAAAGCCGTATAATGTTGTAAAAAGGTTATTGAATAGGATTCCGAAGTGATATCACGTCCAATGTAGATCGTCATCCGTGTGAGTGTACTGCCTGTATTTTGTGATGTCAAAGTAAGATGTTCATTCGATGTAAAATTCTTCTGACTGCAATTTGACGTTAATAATAATAATCCATGGTTACTCATTTTCAATCGAGTGGAAGCGCGCTGTCGGGTGAGAACCTAGGGGATGAATTTGGTCACGGAGAGAAACGTTTTTATTTAATGCCCATTTTAAACTGTGTCTGACTGACAATAAAAAGATCTAGTAGAATGTTTCAGTCATTTCTCGTAAAAATCAAGTTATTAAATACGATATCATTTATGCGAAGTTATTCATGATTAATGCATTGTGCGATATTAGACGTCGGTATTTCTAGTGAGGATTTTATTCCAGTTCTTGGTCGATGATAATTGTGGAGCTGGGAAACAGAGGTTAGTTTTGTGAATCAGGTTGGACCTGTCATTGAAGCCGGGACACTGAAGCCCGAGGAGTGTTTTATATGAGTTGAGATGAGATGTGCGAATCAGGTTAGAGTCCTGTCATTGAAGCCGGGATATGATAGCCCGAGGAATATTTATAATGTTGGGAATGGAAAGAAATTCATAGAAATCTATAGCGGTATCAATTGGCGACGCGTATAATTAGTGTGGGCATCTTGAAGCATATCTGTGCATTTTGTTGGTTAGAATATCGTATTTGTTTAATTATGTCGGCAGAGTTTAAAGGGAACATTTGAGAAGTCAGTCAACTGTGAATAAACCAGGTGGTTCCTGTAACTGCCAAGCGAGCGAGGGGGGTGAGACACCTCAGCTATCTAACGGGACAGGCTTGGTATTGAGACTGTATTCTCGGCCAGGGAAACGTTAAAATGCTGGATTTAGTTGAAAATTCATAGCCGGTAATGATCTAAGTATTGTGAAATACTGTAATTGGGGACGTAATGAACACTGGAAACCAAGAACTTTGAGTATAAGGAACAGAGTAACCCAATTTCAGGGTTGTCCAAAATATAGAGCGATGGTCGTGATTGATCGGTTTGTCTGCGAGGGGTGTGCAAAATTCAGTGATGACGAGATATGACATCGTAATTATATGGCGAGTTGTTTGGTTTGTACGTAGATTATTAGGATATCCAAGTGTTAATAACGGTTAGGATTAGATTAGATTTTTAAGCATGATATCACGAGATGAGATATATAGCTGGACATGAGTGATGTAACAAATTCTTTTCCAGCCAGATAAACATCGCAATATTGAATACACATCGCAGCTGCGTAGAAAGTTGTGAAGAAACCAGAGTCCGCGGAGATAAAATTTACTGCTCTTTAACATTTCGATAAATCATTTAAATTTATTAAATTATTAAATTCAGTGAAACCGCATTTTGAAATAACTTTAATCAAGCGAATAACTTGGAGATGCATTCTGGAAATTTTAATTTGTTGTCTGGGGAATATTAAAAAAATAAAGTAAAGATAAAAGGGACATATCCGAAGGAAATGGATTTTCTGCCACAAAGTTTGTGAGCATTGTTGTTGGTGTAATTATTGAACTTTGATTGATTGAGCAGTGAATGTGCTGGGGATAGTAAAGTGGAACTTTGGTCATCAACCGATGTAACTTAATTGTGTTTAGCCTTCAGCCTAGAAACTTGGATGGTCAGGGGGTCATCAACCTCAGTGACTTAGATTAGGACCATATGCCATTGTAGCATCCTTTCCTTGCGGTCATCATCCACAATGACTTTAAAGTAACTTAGAAGATTAGATGTCGGTCCATGACATAGACGCAGGTCACATCGATTCAATTAAGGGTCCATGCCGTAGAACCACTGTGTGGCACACACCGATTGGACGGCCTTAATTATAACCAGAGTCCAGAGTTCGTGTTACGAGGGCTGGACCATAACGAATCACTATGATGGTACATGTGGTCTCACATGGAAGCCGAATTTAAGGATTTCCAGACTTTCCTTTCTTAAATGATTAATAATTGAGATAATGGTTTCTAGTAAGAATGCCCATCAGGCAATTACGTTAAAGTCTCACACCAGTGTTCTGACCATTATGTAAAAATGATTGTGGTGTCCAGTGGATACAGTTGACTTCTATGATACCAGTGACAGATTGCTTCAGAATTTCCTGAATAAATAGGAATCTTTTAAACAGACCTTTCATTCCAGTAGATAGATTAGAATTAATGAACCCTACCTTTACCTCAGCAAGTGACGAAGAACCCGAAACGACCCAAGAGACAGATCTCATGAATTTTGCTGATAGGTAAGGAAGGTAGGTATCCCTCAATAAGGACCAAAAGGGTTCAGTATTTTCGAGTCTTATCATAATAATAATGATAATAACAAGTATAAATAGTAATATTTTGATTCTTGTGGATGTTGCCGAGTTATTTTAAAATCAGCTGACGTGTAATTACAGCGCATCTGTGTTATTGTTATCTTACGTGATTACAGTTTGGACATCCAGTTTTGGATTTTCCTTTCTTTGTTTTGATGATGTAAGTTGTTAAATGCACGATATTATTTCTTCGTGAGTACATGGCTTCGAGTTTTCGACAGTTGAGCGTGGCAGGCAATCTTGTTTGTTATATTCAATTTTAGAGTTAGGAATCGTTGTCAGCCAGCTCTGAAATTCATGGTAGCTTGTGAATATGAAATGAAAGATTGAAGAAACCGAGAATAAAGATGCAGTAATGTCCCTGATGGTAATAATTGTGAGATGGAAAATAGAGTCTTGAGGACCATATCGTATAATAATGTCGTATTTATGAATGTGAGAACTACACGATGAATTAGTAAAGTTATTGAGCCCGTGTGGAAATGAGCGAGGCTTTGTTGACAAATAAGTGCTACGTGGAGAGTAATGAGATAAATATGATAATTGAATGGTAATCAGTTTGACTAGTAGAGTTAAATATACGACAGCACATGTGACAATTATAGGCGGAAGGTTTTAGTACGCAAATATTTTCCAGGGATGACATAACGCTCGGAGACATTCCAATAAGGGGCCGAGTGGAGGCAGGAAGCAGAGCAAGCTAGCAATGTATAATTTTGAAAGTTAATTTGTGATCATGATGACGCATGTTTCTCATTCATCGTTCCTTAAGGTCGAGAATATCGGTTTCAGACATTTACGTATTGTGTCTCGGGATTGCCGCCGAATTCAACTCAGTGGTAGTGGAAGTTCATTTTTGATAGCGATGCTTTGCACTATGAAATTTCCGGGTTTTTTAATTAATTTTCGATAGGCATCGGTCACGTTATTTTTGAGAATTTTGTTCTTTTTCTTTTCTTTCCGTTTTGATATTTTTATTTGCTCTGTTTAAAGCGTAGAGGCCGAAGGTACGTGAATCTGATTGTATTTGCTTGATTTGAATGCAGGAGTAGTTAGGGTATTTTGGATTTTGATTTCTTCTTTTGTTTGGAGCACATTGTTTCTCCAGTACTGTGTATATTTTTGTAAATACGAATTTTAAGTATTAATTTAATGGGACCACGTGTTATTCACAGTCAGAATCAACTGAAACAAGTTCTTTATGCATACATGAAGGCAACGTAACAAACGAATAAAACTGGACGCCACTACTAATTAATTATGCAAATGAACCGATCTTTGGTAAAAGGTTATGTGACAAACGCCGCAAACTGACTAAATAAGATGGAATCTGCCTCCATTAACGGTAGAACATCACAATTTGGTTATTCTCAGTACAAGTGTAGACAGCGGCAGTGTGAAGTAAATTAATGTTGTAAAAAGGCGAGTTCATTTGATAAATGTAACGACTGAGGCACTTGGCCTAATTTATTTTGTTTTGAGTGTCCAGAACTATCACAGGAAGTTGATAATGGCATAGTAAGTGAGTTGTTCATAATTAACACTGTGTTCTTGGTGATTTTTCTTGGTTTAGCCACCAGTTATTTTTGTTGTTGTTGTAGCAAAGTTATATAAATACTAACGAGATATTGTCCTGCATAACGGGAAGTGTTCATGGATTTTTCTTGTCTTTTCCACTTATTTTGTTCACATGATTATGGTTTAACAGTTGGGCAAATTGACAAAATAACATAGTATTTGGAATCATGAATTTAAGATACCCGTTTGCGATTTGAGAATATTTGATTAATTAATTAATTAATAATTTATAAAATTCCACTTAGTTGAATGTACAGTTGGAATGTAAATTATGTGGGATATTTTCTGTGAGTAGCAAGTCTTGGAAGTCTATTGGTTCGTTTTATTGGAGTGTCAGTGGACATTGGAGTCATTAGTTCGATGGTGATGTTTGTTATTTCAATTGGTGACCTTCAGTCAAGTTTATGTAAGGTAGATTTTGATTTTTGGAAGACTTGAGTTTTGTTACTTCCAGTTATTTTCTTTATTTTTATTCCAATTTATTTCAATTCATTTAAATTCTGTTTTGTTTTCCTTTTTGCCAATTTTTGTTAATAAAATTTTTGCTCATTTAAATTCAATTCAGTCTTTGGGTACCGTTATTTGTAGTTAGCTGACCCGCCGATATTTTCCTTCGTCACCCCTAATTTTGTGTGGCCCAACGAACTCGAGGAAAGCTGAGGGACGGTATCACGCCCAAGGAGATGGAGTCTACGTGAGCGGTACGTATATTTAGATGCTTTTATTTACAGGAGCAGCCGGTGCAACAGTCGATCAAGAGGGGTACCGCCACACATGCCTTGAAAAGGGCACAATATCAACGCCAAACCACGAGAAAATAAGCAGAATTTAATGAAAATCGGAATTTGAAGTCTGGGAATAAGGTGCTACCGTCTATGTTATAAATAATTTTTATTCGCGCTGGATCAAATGGTAGTTTAGGGGAAGATGTCTAAAATATATTTTTAAAATACCAATATTATTGGTCCTATCGAAAAGTGTTACATACCGTAACAAACGTTATAGCGAATACAAGTTCCAATCATTTATGTCTTATAAAGTTTTGCTAGGGGCTTTACGTCGCACCGACACAGGTAGGTCTTATGGCGACGATGGGATGGGAAAGGCCTAGGAGTTGGAAGGAAGCGGCCGTGGCCTTAATTAAGGTACAGCCCCAGCATTTGCCTGGTGTGAAAATGGGAAACCACGGAAAACCATCTTCAGGGCTGCCGATAGTGGGATTCGAACCTACTATCTCCCGGATGCAAGCTCACAGCCGCGCGCCTCTACGTGCACGGCCAACTCGCCCGGTTTATAAAGTTTTACCGTGCCGACTTTGATAAATGAATTTAGACTTTGGTTGCATAGTTCATATCAACGCCAAGCGCTGTTAAGATGGGAATATTGTTTAAACTTGTTAACCGGCGATAGTTTTTGTCATGATTGTCTTACGGTGTAAAACCGCGTGGTCATCGGTCCGTATCCGCACTGAAAAATTTGAAGATGGTTATAAAAAATGAGAAGAACCTTAAAGGAACGATCGTTTGAAGAATAAGGCAAGAGAGAGAGCATGAAAGAAGGAAGGACTGCACTTACATTAGATGCTCTCATATCCCAGATTCGGAAGAAAACGAAATGTGAAGGCCTGCAATACCGGAAGCTCATAAAACTAATCAACATTATATTGACCATTGTTGTGAGGTGATTTGCCTCTTCGGCTGCCACTCATCTCTGATAGATGGGATTACTGCTACGTCCCGAATAAAACAACCTGCCTGAATATTGGCGGAAAGTAGCTGGGGAGTTAGGTAACTGTGCACAAGCTATATGACTGTCGTATCAAGGACGGGTACTGCAGCTAGTCATATTTTAAACTCGGAGGTTGTCTATTCTTCTCCACAAGATTGGAAGAGCAGTACAAGAAACATAACTCACATGTCAGTAGTCAGTACTTTTTAAATATTAACCCGACACTAGGCGTTCTTTTATACCGGAAGGAAGAGATGAAATGAAGTTCAGCAATAATCCTTTACAATCTGCTTTACCGCCCACCGACACAGATAGGTCTTATGGTGACGATAAGACAGGAAAAGGGCTAGGAGTGGGAAGGAAGCGGCCGTAGTCTTAATTAAGGTACAGCCCCAGCATTTGCCTGGTGTGAAAATGGGAAACCACAGAAAGACATTTTCACGGCTGCCGACAGTGGGGCTCGAACCCACTATCTCCCGAATGAAAGCTCACAGCTTCAGAAATTATGCAAAAATTATAAAGCGTGATCAAAGTTTCCGTTTGAGGGCGTTGCTGCAGCAACGTGACTCCAATGCGGGTATATAAACACGAACATGTAGGCAAAGGGATTAATGTGGCAGTCGTGTCGTGTCGAGGTGCGTGCGTTAAATGCGGCCACGTGAACTATGGCGACGTTATTACCAAATGCGTCCAAACAGGACCAACGCGCTGTTATTCCTTTCTTGGCTGCCGAATGACAAACACCGGTGGACATCTATCGGAGAATGAAGACTGTGTATGGGGCAGTAGGCTACGTCTGTCGAAAACCACCGTTGTGGAATGGTGTAACAAGTTCCGAGCGCGTCGCATTTCGACACAAGACGCGAATACAGACTTCTTCATGGTGTTTTACCACACTGACATCTTCAACCTGGTGCATCGTTGGGATGAGTGTCTCAATGCCTGATTGGCATCTCGATTCAGAACTGTACGGCCTTCGAGCGGAAAAATGTTGATCGCCCCTTATAATATAGGAAACTGTAAAGAGCCAGAGAGGGCAAGGAAGCGAGAACGTCACGACAAGCCGCTAACAGGAAAGGCATGCCCATTGTGCGCCTCCGAACCTGGAGAACAATGTGAAGGGATGAACAAAAATTTAATGCATATTTCTAGTGATTTCTTATTTATAAGTTAGAAGTAACAGACATGAGAGTAGTGATTGCTGGTACAAACAGGTGGGAACAATGGCAGCAGGGTATTCGGAATGAGGAGATAAAGGCTAATTTAGGAATGAACTTGATGGATGAAGCTGTACGCATAAACCGGCTTCGGTGGTGGGGTCATGTGAGGCGAATGGAGAAGGATAGGTTACCTAGGAGAATAATGGACACTGCTATGGAGGGTAAGAGAAGTAGAGGCAGACCAAGACGACGATGGTTAGACTCGGTTTCTAACGATTTAAAGATAAGAGGTATAGAACTAAATGAGGCCACAACACTAGTTGCAAATCGAGGATTGTGGCGACGTTTAGTAAATTCACCGAGGCTTGCAGACTGAACGCTGAAAGGCATAACAGTCTATAATGATAATGTATGTATGTCTAGTGATTTTCTGGTCTACGACATGTACTAGAACTATTACTGTGTAAATCATGGTATTAGAAGGGGTTTGTTGCTCTTCCATCTGGGTTCTGTTCTAGAATTGCAGAAATGTCTAGCATTGTTCACTTCTTGAGCTGTCGCATTGCTATTAATCAAGTGTTAACACCAAAAGCAATATTATTTTCAATACACTAAAACACAAGGGAAGTATACAATGCCAAATTGCATAATTTGGTTGGAAGAGAAGAGCAAGCAAGGAATGTTCTACTAAAAGAATCTTAACAAAACACTTGCGTTTCGGAGCAGATTGTGATAGAAATTGTGCCTTAACTTAGACACAACAATCACAGCCTATTATCACGTGAGTGATCGTATGTAAGAGCGAAGGGTCCCCGGGCTCGTGCAGGATAAACAAGTCCAATATTGGCTGTTGTAGTGGCTTTATCTTAGGAAACACTTCTGCCGCAGTCGTGATTCCGGGAGCCGGAAATGACAGAAGCTTTCTATGTGGTTCACGTCTGCTCAACGACAACAGACGACTTGTCATGGCGCGCACGTTCACTGCGCCGCCCCCGGGGGTGGAACAAGAGCCTTAATTAACTGCTGCAGAGCTTCAGACTAGAGGAGCCCTTAGCAGCTTTACCTGATGCCGTACGATGTCGCTGTAAGATTTATTTAGCTACTTACTGATATATTTGTAGGGTTATATATATAGCCTACCTAGGGATATTGGGGACCCACCGGCTTTTCTCTTGTGAGACTCCTGTTCCGATCTCACAAGGGAGGGCAGGTTGCGATCGCTATTGCAGGTAAGTTATGGGTTATGTGAAATAGATTGATGTATAGATTAAAAATATACAACCGAGCTCGATAGCTGCAGTCGCTTAAGAGCGGCCAGTATCCAATATTCGGGAGATAGTAGGTTCAAACCCCACTGTCGGCAGCCCTGAAAATGGTTTTCCGTGGTTTCGCATTTTCACATCAGGCAAATACTGGGGCTGTACCTTAATTAAGGTCACGGCCGCTTCCTTCCCACTCCCAACCCTTCCCTGTCTCATCGTCGCCATAAGACCTATCTGTGTCGGTGCGACGTAAAGCAACTAGGAAAAAAAATGTATGTCATAACCAGTACCGTTGTAAGTTACAACCATTTTAATGTTTCATTCACAAGTAACCAAGTATTGTATCATAATTACAGCACTCTTAAGACTTTGTAAACACGTCGATGCGAACTGATTCATAATAATCTTGGGTTTAATAGCAAAACATATATGGTCAAAAATCTACCTTTAGAGAAGAGCAGGTATGAAGGATTTGATTGTTTGATTGCCGATATTATCTCTCAGAATGAGAACAAGAATCTCTCTCTTAAAATTTGTTAAATTATCTAGAATAACTCTGTATATTTCAATTTATATTAAGATATTTTACACAAAATAAATTCCTATATTGAGACTTAGTAAGAGAGTTAATATTAGAAAATTCAAGAACCAAATAACCTCGTGCGGCTTAATGTATATCACCGGTGAACAGAGTGGAAGAATTACACAGGCTTGTGCAAAAATTTCAAAAACTAAAAATCCTGACTTAATACATTTTGCTAATAAATCAACGACATAAATATTGTGTCTACCATGGTCGACATAGGTCACGCGGCTTCACGTGACGAAGTTGCTAGAGAGACTTTCCGGCATAAGGGTACTGTATAATAAGCCTACAGGCTGCACGTGTTTCAGCCTAGAAATCTGATGCAAGTGGTGCGGAAGTACGGCCTAATCATAAAATAAATAATTGCGAAAGAGTTTCTTCTTCTTTTTCGTTTTCTTCTACTCATCTTCTTCGTGACCGTGATAGAAACCATATTAGATGCCATCCGGCCTCCGATCAGGATCATCCTTCCTTACCTTCTTCTATTTTATGAGCTATAATTTCGGGAGTTCAAGGAGGTTCTGAAACAGATCACGTCACCCTCAACAAAGGCCACTTCTCACCATCCATAAGAGATTCAGTTTCATTCCCGATATAATATACAATCAATTCTGTTATCTTATTTCCGTATACTTCGATAGATATTCCTGGACTGTACGTACCCGGAAGCCCCTGGTTCTATCCCCAGCCAAGTTGAACACCCCCTGTGGGTGGGGGCAGTAGAATAACACCCACGGTATCCCCTGCATGCCACAAGATGCGACTAAAAGGGGCCCAGGTTTTCACACCACTTTTAGGAGTCGTTTTTGCAGTCAAGAAAAATATATTCAACTTATATACAACTGGTCTGACAACAGTTTTGTAATGACAGATATTAGCATTTTTCGAAATGCACCTCATATTATAATGGTTGTGGGATAGTTGGTACGCTACACTGAATTTGTTACATCTGTCTAAGATGGATTTACCGTCTCTACCATTGCGGTGGACCCATTCACCAAGATAGCGGAAGCGAATGACTCTCCCAATCGTTCATGTGTGGTCGTAAAAGGGGGGTTTCCGGGATGCTGAGTCTCAAAGTACTTGGTTTTGTCGTACGATATCTGTAATCCTGCCTTCACCACTATCTCGTGCAGGGCTTCGATAGCAATGACAGCATCGTTAGAGTTGTTGGTTAGGATTGCGATGTCATCCGCGAATGCTAGGCATCTGATCTCAATATTTCGGGTCCCGGCTAAAATGGCAACTGGTATGATTTCTAGACTCCTCAGTGTAAATTCCCAGTTTTTTTATGACTTTATCAAGCACTAGGTTAAACAGAATGGGTGAGAGGCCATCACCCTGTCGTACTCCAGTTTTTATCTTGAAACTCCGAGATTGTTCTCCTCTGAACTTCACCTTAGATGTTGTATGCGTAAGAGTCTGTTGGACGAGGGTGCGTGTGTTGAAATCGACACCTCGTTCTTGCAGTACGGAGAAGAGTGTCTGACGGTCGATGGAATTATACGCTTTCTTAAAGCCGACGAAAACCACAGCGATGTTCATACTTCTTACTAGTTTTAGTTGTAGAATGGTTTTTAGGTTGAATATCTGCTTGGTGCAGGACCGCCCACGCCGAAATCCTCCTTGATATTCACCGATCGTTCGATCACATTGGCTTTCCACATTGTCCAGTAAAATCCTTCATAGCACTTTGTATGCTATTGACAGCAGAGATATCCCTCGGTAGTTATTGACATCACTGCGGTTACCTTTCTTACGTAAAGGGTGTATAATAGCTGATTTCCAGTCGTCATGGATCCTTCCAGTCTCCCAGCAGTCGACCAAGATCTGGTTTATGGCCTCTGTGATCTTATTTCTACCTCCTTTTAGAGCTTCTGCAATGATGCCGTCTTCCCCGGGTGTCTAACAGTTCTTAAGATGTCCGATTGCATTAGCAACTTGCTGCATTGTTGGTGGGTTAGATGGGAGGTGTATCTCTGGAGGATCTTCAACAGGTAATCTTTCCGTGGGCTCTTCGCAATTGAGCAACTGCTCAAAGTAGTTTGCCAAAAGTTCCACGTTCCGGCGGTTACAGGTGACCAACTCACCCTCTGTATTCTTAAAGTGAAGGCATTGTGGTTTGTACCCCGAGAGTTCCTCATTGAATAATAATAATAATAATAATAATAATAATAATAATAATAATAATAATAATAATAATAATAATAATAATAATAATAATAATAATAATAATAATAATAATAATAATAATAATAATAATATTAACCTTCCCTCTTCAGCTTACAGGGGCCGATGACCTTCGATGTTAGGCCCCTTTAAACAACAAGCATCATCATCATCATCATCTTCAGCTTACGTGGGGGTTTAGCTCTGAATTGAGTAAGAGCTAGGTATATCCCTGTGTAAGACACTGGATTGGGAGCCCTCAATCCCGACATGGCGCGTACCATTGGCTGATAGGGTAAGTTCCTGTAGATATACAGGATGGGTGTGAATAAGGCATGGCTAAATTAGCACCCACGGATCAAATGAGGTAAAGCGAAAAATGGTCAATGGCCTCGAAGGCAGAAGAAGACATACATTAATGGCACAGAGGACGAAAGGACCAAATCAAATCCACTACTCATCCGACTTGCCGCAAGCGGCAAAATGATCATCATCTGATCACCAGAGGTGCAGCTGGAAATTCATGTCCTGGAACCAAACACTTCAGTCCTAAAAGCTAGACCTTGGTTCAACTTGTGATAATCATGTACCATGAGGTGTGGCAGAAATCAAACTTTTACCAAAGGTGAACCAATTCACTGCTGTCAAGAACGGTACAATCACACCTTCGGATTCAGGGCAGTCTGGATTGACACACAAACAGAGGGAGTCGGAGACCTCTGGCCTACTTCTTCCAAACAGCAACACATTTTTTCGGAACACTAAACATACATTCACTCATACGAGTAGAAAAGTTGTATGAACTAGAGCGAACCTTAAACGAACAAGAAATACAGATTCTGGCACTCCAAGAAACAAAACTGACTGACGAAAACACATTGAATTTTGGGAGCTACAGACTCTTCGAAAGTGAAACAGCTAAGTAATTCTAAGAAACACACCACTTTTAGGAGTCGTTTTTGCAGTCAAGAAAAATATATTCATCTTATATACAAATGCGAAGCTTGTAAACGAAGAATAATAGCAACCACCGTAAAGTGTGCGAATACAATTTACATACTAATCGATGCACACATGCTAATAAATGAGGACAATAAAACACACCGCAAAAAGGTAGACAAATCCTAGGAAACACTAGAAGAAATTGTATCCAAAATTCTTCCATACCACGTCAAAATCCTAAAAGGCGACTTCAATGTACAATTAGGCAAAGAAAGAATATACAAAAAAGATACTGGAAAATTCCCGGTACATAAATGGACCAACAAAATTAGACAAGGTTAGTCGAACTATCCAGTGTATTCAAAGTTAAAATCATGTCAACACACTTCAAAAAGAAACTATCAAAACAAATGACATGGAGATCACCGAACACACTCATCGGCGAATTCTAAATTGAACCTGTAGCAATCTCCTGTCCTAAACCACAGAGAAACTATGAATGTTCACGTCATAAGGGGTGAAAACATAGACTCAGATCATTACCTGAGGAGAACAAAACTACAGCTACACCTCAGAGATTTACAAAAATGAAGCCACTAATCCCACTAGGATCAAACCATCTCTAACAGAAGAATTAGAGATAAAGGAGGAAAAACTTGTCAACAACTCAAAAACAAACTGCTTAAAACAGCACAAACACAAATTCCTATGTAGGAAAGGAAGAGGCACCCTTAGTGGAATGAGGAATGTGAACAAGCAATCTAAACTCAACAAAAGGCATACAACAATATTGGAATAGTAAGAAGACAAAGAATAGCTACAAAAAATTCCTGGCGGTGAGGAAAGAGATACGGTAGCTCAATTAATCAGACGGACCAAATGATTTTTGAAAAAGATCAACTACTTGAAACTGTGGATGTGAAAGGAACAACACACGACATTTCTATAAGAGCTTCAGAGCTATGCCTACAGCATATCAACAACAAAGTCTCTGCTTCAAGAAAGAAAATGAAGAAAACTGCGATGAACTCACCATTTATTTTAAGGAACTACTGAACGGTCCAGAACAAACACAAAGATTTTCACCAAAATAACCTGAAAATACTAATCCAAATTCATTATCACTCGACGAAGAAGAAATCGTGAGACAGATCAAAAGACTTAGAAACAATAAAGCGTCGCGTGTAAATGGAATCATAACGGAAGTCCTCAAGTCAGCAAGCCCAAACACCATAAAAAAATCACAAAAATAACGCAAGGCATTTGCAAACGGAACGAATCCCAGATGACTGGAAAAATTCATTAATTCATCCGCTACACAAGAAGGGAGACAGAACAGATGTAAAAAACTACAGAGGAATTTCACTGGTATCAGTTGCATATAAAATTAAATCCCAGTGTCTTCTCGATAAATCACAACAACAACAACAACTAGAACTACAAATTGGGAAATGTCCGGCAGGATTCGGACCACGCCGATCGTACTCAAAGCAACTCTTGAACCTAAAGCTAATCCTCAAACATCAGAAAATTTGTAGTAAAAATTTAATCTGCGCATTTGTTGACTTTCAAAAAGGCCTATGATTCAATTGATTCCAAATCATTCTTTCATATATTGAAAGACCAACAATATAAAAACACTTGCAGTCATAAAACAGACACTGACACAGACGAAGTCTAAGGTTAAATTCATGTGGGAAATCTAAGATCCCTTCGAAATCAAAACGGGAGTAAGACAAGAAGCTAGACCCTCACCTTTACTCTTCAACTGCGTCCTTGAATAAGTCATACAAGATAGGTGCAAACAGAAATGAGTCCTCAAATGAGCCCAATCACTTGAGGTTGAGGAAAATATTAGCGAAATATTGCCTAAAATTCGTAAACGACCTAGGAATCTTAACCCGAGACATTTCAACAGCCCAAAATACAAGATTGAACATATGAAAGAAACTGCGAAAAAAGTTGGCCTTCTTTTGAAGGAGATACAATACATGACCTACAACAGACAAGCACAAAATTCATGGACGCAAAATATAGCAAAATTAAAAAGAGTATCACAATTGAAGTATCTCGGTGAAACAGTTCAGGAAAATGTACTCGAAACAAAAGCCAATGAAATTAGATGCCAAAAGGTGGAATCTGTATACCGACTAACCAAATTTATAACAAAGAATGTATCTCCAAGTACACAAAACTATGACATTACAATACAGTCATTAAAGCAGATTGTCTTTGTGGGTCAGAAAATCTCATTTTGAACAGGATAGCAGACATTGAAAACAATGTGAAAAAAGGAACGCAAAATCATGAAATTAGTTGCCAAACGATGGAATCTGTATACTAACTAACACAAATCTGCAACAAAGAATTATCTCCAAGTACACAAAGCTAATATATTACAATGTACAGACATTCAAAACAAAGTGAAAAAAAGGAACGCAAAATCATGAAAAAAATTCTAAGCCCAAAACTAGTCGAATGACAATACCGACTCAGAGGCAGATAGGAAATCAAGCAATACACAAATACTTACAGTGACTTTCTAAAACGCAGGCTAAAATTATATGGACATACTAAAAGAATGCATCAAGACAGACTTACAAACAAATAGTAGAATTCTACGAAAACAGGAATAAAGCCAGAACAGACACAGTGAAATGGATTGGTGAAGTAAAAACAGATTTTAAATGGGCAGGAATTATTCCAGTAGATATCCAAAACAGCGTAATCTTCAGACCCAAAATTCACAAATGGCAAGTTGACAAAGAGCAAAGACAAAGAAGACTTGGTATTAAGACAGAAAGGAAGCTCACAGTAAAATAATGAAATGAATATGTTTACAAAGGAACGTTGTGAGTCAATTGTACTTAGAATTCTAGCTACAAAGTTTTTAATGTCTTATTTTTCAATATATTGCTTTAATACATGAAAGTATTTTAACTTTGACATATACCAATTATGGGCCTAGTTCTTTCTGAAAATATCATGCGTGAAGGGCTAAATTATAACCGACTATGTGAGGTTATTTATTTATTTATTTATTTATTTATCGTATGATGTACACAGAAAGATTATATAAATATGTATGCAATATATACACAATATATACAAACAGAAGCCTACAGTTCCAAATCAAGTCCATTGATCCATTTTAAGGCCTCCTCAGTTGCGTTATGAATGTCCTCCAAAGGACCTTGAAATGCTCTCTGTGGACACTCGACAATTACATGGTCTGTGAGGTAGCTCCACAATCACACCCAGGAGACTTCTGCCAGCCCCATTTATAAAGAGTATAGCCGCATCTTCCTTGATTGACTCTAATCCTGTTTAGAGTCCTCCATTGACGTCTGCGTAGATGGAATCCAGGAGGTTGAACATGAGGTAGGGTCACAAGATGCTGATTGGGAACAGAAGACTGTTGCCATTGATGTAACCAGGCGTTCGTGATGGAGAACCCAGATTCTTCCAGTGTAAGTGCAGCGCGCCAGGATGGAGATCTAGACTTAAGTCGTGGAGGGGCAAATTGATTAATATCTTGATGAACGGGGTGGTTGGAGTCCTGGCTGATCTTCTTCCACAATTTTAGAAGAGCTTCAGACCTTCTTAAGCAAGGCGGTGGAATATTGCTGAGTGTAGGCAGCCAGGCCACGTTTGTAGAGCGAATGCAACCAGTTATAATGCGCATTGCTTGATTTAGTTGAGCGTTGCTTCACGTCCGTAGGTGAAACCTTAAATTACCCTACACGTGTCCCCCGGGTGGTGCTAAGAAAGCAACGGCGAAGAGATGCGATCGAACTGTCTGAAAAGACCTCTCGGTCATAATGCACAGAGTAATAAAGAAACCGGTCCTTATCAGGACCCGGAAGTCTATAGCCGAAAAATCGGACCTTCACTTCGAATATGCCACCTTAACATCGAAGGCATCAGTAGAGCAAAATGTGAATGTCTAGCTAAAAATTCTATGTGAGGTGAATTTTGTTTATTAAATAGCGGAGCTGAAGGAGTGAAATGAAAATGGGAAATACCGGAACGTACAGTGAAAAGCATTGCTCGCATAATTTACTCGGGATGAGATGAAAAACACAGTTCAGGGACAAATAGGAACTGCCGACCGGAGCAACGCGGCCAGTTAGTCGTTGTCCTTCTCTTCCAAAGGTGGCGTGATCGAAATCTGTCGACGTCGATCAGATTCCGCGTGTTTCAGTGCGACAACTCTCTGTCACTAGCTTCCGACACGTTGATGAACTCTCGTGGGAGAAACTTCTGACATCCTGGCTTCTCTTAAACATCTATAATTGAAGTGATATTATTGTATTATCATCGTGTAGGAAACATACGGTAAAAAAAAAACGAAAGCAAAGTCATCTCCGTAGAAGCCACGAAGGCCCTTGGAAGGGTGGAAGGTAAAGGCTTCCACTATCCGTAATCTTGGCATTCGGTGGCGTAGAGTGGTGAGCTCTACGTCCCCAGGAATTGACGTGGTACTTATTTTTGGGTGTAGGAGGAGTGAATCTCAGGGCCACGTGCACTACCGGAGCTGGAAAACTCGTTTCTTAAATTTTCAGCTTTCTGACGGGGAATCGAACCCACGTACTTCCGGATGTACCAAGTACATATTTAGCGTCTCTGCTAGGCATCCCCTTGTATACACAGTTACAACAGTTAATTTTTTCCCCCTAAACTTGACCACATCCGCTGCACTCTGGGTGGCTTGAAATTGGTCGCCTTCTGATCAAGTAGATGGACGCAATGAACATGTGATTGATAGTTTGGTCTTCTCTGCATTCACACTTCATCATGTCGGTGTCGATATTGTCTAGCTGACTTTGGACCTAATACTAGTCTGGCATATACTCCATCATTCGATCTATAGGTAATGAATGTTTTTCCTCAACATTACAATTAAACATTACACAGTTACAACATTGTTAACACATTATCCTTTATGTATTCTTGATCACATCCAGTGCATTCTTGCTGGATTTTGTGCAATTTCTGGAGGCATTTTGTCCATCAGATGAAATCTGCTTGGTACAATAATGACTTACTATTTTGGCTCCTGTATCTACGAACAGTGCTATGTATTTAAAATATGCTGAAGTGCAGCACAATATTGCATCCATTGATGTTGCTACAAAAGTATTATGAATGCAGTTGCCATTTGTGTAATGATAATAACTAGTTGCTTTGTCTACTATATAGACTCATAATTACCTGGGATATTTTAAAAGAAACCACATCACAATTACCACAAGAGATAGTAGAATTTAACAAGGAGTGATATCATAATTATAATTTCCACCCAAACACACTTTTATAACCACGTTAGCCCTATTAAATTCAGCTTATCGTTCGGTCTGCCCAGCTATTACCGTAATTATAGTCCGCAGTCAATGTTTGACTTCCTAAAAAAATTAAGAAAGCCTCTCACCATTATAGAATCAGTCTGGTTTCGACAGTACAATACCTACTGTATATAATGTACCGTAACAGCTCAGTACGAAATATTCATGCGTTGTTGAGTTCTGAGTCGCAATGTTTGATTGATTGAGAAGTTAGTTTTCCGAGTACAGAAACGAAGATACGACTTCTACGGAAGGTGTAACATGTAACTAATTGTCAATAATTTGCGCAATTGTTAGAGGCGTATTTTTTCAGTCAGATGAAATCTCTTTGGTGAAATATTGACTTTCCAAGGCACAGATATGTCCACTTATTTTCTTTAATGCTGGTCATGGAATTTTTCAGTCATAATACGGTGTGGCCCACTATTTCACTTCAGATATCTTGTTGAAGGTGACGATAGGCGGCTTTCAACTAACTAAATAACAATAAAGGACACATGAAAGAACGTTCAATATGTGTTTCGTGCTTTAATAAGTACCGAGGTAACGATACTAACCTGTTTATATAAATAGAACTATACCTATTTATGTCGCACACATAGCTAATCGTAGTTATTGGTGTTGCGATCATGTCCAGTTGGACATGTGCACTGACGAAAACGAGTCCTGAAGTGTGCACGTTTTCAAATGTATCGCCGTGAGGTGTTAGTACCTCGAATGCGAGAAGACAAGGGCTACGTATACCTCACACCTTGTACCGATATCACTGAGGAGAGCGAAGAACTAATAATAACGGTATTGTTTTTACGTCCCACTAACTATTTTGACGGTTTTCGGAGACGCCGAGATGCCGGAATTTTGTCCCGCAGGAGTTCTTTTACGTACCAATAAATCTACCAATACGATGCTGACGTATTCGAGCACCTTCAAATACCACCGAACTGAGCCAGCATCGAACATGCCAAGTTGCGATCAGAAGTCCAGCGCGTCAACCGCTGAAGTGAAAAACTCTCACCATGTTTTCAAAGTTGAGAATGTGTGGCGACGATGGGATAGGAAATGCCAAGAACAGGGAAGGAAGGGCGTTTGGCAGGTGTAATAACGGGAAACCACGGAAAAACTTCTTCAGGGCTTTCTGACTGACGATATAAGATAGGCTATTGATGAGCAAAAACTGATAATTCTAATATTATTGGACTTCAGCAAAGCATTTGACTCTGTAGACCATGAGTTGCTCGTATCCAAACTTTATCGCCTAGAGTTCTCCTACAGTACTCTGAGATGGATGGGAGCGTATTTACACGAACGTCAACAACGTGTCGTCAATCAAGGTACCTTTACTTCGTGGCAATATGTGAAAACAGGTGTCACACAAGGGTCAACTCCAGCTCCCTTGCTATTTTCTGTCTATATTAACGACTTAGCTAAACAGCTGACACATTGTAAACGTCACATTTATGCTGACGACGTACAATTGTACATCTGTTGTGTGAGATCAGTTAGTGTAATCTCTTTGATTCTTGTTACTCCTGAGATTTGTTTTCGAGAGCTTTGAAATAAGCAAAGAAACACACTTCAAGTTTTAGTTTGGGATCTTTTTTGTTGTTCGCAAGATGGCTTCCATGTATATATGTGTATTAAAATAAATGTGTTCGATTATTGTGGAATTGTACCCGTGTTTTATCGTTTTCGAAATGCATTCCCAACATTTGGCGACCGTGACAGGACATTAGACAGTTATATAATCATATAAACAGTTTTATACGTAGTATTTCAAGCATGGAAGTGAATATAGCTGTGACAAAGAAATCAAGAGCGGTATTAAGGCGATCAATAACCAAGATCTACAATGAGCTCGACGCGTTACTACATATGCCGGAGAAAGATACGGAAAGTATTAGTGCACATATGGATCTATTAGAAACGAAATTTCATGAAGTAACAGGTATGGATACTCTTATCTTCACTAATATGATTGAGAGCGTGGAGGTTAGGGATGACGAGTTAGACAAAGAAATCAGTATGGCTGACGAGTATAAGTTCAAATTTTATAAGGTTAAGATTGTTGTTACGAAATTATTAAATGAAGACCGGAACTCAGAAGCTACTGCAGTATCAGTTAATTCTAACTCGTCACTCCAAGTTAAGCGTTCATACAAACTGCCTTTGTTGGAATTGAAAAAGTTCGGAGGTGAACTAAAAGATTGGCTTCCTTTCTGGTCACAATTTAAGAAAATTGATGAGGACCCTCTTTTAGACCCTAGTGATAAATTCCAATACCTCATACAGGCCATCACTTCTGGATCCAGAGCAAGAGATTTAGTTGAGAGCTTTCCTGCTACCGGAGAAAATTATTGTAAAGCAATATCAAGTCTCAAAGCACGCTATGGGAAGGATGATTTGCTGGTAGAAGTGTACATTAGGGAGTTGTCAAGTTTAATCTTACAGAATGCTGTGAGCCCTAATAAGGTGTGTTTATCATCCCTCTATGATAAGCTTCAGAGCCACACAGGAGCCCTAGGAACCTTAGGTGTCACAACGGACAAGTGTAATTCCATGCTTTTACCACTAGTAGAGTCATGTTTGCCTGAGGACATTCTAAGAATTTGGGAGAGAACTTACTCAATCGCGCTCATTGGCCAGTCTTCTTCAAATTCAGCTGTTGAACCAGGGGGCGCTAGTGTCGGTGACCAGAGTGTGAATTCCAAGAATCGTTTAGACAGTTTGATGCAATTTCTTAGATGTGAAGTAGAACAGGAACAGAAGATTACTTTGGCTATGTCAGGGTTTGGTGTTTTGTCTTCGGTAGCTGTCAAGGGAGGTCCAAAGAAGAAGGAAAAGAGCTTGAATTACACCACTAATCCGAATGAGAACATTCCCACAGCAGCAGGTCTCCTTACTGCATCTGGTAGAGAAACAGCAAGGTGTGTATTTTGTTCGTCTAATCACAAGTCTCAAGACTGTATTAAGGCCCAGAAGATTACTTTGCAAGAACGTCGTCTTGCACTTGAGACTAAAAGATGCTGTTTTTCTTGTCTCAAGGTCGGACATCCAGCGAAGAAATGTAGAAATAGGCCTAGGTGCATCATTTGTAGTCGAGGACACTTTGCGGTTATGTGTGATAAGTTGCCACAAACCCAAGTAGACTCAGCCGTAGAGAGACCGAACTCAACAGGAGATAAGATGGCTTCTAGTGCGCAAGTCCAGAAAGATGAGGCTTCAGCTAGTTTGTCGAACCATTGTGGGGTGCTGATGCAAACACTAGTTGTCAAGGTTCGGGGCCAAGGAGTTGAGCGGACTGTAAGAGCATTAATTGATTCAGCATCACAACGTTCCTACATTTTGAAGAGTACAGCCACGGAAATGGGATATCAAACTGGCAGACAGGAAAATATCCAACACTCGCTATTTGGAGGTACAACCACTGGAATATACCATCATTGTGTGTACACTATGTATCTCTCTCTAGTCTGGATGGTAGCTACAACGGTCACTTTGAAGCATTAGACCAAACAAGAATTTGTGGTGCCATACCTTCAGTACATCAAGGTCCTTGGATTGAAGAACTAAGTAGCCAGGACATTGTTTTGAATGACATCGAATCTTATGGACCAATAGAAATATTAATTGGAGCTGATGTTGCAGGCAAATTGTTTACAGGAGGCCACAAGATACTAAGTACTGGACTAGTGACCATGGAAACTCGTTTGGGATGGATTTTAATGGGCAAAGTACCTTCAGAACATAGGAATGAGGAAAGTATAGCTATGGTGGTGACTGCTATGCTAACAAGAGAAGCCACCATCACAGATTTGTGGACTCTAGATACTTTAGGGATTAGTGATCCATCTGAGAAACGCCGCATATCTGAGATTGAGTCTACTAAACAGCAACATTTCCTTGATACAGTATCAGTCAATGAAGAAGAGCGTTTTGAAGTTCACCTCCCATGGGTTGAGAACCATCCTCCACTGCCTGATAATCACCAATTATCTCTGAAGAGACTGATGTCTACTGTTAAGAGATTGAAGACTGAAGGTTACTATGATGCTTATCAGGACGTACTAGATGATTGGCTGAGGGAAGGGGTGATATAAGAGGTGCCTCCTCAGGAAATGGATGTTCATTGCCACTATTTGCCTCATCGTCACGTTGTGAAACCTGGATCAACAACACCAGTGCGCCCCGTGTTCGATGCCTCGTCTAAAGAAAATAAACAGCCCAGCCTCAATCAATGTCTTGATAAAGGCCCTAATTTAATTGAGAAAATACCTTCCGTGTTGGCTCGTTTCCGACTGAAGAAGGTGGGAGTTGTTGGAGACATAAGAAGAGCTTTTCTCCAGATCAGCATTCGCGAGAGGGACATAAATTTTTTGAGATTCTTGTGGTTAGACAGAAATGGAAGTCTCAAGTCATACAGACATTGTCGTGTTGTATTTGGAGTCTCTCCAAGTCCTTTTCTATTAGAATCATGCATCAAACTTCACCTTGAAAATACATTAGTACTGTGTGAGGAAGGGAAGTCACCATGGCCCAAGTCATTTGTGGAACTTCTTACCCATAGCTTCTATGTTGATAATTGCCTTGCCAGTTTGGACGATGAAGAACAAGCTAAACAGTTTATTGATGTAGCTTCAGGTGTCATGAGGGAACGGCAATTTTATCTTCGAGGGTGGGATTTGACCGGAAGTAATGACGTTTCCGGACCTACCAATGTGTTAGGACTCCTATGGAACAAGTCCGACGATTCCCTAGCAATCAACATAGATAACCTTCTTTCGATTAGCTTCGAGAAAATAACAAAGAAAATTATTTTGAGTGCTGCCCATAGAATTTTTGATCCGGTGGGTGTCACATGTAGTGTAGCATTAATACCAAAATTGTTGCTTCAACAAACTTGGAGGGAAGGTTTGACATGGGATGAAGAAGTCAATGAAGAGATCAAAATGAAATTCTTGAGTTATCAACAGATAGCTTTCTACAAGCTTTCAGACGTTTCTGCAGCAAACAAGGAAGACCTGTCATTGTCTACAGTGACCAGGGAACAAATTTTGTTGGGTTTAAGAACTCCTGTCACAAACTGGACTGGAATGCAATCTCACAATACAGTTCAGCGCGGAAGATAGATTGGCGTTTTAATCCTGCAGCTTCGCCATGGTGGGGAGGTTGGTGGGAACGACTAGTAGGAATGCTCAAAACTCTTCTCCGTCGAGTGCTTGGTCGATCATCTGTCAACTATGAAGAGATGCAGACAATCCTCTGTGACTGCGAAACCGTCATAAATTCTCGGCCAGTAACCTATTTGTCTGACAACCCATCAGATCTGGCTGCTCTAACTCCAAACATGTTTCTACACGACATAGAAGAAGTAGGAGTACCTGAGTATGACCTGTTCGAAGCAACTGATCTTCGGAAAAGACTGCAGTATCGCCTTCAGTTGAAAAAGAATCTTAGAGAAAGATTTCGTACTGAGTATTTAGGTCAGTTGAAGTTATTCGCCAGCAAGGATAAGCCACATGATCTCAAACTGGGAGAAATTGTTTTGGTTGATGACACTAGAAGAATGGATTGGCCATTGGGACGAGTTGTCGAGCTTGTTAAGGGAAATGATGGCAATGTTAGAGTAGTTCGTGTCGTCACTGCTTCAGGCGAGCTTATAAGGCCAGTTCAAAGAATATACCCACTAGAACTTGAGTTTCAACCACCTGAGGATACCCAGGAAATCCGAAACCACCTAAGGAAAGACTTTGTTCCAAGTGAGGAAAATATAAAGGATAATCACGAGGCCAGAGCATGTGACTATTCTACTCCTCCTGAAGATGGTCCTCAAGTTTCAAAGCAGACAGTGAAAATAACTCGTCTAGGACGATTGATTCACAAGCCAGAAAAGTTAAATTTGTGATATGTGTCAATTAACATATTTATTTGTGTTTATATTATTGAATTTTATAATTTTGTAATTGTTTCAGGACTATTTTATGAAAGTGGCAATTTGTGCATAAAGGGTGTAAGTCAATTCATGTTAACATTCATTTGACTTAGGTGGGAGGATGTTGTGTGAGATCAGTTAGTGTAACCTCTTTGATTCTTGTTACTCCTGAGATTTGTTTTCGAGAGCTTTGAAATAAGCAAAGAAACACACTTCAAGTTTTAGTTTGGGATCTTTTTTGTTGTTCGCAAGATGGCTTCCATGTATATGTGTGTATTAAAATAAATGTGTTCGATTATTGTGGAATTGTACCCGTGTTTTATCGTTTTCGAAGTGCATTCCCAACAACATCCATGCAAAACCATCACAGGTTTCGAAAACAATCGAGGAAATTAGCATGGATCTAGAGGCCATAAGCAAATGGTCTTGCCAGCATGAACTTATTTTAAACACGAAAAAATCCCAAACCATAGCAGTTGCCCACCCAAGACTTATTTCCAGTAATTACCACATGTCCATCTCTGACGTACGACTTCTAAACCAAGCTTTACCCTTTTGCAAGAGCGTAAAACATCTCGGAGTAATCATTGACCAGCACTTCTCGTGGGCGGATCAGACAATATCTGTGAGTAGACGAGTTTTCGCGATGCTGCACATATTAAACAATTTCAAATTTACTTTCCCGTTCAGTTTAAAGAAGAAACTAGATGAAACCCTCGTTCTTCCAATATTCGAATATTGTGACTTAGTTTACAAAGAGGCAAAAACCGAGCTTAGAGATAAACTACAACGTTCACAGAAAGCCTGTGTAAGATTTGTATATAATCTGAAATTTTCAGATCATGTTACCCAGTCTTACGTCGACCTCGGATGGCTTCGCCTTGAAGGCGTACGCAAGCTGCACACCCTGACTTCATTGCACCGAATCCTTGCCTTACAATCCCCATCTTATCTGTATGAACGATTTCATAGCCTTTCTGAAAACCATGATAAAATCACCAGAGCACTGAGCTCGACATTGCTCGCTAACCCTAGGCATAAATCCTCAACCTACAACAATCCCTTCACTGCTGTGGCCAGCCGTGAATGGAACTTCCTTCCGCAGATCAGAGCGATATCAAACCACGGAAGATTTAAAAGTATGTGCTCAAAATATCTCTATGAAACGAGCTCGTAGTGTGACAGATTTCTTCGTTTTCTTCTTCTCCTCATCCTGGCCGTTCTTCTTCTTATCATTATAGTATTCATCAAGTGTTAGAGAGTACTTAGTTGTGGTTCCCTGCATAGTTAACTTTATACCGATACCCATTCTGTAATTCTTTTCGCCGACAATAAAAACACGAAAACTTTCACATTCGTTAGTGTGATATATTTCTGGAATTGGACAAATTAATTGTAAATATTAGTAGGTTTGTCTATATTATTATTATTATTATTATTATTATTATTATTATTATTATTATTATTATTATTATTACCTTATTATTATTATTGTTGCAATTCATGGCATGTTAATTTTTTCGCAGGTATTATTATACTTAGGAAATGAAATGTTCATTTATATTGTGTTTTAAATAGGTATTTTATGTACAGCAGGATAGCACAGTAGCATAGTAATTTTTTCGTCTCTTTTTAAATTCAGTATTCAAATATTTTTATTTTATGTTATGTATTTCACTGGTTATGTGTAAGACAGGGACACGTGTCACTAACTTTGCCAGTTGAAATAAACCATATCTATCTATCTATGGCGGGGTGCAAACCCACCATCTCCCGAAGGCAAGCTGACAGATTTATGGTCCGAATTCGCTCGACATCAGGAGTTGTACACACATGAATTTGACTGTGTGGAAAGCAAAATTTTCCGACTGATAAAGACAGCTGCATTCCACTACTACTGTATACGTGTTACTTATTGTAGCAGAAGGAACCTGCCAAGAAGCGCGAGGCTATTTAATCCAGTCGCTAGTAATAAGCACCATGTATTCTCCCCCCTTCTTTTAAATTACATAATGTTCCTTTTTTACGCCAGCTTTTCTCGACCAGAAACCACTAATTTAATCCCATTTCCTCCTACCCTGGAGGGACGTGTTCAACTTGATGTCACGTTGTCGTTTCAACTTGTTGCGACGCTGGGGCTCTGTCAACTCCCCTCCTCCCTGGGGCTAACTCACAACGATCTCACGACTTCAATGGAATTTAAGTAGATTGAAAAGAAAAAAGAGAGGAAAGTAGGGGAAGATGCGTCACAGTTTCCACCCTACATGCACACAGTTGAGGGGAGGCTATTAGTACGGATTACTAATACCCAGTTCCAGTTTTGGTGCCAGATTGTTTCTCTATGTTGATCCTGTCCGCGAGTGGCCTTCAGTGTTAGGCCATGCTTTCGATTCCAGTTCATAATAGCAGAGGAACAATTTGTTAATGGTTTCACGTCCTGCAAACTAATTTTACTTGTACACGGCGAGATGCCCAGATTTCGTCAAACAATTTCCTCTACATACCGACACAAAGCTGACATATTTGAGCACCATTAAATGCCACTGGACTGTGCTGCGATCGAACCCGTCAACTTGCTCTCTGAAGCCCAGCACTTCTACCGATGAGCTATTCAGCAATTGAGAATCTACAGACACACTAACTCTGGTACAGCCAGCCACTTTAGAACAATCAATTCTAACATGCCTGTCTGCTCGGAAAGCCTGCAGCAATGCCTACTGAAATTAGTAGTTACCATTCTGCCACCAACCAAACTTCATATCACTACAGCCCTAATGGCCCGCGGTTCAGCCTGGAGGCCAGAAGATGAAATGGCGTATGGCTTTTAGTGCCGGGAGTGCCTGAGGACATGTTCGGCTCGCAAGGTGCAGGTCTTTTGATTTGACGCCCATAGGCGACCCGCGTGTCGTGATGAGGATGAAATGATGATGTACTGTAGACGACACATACACCCAGTCCCTGTGCCAGCGAAATTAACCAATGATGGTTAACATTCCCGAAATTGCCGAGAATCGAACCCGGGACCCCTGTGACCAAAGGCCAGCACGCTAACCATTTAGCCATGGAGCCGGACGGCCAGAAGATTATATCATATGACGCAAGGAATTCATCTCGAACGTCATTCTTGGTTTTCTAGACCGGGGTCGCTATCACACTGTCAGACAGCTTCTCAATAATTGTTCCCATGTAGGCTGAGTGGACCTCGTAATAGCCGTCAGAGTCAGTTAAAAATCCCTGACCTGATGCAGAATCGAACCCGCGGTCCTCCGGTTCTTTGTCATCAGGTAACGTTATTTCCATCTAGAGGGAGATTAAGGGTACTGGAGTTCTTCAAATAATGTTATTTATGACAGCTGGTTTATCACTGCATCATTCAGTTTTATCACACGGTAGCGCTGGTCTAGAGAAAGAGTCAAATAGGTATTTTCCGATGATCTACTGGTTAAATGACTGAGTCAGTCATGAGCAACCTAGTAAGGCAGAGTTCCTAAGAGATCGTATTGTTGCAACTAATACAATTAATCTGGAAAGTGGTGAACTTATATTCTTATTGGCTGTTGTGCCCGTCGCTGATGTCAGCTCTCCACAGAATTAGTTACCTGCTCGTTGACTTAAACAGTCACAATACTGCTACAGATATTTCCCGTACTTTCCAATGAATCGGAAAAAGGTACAGGACAAAAAAGGTTTTTAAATAATAGAATAATATTAACAAAATCAACAGCGAGGAATATACATGGAGTTTTGTGTTCTAGATCCCCTCTTGCTGAATTTTGTATACAACTTACAATCAGGATCCAACTTACCCTTATCTTTAAGTTAAATGTCAAATTTCATGAAAATACACCATGCGTTTTCCTATGATGCTCTAACAGACAGACAAAAATTAAACTGAATGCGGTATAAAGTCTAAGCATTAAAGTCGTATTCAAATAGGACAGACAGAAAGATGACTTTGTATATACAGTATGTCCATAAATTAAATATCAATTTTCTAGAAACGGGGATGTTGGGATAATGTCTATATATAATTCAATCATCAATGATCTCCATTTACGGTTGCCACCCAGGTGACAGATTCACTGTAAATTGTGTACCAAATCTCTTCTTAAATGTCTTCAAAGAACTTGGAAATTTATCGAACATATACCTTGATAAATTATTCCAATTCCTTATTCCTCCTCCTATAAATGAATATTTGCCCAACATGTCCTCTTAAATTCCAACATTATATTATGATCCTTCCTACTTTTATTCGTCTACTTATGTCATTCTACACCATCATTCCACTGATAGCTCGGAACATACTGCTGAGTCATACGGCTCGTTTCCTTACTCCCAAGTCTTCCCAGGCCAAAATTTGCAACATTTTCGTAACACTGCTCTGTTGTCGGTAATCTGCAAGAAAAATCGTACTGCTTTTCTTTGGATATTTTCCACTTCTCGTATCAATGAATCCTGGTGTGAGTGCCATACGTTGGAATCATACTCTAACTGGGGTTTTACCAGAGACTTATGCACACTCCGGTCTAAGCCAATAATAACGGCGGAGAGGATTCGTCGTGCTGACCAAACAACACCTTGTAATCTGCAGGCCTTGGGGCTGAGGAGCGGTTGCTTAGCAGTCCAAGGCCCTTCAAGGGCTGTAGTGCTATGGGATTTGGTTTAGGTTCTTTTATACCCACTCTTCTTTGAATCCTCAGTACAACCCCTAAATACGCTCATAACCACGAGAAGAGTTCTGTAGCCTTTCTTTACAACCTCGATAATGTGATTACTCGGATGAAGGTAATTCCTTAAATTAACACCTAGGTGTTTACAGTGATTCCCATGAGGTATTATCACCCCATCGACACACTAAATAAAAGTGAGAGGATTTTTCCTCTTGGCGAAATTTACAACATGACTTTTCATCCAATTTACCATCATTCCATGCTGTCCATCTCACAACAATGCCTAGGTGTTTTGGTAGTCGCTCACAATCTTGCAACTTATTTAGTACTTTGTATAGTATAACATCATCCTCAGAAAGGTTCTGTAAAACAAGTCTGTGATTCCAGTTCTTTACTCATGCAAATTCAAGCAAATTCAATACTGGAAAGGGACTGTATATGGGAAGGATTTTCGTCTTCCGCAGTAACTCGGGAACGGCTGGAAATAGTCAATGAAATTTGTTAAATGTAAGTACTAAACTAACTGAATCGAGGCCTAAGCAGTAAAAGGAAACGAAGAGCAAGCTGTGTGTTATATTTGAATGTCAGTGCATTGTAGATGTAAACAGTAGAGTGTTTACTGGAATAGGGGCATTGGCTCCATGACTACAGTTGAACATGTGTTTTGCTGTTGCAGATAGGCCTACCTGAACGCGCATGTTAAGTGTACCTGAGAGGGTAGTCATTGTAACGTGGAGGTTGCAAGGGTCGTCTTGTGGTGAGATTCGGATGAAATTTGATCTGCGATTGCATAAAGAGACCTACAGAAAAAAAAAAAAAAAAAACTACTAATGGTGAACAAGTTCAAGCATCCTGTGATCGTTAAGAACGAGCCCGGACAAGGCCGTCCATCAACCTGTGATGACAGAATTGGTGCCATTAGGACATCCACTGAACGCAGCCAAAATCGGTGTGGCGTTTGTAACGGTAACTGAACTTTCCCCTATGCGTAAGGTGGTGCGTTATATGCTGAAGAAAAAGCGTTCCATCGGCAGGCTCTGCACCAGTTGCATAAATAGAATTTGGATTCGTCAGCATGTGCGTGGATTTGCTTGCAGCTAACGAAGATCGCAACATCCTCGAATATGTTCTAATCAGCGATGAGGCAACCTTCCATGTTTGTGGAAAGGTGAACAGACATGATTGCATCATTTGAGCTGAAGCTGACTCACCGTCAGTGGAGCAATAGGAACTCCAGCAAGACTCTCCCATACTTAATGTATGGATGGGAATAACAACTGATAAAATTTATAGCCCGTTCTTTTTCGCTGAAACCACCATTAAAGGGGTAATATGATTGGATATGTTGCAAGAGTTTCTGTTGCCACAGCTTGTCCAGGATGAACGAGTGAATACCGTATATTTCCTGTGGGACGTGCCTCCATACTATTATGCTCTAGAGGTGTGCACATTTTTAAATGACGTGCTTCCTGGAAGATGGATTGGGTGAGCAGGACCCATGAGCTGGACAGTTCGTTCTCCTAACCTCACACCAATGGACTGCTTTGTGTGGGGTTTTACCAAGGATGGTGTGTTCTCCAAATGCATTACCACATTGGCGGAGTTCCGCCTTAACGCCACCAATACTCCAGTAGTACCACAGTAGACAGATGGGAGTCGTGTTGCGATGTTAATGGTGCTCATTTCAATGTAACATGTGATAAACATGTATCTTTATTAAATTTAACAATTCCGTCACTCTTTCAACAAATCCGATAATTTTTGGACACTCCGTACATGGCATGTATCAACAGATTCTCTGTGTATTTATTCGTATTGCTGGTAAGGAACACGAAAAATTGCCCAAACATTGGCTATAGTTATAATAAGCTAAGGTTCTTACGGAGGAATGTACTGTACGTGTATATTATTTCAGTATGACGAATGAAGAAATTTCCCCTCATATCTCTAGCCGGTCTCTAAACGAAGATTAGTCTTTAAAGCACAGTCAATTTTAAAACTCTTGGGCATCGGACCAGCCTTTGTGCTAAGGTTTAAAATACAAGTGTTTGTTTGTAGTGAAAGTTGACAATTTCCTTTGAAAAAGCAGACACCGGATAGCCACAGCCAGGAATAGTGCTCTCAATTCTTGTTTTTAAATATTTTTTTTTGCTATTTGTTTTCGTCGCATCGACACAGGTAGGTCTTATGGCGACGATGGGATAGGAGAGGCCTAGGAATAGGAAGCTAGCGGCCGTGGCCTTAATTAAGGCACAGTCCCAGCATTTGCCCATTGTGAAAATGGGAAGCCACGGAAAACCATCTTCAGGGCTGCCGACAGTGGGGTTCGAACCCACTATCTTCCGAATACTGGATAGTGGCCGCACTTAAGCGACTGCAGCTATCGAACTCGGTATTTCTTGTTTCCTTCCGTCCTCGAAGGTATTAGGTTTGTGAGACTCACTTCGTCCATGGTTTACCGGCATTGCCATTCTTCGAAAACTGGCAAGTAAGATTTTCATGTATTTCCTCTTAAAAAGACCACCACAAATCTTGCTTTGACCAATGACTGGAAGTTCTTGGTCCCATAGAGAAGTTCAAGCACTGGACAAGAGGATAGGGACTATGATTAAGGGACCATTTGTCGTACATACAATGCATTAAGAACCTTGGTCTGCCAGGATTACAGCCGCCCAGCCAGATGGCCTGCACGTAGTCAGTGTGGTGATTTCCTCTGCCTCATTACTTGACTTCCTTGATCAGATCCTCTGCCTCTTATATCAGACAGCTCTTTAACTGGTCTCCCAAGTCTGATTGAACCCCGTAGCAGTCCTTCGTCCAGAATTAATATCCCTGCACGAGTCGGAAAACGATTCCGAGTAAGAGGAACACACTTCGCGGACTCCACGGAGGTGGCTGCATAAATATAGATACTAGTTCAAACATGGAGGTATCAGTGCATTAGTGGCCTAACCAATATTTGTGGATGAAATGCAGTATCGGCCATCATGTTTGTGCACCAGATTCCAGTGGCAAAAAAGGGCTATTGTGGGACGTATCGCACGTCATCCAAAAATGTTGTTTAGGCCACTATTGCGCTGATAGGCTCAAATGATCTCACTATATACAGGGTTATTCATAAAACAGTGTCACATTTGGATAGCATCTTGATGTTGCTGCATGAGAAGTGCGAGTCCGAATCATGTACGTATGGAAACAGAAACTCTCCAAGTTTGTGTCAAATAAATCGCGCGCAAGTTGTAGTGACACGGTTGACCGCTAGACGGCAGAAGTGTTCGAAATGGAGTTCGCAGGTAACGAGAAGTCGGTTTGTGTGATAGAATTTGCAAAATTAGAGGCTACTGTGACCGTTCAGCGGTGATTTCGCACTCGTTTTTACAAGGATGCGCCAGATCGCAGGACGATCATAAAGTGGTATGAAACGTTCGAGCGCAAGGGTTGTCTGCGTCCACCCAAACAACCCGGAAGGCCAAGACCGTCAAAGGCCTCTGTCTCACGTATTCGTGAGTTGTCTCCGCGCAGCCCTCAGAAATCGACAACTTGTCATAGTCTGCAGCTGGGAATGTCACAAACGACTATGTGGCGGATTCTCTGCAAGCAACTGAGGGTGAAACCGTACAGACGGCAACTCCTGCAAACGCTTACAGAAGGTGTCAAGGAGGTTGGCACACAATTTGCCACCGCCATGCAGGATGCAAAGGCAGCTAATAATGATTTTGGTGACAGACTCGTCTTCAGCAATGAAGCAACGTTTCACGTGTCGGGGAAAGTGAACGGTCACAAAGTGCGCATTTAGGGGACAGAACGCCTACATGAGATAATCGAGCATGTGCGCGACTCCCTTAAGATCATCGTGTTCTGAGTCCTATCACAGGACAAGCTTTACAGGTACTATTTCTTCGACGATTCCACAGTGAATGGCATCATTTATGTTAGTATAATAAAGGCTTACTGTGTACAGACAGTGGCGACTTCGTTTTCCAACAGGACGGGGCCCCGCTCCAATTCCATCGACTCGTGCGCGCGTACCTGAAAGAGAACTTACCGCAAGGTTGGACTGGACGAACTGCAGAGCATTGCATTGTTGCGGTGGCCGCCCCGTTCCACAGACCTAACTCCGTGTGATTTTTTTCCCTGGGTAGATGTGAAGGACTGGTCTATTCCACCACTTGCTGCTGACTTGAATGATATCCGAGATCGCATTACAGTAGCGATAGCAACTATCGACCGTAACATGCTGGCACGGATGTTGGTGGAGTTGGACTATCGCCTGGATGTCTGCCGTGTGTCCAAAGGCACGCGTAGAGCACTTGTAAGGTATGTCAAACAAACTTGGAGAGATTGTTCCTCTTTTGGCATATCATTCACACTGATATGTAAAGTTCTTTATTTCACAATAAATTTCAGAATTGCAACACTGATTTTTTAATAACCCTGTTCATAAATGCATACATACACGCATATCAGGTGGTTGTAATTAAATTTCCCCTATATAATTCACGCTAGACAGGAAACGATTTATAGCACGGTTACCAAGTATGGTAGGAATACTGTCCAGAGTATGCACTCTAAGATGTTGATCGCAACCATTAGTACCACGACTGACGAAAAAGTGTCTACAGCCGCACAGACCAGTACACAGAGCAGTCGGCGAATAGTCAACATGGGTTTGGACAAGAAGAACAGGTCGTTATTTATGCAGCTCCCTTACCAAAATAACAATACAGCAGCCCCACATCGAGAATATCGCTCGGTGAATGGGCTAGGAATAGGCCCTCTTTCCACACCTGCATTGCGGAACATGATGAAAAGTTTCGAAGAAGCCGGACAGTTCGGTGAGGTTCCAGGAAGATGCCGGTGACAGTTTACGTCACATAATTATGGTGGAAGAAATCACCGTTGCTGTGGCAGACAACGCTGCGCGCCACCGCCAGTTATCAAGCAGTGTGTGACAGGATCTGAATTTCCATGGTCTGCTATTCGGTGCTTCGAACCATTCTGGATCTGTATCCTTACAAGATTCATAGCCCACGGCAGCGTGCAGCTGACACAACGTGATACAGTGGAACGTTTTGACTTCGCTTTTCGTTTCCTGTTGAAGTGGACGAGACCTGGTCCTGGACAATTTTATGTAGTGATGAAGCACATTTTACGCTTACGGGTACGTTGAGCACACAGAATTGCCAAGTGTGGGTATTGTCGCCTTCAGTCCATGCGCATGAAGTGCTTCTGCATAATGAATGTCTGACTCTGTGCTGCGGCTTCACAGCTAATTTCATCATTGGTCAACTGTTCTTTGAAGAGGTTGACGCTGAAGGTTCACCGATGTGCAGCATGACTGGCTAACGTTACTGCGATGTGATAGCTGTGTACAGGAGCGAGATGCGTTGGACACTACCGTCTTTATGCACGATGGGGCTCCACCGCATATCACTTGTGCAATTTAAGAGCTTCTCCGTAACACACTTGATGAGGATTGATTTCTTAGCCTATCGTTCCAAATACTTGGCCACCCCGATCACCCGATCAGAATAATTGTGATTCCTGGTTGTGGGGCTATCTGAAGAATAGGGTTTATCAAGGGAATGTTTACAAATGTGCTGATCTCAAGAGAAGCATATCAATAGAGGTTACAGGCATGTCCATGGAGATGCTTCGCACAGCGGTGCAACATGCTCTTGTACATTTTCAGATTGTCCTTCACGGTGATGGGTACTATTTCGAGCACACTTGGTAGTCTAATGATGCGTCCGTTCCACATAATATAACAAAGATTTAGAAGTGCTGCATTGGATTTGCTTATGCATTATTTCTCTTCCGCAATTCGTGGCATTGTTTGGATTAGGTTTCATGTTCATACAACCACTGGTTTCCCGCATAGAGAAAGTTAAGTATGGAAATTTCAATTAAAACCATTCTGTGCATAGCCTAACACGCATTCATAACTACATATTTACGTAACTTTTACTGTGAATTCTCATACTTTTCAGCATTCAGTTTACAAGGTTCTGTGGATGAAGTATGTGGTCAATAATCCTCTACTTGCAGAGAACGAGGTGGTTTCTTCTCTTTCTACACCTCATATATTAAAACAACATGAAAGCTTATTCTATAATACCGACAAACGTCGTCACTAAAATACAATACTAAACCGCATCAGTTATTCTTTGGGGCATGACTTCATGTTATATCGGAGCTCTAAATATTTCAAATAGTCTGTTTGTGCTACATCTTTTTCTCCTTCTTGGCCTTTTACCCAGTTTATTGGGTTCGGCACAGGAAGTGAAATTGACCAACCCCATGTGGAGGGAGATATTCTCTATTGCGTGTTTCTGCGGTGGTTGGTACGTAGATGAAGAAATATGCCTCCAAGCCTGAGGAATTAACCCGGCCCTGTTGGGAGTCAAACCCGGAGTACTCTGAATCGAAGGCCAGTATGCTGACCATTCAGGTAAGAAGCCGGACGATAGAAGGTATAGAGAGAAGGAAAAACTATCTTCATGTCCAGAAAATCACATAATTTTAGATACTAAAAACATTTACTGTACTTTCCACTGACCCAAGGGTCTCATTTGTGAAGATAACCAGGGACTGTTTGCTACGCAATAGCAGACGAAGTTTGTTACATATGTCCAAAAATGGTCTCAGATGTAGAAAGTTTATGTCCTAGAGGCTTTGCGGCGTGCAGACCAAGTAGCCGTTCGCCCTCGGGGCTAGGTTTAGCGGCCAGACTAGTAGGTGACTTGCTCTTCGTGTGGTCAGAGCTGCCGACTTAAAGGTTCTTTAGAGACATCCGACATCCTACGAGGGGCGGAGACAAATGAGACAACCGCTCGTGTGGTCGGGAAGGAAGCACTACCGGCTTGAGAGGGCCGCAGGGGCTGAAGGCAAGAATCGAGTTATGTCAACTGCACGCCTACTTCCTTTGCGTCGAGCCTCAAGGCAAGCTGGAGCACAGAGACAACAGTGATAAGAGCCGCCTTTATTTTATCAAACTAATTAGCTCAAGAAACCGCCGGTAGAGCCCCGTTCAAGTTTGTTCCTTCCATCTCACCTATTTGAAGGGCAAATACTTCAACATGGAACTACTTATATTTATGCAACGACTTATTTAGTTCAATGATTTATTGTCGATTGTAACATATCTAAGTACAATCCTTGTCTTAATATTCTAAGTTTAAGACCTTGAAAACGGATGACAGTTAATGTTAGTGCCGTAATTCATTTCTAATCCATGATTATCACGAAATTTGATTCAAAGAGCAAATGCATTTCAAAGACTTTTTAGGCTTAATTAGTTTTAAATGAATGTTTGAATGTTAAAGCACATTTTAACACCCGAATTATTATTATTATTATTATTATTATTATTATTATTATTATTATTATTATTATTATTATTATTATTATTAAATGAAGATTATTGTCTGCAATCTTGTATCTCGAAGTTTCAATGGACGTTTCAGCAAGCAGACTACGATATGAAAATTATAATTTCTAAGCCTCGAGTGACGTCGGAAGGGAAGAAACCTAAGAGAACTGAATGTCAGGTAGGGAATACAAAACTGGAACAGGTGGATTATTTCAAGTGTTTAAGATGTGTATTCTCGCAGGATGACAGTATTCTAAACGAAATAGTATCAAGGTGCTGCAAAGCCAAGGCAGTGAGCTCGTAGTTGCGATCAACGGTATTCTATAATAAGGAAGTCAGCTCTCGGATGAAACTACCTTTACTGTGTAAGAGTGAAAGTTCAGTGGTCTCGGGATATCTTATTCACACACTGGAAGTAACGAACATGAAATTAGCGAGAATGATTGCTAGTACAAATCGGTGTGAACATTGGCAGGAGTGTGTTCGTAATGTGGAGATAAGAGACTAAATTGGGGATAAACTCAATGAATGAATATGTACGTATAAACAGGCTTCGGTGCTGAGGTTACATGAGGCGAATAGAGGAGGATAAGCTACTTAGGAGAATAATACACTCGTCCATGGAGGGTAACAAAAGCAGAGAGAGACCAAGGCGACGGTGGTGAGAATCGGTTTGTAATGTGATGTGATGTTGTGTGGCCTCTCATGAGGCCTGGTAAAGCTTTCTCGTTGACTCCCGTGAGCAACCTGCACGTCTGGATACATATATATGTGTTTGTGTATGTGCGTGTTGATGCTGATGATGATGATGAGCTAGGGAGCGGGTGAAACCCGGTACCGGCATTTACCTTGCTCTTGTCGAATCACATCAAGGGGTCTGCGCAAGGCTTTCTTAACAGTGGTCAGTATTAAATTCTTTTTTCACAAAAACTCGCTTCTAGGTACATGCCCTCTACATTCCGTATTAAACAACCCACAACTTGTCTGTGCTTCACCTAGATTAAGCCTTATAGATTTTCCTGTCATAATCATTAAATGTTCTACCCTACTTAGAGCTTTTTCAAGTCTATTCTTTTCTACCAATTTTTGAACAGCTATTTTCCAATTCCCTCCACTGAAATACTCTCTGAATTTATTGGCCAATTCTTCTCGCCAACGATACCCGAGTTTAGCCGTGCACAACGTACCGTTATACTAAACTACTACTACTGCCACAATATAATAATAATAATAATAATAATAATAATAATAATATTAATAATAATAATAATAATAATAATAATGTTCATCGTTAGGGCCACTAAGGCCCGTGAGATTTCAACTGTTTATCTTCTTGCGGGCCTACAAGTTTCAATCAATCAATCAATCAATCAATCAATCAATCAATCAATCAATCAATCAATCAATCAATCAATCAATCAATCAATCAATCAATCAATCAATCAATCAATCAATCAATCAATCAATCAATCAATCAATCAATCAATCAATCAATCAATCAATCAATCAATCAATCAATCAATCAATCAATCAATCAATCAATCAATCAATCAATCGATCGATCAATCGATCGATCGATCAATCAATCAATCAATCAATCAATCAATCAATCAATCAATCAATCAATCAATCAATCAATCAATCAATCAATCAATTTTGACATGCTTCTTTCCCCCATGCTTTTCAACATCTATTCAGAAAAGATTTTTCGAGATGCTCTTTACGGAAAGACTCAAGGAATTGTGGTTAATGGTTTCATCATAAATAACATCAGGTACGCCGATGACACTGTGCTACTTGCAACCAATCTCCAGGATCTACAGGAACTACTTAATGCTGTCACTGAAGCCAGCAGCGCAATGGGCTTGAAGCTTAATGTAAAGAAGACCAAGTGGATGGTTATAAGTAGGAATGAAGATGGCATTCGAGGTAATCTCACAATAGCGAAGGAACAGATCGCGAGAGTGGCAACATTTAAATACCTGGGATGTCACATCAATGATGACTGGGACCTTACTCACGAGATCCGATGCAGAATTGAGCAGGCCAGAACTTCTTTTCAGAGACTTAGGAAACTTTTGACAAGCCGTGACCTTTCCATTTCACTACGGACACGACTACTCCGGTGCTACGTTTTCAGCATTCTGTTGTACGGCGTTGAGGCATGGACACTAACTGAGACCATGTGCAAGAGATTGCAAGCATTTGAAATGTGGACGTACCGAAGGATGCTTAAGATACCTTGGACAGCTAAAATGACCAATATAGACGTTTTGCACCGTATGAACAAAGAACCAGAAATTCTCACTACCATCAAGAGAAGGAAACTAAGAATACTTTGGTCATATGATGCGGAACTCTAAATACCACCTTCTGCAAGTAATACTCCAAGGGAAAATTAATGGAAAACGTGGTCCGGGGAGAAGTAGGACATCATGGCTCGGCAACTTGAGCCAGTGGTTTGGGGTGACAAAGCTTACTCTGTTCAGAACAGCTATGAACAAACAACAGATCATGCTACTGATCGCCAACGTTCTGCGAGGACATGGCACATGAAGAAGAAGAAGAAGTCGAGTTGGGACTTACTCTTGGTGAACCTGTCCAGGTTTGTGTTTGAGTGGTGCTCGAAGGTGAATGACTGTTCCTGAGATTCTACACTTTAAAAGATCTTTATCGATCTCCACCAACTAAGGAGGAATCACTTTGAGACTTCTGAAGTAGGATAACAAACATTTACAGATTCTTTCAGCTCGCAATCTGAAGTGGTGTGCGTAAAATGTACCCTTTTCTTTCCGGATTACTCTTGATATCTTTTCAGTGTGGGTGTATATTTCCAAGTTGCTCCGAGGTTAATTCTCCCGTGTTCCACCGCCGGCCCGCTGGGCCCTCTGGGCACTGGTTTGATGTTCATCATGAACTCTGTTTACTCGTAGGAGATGTGAAGACCAAACTTTGCCGCATAGGTTTTGAGTTGGTTGATTTGTTTTGCAGCTGTGCCTGTGGAATAGGAAAAATCGCAATCATCTGCAAATCCCGTACGGTCATTGTCCCATTCTTATTTTTTACAGCCCAGTCGAACCCCTTTTTCATTACCTTCTTCAATCAATCAGTCACTTACTGATCTGCATTTAGGGTAGTCATTCAGGTGGCAGATTCTCTATCTGTTGTTTTCCTAGTCTTTTCTTAAATGATTACAAAGAAATTAGAATTTTATTGAATATCTCCGTGGTAAGTTATTCCAATCCCTAAACTCTCCTTCCTGTAAATGGATATTTGCCCCAATTTGTCCTCTTGAATTCCAACTTTATTTTCATATTGTGATCTTTCCTACTTTTAAAGACACCACTCAAACTTCTTCGTCTACAGACGTCATTCCCCGCCATCTCTCCAATGACAGGTCTGAACATACCACTTAGTCGAACAGCTCGTCTCCTTTCTTCCAAGTCTTCCCAGCCCAAAATTTGCAACATTTTTGTAACGCTACTATTTTGACGGAAATCACCAAGGACAGATCGAGCTGCTTTTCTTTGTATTTTTTCAGTTCTTGAATCAAGTAATCCTGGTGAGAGTCCCATACACTTGAACCCTACTCTAGTTGGGGTCTTACCAGAGACTTATATACCCTTTCCTTTACGTCCTTACTACAACCTCTAAAGACCCTCATAGCGATGTGCAGAGATCTTTACCCTTTATTTACAATCATATTTATGATATTATCTCAATGAAGATCTTTCCTTATATTAACACTTATGTACTTACAATGGGCCTCATAAGGAACTTTCACCCCATCAACGCAGTAATGAAAACTGAGAGGACTTTTCCTATTTGTGAAACTCACAACCTGACTTTTTAACCCCGTTTATCATCATACCATTGCCCACCGTCCATCTCACAACACTATTGAGATTACCCTGCCGCCGCTCACAATCTAGTAACTTATTTATTACTCTGTACAGAATAACATCATCTGGAAACAGCCTTATCTCTGATTCCACTTCTTTACACATATCATTGATATATATAAGAAAACATAAAGGTCCAATAATACTGCCTTGAGGAATTCCCCTCTTAATTATTACAGGGTCAGATAAATGTTAATCTACTCTAATTCTCAGTGTTCTCTTTTCTAGAAAGCCATCCATTCACTCACTCTTTTGTCTAGTCCAATTGCACTAATTTTTGCCAGTAGTCTACCATGTTCTATCCTATCAAATGCTTTAGATAGGTCAATCGCGATAGAGTCCATTTGACCTCCTGAATTCAGGATATCTCCTATAACTTGCAGGAATCCTACAAGTTGAGCTTCAGTGGATTAACGTTTCCTAAACCCCAACTGCCTTCTATCAAACCAGTTATTAATCTCGCAAACATGTCTAACATGTCAGAAAGAATGCTTTCACAAAACTTACAAGTAATGCATGTTAAACTGACTGGCCTGTAATTTTCAGCTTTATGTCGATCGCCCTTCCTTTGATACACAGGGGATACTATAACATCTGTCCATTGAATTGGTATAGTTCCTTCATGCAAACAATAAACGAATAAGTACTTCAAATATGGTAGTATATCCCAACCCATTGTCTTTAGTATACCCACTGAAACCTTATCAATTCCAGCTGCCCTACTAGTTTTCAACTTGTATCTTATTGTAAATGTCATTTGTATCATAGGAAAATTTTAATACTTCTTTAGTATTTGTCACCTCCTCTACCTGGACATTATCCTTGTAACCAACAATCTTGACATACTGCTGACTGAATACTTCTGCCTTTTGAAGATCCTCGCATACACACTTCCCTTGTTCATTAATGATTCCACCGGGCGAGTTGGCCGTGCGTGTAGAGGCGCGCGGCTGTGAGCTTGCATCCGGGAGATAGTAGGTTCGAATCCCACTATCGGCAGCCCTGAAAATGGTTTTCCGTGGTTTCCCATTTTCACACCAGGCAAATGCTGGGGCTGTACCTTAATTATTGCCACGGCCGCTTCCTTCCAACTCCTAGGCCTTTCCTATCCCATCGTCGCCATAAGACCTATCTGTGTCGGTGCGACGTAAAGCCCCTAGCAAAAAAAAAAAAAAATTAATGATTCCTGGAATGTCCTTCTTGGAACCTGTTTCTGCCTTAAAGTATCTATACATACCATTCCACTTTTCACTAAAATTTGCACGACCGCCAAATATGCTTGCCATTATGTTAACCTTAGCTGCCTTCTTTGCTAGATTCAATTTCCTAGTAAGTTCCTTCAATTTCTCCTTACTTCAACAGCCATTTCTAACTCTATTTCTTTCCACCTCTTTCTTAGTCTCTTTACTGCTCTGTTATAATGGATCTTTGCCATTCCATACCACCTTTAGAGGTACAAACTGTTTTCACATTCCTCAACAGTTGCTTTAAACCCATCCCAGAGTCTGTTTACATATTTATTTACCGTTTTCAACCGATCATGGTTACTTCTTTAAACTCCTTCATACCTGTTTTATCAGCCATATGGTACTGCCTAGTAGTCCTAATTTTAATACACTCCTTTCTATGACATTTATTTTTAGCTACGGCTAGAACAACTTCGTGATCACTAATACCATGTATTACTTCGGTTTCTCTATATACCTCATTTGGTTTCACCAGCGCCACATCCACAATATTCTTCCCCGTAGTTGGTTCCATCACTTTCTGAATCAGCTGTCCTTCCCATATTAACTTATTTGCCATTTGTTGGTCACACTTCCTGTTGTTCACATTACCTTCCCGATTGACATTTGGTCAATTGAGATCACCAATACAATCACGTCCCTTTCCATGTCGTTCCCCACATAGCTGATTATCTTATCAAATAATTCTGAATCAGCGTCAGCGCTACCATTTCTCGGTCTGTGAACTCCAAAGACGCTAAGTTGCCTATTATCCTTAGAGATTAACGTACACCTAGAATTTCATGTTTGTCATCTTTAACGTTTTCGTAGCTTACAAATTCTTCTTTCACCAGAATGAATACTCCCCCTCCTATCATTCCTATCCTATCTCAACGATACACACTCCAGTTCCGTGAGAAATTTGCTGCATTTCTCAGCCATGATTCAATTCCTATTACAATATCTGGTAAGTACATATCTATTATATTACTTATTTATATTCCTTTCTTTACAATAACACTACAGTTCAGCACTAACATTTTTATGTCATCCCTACTTGACTTCCAGATTCCTGTACCCTTATCACCGCTCCCTAGACCACCCCGATTCCCTGAATGTACATCCCTATAACCCTTCTAAACAAATTTCCTAACTTATATGTACCATATTCAGTTCATTGCGCCATTAACGCATAACTTTCTCGAGCACACAGGTGAACAGAATAGGAGAAAGTTCACCTAACCTTCTTACCTCCAGTCTTAATATGAAAAATATCAGAAATTTGTTTTCTAAATTTGAATTTGAATATGGCATCCAACTTTTGTTGAATGATCGCCCTTTTTTATTGTCCAAATCGAATTCTCTTAGAATTTTGATAAAGGTGGTTCGATCCATCAAGTCGTATGCCTTATTAAAATCGACGAAGGTCATCACGAATTTCTTATCCTACGTTGTAGATACAAAAATGGATTTAACGTTCATGTACTGTTCAACAAACGAACGTCCTTTCCTGAACCCTTCTTGGTAGTCGAATCTAGTTGTTTTTTGCCATGATTTGGGGCGCTTCCGAGAAGATCTTGTACATAGTTGAGAATAGCAAGGTGTCTCGGTAGTTGTTAACGTCTACTTTATCACTGTTTTTATGAATTTTGAAGTTTCTCTGCTTCTCATATCTTGCAGAAAATCTCGGTTTGTAGATCGCTTCGTCACCTGCATATTTCCATTGACGATAATAGAGCCCTCTTGACGTTCTTTGTTGTTGTTGAGTCACTGGGTGATATGTCAGATTTATTATCTGGCATTTGAAGATGAATCAGGGTTGATGTGTGGAGATGAGTCAGGGTTGACGAGTGTGTTTTCTTAGAAGATGAATTTTGATTTTAGTGCCTCACTGTTGTAGAAGGCCTCCAAGAATTTTGCCAGGATCTGACAGTTATCCTACATGTCACTGCAAGGATCTTTAGGCTGCCATCAGGGCCTTTGAACAGGGGGTTTGGTAGTGTGTGTCTTCTGAGGTTATGTTTAAAGGTGTTGTAGATATCTCGCGTACTGTACAATCTGTACTAGCTGGTTTTTCCACTTTTGACTGATCGGATGATTTTGGCTGTGTGCTTTTTCCACCTCAACGAAGGCCTCCCTGTTATTTTGGTTCTTCTGCCTGTTCTATCTCTTCCAGGCAAGCTGTCCTTGCATTATTGCTTCATCGCATTCTTGAGTCCAACAGGCATACTTTCTCCTTAGCTGTTTCAAATAATGGTCTCTTTCAGTTATTCCCAATCTTTGGATCTAGGTATTTTAGCTTCTGGCTGGATTCTCGGTTGGTTATATTTTTCTTATCGATTCCATTAATCCTCTTCGCTGTTGGAGTTTCTTGAAAGGCGTTCAACTTTGATCTTAGGAAGAAAATGATCCGAATAATGGTTAGCATTTCTCTGCAGTTTCACATTCTGGATCTCCTGCGCTTCAGTGCGATGGCAACCTGATGAATTTGGAACTCATGAAGAATGTGGTTTGGAGTTGTCTATGTTTTATGTTTCCTGGAAATACCGTTAGAAAGCGGCCGAAAGCGCCTTACAGAGATCCATGCGTCTTCCTCTGTTGTGTTTCGTTCTCCCGTGGGCTGGGTAATTTCCGACAATATTATGTCATTTTTTTTCATAGCCAAGCTGAACACTTAAGTCACCAAGCAGGAGTACTGCGTGTTATTAATTTTCTTCTAAAGAGAATATCTTTGAGCTCCCAATAGTTATCTATCCATTCTGGATCTTTAACGTTTGCCTCGTTAATAGGGCCATGCACATTCACTATGGTATTGGTTTTATTATTCCCGTAAGCAAGTCTTTAGATTTTTCTGTTAGGGAAAGTGAATTTTGTGACTGAATGTTGAATCTTCTTGCATAAGAAAGGATGTACCGAAGTAAGGGAATAATTTCAGTACACGTTTGTCCATTTTACCCTTAAAAATCACATAATCTTAAGACTCAGAAGCAAGTTCATTAGTACACCTTGTTTCTTAAATTGCAGTGATTAGTATTTGATGTTGAGAAAGTATGTAAACAGGATGCTCCTGTTTCGCTGTTTGTGTTTGATCTTGCTCGTAGGAGTTTCCGATACCTCCAAGCATGTCATTGCAGACTCTCTAGAACCTGAATGCCTGCATGAGTGACAGTGGATTGACTACCACCTGGGATAACACCTTGTGCTAAATTTTCCTCCAGGCTTACGATAGCTGGAAAACTGTTAGTTTGAGCCAGTGATACACTGACTGACAGAGCAAATGCAACACCAAGAAGGAGTGGTTCGAAAGGGATGAAAGTTGGGGAAAAAACAGAGACGGCACGGACGAATAATTGATGTTTATTTCAAACCGATATGCAGGTTACACAATGCGCACGGCATCGACTCAGTAGGATGTAGGACCACCGCGAGCGGTGATGCACGCAGAAACACGTCGAGGTACAGAGTCAATAAGAGTGCGGATGGTGTCCTGAGGGATGGTTCTCCATTCTCTGTCAACCATTTGCCACAGTTGCTCGTCCGTACGAGGCTGGGGCAGAGTTTGCAAACGGCGTCCAATGAGATCCCACACGTGTTCGATTGGTGAGAGATCCGGAGAGTACGCTGGCCACGGAAGCATCTGTACACCTCGTAGAGCCTGTTGGGAGATGCGAGCAGTGTGTGGGCGGGCATTATCCTGCTGAAACAGAGCATTGGGCAGCCCCTGAAGGTACGGGAGTGCCACCGGCCGCAGCACATGCTGCACGTAGCGGTGGGTATTTAACGTGCCTTGAATACGCACTAGAGGTGACGTGGAATCATACGCAATAGCGCCCCAAACCATGATGCCGCGTTGTCTAGCGGTAGGGCGCTCCACAGTTACTGCCGGATTTGACCTTTCTCCACGCCGACGCCACACTCGTCTGCGGTGACTATCACTGACAGAACAGAAACGTGACTCATCGGAGAACACGACGTTCCGCCATTCCCTCATCCAAGTCGCTCTAGCCCGGCACCATGCCAGGCGTGCACGTCTATGCTGTGGAGTCAATGGTAGTCCTCTGAGCGGGCGCCGGGAGTGCAGGCCTCCTTCAACCCATCGACGGGAAATTGTTCTGGTCGATATTGGAACAGCCAGGGTGTCTTGCACATGCTGAAGAATGGCGGTTGACGTGGCGTGCGGGGCTTACACCGCTTGGCGGCGGATGCGCCGATCCTCGCGTGCTGACGTCACTCGGGCTGCGCCTGGACCCCTCGCACGTGCCACATGTCCCTGCGCCAACCATCTTCGCCACAGGCGCTGCACCGTGGACACATCCCTATGGGTATCGGCTGCGATTTGACGAAGCGACCAACCTGCCCTTCTCAGCCCGATCACCATACCCCTCGTAAAGTCGTTTGTCTGCTGGAAATGCCTCCGTTGACGGCGGCCTGGCATTCTTAGCTATGCACGTGTCCTGTGGCACACGACAACACGTTCTACAATGACTGTCGGCTGAGAAATCACGGTACGAAGTGGGCCATTCGCCTACGCCGTGTCCCATTTATCGTTCGCTACGTGCGCAGCACAGCGGCGCATTTCACATCATGAGCATACCTCAGTGACGTCAGTCTACCCTGCAATTGGCATAAAGTTCTGACCACTCCTTCTTGGTGTTGCATTTGCTCTGTCAGTCAGTGTATTTCACGCAGTCCAAGTTTCTACCATCTCTGTGAGGTTTGGAGATAGCCCGATACTCGGCTTAGGGCCGTTTTCCCCAAATGAGTTTAAACTAGGTTTATTTTAATCTGGTTTAAGTCTGAGTTTAAACTAACGTTCATTTTCCCCATATTGGTTTAAACTTTGTATCAAGTTTAAACCTGGCTCAGAATTAAACCTTCTATGTTGTTGGTTTAAACTGCTGTTTATATTCAACCTTCTTGACATTTTATTAATGTATCTGTGATTTTCCTAATAGAAGGGTTAGTTTTGACTACCAGTACTGCAGCACTTTAATGAAAAACGTTCCAAAATTATAACCTAGTATTAGCATTAGAAAAATGGGAGAATTTATTGAAGTCTTTGGTTAAATAGGAAATAATTTTGATGTGCAAGAGAGGTTAAGAAGCCGCGTTCCAACAAAAGTTTACAATCTTGGAAAATCGGATGTAACGGAGTTCTTTGATGGATTTATAATTCATAAGCGAACAGCAAGGATTGTCTAGTATCGAAGAAGGATTCATTTAAAACGTCAACTGCACGAAATAATGCTATTTCGCTAGAAGCAATGATTCTGGTTGCTATAAGATATGATGCGCAGGCATTTTTTTTCATTAACAACGGGGACCACAGACCTTAAATTGCAGTCTCCTTATAATATTATATACTGTAAAATACTGTTCGTGGTATGAATACTGTAATGTGAAGCATAAAAATATTCGTACATAAGTCGTGTAATACGTCCGTTCTTCATGCGGTACGTGGTGGCTGTGGTCGCTAAAGCGTGAAGTCAGCATCGTCCGAATCCGTGACAAGACGGTTCGAATCTAATTTGTCGAAGATATTTTTACCATCAGAATGTTGACCGGCACGGTAGGAGAGGCGGTGGTATACAATTTCTAATCGCTAGATTATATATTTATAGGATCAGAAAAACAATAAAGTATTTCATGCTTGGTAGTAAACTTGTAATAGAATAGATTATAGTTAAGAATGTTTCATCGTATCTATTGCCAGCATACCAGCAATAGAAATATTAATGCTATAGGGAGAAGAGTATTATGCATACAGTACGACATATCGCGAACTTGGTTATGTTATAAACGAATATGGAATCAAGTAATACATCTCCAAATAATACATCCTCAGTGGTCTGTCTGCTGGATCCAAGGTTTGTGAGATTAATCCCGGCCGAGGGCGATGGATTTTGATAGGAGATAGATCCCGAGCATGCTTGGAATTTGTTTACTTGAAATTCACATAAATGTTGATTTTCTGAGGAAAGGAATACCGTAGGCCTATTGCTGAAAGACCAGGATTTTAATATTTCAACGTTCCCGTGTGTTCCGTAAGACAATAGACATCAAAAGACACGTATCAGGCCCACGGTACTTGTTTGTGGTAAAGCATGACAGAGAAAAATAAGAAATAAAAGTGCGTTCCAATAAATTGTAGACAGCAATAGGTAGAATTATATGACACAACACTTCGCACAAATGTAAACAATTTATTTATCAGTAAAGCTAATATCCCGCCGAATTTGTTCTTTATTCACTACGTACGATAGCATTAACTCGCCACAAACAGCTGATATTATTACAAAAATGTCGGTCATTGAATAACTTGGCTCTGATTGGCCAATTCCAATCGACCATGCCTTCGACTATTCCTTCAGTGCAGCCAACGTTAGCGCCAACGACAGCTCGCCCGTTTAAACTAAACGAGTGTCAGAAATTGGTGGAGAAAATGGACGCAACTTTAAACTAGGTACTAAAGTTAAACGTGTTTAATTTATACCAGGTTTAACTCGATTTGGAGAAAATGGCCCTTAGGCTAGTATTTGCTCCATACCTCATGCCTCTGACATCCCGCCTATATGGGAGAGGCTGATTTCAGAGTTTTACTGCTGAGCGGTGAGTGCACTATGTCCATACGTCATTATTATTATATCAAGAATTTGGGACATATTAATCTTGTACCTAGTGGTTTCGGCTAGTGGTTTAACGTCGCACTACCACATCACAGTGTTTTAGCGACGAAAGCATGGAAAAGGGCTACGATTATAAAGGCAGAAGCCATCGCCTTAAGGCAGATCCCCCGCATTTGCCTGGTGTGAAAATGGGAAACCACAGAAAACAATCTTCAGGGCTATCGACGATGGGATTCGAACTCTTCTATCTCCCGAATGTACCTAAGCTCAAGCTAAGCGACCTTAACCGGACGGCCAACTCGCTCTATGCACTTAGTAATATATATATATATGTGTGTGTGTGTGTCTGTGTGTCTGTGTGTGTGTGAAGTTTGTGTGAAGCATGAATATGGCATCTGATTCCGTGAGTGTATATCATTAAATGGGGCTAAAATTGGGAATGAATCGAAGTTTCGATGCCATCTGGTCATTTATCGAGTACTAAAGTTAAAAAATGTGAACATAAATCAAGAAAATTGACGACAATGTTATTTTAACTCACAATTTCAATAATGATACCTGAATGAGTAATCCGTATTCCAATCCACTGAACCCGTCCTGAATTCGTGGCAGAGTTGGGTTTGAACGCAGGCCACCTGGGTGAATAATTGCTGCAATATCATACGAGACCACTGTCATAAAGTAATATACAATATTATTGTAAATTTGTTAAGTCGCAACAACAATATCGTAGGGGTTTTAGGCAACATATGTATAGGAAAGAACTTCCGCTTCAAAATAAGGAATAAACTCAGCATGTAGCTGTAATATGTGAGGTTACGGACTCTGTCACGAAGGCCAGCAATAGGCTGAGGATGTTGTTACGCTGGCCACATGCCATTCCCACATCTGCAGGCCATCTGGTGGGGCAGTAGTTGTCTTTGGAGACCAGGGTACATAATGGGTTCCCGTGCCACGGGTTTTGGTTTTGAATTTGTTTTGACCTGGAATTTACTTGGCGTGAAAAAGGGTATACACAGGAAAGCCAGCTTCATTGCTGTTGACTATAGGCTTGAGCCTTCGAAACCATATATCTCCGGGATGCATTCCTACCGCTACACGACATGACTCACACAGGCAACTGGCTCCATGATTCCACAGTAATTTATTATTACTAACATTGCCTATTTTTATCACAAGGGAGGCTTACTGCACATGGAAAGGATTTGTTAGCCTAATACCCAACAAACGATATACACCGACATTAATCTCACCTTTCAAATGGCACTCCAAGATAACCCTACTAGGGGGTGTTGAACTGTCATGTAGTGCGTGAAAAGGGCATCCTTGTAATTATTTTATTATTTTGATAATTAGAATTTTCTTTAAGGGACAGAATCTTACTGAAATGTACATCGCACTTCATATCACAGTACTCTAACCATATTATAAGTTACAGCGTAAACTATTGGAGGCGGGAAGAACACAGAACTGAGAATGTCAGATGGCAGATCTTCAAGTACTGTTCTGAGGTAAAGTCGACCTCTTGACACACTCGTAAAACAATGCTGACCTTGGGTCATCTCAGAACTGTAAAGCTCGACCCGACCTAAGTAAAACAACCGTTAAAGGAATTGATCTCGTTAGTAAGTTCAAGTATCACATAAGGCTAGGCTTGAGAACGGCTCGTGATACATATGAATTCTAGAGCTCTTACAAGCGCCTTTTCTGACAGTATTAACAAGTGTGCTAGTTTTTTACAATACAAGTCTGATTCGCATGAAATGAAATGTACAATATACTTAAAGAGAAAAAATATGTATTTAGTACAAGTTTTTCCTTTTTGTCATCTTGTTTCTGTTTATGTTCTATCTCCCTAATTGATTATCGAATATTTGACTTGATTTTCCTATCTTTTCTTGCGATATCATTCATTAGATGTATCAAAACTTCCCATTTAATGTATTACACAGTACTTCATTTGAATTATTTATGATTATCGTTCTAATGTATCTTGTTCAGGAAATAAACCACATATTTGTCATATAACTTCTGCAGTAAAGGAAATCAAAAAAGAATTTGGAAAGGGAATCACAGTCCAAGGAGAGGAAATCAAAACCTTGAGATTTGCCGATGATATTGTTATTTTATCTGAGACTGCAGAAGATCTCGAGAAGTTGTTGAATGGTATGGACGAAGTCTTGGGTAAGGAGTACAAGACGAAAATAAATAAGTCCAAACCAAAAGCAATGGAGTGCAGTCGAACTAAGGCAGGTGATGCAGGAAATATTAGATTAGGAAATGAAGTCTTAAAGGAAGTAGATGAATATTGTTACTTGGGTAGTAAAATAACTAACGATGGCAGAAGTAAGGAGGACATAAAATGCAGACTAGCACAAGCAAGGAAGAGCTTTCTTAAGGAAAGAAATTTGCTCACTTCAAACATTGATATCGGAATTAGAAAGATGTTTTGGAAGACTTTTGTGTGGAGCGTGGCATTGTATGGAAGTGAAATATGGGCGATAACTAGCTCAGAAAGAAAGAGAATAGAAGCTTTTGAAATGTGGTGTTACAGAAGAATGCTGAAGGTGAGATGGATAGATCGAATCACGAATGAAGAGATACTGAATCGAATTGGCGAGAGGAGATCGATTTGGCTAAATTTGACGAGAAGAAGAGATATAATGATATGACATATCTTAAGACATCCAGGACTTGCTCAGTTGGTTTTTGAAGGAAGTGTAAGTGGTAAGAACGGTAGTGGTAGACCAAGGTATGAATATGACAAGCAGATTAGAGCAGATGTAGGAAGTAGTTACGTATAAATGAAAGAGAGCACAGGATAGGGTGGTATGGTATGCTGCGTCAAACCAGTCTATGGACTGATGACTCAAACAACAACAACAACTTCTGATTACTAACAATTCAGAATAAATGATGATCACGTTATTTCTTCAACTTATCCCGGTCATTTGTAGTCATTGGGGCCACCCAGACTCATTTTGGTTTTGGCTGCGGCGTTAAGGCCGAATACTCTCCCTGACGCCACGTGGTATTTTAGGTGAAAATCTCAACCCAGAATTAACCGGCATTCGAAAATCAGCCTTCCGGGTCGGAAGCCAGCATCCAAGCCACTGAGCTAATCACACCCCCAAATAATAATAATAATAATAATAATAATAATAATAATAATAATAATAATAATAATAATAATAATAATAATAATAATAATAATAATAATGTATGTTCAGTCGTCAGCCCTAAGGCTGGTTGGATCCTCAATAGCTCCTTCATCAGCTGTAATAGATGGCCTAGGCATCACTGAAGAGGCGTACTAGGGAAACGAGAAGTGAGGTAGTTTCCCGTTGCTTTCCTCACCGAGCCAGAAGTTGCCATTTCATATGAGACTGCCGAGCCCACTGAAATGCTCGAATCAACCGACCCTATGAGCAACATTTTCACACCATTCATAGCAGGGACTGGCTGCATAAGGAATGCCATTACTAGCATCACTCATACCTCAGTCACTTTCATATTGTCAAAGCCAAGGATAAGACTGAGACAGGTCAATGAAAGTAACAAAATTGCTATGGCCTATACCAGAAGACATACTGCACTGTAAACACTAGGTACTGCCAGTAAATGCATAATAATAATAATAATAATAATAATAATAATAATAATAATAATAATAATAATAATAATAATAATAATAATAATAATAATAATACAGCGTCAGATCAGAAGATTTCTGCTACCGTACGTGCCAGTACACGGTACTACCTACGACTGACTGGCCGAGGGTAGGGTGGCCAGTAACAAACCTGACACCCATGAGAGAGCCAACGGCTTCGGGCGGAGGAGTTCTCTCATGGGAGGTTCTATGAAGCGTGTGGAGGAAATGCGGCATGAATTAATCTAAAACGGCATCAACGGCAGCAAAGGTTAAGTCAGGTTGTGAGTTTCACAAATACGAAAAGTTCTCTCAGTTTCAATTACTGCGTTGATGGGGTGAAAGTTCCTTTTGGGGACCATTGTAAGTATCCAGGTGTTAATATAAGGAAAGATCTTCATTGGGGTAATCACATAAATGGGATTGTAAATAAAGGGTACAGGTCACTGCACATGGTTATGAGGGTGTTTAGGGGTTTTAGTAAGGATGTAAAGGAGAGGGCATATAAGTCTCTCGTAAGACCCCAACTAGAGTATAGTTCCAGTGTATGGGACCCTCACCAGGATTACCTGATTCAAGAACTGGAAAAAATTCAAAGAAAAGCAGCTCGATTTGTTCTGGGTGATTTCTGCCAAAAGAGTAGCGTTACAAAAATGTTCCAAAGTTTGGGCTGAGAAGAATTGGGAGAAAGAAGACGAGTTGTTCGACTAAGTGGCATGTTCCGAGCTGTCAGCGGAGAGATGGCGTGAAATGACATTAGTAGACGAATAAGTTTGAGAGGTGTCTTTAACAGTAGGAAAGATCACAATATGAAGATAAAGCTGGAATTCAAGAGGACAAATTGGTGCAAATATTCATTTATAGGAGGGGGAGTTAGGGATTAGAATAACTTAACAAGGGCGATGTTGAATAAATTCTAATTTGTTTGAAATCATTTAATAAAAGGCTAGGAAAACAACAGATAGGGAATCTGCCATCTGGGCGACTGCCCTAAATGCAGATCGGTATTGATTGATTGATTGATATTGATTGATTGATTGATTGATTGATTGATTGATTGATTGGTTGATTGATTGATTGATTGATTGATTGATTGATTGATTGAAAGGTGGATAAGATGTACTTTGGTACGGTGGAGCTAGCGAAAAAGGCAAACTACTGTCCATCGTTACAATGGGCAGACGGCACGACTGTTCCACATGTCAGTGGCGGCTGATGAAATATACCTCAGGGTAACAACCACGAGAGTTAACAACCATCACCCACCAGGGTGACGCAACATGTATACTCGTTGGACTCAACATAAAGAGAGCAAAAATATCACCCCAGGTGGTAACCAATCCAACCCCAGTCATGGTGGGGCAAGCAGGTCATCGGATTCTGGGAGCCTTCATGTACTCCACCGCTACTGCCCACACATAAACAACCGAAAAAAAGAAGGAACATTACTTATGTAGCTATAGTAAACATGAACTCCCTGTTACAGGTAGGAAAACTCAAGCACACCTTTGAAGTGTTGGACGAGTATAATATCAAGATAACAGCTTTACAAGAGACTCGCTTCACAAATGAAAACGCTATGGAAACCCAAGTGTACCAGATGTATAAAGGGAAGCGGGTAAAAGGGTGATGAATTCAGTTCCACAGATGGGTACTGGCTTTGGTGTACATCGAATGGTCTACCAAATATTACAATTCGTCTCGACCAATGGCAGAACCTCCTCACTAACCTTCAGGTCCCACAACAGAGGTACACCATAGTGAACTTTCATGCACCTACAAACGACACCAATAGGAAAAATCTGGAAGCTGCGGAATACTACTGGAACACCCTTGAAGAGACCCTAGACAAGATCCCAAACCACCACACCATCATACTCATGAGCGACTTCAACATACAAGTCGGCAAGGAGAAGAAATACCTCAGGATAGTAGGCAGTTACCCAGCTCACAAAAGGACTAACAGAAATGGCGAGGGACTCATAGACCTTTTTTACCTGGTCCTAAAATCAGCCGCTTTCAAGCGATCGCCTAGGAAGGCCATGACTTGGGAGAGTCCCAATCGCATGCTGGTGAATTTCAGATAGACCATCTGGCTATTGACAGGAGATACAGGGAAATACAGAACCTCGAGCTCTTGAGAGGATCCAACCTCGACTCTGACCACTGTCTCCCCCTAGTAAAGACCAACCTATAACAATTGAGGAGAGCACCCAAAACTCCAAAGGTCTTGAGGATACCTAGGTTAAACACCCAACGGCTGAGCGATGAGGATTGCGACTTCCGGACAACCATTGAGAAGAATGCACAGAAACAAGGGTGGGTTCCTTTACAAAAGGCTCTATTGGATGCCGCTACAGAAACCATCCCTGCTTCATCCAAAAAAGACAAGAAACCCTGGTGGAGCACAGAGTGCGATCAGGCTATAGCGGAAAGGCATAGAGCCTGGGATCAAGTGGAAACAGCGCAAGGATTAGCCCAACAATTAGGATTTCATTGCGCAAAGAAAAACAACGCGAGCATCATCCGCAAAACTACAACAGGTATCAAATATAACAGTCAGAAAAAGGCTTCAAGAGAAAAATCCAACAGTTCTTTACAAGGGAATCATGAATCAGTCTACCTCACACCCGGCCCCCAATCTACATCTCTGAGGGCCAGATGGGAAACTCCAAATGAACAACAGAGACTGCACCAACACCTTTGCAGAGTCCTTCCAGAAACTCCTCTATGCAGAAGAACCTAAAAAGAGACTGACCTTCAGCGAGCCCACTTTAAGAGAAAGACCTTGTATTTATTGAAGGATTTCCTCATATATGACATTCCTTGTACTTTTTTTTACAATTTTATTTCCATCGCACCGATACAGATAGGAAATGGCTAGAACTTGGGAGAATGCGACCGTGGTATTAATTAAAGTACCGTACTTAGAAACTTATCCCCAATCTGCAAAAAATGCAGCCGTATAACCATAACGCTACGTAAATCATCTCTATCGACATCATATCACACTACCCACGGTAACCTAGCTACCCTGATGTTACCTACTCGACAAGCCCATCGCCGTAGTTATCCAACGGTTATATTCGATACAAAATTACAATTCAAGAACCACGTACAAACATATACAACCAAGGCTGTGAAATTACTAGGTATCAATCTCTACCGTTTCAAGGAAATTTCTCATCCTACTGCTCTTCGCCACTTCTTCCTCTCTTGAAATACTACTCTCAAATTTGGACAACAGCTTCCCCTCCAATATTAACCAGTTAGACAGAGCACTATCCTTTGCTCCAATTGTAAGGAACAGAAAACCCAAGCTAAGAAATCTGCCTACGCAGCAGGTATTAAGGGCAATAAATGTGTCACCGCTGCACATCAGGTGACAGGCAACTGACCTGAAGTTCCTCCTCGGAATCTTAAATGGGCATTACCGCATGGAACAGCCGGTCTCATTCTTCTCTCGAAGCGTTCCTTCCCGCTCCACGAAAGTCAAAGTATTTCTCCACATTCCCCACACTCAGCAATCAATACTTCAACGATCTTTTCTAATCTGCCTCCCAACTCTCCTTAACTCTATTAATAGAAGACAGCAACTTTATATAGGATCGAGTAAAAGTATATGCTGAGGGGTTGTAATTAATAACTTAAGGATAAATTGATGCGAAGTGGTTACACCACCATCTTAACTCAAGAAGACTTGTCTATGAACATGAACATTCTCATAGTTTTCGATCTGGACAATTGTTATTAGTAACCTGTGTACCTGATCTTGTTAGCTTTTGTTAGGTTTATTATATTTTATTATGAAAGGTTACATTTATAAGTAGTCTTTTTACAACACAAGTGAAATGCGCTTAGTGTAGTTGTATCTTGTACTTCGTGAATAAATAAGGTACAGCCCTAGCATTTGCGCTGGTGTGAAAATGGGAAACCACAGAAAACCATTTCAGGGCTGCCGACAGTAGAGTTCGAACCACATTCTCGGTGCATTCCTCGTACAACTACCTTTTAGCACTACTACAAATTTAAAATATCGCTCTCTTGACATTGCAGCATTTAGGACTAGTTTCATTAACCACCGTTAAAAATCCGCTAACGGACCGTTAGCTAACACCTTGTTAAAATTTTTACGTGGAGTTGTGGAAATCACGTTTCACCGAACACTATAACCAGCTCGTGAACTAATGTGGCGTTGAAATTAACGATCAAATCAGCAGTGTGTAACATTGACATTATTTATTTCTTCAGAAAGGTGCCGATCATAATGTTATTCATGTTCATATTCCCATACGCTTTTTGCGCGGAATAAAATGTTCCATCTGAAATTGAACTTACTTGGGGATAGGAAAGATAGTAAATTAGAATACGCACAAAAAAAAAAATCATAACGGAAGATCACGGGGAAAATACCTTCGAGGCACTAATTTTACTTCACTGGAGAAGAGGATTATCAATTTATTTTCGAAAATATGTGGGAGCGTTATAGAATGTAAAATAACCGACGAGAAAAGAAAAGAAAATGCGTGCAATGAGTTAGTAAATGAATTCATTAGTCACTTTAATGTGACCACGTGGTCATCAAGACAAATGAAAAACTTGTACGACCACAAATAAAGAAGCGGGGAAAAAGCCCAGATTATTCGAAGGAGATAATTGGAGCAGTCCAACTTAGTAGGTGGTGTACTTATTTCAGCATTTAAATAGATGAATTAAACGATTATTGCATTATTGGTGACGATATTGATTACCTTCGTAATGAAGTCGACTCTATTGCAGAATATCACGACAAGCCACCATTATGTCTTTATAATGAGACATTAGAAATGTCGTTATATGAAATGATGCTTTGGTTATAAAGAATTGTTGTTATTGTGCGTATCTCTCTTTCCTATTGCCATTGGGAAGTTTTTAAGCTGAATTTTACTAATTGGATTAGCGTGGAGTGTTGATAAGGTGCCTTCAGATTGGACAAAAGCAGTAATTGCACCTAGCAAGGGAACAGGAAGGATGGCAACAACTATCGAGGTATCTCATAGATTAGTATACCAGGCAAAGTATTCACTGGCATGTTGGAAGGGAGGGTGCGGTCAGTGGTTGAGGGGAAGTTGGATGAAAACCAGTGTGGTTTCAGACCACAGAGGGGCTGTCAGGATCATATTTTCAGTATGCGCCAGGTAATTGAAAAATGCAACCAGAGGAATTGGCAGTTGTGTTTATGTTTCGAAGATCTAGAGAAAGCATATGACAGGGTACCGATGGAAAAGATGTTCACCATACTGTCGACTATGATTTAAGGGTAGATTATTAAAATCAATCAAAGACATTTATGTTGACAATTTGGCTGCAGTGAGAATTGATGGTGGAATGAATTCTTGGTTCAAGGTACTTACAGGGGTTAGACAAGGCTGTAATCTTTCCCCTTTGTTGTTCGTAGTTTACATGGATCATGGATCATGAAAGGTATAAAGTGGCAGGGAGGGATTCAATTAGGTCGAAAAGTAGCAAAACAGTCGGGCCTATGTTGACGACTTGGTCTTAATCGCAGATTGTGCCGAAAGCCTGCAGTCTAACATCTTGGAACTTGAAAATAAGTGCAAAAAGTATGGTATGAAATGAACCTTTTCGAAAACTAAATTGATGTCAGTAGATAAGAAATTCAACAGAACTGAATGTCAGATTGGTGATACAAAGCTAGAACAGGTCGATAATTTCAAGTATTTAGGTTGTGTGTTCTCCCAGGATCATAATATAGTAAGTGAGATTGAATCAAGGTGTAGTAAAGCTAATGCAGTGAGCTCGCAGTTGCAATCGACAGTATTCTGTAAGAAGGAAGTCAGCTCCCAGACGAAACTATCTTTACATCGGTCTGTTTTCAGACCAACTTTGCTTTAAGAGAGCGAAAGCTGGATGGACTCAGGATATCTTATTTATAAGTTAGAAGTACCCCTCACGGAACTTAATGCCCTTGAAAGGGCCTTGGCCTGCCCTGCAACCGCTGCCCAGCCCGAAGTTCTGCAGAGTACGAGGGGTCGTGTGGTCAGCACGACGCATCCTCTCGGCCGTTGTTCTGGGTTTTCGAGATAGAGGCCGCCATCTCATCGTCAGATAGCTCCTCAAGTCTTATCACGTAGGCTGAGTGGACCTCGAACCAGCCCTCAGGTAGAGAGAAAAATCCCTGACCTTGCCGGGAATGGAACCGGGGGTCTCCGGGCGAGAGGCAGGCACGCTACCCCTACCCCACGGGGCCGGTCAAGTTAGAAGTAACAGACATGAAATTAGCGAGAATGATGGCTGGTACAAACAGGTGGGAACAATCACGGGAGGGTATACGGAATGAGAAGATAAAGGCTAATTTAGGAATGAACTCGATGGATGAAACTGTACGCATAAACCGGTTTCGGTGATGGGGTAATGTGAGGCGAATGGAGGAAGATAGGTTACATAGGAGAATGATGGACTCTGCTATGGAGGGTAAGAGAAGTAGAGGTAGACCAAGACGACGATGGTTAGACTCGGTTTCTAACGATTTAAAGATAAGAGGTATAGAATTAAATGAGGCCACAACGCTAGTTGCAAATCGAGGATTGTGGCGACGTTTAGTAAATTCACAGAGGCTTACAGACTGAACGCTGAAAGGCATAACAGTCTATAATGATAATGTGTGTATGTATGTATGTATGTATGTATGTATGTATGTATGTATGTATGTATGTATGTATGTATGTATGACAGATCATTAATAACTATAGTAGCACAATCATATTAGAAATTAGGCCTACCGTGTTATACATGGTGTGGGCTACATGTGATTACGATCTCCCTTCCTTTCAATTTAATGTTTCAATATAAAATGTAATGTTTGTTACATGTTAAAAAGGTGGACCAATTTTTCCTCAACAATTTACATCATTAAATTTTATTTTAGATTGTGATCAAAATGCGGTTGAGTGTAAGAGAGGCCCTACAGATCTAATATTGAACGTGCTGAATCTGTGGATCATCAATAGACCTTTACATTGAGCCAGGTGGCCCTTATTACAGAATGACGAGTCATTCAAATCGATCATTACTGATCTGCATTGACGGCAGCCGCCCACTTCCTATCAGTAGTTTACTGCGCACAGCTGTGTGCTTCCACTCGGGAGATAGTGGGTTTGAACCCCACTGTCGGCAGACCTGAAGGTGGTTTTCCGTGGTTCTCCATTTTCTCACCAGGAAAATGCTGCGGCTGTTCATTAATTAAGGCCACGGCCGCTTCTTTCCCACGTCCAGGCCTTTCCTATCCCATCGTCGCCATAAGACCTATCTGTGTCAGTGCGACTTAAAGCAAATTGAAAAATAGTTTACTGGTCTTTTCTTAAATAATTTCAAATAATTTGGAAATTTATCGAACACTTCCTTGGTAAATTATTTCAAATCTAACTCCTCTTCCTATATACGAACATTTGCTCCAATTGTTCCTCTTGAATTCTAACTTTATGTTCATATTGTGATCTTTCCTACTATAAAACGTCACTCAAACTTATTCGTCCACTAACGTCATTCTACGCCATATCTCCACTGATAACTCTGAACATACAGCTTAGTTGAGCACTCGTCTCCTTTCTCCTAAGTCTTCCAGCCAAAACTTCGCAACGTTTTCGTAACGCTACTCTTTTGTCGGAAAATATCCACAACAAATCGAGCTGCTTTTCTTTGGATTGTTTTTCATTTCTATAATTATTCCTGGGGAGGTTCCCGTACGCTGGAGGCATAGTCTAATATTGCTCTTCCCTGAGACTTATAATATAATATAATATATGTCCTCTCCATTTCACCTCCCGATTCTGAAATATCTGCTATACCTTGCTGGGATCGCATAAGTTGAGCTTTAGTAAAATAACTTTTCCTAAATCCGATATGCCTTCCATCAAACCAGTTAGCAACGTTGCAAAAATGTCTTATATAAAAAAAAATTTAACAAAAGATTTCCCAGAGCTTACCTACAACACATGCCAAGCTGACTGGCCTGTAATTATCCGCTTTATGCCTATCACCCTTTCCTTTATACACAGGGGCTACTATAGCAACTCTCCAATCATCTGATATAGCTCTTTCATGTAAACAGTATTCAAAGAAGGACTTATATGGTATTTTATACCAACCCATTGCCTTTAGTATACCCGAAGAAGTCGTATCAATTCCGCCTGCTTTTCTAGTTTTCAAATTTTGTATCTCATTGTACAAGTCATCGTGGTCGTAGGTGAATTTCAATATTTCGTTAGTAACAGTCACCTCCTCTACCTCGAAATTATACTTTTAACCTACAATATTTACATATTGCTGACTGAATATTTAGGCCTTCTGTAAATCATCTCATACACACTCACCGTATTTATTAATGATTCCTGGAATATCCAACTTGGAACCTGGAAAGTACCAACACATATACTTACCATTTTTCACTAAAATGTCTATGACTTGCCATCCATGTTATCCGTAACTGAATTCTTCGCTAGATTAAAGTTTCTAGTAAGTTTCTTCAATTTCTCCTTACTTCCAAAAACATTTCTAACCATTTCTTTCCAATCTTTACCTCCCTGTTAGTCTCTTTACTTATCCTTACCATTTCTTACCACCTTTAAAAGGTACATATCTGTTTTCACATTCCTCAACAAATTGCTTTAAACCCATTCCACAGATGGATTCGATTTTATTTACCATTTACCACCAATCACAATTACTTTTTAAAAATTCTGCCTCTTTTACCCACAATATGGTACTGCGTAGGTTGCAGACTGGACTCGATACGCATGCCCAATCCGCATTACCATGTCAAGAATTTCTTCGGTGTTGTCCAATGTACACACCACGTGAAAATAAACCTCTCACCAAAATTATTGTTCGGTGTTCTGATTTTAGTAACCAGCAATGTAATATAAAAAATAAGAAGAATATATAAATTTTGAAGTAGGATATTAGCTCATTAGAATTACTTTGTTGCTGCGAATTTCTTCTTAAAGCGTAAGAACATTCACGTAACATAGGGAAGAGTATGCGTCTCATAAATAGACAAGTGCCTTGTTTACTGGGTTGTTATTTGAAAATCTATCAGATATGTTCAGTTTGAATAATTTTGCGACATCACATGCTGAAAGAAGTCTCTTAAATACAACAGTGCGTCCATGCTTACTGAAAATGCCTTCTAATGTTCTATTTGATTGCAGAACTATTAGTAACAATGTTCATGATATATTTCGAATCACTACGCCCCAATAATAATAATAATAATAATAATAATAATAATAATAATAATAATAATAATAATAATAATAATAATAATAATGATAACATAAGGTAGCAGGTAGGGACCCTCTTCGGAGGCAGCCCTGCCCAGGGAGTGGCGCCCCTGCCTATGCGAGTCCCAGAGCACACTGACCCGGTGTGTATCGTCTGGTAAGGGTCCCAGCTCAGGGTTACGAGTGAAGACCTCAACGGCAGTGAAGGCGGAGATGAAGATCATTGGTACGACGGAACTGGCGGATGAGGCACCCTCGCTTTTTGGGATAGTAATAAAAAACCTGTTTAAAATCCAGGTGCGTCTGAGTGGTATCCACCGGCTTCCTGGTCCGCGTCTGTCACCTTGTAGGTGCGGCGGCAGTACCAAGCTCCAGGAACTAACAATCCCTGGTTCTAAGCACCCAGCACTGCTGGATTTCCTATTACAAGCCAAACATGATTTGTGATCGTACTAACAACATTACCCCAGGTGGTATCCAATCCACCCGTCGCATTGAGACGGCAACCAGGCTTTCGGATTCTGGGGAGCCTGGACAACCACGAAAACATGGGAGAGAGTCGGAGCTCTCTGGTAAACTATCCCACAAAACCCCCACGTACATTGGTACATTCAATATCAACACTTTGATACAACCAGGAAAATTACTAAATTTAGTTACAGAACTTGATCGGCAAAAAATTCTTATCCTTGCCCTGCAGGAAACTCGATTTACTGATGATGCCAATTTGGATTATGGAAATTACCGTATATTCAAAAGTAAAACAGACCAAAAGATTCTAAATAGGACCCCTTTATTTGGCATGAGCTTCGTAGTACATAAAAGTATACTGAACTCGATCCAAGAAGTTAATTCCATCAGCAATCGCCTAATGACCATGAGGATTCAGTGTGCCAATAAAAAATATACATTAATAAATGCACATGCCCCTACAAATATAGACAACAACAAGAATCCCCAAAACGTGGACAAATTTTGGAACAAACTTGAAAAAGTGATGTTAAAAATTCCAAAGGATGACGTCAAAATCCTCTTAGGCGATTTCAATGCACAAATCGACCGAGAAAAGGAACACAGGAAAACTGTCGGACTCTACCCGGCGCACAAATTTACGAACAAAAACGGCTCAAGGCTCATTGAACTATGTCAACAGTGCAACCTTAAAATCATGTCCACATCCCTCAGGAAGCATTCCAAGAAACAAAAAACCAGGAGGTCCCCCATTGAATCCATTGGTGAATATCAGATTGATCATGTAGCTATCTCGTATCAGCTACAGAAAGAGATACATGATGTACAAGTGAGAAGAGGAGTAAACATCGACTCTGATCACTATCTCACAAGAGTTAAAGTAAAATTTACTCCAAGAAAATACCACCCCAAGAAAATCCAACAACAGAAATTTGACATAAAACGGATTCCTGTTACGGATCTAAAAGAAGCATGGGAAAATCAGCCAGCGAAAACATGGGTAGAATTCCACACCAAAATCATACAGAAGGCACGAGAAATGGTACCCTTAAAAAGGAATACAAAACACCCCTGGTGGAACTCAACATGCAACCAAGCCCTGGAGATAAGAAAATCTGCGTTTCAGAAATATAACAGTAGAAAATTCCAGAAAACTCAACGAGATTTTTATGAGACCAGAAAACAAGTATCCAAAGCCATCAGGCAAGAGAAAAGAAAGCACCTGGAAGAACAACTGGAGTCAATTGAAGAAAACTTTAGAAACCACAACACAAGGGATTTCTACAGAACATTCACAGAAAAAGGATACATTCCACAGAACTTATGTTTCAGGAAACAAGACGGAAAATTGGCGCTTACTAATAAAGAAAACTGCCAAGAACTTGCATGGTACTTCTCAGAACTTCTTAACTACCCCGAGCCCACTGAATGATTTCTTGAGGAAGCATCCAGTTTCACTCACCCAGAATCACCTCCACCAAACCAGGAAGAAATTCAGAGCCACGTTAAACGACTAAAGAACAACAGAACCTCGGGAAGAGACGGGATTGTTGCAGAATTCCTTAAGAATCTTGGTCCAAATTCACTCAGAGAACTTACAGAAATCATACAGAAAATTTGGAAAAACCAAAAACACCCAGAAGACTGGAAATGTGCCCTAATTCACCCACTTCACAAAAAAGGAGACAAAACTGATGTGAACAACTATAGGGGAATCTCCCTCCTTGAAGATGGCTACAAAATTTTCTCTGCATGCCTGTTGAAAAGAATACAAAAACAACTAGAGCATAAGATTGGTGAATATCAAGCTGGATTCCGCCCTCACAGATTATGCACTGAACAGATCTTCAACCTCAAAACCGCTCTAAAATTCAGGGCCCTCAGAAACCTTCGAATCATCTGTACCTTCGTAGATTTCAAGAAGGCTTATGATTCAACTGATCGTCAATCTCTGTTCAACATTCTGAAAGAACAGGGACTAGACTCCAAAACGCTAAACTTGACCAAACAGACCCTCACTGACACGAAGTCAAGAGTGAAATTCATGGGAGAAATCTCAGACCAATTCCTGATAAAAACTGGTGTCCGGCAAGGAGATGGACTGTCACCCCTCCTCTTCAACCTCGTCCTAGATAAGGTGATGAGGGAATGGGAAAAAGAACTGAAAGCACAAAATAGCTGGAACCCAGTAAACATCGGGACACGAAAAAACAAGCTTGAAATTCCATGCTTAGCCTTCGCTGATGACTTGGCCCTTTTGTCCAGCGATGAAGTCACAGCAATAAAGCAAGTTGAAATTCTCCAGGAATGTGCCAGAAAGGTCGGACTTCATATCTCCTTCCAGAAAACTGAATTTTTCTGTGCAAAACTAGACATCCATAGTCTCAATACAAAATACGGAAAAATCAACAGAGTCCCTCACTTCAAATACCTGGACGAAATTCTCGAACCAACCGGACAAGAGAAAATAGCCCAAAATAACCGTGTTCAAAAACTCAGAAGAGCTTATGGGAGAACAAGAGAAATCTACAACAAAAAATGTATGTCTCTGCACGTTAAGATTAAAAATTACAATACTGTAATCAAACCTGAGGCTTTATATGCAGGGGAAACTCTAACGCTTCATAGAAAGGGCGAGCTGGAAAATATCCTAAAAGAAGAGCGAAAAATCATGAGGAAAATTTTAGGACCAAGACACACGGGAGAAGGGTACCGCCTCCAAACCCGGAAATCCACAGAAAAATTATCTAATATTGCGGCAGACCTCAGGAAATGAAGGCTGAAATTTTATGGACATGTTAAGCGGCTTCCAGAAAATAGACTAACCCACCAAGTTCTTGAAAGAGTTGATAAACTGAAGAATTTCCCTTGGATACAACAAACAAAAGTGGACATGAAGAACGCACAAATTCAACCTGAAGACATTTTGAATCGAAATATATATAGAAAGAAAATTGACAAGTGGGAAGTTACTCCAGAGAATGAAGTACCAAAAAGAGCAGGTACCAAGTGGAAGGAAGAACGGAAAAGGATCTTTAGTCAACAGATGAAAGCGTCTTGGATCCTCCGCAAACGAAATCATAAATAAAGCCTCGTGTGTTCCAAAAGGGACCATTCACGTATAATAATAATAATAATAATAATAATAATAATAATAATAATAATAATAATAATAATAATAATAATAATAATAATAATAATACATTCAACATATCAAAATAGCCGTATGAGCAAGACTAAGTTTATGCATCTGGTTATCGTAATCTTTATGAACAATATTGTGAATGCTTAAAATAGATCTTAGAGGGAAGCTACGCATAATTATAATAATAATTTGAAAGAAAGGAATTGATATGATTAACGGTCATGCAGTTAGGAAAGGAGATAAAATGTGTTAAAAATAGGCTCAGAACCATTCTTCAATCAGGACAGTGCAGATGGGAGTAGCTACTATCCCTCCACTAAAATATACTCTAGCTGAAACAAATAAGTTTACTTGACTGAACGGAACTTTAACTTATTCTTGTGTTACCCTTCCATGTGTACTCAAAGTGTACTAAAAAATTTGAGTCGTAAATTCATGTACTTTTGATTATATCGTCGGTGAAGAAACACTACCTCGTATGTCATAATACTTTTCCGATTCTTACTTTTCCTTAATACTGTTCACGCCTCCCAGCCACGTACGGATATGCAGTTCATCAGAACAGTGTTCATTGTATTCATTTTCATTTGCGAAGGTGTAAAGGAGAATGGATCTTAAAGACAGTAGACTGTACACATGCGTAAATATGTCATGCAAACATACATTCCTACAGTGCGGTACGGTGATGTTCAATTTCATTTACACATATGAAACGAAAGTTGTTATGATGGACTGCATATCTAACTTATATATGGCTGGCGGCGTGACTAGTCTTAAGGATAGCAAAGGATAAGAAGCGCATTGTGAAATACGAGATTTCGTTGGTATTTCATCCAGTTTGTTCGTATTTCAGCGATCCTTTTAGTTTCTGACTGAATTATTTTATCCACTACATTTTGGTGGCGATAGGTTTTATATGATGATAATAAAAATAATTACTGTTTTAGAAGGAAACGTGAATTTCTATTTACTTGTTATAACAACCAAGGATACGTGTTGCAGTTTTTTTGAAGAGTGCAGTCATTTTCAAGCTGTCTCTTGGCGTAGGAAAGAGTCAAATGTAGCTTCCAATGAAGTCTCAATCTCATTTATGACTGCTTCTTTCCTTAGCTTATCCCAGTTATTTCTGGGGTCGCAGGGGCCACCCAGGCTCATTTTGGTTTTGGCCGGGGGTTTAAGACCGGATGCCCTTCCTGACGTCACGTGATTCTTGAGATGAAGACTGCGACAGTAATCAAACTGTTGCGGTATGGCTGATGCTGAGTAATAGCATTCAGTGCGACTATTGTGGCAGGGTGGTATAAAAGATGTAACAAAGTCTTTTGAACTGCACTACCACTTTCAATCCGAGTGAGGAAATCAATGACAAATCTTTTCAATATTGATATTGCCTAATACGCCTTATTAAAGTTGGTTTGGCGGTCTCCCTGTAACCACTTAACCTTTGGTGGGGTTATTTGAGGATCCAACCTGCTTCCAAGCAGTTGACTTAACATACAGACAGCAATTGAGGAAGACAGGGGTAAGGTTTTAATTTCTCCAATTACGACGGTACTGTGCTATGAAATAGGATAAATCAAAATAAAACAACACTATCACCGTACATGCCATGACGAACGAGTTGAAATTAAAGGCTTCCACTATCCCTAACCTTGGTGCCAATGAGAGAGAATAGTTAGCTCCATACCCTGCCATCTATGATCCCAGGAATTAACCTAGTTCTAATTTTTGGTGTAGTTTAAGTGAACCTTAGGGCGATGTGTCTCTCCAGAAGTCTCCAGAAAGTGCAAACCTGTAAATTGTTCAATTCCTTAACGTAAAATCGAAACTACGTCTTTCTATGCGCACCGAGCAAGCCTCTACTACCTCGACTAATCAGCCCCTAAACGAAGGTGGTAATGGTAGTGATTGTTAGTTAAAGAAGCTGGATGATAACCAATGGATGGGTGGAAGAGGTCTGACCTCCTAAAATATGGAAGTATCGTATAACAAGGAAAGAAGCCCAAAAAGAGGAAAAGTAAGATGTCCTTTGGCCAATTAAACCTAATACTGTTAAGCTGAAAGGAACGAAACTTGAATAGAACAAGTCTCGTTGGTAGAAAAGATTCAGCTGGAGCAGTGATCTCACGAGACTAGTTGGGAAAGGAAATTGCCTTTAAGGTAAAGGAAACCCATCATTGGTCTAGCAACCTCGAGTTCAGAAAACATGAGTTGACTTATAAAAGAAAGGATTGTGGTATAAATTCTACAATTGGACGTACCATCAGTCACATGAGGATCCTCTCGTTAGTCACACACTTCTCACAAATTGTGAGACCCTGGGATATTAAGGAACGTAGATCAAACAAAAAAAATTGGATTATTTAAATACATTGTATACTTTCAAAGGTGTATCAATCCTCTACACACCATTGCAATACTTAGGTACCTTCTGGTTAATGACTTCTATGAATCAGCACTGCAAGTTTTCATTGGATTTCTTTAGATAAAATATATTAGATTCAAATTCATCTGAGAAATATCCATTTAATTCCCTTCCCTTTTTCCCTCGTTTTCGTTAAACGGCCACTCAATCTTGTGGCTTACGTAACATCCGAGCAGTCAGGTCCAGATTCAAGGCTCATTGTAGACATTCTGCCCGCCAGATCACGTGCAAGCCATTGTCACCTCGATCCACTGGGGCCATGACTTGGAATGGAAGATAGGCTATTAGTAACACTCGGCGCCGATAATGGCGCCAGTGCGTCACATTGTAATGGCCTTAACACGTGTCAAACTCGGTGTCACACTTTTTAATAGAATTCGTACTGTAATATAAAAAGAACGAATACAAAAACGAACTTCTATCTTGTGACAGCAATGAGTACAAGTTCCATAACACTTCTTGGAATCTTGAATTACTACAGAATTTTAAATGGAATTTGCACACCGTTTATGGATGAAACTGCCGGAGAACTGAGTGTGGTCTGCCCGTTTGATGGGCGAGTTTTCATGTGCTTAAAATATACTGAACGCGCTCACTTCATGTATCAGGTGACACTGAGTTGTTTAATTTTACTTATTGTGGTAACGCCTAAAAATGTGTCATGTAACTATCTTTTACGATATCTCCCCCTGAAATTGGGGGGCGGTAGAATAACACCCACGCTAGCCGCTAACTGTCGTAAGAGGCGACTAAAAAGGGGCTCTTAACTTGGGAGCGTGGGTTGGGTACCACGGGGCCTTCAACTGACTACTGGCATTGCTTCCACTTACTTGTGCCAGACTCCTCACACTCATGCATCCTATCTGACCTCACTTGGTCAACACTTGTTCTTTTCCGATCCCGACGGTATTAGGTGTCGAGTCATAAGGAGTCTTTCATTTTCACGTTCTTCGTGGCCCTGTCTTTCTTTGGCCGATACCTTCATTTTTCGAAGTGTCGGATCTCTTCCATTTTTCTCTCTGATTAGAGTTATATAGAGAATGGTTGCCTAGTTGTGGGTACTTTCTCATAAAATAATAATCACCACCACCACCACCACTATCTTATGCTATAATTTACCTTATTTAGTAGTGCTTCCACTCCCAAGGTCTCGTAATCATCACCAGCATCATAATCACTGGTAATATTCTCTTCATTATCAGTTCACTATTTATTCTCGTTACCAACGAGCTGGCTACGCTGTACTGGCTTCCTTAAGTACCATGTAGTTTATGTAACTAATTTAATTTTGATTGTAGCCCATCAGACCGGTCTATTTTTTTTTTTTTGCTAGTTGCTTTACGTCGCACCGACACAGACAGGTCTTATGGCGACGATGACACAGGAAAGGGCTAGGAGTGGGTAGGAAGCGGCCGTGGCCTTAATTAAGGTACAGCCCCAGCATTTGCCTGGTGTGAAAATGGGAAACCACGGAAAACCATTTTCAGGGCTGCCGACAGTGGGGTTCGAACCTACTATCTCCCGAATACTGGATACTGGCCACACTTAAGCGACTGCAGCTATCGAACTCGGTAAGACCGGTCTAGAAAGGCAAGAATGACGACCGAGAGAATTCGTCGTGCTGACCGCACGACACCTCGTAATCTGCAGGCCTTCGGGATGAGCAGCGGTTGTTTGGTAGGCCATGGCCCTTCGGGGCTGTAGTGCCATGGGGTTGTTGTGGTTGGTGTTGTAACCCATGAGACATATAGTTCGAATTACAAGAGTATGATTATTTGTCATTTTGAATAGGTCATTAATTAATCATTGAAGGGCCGGTAAGACGGAGGAGTAGTCCCGATTCTGTTCAACTCCCCGATGATGGCTCCACTTGGCCCTATGAATTTACTTTTTTTTATAATTGGCTTTACGTCGCACCAACACAGATTGGTGCTATGGCGATGATGGGATAGGAAAGGGGTAGGAGTGGGAAGGAACTTGCCATCGCCTTAATTAAGGTACTGCCCCAGCATTTGTCTGGTGTGAAAATTGGTAACCACTGAAAACATCTTCAGGGCTGACGACAGTGGGGTTCGATCCTACCGTCTCTCGAATGCAAGCTCACAGCTGCGCCCCCTAACTGCACGGCCAACTCGTTCGGTTTGAGAATTATTTAATAAATCAAAGGTGAATAGAATAATAAAATTCTCTGTATTTTTTTCCCGAAGATCTGACCAAAATATAGAGTCTGATGCCCAGTTTTGATCCATTCACTGGAACAGCTTGTACGTTGAGAGTCTGTTAACGTTTTAGAAACCAGAGTTTGCTGTAAAGATATTAAAATTACTTTTCTAGTGTGAGAGCCAAATGAATTGTTACCTTATTGAAACTCTAGAGATCTTTTAAAACTAAACTAGGGAACAAGGGTGGGATTTGTCATGCTATGATAAGCAGATCGTTTAACCAACACCTTTTACATGTAAAACTCATGTTGCGATGAACGACAGCAGGAAATAAAACAGAACTATATAGGCTAGAAGAACCGAAACTAGTTTTATAGCAGACTGATGTTCCCAGAAATCGTAATGTTAACATATTTATAATATTACAACTGAGAAATGTCATTTGAGAAAGGTTATGGAAAATCTGTTTTAATTTTGTTATTTAAAAATAACACGGAACATTATTTTCTCCAAGTCCTCATTACTGTAAAGGATTTGCATATTAACACCCTGTAATTACAGTATCATTATAAGTCATATTTTAGTAAAGAATTACGGGGAGTTAAGGGGATCAGTTTCACCTTACTGGGGATATTAATTGTGAAAATGCGTTAAACCGTCTATAAATAACCATTAAATACAAATTTAAATGTGATTTATATTTTTCTCGCCTTGTCCGGGCTTGCCGGGAGGTGTGTATGTTCAGTAATTACGATTCGCTTCAAGTGTCGATGTTAATCCGGCGCAGCCATAAACACTAACTAATATGACTCTGGGGCCCTGGGATTAGTCTGAAGATGCCCTGTTGTCGGGGTGATTAACATGATAATGGAATAAATCGAGACGAACCTTCCTCAGCACCTCGGCAGTGACACAACCTTGAAGTACCCAGGGAGATGGTAGGCTGTGGATACTAATGCACTTATAGAATGGTCTCCGAGTTAGTTTTCAAAGAGAGGATATAACTCCCAGTACCACGTAGGTTAAATGCTCTAGAATTGGTCATCTCCTTAGGCTCTCTTATATCTTTGAAATATGTTATGTTCATGAAATGGATCAGCTACAAGAGTTTGGGTATTTCTCCCTCTTCGTCCGATTACGAGTCTTTTTGTCAGACTATGAGCATGAGGACATTGCACGCACGCCGCAGATGTGCCAATGCCCTCTTTCTTTATAAGTGTCTGACGAACAGAGTGGGTTGCTCAACATTACTGGAGCTGATTCCATTACATGTTCCTCGTCGCAATACTAGGTAAAGGTATATGTTTCATCAGCCTAAAGTGAGAACTGTGGCTCGGGCTAACTCATGGCTTGTGAGAGCACTAACATCACTGAATGAGGTGGGTGAATCAGTGGACCTTTTTCGCTCACCCCCGTCTAAAATCAGACATGCCCTAATAACCTTATGAATGTAAGGCCCTATCTGTAAGATATGTAAATATGTAAATGTTACTAGATGTAGTTTAATAATGTAATTTATTTAAGGAGATTGAGTTTTACTTATTTATTTTATTTATTTAAGGTTTTGTAAATATGCATATAAAAAGGTCTCTAGATTTAGTTTGAACTTGGTTATTACTTTAGGAAATTAGTGTTATTTACTTAAGGTGTATTTATTGTATATTATGTTTTATTGAATCATCTTTAATTGGGAAAATAACCTGTTGATGAGAAATAAATTTATTCTATTCTATTCTATTCTATTCTATTCTATTCTATTCTATTCTATTCTATTCTATTCTATTCTATTACATATTGCTCAAGGAGATGTTGTGGTCGGCACTCCAGGTCAAAATAATTTAGATTGTGGCAGCTGTTGTTTGGAGGTGGTCAGTAAGGATAAACATATACAAAATGCTCTAACATAAGATAAAATGTGACAGGAAAATGATTAAATATTATTTAAGGCTAATGCGTAATGTGTAATGGAGGGATGGATGGTTTTCATACATGGGCGAGGGATTGAAATATATCAATCCCATGTACGAACTCTATAAGCATGAATCCTACCCGCGTAGCTGTATTTATGTACATGCGATTGTTGCATATAAATTGGTTTATGGTTGAATAAGAGCCTTTAAATGTAAAACATAATGAGTCACGCAAAAAAAAAAAGGTGTCTAATCGCCAATCTATAAAGTAAAGAACAGATAATTATATAGTGTCCGATGTTTCGGGAATCGAATTCCAGTGGTGGGCCTTCGCTCATCTGCAACTAAAGACGTGCTCTCGAGGATAGGTAAACTAGTTACTGGTCAAGAAAAACAACTACAATATAAAATCTAGAGTTTATTGAAAAGTAACATTAAATAAATTACACTACTCAGTCAATAAAATTGACTAATATGCCGCTACATTAACTTGTGGCCTGGAGATGCCATAGACAAAATACGACAGTGAATGAATAGAGTTTTATAACGTAGTCTACTAGATTACCCCTAATAGGAAGTCTTTCCTTTGATTCCTTGAATATGATACAGAAAGTTCTAATGTGTCCGCAGATTGATTTACTGCTTGGTTGTCGTTCATCTTCCACTGGGCGACCTCGTATTGAAGATAAATGATGCGTCAACACACGTCATTTCGGAACATAAACTTTACACTGGATGAACTTTTAGCCTATAATGCCAGCACACGAAAAGTCTTAAAAATCGAAAACATGAATTTATATTGCGCATTTGTTTACTTGAAGTAAGCAGAGAAAATAGGAATAGATGGACTGGATTTTGTTCCAAAACTCTTGTAGGGTCAATACAGGAGTTGGTTCACACGTCTGAATGTTGGTTCCAAAACATTCTCGAGGAGACACCCGAGTTGTTTCCAAAACTGTTGAAGGGTCATTACAGGAGTTCGTTCCTAAATCTGTCCATTGGTTCCCAAACTGTTGAGGGTGAATTCGGGAGTTGGTTCTTAAATCTGTCAGTTTGTTCCCAAACTGTTGACTCGTAAATCTAGAAGTTGGTTCCCAAGCTCTTCACGGGTCAATTCAGTAGATCGATCCCTAGTCTGTTAGTTGGTTCCCAAGCTTTCTCGAGGAGATACTCGAGCTGATTCCTAAACTGTTGGCGGATCAAGCTAGGAGTTAGTTCCCAATTATGTCAGTTGGTTCCAGAACTGTTGACGGGTCAATCCAGCAGTTTTTCCCCCCAAATCTGTTAGTTGGTTCCCAAACTTTCTCGAGGATATACTCGAGCTGGTTCCTAAACTGTTAACGGTTTTTTCCCCAAATCTGTTAGTTGGTTCCCAAACTTTCTCGAGGATATACTCGAGCTGGTTCCTAAACTGTTGACGGATCAAGCCAGGAGTTGGTTCCCAATTATGTCAGTTGGTTCCAGAACTGTTCACGGGTCAATCCAGCAGTTTTCCCCCCAAATCTGTTAGTTGGTTCCCAAACTTTCTCGAGGATATACTCGAGCTGGTTCCTAAACTTTTAACGGATCAAGCCGGGAGTTGGTTCCCAATTATGTCAGTTGGTTTCAGAACTGTTGACGGGTCAATCCAGCAGTTTTTTCCCAAATCTGTTAGTTGGTTCCCAACCACTTGCAGGGAGACTATCGAGTTGTTTCCCAAACTGTTGAAGGATAAATACAGGAGTTGGTTGCCAAATTTTCCCAGACAATAGAAAGTGTAGCCTCCAGTGATATCTCATTTATGATTGTGATAGTATACAAGGTGCTAAGGTATGGTTGGTGCTGAGGAATGACATTCAGGCCATGACTAATGCTAATATGTAATCAAAGATGCACAACTCATAGGATCAATGATGCCGCAAAAGCGCATTCTGATTTAATGGCAAACTACCTTACTCTTAAATGAATATTTAAGTTTTACGACCGCATTGTTATCGAAATAAACTTTGAACGTATTAGGTCATGTTTAGTACATATAATTTATACCGAAAAGATGTTAAGTACCCACAACCTTCCAACTGCGCACATATGATCTAGGCCTCCACAGCTCAAGTGGATAGAGCATCTGGCGCGAAATCATTCATTAAGCATTTCATAACTAAATAATATTTTCATTATAGATTGTGCCATTCGGCGTTCAATTTTCAAGCTTCTGTGAATTAATGGAAACTACGGGTCTGGTGTCTGGTTGGCCAGTTTGTTCTGTACTTAACATCCCTTCGGTAAGCACTATATCTACTGAACATGACCTAATGCTTGAACGTTTATTTGGAGTACCTTACACTTCCCTAAAGTAATTTCCCTCATTAGTGCTGTTATAGGTTTTGGGGTCATCTTACAACCACACAGTCGATACATCCTGAGGATGTACCAGCCCCCAGTTATGAGAGGTACATGACAAAAATAACCTTTACATAAAAATACAAATAGGCATGTTCAGCGTATGGGATGATGTTTACAAAAAGCATATCATATTTACAGTATATAAGAATGTTCCTAACGTACATAAATGTCCACTTTACCTAATGAGCTCAAACATAGTCGGCAAGAGAATCCGAGAGAGACCTAAAAGACGATGGTTAAACTCAGGTTATGATTGAAGGATAAAAAATGTAGAACTAAGTGTAGAAATAAAGGAGACCACAAAGCTAGTAATGATATAAAGTATTGTACAGTCTCGTTGTTTCCAGTAATTCACAGAGGGTTGAAAATCGAACGCTGAAAGGGAACGTATTCTTCATTTATCAAATGCCTAGTGGGCAATCATTTTACAATTTACAATTTTTTTTTGCTAGTGGCTTTACGTCGCACCGACACAGGTAGGTCTATTGGCGATGATGGGATAGGAGAGGCCTAGGAGTTGGAAGGACGCGGCCGTGGCCTTAATTAAGGTACAGCCCCAGCATGTGTCTGGTGTGAAAATGAGAAACCACGCAAAACTATCTTCAGGGCTGCCGACAGTCGGATTCAAACCCACTATCTCCCGGACACAAGCTCACAGTCGTGCGCCTCTAACCGCACGGCCAACTCGCCCGGTCAATTTACAATTAAGATCATTAAATTGAACTAATGCTGAGTTAATTAACACGCATGCTTGTATGTATGTATGTATGTACGAAGCGTGCTTTTAAAGTAAGTACCGTTTTTAAATATGGCCGCTGCATAATTTCGGTCGTTGTTCAAAGGATGAGCGCTCAGTAAATACATCTTTAGGCTAGCCACAAACGCCATTACGGAAGCATTTGCCCGTATTTACGTCTGTTTGTGTGTACTGAAAACGCCTCTGGCAATTAACGGTCCCGCCAAATGTGAAGTAAGCGCTGTGATTCGCTTTCTAGGCATAAAAGACGTGAAAGCTGTTGAAATGTATCGGCAGATTAGTGAAGTGTATGGAGAACACATTATGGGAGAAGAAATGGGAAGAAAATGGGTTAGAGCATTTAAAGGGCGTAGTATTGTCACGACGAGAAGCGTAGTGGGCGACCGTCTGTCATTACTGAAGACTTGGTTACTACCACTTGTTCCTGGACTTAAGAAAGCATTTAGGTCAGCGCCAAGATGATGATGACCACCTAAAATCGGCCGTACTGCAGTGGCTGACATATCAGGCGGCAGATATTTTTAGGATGGAATTCAGAAGTTGGTTGCCTTAATATGCTTGGAACTTATGTTGGGAAGTAGTTTAAGGTACACTCTTACATGTAAAAAATAAAATGCATTACATTCTTTTCTATGTCAAAACGGTACTTATTCAGAAAACATGCCTCGTATGTATGAACAACATAAATGTGTAGATGACCTCCTCAGAGATTCTGATATTGGATTTTTAAAGCTTTTATTTTATATTTTAAATTCGCTGTTATGCTGAAAACAACCTACAGTAGAGGCAGTGCATTAAGAAAGATTTTGTGGTGCACCTTACCGTGAATAATTTACCTAAAATCGGAAGTAGGGGAATGTATTAACCATATGTGTAGAACATATATAGTATATGATACGATATGAATAATATCACTGCAAAGCGTGTTATATCCACTTAACAAGAAAAACAAAACAAACAAAAAACTGATTAGTCTATGGCCAAATCAGGCAAGTAACCGCAATATAGTATAGGAGTAGTAGTTCTACGTTATAAATGCATGCGAACCACCGGAAGTGAAATAATTTCAAAACTGGGTTTCACGAAAATCGGAGAACACGCTTGATCCGCACGATAGTGTATAGCAATGGGATGTTTTAAAAACCTCTCTATTTCCCCTTTCAAGTCGACGCCTCATAGGCGACCTGCGCATCTGTGAGGAATACTAATGCTGAAGACAGCACACGCACTCAGCCCCAGAGCCATCAGAATAAACCAGTTAAGGTTAAAATCCCCGACCCAGTCAGGAATAGCATCCGGGACCCCTTGGACCAAACGCCAGCATGTTAACCATTTGGCTATTGAGGCGGACATTTTCTCCATTGAGGGGTCATCATAATTTAATTGAATGAATGGAACTTTTTGCTAGTTACTTTACGACCACCGACACAGATAGGTCTTATGGCGACGATGGGACGGGCAGGGCTAGGCGTGGGAAGGAAGCGGCCGTGGCCTTAATTAGGGTACAGCCCCAGCATTTGCCTGGTGTGAAAATGGGAAAACACGGAAAACCATACGAATGGAACTTTATTCTAACTGAAGGAAACTATTGCCTTTACAAGAAGTAGGCTATTATTTATTATATTGTCTGTAGAATGATAATTTGTTTGTGTTTAGTCTATTAACGGTAGGTTACTTTCGTTTCACGGGCGTTCACTGTTATGGTTTCATTATGTTGGTATTCAAAAGATCTCTGGTGGCACATTTGGTGTTTATTCGACAAAAACTTATCCATAGATCACCCAAGAGAGATTCCGTTTTCTCCGTCATCTGGTAAAATGGAATGTCGAAATTCACGTACAATTAACCTAAATGGCGTGTAATTAAAATGCCTACACATGGTAGCTGAACCCTTACGATTGAAATTACACAAATCACGTACCCTGCCTTAGAATTTTGATGGCGTGCTTTATTCTCTTTCTTCTGTTTCTTCCGGCTTTCATTTGAGTGTTCCCATACACTGATATCATGCTCCACCATCATAATGCAACCGATTTCAGTCTGTCCAAAGTTAGTGATTTGCCAACTAATTGGATGAATACCCAACATAAGAATGTGGGGATCGTCCATTTTATCAAACGTAACAAAACATGTCTGTGGACATTACACGGATTACTGCGCTCGTTTTGGTGTACAAAATACGATTTGAAGTGACAGTCACTTGTCAAACTTCATTTACACTACAAAAACAACTGTTTGATTTCGCATCTTGAGAGCACATGAAAAACCTCAACAAAGTACTGTGGGTAGACATAATACGGTTTACAACGGTACTCTTTATGTGATCTTGAAATCTTTGGGTTTGGCAGCATCAGATGGCTTACGCGGCATATTAAATAACAAAATTCCACTTCAGTTAGCCTCTTTTCTCTTTTCGTATCTTTAGGAAATATTGAGAGATTGGTTTCGTTTCTGGTTGAGGTTGGTCTCATTTCAATGTTAAAAAGTGACAACTCAATGTCTCCAGTTTTTCTCAAAATCTATAGTAATTGGAGGAAGGCTAAATAAATGACATTATTAGAACTATTCGAAAATAATAGAAAGTCAGCCTACCTTGGGCATATTATAAGGAATGAAAAGTACAACCTACTTAAACCGATCACACAGGGTAAAATTGATGGACGTAGAGGTCGCGGTCAAAGGAGACACTCTTGTCTCACGAGCTTACGGGATTGGACAGGGCTAGATTCTAGTAGACTGATGAGGACAGACGAACATCGTACAGACTTCGCTGTGATTGTGGCCAACCTTCAGTAATAGAGAAGGCACTACAAGAAAAAGAAGGACCGGGCGAGTTGGCCGTGCGCGTAGAGGCGCGCGGCTGTGAGCTTGCATCCGGGAGATAGTAGGTTCGAATCCCACTATCGGCAGCCCTGAAGATGGTTTTCCGTGGTTTCCCATTTTCACACCAGGCAAATGCTGGGGCTGTACCTTAATTAAGGCCACGGCCGCTTCCTTCCAACTCCTAGGCCTTTCCTATCCCATCGTCGCCATAAGACCTATCTGTGTCGGTGCGACGTAAAGCCCCTAGCAAAAAAAAAAAAAAGAAAAAGAAGGAAGGGGATAATGGGTTACTTCGAAATTAAGAGGATCATAGATGAATCCGATCAGAAGTTTCGACTGGGCATACTTGGTTGATGAACTTCCGACAAATCTTATTTTCAAAGTTGTAACAGGACATGTCCTATGAATAGCCGGCAAGAACAGTTACATGTGCTATTTGTATCGATATGTTGTAGTGGATCGTTATTATTTAACAGTCTCTCAGCACGACCAGTTACTCACGACAAGTGTTTATAGGTCATTGTATGCGAACTGCTGCTGACCCACGGGTTACACTTCCGTGTACTTGCCACAGCAATTAAGAATTTACTCTCAAATGAACTCCCTGCTAGTAAGCAATGCATAATGTCTGTCTGTTAACAAGACTAGTCCGAATCGAAAACAGAAGCGTTTTCAACATAATACGTTCGATTTTATACTTTCTTTCTGAGAGATAAGAAAGATTAATTTTAAAATCTTGTACAGCATTATTAAAAAAGCAACGGGTTCGATCCCAGGTCAGACCAGCGATATTAGAAAGTGCTAGCCTCGTGTCGGTAGCTTTATCGGCACATACATGAACATATTACTGGCTCCCTCGTCGTTGCAGGAGAAATTCCGTCTCCTAAGCGACTCTGAATCCACAGTGGGAGGTAAAACCAATATTGTTACCTCGCCCGGGTGGCCTCACCTGCTATGCTGAACTGGGGCCTTGGGGGATGTGAAGATTGGAAGGGATAGACAAGGAAGAAGGAAGCAGCCGTGGCCTTAAGTTAGGTACCATTCCATCATTTACCCGGAGGAGATGTGGGAGACCACGGAAAACTACTTCGAGGATGGCAGAGCCAGGAATGGAACCCGGGCCTTCGGAGGTGTCAGCTAACCAATGCAACACAGAGGCGGACATTATTATTATTATTATTATTATTATTATTATTATTATTATTATTATTATTATTATTATTATTATTATTATTATTATTATATTTTGAGGATTTGGGTTGTATAGACTAATACATCTCCTTGTAAAATATATCTTAAAAATATAATTTCGAAAATAAACCTATCCAATGTGTGTGTGTGTTTGTGTGTATGTAACAAATATGGAACAGCGAGACTCAGACGGAAGTCACCGAGTTGGTGACAATACCAAAGGCTTACATGGGTACGTCCAACACCTGGAGTCATATAATGCAGTTCTTCTTCTCCTTATTATTATTATTATTATTATTATTATTATTATTATTATTATTATTATTATTATTATTATTATTATTATTATTATTATTAAATATATAGCCTATATTTATTGAGTAAATTCTGTATTAGTCCGTTTATTTATTCAAAAATTAGAAAGAGTGTGGAATAAAATATTGGGATTTTGACAGGAAATAATATTACCCAATCTCGAAAAGGTTTCATAGATCAATGTGTATTCAAGTGGCTGGCAGAAACAGCTTAAGAGAGCCGGGCGGAGTGTGTCAATGCACGATGATAATCCAATAAAGATGTAGCTACTGCAAGAGCTACTCACTTTCAGGGCCTATATGAACAACTGGACTCCAGGGAGGGAGAAGAGATGATTTACCAACGTTCTAAAGCATGCAAGAAAGAGGTCAAGACTTGGACCATTATACGCGTGTGAAATACTATTTTTCGTTTCTTTACAATCTGCTCTACGTCGCACCGACACAGATAGGTCTAATGCAACGATGGGATAGAAAAGGGTTAGAAGGTGAAAGGAAGCGACCGTGGCATTTTTATTAAGGTACAGCCCCACCATCTGCCTGGCGTGAAATTGGGAAACCCTGGAAAACCATCTTCAAGGCTGTCGATGAGAAGGACAAGGAGGCAAGGAAGGTGACTATTGGAGAAATATAGGACACTGGAGCGCTGGTGAGAGCAAGTCGACAATATTTCAACTTTTGAATTCACACATCTACCAATTGCTGAGTCGTTCATTTGCTGAAACAATTTCAGCTGTCAGTACATAGGAGACTGCAGTATTAGTTAGTAAAATGAAGTCCCTGAACCTGATTAACTTCGGTAGATCTCTGGAAGATCGAATAATTGAATAGTTCCGCTATAGACTACCTAACAACCTTCTTTAATGTCATTGTGGATGCTAGTCATACACCCACAGACTGGTCAAAAGTCTCACAATCCCAGTGTTCAAGAACATGGGTGATCCAACTGTATGCTCTGATTATCGTGGAATCCCTCTCCTGTCTCACACGATGAAAATTTTCGAAAGAATTCTGTACAAACGATTGCGTGATATTGTACAACTCAGTCAAAATCAGTGTGACTTTGTCAAAGGATCTGGAATCATCGATCCGACCCTGAAGCTCGATAACTAATTGAGAAGCATTTTGCAAATTGAAAGCCCATTCGCTTACCACGCTTCTGATATGTTATGCATTGCGAGATCGATCATGGAGGTCCAGAACAACTAATTAATTGTGTTCAAATGCTCTGTGATAACACCATTAGTAGAATACGATTCACCACTGAGTTATCAGACAACTTCCCTATCAAAGTTGATGTCCATCAAGGTTCAACCTTGTCATATCTACTTTTAATTTGTGTAATGGACACGATCACCCGAGACCTACATCGCGAAATTTCATGGAACTTACTCTATATCAGAACCTCCAAATATGATCTGCATCACTAGGTTCAAGACTGGAATGACGTTCTAACATATATGGTCTTCATCTTACCTTAAACTCGACAGAATATCCAACAAACCTGAATGACTGTGATATTAGAGTCAATGGTAAATATCTGGCGAAGACCGAGACCTTCTGTTACTTGGGACCTTAATTTTGCAGCAAAACCAACATTAACGTGAAGTGCTATCAAGGATACTTACTGGAAGGATGTGTTGGAGGGAGGTAATGGGAGTGCTTTGTGACAAGAGAATACCAGTACCTCTGAAGTAGAAAATATACCGTACTGTTTTTAACCCAGACGCTATCTGTGGAGATGAGTGCTACGAGACGAGTAGATCATCTTCACTTCATGAATATGCGTATATTGTGTTGATCGATGGGAATCGCTCTCGCTTTGACCTCATTGTAAACAAAATGTGTGAGAGACGTCTCTGATGGTACAGCAACATCATGCGCGCCCGCCCTAACACGTTGCCTATACCACCTACCGCCTTAAAGTCAGCGGTACTCGAACAATTGGAAGGCTAATATAAGATGGCAGGATTCCATGAACGCCGACAAGACAAATTTGTATATTCAAATGATTGACGCTAGGGTGTTGTATTTAGAGGGACTAAATAATAGTCAGGTGGTCCCAAGTTCATTTCTCAAACCTTTATCGGTATTTTATTTGTCATAATATTAAAGCTCTCCAAGCCTAATGAGGATATATCTTGAACTACCTGGTGAAGGAGGTACCAGTGATTGTCTCAGAGAGTTGCGTTCACGGCGGAGGAATACAGTAAATCGCACACCACTATACCTAGTCCTAACCAAGGACCTAGGACCATGCATGTTGAAAGAGACAATCTTAATGTTTTATGCCTGTTGACTCCTCAATACGAAGTCTGATGGTATTCCCTCCAACAGTTCCGCAATCACCACTCCAAGATGAGTCCATGACTCACTGAAGAGGTATGCAAGAGAAATTAGGAATGAGGTAAAATCCGTTGCTTTCCTCGTCAAGCCAGAAATGTTATTGCGTGTCACATTTCCACGCCATTTTATGACGTTGAAAGTCCCTATGAGTTATTTGATTGTTTCTTAGACGAGACGACTGTTCGCATATAATGAATTTTCTGCGCTCAAGCATGTTCAAGGTTATGGATTAAATCTGTTATTTCGCCAGTATTGGAATTCTCATGCCTCGTTGGAAGTAAACCCGTCTTATGTACTGAACAAGCTAATTGTTTAAATCCAGTTATAAACCATTAAATTGATACTCTTCTAGAATAACGACTTTACGTTGCTGTTCTCAAGTGTAAGCAAAAAGGGCAAATGTTCGCCGCGTATGATTGCCGAGCGATATTATTTTTAGTCGAGCGTCGTAACCCAGTACAGAAAGTGGATACACTGAACTGGTTTGTTGAGACTACCAATATGTTATTTTCGTTACGACCGCACACAACACTTTTCCGTCAGATTAACCTTGCACTTTGTCATTAAAATACAACAGCCACATATCATACCATATGTGAGACTCCACACATATGCCTTGCAATATAAACGGAGGATTTTAAAATAAGTATTTGTGTTTCCTTCAACGAATCCCTCACTGAACTAATGTGAATGATAAATTTGTTCATAATAGAGCGCAAATATTTTGAGTAGATCTGGAAAATCCAAGTTGAATTCCAAACAAGAATTTTTGGAGAGAAGAAAACCATTGGGCGACTGCATTGTGCACTTACTGGGGTTTTGTTACATTCGAGAAGTTTTCTTCTTCGAAGTCAGGATTCAGGATGAGTCAGCTGAAACCTTCACTTCAAATAACCTATAAATCGTTAAAGATATTGAAAATCTGATTTCACCTTTAGTAATGTTTCCCATATTACAATAAATGATAAAATGTGTGAGAGACGTCTCTGATGGTACAGCAACATCATGCGCGCCCGCCCTAACACGTTGCCTACACTACCTACCGCCTTAAAGCCAGCGGTATTCGAACAATTGGAAGGCTAATATAAGATGGCAGGATTCCATGAAAGCCGACAAGACAAGTTTGTGTATTCAAATGATTGACGCTAGGGTGTTGTATTTGGAGGGACTAAATAATAGTCAAGTGGTCCCAAGTACATTTCTAAAACCTTTATCAGTATTTTATTTGTCATAATATTAAAGCTCTCCAGGCTTCCGACATACAGAGGAGGCTCCTAGGCAATAATATAACATGTTTAAATATATAGTACATAATATGAGGAATGATGGTCATCATCACACGTCAGGATGATAATGGTGTCCCTTGAAGGTCGTCGCATGGCCGCATTTCCTTTACCTGTTACGTACGACAATCTTAAAACATTAAACCATGCAGTGTTATCATAATGTATATACGTGCGCGTTAGAGTGAATACCTAGCTGTCAGAAGAAGGTGAAGGGTCACTGTACGTGAACAAACTCACGATTCATACGTAATGCGTGTATTGTCCGCCTTGTTACCGATTCATTGGAATTGGGTGTTCCGTGGCATGTTTGAGGACAATCAATTTCTTCGAGAGCGTGTTGCCGCAGTTAAAAAATGCTCATACCCCTAGATTTGCTATGTTCATGGCTATAATACTAGTTGAAAACAGTGCAGTTCCATTTGAAACAACAAAACAAGTATTGTTATCTTGGTAGATACTGACTCTCCAGAAAAGAACTGCAATTCTGATTATGAGCCCTTCATAAAAGGCTATTAACAAAGGGAAAGAGATGCTCTATAATTTTAACGGTTTGTAAGTTATTTGAAGTGAATATTAGTTGACTCATGTTGCATATCGTATAATAATCGGATCACATTTTGCAGGAAGGAATCAACGCCCCCATTAATGAAAAAATGCAGTTAAAGTTAAGCTGAAATTTAAAAAAATCATTCAAAACTGTCATTAAATACTCAGTGCTTTAACCGAAAGCTTGTTCTAACGTATATCGTTTGTCAACACATGGACTGTTGAACAGTTTGTGGTTGGGTTTCATTCTGCAGACTGTCCTTTAGAACAAACTTGGGTAATGCATTTCCATTTTTATTAATAATTACATTCGAATCTCTTATCCAGGTACTGTAAACACCACGAGCATACCCAGTCCTTAACAGACGTCAGGTTTGTTCCCCCTATGGGTGGAGGCGGTAGAATAACACCCAAGGTATGCAATGTCTGTCGTAAGAGGCGATTAAAAGGAGCCCCAGCGGATTTGAACTTGGGAGCGTGAGTTGGCGGCCACGGGGACCTTAGATGAGTCCTGACATTAATTCCACTTTCTTGTGCTAGACTCCTCACTTTCATCTGTCCTATCCGACCTCCCTTGGCTAACTCTTGTTCTTTTCCGACACCGACGATATTAGGTTGCGAGGGATAGGAAGTCCTTCGTTTTCACGCCCTTCATGGACCTTGTATTTCTTTGAACAATATCTCATTTATCGAAGTGTTGGACCCTTTCCATATTTTCCCTCCGGTTAGTGTTTTACAGAGGATGGTTGCCCACTTGTACTTCCTATTAAAACAGTAATCACCACCATCACCACCACCTCCTCGATTTTTGGAGCTTGTGCGGATTTCTCGTTCGGCCACAGATCTACGAAATATTTAGATTCGTAGATGGACGATCAATTTGTCTTTTCTTGATATCAGTCTGAGAAAAGTTCCTTAATAATGATGTTTTCTCTTCTTGGAAGAGTATTTCTATTGTTTCCAGCCAGGGAACTGTTTCTAGGCTGTTGACGGAGGGGTCCGAATTCAGTAACTCCTGAATGGAAGCTAATATATATAATCAACTCACGCAGTGAATTTGTAATATCTTAAGTATAAGAGAGGGTATTTACAGAGTAAATTTTTTTGGTATTTTCTTTACGTCGCACCGACACAGATATGTCTTATGGCGACGATGGGACAGGAAAGGGGTAGGAGTGGGAAGGAGTCGGCCGTGGCCTTAATTAAGGTACAGCCCCAGCATTTGCCTGGTGTGAAAATGGGAAACCACGGAAAACCATCTTCAGGGCTGCCGACAGTGGGGTCCGAACCTACTATCTCCCGAATACCGGATTCTGGCCGCACTTAAGCGACTGCAGCTGTCGAGCTCGGTATATTTTAAGTTAATACTAGTTTTCTTAGGCATTTCCTGTAACACTTCCTGTTTCAAAGGCTGTGCCCAAATATATCTATACAGAATATTTAAATAAATACTGTGATATCATATCTAAATTCTTATCCTTATTTACAATACCAAATATGTATTTAATTACATAAAATACGGAATATAATATTATATATTATTAAAGAATTATATAAGGTACCATTCTACATGTTACAAGTTTATGACACCTTCAATGGTAAGCCTAGGATTCTGCACTAAAACACTGAATTCGAAGCACGGGATGACTGCTAATTTGAAAGGGTTCGCTTGTATTTACCAGAATTTGTACCGAGCTGCCTTGGTGAGAAGATAACAGTAATGTTACTCAATAACCACCCCGCTCCTTAAAGGAATTTCCAGTGCATTAATAATCTCTTCTTAAGCTGCTGTTTGTAGGGAGCTGCCTCAGAACAACAACCATTCTACCACTGACCTCAAAACTATTTCACCGTGCGAGTTGGCCGTGTGGTTAGAGTCCCGCAGCTGTACATTTGCATTTGGGAGATAGTGAATTCGAAACCCACTGTCGGAAGCCCTGAAGATGGTTTTTCGTGGTTTCCCATTTTATACCAGGAAACTTTTGGGGCTGTACCGTTATTAAGTCCACGGCCACGTCCTTCCAATTTCTAACCTTTTCTATCCCATCATCACCATAAGACCTATCTGTGTTGGTGCGACATAAAGCGAATTGTAAGAAAAGAGCTAATTATAGAATGATCTGTCAGCGAAGTCGGTTGAGAATATATATCCTTACACCCACTGGACTATCATGGTGGATACCGTCGAAGAGTGTTGTCTCCATCAAATGAAACGTGTTACTTCCTCCTCAACCGTTGTATCGTCTTATGCCCGCTTAACAGTTTGTGAATAAGTACTTTCCTATTTTCTCAGAGCTTCCCCATGAGGGTGAAGCAGCAAAATGCCTCATTTTATCTCCTGCCTGTCGTGCGGTGTGGCTAAAAGGGATAATCACCAGGGCCTTTCAACTTTTGAGCCTGGATTCGCGACTACGAGACCCCTAGCCAAGTCTGATATGTTCGCAGTTACTTGCGCCGTTTCCTCACTTGTATCTTTCCTACCCGACGTCCCTTGATCAATTCTTGGTCTCTTCCGAACCGATGTTTATGATCCCTGGGGTATATTTCATTTTCATACCCTTCGTGACCCATCTCTTTCTTTTTCCGATACCTCATTCTTCCAAGGATCGGACCTCTTCAATGTTTTCCCTCTGATAAGTGTTAAGACAGGATAGTTGCCCAGTTTTACCTCCGTTTGAAGCAATAATCACTACCACCATCACATTTCTCAGAGCAATAAAAGTAAGCAAATTCATCTCCGTTCAGGCCATTCAGGCCCTTGGAGGGGTGGAAGGTAAAGGCTTCCACTATCCATAACCTCGGCACTTGATGAGGTAGAGTGGTTAGCTCTATGCCCGGCCGCCTTTGCCCCCAAGAATTAACCTGGTACTCATTTTTGGTGTAGGCTGAGTGAACCTCAGGGCCATGTGCACCTCCGAAAGTGGAAATCTCGTTTCTTAAATTTTACGACTTCCTGACGGGGATTCGAACCCGCGTCCTTCCGGGCGATCCGAGCACTCCTTTACCGCCTCGGCCAGGCACCCCCTCTCAGAGCAATAGCATACACTAAATAAAGAATTGATCGACTTCAAAACTCTCCAGACAATAATGGTAAGGTAGAGTTCAGAATTGTTCAAATTCTTCTTTCTCTCCTACCCTGTATTTTATCCTTTTCTTTGAGACACCAGAAATGTCCTCATGATGCAAAATACCGATTCAGTATTTGGATATATGGGGGCTTTAGACAGGAATAGTTATCACCACTCTGGCAGGAGGGGTTGGGCTAAAGTATGCAACTTGCAGGTCGTGCACGTAGAGCAAGTTGCCTGGCGGGCAGGCGGGGCTGATGAATCGTTCCCAGTGTACAGCACGTCTTGTGGCAGCAAACATCCATGGAGTAACAGTTATTCTCTGTCACAGACATCAAAACCAGGCAATTCATCCGTCAATAAATTCGGTCCTCAGTTCTAATATGTTATTAAATTCGCCGACAATCTTCATATTAAATATTTCTGAGTTATTTAACCCATTTACAGAACCATTCGTTTACCACTGCCAGACTTCACGGAATAGAATATACGCCAAACAAAGTAAGTTCGTGAGGTTAGCGGATCAATTTTAGCCTTAAGAAATGCGAATAGTCATCACAAATAGGCCTCAATTCACTATTTTCCGACGTACCAAGCTATACCTATATCTTAGACACTTTTCGGGTTTCTGGTACAAGCATCACATGGGTTGCTGTGTGGTTCGGCTAAGGTCGAAGCTGGGAAATAAGAGTATAACAACTACTTGGTTAACGATGTCGGCTCTGTGAGTATGAAGCCTATGGGCTCTCGTGAAATATCTCTCTCTTGTTGTTCCATTCCATCTGCACTGAGTTCTCGATCTGCTGCGAGGGGCTCTGACTGCATTGCTGCCGTGGCTATACCATATTACAAGAACGGCGTGTTAAAACTGGTGCGAATCTTTCCTAAGATTGACGCGAAACGGACCAAGGCTTATATTACTATTATACAAACATAATGTCGATACAACTCCGTTGCCCATGAAACCTACTGAGGGATTACAATTTGCCATGAGGATTGATGAACTATATGGCTAACAGACATTACAGGATATCGAATATGAGACTTCCAGGTAAAATTCAGAAACTCTGAGGTTATCAGTAACATTATTATTATTATTATTATTATTATTATTATTATTATTAAACACTGGCAGGACCTAGTGTTTACAGTGCACTGTCTTCTGCTATGGGCTAGAGCAATTGTCTTTCTTTCATTGATCTGTCTCAGGTTTATCCTTGGCTTTGACAAAATGAAAGTGACTGAGGTATGAGTGATACTAGTAATGCCATTCCTTCTGCAGTCAGTCCTTGCTATGAATGGTGTGAAAATATTGCTCATAGGGTCGGTCGGTGCATTCATTTCAGTGGGCTTGGCAGACTGATATGTAATAGCAACTTCTAGCTCGGTGAGAAGAGCAACGGGAAACTACCTCACTCCTCATTTCCCTAGTACGCCTCTTCAGTGATGCCTAGGCCATCTATGACAGCTGATGGCGGAGCTGTTGAGAATTCAAACAGCCTTCGGGCTGAGGACTAAACATACATACATACATACTAGTAGTAGTAGTAGTAGTAGTAGTGCCCGCCCCGTGGTGTAAGGTAGCGTGCCTGCCTCTCGCCCGGAGGCCGCGGGTTCGATTCCTGGCCAGGTCAGGGATTTTTCTCTCAACCTGAGGGCTGGTTCGAGGTCCACTCAGCCTAGGTGATTAGAATTGAGGAGCTATCTGACGGTGAGATAGCGGCTCCGGTCTCGAAAGCCCAGAATAACGGCCAAGAGGATGCGTCCTGTTGACCATACGACCCCTCGTAATCTGCAGGCCTTTGGGCTGAGCAGCGGTCGCTGGACAGGCCAAGGACATTTCAAGGGCGTTAAGTGCTGTGGGGTTTGTTTTTAGTAGTAATAGGAGTGACTTAGTAGTAGTAAATATACGAGACCTTGTGTTATAAATGTAGTTGTTAAAGAGCCATATCAATATTCTGTATAATCTAGAAGGATGTTCCTCTGTTATCGTGCATTGCACGGCTGCGCGCAATTAGATGAACCTGTGCGATCGCACACAATTCATAGTTGAAAGTACTTACCATTATTTCTCCACCTTCAGTAAGATCTGGCGCATTGTTATGATAGGGACAAGAATTAATTACAAGCTCCTTTTCCAATACACCGTCCACCTTCATAGCATAACAGTTAGCGCAATTAGTTACCGTGCGCAGAGGTCCGGGTTCAATTCCCAGTACTGTCCGAGATTTAAGAATGACAGGAGGGCTAGTACTTGCGCGGCTCCATGGCTAAATGATTAGCGTGCTGGCCTTTGGTTCCTGGGGCCGCGGGTTCGATTCCCCGGCGGATCGGGGATTGTAACCTTAATTGGATATTTCCATTGGCTCGAGGACTGAGTGTGTGTGTTGTCGTTAAATTGTAAAACAAGTTAAGAATGAAACGATCAGGGAAAAAGGATGAAAAAGAGCACAAAAAGAGAAATGCACAAAAATATTTAAAAAATAAAAGAAATAAAAGAAAATATTACGTTGTACCTGCAGCTCCATTCTAGCGGCGGTGTGCCTGAAAAGAGCTGCACCACCTCAGGACGACGACACACATTTACTTGCTCCGCTCCTTGGCTGATTGGGCAGCGCGGTGGGCTTCGTTTCTCGGCCGTGTCGGGGATTTTAATCTTAAATTATTAATTCCATTGACTCGGGGACTGGTTTTAAGTGCTGTCTCCAACATTCACGCAACTCATCCACCACATACAACACTATTCTCCACCACAGTAACATGCATCTTCCTAGACACGGCAGATGCCACCCACCCTCGTCGGTGGGTCTACCTTACAATGGCTAACAATAGTCACAAGTAATTATTATTATTATTATTATTATTATTATTATTATTATTATTTATACACTTAAACTCAACCAAAAATGAGTACGAGTGTAACCAGCTGGGGTAAAAGTGACGGGATATGACTTACGGATAGTGGAAGCCTTTACATTGGAGATGACTTCATTAATATTACAAATATTTCCAAAAGGAACAATAATATTGCAAGCTCCGCTGCCATTTATAAAGAAAGGTATACGTAGGTAAAAGTTAATTTCGATTATGTCTGCAGCATATGTCTATAATAACACACTGCACTACCGACCACCAAAGAAATACGCAATAGTGATTACATCCCTCCGTATAGTGTTGGCGTCAGGAAGGGCATCCGGTCGTAAAACACGGCCAGATACACACAAGCTACACAGATCACACCCGTGACCCCACAGGTGTGGGTAAAGTGGTAGAAAAAGAAAATAATAATAATAATAATAATAATAATAATAATAATAATAATAATAATAATAATAATAATACAACTAGGGATTTGACAACGTGAAATAGGTAGTGCGACTAAACATCCATTTGTGAAATCTCGGATTCGGACTGCACATTCAGCCGCCTTGCGGTGGATTTCCATGGTTTCGAATGATTCGTATAGTTTTACACCAGGCAAAGAATTTTTCTATCCCAGAATTGCTAAATTTTTTGTTAATTCATTGCTTTTCTTTTTCTAAATCTTCTTTCCTTATTACATTATTGTTACCAATTTTAAATAATAATAATAATAATAATAATAATAATAATATGAATTATGATTGTCATTATTTTATCAATAATAATAGCAACATAACGCCATAATGTATAGGCCCTATAACGTCCTGTCTACTGGTGGAATTAAGAGACGCTAAAGACTGGAATTTTGGTAAGAAAGGTAATATTTCACAACCTATTGAATCTTCTGTCACGGCCTAATCACATTTAAACATTTTGAAATGAGAATATTAACTGCATCGGGATACGAACCCACAGCATTTTGGGCAGGATTATGCTCAGTGCAGTCAATTGTGATCCTCAGTATAATGTAATTGTTTTTACGTCTCGATCCTCAATATAATTATTATACTTACCAACTGTAAATGTTTGTATTTAAGAGTTCTGTCGCGAAAGAAGGAAACGACCTTTGAAGTAAACTCACCCTCAAGTCACTTGTCACATGCTGACCACCATTTCTCCCCTTCCTTATCCCTAGACAAGTCAAACGGACTTGCCACATAATGTGTCACATGGGAGCAGAGCGACCCTCGCCCTGTAAGGATCAGCATTCTGCTAAGGCATCTTGTTATTGATATGACGTCAGGTGACTGCCTCTAAGATTGCGGGCTGAGAGAGGGAAGTAGGAAATTGCAGACTGTGAGAGAGATGGTGAACGTGATGAGTCATCGTCATGGGACAAGCCCAATGGTCACCAAGGGTATGAGCAGCAGCTCGTATAATATATCCCGCAGACCTGAGATGGGTTCCAAACTAAATACAAAGCAGTAAGATCAAGCACAAGGTAATGAATCAGAGCACTTCGTCGCGAAGAAACAGAAGCGACTGCGTGTGACCAGAGTGAGTAAGTATCTCCAATAAAGATGATATGGCACTGAGACAAACACAAAGGCGAGGCGGTATGTTATAGCTCGCGTTTCTCAGGATTACAAGATGGGATTTTTTTTGCTACTTGCTTTACGTCGCACCGACACAGATAGGTCTTATGGCGACAATGGGATAGGAAAGGTCTAGGACTGGGAAAGAAGCGGCCATGGCCTTAATTAAGGTACAGCCCCAGCATTAGCCTGGCGTGAAAATGGGAACCCACGAAAAACCATCTTCAGGGCTGCCGACAGTGGGGTTCGAACCCACTATCTCCCGGATGCAAACTCATAGCTGCGCGCCCCTAACCGCACGGCCAACTGGCCCGGTAGATGAGAAATAAAACAGTGCAATTTATAATGAACTCAGAATCAAATAATAATAATAATAATAATAATAATAATAATAATAATAATAATAATAATAATAATAATAATAATAATAATAATAATCTTCCTACGTCTGTGGGGTCGCGGGTGCGCACTGTTGCGCACAGGTGAATTTGATCCCGTTTTACGGCCGGATGCCCTTCCTGACGCCTACCCTATGTAGAGGGATGTAATCACTATTGCGTGTTTCTGTGGTGGTTGGTAGTGTGGTATGTTAGCCGAATATGAAGAGTAGAGTGTTTGGACGTACGCAAACACCCAGACCCCGAGCCATAAGAATTAATCAGAAGATATGAAATTCCCCGATCCGGTCGGGACATCGAACCCGGGACTTTCTGAACTGAAAGCCTCAATGCTGACAATAATAATAATAATAATAACAATAATAATAATAATAATAATAATAGTTCATCAGGCTCCCTTAATTTTATTTTGTTAGAGGTGTGTGATAGCAGAATGGCATTGCCACTGATTTCGGACCACAGCGGCTACAGTTCTAATCCCAGCCAATGCGTGTGGGATTTTTGAGATAAAAATACTACCTCATCGCGTTTCGGATTCTGTGTAAAACTGGAGATCTCGAGGCTATGCTCACGATTTCAACAATTATGCTGCATACTTACTTTGCTTCGTGTCGGGAAATGTACTCGAATATTTTACACATCTGCAACATCCGTAAAATTATTCAGTGGAGCGTAAAAACACTCTTCATGACATTTCCCAATTGTTTGGTGTTGGCGTTACTTGTCGATTTACCTTTCCTGACGCCATGTGATGAGAAGTCGCGGTAGCTGGTAGGTACGGCACAAATAAGAGATATGGGCCTACTACACTCAAAGCTACAAATATCAGTCTTCACAGACAATGCGAGCTCCCTGAATCAATGCATTTTCCTAATCAAACTGTTCATTACACAGGACATACTGTAAATTTGTAACTAAGACACAATTACACCACCACTTTGAAACTTCACAACAGTACTTCAGTTCGCAAGAGTCATCGCGAACGGAACGGATGTTTATTGTCAGGCCTTGAGAGTTGAGACTGGCGCATGGGCAACAGCCGTACTTAACCCTCTCACCCGTTACCCCGCATGCACACCACTTCTCGTCATATGACCATAGTATTTGGAGGGATGGATTCACCACTGCTTGTTTCTGCGGTGGTTGGTTATATGGTGTTGCGTGTATGTGAAGAGATGCGAATTACGACTGATACAGCGCCCAGTTCTAGATCAAGATTACCGTATTTAGGCGAATAATCCCTGCCACCGAATAATCCCCGCACCCTAACTTTAGGAAGGCTAATTTTGAAAAAAAAAAAAAAAAACGCCAACACTGACTCAAATAAAACCCGCACCCCAATTTTGTGCCTCATTTTTTTTAAATTCCGGGTATTATTCGCGTAAATTCGGTAATTAATCATTCGCGGTCAAAATCCACAATCCAGTCACGAGTCAAACCCAGGGCCCTCGGAAACGAAAGCTGCTCCGCTCAACATTCACTCTAGTAACACAACATTTCTGTAGGCGAAATTCTAGGTTCAGTAATTCCAAGAAGCAACTCATAACAAAGCTGTCTCCTTGTAGACCATGAGGTCCTTTGAGCAGAGGAAAGTAGAGGCTTCCATAACAGTAACCTCGGTACTAAGAGGGCTAGAGCGGTTTACCCAGTGTCCGGCCGCCTTGACACAAAGAATTAATCTGGTAACGATTTTTTGTGTTGGCTGAGTGACCTTCAGGACTACATATCTCTTCAAAAGAAGAAATCTCGTTTCTAATTCTTTTGACTTCCTGGCGGGGAATCGAGCTCACGTCCTCGCGATTGAGGAGATCACGTCCTTGCCACCTCAGCTTGGCAGTCCCTGTAAGTCCAAGAAAGAGATCATTAAAAATATAACAGAACATCACAAGTTTATTCAGTTTACAAAAACTAGAGAACTCCCTCATAAGATACTGAGTTGACGATATTTTAAAAGGCGTTTACTGTAAGTTTTCAGTTAACTTAAGACGTCGGAGTTTAGAATGTTTTGAATGACTGATTGACAACGGATGTCTGGCATTTTATTCAGTACGATCCCATCCGTTCCCCGACGTTAAGAATGTCAACATCGCTAGCGTGAGAACATGGGGCCATCTGATAAAAACGCTTACTTCTGTCATCGTTTGATCGAAGGACATGACCGAACGCGGGTGGCGTTGCAGTCGCTCGTGCGCTGGAGCAGACGCCGTTGTTTGGACTGGCCTATTAATACCCCACCTCGAAGCGGCTTGGGGACACACGGCCCGTGCTCTGCCAAACTCGAAGGAGACGTTTACATTACAGGCGCCGGCCACTGTAAACTATGGCGACACGGGCCGAAAGATGGACGCCTGCATTCAAAATAACTCGTCGCTATGGTAAACTGAAGCCAGACAGGCAGTCCCTCAGTGCTGTGCACACTTGTAGTCGAGACAACTACAAGTTCGCAATCAATTACTCTACAACAGGGGTTCTCAACCTTTCTAACCCGCATGTAACTTCGCCAGTACCATGAAATTAAATAACTTTAATTCTTCTACGTCAATATGAAATGACATCTGTCAGTCTTCTTACGCCGGGCTGAGTGGCTCAGACGGTTAAGGCGCTGGCCTTCTGACCCCAACTTGGCAGGTTCGATCCTGGCTCAGTCCGGTTATATTTGCAGGTGCTCAAATACGTCAGCCTCGTGTCGGTAGATTTACTGGCACGTAAAAGAACTCCTGTGGGGCTAAATTCCGGCACCTCGGCGTCTCCGAAAACCGTAAAAGAGTAGTTAGTGGAACGTAAAACAAATAACATTATTATTATTATTATTATTATTATTATTATTAGTCTTCTTCCCTAAGGATCGTGTCTAAACCAGTGAAAATTCATGAAATTTTGTACAAACCTTCTCAGAGAGAACTAATAATAATAATGTTATTTGATTTACGTCCCACTAACTACTTTTACGGTGTTCGGAGACGCCGAGGTGCCGGAATTTAGTCCCGCAGGAGTTCTTTTACGTGCCAGTAAATCTACCGACACGGGGTTGTCGTATTTGAGCACCTTCAAATACCACCGGACCTGCCAAGTTGGGGTTAGAAGGTCAGCGCCTTAACCGTCTGAGCCACTCAGCCCGGCTCAGAGAGAACTGTTACATGAATAATATTTCAAAATTTCAAATGCAAAACATTCAAGTAATAGCATAATAATAATAATAATAATAATAATAATAATAATAATAATAATAATAATAATAATAATAATAATAATAATAATAATATTATTATTAATAATAATAATAATAATAATAATAATAATAACAAAATCGAAAGACTATAAAATTAAGCAAACAGTAATAATGTTTTATTAATTTATAGCATACCGTTACCTAAGTTTATGTTCATTAATTATCAGTTGAAGTTCTACATGAGTAGCCATATTGTTCTAAATTTAAAATATTTCAATATACGATTATTAGTAATATAACCAGTCCGCCTCTGTGGTGTAGTGGTTAGTGTGATTAGCTGCCACCCCCGGAGAACCGGGTTCGATTACCGGCTCTACCACGAAATACGAGGGCTGGAATGGGATACACTCAACCTCGGGAGGTCAACTGAATAGAAGTTGATTGGATTCCCACCTCAGCCATCCTGGAAGTGGTTTTCCGTGGTTTCCGATTTCTCCTCCAGGCAAATGCCGGATAGTCCATTTCTTAAGGCCACGGCCGCTTCCTTCCCTCTTCCTTGTCTATCCCTTCCCATCTTCCCATGCCTCCGCAAGGCCCCTGTTCAGCATAGCAAGTGCGGCCGCATGGGCGAGGCACTGGTCATCCTCCCCAGTTGTATCCCCGACCCAACGTCTCACGCTCCAGGACACTTCATTTGAGGCGGTAGAGATGGGACTCCTCGGTGAGTCCGAGGGAAAAGCCGACCCTGGACGGTAAACAGATTAAGAAGAAGTACTATAACCAACTGAACAACTTTAAGGGAACTGGTACTTCTTTTACTTGCATGACGAGAGAATGAAAGAGGAACAAAGTAATGTTGAAACAAGTAGGCCCAAATTAAAAGAAACATTTCAACTGTGAAATAGAGAAAAGTTAGGTGATAATGTTTAGATGCCTAATAAGACACAGCAGTTTCATTCGCTACGTCATGCACGAAAAGTTTCTTAGGAAGAGGGGAAGAGAGCGAACGAGGCTTTCACACATCAATTACTTAATGGTGCAAATGAACTGCAGTTCCTATGAAAAGATGAAAATGATAACAATGGACAGAAGAATTTGGTTGCAACGACAAATGTTGTAGGGAACAATAATGATCATGAGGCTGATCACACGGTTGAGGGGTAACAGGTCTGCTTCTCACCGGCCGGCTGTGGGTTCGATTCTCGGTCAGATCAAGGATTTTTACCTCGATCTGGTGGCTAGTTGGAGATCCACTCAGTCTACATGGGAAGAATTCAGGAGCTATCTGACGGTGAAACAGCGGCCATGCTCAACAAAGCCAAGAATATCGGCCGAGAGAATTCGTCGTACGGACCGCATCGCGCTTCACCTATCTGCACGTCTTTGGGCTGAGTAGGTAGCAGCAACGGGCACCCAACTGAGCACCTCTGTTATAAGTTTCAGCGCTAATCGCCCGCCCAGTTATATGCTATGTGTCTGCACGGCGAAAAGCCTATCCTGAGCACCTCTAGTCTACGATGGAGTTATATAAATGACTAGCAAGGTACCCGTGCTTCGCTACGGTATTATAATGAAATTTATAATTGAATGCTTATTGTTTTAGATATATAATCCGCCGAAATTCGCGATCTGACACGTTTTCAGCTAGAATCCACCAAAATTCCCGATCTGACTCGTTTTCTATTAGATTACGGCACGTTTCCTCCCATTTTTCAATCTTCCTTTCCAGCAATCGATTTCGTACTTCCCGGATTAGGCTCAGGTATTCTTCCCGGTCAGTTGGGTCCGTAAATCTTTGCCATACCGTATTTTCCTATAATCATTTTTAATCTGGATAAAATCCTTCAGGAGATCCGGCGTGGTGTCATATTGTGTGCTTTGGCGGCACTGAACCCGCGGCCGGACTGCATTCTTAGTCATTACCCGTCCAGGAGCCGTTTCCAGCGCGGTCCGCACATTTGACGACTGTCCGGAACATTATTATTATTATTATTATTATTATTATTATTAATGTTATTCTTCTTCTTATTCTTCTTCTTATTATTATTATTACTATTATGTGTTGCTGGGATGAATGATGACAGGGAAAACCGGAGTATCCGGAGAAAAACCTGTCCCGCCTCCGTTTTGTCCAGCACGAATATTACATGGAGTGACCGGGATTTGAACCACGGAACCCAGCTGTGAGAGGCCGGCGCGCTGCCGCCTGAGCAACGGAGTAAAATCAATTGGTCTCACCTCCTTTTACACCCCACCGCAGTTAGTTTTTACTGCCACCCCCCCCCCCCCCGCCCAAAAATATTAAAAGAAGGCGTGTTTCTTTATGTGTAAGGGAGATTCCAAACACCAATGTTCACGTCTATTACCTTCAGTTTTGAGATATAAGTATCCCCATAAATATAATTTACTTTTGTCACTTCATTTCAAACTACTCCCCCCCCCCCTAAGTGAATTGTCCCGCAAAAAGTACTTGTTTCTTTAATAGTGAAGGATCTTCTAAATACCAATTATCACGACTCTAACTTATTCACTTTTTGATTTATGTGTCCTCATGAAAGGAATTCAACTCCTTTACACTCCCGCCCCCCCCCCCAAGATGGTTTCCCCCCCAAAACGCGTTTTTCTTTGTTTTTAAAGGAGATCCAAATACGAATTTTCACGTCTGTAACAACTTTAGTTTTTATTAGATGTATATACTCTCATACAATTAAAGTCAATTAATTTTTCAATTCTTTCACCCCCCTCCCCCGGCTTCATTGGATTTTCCGAGAAACGTGTTTCTTTACTTTTAAAGCAGATTGCAAATATCAAATTTCACGTCTGTAACATCTTCATTTTTAAGATATCAGTAGCCTAATTAAAAGAATTCAACACCATGTTCAGTCACTTTCACCCCCCCTCCACCCAAGTGGTATTTCCGAAAATTAAAAATACACGTTTCTTTATGTTTAATAGAGATAAAAATACCATTTTTCACTTCTGTAACATGTTAAGTTTTTTTAGATATACTGTAAAAATTCTCATTTTAAAATTTCACCCCTTTTGGGTTCCCCTTAAGTGGAGTTTCCAAAAACAAATCACCTATGTTTCTTTACATTTACAGGAGATTCCAAACACCGACTTTTTACGTCTGTAACATTTTACGTTTCCAAGATAATCTTTCAAAAAATTCACCCCAATTTGTCACTTCTGTTTAACCTCCATTAATAGGATTTTCCAAAACTAAAAAAATACGTGTTTCTTTATTTTTAAAGGAGATCCCATATACAAATTTTCAGTTCTGTAATATCTTCCGTTTCTGAGATATATGTATCCTTATTAAAGACATTCAACCCATTTTTCACCCTTTTACACCCCTCTTATTGGGATTTACAGGAAACAAAAAAGTACTTGTTCCTTTATTTTTAGAGGAGATTCTAACTACCAATTTTTACATCTGTAAATTTTAAAGTTTTAAGATGTAGACACATTCATTTTTAAAAATTCACCCCCCTTTTCACCCCTCAATATTTGGATTTTCCAAAAACGAAAAAATACGTGTTTCTTTACATTTAAAGTAGATCCCAAATACCAATTTTCAGGTCTGTAATACTTCAGTTTCTGAAATATAAGTAGCCTCATCAAAGGCATTCAACCCTTTTTTCACCCCTTTTCACCCCTCCTATTGCGATTTTCCGAAAACAAAAAAATACGTGTTTCTTTATGTTTAATGAAGATTCTAAATACCAATTTTTACATCTGCAAACTTTAAAAGTTTGGAGATATAGATTCACTCATTTTAAAAATTCACCCCCTTTTCACCCTCCCATTAATTGGATTTTCCAAAAACAAAAAAAATACGTGTTTCTTTATTTTTAAAAGAGATCAAAAGTACCAATTTTCAGGTCTGTAATATCTTCAGTTTCTGAGATATAAGTACTGGTATCCTGATTAAGGGCATTCAACCCATTTTCCCCATTTTCACCCCTTTTCACCCCTCCTATTGGGATTTTCTGAAAACAAAAAAATACGTGTTTCCTTATTTTTAAAGGAGATTCTAAATACCAATTTTTACATCTGTAAACTTTTAAACTTTCGAGATATAGACACACTCATTTTAAAATTTCACCCCTCTTTTCACCCCCTTAGCGAAGGAATATCCAAAAATTCTCTCTTAGCGAGCACCTACATCTTAATATGAATATATCCCCAAAATTTCATTTCTTTACGTCCAGTAGTTTTGGCTCTGCGATGATGAATCAGTCAGTCAGTCAGTCAGTCAGTCAGTCAGTCAGTCAGTCAGTCAGTCAGTCAGTCAGTCAGTCAGTCAGTCAGTCAGTCAGTCAGTCAGGACAAGTTATTTTATATATATAGATTATATGCATGTACTGTATGTATGTCTCCCCGCGAACCATGTGACCTTGCTGCGGTGGGGAGGCTTGCGTGTCCCAATGATGCAGATAGCCAACCCGCAAGTGCAACCATATCGGATTGGTATCTGACGAGAGACCAGACTAACGATTGGTTCATCGAAACGGGGGTAGCAGCTTTCGGAAGTTGCAACGGCGGCAGTCTAGATGATTGACTGATATGGCCTTGTAATAGTAGTCAACATGGCTTAGCTGTGTTGATACGGCTACAGGCTGAAAGCAACGGGAAATTACAGCCGTAACTGATTCCCTACAGCTCTTTATGTATGAATGATGTACTGATGAAGGCTTCCTCCCGGGCAAAATATTCCGGAGGTAAAATAGTCCACCATTCGTATCTCCGGGTGGGGACTACACGAAAGGGTGCAATAATCAGGAACATGGAACATGGAGCGTGGAATGTTAGAAGTTTGAATCGTCGTGGTAGGTTAGAGAATCTGAAAAGGGCGATGGAAAGACTAAAGTTAGATGCAGTTGGTATAACTTAAGTACGTTGGTAGGAAGAACAAGATTTTTGGTCAGGTGACTACAGAATTATCAACACAAAATCAAACAGGGAAAATGCAGGAGTTGGTTTAATTATGAATAAGAAAATAGGGCAGCGGATAAGCTACTATGACTAGCATAGTGGAAGGATTATTGTCAAGATAGTCACCAAATCAATGTCCACCACAATAGTGCAGGTCTATACGCCTACTGGTTCATCAGATGATGAAGAAATCGCATGTAAATATGAAGAGATAGAATATTTAATACAATGTGTATAAGATGACTGGAATTGTGATGGGAGACTGGAATTCAGTGGTAGGCTAAGGAATAGAAGGTAATACAGTAGGAGAATTCGGATTGGGATAAAGGAATGAAAGATGAAGTTGGCTGGTTGAATTCGGCATCGATCATAATTGAGTCCTTGCTAATATTTGGTTCAAATACCGCAAACGACGGCTGTATACGTGGACGAGACCTGGAGACACTGGAAGGTATCAAATAGAGTTAATTATGATTAAGCAGAGATTCAGAAACCAGGCGCTGGATTGCAAAACTTTCCCAGGAGCAGACATGGACTCTGACCACAACTTGCCGGTCATGAAATGTCATCTGAAGTTGAAGAAATTGGAGAAAGGAAGGAATGCAAGGAGATGAGATCTGAATAAATTGAATGAAAATAGTGTGAGTGACTGTTTCAAGGAACATGTTGCACAATGGCTAAATGAAAAGGCTGAAGGAAACACAATTGAGGAAGAATGGGCAGTCGTAAAGAATGAGCTCAGTAAGGCTGCAGCAGAAATGTTAGGAAGAAGGGAAAGATCAACTAAGAATCAATGGATAACTCAGGAGATACTAGACCTGATTTATGAATGACAAAAGTACAATAATGCAAAAGATGAAGAGGGCAGAAAGGAATACAGGCGATTAAAGAATGAAGTGGATAGCAAGTGCAGGACATCTAAGGAAGACTAGCTGAAGGAGAAGTGCAAGGATGTTGAAGGTTGTATGGTCCTAGGAAAGGTAAATATACAGGAAAACAATGGAAAATTTTGGAGAAAGGAAAACTAGGTGTACGAATATTAAGAGCTCAGATGGAAAACTACTTCTAGGGAAAGAATAATAATAATAATAATAATAATAATAATTGTATGGCCTCAGCTACCCTGTGAAGACATTTCAATTTGACGCCATCTGGCTGTCTGCTCGTCAATTTCGACGTTCCGTTTTACTCTAGGCCCCCACTAGATGGCAGACCGAGTAAACCGAAACTCTCTTGAGCGTCTATGGCTGAGATTTAATTAATTTTGTCGGGTAAACACCAAATGTGTCACCAGAGATCTTTTACATGCCGACATCGTACGACATGGAGTGTCGAATGGACTTTTTTCCGCCCTTCAAAAATCCGACTACCTCTGCCGGGTTTGAACCCGCTATCTTAGGATCCGGAGGCCGACACTCTACCGCTGATCCACAGAGGTAGCTTAGGGAAAGAAGACAAGGCAGAAAGATGGCAGGAACATATCCAACAGTTGTATCAAGGTAAAGACGTAGATAATATGGTTCTGGAACAAGAAGAGGCTGTTTATGCTGATGTAATGGGAGACCCAACGTTGAGGTCAGAATTTGACAGAATTTTGAGAGACCTAAACAGGAAAGAGGTACTGGAATTAATGATATTCCCTCTGAATTACTGGCTGCCTTAGGAGAAACCAGCATGGAGAAGTTGAATGTGTAAGATGTATGAGACAGGAGAAGTGCCAGTCGATTTTTGGCAGAATGTTGTTATACCTATTCCCAAGAAGGCCGGTGTTGACAAGTGTGAAAACTACTGCGACATTAGTTTAGTATCTCACGCCTGAAAAATTTTAACATGTATTATTTACAGAAGAATGGAAAGACAAGTTGAACTGAGGTGGGAGAAGATCAATTTGGCTTCAGAAGAAATGTAAGAACACGTGAAACAATCCTGACTTTACGCCTGATCTTAGAGGATCGAATTAAGAAGGACAATTCCACGTACACAGCGTTCGTAGATGTAGAAAAGGCATTAGGTAATGTTGATTGAACCAAGCTTTTTGAGATTCTTAAGGTGATCAGGATCAGGTACCGAGAACGAAAAATTATCTACAATCTGTATAAAAATCAGTCTGCAGTGATAATAATCCAGGGCTTTGAAAAATAAGCAGCAATCCAAAAGGAGTGAGGTAAGGTTGCAGTCCCCCCTCCCTCCTTTTCAATATTTGTGTAGAGCAGGCGGCAAAGGAAATGAAAGAGGAATTTGGGAATGGAATCACAATCCAAGGAGAGGAAATCCAAACCTTTAGATTTGGATGATGATATTGTTATTCTAATGAATGCAGAAGATCAGGAGAAATTGCTGAAATGTATGGACAGAGTCTTGCGTAAGGTGTACAAGATGAACATAAATAAGTCCAAAGGAGAAGTAGTGGAGTGCAGTCGAACGAAGTCAGGTGATGCAGGAAATATTAGATTAGGAAATGAAGTCTTAGAAGAAGTGAATACTGTTACGTGAGTAGCAAAATAACTAACGATGGCAGAAGTAAGGAAGACATAAAATGCAGACTAGCACAAGCAAAGAAGGCATTTCTTAAGAAAATAAATTTTCTCATTAGAATTAGAAAAATGTTCTTGAATACTTTCGTCCCGAGCTTGGCATTGTATGGAAGTGAAACATGGACGATAACTAGCTTAGTAAGAAAGAGGATAGAAGATTTTGAAATGTGGTGTTACAGGAGAATGCTGAAGGTGAGATGGATAGATCAAATCATGAATGAAGAGATACTGAATCGAATTGGTGAGAGGAGATCGATTTGGCTAAATTTGACGAGAAGAAATAGAATGACAGGACACATCTTAAGACACCCAGAACTCGTGCAGTTGGTTTTTGAGCGAGTGTAGGAGGTAAGAACGTTAGTGGTAGACCAAGATATGGATATGATAAGCAGATTAAAGCAGATGTAGGATACAGCAGTTACGTAGAAATGGAAAGGTTAGCACAGAATATTGTGACGTGGAGAACTACATCAAACCAGTCTATGGACTGATGACTCGAACAAGAAACAATGTATGTGTGTATGTACCATCACCATAGGGTAAACACTCCCGTGGAGAAGAGGATCCTAGATAGTGAGATGAAACGTGACCTCACTATACTGAACAAGTGACACCATAATATCTGCAGGTCATGGATGGGCAGCAGTCATTTGAACATGTCAAAACGTTAATATTGACTGTATGCATCACAATACTTATTTTCATCAGTGCCAGTAATTAATTTGATGCAGTAGTGATATGCTTCGTAATCCACACCTTCATAAACAGACAGACAAATGCATATTCCAGGGGAATGTCTATAAAACAAAAGAATACCAATGCTTGTTGAGAGATAATATTACGCAGATCTCTTATCTTCAGAAACTCGCGATATTGTCAAAATTGCATTTAGTGAGCTTTGTTAGGTATTACATAAAGAATAGTAGTTACAATGCAGCCAGTCAAACAAGCAAAACGCTGCCTGATGGAAAAACCGAATTAGAAGAGGAAATTACAGGAGAGATAGGCCTTACAGTATGGTGATTTTCACATACACCTCTGATAGCATATTATGTAGAAGGGCCATTTTCATTGAATAAAACATTTTTTCACTGACAAACGTACGAGTTCCACACTGACAAATTTCAGGAAAACTTAATGTCGCATCGTGATAGGATTTCCAGAAACAAATAGTTAATTTAATTTTTGTATATAATGGCGCATATTTTGTAAACTCTTGTCTTGCATATTTTGTATCTTATTTTACCTTTTGATTGTGCATATAAATACAGGCTCTACTTACGAGTAATTATTCTGTTATACCATATGAGCCCGCTCAAGAGTAATGGAAATTACTCTACAGCCTCCAATGGGAACCAACTACACACTATCTCCATCAAATGTTATCAGCTCCCAATTTCCAGCCTTCCCACCGACCAAGATATCAAGGTGATGCATCTGAAAATGGATTCAGCACGACATTAGTACTTGATAAAATGTCCCACTGTGAGTTTGAGGAGGATGTAATGATATAAACCTTAAGCAAGAAGGAAACCGTGCTGCTAGATGGCTGAGATGGTCTTGTTTAAACCATGCGGGAAGGTCACAGTATAGGAATACTACTTCACCTTAGCGTGGGAGAACGCTATCTACGTCAACGCCCACCCACTAATTGATTAGCTTGTCCATCTCATTCTTAGATTAGGTTATTGATTAATTAATCAGATACAAAATTAATTTATATGATTTGACAGTCCATAATTCACTACTCTTTGACAGAGAACTGTTTATTATTTTACAAGATTATAGTTACATAACTTGAACACTAAGAACTCTAGACTTCGTATTCCTCATCCTCACGTACTGGCACCCCTCCCCCTCTGTCGGAGGAATACATCCATGGTACGCAGTTTGATATAAGAGGGGACTGAAAGAAGCCCAATTCTAAACTTCGAAGCATCGGATGGCAACAGCTCAGTCTGGCATCGCTTCCCCTTACTTGTCCCACGCTCTTCACTGTTATTTTCTGCCTTTCAGCCCTGGCTGACCGGGCAAGTTGGTCGTGTGGTTAGGGGCGCGCGGCTGTGAGCTTGCATTCGGGAGATAGTGGGTTCGAACTCCACTGTCGGCAGCCCTGAAAATGGTTTTCAGTGGATTCCCATTTTCGTACCAGGCAAATGCTCGTGCTGTACCTTAATTAAGGCCACGGCCGCTTCCTTCCCACTCCTAGGCCTTTCCTATCCCTTCGTCGCCATAAGACCTATCTGTGTCGGTGCGACGTAAAACAAATAGAAAAAAAAAAAAAGCAACCCTGGCTCTGTTTCGTTTGTGAGAACTAGCTTTTGCACCATCCGCGAATCTTCTCTTCCTTTTGCGACTACATTCATTCTTCGAAAGCTCGAATCTTCTCCTTCGTCTCCTCCGACGGGAATTAGAGGGGATGGTTGCCTAGTTGTACTTTTCCGGTAAAACAATCGCTGTGCTGCCAATACTCAACCATATCCTCAACCACTGTTTGACATGGGACACCTTCCGAAATTTGGAAAGACGCGCTGGTAAGACCAATCCAGGAAAACTATCGTAAAATTCTCCATCGGACTAATGGCCAATGTACAGTCAGTTTCTCTGTCTATACGCTAGCTTCCCTTTACTCACTCTTATTACTGCTTTTCAGCACCAATGTTTCACATCTATAGAGCAGAGTTGGTACAGCCATGACCTTGTAAAACTTGAGATGTTTCTTTCTTTTTTGTATTCTTTTACAGTGTTCTTTCGATAATTCTACAAAAGTGTTTCGACAGCAGTGCATGGTGATCCAACTGAAGAGCCCACTGGCATATTTCATGAGTGAAAAGCCTAAAGAGTGTGAACGCGACGAAAACGTAATTTTAGACAATTTTTGTGAAGTAACACCTATGAACTTCGGAAAATGAATTAAATACTTCATTTCTATGGGAGAGCTTCACAATCTCTTACTTAGTGACTTACTCAGCGTGAGTAACCTTAAACAATCGATGGCACTGGTAATGTAGTGACAAATCAGACACTAATAATATATTCTCTTCCCCGGCGGGGTACTAATGTTATTATACTGTATTGTATTGTGACACACTCTCATTTGTCTTTCCATTTCACACACCCAATAGCTGTACCTGCGAACTGTACTAATTATGCGTGCTTAAATTGGCTTTTGTAAGGACATTCATTTAACACGTCCTCCAGAGAGTCGCAGCAACTAAAACGCTACTTGCTTTTATTTAATTACTCTGTCACTAAAGAATTTATGTCTGCCTATAAACATGCCACAGCACACTCCGCGGAAGAACAGAACAAGTCCAACCTACACCTTTCCTGGTTCTTGGCATTCCTCAGGTATTCTGCCAAATGTTACGTCCTCGATTCACACGTACCTCATAAATATTTAAACTTTCAATGTACTTGTCTGCTTCTTCCATTGAATATACTATTCAAGGAGTAATTCACGGCCTGCCTGACAACATGAACACTACACAGGTCCCCGCTCGCTTCTTTTTGTTTGGACTGGAAACACGGATTATTTTTAAAGCTATTCCACAATCTTAAAAGTACATAAACTGAACATGAATGGGTTTACATCAAGAAACTTCTTGATATAAAAAGCTATTTCCACTTCTGAATAGTGGGAAATTAATTTCTCCTGATATTTTCCTTGTACCTACTACAGACGTGGACAAACTTTTAGACATATCATTTCTCCGTTTTAAAAGTTCTCTAGTTTCGTAAATGAATACACGTAATGTTTTCAAATGTTAAACTGTTTATATTACTACTTCAACTGAATGTTCCGTGAAAACATCGTGTCATTCCTATCTGATACTAAGTGTAACGCAGTTGGAAAGGCTGAGGTAAAGTTTTATGCTTGCAATAAAATACTAAACACTTTCACTGAAGAAGAGTTAAAGCCATTGCCAAAAGCATTTATAGTGAATGTAACTGCAAATGCTGTAAATAAAATTTGGCCCTGAAAATGGTTTTCCGTGGTTTCCCATTTTCACACCAGGCAAATGCTGGGGCTGTACCTTAATTAAGGCCACGGCCGCTTCCTTACAACTCCTAGGCCTTTCCTACCCCATCGTCGCCATAAGACCCATCTGTGTCGGTGCGACGTAAAGCCCCTAGCAAAAAAAAAAAAAAAAAAAAAAATTTGGGAAAAAGTGCCTCGTGACTGGATGCAGGATCCTGTTTTGTCAGAGCTTTAAACGCGTAGTCTATATCATGAACAAGTAAGTTTATCTAAGAGACCTTCAGTGATACAGTGTCGTACGTGTCAAGTGATTAAACTGTATCACTGAAATAAAATTAACGAGTTGACTTCACTTATGAACACCTACCATGGCTACGAAGAAAGCGGACAAGCAGACACAGAAAGACATGAAGAGACGTGCTGGAAGAAATGTGAAGAAACATGCTGAGCGTGGGCTCATCAATACAGCAATTGATCTTCTTCCTTTTGAGCTTCATCTTCCTACCTGCCAATACTGTCGTCCTAGCACGAAACTCGATGTTCGCTTGGCGCGTGGTGATTGGATGGTGTTTGCAAAGACCACGATCTTGCTTACGAGATAGTAAACATGAAAACAAAGCTGAACTGAGAAGTGTAGATGATAAAAATCAGTTTCGTAAAGCTATGCAGCGTGCGACATCGCCTAATGCTACAGTTGCTGAAAAAATCGCAGCGCTTGTCGTTGCTGGTGCAATGAAAGGAAAACTGTTACTGGGTGATGGCATTAAATAACGAAGTCGGCAGAAATAATCTATGTAAGAAAGGACTAGATAGATTTACTTGAAAAAAAAAATAAAAGCAATGCTAAAATAAATACGATTTGTGAAACATAATGCAGGTGTTGTTAGATTTCTTTAATGTTAATCCTACCCTTCACCAAGTCCTAAATTAACTAGTAGTATTGATGTTGACTAACAAGTTTAAACTTGTTTTATGCCATACAAGAGAGGAGTGGTAGAGGTTCCAGAATAAAAATTCAAGTTTTAAAGTACATCCTCTTTATTAATCCATGAAATGAAGTTATTATTAAAAGCAAGCCATTTGACGTGCAGTTTATTACCACGACGACGAATAACACGTTCGATTGAATAGTGATCAGGATATTTTGTTTTCTACAGTTCTTCGATGTAGAATCCTCCTTCAATAGGCTGTTTTGAAATATCGGGAAATAAATACGTAACTGAATTAGCAAGCTTAATACTGCGGATTTACACATTTCTGTGCTCCAGTTAGGTGTGTATCCTTTTGCAAAGACGGACCACCGTTTTTAAAGCGATGGCACCGTGGATCAGCTGTGTTGATTACAAGATGAATAGCATTTAAGCGTGGTGTATTCTTAGTAACAAATCGTGGCTTTGTGCCGATAGTGCGATGAGGTGTATCGTTGTAGGTAGACACAAGTCTAGGTAGCAGATCAATCCAGCGATAAGAAACTTTTGCTATAAATTCTCGCCACATCATTGTTTTCGATTAAAGCGTTCTACAAAACAGAAAAGGTGACGGAAACATGTACACGGGTGTGTGTGTGGTCTTCCTTCTTTGTAAACGAATGGAAATAAGTGTGGTTTGAACATAAAACGTCTCAGAAATGGTGCACAGTGTAGAATTTGTTCTAGATGGTATCATTTGGAATGCATTTCAGTAGGTAGCGATAGTGTAAATAGTAACGCATGGATTTGTAAACATTGTGTGGACGAGGTGTCAGACGATATGATAGATGCTACAGATGACGAGTTTACAGCGTGTGACGAATTCCGATAAGATTGTGAAAATAAAGCAGCGATACTTAAGAGGACATGAACGTTGCACAAATATATATCGTTCGACTGAAGGCAATGAACGACGATCATACACAAAAGGTTAGTGAACTTCGTACGGAGACCGAATTTAGGCCTAGGTTAAGCGGGAAAATCAGCCCTGCGACTTAAGGTACAGTGGACTCAAATCCAGTTAAAATTTCGAACAGTTCCGTGGTCCTTAGTGAAACAAATACTGAACAATTCATTTTAGAGTAGAAGAGAAAGAAAGCAGCTGAGACGACGACGACGATGGCGACTAGGAGTACGTTAGGGTCATTCCAGTATCTTACGTCTACATACGGCAACAAAGGTTTGTATATGACATTTATAACATTGAGACTACGTGCAAACAGTTGATGTGAAGGAAACAGCTTAGAAATAATCTCTCGGTACTTGCGACTCTTTTTTGCATTTACAGCTTCTGTCCTCTTGTAATTACGTCGTGTAGCGTCAGTAGGAAAAGTATTGCTTTATATTTTTTAAGATCATCTTTTGAAATTATATCCTTGTGGGGTATTCGAGAGAAAAGAAGTTCTAAGAAAACTTTAGTAGGTTTATAGGTTACATCTTTTATGATGAGACTGTTGGCATTAATCTTAACGTGAATGGAATGGAGCTGTAAGTGAAGCACATGAACAGAAACTAGCAAATAAGTTAATTTAGGAGGGTGGATTTACACAAGTAGTACAAGCATCAAGTCATCTCAATAACTTACTAGATGTATTCTTGGTTAAACCATGGGAAATTGTTGATAATACCGAGATAATTGAAGGGATAGGTGTGACCATATGGCTGTAGTAACGGATGTAGGACTGGTGCCAAAAAGGCTTAATAAGAGGGTCACACAAGATAAGAAATTGTACAGAAAAACTAAAGTTGAAGAATTTGGGACTTACCTTAAATCACAATTCAGTTGTTGGATAAGTGAAGAATTCGGGAGTTAATTTAAATCACAATTCAATTGTTGGATAAAGAGAGTAATGTGGATATACTTTGGGCAAACTTTAAATGAATCATTCGGGAAGGAGAGAAGGGAATTGTACCTGCTAGGATGGATAAAATGACATCAGACCCTGTATATTACACAACGGAAATAAGGAAATTAAAAAAGAAAAGAAATTGTAGAATTGTAAACAGGAAAATCAAAGCAGAGAGGGAGAGTAAAGAAACCAGAAAAAAGCTAATAAGGGAACTTAATAGAGTGAAGAAGGAAGCAAAAGAGAAGTATATGAATGGCATACTTCAAGAAGGCAATGACCATAAAGGAAAATAGAAAAAGCTGTATTCATATATTAGGAATCAAAAGGGAAAAAGAAACCAAATTCCCACAATGATGGGAGAAGGGGGTTAACACTTTTTAACGGATAATGAGAAAGCAAATCTATTTATTACGGAATTCATTCGTTCAGTAGAAGATTGCCAGGAATTGGAAACCTAAACAGAAGACAGAGAAGAAGAGACACATAAGGAAACAAGAAGCTTCTCTTCCACAAATGAGGATATTTTCAGAGAAATCCAACTACTTCATCAATGAAAAGTAGTGATCAAATTACTGGGGAGGTATTAAAGAGGGTTTTTTTTTTGCTAGGGGCTTTTACGTCGCACCGACACAGATAGGTCTTATGGCGACGATGGGATAGGAAAGGACTAGGAGTTGGAAGGAAGAGGCCGTGGCCTTAATTAAGGTACAGCCACAGCATTTGCCTGGTGTGAAAATGGGAAACCACGGAAAACCATCTTCAGGGCTGCCGATAGTGGGATCCGAACCTACTATCTCCCGGATGCAAGCTCACAGACGCGCGCCTCTACGCGCATGGCCAACCCGCCCGGTAAAGACATAGGAGTGATACCTAGTGCCTTATTTAAAATTTCTCTTTGATTATATCATAAATAATAGTGTAATACCAAAGGAATGGGAGGAATAAAGAAAGGGGTGATGGAAGGAAACATGAGAACTTCAGACCAGTCAGCCTGACCAGTATAGTTTTTGAAATACCGGAGATTTTAATAGCAAAGTGTATAAGAAGGGTATGTGAAGATAAAAATTGGTTCTTGAGGAGCCAGTATGGATTTATTTGAAAGAAATTTTATTGTGTGGTACAACTGGTGGGATTTAAACAGTACAAATCTGATCAGTTGGATTCGGGCGGCCAGTTGGATTGCGTGGACAAAGATCTTTCCAAGGCATTTGGCAGAATGGAACATGGAACATAATTAAAGAAACTGAAGGGAATAGGATTGGACATAAGGGTTATATGTTGGATAAGAACATTTCTAAATTCAATAGTTCAAAAAGTCAAAGTAGGAAGTCGTATATTAGAGGAAGAGAAAGTTTGGAAGGGAATTCCACAGGGTAGTATAATCGGTCCATTACTATTTTTAATGCCGGCCCCGTGGTGTAGGGGTAGCGTGCCTGCCTCTTACCGGGAGGCCCCGGGTTCGATTCCCGGCCAGGTCAGGGATTTTTACCTGTACCTGAGGGCTGGTTCGAGGTCCACTCAGCCTAGGTGATTAGAATTGAGGAGCTATCTGACGGTGAGATGGCGGCCCCGGTCTAGAAAGCCAAGAATAACGGCCGAGAGGATTCGTCGTGCTGACCACACGACCCCTCGTAATCTGCAGGCCTTCGGGCTGAGCAGCGGTCGCTTGGTAGGCCAAGGCCCTTCAAGGGCTGTAGTGCCATGGGGTTTGGTTTGGTTTGGATTACTATTTTTAATATACGCAAATGATGTAGGGAACGATATAACCACAAAAATAAGATTGTATGCAGGTGGCTTAATTGTTTATAGGGAAATAAATAACAATCATATAGGATTGTACAGAATTACAAAGGGACCTTGGCAGTCTCCAACAATGGGTTGAAGAGAATAATATGAAGATTAATGGAGGCAAATCAATTATCACAACATTTACAAACAGAAGCTTAAATACGGAATTTCAGTATACTTTGGATGAGGTAATTATCCTAAAAGATGGCAAGTGAAAATATTTAGGTGTGAGATTTAAAATTAATTTGCACTTGAAGTGTCATGTTGATGACATTGTTGGGAGAGCTACTTAAAGGATGCAACAAAGAATAAAAAGAGAAAAGTTACTTAAGTATGGTTCGTCCATTATTGGAATATTCAAACAGTGTTTGGGATCCTCACCAGGAATACCTAATAAAATAAATAGATGGTGTGCAGAGGAAAGCAGCAAGATTTGTAATAGGGGATTTCAGGGGAAAAAGTAGTGCATCAGAAATGTTAGAGAAACTTGGGTGGGAAGCTTTAGGTAAGACAAGGGAGAAAACTAGACTTATAGGATTATGTAGAGCCTATACAGGAGAGGAAGCATGGGGGAAATCCGTGAAAGGCTTCAGTTGGAAGATATTTATATCGGTAGGGCTGATCACAAGTATGAAATTAGACGGGATTTTAGCAGAAATGATTGGCGTAAATTTTCATTCGCTGGGAAGGGCATGAAGGAGTGGAACAGTTTACCTGGGGAAGTGTTTGATCCTTTTCCAAAATCTGTACAGATATTCAAGAAAAGAATAAACAGCAAAAAAGAATAAATAACAACAGAGAAAAGAAATGTTAGAGGGCATTCGACCTGTGTAGGTTATTGTAAATAAAGAATGTTTGTGAATAAATTCCATCCCCTTGTCTATGGAGATTGGACAGCTGAAGTAAGGGACCTCCTGCAGAGGTGAAGTACTGTGGGAACTTCAAGGGCCCTCGGAACACTACGGTATCTCTGACGGCCCTTTAGGAACTCTGAAGAACAGTGGCAAAAGGGACTCTGGTTAAGACGCTGCAGGTCGTCATGCACGTTAGGTACCAAAATGGGTTAAAAGCAATGTACATTTAAATTGTATAGCAATTGTTAAGTATTTTTTGAAGTGATTCCACATACTGTATATGCGTTGATTATGTGTGTAAGTACAGAAGATATTATGAGGAGAATTTTGTAAATAACATAAATGTATTAAGGATGAATTTACAGTACTCTACGTAACAAAAAAAACTGTTAATGTAAATTGTATAATACCGCATTTTAGTAAAATGTCTTTCCTTCTAAATTTCATATTTAGTTGTTGAGAATGTATTTTTGTGTATCATTTACCACCGAGGTATTTGCAAATAAAATATTTTGAATTACTGATTGAACATTTGCATTACCTATCCAAAAACAGTCGTCTTCATAGCGAATACCGTAGGTTGTGTCAGTTTGTCTTGTAAAGAGTTTTTCTGTATAAAGAGCAAGGAGTGATCCATAGGTACTTTGAATAAAAGTCTTAAACTGATTACGATACTCTGGCGTGATTATAACCTCAGAAGAAAAGAAGGTAGATCTTGTATTGGTGTAGTGGGTGTTTCAGCAATAACATCTGTATTTACAAACTTAACTCCCTTAGATGGTAAAGTAACGTTGAGATCTTCTTCCTCATCCTCTTCTTCATCCCTATTCTGCTACTCCTCTTCGTCATCCTCCTTCTCCTCTTCCTCTTCAGGGTTTTCATGTTCTTGCTTCTCTTCATCTTGAGATGTCCGCGTTGAAACAGAACTTGTAATAGACTTGGACGATGAAGTAGAATTAAAAATGTCTTTGAGTGGTGTACCGAGTCGTGTTTTCAAAAAGAAATCAGTATGTGCTTGAACACGTTTAAGTTCTTTAAATTCGCGTCGAATGTTATTTCGAGCACGGATTATATGTTGTGTAACCTCTTTGCTGGATGTTGACATGATATCGGTTTTTGATCAAGTGCAGTCTGTAACTCTGTGTTGATGCGATACCGTCCATAATAAACATCACTTTCTTTATCAATAACTAAAAAGCCGTAACTTTGCTATGACCAACATGTAGCAGAAAGACGTTTAAAATCATTGAATGTCATATCAGAGTTAACATGATCGTCATACACATGTCGTATGTTGGTTCGTCTTGGCTAAAAAGCACAATAATATTAGCGTTGTCACGTATCAACTGCTTAGGTACACGAGAATAACCGAGCAAGTTGGCCGTGCGTTTAGGGCCGAGCAGCTGTGAGCTTGCATCCGGGTGATAGTGGGATCGAACCCATTGTCGGCTGCCCTGAAGATGGTTTTCCGTAGTTTCCCATTTCCGCACCAGGCAAATGCTGGGGCTGCACTTTAATTAAGGTCACGGCCGCTTCCTTTCCACTCCTAGATGTTTCCTATCCCATCGTCGCCATAAAACCAATCTGTAAAGCCAATTGTAAAATAAACCACGAGAATTGGTTTGATATAATTAGAAGCAATCTATATATTTATGACGTCCCATACTGAAATATTCACCAATAACGTCTTGCTGTTCTGTAGCGACATCGTCAAAGATCATACGAGAATTGGAAAGCCCATTATCCGGTGGCAGTACTTGCTCACGTGAATTAAATTGAAAATATTTCAAACCAGCTTTAACCAGATCCTGCATTACAATTTGTGCAATAGTATATAGTGTTTGATAGAGTGACTTTGCGAAAAGGTAAATATTCTCGAAGCGTATGCCATTTAAAGTGGTAATGAGTGTGAGTAAAATATTTGTCTTGCCGCATCCTGATGGCCCAGTTATAATAAATCGAATAGTAAAAGGAAACGATGTTCCATAACCTCTTTTTGTAGTTGTAACAGAACTAGGTAAGAGATGTGATACTATGTCAGTAACAGGTAGTGTGCCTTGCTGCTTCATAATCTTCATGCTGACTGAATAATGAAGTAGCCCATAATAATAATATAATTATATAACAAAAGAACGGTAACGGTCAGTACGTAAATCGCTCTTGACGAGTCATGTCGTGTACAGAATGGTGAAACAACGATATCCTAACGTTATGAAGAAGAAAACGAAAACTGTTTTAATGGAAAGAATTGTAAATGCTATACAAAAAGCTATTCGAGGGGAATATAATACATTACTATGTCACTAGAAGAGCTAGAATTTCTCCTAAGAGTAGAGCAATGTTTTGTAAACGTGCTCGAATTATTCCTGTACCAAAACGAGCTAGATTTCTTCTAGCACTGTTTGCTGGACTAGCAGCTTTAGGGTCTATGCTGGGTGGCGCTAATGCTGTGGCAAGAACTGTTAAGGTTGTAGAAGAAGCGAAGCAACAGTTGAAAGACAGTGAACGCCATAACAAGACAGTGGAGGCAATTTCATTGCGAGGCAAAGTCGTACACATGAAGCTAGCGCAATACGAGGAAAAAAAAAAGCTTGGTATCTACATATCACCAAAGAACGTCTACTGAATGCGCTGCCACGTCTGCTAAACAACTAGGAATTCATTATCTTCGCGCTGTGTTTATCCGTGATCAACTACCAGCATGCCCACATGAACGTGAGAGTGCTGTAAGCAACTTAGACAGAAATCGTGTACATGGAACTCATTACGTTGCTTACGTAAAGTGTAAATCTAATGTATGGTATTTCGGTAGTTATGGAGACTTACCCCTTCCATTTGAGCTCGCACGTTATTTCGGAAGCAGTGCAGACATTGTTTACAATAAAAACCGCATGCAAAAATTGAATGCATGTGTGCGCGGTTATGTCTAATGTTCTTATATCAAATCCAGACAGTAGATAAAGATCCTCAATGTGCATGTGATGACCAACGGTGCAAGAACGTTCACTGAACGCGAAGAAGGACCTGAAACTTCCATCTACTTAAATCCACAGATCGAACTCGGTCATCATCCGCAATTGCAATTGCCTCCATTGTATTGTCTTGTTATGTAGGTTCACTCTCTCAAATGCTGCATTGCTTCTTGTACAGCCTTAGCAGTGTCATTGAAAGCTACAATAAAACCTATAACGTACGTGATGGCATAAGCACTTTCTGTTACGACGAGTATGCGCTAACGCTACGTCAGGCACTTATTCAGTAGAAAAAAATCATGACTACATTGAAAGCATGTTAATTGAACAGTTTAGTGATGGGAGTTTTAGTAATAATATTTACAAGTTCTCAGTTACTGTGAGCAACATCACAAATAAATGTGTTATTTTGTCTTCAATCAAGATTGACTATAAATAACAACCTGATTCGATTGGACCATTGCTTGGATTTTTATCAAGAGAGCTCATATCGAACGTACGTCATGAGTCTGATCAACCTGTAACACTCTTCGATGATCATTATGTAAACGTAACTTGTAATATTATTACAGACTTGTATAGTGATCAACAACATTCTCACGTCCTTCACGCCCCGAAAACCGTAAAAGTAGTGTGGGACGTAAAACAAATAATATTAACGTCCTGCACGACTTTGTCTTTACAGAAGAAAGTGGTTATAGTACTCGTTCTTTATCATCCTGTGACTGAAAAACATATTAGTAACATTACTCTTAAGCTTATGAATAAACATACACAGTTCATTAATTTAGATCGTCACACGTACGTAGCTTATAAACTTCTCTTAAACAAGTAGGACGCAAATTTATAAAACATGGCGTACATTCAGGAGGCATACTACATGTTTACGAAGACTCATCGATTTAACAGATGTCAGTAAGATATTCTCCAAGATTTAGGTTATACGCTACTATAAGAAAATGGAAGAAATGCTAGACGTCATGAACACAGTAGAGACACATGCAGGTGTAGTAGGAAGTGAGCTTCATTCTTATCAACCTTTTACGTTTGGACTCAATAACAATGATGAAATCCGTTTTATCATCAATCATCAAGATGTATAAAGACTACAATATGAAAGCTACCTCTATATTGAAGGACACATAGATAAGGCAGATGGAAGTGGACCAAGCATATCTGAACTAAACAACCATGGTCTAGCATTTCTCTTTTCTGAAGCGCGTTATGAAGTAAATAATGTACACTGAAGAAAATGGAAATTGCAACACCCAGAAGGAGTGGTGCTATTTTGCTGCAATTAAACATGTAGGACGAGTGTTTGGTTGTGATTCGATGATTACACTTTCAGGTCCCTCTGACCTCAAGTTTGGACAACAATCAATACAGGATATGCCCACCACGAGCTGCAATACATTGATGAATTCGTCGAGGCATGGAGTCAATAAGGCCCTGGATCGCTTCCTGAGGATTTGTGGCCCATGCTTGCTGCACTGCATGGGTCAGTTGTTCCAGAGTTGTGGGTGGCTGAGGACGGTTGGCCAGTTGTCGACCCATCACGTCCCATACATGCTCAATAGGACTGAGGTCTGGGGATCTGGCGGGCCATTCTAAGGTTGTGATGTCGTGGAGAGCTTCTCTGGAGATGCGTGCAGTGTGAACCCGGGCATGGTCCTACTGAAACATCCCATTAGCAATGTTCGCCATCATAGGGACAACCACTGGATTGAGTACCCTATCAACGTACTGTCGAGAAGTCATAGTGCCCTCAACAAGCACTAATTGTGATTTCACATTAAAGCCAATAGCTCCCCAGACCATAATGCTTGGTGTTGGCCCTGTGTGCCTCTCGACAATAAGATCTGGGCGGCCCCTCTCCCCGGTATGTCGGCGCACACGATTCCGGCGATCACTGCGGGCAAGACAAAAGCACGATTCATCACTAAAGACGACCCTATGCCATTCGTCGACCCACGTCGATCTTTCTCGACACCAGGTCAGCCTTACACATCGCTGTTGTGGGGTCAATGGAACATCTTCTGCAGGGACACGGGCTCGTAAGCCAGCTGCAGGCAGGCGATTACCAACTGTTTGTTGTGTAACGTGGGGTGCCACAGCTGCTCGAATTTGCGCTGCTGTTGCATGGGGTTTCATCCGGGCCATCCGAATGATGCGGCGATCCTCTCTCACAGTTGTCTGTCGCGCTGGGCCTGTGCCAGGTCTACGAGTGTGGGTAGCTTCATTTGACCACTGCTGCCATATACGTTGTACCGTAGATGCCTGCCGGCCAACACGTGCAGCGACAGTCCTTAGCGATAATCCAGCCTCACACAGGCCAATTATCCGAGCCCTCACAAACGGCGACAGTTGTTGATAGCGTGCTCTTCTCTGTCGTCGAGGCATGTTTGACGGGGAACACTTCACTCCACAGACTGCAAGTCAACTACGCTACACCAGAATCCGTATACTGGAGTTGATTCCTCAGCGACCAATCATGTGAGGAGACCTGTAGCAACAATCCAATGGGTCTGAAAATTTGATCGTCTACATACCCACATGGCATCGTTCCATATCTTGAAAATCAACACAAACGACCAATGCTTTCATGGTGTTGCAATTTCCATTTTCTTAAGTATAGAAATAGATAGAACTAAGAATATTGGCATTACAAGTTCAATGAAACTCCACCCTTCTTATAGTGATAAGAAAGTCATATTTTATGGATGGCAGGATGGTGTCCGAGAGCTACTAACTGGATGATTAATCAGGACGGTACTTTTTGTGGAATGTTATCATTAAAATATATTCTCGGCTAGCAGTTACTAGACGTATTATGGTCAATGCAAAACAAGAGCTAATTCTGATCCGTGATCGAAGTGATTACAATTCTCTTAAATCAGCAGAATCACCAGTAGATTGTCCGGATCCATGGCTAATTGGTTAGCGTAGTGGCCTTTGGTCACAGGGGTCCCGTGTTCGATTCCATGCAGGGTCGGGAATTTTAACCATAATTGGTTAAATTCGCTGGCACGGTGGTTGGGTGTATGGGTCGTCTTCATCATCATTATTTCATCCTCATCACGACGCACAGGTCGCCTGCGGGAGTCACATCAAAAGACCTGCATCTGGCGAACCGAACATGTCTTCGGACACTCCCGGCACTAAAAGCCATACGCCATTTCATTTACCAGTAGACTCGAAAATTACTCTTCAACGTATATTGTGGAGGATTCCACATGTAACATTATCTGATCAAGAAAATATTCAATTGCTCAAGATTGTAGAAAATGATACACTATTACTTATACATTTTCGAAGTTGGGAGCTGCATCAGTATCCTGTGTTACCACCTACAAACAAGCATAGTTGGGCTATTAAAGCGTCACGTTTTACCGAAATGCCTTTGTATATTATTTGTGGATTTCAAACCCATCGTAAATTCAACCATGAAAAAAGATTGCTCACAGTTTGATCACTGAAAATTAAGAAATATTAGACTATATCTTAACGGAATTGCTTATGCCTACGAAAACATGGACATTAATTTTGAGAAAAATAAATTTGGGTCGCTCTATGACATGATTTGTAAATTCCGATCATCTTATTACCAGAAAGAATATCGCCCGCTATTTTCTCATGAAGATTTTTAGAATAAAGCACCAATTTTAGTTAGAGACTGCTCTTATCATGAAGAATCTATGAAAGAATCTCCTGTCGATATTCGCTTAGAATTTGAAACAACTGAAAATATTCCTGCTAACACAACACTCTATTGTCTTATTATTCACATGTGTGATGTCACTTACCATCCACTGTCGAATATTGTTACAAGACTATAGATAAGGATAGGCCTACATCATGATCATCAGAGTGTGCTTCTACACCGAGCACTACGGAGCGGAAAGAAGATAAAGACTGCACGGTTACAGACAATCGTCTTGATAACAAACAAAACTGTGAATGTGCAACCTGTTTGCCTAGCAGCGAAACTAATACGCTACATCTTATTTACTTCTCTCAAGTAAGTGAGGCTATTAAAATGTTCTGTAAACATAGAACCCTATTTCGGATGCGAAAACATATCATTCAGTGTTTACCACCAGGATTTTTATCTACGTACGCTGCTACTTTCGTAGATGCTTTTTGGGACATCCTACTTCTCTACAGTAAGAAGTCAATCGATGTAGCTTCGCGCAGACTCTGTCGGCGACATTACAAGCATCGAAGTGAAAATCGTGTTGATTGGGATGGACCTAATCCGAACATTGTAAACTATAGACAGTGTATGCGTGAACTTTTACCTTTCTTTACAGTAACTGATGAACTAAACACAAGGATGACATCAAGGTAAGAACAGAAACAACTCCTTTACAAAGCATAACATGCAGAGTACAATATATATATAGAAAACTTAATTTCATAAAAAAGAAATATTTTGTTTAATTTGAATCTTGCAGGGGCTTCACAATTTTTCGAGCATGCTACCTCATCACACCAAGATTTAAGGGGTACAGCAACCTTGTCGCCATCATAACAAGGATTGTAGTAAAACCGGTAGTAGTTTGTATAATTTTGTAAATAATTAACCAAGAAATATTTCGACAAATTTCAAATGTTCTATTGTTGCATTCCCTCACCTCCTCTGACTAATCAAATGTTTTCCTAGTCGTCGCCATTTTATTTTTAAGGAAATGTAGGCTGAAGAACTTCTAGTCCTCTCTTCATCACTTAACCGTTGTTCGCCTCTTGAGCTCAAGCGGATACGAAGCAGTAATTAGTTTCATCATGCACGCTGCATAAGATTCGAATCGCGAACCCAGAAAGCGTATATTTTATTTCTTCAAACCGAATAGAAAAACCTGCACAAGATAGTCTAGAGAGCTAACAGAGAGAGAGAGAGAGAGAGCGTATTAGTGAACAAGTCTAAATATGCATAACCATGTCCACGGGATCATCGCATGTCAAAACAGCGTGACTTTAGTATGACACATGCTCAGTCCCGCTATCTCATCCCACTCGTTAGACATAGATGTCCTAGTAAATTAACGTTCCTAGTGTGTTCTGAGCACAAGGATTTGGTCTCTGAATGATGCAAAGAATACTGTAGGCCACTATAAGCCTCTAGAGTACAAATTTATAAGCTCTAAATTTAAAATCTAAAACTGAGTGTTCCAAATGCTAGCGTATTGAACTCCACAGTCGCTCGGATCCGAGACCAACTTGTCTAGCTAGGTTAAGCTTCTACACTTGGATATCAAAGTCTAGGTTTGTAAGGTTAACGTCCTTGTACAGTTAAGTTTTGGAGAGGGATCGAACCCAGGGCCCGTAAGGTTACACCTGCACACGTTAGTTTATAACGTCATGAACCCTTAGCCAGCAGACAGCATTTCAAATCACCCATGCTGTGACGTAACAGCTCTGTCAGGAGAAGGCTGCGCGTTCGGTTTTTTGAAGATAAGCATGCATTTTAAGTAGCCCGCGCTTATTAAGTCACAGCTCCGTCACTCCTCCAAGGTTAGGTTACCGTTCGTGGTCAAGGTTAGGTTAACACGCGTGTTAACCACACCTACAAGTCAGCTCACCTGTTCGGCTCCTCCAACGGGAACCCGGAAAGAGCCCGTCTGAGGTTAGGTTAGCGTTCCTCGTAGCGAGGTTAGGTTAACACGTCATCATGGCGTCACAACCTCAACTACTAGTCACCTAACCGATTGGACCCCTCCAAGGGGAGCGGATAAAGAGCCTGTGTGTTTAGGTTAGCATTCGTGCTCAAGGTTAGGTTAACACGTCATAATGAAATCTTAACTTCATCTGCAGGTCATCTAACCGATTTGGCTCCTCCAAAGGGACCGTCCGATTCGGCTCCTCGAAAGTGGTCTGTGAGGTTAGCATTGCCCTCGTACGTATGGGTATGACGTCATAACCCAAGCAAAGGATCAAAAACACCCCAGCTTGGCCAGTAATGTTAGCATTGCCCTTGTACGTTTGGGTATGACGTTATAACCTCACCTAGGGGTCAAAAGCACACCATGTCATTATCTGACCAATTGGGCCCGTCACATGGAGTCTGTGAGGTTAGGCTTGCCGCCGTACGCAAGGTTATCTCGTTATTCCGCGACTTAACCTGACCGAGAAGTCATTGAACTCAGGTAAGAACCCCCATAGGTACACTACTAGGTCACTGTGTCAAAAGCGACATAGCTGCATTACTGAAATAAATGTGGGAATATGTTGATGCAGCACCCATTGGTGTAGAACATACTTTGCCCTTGTACTGGTAGTCAATTGATGCCATCCGGAGTCTTGCCAATGCATGTGTGTTATATTACCTTCCACCTGTTACTAACCTTGCCACGACACGCAATGTAACAGGAACGACCTATGTTTCAGCCAAGTAGGAGAGAAAACCTACCTGACTTCCTGTGTCTGACGATATAGCCTCTTTCAATCTTTCCGAGTTGTTCAAAATGATGTTGAACTCGCTATTGCTTAATGTTTTGTGCTTGCCCACCTTCAAGCTGCACGTCCACACATATACGAATGCTTTCTCTACTGTTTCGTAGTAATTTGTGTGAGTCATGTTGAAGGGGCACTAACACTGTGCAAGCAGCAATTGTCACCGAATAGGAATCACCTGCTTGCTGATCTTGCATCATTCGTTCACAATTCTCAATTTCATTTGTGAGCGAGTATACATAACCTTTATTAATCAAGTTACGCTGGGTACTAGGAACCAAATTCCACTCCTCTGGGAAAACATCAGTTTTCTACATAACAAGAAAGGCCTCTCACTTGTCCATAATGATGAATCTGAAGAACTCTATTATGGATGGTTTTGTGATGTGGAATTACTTTTGAGTTTTAAATTCTTTCGTAATATCTATGGCTCTGTATTATCAAATACAGTAGAGACAATACGCGACACTGAGCGAGATATCGAGGGACAGCTACTGGAGCTCACTCTAGCGGATAGACCTGAACAGTACTGATTCTCTCATAAGAGCACGTGTATTTTTGTGTGAAGATTTTGGTGTTATTTATGCGTGTTCGGTGAGCTGACATAATTAAATAGTAGTGTGTGTCATTCCTTGATATCTCCTCTCAACATGAGGGGAAAGGTATGTGCTGTGTTTGGCTGCAGTAACTATAAAGTAGAGAAGAATGCGCGGTCTTTCTTTCACTTCCCTCGTGACAAGAACATGTCAGTAATATTGTGTTTGCATATATATTCTTCCAGTGACAGAGATTTTTATAGTACTTCAGAATCTTCTGACCTGCTCGACCCATATTTTAACTGGCATAAAATGTAATACGCATATTTTATTGTATAGTGCAGCAGTTAACCTTCAATACCGATGTGTTGTTGTAGGTGTGATCTGTGGGTTTTGAAATGTCACAGAAGTGATTTGGATAAGGTGTACAAGGCAGAAGGGACGTTACGCTTATATAAGAATTATAAGATCTGTTCAGATCATTTCCAGGCCAGCGATTTTAAAAATCCTCGACTGTACAGCCAAGGGTATGTTAACATTTTTACTCTAATTGTACGTAAATATTCCTCAAAGCATCACTATCGACAACAATTTCATACTTTTATTTTTTTAACCCATCTTCTGAGATTAAAGCCGGAATTTTATAGTTTTTCTTTCTGTTAGTAGGCTTCATGTTAAGAGGAAAATTGTCCAGCTTTTAAATTTTAATTCATTGCATCATATGTGTAAGGAATGTGCCGATATTTTTATTGACAAGTGTCTTAATGTGATCATACAATGTTTTTTAAATGGGAAAAAAGACAAGTCCAACCGTAAAAGTTCAGGCAGGAATGCTAAAGCTAAAAAAGTAACGTATAAATGAAAGATCAAACCATTTCACTGCAGCCCATTTCATATCTTGTTTATGTGTCTAATTTCAGTCTTTGAATAATAACCTTTAAAATAATTCTTCATTCATTTATCCAGAATTGCTTTAGCAACTTCGAAGTTAATATCTCAATACGTAATTTATTTATCCACTTCCGTATATACATTTCCATTGATATTTGAATTTAGCGCGATTTGTTCAGGTCAAGTCACTAGGAGCGCCACCGTCGAATTGTCTCCCATTTTAGCAAGGCGAAATCCGTAAGTGTCGCGTATTGTCTCTACTGTATATGGTATTATTAAGAGTTATTTATTCAACACACGACCGTTGGATTGTCAACTTACTTTTTATTTACCAGAATTTTAAACAACTCTCTGATTTCCATTGTTCTCATTTTAGGGGCATGTTTGTTTAGTTGTCGGAGAAGGGCTTGAGTAACACTGACTTTCAATCATATTACCGGTACTGTCACACACATTTAATTGTGATGTTATATTGCGTAGTACTGCATACTATTAGGCCTATTGCACAAACGATACATGTCAACAAAATTTATACGTATTAGAAGAAGCTCGAAGTAAGTAAATGTCATCTATGACATTCTTAAGCTTTGGGAATAATTCTTCAATTTCAAATAGCTTCCCACAACCAACTGAATTAGACTCCCATTTCGAACCATTTATGTTTGGTCTGCGTTTCCAGCTGCTAATCCTATGAGCCGTACATCGTATCCCATTAGTCCCTGAAGAGATTAGCAAATGCATTACGCTCCACGCTAGTCAGCAGTCATGAAGGAACGAACTGAGACACTCATGTACCAAACACCAACTGAAATATGTGGAGTATATAATGCTATACAGACTGTAATAATTGAAATAAAGTACGCACATTCTACGCGAAGAAATTACCACCTACCTTTAATTTTACATTAAATATTTAAAAGTCAATGTTTTAAATTTTCAGTAACTCTTCAGGCAGCCGTGGCAAGCTAGAACTAGAGGTCTTTGAGCCATGGCTGACCAGAGGCTAATTGGCTCCTAAAATGGCATCATAGGAGGATATGTGACTATATGACTATCACAGAAACTCACAACTAAGCACGATAAGGATTGACATAGTTCACAAATACTTTCGTAAATAAGACAGAAAGTGCTATTGCAGCACCACTGAACCTATGAAGAGAACATTTCACTGATTTTGGCTGTGTTGTAAGTTCCATTACTCAGTGCCATCAATTCAGCACTAGGTTCCACCTCTATTATGGAAATAAGTGTGATTGAGAAATCAGTAGAAACAACATTATTCTATAGACATAACCAAGAAACAGTGCGGCAATACCAATATGGTAACAATTTTCGAATCACTTGGATGGTGGTGACGACGGTGATCCTTGTTTTAAGATTGAGTACATCTGGTCATCTATTCTCTCTTAACGATAATAAAAGGGATAGATGGGAGATTTCTAATCCTTCGAAAAAATGAAGGCATCAACAAAAGAAAGATACGGACCACATATAGCGTGGAAATGAAAAACTTGCCGTCTCAGTTGGAAGAAAACAGGAGCTGACCAAGGGAGGTCAGGTAGAAAAGATGAAAGTGAGGACTCTGGCATAGTTAACTATATCTTACGTGTTAAGAGAGGATGGTTACCCAGTGGTCCCGTTCCTGTCTCTTCTTACGAAAGGCAGGGGATATCGTGGATATATTCAGCCGCCCCCACCCACAGGTAGAAATCACATGTACATGCATTGTGTGGTCTAACGATTAGGTTAGATGGCTGTAGATAACAGTTTCGATTCCCGGCACTGACTCTAAGTTTTTCTTGACTTCGAAGGGGTGTAGAACTTAACTAGTTATAAAACTAGTTGCTAACAGAGAACTGTTGAGAAGCTTATTTCATTTACAAAGCCTTGTGGACTGGACCATGCAAGTCCTAAAACTTGATAATGAAGATATATGTTGGATATCAAAGGAAAATACTCAGTTTCTTGAGGGCAGCTGCGGTCGATGGTGGTCATAACTTTAAGAAGAAAGACAAATATATAATAATTCCTCTTTATCATCCATTAGTACAGTAATTACGTGGAATCAATGCCTGATTAAACTGGGTCCCCGTGGTTGTCATTTCAATATCCCAAATAGACAGCCCCTGGGGACGTGAAGACAACTAATTCGAAAGATAGAGGTGCCTGTCTTATACACTGCCATCAAACTGGATCGCGAGACGCAAATTGTCCAAGAACCCACATTAATGTATTATGTTACTTATGTGTGAGCAATTATGTAGGACATACAAAATTACAGATCAGACTGAAAATGACTGGTGAATTACTTTTAATCCTCTTCTACATAAGAGTACTTTATATGACTAGACAAGGCGACAGAAGTCAGTAGAATTAAACAAATTGCTCTCATATGGAGATTTTATGATCCCATTCCGTTCTTATATACAGGTTGTAATTGAAATAAGATACACCATTTGAACTGTACCTTGGTTTCTTGGAATTCACTTTGTGTCCTGACAGTTTTTTTCCTACTTTCGAATTTCCAACATTGATTTGACCCGTGGTACTCAGAATCAACCGTATTTACGAAGCTCTTTAATGAGTTATTCCATTGAGAAATACCTTTAATTATTTTCTACTAAATGTCATTCAATGGATCGATGAGGATATTGGGGTATCTACATGCATCATCATGTTAACACACTCAATGGGCTGCGAATCACAAGCCTTTCTCTTTGATATTTATATTTCATTTCCTTTATTCATAACCGCTGCAGGCTGTTCATTTGTGAACTTGCTGTAGTATTGTGGATGCTTGTGTCCACGTAGAATTAGAAGCGAATTAATAAAAAAATAGTTGAATTTCTCTTCCCACCCTGTAGAATTTCCCTTTCCATCTTGAATAGTAGAGATGATGATGATGATGATGATGATGATGAATGTGGTAATTCCACGTTTCTATGAAGAAAGGTCATCATTCGTTTCAAAGTTATCTTTAACCAGTCTTCTTAAGGAACCGTATTTACGAAGCTCTTTAATGAGTTATTCAATTGAGAAATACCTTTAATTATTTTCTACTAAATGTCATTGTGTAAACCTTGTGTATAGACTTGCGTGTCTGACAGAGCTAGGGTTACGACCTATTTCGAATTGGTGTTAATTGGATGGTAGGCGCTGACGTCACCAAGACTCATTCAGGAAAATGAAATTGAATGAATCTTTTACACCCTGTGACTCGAAAATCTATAATGACAGGTCTGTGAGATTGCAATTGGTGTGAGGTTATGTCAAGCACCACTTACTACTGACTGTGAAGAATGGCTCGAAATTGCAAGTACTTACACGCTGCCTGGAGTCTTCGGCCAGAGGACGAATCTACCTTGCGTCGCGTTGATTTTATTAACAGAAGATAGAGAACATTACTGAATACCAACTATTTTCTGTGCTTTCAATACCCTGATGCGTGTGCAGGTGCAAGGTGCCCTCATCTTACAGGCGTCTTTAAAAATTCTCGAAACATCTCTCTGTGGCATACAACGTACGACAACATAATTATGATTGACGTTTACACAGCCCCGTGAGTTCAACTGAAGGCCTATTAATATGAGAGACAGAGGGAAACCGCGCTAAATGACTGAGGTAGTCGTTATACAGACCACGTGACACTCCAATATCTGCAAGCTATGTAACTGGAAAACAGTGATCTTGGCAGTCTAAGGATTAATAGTTTGTAAGCGCCACAAGTTCAATTTTATGTTTTTCCATCAGTATTGAACACATACGGCAGGACGTAGTGTTTACTGTGCACTATGTCTTCTGGTATGGGTTAGTGCAATTTTGTTACTTTCATTGATCTGTCTCTGTCTTATCCTTGGCTTTCATAATATGAAAGTGACTGAGGTATGAGCGATACTAGTAATGTCATTCCTTCTGCAGCCAGTCCGTGCTATGAATGGTGTGAAAATGTTGCTCATAGGGTGTGTTGGTGCATGCATTTCAGTGGGTTTGTCAGACTGATATGTAATAGCAACTTCTGGCTCGGAGAGGAAAGCAACTGGAAAGTACCTCACTCCTCATTTCCTAGTACGCCTCTTCAGTGATGCCTAGGTCATCTATGACAGATGATGGCTGAGCTGTTGAGGATCCAACCAGCCTTAGGGCTGAAGACCGAACCTACTCACAGGTGGATGAATAATCCTAAACGGGGAAGTCTTTTATGTTATTCTGATTTCATAAGATCGTATTTTGTTCCCACAGCTTGACTCTGCTCCATATTTGTATTTCTCGTACATATGACAGAAAATGAAACATAGTACTTTCTGTAGGCTTTCCTACATACATTTCTCCGTCTATTTCCATCCTCCGGCTCCTCTCCTCACCTTAGAAATTACACGAATGTTCATATTAAAAAAAATAATAATAATAATAATATTAGTTGGGTCATAGTTAGCTCCGTAGCTTAGCTGCTAGCTTCCCTTCTAGAAGGCTGAGGCTGGAACCCCATCCGATCTCGTCACTTTCGCGGTCAGGAATTAACCTAGTACCTCATTTCTCACTTAGGCTGAGTGAACCTCAGAGCCATCTGTTACTGCAGAAGTGGAAGTCTACTTTTTTCTTTTTCTTTTTACAGCATGGTGAAAAATCGTAGGAGTTGCCTAATCGAGGTGGTAAAGGCGTTCTCAGTTCACCCCGAAGGATGTGGAATAAGGTTGCCCCTCCTAGAGCAGCATTTGGTCTGAGGTTCACTCAGCCTACACCAAAAATGAGCACCAGGTTAATTCCTGGTGGTCAAGTTAATAATGCTATCCCTTTTAGTGTTAAGGTTACTAATAGTGAAAACCTTAACATTACTTTACACTCCTCTAAGGGCCTTCTTGTTATGAAAATTATTTCGCTTACTCTTCAAACGATGGAAAAAAAATACTATTTTCAATGGTTTTCATGCTCTGCAACGAGTAACGGACACCCTCGCAGACCAATAGCGAATCTACCAGTAGCCATGGCAACGTCAGAGTCTATTTGCCAGCAGAGGAGTAACGTAATGCCATTTTTGTTGTAATGCCTGCAAACTCGTGGTTGTTCATTGGTTAGAGGGCGAGAGAGCCGTCAAGCTGCTATTCTGAGAAATATTTGCGGAATACCGTTGGAGGTTACAATCGTTCTCGGATAGTGCCAAGGGTGTCTCTTAATATTTGAACAGTACCGTGGAGTGTAGCCAGTTATTTCACACTGTCAGGTGTTTTCCGGCATTTGGTATAATTGTTACTGTATTTCTCCTCTACTTTGAATTTGCGATTTCATTTGTTGCCTCTGCCTTACTTCTTTAGGCTTAAGTATTAACACCATTTCATCTTCTTATTTGAATAAACTTGCCGTAACGCATATGATTAGAATTTAGTGAGGGATACTTGTTTTTTTTTTTTTATACACCCACATGGTATTTATACAGGTGTCCTATTAGGCTGTTCTCAGATATTACCTATCTCCAATTATTTCCATACTCCTAATTGTCTTAATTCTTTTTTAATTTATCCGTATGCATGGGACTGCTAATCCCGAAACCTGGACTCTCCTTTTGCTGAGTGTTATTTTTCATTTGTGCAAAATTTCCTTTCACAGTCTATGATTTCACTCATTAAGTCCTACCGTTAACTGGAACTTACCTAGAGTCAGTGGGTATGTTGTGGTACATTTGAGAGTTGGTGCCTTTTACTATGGCCATTAAAATACGAGCTGCCCTGTGAAGATCTTTGTTCAAAGCTTGAAAGCTCTTGTCCACGTCCAAGGCGTCTCAGAATGCTTCTGAACGTGGGGCTGGTTGGAATGCGGACCGATTTAGGAAGACATTTTTAGGGTGGTGCTGATAGCATGCCAGGTTCAGCTCGCAGAGAGAACGTAATGATTATTCTAGGACGTTCGAGGCTGCTTTTCATAATTTTATTTTACGCTCCAACTTTTCAGAAGACGCCGAGGTGCTGGTTAATTTGTGCAACAAAATTTCATTTATGTACACATAAATATACAGACAGGTTTCCAGCTTTCAAACAGCGACACCTCTTTACATACAATCGAAGTGAAGCAGGATCAAATCCAATACCTTGCGGAGCTGACGTTCTATTATCTAACCTATTTAGCACAGCAGGACAGCCTCAGAGTGCGAGGCTAGGCTCTCTGTTGATAGAATTAAGAAGATCGCTGCTCGATATTCAGTGTGTGACGCTGATCTTGAGCCAAGGTTCTGCTCTCAGAGGATTATGTAGTACCGCTTAAGTGAAACATGTATCAAATAAAATTGGTAGAATGCTCATTTCATTTGAGGATAAAACCCAACCACTGGGGAATATTTGCAGGCGTTAGCAGAACGACGAATTAGCTACCCAGCGTCAAACGAAATACAGATTGCTTAGCAGGAATCTGAAAGACGGCTAGGTCAATAACACAGTTCAGAGACTACTCATGAAGATCACAAACTCTTCAAAAAATTATAGAAAGTCTTGCAATTGTTATAAAATTAAGCCCAATCTTAACTGAAGCTAGATATCTTACTCTTCCATGAAGTAAAAGGCAGCGAAGTGCGTTAGCGCATATTCCTCTCATCGATTATATTCAGCATCTCAAAGCATATATTAAATACATGTACAAATAAGAAAGAATTTCTTATCCCTATAGCAATATTAATTGGATCGTATGATTCATTCATCAGAATCTCAAATTTCTCTACCAAAAGGGGCACATGCCAAATATGAACATTTCTTTCAGTCTGTGATATCCTGCAATTGTACATTCCAAATCACTGGCTGCCAGCATGTGAAGGAGCTGAAGATGACCAGAAGTCATGCTGAATCAACAAGATTGTCATTGAGGCCGCTATAACTAGTCGACAACGGACAAGATAAGGAATGTGATAAGCGAGGCTTTTAAGAGAACGAAAGACTCCTCTAGAGAAAATATTTGTCCCTTTCTATCCTTACCAAATTATGTTAAGGCAAGACGATATGAACTACTAGTCCACTTTTGTGGTGTAGTGGTTAGTGTGACTAGCTACCACCCCTCCGGAGGCCCGGGTTCGATTCTCGGCTCTGCCACGAAATTTGAAAAGTGGTACGAAGGCTGGAACGGGGTCCACTCAGCCTCGGGAGGTCAACTGAGCAGAGGGAGATTCGATTCCCACCTGAGCCATCCTCGAAGTGGTTTTCCGTGGTTTCCCACTTCTCCTCCAGGCAAATGCCGGGATGGTATCTAACTTAAGGTCATTGCCGCTTCCTTCACTCTTCCGTGTCTATCACTTCCCCTCAGAAGGCCCAGGTGAGGCCGCCTGGGCGAGGTAGTGGTCCTCCTCCCCAGTTGTGACCCTCGACCCAAAGTCTGAAGCTCCAGGACATACCCTTGTGGCGGTAGAGGTGGGATCCCTCGCCAAGCCCGAAGGAAAAGCCAACCCTGGAGGTAAATAGATTAAGAAGAAGAAGATATTAACTACTGGTATTTATTTAATCAACTTGTCCGATCAGTTCTGGGAAGGCATTTTTGCGAAGATAGAGACTGTAATGTCAGGCTTAATAAAAACTCAGGAAAAGAGTCGAAAGATACCTTCACCTTACAAATAAGTCAGGACAAGAGAGCTTTCTTTTCAAGCAGTTTCGCCGAATGACCTTGATACATACAAGTACATGAATGAACTATACCGGGTGAATCACCAGACCCTTATTTTTTCGGAGATAGATAAACTAGCTAGCGCGTATATCTTAGCCATCCAAAGAATATTAGTACCTGCTTCTTCATGGACTTCGTAAATAATGCTCGCGAATATGGTAGAAATAATTAACAACAGTGTTATTTTTATTACTTAAACAATAATGAATGTGAAAAAGACCACAGCTCCGAATTACACTATCTTACGTTTGGACAGGAAGTGTCTATAAGGAATACAACGTGCTAACAGTGCACCGGGGATCGCGGTAGCTAAGGTGGCTGAAACACGCGTCACTTCTGGTGCATCAGCCAAGGTGTGAGGTAGTAGATTAAAATCACCGGCTGCTAGACATTTTTTTTCGATTAACGCCGTTTACAGTGACGGTAATTTGGCTGCTAATCCTCCTGTACCAAAGAGTGAATTTTTACTTGGTCCTGAAAAGGACTGTTTTTATCCGATTTTACGTAACCACGTTGGACTACGACGTGATGATCTCTAGGTAAGGAATAACGTACCCAGCATATTCAGAGTAACAGGCCTTCGAAATGGTGATCACTTTACACTGTCCATTTAACTTTTAACCATTGCGGTGCACGTGGCATACATTTTAAATCGGCCCAACTTTCTCCATAAATTAACAACAATTCAACGTAGGTACTCTTCGTAGGAATACATCGTGAGGAAATTAATAACTGCTATGATATTGCCTGATAGGTGTGGATTATTATTTGTCAGCGTTGGATTCGGCAGGTTGTGAAATCGAATCCCAAGCTGGCCGTCCTGGAAGCGGTTTTCCTCGGCCTCTCATTTTTTTTAAAGTTGTTGTACGTTGTAGCGACACAGATATGACTTAAGGCGACGATGGGATAGAGAAAGCCTAGGAGTGGGAAGGAAGCGGCCGTGCCTTTAAGAAAGGCACAACCCCAGCATTTGCCTGGTGTGAAAATGGGAAACCACGGAAAACGATCCTAGGGCTGAAGACAGGGGGCGAACCCACTATCTCCCGGATGCAAGCTCACAGATGTGCGACCCTAATCGCACAGCCAACTCGCCCGATGTTTCCCATTTTCACCACCAAGTGAATGCCGGGTTGGTACCTTAATAAAAGACAAAGACAGATTTCCTTCCCAATCCTTCCTCCACCCATCCTTAGGGGAAGGACGCCAAATCAGAGCGCATCCCTTAAAACCTTCTTCTTCATCATCATCTTCTTATTATTCTTCTTTATCTGTTCACCCTCCAGGGTCGGTTTTTCCCTCGGATTCAGCGAGGGATCCCACCTCTACCGCCTCAAGGGCAGTGTCGTGGAACTTCAGACCCTGGGTCGGGGGATACAACTGGAGAGGATGAACAGTACCTCGCCCAGGCGGCCTCATCTGCTATGCTGACCAGGAAACTTGCGGAGGAATGGGAAGATTGGAAGGGATGGGCAAGGAAGAGGGAAGGAAAGGGCCGTGGCCTTAAGTTAGGTACCATCCCGGCATTTGCCTGTAGGAGAAGTGGGAAACCACGGGAAACCACATCGAGGACGGCTGAGGTGGGAATCGAACCCACCTCTACTCAGTTGACCTCCCGAGGCTTAGTGGACCCCGTTCGAGCCCTCGTACCACTTTTCAAATTTCGTGGCAGAGCCGGGAATCGAACCCGGGCATCCGGGGGTGGCAGTTAATCACACTAACCACTACACCACAGAGACGGACAATTATGGTAATAAACAATAAAGCAGAGGGGAAATGGTGTGCGATTTAGTGTTGCGCCCCAACCGGATGTTGACCAGCACTTTAAAACTTTTCCTCATGATGTTCCGCAGGAATTCCTTCAAATCGGTGAATATTTTGAAATTGCTCACATTTGCAGAAGAAGAACAAAGGGAGGACAACAAGCAATTTCTCCTCGACATCCAGTAGAACGACAGAACCAATCATCTAAGTCCTTAATAGCTCTTAACCGAACTGCTAAAGGAATACGCAGACAATGAAACAATACTAAACCAACAACAACTTGCTCAAACAGCGAGGAGTGCGATGCCGCAGTCAAGAAATTACAGTCACATATTTTAAACATTATTTCCCAAATGCCAACAATATAAAGTGTAGCCTATTTAACATCTGTAGGATATAATATAATATTTCATTCAATTTGGAACAAGCCGGTTTGAAATATTCTACTCAGAAATCCACTTTTGTTAGGTATAACAGTTTTAGGAACTAAATTTATGAGGAAGAATGGATTGGGAAAAGGGCTAATCCGAGATATCCTATCGTTGTTAACATACTTAACACCACTATTCTTCTTGCTTCGGGGTGACTGTCACTTGAGCACATCACAGCTTAATAGAAGAAATTACAGTCAAGCTACTCAAAGATTATTTTTTACAATCCTACTTGGTATTTTATAGCAACGGGGTTTCATGGTTTACACGTAATTATTCGTAGCGAGAACTACGAGAATTCCCCACCAGCCACATTATGTATTTCATCATTTAAACCTCAGGTAGAACACATGTGTTGAATTGCAGAAGACAGGTTTTCGAAACCTGCAGTATTTTGAGGAAAGTGCTGAATAGTGATTTTGAGGATACATAACAACACAAAATCAGAGGATGTATAGGAAATTATTTCCCTCGGCTTGGATATTAATCCCTCCTAATGAAACTGAACACCGAGAAAACATGAGAATATCTAGTTAATAATAATAATAATAATAATAATAATAATAATAATAATAATAATAGTACTAATAATAACTTTCAAAATAATAATTACATACATAAAATCGCATGGCTCACGTGCCTGTACATTTATTATATGAGCAAGTTTTCGATATAATTATTTGTTTCGTACATGATACTGATCATCTAAACGACTTTTCACTTTGGTGTCAGTCTTTCTGGTTATCTATCTGTTCGTGTTCCTAAAACTGGAAAAGGGCGAGTTGGCCGTGCGCGTAGAGGCGCGCGGCTGTGAGCTTGCATCCGGGAGATAGTAGGTTCGAATCCCACTATCGGCAGCCCTGAAAATGGTTTTCCGTGGTTTCCCATTTTCACACCAGGCAAATGCTGGGGCTGTACCTTAATTAAGGCCACGGCCGCTTCCTTCCAACTCCTAGGCCTTTCCTATACCATCGTCGCCATAAGACCTATCTGTGTCGGTGCGACGTAAAGCCCCTAGCAAAAAAAAAAAAAAACAACAACTGGAAAATGGCTGAAAATATTTCAACCAGACTAAGTATTTGGATTCTGCTCATTCAGGATTGTGTTATCAGGTGGATATGACGTCAAGGTAATCACATGTAATTAGTGTACATAGGAAGATTTTCTCAAATATCGTTGTTATCATTAGATCTATCAAAAGAGTGTTTATAGCGATCGTTTAAGAATGTATTATTTCCGTTCACTTATACCATACCCGTATTAATCGTACGATGGATAATAGCGGAGATGCTTACGATTTTTTTTCCTCCAAGTCCCGTGGGGTACTTGGTACATCCCACTTCAAAGTGGATTAACGGGAAGAACAAGAGAGTCATTTTACTCTTTTCGATAGGGCAGGTAATAAGGGAGGTATCATCAATGATGAGTTTCGAGAGTCTTCAGTGACAGCGCTACGCCCCTGGTCAGACAAACAACAATATGCAACTGAGAAGCAGGGGGAATTTCGCATAACTTCGGACCAGGAACTAGACCGTACAATAAATTCGGAAATCGTCCTCATTCTGTCTTGACTTTGTTCAACTTTATCGAACACATTATTGCTACGTGCTTTCGGAGAAAAATACCAGTTATACATGTCGTAAAAAATGTGCGAATAGGGACATGTAACTTCACATAAATTCATGAGGGAAGCATGTAATCCATTATAAATTCCCGTTCGAAGAACGGGTACAAAAGCCAATTATTAATTCAATTCTAGTTTTAATTTGACTCTCAGAATGTTCAGTCAGCACTTCTGAGACTTTTCTCCCCCTTCCATAGTTCTTTTCATTTCCTACACGGCACTTTCTTACGTTAACCCATAAGGGCTCTTCTTTCTAATTTCGGGGCTGTTGCTTGCATAAAATAGTCACTGAATAAACTTATACCATCTCAGACCAACAATGAATCACCCAATCAATCAAACTTCCAAAACACACTCTTGTGATATGGAACAAATAAATATATTTATCCTTGCGATTCTCTACAGAGAAAAGAATGGTGTGAATACGGAACTGCAGGTCGCGAAAGAAAAATCTCGAGACTAACCAAAAAAAGCCAAGGTTGAACATTGAGGAGGAAGAGAATAACAGAAGACGTAACGGATAATTTACCAAATCCTCATAATAAGTAAACAAAGAATCAAGGAGTATAAAACTTATAAAAACCTGGCAAACACAAGTAGCATCCAAAGTCACGAATTGGGCTAAATTAGATTCGGTAGCTGAAAACTTGAACCTACGTTTCCCACCGTAGAAGTCAGAGCTAGAATACATTTAGATGACCGAGTTCTTGGACCGTGTTAACAGCTGGAGAAATTGTAAATCTCTCAACGCCTTAATGTTACTTTTATAATAATTATTATCAACTTCCGTGAGAATTCAGTGGGAGTGCTTTTATGAGGTTTGAAGTTCTTCAACTTCACTTATTATTCCGTGCTATCGCCTCCCTTTGAAATAACCGTTACAAAATAATAATTTCATATCTACAAAAACCACGCTTAAAAGCTTGAATTTATATGTAGTGAATAATTCATTAGAAATGCGCACTTTTCTGTGATTTTTATTTTTACTTATTTTAATTGCATGTTGAGATGAATGTGTTTGTAAGTCACGGTGGCTTCACTGACAAATTAAGGCTCCTTCCAACCGCCTCAGCTGTTAGATAATTCCTGTTCTTACCGAGAAGTTCTCGTAAGACCGTTATTTTAAGGGGAAACTACAACAAGATAAATATCCCGCCTTAAAGCGAGAACCGTACTGAATTTTCTGTGTTTATTTGTTTTTTTCTGATTTACACTATATTTAGTTAGACGGTTAATCTAGTTTAAATTTTAAAAAATCAAAATTTGGTTTACATTGAGTTCTTAAAAAAGTGTCCTGAATTGAAAATGATCTAGATGCACCAATCTTTCTGTTTCCTGTTTTTAAACTTGATTGCTAAGCTTAGGAAGGTCAAAGGAATAATATTTTTGTGTTGCGCTTGTTATTAACTGAAAGTTTGTTTTAACAACATTTTCGTTCATAGATGATTTATCATAGGTATTAAAACGCATATTGATGTGTTGACTAAAATTATTGTAAATCTTGAATCATTTCGAAAATGGATACTGTAAGTTATGAAAAACAAAGTTGCATGCTTTTACAAAATTTGAAGCTACTCAGGTTAAAAGTAGTTTGTTTCAAGCATTTTGAATTCTAGAAAATGTTTCTTTTGTGAAAGAGCTATGCTAGTGCCTAGATAAAGGGACGCTCAAATTTAGTTTAAATGTTTTCGAAGGACCTTCAAAATATTCGTGCATGAATAAAATGTGTACCACCATGTACTCCAAAGTTTGGAGGTCCATTAGTACCAAGATCTCATCTTTTGGTTTTCTGGCCGTTTCTGATCCAAAATCTCAGTAGGGTCCTTCTTAAAGGATAATTTACAGCTTTCGCTACCTTAAATTGAATAAAACCCAAGTTTTTTATGATGATGATGATGATGATGGTTGTTGTTTGAAGGGGCCTAACATCAAAGGTCATCGGCCCCCAATGGTACAAAATGGACGACATGATATGATAATTAAAATTTTAAAATATATCCACTGACTAAAATTTTAAACCAAATGAAGGTGAACAATGATTGTGAATTTGAAGTAATCAGTGGATCTAATTCGCAATGCCTTATTTTCGGTAAAATGATAGATTATGGTAGAATAAGACGTTGCCTTCAAATGCGTTAATATATCATGCACATTACTATTTAAAACACATTAAAATATACAAACACAAACTAAAACGCAGTTAAATTAATGAAACGTAGTGAACAATAATAAAAAGACTAATACGAAACATTGTGTTTATATGTTCGTCATCTCGCAGGATGAGGGAGATGGTGCTCGGGAGTTTTAGACTACGGCGCAGATCAACTAGGTCCACGCATTCCGCAAGGATGTGTACCACGGTAAGATGATCGCCGCAAGTACACACGGGAGGGGATCCTCCTTTCAGTAAATAGGAGTGCATTACTATACCGTGGCCGATCCGAAGACGACATAATACCCCTGCTTCCTTCGGAGAAGCCCGTAGGTAAGTCCTCCATACCTTCGTTGTACCGCTTATCGCTCTCAGCTTATTTGGAAGTGGAGTGGCCTGCCGCTCCATCTCCCAATGGGACATAACCAAATGTCTCAGCTGAGAGCGAATATCACTTGCTGGAACCATGTAAGGCAATGGGGGCAATGTAACTGCCTCCTTTGCAGCCTTATCAGCTAACTCGTTTCCCTCTGCACCTATGTGGCTTGGGAGCCACAGAAACTTAAACGTGATTCTGGTGCCGGCATCCGAACACCCGGCCAGAAGGTCTTGGATCCGCTGCACCAGAGGGTGCTGAGGAAAACATGCATCAATAGACTGTAGCGTGCGCATGGAGGCGGTACACAGCAGAAAGTGTCGGCGCTCATCGGACAGTGCGTACCGCAGAGCTTCACAGATAGCATAGAGCTCTGCTGTTACACAATACAGGTTTCCTGGAGAGCAAAAAGAAACCTATCAGTTCCGACAACGAACGCACAGCCCACTTTCGTTTCTGGCCTTGAACTATCCGTGTAACCGACGACTGAATCTGGATACCGGCCAACAGCAGACAGGAAGAGCCTCCGATAAATCGAAAGGTCTGTGTTTTCCTTGGAGCCACTGTACAAATCCAGGATTATTTCAGGTCGTCGTATTATCCACAGAGGTACCCCACTTGCTTATCTGCCAAGACAGGAAACCGAAGGTACATCGAACAATTTGTGACTGCTATCCAAACGTATTCCAATCGGCCGCGTTGCTCGAGGATGAGCAGCGTACAGCCGACGGTTTCCATTGTGGAATACGCAAGGATAGCTTGGGTGAAGTAGCATCTGTCGCAAATTCGCAGCATTGGACAGAAGCATTTACTGGCGCCTCAGGTTCAGAGAGCAAGCTAGCAATGGGGCTTGTACGAAAAGCTCCCGTTGCCAACCTAACCCCGCTGCGGTGCATGCTATTCAGTATCTGAAAGGCGCTTTGCCTTGCTGATCCTTATGCTGCACTGGCGTAGTCTTACCTGGATAAATTCTGTACCCTATAAAATCGTAGGAACACCGTGTGATCCGACCCCCCCCCCCTCACCAAGTAGTGCTGCTAAGAAACTTCAAAATATTCAACTTCTTGGTGTATTTCACTTTTAACTGCCGCACGTGTGGCTCCCACGATAGTTTACTATCGAAAAGGTGCCCAAGAAATCGGTAAGTGTTAACTACGGGAAGAGCGAAATTCCCTAAATAAAGCTCAGAGTGTGAGTGAAGAGTGCGCTTCCGACAAAAGTGCACAACAGAGGTCTTTGGGGTTGAAAACAGAAAGCCATGTTCTAAAGTCCACTGTTCCAGTCTCCTAAAAGCTTGCTGTAATTGTTGCTCTGCGATTGCCATATTATGCTAGCTATAATGCAGAGCAAAATCATCCACATACAGTATAGAGATGGTTTCACTACAGAACCAGCAGCAGCGACAGTACCGTTTATGGCAACTGCGAACAAAGTGGCACTAAGAATCCTTGTTTCTCCAGACACCACACAAGTCGGCGATTTACCATCCTCTCAACTAGCTTACTAAGGTAGCTTGTAAGACAAATCGGTCTGTAACTTCCTGCATACTTCGGATTTTTGTCAGACATGAGGACAGGAATTACTATGCCCTCTCGCCACTGAGATTGAAACTCACCCTCTATCCATATTCGGTCGAACACACGAAGGAGACATAACAGACTATCCTCACTAAAGTGTTTCAAGATCTCGTTATGGACATTGTCTGGTCCGGTAGACGTGTCCTTGCAAAGCGCGAAGACGCTGCGGAGTTCGCATTCCGTAAAGGGCACGTTATAGTCCTCTGAGGCTTGAGTGGCAAAACTGAGGTGATGACGTACTGCATCCCGCTTCAGAGTGAGAAAATCACAATGGTAATTCCCGGAGCCAGACACATCCATGAAATGACTGGCTAGATGATTAGCAATCAAGAGTGGGTCAGTGACGATACTCTCTGCAACGGAAATTCCTGGTACTGAAGATGATCCATTTATACCCGAAATACGTCGAAGTTAAGTCCACACTTGAGATGACGGTGTATATGACGTCATAGACGAAACATATCTTTTCCATGAAGCTTTCTTATTCTGCCGAATAATAACTCGCACCTTAGCACGGAGTTTTCTAATGTTACCAAGTTGGCCACAGTAGGCTGCCTACAATAGCATTTATGAGCGCGACGGCGTTCTTTGATAGCTGCTGTAATTTCTTTGTTCCACCAAGGAACGAGTTTTCTGCGAGGAATCCCTGAAAACGATGGAATGGATTCCTCAGTGGCAGTAAGACTAACTTGTGTTACTTAAGTTATATCGCCGTCTACGCTCTACCTGGTCACATAGTTAAAGACAGCTAGTGATGTGAACTTTGGCCAATCAGCCTGTTTAAGAAAGCATCGAGGAGGAGCCTCGACGGATTTCTGTTTCAAGAAAGTAAGAACCATGGGAAAATGGTCACTGTCACAGAGATCATCGTGTGTATTCCACCGAAACAGGGGAATAAACGTTTGGCTGCATAGACTAACGTCTATGAGAGAATATGTGCCGTAACGTACACTGAAATGAGCTGGTTCATCTGTATTCAAAATACATAAACCCAGCTCTCTTACTCCTTTCCCCTAGGGCAAGGCGTTTCAGAGCCCCATATAGGGTGATGGGCGTTAAAATTTCCTCATAACAGGACTGGATGTGGAAGCTGCTATAAGAACAGTGACATCATTTATATTAAAAGGATGGCCTGGTGGAAAGTAATCATTACACACTGTTACTATGACAGGCAGTGGAACGCGAACTGCTACAGCCTTCAGCGGACTTCTTAGTGGAATCTCTTCGTTGTAGGTATCAGAACGAAAAAAATGCCAACGCCACCGGAAGTTTGGTTAGCATAATGTCGTTCTGTCGTGTATAGTCGAAAATTTCTCAATACCTTATAATGACCTGGTCTGAGATTTGTTTCCTGAATGGAGAATATACTCGCCGAATAATCACTAATGAGCTGGCGAATCTCAGCAACATGCCTATCATAACCGTTACAATTCCATTGTAACGTGCCATAGTGTTGACTAAAAGGGAAACGGTGATGTATATATGTTTTTAAATTAGTAGATGCAGTGTTTGTCTGATAAATGTTTACTTCCCCCGTAAGTTGAATCAGTACAGGAATAGGAAGAGCTGCGAACCTTGGAAAAATTGAAGAATATCGGCAAAATATAGGAAAGTGTTTCGAAGAATACGAAAGTGAAAGACTCCCAGGAATTCGTCGACTGGAAAAAGGGAGGAAGTAGTCACAAGTAAGGTTGCGTGGTCACCCGTCCACACTTTACCTGTCTCTTACGATAAGCAGGAAGTTTGCTCTATACTCTCACCCTTAGAGAGTCGAAAGTGTCAAACTGACATCGGAAAATGGAAGATCGGTCGATGTGGCTCACAGCGTTTTGAACAGCAAAACGAGTTGCATAAAGATCACTCGAGTCGGGCTGAGTATCTCGGACGGTTAAGCTCTGGCCTTCTGAGCTCAAGTTGGCGGATTCAGTCCCGGCTCAGTCCGGTGATATTTGAAGGTGCTTTAAAATACGTCCGCCTCGTATCGGTAGTGTGCCCTATAATGCCTTCGTCAACGTCAAGCCAATGCCGAAATCTGACCAAGTACATTATAGTTACCAATACACTCACCGCCAGGTGAAACGCTTTGGCACATAGCTTACCTGCTCAATAATCCTCTTCATCAGCTCCGGAGTAACAACAATCTTCAGGAAGTGTTGGGTAAGAAAAGGGTCAACGTAATAATAACTTGAATAAAAAAATGAGCAGGCCATGAACAAATCTAACCAAAATAACAACGTTTGAGCTGCATCTTCGGTTTAAACAAACTGGTTTATTACAATAAACTAAAAGTTCTGATAATGAATAAATATCCAATGAAATTTTACATAACTGACATAATTGTCATAAACAAATCTAACTGCTTTCTTGACATCAGCGGGTATCTAAATAGACGTTATAAACGTTGTGGAGGAGATGTCTCTCATTATCGAAACATCTGGCATTGCATGAAGCAGCATAATGGTTACGTAAAATAAAATGAATTGAATCACTGCTCGTGGGCAACTCATATCTACAAAGAACAAAATCTATTTCTAACGTGAATCTATGCCTCAGTGCTCATAATTACCCTACAAGTTCTAAACAAGCATCCAATGAACACTCTACTGTCTGGGAATCGATCGTGAAACCTTCCCAAGTACAACAACCACATGACATCAAACAAAATGAGAATAACCTATTCACATCATGCAGATACATATGAATAGTTATGTGCCTCTTTGAATGACACTGACAAACGTGTATAAAATATCAGGTCACATTCTGAGCGTCATCCTTGTTAGACAGTTACTCAATTCTCACTGTACTTTACTTTACTCTAGACCACTCTTTCTACTGACCGAATTGAATTAATATTGATCTTATGAGCCTACACTAGTATGTGCCGTTCGTTTAGGACAATATTAGCCTCAGATTATGCGATGTGACTATGTGTGAACACCATTACTAGCAGCAGAATATTCTCACAGGGAAACAGGTCAACACTTGCTGTACAAAGTTCTGACCTCTAATATAACTTGTTGTTACTTACACTTCTCAAGTATAAGGTGAACTCTGACTGCGTTGTTTGTAGAAAAGGCGGTCTTCTTTTCGCTGAGTAACGGCGTGACAGACACCTACGTGACAGCGATACACACAGTGAATGACTCTCGCGCGCTCGGCAGTCGTATATATTAGCGGTCTCGCATCCACGCTACCAAGCTCTACGTGTGGGGGCTTCATGCGCGCGCCCGCGGCGTGGAAAATTTCTCCCGCGATATGCATATTAATCACTCATACCTTTATTGTGATTACAACTAGTGGCATGCGGCATATCAAAATTTTCAGAAAAATATCCTGATTGCAGTTCTTATATCCAATCCTCTGCATTTATCTTGTAGTCGAAGATATTGAATAAATTATTTTCCCTCCAACGTAAACTTCCCGCGATATCTCACGGAGCTGCGTGCGTCCCAAGCTGCAAGTGAAGAGGTTCGCTGGGGTAATAAATTTTAATGGGCATCTAGAAACTTCAGCTCGCTTCTGACGCTAAGTTCTCACGAAAAGCGCTCAATCTCCGATACTATTACACCATAAGATGCCACCCACGGCGCTTTCTTTGTGGTCTCATACAATTCACATTAATTATTAAATCAACATTCTTTGACCACGAACAGAATGGTTCGGTCGATGTACTGGTAATTTTTACAACTTTTGTGGGACAAACTCCGAAGTCTCTAAAAACCGTAAATGTAGTTCGTAGGACTTAAAACCACCATTATTATTATTATTATTATTATTATTATTATTATTATTATTATTATTATTATTATTATTATTATTATTATTATTATTATTATTATTATTGAGATCGCTCAAACCACGAACGAAAAGTAGGAATTTCTTATCAATAATGTGTGGATATCCATGTCCCAATAGAAGTTAACTTTCTGTCCACTTTGTACGACAAATATTCAGTTGATTTTACCCACTGTATCTCCGATTATGACTTGTATTTTCTTATCGGAAGGAAGAACTATCTGCCACCGCAGACAAACGTTGTGCAAATGGTTAAACTGAAAGTTAAAAAGGAAGTAGAAGAAGAAGGAAAACAACCAAATATGCACTGCAGACGTTGATGTCTCACTTACATTAAATAACCTTGACGATTTCTGTGAATAGAAATCATGTTACGCCTGGAAATATTGCTTTATCATTATATTTACGCGTTTTGAAAATGGTGAGATTAGCGATAATGCATCGTTTAAAGTGAAAATCCATAACCTGTTTCCAGTCATTCGACCAGATCAGGGATGGAATGAATTAATCCCTCATCTAGCGGCGAGGATAGGAATGGTGCCGGCTGCCGAAGTCTGCCGCATTCCTCTGGGGCAATGATTAATGACTGGCAGTTGAAATGAAATGATATTGGAGAGTGTTGCTGGAATGAAAGATGGCAGGAAAAACCGGAATATCCGGTGGAAAACCTTTTTCATCTCCGCTTTGTCCAGCACAAATCTCAACTGGAGTGACCAGGATTTGAACCAGTGGTAAGAGGCCGGCGCACTGCCGCCTGAGCCACGGAGGCTCATTTTAAGTGATCCTGTTAGAAATAACATTTCAAGTCAGTAATGATCAGTGATGATTATGATGTATTGTAGTTTTAAGAACCAAATACCGAAGTAATTTATTATTCCTTTCAGTAAAAGCTCTTGAAAAATTCATATCCTTATTACAACGAACAATTTGTATGCTACTTACACTATCTTCCTTCCTGTTTAGGCTAGTGAATGAGAAAAATATAGGGAAGACGATTCTTTGTCCCCGTCCCCCACTTCCAAAGTATTTTGGTCCTTTTCAAATCTCCATGGTCTGTATCCGCCGCTTCTGATATTGCAGTAGTATATCTTCAGTTTTAGAAATATTTCGATTTGGTTGTGCTAACAGATTTGTGCACTGTCTTTTCCTATTTGCTTTACGTTGCACCGACACAGATAGGTCTTATGGCGACTATGGGAAAGGAACGGCCTAGGAATGGAAAGGAAGCGGCCGTGTCAATCGAGGTACATCCCCAGCATTTGCCTGGTGTGAAAATGGAAAACCACGGAAAACCATCTTCAGGGCTGCCGCGAGTGGGATTCGAACCCATATCTCCCGGATGCGAGCTCACAGCTGCGCATCCCTAACCACACGGCCAACTCGCCCGGTGCACTGTCCTTGTCTTGATATACCAACGACATGGAAATAATAGGTACGCTGCCGTGGAGATTTCACTTTATAAACGAATTTCCCTTACGGGAAGACAGATAAAATATATGTCGATGTTCCACGTTTTGCGTCATAGCAGCACAGTTGCATTGGTTGCTAAGCATATGGAACAACAACCACACGTCCAATTACAACAACATAGTTGTGAGCTCTGGTCAACACACTGCAGCAGAGAACCGCATTGATCGCTGCCAACTGTCATAATAACCGGCTGATACGCGCTCTGACCATCATTAACATTGCAATCCGATTAATCTACGGTCTACTAGATTGAATCTTGCAGCAATTTCCACCGAAATGACCAAATGATGAACACCTACTACACGTTTGCTGAGACGTTAATGCCCAAGAATCCTTTATTCCTAGACATCGTAATGCATTTTAAATTGGGGCGGAGAACATAACGTAATGGATTCTAATGTCACAAGCCAAAGCTAGAAATTTTGTCTTTCCTCATTAGTGGTTCAGTTTCAGTGGATGCAACTGTCGTTAACATGGCTGTTTACATTTGAGCAAAATATAAGATTACGACCTGAATAATGGGATTGTTGCAATAAAAATATTTATCTCCTAGTATCCTTAATGTCTGGAATCCAAGTACACAATTGAAGTGAAAAGGATAACGGATGTGTTCGCCTCATGTATGATCCTAGATCGACTGATCACTATAGGAGTATATATTAATCTACGATCACCGCCCTTTTGGACGTTTCTGTATTGTCTTTGCTGGATTTCTTCTACTTTGAACACAAATTGTGAGCGCCTAAGCATGCTATGTGCTGATCAGTTTCATATATTTCTAGTTTTAAAAGCTGCATTTGGAATCCGTTGAGAACATTGTAACATGATTTCATTGACCTTTCCTTTTTGACAGCGTGAACAATTTTGTACACTGTATTCTTCGAGATATTACAACGATATGGATAAAAGAAGTACACTACCGTGAGGATTACACTTTCCATATGAATTTCGCTTTCGGAAAGACAGAAGGAAATAGGCCTATTTGTCAAAGTTCCACATCGTCAACTGAAAACCGAGTAAGACAAATACATTATTATATTCTGGTGAAACTTTCAGTAGAATGAGATAAGCTGAAAGCAAAATCGATTTCTGCCAAAGATAAGCGACATGGTAACCGAACAACAGTCACTGGAGCTGTAGCGAGAGTATCCTTTGATCTAATTAAATTGATATTTTGGTCATGATAGTACTCTTATGCCCAATGCACCTTTAATCTCTAAATATTTAACTATAATTCACATTATTCACAATTAATTACAATGTTTCAATCTATGTTTCAGTGAAATGTTCGAGAAATATCCATGTTCTTTGAAATCATTTAAGAAAACACAAGGTAAACATCGATAGAGAATCTGCCACATGGGCCACACCTCTAAATGCCAATCAATGATTGACTGATTGATTGATTCATTCATTCATGCATTATTTCATTCATCCATCGCTTGATCTTGAATTTCACTCCGATAGGGGTTCTTCAATGTATCCATAAATCTACGGTCACCAGCCTTTTGGGCGTTCCTGTATTGTCTTTGCTGGATTTCTGTCTTCTACTTTGAACACAAATTGCGAGCGCCTACCTCTTTTGACCTAATGTGACCAGTCATCCTCCCTTTTGTTCTGCCCATACCTTCATTTTTCAAACAATCGGACCTCAATCCTTTCCTCTTTCAATTAGTGCTAAGACAGGTCGGTTGCCTAACTCCACTTCTGCATAAACCAATAATTGCCACCATCACTGTCAGAATTTTCCTCATTTGGATATTACAAACCACGAAAAACATGGGTTCGAACCCACCATTTACTCAGTGCAACCTTATAGCTACACGACTCGTACCGCGTAACCAACATGCTCGGTGAAGACACGGGAAACTTTACTATTCTATGTGTGGCATTTCCACGCACTGGAAACGATATCTGTTGCAACAACTATTTTGAGTGCTTGTGGCAACTATATCTGACTCAAATATGCACAGTACGCACACTGTCACAAACCCCACAATAATTTATTAAATTTCCCTAACAATTTACTTAATACGAATCAACAACGTTTCATGCTTTTAAGCAGGGTTAGCGTCAGAAAGGGCGTTTGACATAAAATTGGGCTTAATACATTGCAGTGCTGACCTCATATAATTGCGAAAAAGGCCAGGAAAGAAATAAAAGGTAAAATTGGTATTATAAGCTGATAGGGAATCGTATAAGACTAAAATATATAGGAATAAACTCACATGGTAGATATTCTGAAGTAGATGGCAAGATGAATATACAGATTGGAAAAAATCTTGAGAGTTTTAAGAAATGGCAGATTATACTTACTGTAATACGTGAAGCATATAGCTAGAATGAATAAACAAATTAATTAATTAATTCGCAATTGTTAATGCTATACTAACACAGAAGTTTAGCAAGCACTTCCGCTTCCTCTGTAATTTCCTCGTATTTACTCACCAACTTCTCATATCCGTCAGTTCTATTTTCAGTATTCGCACTGAAATTGTCCATTAACACTATCCTATCCTTGTTGTTGACCCTGATTACTATAAGATGTCAGTCACAAGGAAAGACTTCAAGTTGTTATATTCCAATTCCGTTCAAAGTTTGCATGCGGGTAGGTGAGCTAGCATATATTCCGTAAATGGAAAACATATTTGCCAATACTATTTACTGGTGTTTCTTTAACGTTGAAAGTTGTGAAAATATGTGCTGACGAGGGACGTATCTGAATCAGGGAATCGCAGATCGTGTTGGATGATGCCAAATAGGCAGAACTGTGAAAATAAATATTTCCCAAATTAATTCCTACCCTCACTAGACGTCAGTAAGAGTATAACTTTTTGAATTGCGCGCGCTGGTCAAGCGTGTAGTCCGCCTCACGCCTGGTTGGCGATTCGAGGGAAACGTTCCAAGCGACTGACCTGTACTCGCGCTCGCAAGCTGCGTTGCGGCATGGGACATTTTATACCGCATCCTAAAAATACACACTGAGTGGTTAAAACTCATGGGAAGACACTGAATGTGATGTTAAAAACTAGTTGCACCTATATCAGCCCCCAAAACGGAAGCAATAAGGCGAGGCATCGATTCTACCAGGTGTTGGAATCGTTCTGTGTAGTTGGTGCGGGGTTCATAGAGTGTAAACCAGCATCGACAGCATCCCATAAATGTTCGACTGGATTAAGATCGGGGGATCTTGAGGGCCAATCCATGGTCGTAATTTCACTAGAGTGCTCCTCCAACCACGTGCGTGTCATCACAAAGCTGTGACATGGCGTATTTTCCTGTTGAAACATGACATCTCCATCAGGGTACTCTAGGGCCAGAAAGGGATGCAGATGATCTGAAAGAATGTCCACATAACGTGCACCAGTCAGCACTCCCTGCAAGCGGACAAAGGAGCGTAATTGCGGCCATGATAACGCCGACCATACTAGAACCGAGCCGACTCCCGCCTGGACACAACCTTGTTGACACGCAAGATCCATAGCTTCATGGTGCACACGCCACTCTCCCGCGCGCCCATCAGCTCGATACAATTGGAACCGGTATTCATCTGACGATACCACATACCTCCGCTGTTTCATGGATCATTGCCGATATTCGCGGACCCATGCACGTCGTTGATTTGTATGTCGAAGTGTCAGCAAATGGACACGAGTTGGTCGTTGGGTGGTGAAGCTGCCTCCTTACAATCCTGGTAAAAATGGGTTACTGACTCCCAACATTCTACTGGCCCGTCGAGCGCCCAATATGGTTCTGCGAAGGAGACGTGCTGTCCGTTCGTTAAACATCTGTGATCTTCCCGTGCGGCGGTTTACGCGGGTGGTAACATTCTCTCTGTGATACTGAAGATCCACCCTCGACACTGTTCATCTCGGAAACCCGAATTCGTGGGTAATCTCCGCAATGCTATGTTCCATGCGCCGTGCGCCGATCATCATCCCACGTTCTATGTCGGTTACCTCGCGACGTGTTGCCATCTTCACGACACTGGTGACTGTGACGGACTGCTCAGCTATGCCGCAGCTAGCCGCAACGCTCAGGGGTCAAACACGGCGCAGTTTCTAATGGGACACCCCTTCCCGTGACGTTTGGCCACTCAGTATATTGCAGGTATTGTTTTATATTTTTAATCATGTAATGTAAGGAATAATAAATAAATATCATTATAATACAGACTAAACAGAACCAATAGTCACACAAGTGACCAAGCTACTCCACGTACTCCACATACTCAACAACCTTTCGTTTATAGTCCACATCTACGTATGCGTCTCTCATGCTCCTGCGTGAGAATTCAGTGATAATCAAATTATCATCATCAGAGTTTTTTGCATTACTGTCATATGATAGCTCATTTGAGGCGACAGTAGAATAGCTGTCACGTTTATGTTACTGTTTTCCATGCAACTGGTAATGATACTTGTAAATACCAATAAGCACAACAAATAAACACAGCGTTTACACGAGACGAAATTCACAAAAAAAAAAAAAAAAAAAAAAAAAAAAGAAAAGAAAAAAAGTAATTTTCAACTACCATCCAAATTGTTCAACAGGGCCTGTTCTTGAAAGCTGAGAGACATTTCAACCAGTGGCGTGCACTGAACCCCATCTACCCCAGCGCTACTGGTGTAAATAACTTTGTATTTACATTTTCTTATTACTCGTTAGGACGTTTTTTATAAAGTGTAAAAACTGCGAACATCCAAGCAGCCAAGTACAGCTGTTTCGACAGTCCGCTAGTTCTACAGCAGTTCAGGTTCTCCAGCGAGCTGGGTACCTGCCGGTGCGAAATTTAAGTCGCTTGGTTGACGCATGCACTTCTTGAAGTTTCCTTGTCCTGGGAGTGGAGCGGGGCGGGGCTGTGGACACTCCCCCCGACAGCGATTTACGGCGACAGGCCAGCTAGTTTGGGAAAGATATGTTAGCTTTAATATTTGACACTCGAAGTGTTCAGCGCCACACACTAGAGACTACAAGAAAAATATCAATATGTTAACACACCGAGCTCGATAGCTGCAGTCGCTTAAGTGCGGCCAGTATCCAGTATTCGGGAGATAGTAGGTTCGAACCCCACTGTCGGTTGTCCCTGAAAATGGTTTTCCGTGGTTTCCCATTTTCACATCAGGCAAATGCTGGGGCTGTACCTTAATTAAGGCCACGACCGCTTCCTTCCCACTCCTAGCCCTTTCCTGTCCCATCGTCGCCGTAAGACCTGTCTGTGTCGGTGCGACGTAAAACAACTAGCAAAAAAAAATGTTAATAGTATAGCTACTTGCACATCGTCTTGCTAATACAAATAGAACCAGTTCATGAAATCAATTGTAATATAGAAGAACATATTTTATTCCTTGATTTCGGCATGTACAAATTTTCTTCGAGCAATTCATTGATGGCACGTTTAGAGTATGTTTCCCGATAGCAGCAGAAAAATATTTAGGTTGCCCAGCATGAACACAGAACTAAGCACGAAGTAAAAGAATTTTGTATTTGGTTGTCTGTGATGTTGATATATAGCGAATATTTTTAGTGTTCCACTGCGATTATAGGTGAAGTTTCCGTGAGTTCTGTGCTATTCTTCGTGAATATAACGTGTGCTATACGATGTGACGAAAATTTTTCCTCGCTTATCATTGATGCACGTACACTCAGTAAGCGAGTGAAACTAAAAAACTTAGGCGAAGGTATAATACCAGTTAAATTTTGCTAATTCAGTGCAGGTTAGGCTTCTTAAGTTAAAAAAGATAGTCCCAGTGAATTTTTGTGAAAACCATGACTGTACTATACTATCACGAAGTGTCACCGGGTGAAACTGTAAGTACATTGCTAAAATCTGCTATAGGTTAAGTTATGATGGTGTCGTCACTGCCGTAAACTTTGATATACAGGATAAATATTATTTAAAATGCTTGAAGTTTTTAAAAGAAAGAAGAAATCGTGAAACATGAAACAGTCCCAAAGCTGTTATTTAAACACACATTACGAATCATATAACAAAAGGATTTTTAATTACAAATGTTCGAATAGAAGCAGTATTCTGGCGAACTATAGTTGAATAAACAAGAGTGCTTTTCCACTGCTTCTACGAGTTGTATACGCAACTCCTGATCTTGATCTGACATTATACAATTGAATCATACGACCAGTTCACAAACGTGAGTTGATCGACGAGTGCGTTGGAGTAGCGCAGGTGGACGAGAACTGCGCAGTTCAGGGGTCCGACTGTGAGACGACTCCCGTCCAACGCTTGTGAGCATTGCACCGGTGGACGAAGAGTCTAAGTATTTCTTATACTGATTTGTGAATGAGGAGTCCGACGTCAGGTTCCGTAACTCGTCTGGTTACGCCTACTGTGAAGGACCTGGAGTTTGGAGGTGTGTGTGTGGGGATGGTGAGGATGTTCCTATTGTGGGAGCGGGTGTTGACTTGATGGGTCTCTGAGAGCTTGGTAGCCCTGTATGCTAGATACTCATGTGTATAATATTGTGTAGTTGACCCTGGGCATGCAGTCGTCTTCTCATTTGAACGTTTAGCATTGAAAGTTTTCTAAGACATGTTGACGCAGTTTTACGTTGAAGATGGATTGGATACAGGAATGTTGAGCTTTCTGTAGGCTACTGGCCAACTGTGAGTTAAGGTCACTATATACAACATCACAGTAATCAAATAAGGGCATTATTAGAGTTTAAATAGGTTATTGTTTCTAGCTAGGGGTAGGATTTTTTTTTAACTTTGCAATGGATGGAGGGATCGATACACTCTTGAATAAGTATATTTTACATGCTCTGTTCACGAGAGGTCTTCATCAAAACTCCAAGAATTTTTACCGTCTTACTCAGTAAGTCTTTGTTATCATATAACTCAACATAACTACAAGAATTTTTACCGTTTTACTCAGTAAATCTTTGTTGTCATATAACTCAACGTCAGGTAGATTCCCATTTCTAATATAAGTTATGGACTTTTGCTGACCTATTATAATGATCTGGGTCTTTTCAGGGTTGATTCTGAGTCCATTATGTATAGCTCAATTGCAAAGCAACGACAGTTCAGAGTTAAGTTTCCGAGGTGTTACTAGCCTGAAGGCTGTTTGGATCCTCAAATAACACCTCGAAAGGTTACATGGTTGCAGGGAAACCGTAAAAAAAACGATAGGGGTGGCAAAAGTGAGGCATAGTAGGTATGCTGTCACTGCTTTCCTCACTGAGCCAAAAATGCTACTGCATTATGATTGACGGTATGAGTAGCACTTTTCGTAACACACAGACGAACTAGAGCTCCGAATGCCATTACTCAGGATTACCCGTACCTCAGCCCCTTCCATACTGTCATGGCATCGGTGGCTTCTACATTTCATTCTATTCCGTGACAAGAGACAGATAATAATAATAATAATAATAATAATAATAATAATAATAATAATAATAATAATAATAATAATTTCGTGTGGCTATTTCTAGCCGAGTGCAGCTCTGGTAAGGCAGACCCTCCGATGAGGGTGGGCGTCATCTGCCATGTGTAGGTAACTGCGTGCTTTTGTGGTGGAGGATAGTGTTATACAGTATGTGGTGTATGAGTTGCAGGGATGTTGGGGGACAGCACAAACTCCCAGCCCCCGGGCCATTGGAATTAACCAATGAAGGTTAAAATCGCTGACCCGTCCTGGAATCGAACCCGGAACCCTCTGAACCGAAGACGAGTACGCTGACCATTCAGCCAACGAGTCGGACAAGAGACAGATATAATGGCATGTATCCTCCGAAGACGCCGAGTACAGGTCTTTCGAGTTGACGCCGTGTAGGTGACCTGCGCGTCTGTGAGGATGAGGCCCTACCTGTGATGAATTCTAATGCTGAAGACGGAACACACACCCAGCCCCCGAGCCATTGGAATTAACGAATGAAGGTTAAAATCCCCGATCCGGCCGTGAGTCCCCGCGACCCTCTGGATCAAAAGCCAGCACGCTAACCATTTAGCCATGGAGCCGGACAAGAGACAGATGAAAAAGCACTACTGTATATCCATCAAGAAATAGTAACAATTGGAAGTGTAAAACTAGAAGTTCAATCAATCAATCAATCAATCAATCAATCAATCAATCAATCAATCAATCAATCAATCAATCAATCAATCAATCAATCAATCAATCAATCAATCAATCAATCAATCAATCAATCAATCAATCAAAACTTATCTGCATTTAGGGCTGTAGCCCAGGTGGCAGATGCTCTATCAGTTGTTTATCTAGACTTTTCTTCAATGATTTCAAAGAATATAGAAATGTAATTTATAGAACATTTCCTATGAGTAGAAACGCGAGAAATTTTTCTTCTGTCAAATAGGTCGTTTGCATTATTAAAACTTATGATGATATTAATACCATTCATTATAAGAATGTAATCGTCTAACCCTATTCAATACATTTGTGTTGTTTATGGCGGCGATGTAATGTTCGCAGCACCAAGCGGTGCCATCTACCCAATTATGAACTATCTTATATTTATTCTTTTCCTAGATTAAGATAAATAATTAGTCCACTTTCACTGTGTAAATAATATGTAGCGTTAGTGTAACCTGACAAAGAAATACACATTATTTCCGTACAGGAGACTACACACTCAATGGTTGACTGAATGGTTAGCGTGGAGACCTTTGATTGAGAGAGACCTGCGTAAGATGAGGCCGGGCTGGGGGATTCAACCGCGTCTAATTAATTTCTCTCAGTGGGAGACTGGGCATTTTGTCCCAAAACACAACTCTTCGTGTGCACACACCACAGTACTATCTACCACAGAAAGACGTAATAGTGAATACACACCCCCACGGAGCGTTGGCATCAGGAAGGGCATCCAGCCGTGAAAGTGTGCCTAGTCCACATATATTACGTAGGCTGCACCCACGGTCTCACCAACGCGAGTGAAAAGCGACGGGAGAAGAAGATTAAATCATGGTAGTTTATAGCAGTAAACGTTTACAATAAAACTGTTTAAAAATACCTACATACGTTTAATTCTCTTAGACTGAGGTATATTCTTTGAAGGTAGAGAAGAGGGCACATCATTCTCATATTTCACCATCTCTTTTTCATGTTTTGTTAGTTCAAATTAATTTCCTATCGCTCTCTATGCTTTTCTTTCCCACTTTTCATTCATTCTCTCGTTTACTTCCGTTTCAATTAGTGTCCCAGTTTGTCTAGACGACAAATGGCTATGAACTAACTACCTCTGTCTAGTGTGTTTATAAACACTGTGATGTATCTTACAATCACACTCGACAGTCGGGCGAGGGTAGAGCTAATAGCGACATCTATAACCTCACTCGTTAACGACTGGCGCGGGGACCTTATACAGGGGGGATACGGCCGACGTGAAAACATCGTTCGCTGTACTCCAGCACTCACTTTGAAAGCATCATTCTACGTGTGTGTACGTATGTGTGTGTCTACACATTCCTCATGACGCACCACCGTTTCACTTATATGCAGCACGGAAATCAATATAACAATACAAACAGCTGTTTTTCAAGACATTGCAGTACGATGTAGACTAGCAATTATTATTATTATTATTATTATTATTATTATTATTATTATTATTATTATTATTATTATTATTCCGACTCCTTGACTGAACGGTCAGCGTTAAGGCCTTCGGTTCATAGGGTTCCGGGTTGGATTCCAGGCCGGGTCGGCGATTTTTATCACGTCCTATTAATTGTTCTGGCTCGGAGACTGGGTATTTGTGTCAGTACCATCACATTCCTCTTCATATTCACACAATACTACCCAGCACCACAGAAATACGCAATAGTGATTATACTCCTCCACATAGGGTTACGTCAGATAGGGCATCTGATGGTAAAACAGGGCCAAAGCCACATATGCGACGCATTTCGCACCCGCGATCCCACAAGGTGTGGGAAAAGCCGTAGAAAAAGGAGAAGAAAATTATTATTATTATTATTATTATTATTATTATTATTATTATTATTATTATTATTATTATTATTATTATTATTATTATTATTTTCTTAATCCATTTACCCTCCAGGGCTGGTTTTTTCCTCGGACTCAGCGAGGGATCTTACCTCTACCGCCTCAAGGGCAGTGTCCTGAAGCTTGAGACTTTGGGTCCACGGATACAACTGGGGAGGAGGACCTACACCTCACCCAGGCTCCCTCGTCTGCTATGCTGAACATGAATCTTGCAGGGGGATGGAGAGACTGGAAGGGATAGACAAAGAAGAGGGAAGGAAGCGCCCGTGGCCTTAAGTTAGGTACCATCCCCGCATTTGCCTGAAGGAGAAGGATATTTGAGGTGGGAATCGACAACCCCTCAACTCAGTTGACCTTCCGAGGCTGAGTGGACCCCGTCCCAGCCCTCCTACCACTTTTAAAATGTCGTGGCAGAGCGTTGAATCGAACCCGAGCCTCCGGGGGTGGCTGCTAAGCACACTAAGCACTACACCACAGAGGCGAACATTATTATTATTATTATTATTAAAATGACTTTATTTGTCTTATGTGCCACTAACTACTTTTACAGTTTTGGTATTATTATTATTATTATTATTATTATTATTATTATTATTATTATTATTATAAAAATAATATTATTTGCTTTACTACCCACTAATTAATTTTACAGGTTTCGAAGACACCGAGGTGCCGGAATTTAGTCCCGCAGGCGTTCCTTTACGTGCCAGTAAATCTGCAGACACAAGGTTGACGTATTGGTAAGGTAAGGTAAGGTAAGGGTTATTCTGCCCGAAGGCAGATCCGAACCTCCGGAGAGGTGTTCCTGAGCCGGAGTTTAGGTGCGGTAGGGTGGCCAGTTCCTTTCCGCTCCTCCATTCCCTTACCCCCACCAACAGCGCGTGGCAACCCATCCAACTCCTGACTACGCCCAATGTTGCTTAACTTCGGAGATCTCACGGGATCCGGTGTTTCAACACGGCTACTGCCGTTGGCTGACGTATTGGAGCACCTTCAAATAGACCGGGACTGAGCCAGGATCGAACCTGCCAAGTTGGGATGAAACGGCCAGCGCCTCAACCATTTGAGCCACCCAACCCAGCATTATTATTATTATTATTATTAAAATAATGTTATTTGCTTTACGTCCCACTAATTAATTTACAGGTTTCGAAGACGCCGAGGTGCCGGAATTTAGTCCCGCAGGCGTTCCTTTACGTGGCAGTAAATCTGCAGATACGAGGCTGACGTATTGGAGCACCTTCAAATAGACCCGGGACTGAGCCAGGATCGAACCTGCCAAGTTGGGGTGAGACGGCCAGCGCCTCAACCATTTGAGCCACCCAACCCATTATTATTATTATTATTATTATTATTATTATTATTATTATTATTATTATTATTATTATTAGTGGACCGTGCTGCTCCGCAGCATTCTTTATAAATAGGTCAGATTACTCGTCCTGATATGCCTGTTGTAGTCATATTGTTTTGCCTGCCCTTTTCAATAGTTTTATGCACATTTTAACATCGGTACATAATAACTGATTCATTCTTAATTTAGTTTGTAACACTTCTTTCCATACAATATTCTCTGTGCTTCGACCATTCGGCCGTATATGGATCTTAATATTTTCAAACGATCTTGCCCCGAGATAGTGTAACCTGGTTGGGATAAGTAGACACCCATATTTTCAAGCGTTTGTCTCTGCGCTTTGTTAATGGTCATACAGATGGCTAGTCGACTTGATACCTTCCCGTCTGTAGCCTACGTACGTAGATTGTTTTCTCTTAGCAACGTGTAATTAATTAGGAATGCTCTGCGATCTGTTGATTATATTTGGAAGCTGGGAAATGTTAGAGAATCAAAGAGTAGGTATCTAGCAGGGAATAGTATTCTTCCGTGATCACATGAAGTGTATATCATCTCTGGCTTGACAGAGAGTAATCAAAATTGGCTGCATGCAACGACGTTACTAAGGATAAGAATCACATATATCAGAATATTATTTAAAGTGTTAGTTGCTTACGAGGGAACACATACATGTGTTACACTCGGATTCGATTGAAATTTGGTAGGAATATTCGTGGGAGGCAGTAGAATGCTAAGGTGAAAACTGCATATGCCCAGCGCAAGTTTAAAAGCCAACATTGATCAAATAAATAATCGTAAAATTAGAGGTGCCACGGGAGTATCAGTGTGTGGCGGAGAGGTAGGGAGGAGAGAAGCAGTGGACGTGAACCAACCAGGCTGTAACGAGCTGCGCCAGCAGCCAGGCAGCGTATAGTTAGCGCGTTCTCCTTAACTTCCCGATCAGATGTGCAAAACATAAATATTGAAACAGCACATGAAACAAGTATACAAATAGCGACGTTTGAACAACGATGCCAATAAGGTTTGAAAATTCACGCCCGACTTCTTGTTACTCATTGTAATGTTTCAAACCTTATTGGTATCGTTGTACAAACATTGTCCTTTGTATACTTGTTTCATGTGCTGTTGTTTTTATATTTACGTTTTGCACATCTGATCGGGAAGTTACGGGGAACGCGCTAACTATACGCTGCCTGGCTGCTGGCGCAGCTCGTTACAGCCTGGTTGGTTCACGTCCGCTGCTTCTCTCCTCCCTACCTCTCCGCCACACCCCGATACTCCCGCGGCACTTCTAATTTTACGACTATTTATTTGTTCAATTTTGGCGTTTAAACTTGCGCTGGGCACATGCAGTTTTCACCTTAGCATTCTACTGCCTCCCACGAGTAGTATTACCAAATTTCAACCGAATCCGAGTGTAACACATGTATGTGTTCCCTCGTTAGTAACTTGCTAAGTACAGAATATATTGCGATTTAGGGTAAGCCTTCGCTTGAAGTTATTGAAGTCGTCGTTTAATTATTTGATTTAATGATTACTTAAAGTTGGCTGAACTCAGAGACCTATAATGTCCCATGATTCACCAGCAGGTATTTCTGGAGAGATTAAAATAGAAATGAAGCAAATCGGTCCGGTAGAACGGACGGACGGATTTTCCAAACCTGTTTTTAATATACAGATTATATGCCGAAGCCTGTTCGGATGCAGAGTCGATACACTATCACTGAATAGGTAAGGTAAGGGTTATTCTGCCCGAAGGCAGGTCCGAACCTCCGCAGAGGTGTTCCTGAGCCGGAGTTTACGCGCGGTTTGGTGGCCAGTTCCTTTCCGCTCCTCCATTCTCTTACCCCCAACCAACAGCGCGTGGCAACCCATCCAACTCATGACCACGCCCAATGTTGCTTAACTTCGGATATCTCACGGGATCCGGTGTTTCAACACGGCTACGGCCGTTGGCGACTGAATAGGTGAACTAGTGAAATGCAGAGAGTGGTAGGTTTCTGCTGCTTGTATCACTAAGCCAGAAGGTGATGTTACAGATCATTCCGCGAGGCCCACTGAGGCGTGAACACCAAACGACCCTTCAAGCCACGCTTTCATCACAGGGACCGGCTGCATTACGAATAGCATTAGTAGGATCGTTCAGGCACAGTCACATTGTCAAAGGCAGAGTGCAGACTTGAGGAAGACTGATGAAAGTAACAAACTTGTTCTACCTTAGACCATAAGATATTTAGTTCACTGTAAACAATCTCACTGGAGTTGGAGTTGGGCTGATTATTATCATTATTATTATTATTATTATTATTATTATTAAACTTTTATTACGGCTTTTCATGACTGTAATCTTTGCTCACGTAGTAGAAATATTCTGAAAACTTTCACAATAAGACAATGCACGTAGACGTTACAACAGATTAACAATTTTGTGTAATAAAAATAAATCCTCAGTGCCTATGATAAAGCCAGCCCCGAGTTGGTAGCGAACCTGCCACTTGCTTGTAGGCCCGTGGTTTGATTTCCGGCCAGGTAAAGTTTTTAAATCAGGATCTAAGAACTGGATCGAGGCCCACACAGCTAGTGTGAGAAGAACTTAGGAGCTATCTGACGGTGAGATAGCAGCCGTGGTCTAGAAAGCCAATAATAACAGCCAAGAGGATTTGTCGCGCTGACCACTCGTCACTTTGTATCTGCAGGTCTTAAGGTTGAGCAGTGATCGTTTTCGAATGCATTTAAAATATATACTACAATAATTAATAGAAATCAATGATATAAATAATGTAATAGAACAATACCTTGCATTGTTATCATTGAACAATAAAGAACGAACTAACAACGTGGTACAAGTCATGCTAGCGAGCCTGTAACTTGCTTGGAGGCCCCGGGTTAGATTTCCGGCTCGGTCAAGGATTTTATCAGGATCTAAGAGCTAGTAGAAATCATACGGAGCTATTTTTTAATGTATTTTTCCGATATTATACCATAGTCATTACAGGAAAATGATAGAAATTCAAATATCGATGCACTTTTCTTGACTGAGATGAATGCCAATAATAAATGTAATACATGTTTATTAGACGGCTCACATTGCTAAACCGGGATCAGTTCGTGATATATCGAACATGAAGTGTTTTTGAAGCTCATCCAAAGATGACACAAGAATGGAAGCCGATAAACATTTGTCGAAAAGAATGTCATTAAAATTAAGTGAAATGTCACAAAGTTAATCTAGAAAGCCTATACCTCAACGGGTATGGCTGGTAATCAAGTGAGAGACGTTCTCCGCTCAATGTTTTTGGCCCAGGAAAATGTTCGGTCCAGGTCTCGAGGGCGGGCAGGAGGCTTCCTTCTCTATTTCGACACAAGTCATTACCATTTGTCAAGTACAAGTGGTCATTCCAACTCCTGCACCTCATTCCACGACCCCGGACCCATTCATCGTCCACCGAGGCCCGGAACGCAATCACACCCCGGAACACGTCAACCCTTTGCCCACCCCCTCTTCCCGCCCCCATCATGCCATTTCTTCCCATACTCTTACTTGATGGATTCTGCTGGGATCCAATGTCTGAATTCAAATCTATTAGACAAATGATCCCTACCTCGCACTGCAGACTTTTATGTTACGTTCTTGTAACTGAATGACCCCTACCATTAGTCCATTACTCGGTGAATTACGGAGTCTTTGAAGCCCTTCCAGACAATGATACGACATGTATTTATACGTTCCCAATTCCTCTAATTGACAAAATGCTTTCCAACTGACTGTTTTTACCGTCAGAAACCAAGAGAAAAAATCTATAACGGGTACGAGACTCCACAGTCACAGTTGAATAATGTTGTAAGTTATTTTAATATAATTTTTTAATAATATTAAGTTGAATAAAAAATATGTTTCCCTAAAAATAAAGGTAAATAAATACCCCATAAGTTCTAATAAAAGGTATGAATAATATTGAACCCAAAAAATAGATAACATCTTCCTCAAGTACCTAGCCTTTATAATGAAGTAGTAGCAATTTATTAGTCATAAGTTTTAAGAGACAGTAAGCATATTAGCATATTGTTAAGGTTTACACAGTTCAGAAGAGATATAAGAGAGTGTCCTTGCTTGATTAACCGTTTGTTTCTTCGTTTTTGTTTAGTAGTTTGATTGATTGATTGATTGATTGATTTATGTATTGAAAGCAATCTCCGAACAGGCCATGAAGGCCCTTGAAGGGGTGGAATGTAAAGGCTTCCACTATCCTTAACCTCGGCACTTCATGGGGTGGAGTGGTTATCTCTACGCCCGGTCAACTTTGCCCCCAGGAATTAAACTCGTACTCATTTTTGGTGTAGGCTGAGTGAACCTGAGGGCCATATGCACCTCCGGAAGTGGAAATCTCGTTTCTTAAATTTTACGTCTTCCTGGTGGGGATTCGAACCCACGTCCTTCCGGGCGAACCAAGCACGTCTTTACCGCCTCGGCCAGGCAGCCCGTTATTTACGTATTTATTTAAGAATATAAAGTAGTATGTATGTTAACATAGGCGCTGAAATATTCAGCAATATCGCCTTAGACGCATCAGTGCACCATTTGGTCGTCTCCTTAAACTGCTTTTCGACAACCAAGTCCTCAGGTCATATCGACGAAATAATATATAAATATACATTCTTCATTCCGGATATAGTGGGTTTGAATTCCACTGTCGACAGCCTTGAAGTTGGTTTTCCGTAATTTCCCATTTTCATACCAGGCAAATGCTGGGGCTGTACCTTAGTTAAGGTCACGTCTGCTTCCTTCCTACTCGTACTTCGAACGTTTTACTTTAATGGTTATATCTTCAATTGTTCAGCTCCTTGCCTGAGTAGTTCGAGACTTTTGGTTAGGAGGGTCTCGAGTTCGATTACCAGCTGGGAAGGGGATTGTGACTGCGTCTAGTTAGTTGTCTGATTCGGAGACTGGGTGTTTATGTTGTCCCAATACATTCCTCTTCATGTAGGCCTACTCGCATCACACAAACCATATACACAACACCAACCACCACAGAAACACGCAGGGTTAATCCACATGAGTGACACAGTTTGTACCCGCGATCAGACCGCGGTGGAAAAAGAATGGGACATCTTCAGTTACTACTCCAGTGTAGGCCTACATGACGACACTCAAACTGTGTAATAGTTTCTAATCTGGATCAGTCCAGTGGTATTTATTAAGATTATCTGATATTCCTCCTCGTCCTTCTTCTTCTTCTTCCTATCCGTATCCTTATTATTTGGATTCAGTACTAGGTGTGGGTTAACAATGTTTTTTTTTGCTTTACGTCGCACCGACACATATATGTCTTATGCCGACGATGGGATAGGAAAGGCCTAGGAAGTGGAAGGAAGCGGCCGTGGCCTTAATTAAGGTACAGCCCCGGCATTTGCCTGGTGTGAAAATGGGAAACCAAGGAAAACCATCTTTAGGGCTGCCGACAGTAGGGCTCGAACCCACTATCTCCCGATTACTGGATACTGGCTGCACTTAAGCGACGGCAGCTATCGAGCTCGATAACAATGTTTTATGGCCGGAAACCTTCCCTAACTCCAACCTTATGACGGATGTATTCTCTGCTGCATATTTTTGCGTTAATTGATAGTGTGATTTGTTGTGTGTAAATGAAGATGGGTGTAAAGACCAACTCAAACCCCCATTCACCGAGCTAGAAGAATTCAACAGACGTGATTAAAATTTCCGGATTGTCTGATAGCCTTTGTTACATCTATACTGCACCCATAAGCGAATGTGCGTAATTAATGCATAAACTAAATGTTCAATTTTTCGCATATGAGAATACAGCAGTAGGCTGGGAAAAGATTGCAGTCCCACAAAGCAACTGCCAGGAGCCGTTCAGACTGGAAAATAAATCCACAGAATACGTTTTAAGGCACGGACAGGATGTAGCTAGCCTGAGTGGTACGTCCAATTATGTTTTATGATACCGACGGTAAGTGAAAGCTTTCTATCCAGTTCCCACGTGAATCCGCACGTTGGAATGTGCCGTGCCCAGAAGAGTGAGTGAGACATGAATAATACCCGTCATCCCTTTGTAGAAAATGGAAGAACCCAAACTACCAAGAGCACGAACGTCTCAGCCAATCACAAAATTGCAAATTTTAATGTCTTGTCATAGCGGGAATCTACAGCTAGTATTTTGCGATTTGGTGACCGAAGTAGCTGTAAAATATTGTGTCCTGACTTCCAAGTAACATTTAAGGATTCATCAGTGCAAATGTGTGGTTAATCAGTGGCTAAATAAGAAATTTCCAACTTTACATGGAAGAGTGGAATCGCCCAGGAAGTGAACCGTCATGGCGGGAAGACGCCATGCTCTGACAGAAAATAGAGCCAGTGACGCGCGACGTCGTATGAATTAACCTGAGATCGTTTCTCATAACGCAATATAACACATAAGTCGGACCAGAATTAGGAAGGTTTTGAACACATTTTCTAAAATTCTAACCTACGGACACATGATAAATCGGTCCTAAGTGCAGAATTATTACGCCACATCCCTTCCACAGAACTATTTTCGAAGTGGGGGGAGGACTGTTTACAAAAACGGAGACACCAAGGTGGTGAATCTCAGTCTCGTGATAATCCTGAGTAGGCTTGCACGAAATCTCAGTCTTGTAGTGAATCGCAGTCTTGTGAAAATTCGCAGTCTTGTAAGAATATTCATTGTCTTATACAGTAGTTGACACCCGAGTGAGTAATGTATTTATTTGTGAGAGTAATATCTTAGTCGAAAATGAACACTTTGACAAATTTTTATTCAACTTTAGGTTATGGAGATATAATCAGGCAATTAAATTAACAAATGACAATGGTAGTTATATTCTCAACACTTGCCATGAATGAACTTAAGGTGCTAGGATCGAGGTGAACATTGAATCTCGTCGTAACACGTAGCTGCATCACATTTCCCTATTTCACGTGTAGCTTGTATATTTCGTGGAAAAGTCATATGTTGGAGAACGATTATTATAAAATTCTCCACATCATTGGGAACATTACATGTAATTTTTCCACACTCTCATAGAACTATTATTGCAAGTGAGATATTTGGGAGCAGAATTAGTCCAGCTAGTTACAGGGAGAAAAACTTTGTTTTCATAATTGGAATGCTGCCGTAGTAAGACCTTGAGTCCAGTGTCATGGTCAAAGAAGGTGAATAACTAATAATCCTTTACACAAACAATCTGAGAGGGGTGAGAGAGGGGCAACAACAGGCAGGTAGCGGAGTCCAGACTTTCGACTTCACGTCAGGTGATCAATGCAGTGTCATTGAATATTCTTCGTAGGAGTGTTAAAACGCGAGTGTTAATATAAATATGGACGTGTGCAACGATATTGTAAAAATGCATCAAGTTTGCGTGTGTGACCTCTCGGATAACATCAGCTTGAAGATGAAATACTAAGTCCATCATGACGGGGTCCGGAGGATGATCTGACCTGCCTCCAGCACAAATAAGGTACATGAGCAAAATATAAACATGTAAACAAGTAAGGCTATGAACAGTCGATGATCAAAAATGTAGTTTAGAATTTTAGATAGGACTGTAAATAATTCACGGATCGGACGGTAATTATAAAATTAGGATAATAATAATAATAATAATAATAATAATAATAATAATAATAATAAATAAGTGTTGGCGTGTGTTACTTGCGCAGTTTTCTTTTAATGTAAGTCATTGTAACATATGAGAATCCTATTTTACTAAGAAATTTACATACGGTGTAGTGCAGATTTTTAAAGTGATGATAATAATAATAGTTGTGGTAATGAGCGGTATTTTTGTTGACATTTTGATTTTTGTGGATGCTGCCATGTTAGTTTAAATGTTTATTTTTGCTATTAGCGCGTTAGGTTTATTATTTCATGTTCTGTAATCATTATTCAGATGACCGTTTCCGGTAGCTCTCATAATTTGTATTTCGCGACGATGGTTGATACGCGAAGATTTACACAGTTCGATAGCCGTGTTTTTGAGAGGCAATCTCGTTATTTCAGTTATTTAATTAGTGACAGGAAGCCATTGATAAGTTAGCTCTGATATTTCATAAGATGTGAAACGGTGGATGATCAAAGTAACGAGCAAAATAATAGTAATATCCCTGATGTTCTGTGGTGAGAAATGGAAAATGTGATATTTGGACCATGTTATTAATAGTGTCGTATAAATGGATGCGTGAACGACACAGTTATTCGCCCGCCGGATACGAGCGAGGCCGTATTATGAGTTACTACGTCGAGAATATTGATGAATAAATAGAATTGAGAGATGAATTATTTAACCGAGTGTGTTAAATATAGGACGACATGTGTTATGGTTGTAGGCGGAATGCCTGTAGTGTTTCAAATAGTTTCCAGGGAAAATAAATGCTCGGAAAATATGCAATCGAGAGCCCGAGATAAGTTGTGAACAGAGTGACTGATCAATGCGTGTTTCGACACTCAATTCTAATCATTGATGACATGTAATGCGAATAATTATTGTCCGTAAATATTGAATAAGGTCATGTCCAGACATTTTAGTCTGAGGTTAGAAGGTTGCCATCAAATTCACATAAATTTTGCTACTTGGATCAGGGTAACATTTTACGCTTCTTCATTGCGCATATTTTTTAAAATTTTATTTGGCAGCGATTTTTGGGATCTAGATTTTTATTATGATATCATTTCTTTGTATATATTTTGTCACCGTATTATTTTAAATCTGATACGTGAATTGTGTTTGATTTAATGTCTGTAAATAGAATAGGTGTAGTCAGATTATTTTAATTTCAGTATTTCTTAGGAGCAGTGTTTCTCCATTGACATGTTCATTTATGTAAATAAGATTTCATGTGTTAGGGTAAGAGATCATCGATTAGTTCATAGTAAAAAAAATATAGTAATGGGATGCTCATATAAAAGGCAGTCAGTAATCACCAAGTCTTAGAAATCCACTACATTTCAGTTAGGCAAATGAAGCGATCTTTAATAAGTAGTTGTATAACAAGTGCCGTAAATGAATGACATAAATTAGATGGGATCTGCTTCCATCTAGAGTTGGTACCACACAAATATGCGTACACAATGAAAATGCAGACAGCGGCAAAGTAGGTAAAGTTAATGATGTAAAGGGATCGCTTTCATTTCAGATGTAAACCTGAGGCACTTGGCCTAATTAATTTAAGTAATTTTAAGAGTCCAGACTATCACAGCTAAGTAAATGAGGTTTAACAAATTAAATGAGTGGTGGTAGCACTCAGGTGTTCAGTTCAGTAAAACTTTCCTTGTTTTCAGCCACAAGCAGTTTAAACATGTGACAAAGATTATATAACAGAAAAAGTACAATGTTCATGGTTGTTTTCCTTTTCTCTCTTTTCGTTATTATTACACATGGTCAGTGTATTTTATTATTATTTTAGAGTGGGGTGCTTCCCAAATGAATTTAAACATGAGTTAAATATTTGACAGACACCTTAACGTCAATGTCAATTGGATGGATTAATAAATCAATTAATTAAGTACTGAATTTATTGTGAGATGACATTTTCAAGGTATTATAAATCATTCATTCAAATGAGACTATATTTCCGACCAGTGTTTAAATGGGGTCACGTCATCGTCATGGAGACAGTGGTTCGATGTAATTCAGAACACTAAAATTTAATCGACATTCAGTCAAGATTTTGTTAAGGCAGATATTTAATTTATTGTAATGCAGATCTTTTAATTGTTTTTAATATTTTAATTTCATTTCACATTATTTCATTTTACACCACTTTACTTTCATTTTTCACTTTGCAAATTTTTGTTAAATAAACCATTTTATTCATTTCAGTTTTAATTCAGCTTTTGGGTACCGTTACTTAATAGTTTACTTTACCCCATCTTTCATTTCCTCACCCCCGATCGACGCGTGGCCCATCAACCCGAGGGATCGAAGGACGCACCACCTCTGAGGAAGTAGTCTACATGCGGCGGTGGGTATTTTTTAAAATGTCATTATTTTCAGGAGCAGCCGGCGCACATATCAAGAAAGAAGACCACCGCATTTGGGTGCCTTTAAAAGGGCACAATACAATGTACCTATTGGCGCTTACAGTTATAAATACCCAGGGACGTAGAACCAGAACTACAGGATCGTTACTTCTACCTTCAAAACACCAGCACGTAATGGCTTTTCCCAGAACTTTACTGGTGTTAGTCTGCGTAACTTTAATATGGAAACCACACTCGTGGAGGGCGGAATAACACCCACCTACAAAGAAGGGTATGACTTTCAGAATAAACATGGCTAACTTTTTTATGAGCATTTTACATTTGAAACGACTTTTACTTCACTCTTTTCCATTAGGTGAAACTTTTTTTCTGTAGTCGGGTTAAACATGTAATCTGAATCCAAACTTAACGATTGCCCACTTAAGCATTTGAGCATTTTACATTTGAAACGACTTTTACTTCACTCTTTTCCATTAGGTGAAACTTTTTTTCTGTAGTCGGGTTAAACATGTAATCTGAATCCAAACTTAACGATTGCCCACTTAAGTGTACCTAAATTATAAAATTATATTTATAGATTAATTGAGGGCTTCGATTTCCAATCACTGTATTTTCAGTGGGTATTTTCAGTCTATATTTTACACACATCCAGACAAATTTTGGGACTATATCATTCCTACAAATCCTAGACCTGTACTTCAATTACAACTGCTTATCATCAAGCTCTCTCTCTCTCTCTCTCTCTCTCTCTCTCACACACACACACACACACAGGTCTAATACGATATAAAAATCACTATCAAACTTCAACCTCTAGGTGCTCAGCAAGTATGTCAAAATGTTTCATCGTAGGCCCTAGTACTCCTGAAACAAAGTACAAAAATCTTATGCTGGTAATGCACTAACATAGGAACTCAGATTATTATTATTGTTGTTGTTGTTATTATTATTATTATTATTATTATTATTATTATTATTATTATTATTATTATTATTATTAGCGAATTCTCCAAATATTGGAAGACGTCAAGCAAATAACTTAATCAATTCTTCTGTAGGTTCTTCTTGGTTTTCCAATCGCTTTTCATTCTTTCCGAGAAGGCTTGTTTACGTTCTTCCGACAACTTTGGTCTGTACTGTGTTTGTTGTGGTTGCTCTGATGTAGCTTTCCAGTTGTTTAATTTGTGCCTAAAGATGTCTCTTTTTAGGGTATCTGTTGAACTATGTTTGCGATTTTGAGTTTCGAAGTTCGTGTTGAGTTCTTAAGCGAGGTTACATAATCTATTATCCTTTTTTGTTAATCGATTTTCTGGTAACCTAGTCAGATGGCCCAATAATTTCATTCTTTTCCTAATGTCAATTTCGTCGGCCTCCATGGCTAAATGGTTAGCGTGCTGGCCTTTGGACACAGAGGTCCCGGGTTCGATTCCCGAGAGGGTAGGGAATTTTAACCATAATTAACCATAATTGGTCAACTTCCCTGCCACGGAGACTGGTTGTGTGTCTCTCCTTCATCATCGTTTCATCCTCATCACGGCGCGCAGGTCGCCTACGGGAGTCAAATCAAAAGACCTGCACCAGGCCTCTCCGGAGGCCACACGCCATTTCAATGTCAATTTCGACGTTTGAGAACTTTTCTGTAGTTTTGAGTGATTGTAACCTGTAATCGTCATGGGTGTATCATGCTCCTAAAATTTTCCTAATGATCCTCCTCTCTTCTTTTTTGATTTCTTCAAGTTCTTGCTTTCTGTTGAGTGCCAGTCTTTTGTTTGGCTAAAGGACTGTTGGTTTTATGACTTTGTAATGCCAAATTTTTGTATGTCTTGACATGGATTCTTTGTTGTAGATGTTTTGGATAAACCCTAATGCTCTTTTAATTTTTTGGAAACGAGTTTGCTGTGAGATCTTTTCAAGGCCTGTAGGTTCGATAAATTCTCCAAGGTATTTAAAGTAAGAAACTGTGTCAATTGTACTATATTTTGTTCTCAGGATCTTGATATCTTTGAACATAAGAAGCTATTTTTCTCGAACGATATCTGTAGTCCCACCCTTTCTGCACTTTCTTTATCTCTAACTGTTTAACGGCAGTCTCCTCATCCTCTGTCAGCATCCCCAGATCATCTGCAAACGTGAGATATGGTATGTAGAGTTATCTTTGGGAAAGCCTAATCGGATTAGCTTCAAAACTCACATTTCTTGAGTTATCTCTCCCATTCTTCTATAACTTTGTCTAGGACGTTGAGCAGAATACAAGAGAGATCCCTCTATTATATTTACATCTGATTTGTCACTTTTTTATGTAGTGGATGGATTAGAGCAATCCGGGATCTTTTCAGTTTACCAGATGTTTTGAATTATTTGTGTGATGTCTTTGAGTGAATTTGGACCTAAATTGTTCAAAACTTCAGCTACAATTTCGTCCTTCCCTTATGCTTTGTTGTTTCTAAGTTTCTTGGTTTCTGAATACATTTATTCTTGTGTTGTTGGTCACGAATTTTTAGTGTGATTTCTGGTTGTATTTTCGGGAATCTGGACAATTCAAAAGCTGTGAAAAATGCTTGGCTAGTTCCTAGCAATTTTCCTTATTTTTAAGGCCAATTTACCATCTTGTTTCAGAAAGCAAAGGTTCTGTGGTTCGCAAAGGTCTGTAAAATCGTGTCGTTGTAATTTTTTAAAATCGTCTTCAATTAACTTTAGTTGATCGTTTACATAATAATAATAATAATAATAATAATAATAATAATAATAATAATAATAATAATAATAATAATAATAATAATAATAATAATAATAATAATAATAATAATAATAATAATACTCGTTACGCACTGAATGGCATCGTTCACAAGAATAAAAACTGAATCCAGACTTATCGATTGCTCACCTTGCTTCAAATGAATGTATCATAAAGATAATTAATTATGAAAAATGAACTGCGCTCTAAGCCTATTTTCCCCTGATGAGCTATTAAAGAGCGCTATGGGGCATGCACATTGTACATTATCTATTATGTTATCAATAAACTACACAGATAGTATTACGCTGGGAGGGTATTTGGGTCTCTAATAGCAATTAGTTAAATAAGTAATTATATTTTGTTCAATGAGAATAAAAATACTGTAACACAGAGAAGGACATATATGATTAAATATATAGTTGCGCACAAGTTAAGGTTTTACTGTATTATAAATTCAACATTACTAGTTTATAAGCTCTGGTGTTTAAATCAAAGATGTATACAATAATCCTAGGACGGCAAGTTTATGACTATTCAATTAACACCCAGGTCCGGATAAACAATTGCGAGGTTGCGGAATGATAAAATAATACCGACAGTTAAAACATTTTTAATAGGGAACCAGTATCCAGTAATGACGTTATAAAGTGTTTAGTCCAGGGTAAGTTTATGTGCGTATTTTATGAGTGTTTATCTTGTAAGTAGTAAGGTAGAATACCAGAAAATCTAAATATGTCGAGCGGTTTGGAAACTGTTTTGCAGAATCTCACAAGAGAATACAACAACTAACTTGTTCACCAACGTTTAGACGTTCCACCGAAATCGTTTTATAAGCGTCATCCCGCATTGGCGCACGGTCCGCTATTCCAATTCTGGAACGTCAATTTGCACGATTATTTATTTATTTATTTATTTATTTATTTATTTATTTATTTATTTATTTATTTATTTATTTATTTATTTATTTATTTATTTATTTATTTATTTATTTATTTATTTGTGTTCAGGCCATCTACGGACCACGGTGCTTGTGTTCTAGCTGTGTTTTTGTAGTCGTCTGGCCCTATTGGCGTACTGGATTGTGTTCTTAGCGGCCTCTTGAGCCTTCCTGCTGGCCCAGTATTCCTTCATTTTCTCGCTGAATTCTTTATTTATTAATTTTTTTATTTATTTATTTATTTATTTATTTATTTATTTATTTATTTATTTTGAAGATACACATGTTTTACACCCAATTAACTACCTTTTTAACATTCATGATCAACCTATCTATGAAGTTACAAATTTAACAAGAAACAAAGTCATAAATTAATGTTAAAAGTCTGAATTCACCGTGTTTTCTTTCACAGGAACGACTACCATCGACTTGGACGTGGTGGGTAACACTGATGACAGTGTTCTCTGGATCGCGGATTACATGTCCGAACCATTGGAGTCTTCTCTCCCGCATCTTCCCTGTAACGGACACAATGTCAGTCTGCCGTCTTATTGTGTCGTTGGGTAGATGGTTGAGTAGTTAACCCCCTAGTGACGAATGAGCCCTATGCATCTCCATTACAAGGAGATGGCACTCGACGAATTTAGTGCTGGCCAGCATTCAGTTCTATAGCCACTGGGTGAATTAGAATCAGATAGATTTTGGGACTTCAGTCGAATGGGCATTTTTTCTTTCCAATGTAACCAGGTCGCATTAACTCTCGCCTGCACATCGTGATCAATACCGCCGTCTCTTTGCAGGTGGGATTCCGGGTACCAGAAGCACACTGTCCTCAGATTATCGCCGTTCGATAGAGTCTGCGCTGGAAATGATTCCTACAAAATCAGTTTCTGCAATGTTTAGGCAGTACCCAAACCGGCCGAGACGATCCCATCAGATCAGAACTTATAGTCGCCTTTCCAGCACGAAATCACTTAAAATATTTAACAGTGGCAAAAATGGATTTCTTGAAATTTCTACAATTTCTAATTTTATTTGCTTTACATCCCACTAACTACTTTTATGGTTTATCGGGGACGCCGAGGTGCCGGGATTTAGTCCCACAGGAGTTCTTTTACGTGTCAGTAAATCTACCGACACGAGTCTGACGTATTTGAGCACCTTCAAATACCACCGGGCAGAGTCACGATCGAATCTGTCAAGTTGGGGTCTGAAGGTCAGCGTCTCAACCATCTGAGCCACTCAGCCCGGCTTAACAATTTCTTAAAGGTTTACGCTAATTGGTGATATCTTCCCAGTGCCCACCCTTTCCTATCTTAGTCACCGAAATCTGTTTTTGCTATTGACGACAATTAAGAGATAGAAAATGTAATAACATGTGTCACTGTGTTGTTTCTGTTGTTTTACGTTGTATTTAATCATTTAAATTTGTATATAGGCCTAATCATTTAACAAGTCCGACTCGTTGGCTGAACGGTCAGCATTCTGGTCTTCGGTTCAAAGGGTCCCGGGTTCTATTCCCGGCCGGGTCGGGGATTTTAACCTTAATTAGTTAATTCCAATGGCACGGGGCTGGGTGTATGTGTTGTCTTCATCATCATTTCATCCTCATCATGACACGCAAGTCGCCTAGGGGAGTCAAATGGAAAGACCTGCACCTGGTGAGCCGAACCCGTCCTGGGATATCCCGGCACTAAAAGCCATGCGACACTTCATTTCATCATCGCCACCTGGGCGACAGTCCTAAATGCATAACATTGATTGATTGATTGATTGATTGATTGATTGATTGATTGATTGATTGATTGATTGATTGATTGATTGATTGATTGATTGATTGATTGATTGATTGATTGATTGATTGATTGATTGATTGATTGATTGATTGATTGATTGATTTATATTCAATTAGAGTCGAATTGGACAAATTCGTGGAAATATTTTTTTAAACCGAGAGAGCATTTGACGCATTTCTCAACTTACTCGTCCTCAGAAAATTGAGGACATCCGCATCCAACACACATTTAAGGTTAAGTTATTCAGAGCAGTGTCGGAAATCGAACCTGAGCTAACACACGCATTAAATACTGATAATTCAGTCGATTTTACGGTTTTTAAACGCATATTCTGTTATTTTTGGAGTTTTTTTGCTGCATGAGCATCCTCACCGAGAATAGTGCAGTAAGAATTCAGTACAACGCATTGCTGAGTTGGGACTTAAACAGGAGTATTTTTATGATGCCGTAATGTCTTTGCAGGCATCTTGTAGATACGTAACCAAGGTCGAGAAGGCTATGCATTGGCATGACGTCAGTCTGCCTGGTGTCATGTAAACAAATCCGTAACATAAAGAACAAGGTAACTAATATGCTGATAATTATAGATTATATCTGCTCGAAGAGCTAGAAATATCCTTATAAATCGCCGTCTAGGTGTCCAAAATATTGCAAGTCACTTTCACTGATTATAAATAGTCCTCAAGTAACTTGTAGGTAGAGAAGTTGTCCTGCAAACAGGAGTCAGAGTACAAACAAGCTTAGATTATATCTTAAACCTACTCGTGTATCGGGACATTTACATATGACATCCAGACCCTGAACCAACTTATCACCTTGACTCATTAATTAACTGAATACAGCGTCACTTTGTTGAATGGACCAATGAATCATCCTGAAGAAATGCACGCAATGCTACGTAGCCTTCTTTTGTACAGCATCTAGTGTCCAGTTTTCGAGGCCATGTGTTCCTAGTACTGTTTAAGCAAGTCATTATGTAATGTACCTTCAGTTTCCTCTTAATGCCAGATCAATAACGAAATTCTTTTGTCTATAATATTAATAATAACATACTTTTAAAGCATAAAAATCTGAAATATAGCAAATAGGGGAAATTAAAAATATCGAACTGGCTCTTCTTGGTGATTCACTTTTTATACATTACTCTTGCTTGTCACGGTACCTTTTTCCTACATAGTTACCGAAATTCTGTGCCTTCATCCTTTGAGTACTGAAAATAATATTTAAATACGTTAGAGATTTCCATGCCTCTTTTTGTACTAACCCTTCATGTGCATAGTCACTGTTGTCATAATTATCAATCAATCAATCAATCAATCAATCAATCAATCAATCAATCAATCAATCAATCAATCAATCAATCAATCAATCAATCAATCAATCAATCAATCAATCAATCAATCAATCAATCAATCAATCAATCAATCAATCAATCAATCAATCAATCAATCAATCAATCAATCAATCCCAGTAATTTACATAGCATTAATCAGAATATTTATAGAATACACTTTACAGCCAACCTACTAGGACAGAAACTGAAAACTCTTGTAAAATAATTGTTTGTTTGTTTGTTTGTTTGTTTGTTTGTTTGTTTGATTGATTGATTGATTGCTATGTCATCAGCGTGAAAGCCGGTTGGATTCTCAAATACGTGGTGCCAAAATAAGGCGCACTATGCAGGATAAGGAGTGAGGTGGTTTGCCATTGATTTCCTCACTGGGCCAGACAGTGCTATTGTAGTACGACCAGTCCTATGAGTAGCACCTTTCATAACGCTCAGACACACTAGTTGGGCTCTGAATGCCATTACTCAGCACCACACATACCTCCGCAGCTTCCATGATGTCCAGCCATGAATGAGACTAAAACTTTGGTGGAAGCTACATTTTGCTCTGGGCTGTGCCAAGAGACAGATGTAAAATTACTGCATCCATCAAGAGATGACAACGTACAGCTAAAATAATTAAATTATATTTCTGTAATCATGTCAACTTACATTTTTTATTTCATTCAAAACGCTTTTTGTTCGGGGCGTCGGCCTATAGAGATCTTTTGCCCTACTTGCACCATATGATATGAACCTGCGTGTAATTGGAATGGAGGAAGAATGGAGTGTTGAATGTGAAGAAAGGAACGTTAAGGACGACACAAACACCCAGTCTCCAGGCCAGGGATATTAATTTTACAACCAAAAACTCCTGACCCAGCCGCGAATCGAACCCGGGGCCGCCGGGTGACAGGCGAGCGCGTTGCCACCTACACCACGGGGCCGGACTGTCAACTTACATAGGGTGCATTCTATTCTCACGATCAAACAGGTGTTCAGATTTGCGTGATTTTCGATATCTTGATCATGTCCACACAATCTCCAATTTTACGTGGGACCCTTATCATAAAGACGTGAATTTTCATGTAAAAAATTCCATATGCATTGTTCAGTATTCAAACTGTATTTGTCTTGCTGAGAAGACAATGATGAAGCAACATCGCACGCAGCTCCTTATTGATCACGGAAGTCGTCAGCTCGAGAAGTTGCTGCGTTAAAAGACGTAGGTAACTGAAATCCTGTCATATTTCTAGCCTCTTCCAACCCAGCTCCATACCATATTGCACCCATCGGATGAGTCTGATTGGCAACATTTTAATAATTGTATTTGTTAATAAATAGTAATAGCCAGCGTTCTTAAACAAAGGGACAGCATTGGAAATTTCTGGTTGCTAGCTCATGAGAATGAAGCCTTGATAGGAACCCACGCTTCTTTCTCTGCTAAAAATAAATTATTGGGACACCTGTTATTACATCATCTTTTGGAACTGCGTAGTTAGAGTGGAAAAGTACTGGCAGGAGTGACTGAGATGGAGAATCATGGTTCTAAATACCCGAATCCCCTTATTTTGGAATGAACTCGTCCATATAGATGAACAGCGGAGTATGTGCTCCAATCAGATTGCTGCATTTAAATAATTTCAAAATTAGCGCGACCAAATGACATGTGGCTTGTAATTAATCCCTGTCAGTATTTAAGGAAGATTATATTAAGAGGAGATGTCAGTAATTATTATAGTAATTATGAACTAACTTATTGGTTTGTGGCAAATGGATTGGAATATTGTGTATCCAGATGTTTGTTATCACCGGCAGTGGGAACCCCTTGCCAGCGTGGAGAGTGGTTTATCAGCGCGGCAGAAGATATAGTCCAACTAACGCCTACTGTATTGTAAAAGAAATTACGAACAATTTTAGAGTCACGATGCATCATGGCAGTAACAAGAATTGATGCAATTTGTGTGTACAAAGCATTTCATGTTTTTGGTAACTTTGTTTTGGAGCTACCCAGCATTCCTTTGGTTGGGATTTTTAGTGGCAAGAATTAGTGTTCCTACGCCGATTAGTGCGCCAACATCCCCGAGTAGTGGCTTCTCACGGGTCAGTCATCATCAAGAGTCCTGTGGCGGTCAGACGTGTCTTAACTTTGCTCCGTATTCAAGTACAAAGGTACAGAATTGTGTGTATTTATTACTACAGTGGAGGTGGAAATACGCTTTATAAACAGTAGTTGGGCTGTTAAGGTATTTAAAACCACCCAAGTGAGTGGAGTATTAAATTGACAGATTTTACGAGTGTTCAGTCTATGCAGGGCGAAGACGAAACTTTGAATTATGCAGTGGTTGCATCTTAGGTGACGCAGTTAGAGTGTGTAGCCCGCAGAGCAACCCAAACAGTTTATTAAAATATATGTGTAAGCCGTAAATGGTGGAGAACAATTAGCCTGCTACCGCGGAGCTGTTAGTATGTTTGAAACATTTGAGCGGAGGAAATACTCTCCCTCTCTATAAGTATTTAGGTCGAGTGGGGGTGGACACTTTCTCCCGCGGCTGGGGCTTTACAAAGGAAACCGTTGAACCCATGCAAGACTTCGCTTCGTGAGAAGCAGCAGTGTGTTAAAGCAGAGTACGTAAAATCCGGCCTAAGTTCCAAAATATCTGAGTACTGCGTATGTGTGTATATATGTATTACAGTGTAATGTCTAGTTTTAAAACAAGTTGTCGTGTTTAATATTATGGGTAGGAAATAAACGTGTGCAAAGTGTCAAGCGAGAGTGGAAAGTAGTAATATAAGCCAATGCCGGATACAGCAAGAATGGTCAATGATATTAATATGTTGGTCATGAATCTGTAAGACAACATGGCTGCCTTTAGTCCTGGTGATCCCGAAATGGCATCAATGTGAGTACACAATCTCATGTTTGATTTAAAAATCTAAAGCTTTCCTTTGATAATGGTATCTTTATTTAGATAGGTATGCGAGTGACGATGATGTAACTGTAAACCCGAGTACACAGCCAGAAAATTAGGATAATTCTGTTTATGAGTAGTGTAAATATTTATTATTATTATTATTGTTATTAATCGTGTGTGTACTAAATTTGATCTGTTAGTATCGAACAAGTTATATTTTTGAGGCAATTATAATGGTGTTTCGCATATACCCGCACTATTATTATTATTATCAGTAGCATTGTCAGTATTGCATTTAGGCGGAATTTTTTTTGTTTCACGCAAGCACAGTTATCGTGGTGGGGGAGTGATGAAGTCAATTAATGATAATAAAACACATATATATATATATTCAATAGTTACTGTCGAGAATTCTGTTGGGACGACAGTAACACTGATACATCCACATATTGGTTGCTATGGCAAGTAACGCGGTTAGACAGTTGAGTGAACAATGCTAAATAAAAGGATTTATTTTGGCTCAGGTAAAACAAGGTGTTGTCAAATGATAAGAACGATATTGAGCAACGGTAATTTATTTGAGATGTTTGAAGGTCCGTAGTGAGAGTATATGGTAACACATGAGGTTATTTACCTGAAGATAATTATGGAGAACAAAGAGTATGGTGAACATATTCTCAATAAAAATGGAAATATAAGTATCAGCGTGATAGCTGAGAGGTAATAGAATTCGTGCAGAATAAGAAATGATGATGACGTCGTAAATGAATAAATGTGAGGAAATAAATAAGCCAGTTAAAGAAGGTATACGAGTTAGAAGGACCAGATGATACATGTAAATGGTTTAGCCGTGACACAATATCGTTCTATTCAGAGAAAGTATAGTACGCATTTAAATGATATTTTAAAGCTAGGTTGGTAACATGGATCACGCAACTGGGCTGGTGTGGATGCTTGCCAGTAGGAACTATTTTATTGGTTTTAACAGATGATTATTATTATTATTAATATTAAATATATTTATTACTTTATTTGCCTCGTATTAGCCATCATTTAGGTACATTCTTTTATTGTCTGTGCATTGTCTATGCATTTTATTCTGAAGAAACCACAGTAACATTTGCAATGGGTCATGGCTATATTTCAGCGAATTATAATATGTTGAGACGCTGAAATAAGCCAAAAGTGTGGTGTGTGCTGATGACAAGGTTCATATATGTATATATTAGTGGAACTTTAGGTATTAGGTTAGGATTTCTGGCTGCGTTATCTCGCTTGGTGTACATATTAGCATAAATTAGTGTATGTTTATTTAAAGTAGGAGAGTCTGTCTTTTCTAGATTAATTTTACGATATCTAAGTAAGGGTCACTCGCATATATCGAAAGTAAAGCTTTAGATTTGTGTGCAACAACAACCAAGGTCCATTATGTGAGTTAAAGTTGCTGAATTCTCAGGTTAAAGCAAGTATTGTTTATTGCACCTAGAAGGAAGATATTGAAATTATGGGAACTCAGTAACGGTTTTGATAAGAGAAATATTATTATTATTATTAATATTGGTGAACTCTATTATGAGAATTTTATGGTTATGCCTTTACACAGTGGATTAGGTATTTCATTAAATTATGGCAAATATGGTTTTATAGATAAAGAAAACCCAATAAGCACTGTTAAGAAAGATTCTATTCAAATGGTGTTACTCATGGCAAATGAATGTTCTAAGATAACTGACATAAACATACTATAATTTATCAGGATGGTGGATCAAGAGTACCGTAATTACAGGTCATGTTAAGATATTATTATTTATTATTATGATTATTATTATTATTATTGTTATTATTGTTAATATTGAATATTATTATTTAACATTTTACCAATGCAATTCACAAGCATTTAGGGAGTCTTGATGAATACCATATTAATCACTTGTGTCAATCAATTGTGGATTTATTAATTAATTAAATAATTTACATTTTATATTTTTTTAATTCAATTTATCTACGATTTGGTTAACAACAGTATTGGATTTTGGTAGGCGATTATAAATTCTTTAGGATTTTTTTATGATATCCAACATAGAAATAACATTCATTAAGTGATATTACTATTATCGTTTCAATTATTATTATTATTATTATTATTATTATTATTATTATTATTATTATTATTATTATTACAATATTATTATTATTATCATCTCGATGCATTGTAAATTCACTGATATCACTATATTGGAGGATTTGAGTCACAAGATAATGATTTCCAGTGGTCAGTTAGGCAATTAATTATGTAATTAATAAATTTGAGTACAATCAAATTAGTAAAATTAATTAATTATTATATTATGGTAACTTTTGGTATGTTTGTTTGCAAACTTATTTCACATATCTGAGAGGTTAGTAGTGACATTCCTAGATTTTGATCTGCGCAAAATCGTCGTATTATTTCAATTATTATTATTGTTATTATTATTATTATTATTATTATTATTATTATTATTATTACTATTGTATTACATTTTAGGTTGGTTTTCCAAACTACAGATATGCATTTGGGATACACTGTGGAGACTTTCCTGTATTTTTTTAAATTGGTTTACAATGTAATTCAGTGATATCAAAACAATTTTTATTAATTAGTTAATCGATACTTTATTTATTTTTTTATATTTATATAAAACAATTTTATCTATTATAATTATTTTGACTGATGGCAAGTAGTTTTTTTATGAATAACTTGAATTGGCTATACAAAAATTTATTCACATCAATATTATTATTATTATTATTATCATCATTATTATTATTATTATTATTATTATTATTATTATTATTATTATTATTATCATCATCACTAAGAGTTCTCATGATTATATTGTTATTCAATTGATCCACCTGGTTTATAAACAACATTATCCTAGTATATATGTACAGTTACACAGACATTATATAATTGGATGAATTAATATGGGAAACATCATTTAAAACATAATTTTATGGAAAATTATGAATATTATTCTTTAGGGATTAATGAGGTAGTCATGTGTGTCATTATTGAGAATTCTAGTTGTACAGTCTCATAAGGTAATAATGTAACATTAACCAATCTTATTTTACATTTATAAAATTTATTTACTTTTCTCTTTTGATTTATAAATAAAAGTTTATATACATATTTAAACTCAAGTCAGTCTGAGTCATAAGTCATTGTAGTCAATAGTTTTACCGAATGCACTATCCCTATGCATCCTGATTCGACGACAGGGACTGATCGCGCCTGAGAAGAGGACCTCACCACCTTCGGTAAGTATTTTTTTTTAGGGCAGCCGAGGCAACGTTGACATCTAATCTACACCGAAGGAGCTCTGCAAGGGTGCATAGGTAATCAGGAATAAGTTGTAAAATGTCACCCAACGCTGGGGCTTGACTGTCGTCTATAAGGGAATGGTAAGTCAACGTTAGGGTTATTTAAATGACCAGACTGAAACTTAGAACATTCATTGAACTTGTAGTAAAATGAACACTGTGTAAAAGGCGGAATTTCATATATGTGATACATATTGAATATATGTTATTAATGTTTATTTATGTAAACCATGGGACATTTGTTGTTGTTGTATATAGCACGTAAGGTCACCTAATCATAGAGGCAGACTTTTATGCATAATGGTTATAACACAGGAGCAGTGGGAGCAGCTGGTCGCGAGCATTAATATGCTCAACACCAAGGTAGAAACTGTACAGAGTGAGATGAAGGAAGGACAGGACGAAATTACCAAGAACTTAACAGAAAGTTTAGAAAATAGTCAAACAGTACTCAAGGACGAAATTACTAGGAACTTAGCGGAAAACTTAGAAAGTAGTCAAACAGTACTCAAGGACGAAATTACTAGGAACTTAGCGGAAAACTTAGAAAGTAGTCAAACAGTACTCAAGGACGAAATTACTAGGAACTTAGCGGAAAACTTAGAGAATAGTCAAACAGTACTCAAAGCAGAAATTACTAAAAACTTAGAGAATAGTCAAACAGTACTCAAAGAAGAAATTACTAAAAACTTAGAGAGTAGTCAGGCAGTGCTTAAAGATGAAATCACTAGGAACGTAACTGAAAGTTTTTCCCAGAAACTAGAGGATACGCGGGCTATGTTGGAGACACTCGATGATAAAATTGTTAGTAGTCAGGGCGAACTGAGAAAGGAATTCCTAGATAACCAAGAAAAGTTATTAAAGCTCTGCGAGACTAATAGGGCACACACTAAGCAGGAGTTGCATAGTTTAGCCGTTGCACATAAGCAACTAATTAAGCAGATAGGCGATGTAAGCATATCATTTACAAAAAGTTTGCAAGAAACCAAAGAAGAAGTGCAAGCTCAGTGTGAAAAGATGTCACAAAAGATCGTTATGATCGAAGATAGGGTCAATCAGGTGGAGATGGAGACACGTGATAACCTTACGGCGGTTAGCACTAAAATGCAGGAAACCATGGAAAGGTTGGACCAGGGATTCAAAACGGTCGAGGCCAACCGGGTAGCAGACCAGGAAAAGGTGACACAACAATTCGCTGACATGAAAGAAGACATAGTTGAATGGCAGGTGGACATGAATAGTAAATGGGAACAGTTAGATAAAGGCTTGATCTCTAGTGAAGAAGGGGTTAGAGAAGAGGTGAAACAAGTCCTAAATAAGGAAATACACCAGTTGCAAGTACAAAGTGATAACTTAGCAACGTTAATAAAATTTGTGACAGAGGAACAAAGCGAAATTAAGAAACAGCTGGCTCAAACCACGACACCACAGGTAGTGACAGATGCTAATCCGTTCCGGGATTTGTTGATTAACAAGGAATCCAATACTCCATTAACTTCAGTTGGAGGTGGACAGACAGTTGCTGCACCGGCAAATCTCATAAATGTGCTTAAGATTACTGACGAACAACCGAGAAAATTTAACGGGAGTGGGTCGTTAACTCCAAAAATGTTTCTGAAAGATCTTAAGGCCTACTTTAGGGAAATGCAAGTACCTGAAGAAAAGAGGTTGAGAATCGCAGAAAGATATCTCGAGGGCTCTCCTAAAACATGGTTTATTGGTTTCCGATTTTTATTTGAAACTTTCGAAGATTTTGAAAAGGCATTTCTGAATCGGTATTGGGGAAGCGACGCTCAACAGAATTTAAGGCTTGAGTTGTATTCCAGAAAGTACAATTCCAGTATGCCTACGAGATACAGTGATTACTTTTTGAACCAGCTGGTCAAGATGAAAGAGCTAGATAATCCTCCTTGTCAACAGGAGTTGGTTCAAGCCATAGTAAAGCAGTTTCCTCCAGATGTACAAAGGATGATGATTACCGCCAAAGCACAAAGTCCTGAGGAAGCGGAAGGAATTTTGCGACAGCTGGACAACACTGTAAATATGAGCACTCCGAGGCAAGCCAAGGCCACAGAGCACAGGGCATTTGTAGTTGACGCGGTGAAGGCAAATGATAAACAAGACGAGAAGGGGCGTGTCACTGGTACAATTTCAAGACGACTACCGAATGAGAGGAATACACCAAGTGGTCGAGAATTTTATGAACATCGGCAGTATCAACAGAACTACAATTATCCCAGGTCATATTCGAGAAGATACTGGAACAAGGAGCAAAATAGATACCAAAATAGGAATAGAAGTCAGCCATATCAACGGTACAGTCGAAGAGGAACGTGGAGTGATCATCCATCGCAGAGATCAGGCTACAGGAATCCGGAATACCGCAATTATGAGAAGAAAAGGTATGTGCAGGAACTGCGGGAGCAACAGCAACAGCAAGAGCAACAAAAGTGGAAGCAAGCGTTGGACAGACAAGACTTAAATCTCGATCTCACTGGAGCAGAGAGTATTGAATTTCAGCGAGCAAGGGAGCAGGATGGTCGACGCCAACAATCGCTTAATCCAATGGCTCAAGCTTACCCACCTGGGGGTAACAGTCAAGAAAAAAAAAACGTCAATTTTGAATTGCTAAATGCATCTAAATGGAAGGATACTGGCTTAGTGGATGAAAATGCAAGTGAATGGGTGGTAGCACAAGTAGACTCTTGGGTTGTTGAACCATCAGATCTGCTAGAGGATCCAATTAAAAGGGAAGCAACGCAAGTTAGGAAACTACCTGTTATTAATGTCCGAATACATGGCACACAGGCAAGGGCATTGGCTGACACCGGCGCCACGATTAGCATTATTTCTAGAACATTATTTGAGGATTTGAAAGAAAGGCACAACCTACCAGAAATACCTGTATCGGCTGTAAAAATTAGAGGAATCGTGCCGGACAAAACTACAACTTGCAAGTCACAAACACTTTTAGATATACAGATTGGAAATTCATCCTTTACACATCCGTTTGTCATCATGTCGCGGATGAATTACAATGTCATCCTGGGAGCAGACTTCTTAAGGGAAACTAATGCTGTAGTAGATTTGGCACGGAACACTATTAAATTTCGCAAAATAGATGGCAACGAACGTATACAAATGAGTCAAGAGGTCGGAAGGAGTGAGGAAATTAACTGTGTAGATCAGGCTGGTGTGGAACTTGAAGAGATAGAGCATGTTTTGGATCACGAGGAAATTTTTCAGGATATTTTTAATAGTGAGATTCAATCGGAACTAGAAGAATTAATTGATGTCAAGGTGGCGGAGTTCAGTGGTACGAAGGAACAAAAACAACAGCTGAGGGATATGCTTATAAAGTATCAAGAAGTTTTCGATTCAAAGGTTGGAAAAATTCCGAATTTTGCCTACGCTCTCAATGTAACAGATTGGCGTCCATACAAGAGGAAGCCATACCCAATTCCCGAAAAACATTATCAGGAAGTAAAAAGGATTATAAGGGAAATGGAAGAAAATGGGATTATAGCTAAAAGAGTTACACCTTTTGTAAACAATTTAGTCACAGTTGTCAAACCAGATGGGTCGCTGCGCATTTGCTTGGATGCACGACAAGTAAATGAAAAACTTATTCCAGAAAATGATAAAGCGCCTCCAATTAAGGATATCATCCGTCGTTTCAAAGGGATGAACATGTTTACGGGGGTAGACCTGACCTCTTCTTTTCATCACATCCAACTAGAGGAGAAACCAAAATTACTAACTGGCTTTATATTTGACCAGCATACATACACCTTTGAACGTCTACCCTTTGGCCTGAAGAATAGCAGCGCAGCATTGATAAGAGCCTTGGACAGGAACCTGACTGACGCTGTCAAGGAATTTACAACCAGGTTTATCGATGACATCATTATCCCAAGCACATCATTCGAGGAAAATTTACAACGAGTCAGTCTATTGTTCCAAAATTTAATTGATACGGGGTTTAAGGTCAATTTAAAGAAATCTCACTTTTGCCAAACTGAAATACTTTTCCTAGGGCATATCATAGATGGCGTAGGAATCCGACCCAACCCAATAAAATTAGAGGCCATCAATAACTTTCAGAGGCCCAGGAAGATTAAGCACATCAGGCAATTCTTGGGTATGTGCCAATTCTTTGCGGACCACTGTCCTAATTATACTGAGGTGGTGGCTCCATTGCAAGACCTGTTGCACAAGAATAATAAGTGGCGATGGACGGATGTAACGGAGATGTCTTTCCAGCGAACAAAGGAGTTGCTTTCCAGAAGTATCAAATTATCTTACCCAGACTTTGAGTTACCATTTGTACTGCAAACGGATGCTTCCAACGTTGGAATTGGTGCGGTATTATTCCAAGAAGAAGAGCACCCACCAAATGCCAAAAGATATATTTCATTTTACAGTAGAAAGTTGAGGAAACATGAAGTCAACTATAGCACCACAGAATTGGAAATGTTGGCCATAGTTCAAGCGCTGCAACACTGGCAGAAGATAGTATATGGTTTTCCAGTAAAGATCAGGACCGATCATAAGGCACTCACATTTATGTTAAAAACGGCTGTTTCTAGTCAACGAGTTTCACGATGGTCTCTATATGTGCAGCAGTTTAATTTCACAATAGAACACTGTCCTGGTAAAGAAAACATCATTGCAGATATTCTCAGCAGAAACCCTAATGAAGAAGAGGAGCAAGCAAATTATGTTGACCTCGTACAGGAAGACGAAGAAGTTTTGCTTCATTTGAGTCAATTAGCTCGCTATCAACAGGCAGATGCTACTTTGAGTAGATTAAGTGACTTTCTCCAGGGAAGAATTCAGCAAGGGGATCCTAACTATATAGAAATTCAGAAAGAGGCCGAGGAATACCTAATTGTAAATAATCTTTTGGTCAGATATTTAGACAAGGATCATACAAAATTAAGGGTGGTAATTCCATCTCAACTCCAGGAAGAGATTATTTGGCACGTTCACCGGATTACAGGACATGGAGGAATTGACAAAGTAGTGGCTACCATTCAAGAGAACTTTATTTGGAAAAACCTTAGAAAATCTGTAAGAGAAGCAATTATTACCTGCGACATTTGCCAAAGGGTTAAGGCAAATTCATACCTTATTAGGCAAATGCCTATTCCGTTGTTGCCAAGTAAGCCCAAGGAGTTGTACGCAATGGATATTTTTGGTCCAATTCCGAAGTCCACTAGGGGAAACAGGTTTATCTTGGTGACAATGGACGTATTTTCAAAATTTACCACCTTATTTCCCATGCAAAAGGCAAACACTAAACTTGTTGTAAGATGCCTCACTCGGAGTATAATTCCTGGTATGGGAAAACCGGAAAGTTTACTAACTGACCATGGGCCTCAATTTACAGCAGCTCAATTTAAAGCGATTCTACAGGAGCTAGATATTAAGCATGTTATGAGTTCTATTAGAAATCCTCAGAGTAACCCATCTGAGAGGGTTATGAAGGTTATTTCGAAATTTTGTAGGATTTATATCCCTAATGAGCATGCCAAATGGATGAAACTTTTGCCAGTGATTACTGACTGTATCAATAACACAATCCATGAAGCAACAGGATCTATACCATCAGTGGTTCATTTGAATCAATATCCCGCTAGACCTTGGCACGCTGTCGTGGATAGCCCAATGGATGCACAACCTGCACCAGAAATAAGAATATGAGAGGTAGCCGAACATCTGCAACAACAAGCGCAGCGTCGCTTGAGGAGAGTTCAGGGAAGAAGATTTCATCGTCCGCTGAGAGTGGGAGAACTTGTATTGGTCCGACGTCCAGCTACTTCAGTACCTGCAGCTAGATACTATGCTAAATTCGCACCACTTTACATAGGCCCATATCGTGTCACTCAAACCTTTAACAACAATGCATACAAGATAACGGATCTGGACGGGAACAACGAAGTCATTTTCAATGCTTCAAACTTGAAACTCTATAGACAGCCACGACACGAGGTTCCACCACAAGTTAATATCGCCGAACAGTGGGGAATATCATCAGAAGAAGATGACGTCTGCTCCGAGAAGGAGGAAGAAGATGCGGAGGACACGGATTCATCATCAGATGAGGAAACGACATCCCTTGTTTCCGAGGATGAAGACAACACCATTTCGGCCCAACGCCAGGGAGAAGAGAGAAGAGAATGCTGTCCAGTATGTCTGCAAGAACAAGTAGAATTGAGGAAGGTTTTACTAAATATAGCAGAACAGTTAATAGAGGAACAGAGACGCCTTCTTCAAGAGAATCAAGAGCTCCGGAGTAACTTGCTTAAGTCAAATAGAGCATAAAATAGTACAGACTCACAGATGGTTGCAAGTGATGCACACAAGTTACATTATCAACATGGAGGTGGAAAAATTTTCTCGATACTCTCGAAAATTTTATTTAAAGTGGGAGAGTGTTGCACCCATCGGATGAGTCTGATTGGCAACATTTTAATAATTGTATTTGTTAATAAATAGTAATAGCCAGCGTTCTTAAACAAAGGGACAGCATTGGAAATTTCTGGTTGCTAGCTCATGAGAATGAAGCCTTGATAGGAACCCACGCTTCTTTCTCTGCTAAAAATAAATTATTGGGACACCTGTTATTACATCATCTTTTGGAACTGCGTAGTTAGAGTGGAAAAGTACTGGCAGGAGTGACTGAGATGGAGAATCATGGTTCTAAATACCCGAATCCCCTTATTTTGGAATGAACTCGTCCATATAGATGAACAGCGGAGTATGTGCTCCAATCAGATTGCTGCATTTAAATAATTTCAAAATTAGCGCGACCAAATGACATGTGGCTTGTAATTAATCCCTGTCAGTATTTAAGGAAGATTATATTAAGAGGAGATGTCAGTAATTATTATAGTAATTATGAACTAACTTATTGGTTTGTGGCAAATGGATTGGAATATTGTGTATCCAGATGTTTGTTATCACCGGCAGTGGGAACCCCTTGCCAGCGTGGAGAGTGGTTTATCAGCGCGGCAGAAGATATAGTCCAACTAACGCCTACTGTATTGTAAAAGAAATTACGAACAATTTTAGAGTCACGATGCATCATGGCAGTAACAAGAATTGATGCAATTTGTGTGTACAAAGCATTTCATGTTTTTGGTAACTTTGTTTTGGAGCTACCCAGCATTCCTTTGGTTGGGATTTTTAGTGGCAAGAATTAGTGTTCCTACGCCGATTAGTGCGCCAACATCCCCGAGTAGTGGCTTCTCACGGGTCAGTCATCATCAAGAGTCCTGTGGCGGTCAGACGTGTCTTAACTTTGCTCCGTATTCAAGTACAAAGGTACAGAATTGTGTGTATTTATTACTACAGTGGAGGTGGAAATACGCTTTATAAACAGTAGTTGGGCTGTTAAGGTATTTAAAACCACCCAAGTGAGTGGAGTATTAAATTGACAGATTTTACGAGTGTTCAGTCTATGCAGGGCGAAGACGAAACTTTGAATTATGCAGTGGTTGCATCTTAGGTGACGCAGTTAGAGTGTGTAGCCCGCAGAGCAACCCAAACAGTTTATTAAAATATATGTGTAAGCCGTAAATGGTGGAGAACAATTAGCCTGCTACCGCGGAGCTGTTAGTATGTTTGAAACATTTGAGCGGAGGAAATACTCTCCCTCTCTATAAGTATTTAGGTCGAGTGGGGGTGGACACTTTCTCCCGCGGCTGGGGCTTTACAAAGGAAACCGTTGAACCCATGCAAGACTTCGCTTCGTGAGAAGCAGCAGTGTGTTAAAGCAGAGTACGTAAAATCCGGCCTAAGTTCCAAAATATCTGAGTACTGCGTATGTGTGTATATATGTATTACAGTGTAATGTCTAGTTTTAAAACAAGTTGTCGTGTTTAATATTATGGGTAGGAAATAAACGTGTGCAAAGTGTCAAGCGAGAGTGGAAAGTAGTAATATAAGCCAATGCCGGATACAGCAAGAATGGTCAATGATATTAACATGTTGGTCATGAATCTGTAAGACAACATGGCTGCCTTTAGTCCTGGTGATCCCGAAATGGCATCAATGTGAGTACACAATCTCATGTTTGATTTAAAAATCTAAAGCTTTCCTTTGATAATGGTATCTTTATTTAGATAGGTATGCGAGTGACGATGATGTAACTGTAAACCCGAGTACACAGCCAGAAAATTAGGATAATTCTGTTTATGAGTAGTGTAAATATTTATTATTATTATTATTGTTATTAATCGTGTGTGTACTAAATTTGATCTGTTAGTATCGAACAAGTTATATTTTTGAGGCAATTATAATGGTGTTTCGCATATACCCGCACTATTATTATTATTATCAGTAGCATTGTCAGTATTGCATTTAGGCGGAATTTTTTTTGTTTCACGCAAGCACAGTTATCGTGGTGGGGGAGTGATGAAGTCAATTAATGATAATAAAACATATATATATATATATATATATATTCAATAGTTACTGTCGAGAATTCTGTTGGGACGACAGTAACACTGATACATCCACATATTGGTTGCTATGGCAAGTAACGCGGTTAGACAGTTGAGTGAACAATGCTAAATAAAAGGATTTATTTTGGCTCAGGTAAAACAAGGTGTTGTCAAATGATAAGAACGATATTGAGCAACGGTAATTTATTTGAGATGTTTGAAGGTCCGTAGTGAGAGTATATGGTAACACATGAGGTTATTTACCTGAAGATAATTATGGAGAACAAAGAGTATGGTGAACATATTCTCAATAAAAATGGAAATATAAGTATCAGCGTGATAGCTGAGAGGTAATAGAATTCGTGCAGAATAAGAAATGATGATGACGTCGTAAATGAATAAATGTGAGGAAATAAATAAGCCAGTTAAAGAAGGTATACGAGTTAGAAGGACCAGATGATACATGTAAATGGTTTAGCCGTGACACAATATCGTTCTATTCAGAGAAAGTATAGTACGCATTTAAATGATATTTTAAAGCTAGGTTGGTAACATGGATCACGCAACTGGGCTGGTGTGGATGCTTGCCAGTAGGAACTATTTTATTGGTTTTAACAGATGATTATTATTATTATTAATATTAAATATATTTATTACTTTATTTGCCTCGTATTAGCCATCATTTAGGTACATTCTTTTATTGTCTGTGCATTGTCTATGCATTTTATACTGAAGAAACCACAGTAACATTTGCAATGGGTCATGGCTATATTTCAGCGAATTATAATATGTTGAGACGCTGAAATAAGCCAAAAGTGTGGTGTGTGCTGATGACAAGGTTCATATATGTATATATTAGTGGAACTTTAGGTATTAGGTTAGGATTTCTGGCTGCGTTATCTCGCTTGGTGTACATATTAGCATAAATTAGTGTATGTTTATTTAAAGTAGGAGAGTCTGTCTTTTCTAGATTAATTTTACGATATCTAAGTAAGGGTCACTCGCATATATCGAAAGTAAAGCTTTAGATTTGTGTGCAACAACAACCAAGGTCCATTATGTGAGTTAAAGTTACTGAATTCTCAGGTTAAAGCAAGTATTGTTTATTGCACCTAGAAGGAAGATATTGAAATTATGGGAACTCAGTAACGGTTTTGATAAGAGAAATATTATTATTATTATTAATATTGGTGAACTCTATTATGAGAATTTTATGGTTATGCCTTTACACAGTGGATTAGGTATTTCATTAAATTATGGCAAATATGGTTTTATAGATAAAGAAAACCCAATAAGCACTGTTAAGAAAGATTCTATTCAAATGGTGTTACTCATGGCAAATGAATGTTCTAAGATAACTGACATAAACATACTATAATTTATCAGGATGGTGGATCAAGAGTACCGTAATTACAGGTCATGTTAAGATATTATTATTTATTATTATGATTATTATTATTATTATTGTTATTATTGTTAATATTGAATATTATTATTTAACATTTTACCAATGCAATTCACAAGCAATTAGGGAGTCTTGATGAATACCATATTAATCACTTGTGTCAATCAATTGTGGATTTATTAATTAATTAAATAATTTACATTTTATGTTTTTTAATTCAATTTATCTACGATTTGGTTAACAACAGTATTGGATTTTGGTAGGCGATTATAAATTCTTTAGGATTTTTTTATGATATCCAACATAGAAATAACATTCATTAAGTGATATTACTATTATCGTTTCAATTATTATTATTATTATTATTATTATTATTATTATTATTATTATTATTATTGTTATTACAATATTATTATTATTATCATCTCGATGCATTGTAAATTCACTGATATCACTATATTGGAGGATTTGAGTCACAAGATAATGATTTCCAGTGGTCAGTTAGGCACTTAATTATGTAATTAATAAATTTGAGTACAATCAAATTAGTAAAATTAATTAATTATTATATTATGGTAACTTTTGGTATGTTTGTTTGCAAACTTATTTCACATATCTGAGAGGTTAGTAGTGACATTCCTAGATTTTGATCTGCGCAAAATCGTCGTATTATTTCAATTATTATTATTGTTATTATTATTATTATTATTATTATTATTATTATTATTATTATTATTATTATTATTACTATTGTATTACATTTTAGGTTGGTTTTCCAAACTACAGATATGCATTTGGGATACACTGTGGAGACTTTCCTGTATTTTTTTAAATTGGTTTACAATGTAATTCAGTGATATCAAACAATTTTTATTAATTAGTTAATCGATACTTTATTTATTTTTTATATTTATATAAAACAATTTTATCTATTATAATTATTTTGACTGATGGCAAGTAGTTTTTTTTTATGAATAACTTGAATTGGCTATACAAAAATTTATTCACATCAATATTATTATTATTATTATTATTATTATTATTATTATTATTATCATCATCACTAAGAGTTCTCATGATTATATTGTTATTCAATTGATCCACCTGGTTTATAAACAACATTATCCTAGTATATATGTACAGTTACACAGACATTATATAATTGGATGAATTAATATGGGAAACATCATTTAAAACATAATTTTATGGAAAATTATAAATATTATTCTTTAGGGATTAATGAGGTAGTCATGTGTGTCATTATTGAGAATTCTAGTTGTACAGTCTCATAAGGTAATAATGTAACATTAACCAATCTTATTTTACATTTATAAAATTTATTTACTTTTCTCTTTTGATTTATAAATAAAAGTTTATATACATATTTAAACTCAAGTCAGTCTGAGTCATAAGTCATTGTAGTCAATAGTTTTACCGAATGCACTATCCCTATGCATCCTGATTCGACGACAGGGACTGATCGCGCCTGAGAAGAGGACCTCACCACCTTCGGTAAGTATTTTTTTTTTAGGGCAGCCGAGGCAACGTTGACATCTAATCTACACCGAAGGAGCTCTGCAAGGGTGCAATATGCCCCATACTAATCGTCCTTTTCAGGGCCAAATAAACAAATCAGTACGTGGAAACTATTAAATATGCACCCTTGACTGTAATAAATAAAGAAATAAAAATACTTTCGTGGGATTCGAATCTTCGAGTACCGTCCACTATCATAACTCCCACCCCGTCCCTGCCAAATGAGCTATTGCGAGGCTCGACATGCAGTGCATAGTTTATAGCCTGTACAACACCTATTCGTGGTCTCTGTGTGCACCTTCTGTTGTAAGGTACATATTATTTGTATCCGTGCTCGTTTTACGGGTTCATTCGGGGTACTCACAATGAATTAATAATGGCGCTCACGATTCCTGTTGTCCGCCTCTGTGGTGTAGTGGTTAGTGTGATTAGCTGCCACCCCCGAAGGTCCGGGTTCGATTCCCGGCTCTGCCACGAAATTTGAAAAGTGGTACGAGGGCTGGAACGGGGTCCACTCAGCCTCGGGAGGTCAACTGAGTAGAGATGGGTTCGATTCCCACCTCAGCCATCCTGGAAGTGGTTTTCCGTGGTTTCCCACTTCTCCTCCAGGCGAATGCCGGGATGGTACCTAACTTAGGCCACGGCCCTTTCCTTTCCTCTTCCTTGCCTATCCCTTCCAATCTTCCCATCCCTCCACAAGGCCCCTGTTCAGCATAGCAGGTGAGGCCATCTGGGCGAGGTACTGGTCATTCTCCCCAGTTGTATCCCCGACCAAGATTCTGAAGCTCCAGGCCACTGCCCTTGAGGCGGTAGAGGTGGGATCGCTCGCTGAGTCCGAAGGATAAGCCGAACCTGGAGTGTAAACAGATGATGATGACGACGATTACTGTTGGTTTTTAGTTCGTAAACACATCTTGTTATATTACCACGAATTAGAGATAGGGACCGATGTATTTCAGAATTGTAGTAAACGCGGCGTAATGCATACAACTAAATCGCAAAGGACTGGTGAACCACCCGGTATACGCGTATTCGAGTATCTCTCCGCTTGCCATCTGATCAGTGTTGACAGTGCACAAACCATCGTCAAATGGGAACTTAGAATGTTATGAAATGCTCAGTCAAACCGATAAATATGGGAATAACTAACATACAAGACAAAAAGTTCAATACAGATACTCGCACACTGCAAGTTGGCGTAATTATATTGTAGAAAAGAAATAACAAGGTATGATTCTGTAAAGCGGTCTTCGTATGGGAGGAAAATTTCGAAGAAACCGGTAAAATGTTGTAATGAATGTTCGAGATAGGAATTATTATTTAAGAATAATTCGCCTTCATTTTCTACAGATAAGCTACAGCAATCAATGTGACTGTTTTAAGGAAAGTTGGACAATGTATGCCATATATGCTACTGCCCACAGAAAAACACCGTGAGGAGAACAAACATGTTTGCATGTCTTTCTTGGACTTGAAGAACTGATTTGGCGTGCACTCCGATTGCATGATGTTCCCGATCCGTTGGACGCAGCTCCTGTACTGTAAATGTAGCAGCGTGGTGCGATGTCGGGCAGGGATCTCTCCTCCATTCCCCATTCGGTTCAGCGTCCACGAAGGTTCGGCCCTGTCGCCCCTGCTCTTCGTACTGTGTATGGAAACTATAACAGCTTATATCCAGTCTCCACATCTATGGACAATTCTGCATTTTGATGATATCCTGTTGGCCGCAGAAGACCGCCATACTCTTGAAGAACAAGTGCAGATGTGGGACATCAAACTAGCAGGAAATGGGCTACGGCTGAATACCATGAACAATGAATACAAGGAGTGCGGATCGCAGTCACCTGGACCATCCATGTGGGTAACCAGGATCTTAAGAAGGTTAAATATGATAGATAACTTGGCTCCCTGGCTTGTTCGGACGATGACACTCTAACAGATGTCCATGCTCTTGCCGACGCGAGGTGACTGAGGTGGAGGCAAGTCAGCGGAATTCTCTTTGATTGTAGGATGCCCATCCACCTCTTGGCCAAGATTTACAGGAGCTCGTACGCCCGTCGCCCTGTATGGTTCTGAAAGCTGGTCAGCAAGTGTTAAAACATGAACAAGCGCTACACGTCAGCGTACGCTTCACTGGGCACTCGGTCTGACGCGACTTGATTATGTCGAGAACAGTAATGTCCTAGGGATGGTGTGAGTTGCTCCCGTAACCGCAAGCGGAAGGTTCATTTATGCTGGTACGATCATGTCATGCGTAGTGATGAGCAATCAGTCACCAAGACAGCCCTGCGCCTCAACCCAGATGGACATCGGCCCACTGGATGACCTCGTGATGCCGTTTATTGACAGAAGTGGCAACTGGCATGCAAAACAGTGGACCCTGCGGCGAAGTGTGATGAGCGCTAAGAAGAAGAAACAATAGCTTACAATCACATCCACAAAATTTTAAAATTTCGAATTTTATTTCATTTAAAAATGACTACATTACGAAATGGTAGATATTACTCGAAAATTCAGTGAAACTTTTGTACCCCAATGTGACATTGCACAGCACAGATGGTGGAAACACATCATATCTGACAATAACGTTCCTTCTTACAATGAAAGCTCTAGCAATAACATTGATTCCTCCGACACATATATTCAATTCCCGCTGAATTCCGCAAACTGTCTAGTTAATAATTTCTTATCTTGATAAATAGTGAAATGGTGATGTGATTGCCGAACTCGATAGCTGTAGTCGCTTAAGTGCGGCCAGTATCCAGTATTCGGGAGATAGTGGGTTCGAACCCCACTGTCGGCAACCCTGAAGATGATTTTCTGTGGTTTCGGGCAAATGCTGGGTCTGTGCCTTAGTTAGGGTCACGGCCGCTTCCTTAACACTCCTATCCCTTTCCTGTCCCATCGTCGCCATAAGACCTATCTGTGTCGGTGCGACGTAAAGCAATTCGTAAAAAATAAAAGATGATGATGTGATGATGATGCTGTTTTTTGTTTAAAAGGGCCTAACAGGTAGGTCACCGGTCCCAATAGCGAAACGATATTCTCTTTCAAATTATTGTTTGTTCCTTATGACATGAGATATGGTTGATTCGGAAGAAAGTTCGAAAAGATAAGTATGTAATTATTCTGTGAACACATTTCAAGCATTCTGCTAGTTAAACTACGTTAGTAGATATGTTGTCACTTAGATATTCGTTCCTATTCTTATGTAGGTTTCACGATAACGGAAACGCAGCTTAAACTAGTACCTTACCTCACTGTAGAAAAATGTCACATGATGCAGTCGATTTCTTGAAATTGAATTGAACGAGCTAACGATATTGACAGCCAGCATTGTAGTCTACTGGTAGCACGCCTGACTCTTACCAGGAGTGCTGGGTTCGATTACTGCCCACGTCAGGCATTTTTACCGGGCCCGGAGGGCCGGTTTGAGATCCACTCAGCCGACATGATGGCATGTGAGGAGCTGTCTGTGTAAGTTATGGAGGAGATTAGTAAATTCTGAAAGGCTTACAGACTGAATACTGAAAGGCAAAATTTCTATAATGAGATGTGTGTAAGTATATTAGTTTCATTATTATTAAACTCCCATTGGATTCAGCATACTCTCAAAAAAATTATTTACAGCGAACCTTGTACAATTGAACAGTAGACGAATAGAGGAGATTATGTTTACACTCCCTTTAGATTACGTAGCCACTTAAAAATCAAATGTTTATCTCGCCTTCGGGATAGTTATTAATGGCTTTTGTAAATTTCGAGGACGCATTTTCCCGGTGATATCAATATTACTTCATCGTCATTATGAATGTCACGGCCGTACTTGAATGACGTCGTCAAGTAAGAGTCTTGCTCAAAGTGACACTGACATCACCAATAAGTCATTGCACAATCATCGTTTATAGAGAAGATGACTGTTCTCCGCAGATGTGTTTGTTCATGGAATGTCTGGAGGACTCAGAACTCTGGATCATGAGGACTTCTGAATGCTGCTGCAAGAGTCGAGCTATCTCATCTATTTGACGTACTCTTCATTCTACATGTATTCATTCACTTAAGGAAGATAACGGGATAATAAAGCATACATATGCCATATTTTATATTTACTTTACCACGATATATGAAACAAATTTCTCTATATCAATTATATTACATTTAACAAAGAAGTTAAGGGCATCAACAATGAATGTTACAATTATAAGGAATTTAACAAACAGAAATACGTTCATGAAGTAATGTTTAACTTTCATTAGTTTATTATTTAATGATTACAGATCTGTTCATATTGTTATGGGGGTATTTTTTGGATTGTAGCAAGGATGTAAAGGAGAGAGTGTGTAAGTCACTGATAAGACCCTGGTTAGAGTATGTTTCCAGGGTATGGGACCCTCACGAGTATTACTTAATTCAAGAACTGGAGTACCGGTATATTGTAAAGAAAGCACGATTTGTTGTTCTGGGTGATTTCCGACTAAAGCGTTGTGTTAGAAAAATATTTGCTAACTTTCGCCGGGGAATAACGAGACAAGCAGTTCAACGAAGCGGTATGTTCCGAGCGCTCTGTGGAAAGATGGCGTGGAATGGCATTAGTAGTTGAAGAAGATTGAGTGAATATCTTAAAAGTAGGAAAGATCGCAATATGAAGATAAATTTGGAACTCAAGAGGACTAATTGGACCAAATATTCATTTATATCAAGAAGAATTAGAGACTGAAGGAATTTACCAAGAGAGAAATTCAATTAATTTCCAGCTTCATTGAAATCATTTTAAAAAAAGACTGGGTAAACATCTGATAGGGAATCGGCCACTTGGGCAAAGACCTTAAATGCAGATTGATTGATTGATTGATTGATTGATTGATTGATTGATTGATTGATTGATTGATTGATTGATTGATTGAATTTTCTCTACGAAATTATGAAGTATGGTATAGGTTACGGACATAGCTTATTCAATTCCGGGATTGAAGTGAATTGCGAACGAGGACTATCAGCTTGTTAACTTTCTGTAGAGCCAGGACTATGATACTGGGTGAGTCAACTTCGTGCTAGAAGCAAAATTTTGACTCAGGGAATGTGACGTTAAGACTTCGATCACGGCTAATAATTGGACACATATATCTACGGTATGTATTGTCGTAGAATGCGTCTATTGTTTCGTTCCAGTGCCGACAAGTGCGTCTCTCGGTAAAAGTCAGTGTGTCCGAAAATAATTCCATAACTCCAAAAACTAACGAAAATAAAATAATTGGCATGAAAAGCGGGAGATCTGCAGAGTCTACTCAAATAGCTTTTAAAATCAATGGCGAACTAGTCATGGCCGGCGCATCGGCCAGTTTCTGTTGAATTCGGTGTACGTAAGGCGTGGTAAATTTAGTATGACTCCAGACTGCGGTGTAATAGCACGTGCCGAGAAGTATCGTTCATTTAGTCTACGTGAATTATATCGATATCTCTAATAATATTTGTGACAAAACTTGAGTCGATGCAGTAAAATTATAATATACAGGGTTATTCACCTAACATGTTACACACAAATAACTTCTAAACCATTAAAGATATCAGCATTCTGTTTTCAAATTCGTAAATGGTACGCAGGGTCTTGTAAAATAACGTGCTACTTAGTCTCATCGGGTGATTAACAACCGAGATATTGATACTAACTCCAAACAATAGAGAATAAATTATGTCTATTCCTTATTTTTACAATTGTGCTTTACGTCTTACCGACACAGATAGGCGTTGATGGGGAGAGGAAAGGGCTAGGTGTGGGAAGGAAGCGGCCGTGGCCTTAATTAAGCTAAAGACCCAGCTTTTACATGGTGTGAAAATGGGAAACCACGGAAAACTATCTTCAGAGCTGCCGACAGTAGGTTTCGAACCAACTATCTCCCGGATACAAGCTCACAGCTGCGCGCCCCTAACAGCACAGCTAACTCGCCCGGTAATCTGTTCTTTAATAATACTATTATTGGTTTTACGTCCTATTAGCTACATGTTACGTTTTCGGAGACTCCGAGGTGCCAGATTTTCCCCGCAGGTGTTCTTTTAAGTGCTGCTAAATCTACCGACACAAGGCTGACGTATTTGAGCACCTTCAAATACCACCGGACTGAGCCAGGATCGAACCCGCCAACTTGAGCTCGGACGGCTAGCGCTAGCTACTCAGCCCAGCAACCTGTTCTTTAATATACTGTAGGTTTAGATGAATTTTGTAGACCGTATGTTGTAATAACGTAACTTTTTACAATAAATTCAAATTTGAGTTTTGACGAAGAAATTTCTGAAGTTAATCTTTTTCAGCAGAGCAAACTGAATTTTAAATGTTGCTTTTGGTATGTAAAATTATATGAAAATCAAAACAATACTATTTAAATGATAGTCAAGGAAAATAAAATAGTACGTTGTATCCGTCTCCGAACGGTCTCCAACTTGCATGACAATGCATGTGCGATCTGTTCTGGAGGCAGATTTGTCTCTCATGTACCAAGGATTCAACTCTCACTGAACTACAGAAGCACCGAACCCGTGCTAGTTACGGAATAACTTGTCCACCGCTGAACGAGGAGAATGCTCGCTACCAGCATCCTCGCCCCATGGAACAGGCAGGTGAACCTGCGTTTGTTTACATCTATCTACCATCAATAACTATCCTTGTACTACGTACAATTCATAATAACGTGTCGACAGCACGCAGGATCCACAGCTTTGATTCGTGTACTTCTGAACTACGAGCGGCCGAGCGCCACGAGCTGCAAACGAGTAGGTCTTAAGTAAGGATTATGTCTGGCCTACGTATGGAGAGAAAGAGAGATATGTCCAAAAATACTGAAAATATGTAATCGAGTCGATGAAGATCGGAAATAGTGTCATTTCACAACAAACGATCTGTGGCCGTGGATTCAAAGCTCCCGCATAAACAAACAGTATAAATTCCAGTCAACGTCGGTGTTCTGTAGTGGAGACTTCCTGCAGGTCAATTGGCTCATTAAATTGTCAGATTCAGATTGGTCAAAACTGTCATAGAATTTGTCCGGAAGTTCTTACTGGTATTCTGCTTTATTACTTCCCCTATATTCTAAATTTATAAATAACCATTGAAACAATATTGCTTTGATATGAACCGAAAGTATATCTTGTAAACTGATTGCGTTGAATTGCGTTACTTACATGTTCATGAGCAAAGGGAAGAGAAACAAATAGCCCTAAATACATACAGTTGCTTTCACTCACGAAATGTCTTAATGATTGCCCAGAAATTCAGTGTCTCATAAACATTACACTGCCGGCGAAAACATATGTACTCGCACGAATATGTTTAATGATTGTTCAATGACCAATGTAACCAAGTTTCGAAGGTTTTCGGGCAACGGCGGCGAAGTTATGTTCGACGTTCAGCATCGGAAAAAAAACATCCCAACACCTACAGTGAAACATGGAGGGGGCAATGTGATGGTTTGGTATTCTTCACATTCAGTGAAGTTTGAAGACTGCACCAAAATCGAGGAACACTGGACAAAAAAGGCTACCATTCAATCCTATCTCGTTATTCTCTTCCGTCTGGACAGCAACGTGGGTTTGTCCTCCAACAAGAGAATGACCCCAGACACACGTCTCGCTATTGCGTGAATTATCTGCAAAACAAACAAAACTCTGGGGAATTGTTTGTAATGGAATTGACTGAAATTCAATTGAGCTGCTGTGCGATGAGATAGATCGGCAAGTCCGAAAAGAGCGTCCTTCTTCATCGAAAAAGCTGTGGGACATCATGCAGAATGTCTGGCAAATTATACCTGCATCAGTGCTAGAAAAACTTGTTCTGAGAATGCCTAGAATAGTTCAAAGCGTACTTGTAGCAAAGCGGGGCTTCTTTGATGAGAAGAGAGTTTGATGTGTTCTGGTGATCTGTGGGAGTAAATATGTACATATTGTCTATTCCTTGCTCAGACGTAATGTAGAAACGTAGTTTGATTGTTTAATACTAGCTTAAGAATACATATTTGTCAAATTCTTGCAATGGTATGTTGTTTCCTTTTAATCAGTCCATTTTTTAACTGTTCAATGCTTGTCGGGAAACTTTTGGGCGGCATTGTATGCCATTTAATGGCAAAACTTCGACTGAAATACGGAATTAAATGGTGATTATAGAGATTTTGAACTGTTTTTGGACAATTATTGATATTTATGTGTAATAAATATCGTCATTTTAAGTGGCAGTAATATAAAACAATACCTTAAAGAGAGAGAGAGAGAGAATGGAGCAACGAAATATAGAAAATATTTCTAAATGTGTATTCAGAGATGTTAGTGTCAATAGGACCGACAAAGTTAAAAATCATTCCCTTGTATGGCCTGTGACAACACATAAATAAGAAATATGGGTTACGACAACAGGTGATGAAATATATCTTAAAGATTTTTAATACAGAAGAGAAAAAGTTCTACACCTTTTGAAGTGTCGTATGAGCAGGAGAATATTATGCGATATGCAAAGCAAAGTCACCTCCGTACAGGCCATGAAGGTCCTTGGAGGAGTGGAAGGGAAACGCTTCCACCATTGTTAATCTCGGCACGTGATGGGGTAGAGTGGTTAGCTCTACGCCCGGCCGCCTCTGCCCCCATGAATTAACCTGGTACTCATTTTTGGTGTAGGCTGAGTGAACCTCAGGGCCACATGCACCTCCAGAAGTGTAAATCTCGTTTCTTAAATTTTTACGACTTCCTGACGCGGATTCGAACCCACGTCCTTCCGGGCGAACCGAGCACGCCTTTACCGCCTCGGCCAGGCAGCCCCTATTATACGATAAGAGAGTACAAAAAATTACTACAGGAAAACATTGTCGTTAAACTTCCTTAGGACATGTAGAGAAAATGGAAGAGAATAATAATAACAATAATAATATAATAACAGGTAAACGAATAAAATAAAAAATAAGAATCACATTGTAGTTTTTTTCTGAACTTCGTTACTTATTAACGGTACTGATAATTTCGTATGTCTATTTCTAGTCGGGTGCAGCCCTTGAAAGGCAGACTTTCCGATAAGGGTGGGTGGCATCTGCCATGTGTAGCTAAATGCGCATTGTTGTGGTGAAGGATACTATTATATGTGGTGTGTGAGTTGCAGGAATGTTGGGGACAGCACAAACACCCAGCCCCCGAGCCACTGGAATTAACCAATGAAGGTTAAAATCCCCGACTCGGCCGGGAATAAAACCCGGGACCCTCTGATCCGAAGGCCAGTACGCTGACCATTCAGCCAACGAGTATTAACGACACTAAAAATCGTACGATGTGAAGTAATTATGAACGTGTTCTAATGATATCTGTGCCTACTATTAAAACATGGTTCCGAAATTTCACTTGACATGTTCTTTTCCGATGTTTGAAGAGTCTACGAAATGACTCATTGAATGACACAGAGGGGTATTCATACCCTGAGGTATTCATCATAGATAGGGCATTATCCTCGCAGACGTGGTGATTGCCTAGAAAGACCTGCACCTCGCTCCGGAGGATATACGCCTTTAAAAACATTGAGATAAAATGTGCATGTCTCTGCAAAACTGTTAATCTCTTTTCGCAAGAAACCAACTTTATTGCAGTAAGACCAGCAGTAGGAATGTTGGACTAGGTGGAAGTCTGACGGTCACTCAATAAAGTGTCTGGGCGGTGGCGGGCGTCAGCTGAAGAGAGTAATTATCGCCACCCCACACGCTCGGATTCCTTCCAGACAATCTGCTCCAGCACTGATGACCGCTCCCGGATCCCACGGGATCCCAGCCTCCCCCTGCTTGATGTGACGTCGTTTGCTGGATCGACAGGGAGGGCTGGGGACGAGAGGGAAGTAGCAAGAAACTGGGAAGGCTGTTTCAGTCGTCTTGCAATAACATTCCTAGAGCGGAGGGAAGGAAGGGTTGATGCCGTCTGTCACACAGCAATGTTAACCCCGTGAACTTCAGCGTCACTTCGAGTCGGCAAATAAGGTCAGCGGAGAGCCGTGTCTGCTTACCGCACAATAATAATATATCAGTTGAACTGGTGCTGTTGCTTTGTGTAAGGAGTTTTGACAACAGTCCCATATATTGTTGTGAGTGATATTAACAGATATTAATGGAAGCGTCTATTGACTCTTCTTCATCTTCTTCCTATTATTATTATTATTATTATTATTATTATTATTATTATTATTATGTGGTTCGTGGTTTGGGTTAATGTAGTCACGTCCTATTTCGTGAACCGCTGGCAACGGCTGAGTGGCCCAGTAAGTTGTTCTGGTAATCGGGGTAGCCTCCTAGTCGCTATGGAATGGGAGTGGGCATCTCGGACATATTCTGAGTGATGGTCCTCCTTGTGCTCAGGCAGCTAGGACTATAAAATCCACCCGTGGTCCCTAATCCGTTTCAGGAGAGATCCTCACTGGGACTATGTGCAAGTAAGGGTAGCATCTTACTTCACAGAATTTTCACCGAGCACGCTCAGAACAGTTTAAGCAAGGCTCGGACCTATGGGAGTAACGAAGTCCCACTCCCATTTGACAGGCGAGGAACTCCTGGGAAACAACTTGGCGAACGAAATGAAATTCGATGGGGAGCTATCAGTATTAATGGGGCTTATGGAAGAAAGAAAGTAGAACTGATTGAGTCATCAAGGAGGATGCATCTGGATGTGCTAGGAGTAAGTAATATTTGGGTAAGGGGAAATAACGAGGAAGAGATACGATATTATAAAGTGTATTTGATGGATGTTAATAAGGGAAGGGCAGAGTGTGGGGTAGGGCTGCTCATCAGGAGTACTATTGCACGGAGCATAATATCTGTTATGTACGTTAATGAGTGAATGATTTGGGTAGATTTGGCAGTCGGAGCAATTAGGACGAGAATTGTCTCACTGTATTCACCATATGAGGTTGCAGATGAGGATGAAGTTGACAAGTTTGATGAAGCATTGAGTGGCGTCGTAGTCAGGTTCAACGGCAAGGATAGGATGGTGCTAATGGACGATCTCAATCCGAGAGTTGGAAATAGAATTGAAGGATACGAAAGGGTGATTGGTAAATGTGGAGAAGATACGGAAGCTAATAGCAATGGGAAACGTTTGTTGGACTTCTGTGTTAGTACGGGATCAGCAATTACGAATCCATTCTTCAAGCTACACATCAGACGGTAGAGGCAAGAGATCCATTATAGACAACATCTTAACCGACAATGAATTCACGAAATGTTAGGAAAGTGCGGATTTTTCAGGTATTTTTTGATGATAGGGACGACTGTCTAATTTGTAATGAACTAAGTATCTCTAGGCCTAGGATAGAATAAAGTGAAATCGGCCTGTAGGCGAATAAGGGTAAAAAAATCTCCAGGACGGGGAAAGTAGACAGATATACATGTATATGATTAGTGAAAAGTTCCAAACAATGGACAATAAGAAAGTGATGATGATGCTTGTTGTTTTAAGGGGCCTAACATCGAAGGTCATCGGCCCCAATAAGAAAGTGCAGGATATAGAAAGAGAATGGGTGGTATACAGGGATGCTATAATAGTAAGAGCATGAGAATGACTATGAACATGTGTGTATGTTGTTGTTTGAGTCATCAGTCCATAGACTGGTTTGATGCAGCTCTCCATGCCACCCTATCCTGTGCTAACCTTTTCATTTCTACGTAACTATTGCATCCTACGTCTGCTCTAATCTGCTTGTCATATTCATACCTTGGCCTACCCCTACCGTTCTTACCCCCTACACTTCCTTCAAAAACCAACTGAACAAGTCCTGGGTGTCTTAAGATGTGTCCTATCATTCTAACTCTTCTTCTCGTCAAATTTAGCCAAATAGATCTCCTCTCACCAATTCGATTCAGTATCTCTTCATTCGTGATTCGATCTATCCATCTCACCTTCAGCATTCTTCTGTAACACCACATTTCAAAAGCTTCTATTCTCTTTCTTTCTGAGCCAGTTATTGTCCATGTTTCACTTCCATACAATGCCACGCTCCACACGAACGTCTTCAAAAACATCTTTCTAATTCCGATATCAATGTTTGAAGTGAGCAAATTTCTTTTCTTAAGAAAGCTCTTCCTTGCTTGTGCTAGTCTGCATTTTATGTCCTCCTTACTTCTGCCATCGTTAGTTATTTTACTACCCAAGTAACAATATTCATCTACTTCCTTTAAGACTTCATTTCCTAATCTAATATTTCCCGCATCACCTGCCTTCGTTCGACTGCACTCCATTACTTTTGTTTTGGACTTATTTATTTTCATCTTGTACTCCTTACCCAAGAGTTCATCCATACCATTCAGCAACTTCTCGAGATCTTCTGCAGTCTCAGATAAAATAACAATATCATAGGCAAATCTCAAGGTTTTGATTTCTTCTCCTTGGACTGTGATTCCCTTTCCAAATTTCTCTTTGATTTCCCTTACTGCCTGTTCTATGTAAACATTGAAAAGGAGAGGGGACAAACTGCAGCCTTGCCTCACTCCTTTCTGGATTGCTGCTTCTTTTTCAAAGCCCTCGATTCTTATCACTGCAGACTGATTTTTATACAGATTGTAGATAATTCTTCGTTCTCGGTATCTGATCCCCATCATCTTCAGAATCATAAATAGCTTGGTCCAGTCAACATTATCGAATACCTTTTCTAGATCTACGAATGCCACGTACGTGGGCTTGTCCTTCTTGATTCGATCCTCTAAGATCAGACGTAAAGTCAGGATTGCTTCACGTGTTCCTACATTTCTTCTGAAGCCAAATTGATCTTCTCCCAACTCAGCTTCAACTTGTTTTTCCATTCTTCTGTAAATAATACGTGTTAAAATTTTGCAGGCATGAGATACTAAACTAATGGTGCGGTAGTTTTCACACCTGTCAGCACCGGCTTTCTTGGGAATAGGTATAACAACATTCTTCTGAAAATCGGATGGGACTTCTCCTGTCTCATACATCTTGCACACTAAATGAAATAACCTTGCCATGCTGGTTTCTCCTAAGGCAGTCAGTAATTCAGAGGGAATGTCATCAATTCCAGGTGCCTTGTTCCTATTTAGGTCACTCACAGCTCTGTCAAACTCTGACCTCAAAATTGGGTCTCCCATTTCATCAGCATCAACAGCCTCTTCATGTTCCAGAACCAAATTATCTACATCTTTACCTTGATACAACTGTTGGATATGCTCCTGCCATCTTTCTGCTTTGTCTTTTTTCCCTAGAAGTGGTTTTCCATCTGAGCTCTTAATATTCATACACCTAGATTTCCTTTCTCCAAAGGTTTCCTTGATTTTCCTGTATGCAGCATCTACCTTTCCCAGGACCATACAGCCTTCGACATCCTTGCACTTCTCCTTCAGCCATTCTTCCTTAGCTATCTTGCACTTTCTATCCACTTGATTCTTTAATCACCTGTATTCTTTTCTGCCCTCTTCATTTCTAGCATTCTTGTATTTTCGTCGTTCATCAATCAGGTCTAGTATCTCCTGAGTTATCCACTGATTCTTAGTTGATCTTTTCTTCCTTCCAAACATTTCTTCAGCAGCCCTACTGACTTCATTTTCCATGACTCTCCACTCTTCCTCTATAGTCTTTCCTTCAGCCTTTTCATTTAGTCCTTGTGCAACATGTTCCTTGAAACAATCCCTCACGCTCTTTTCTTTTAACTTGTCTAGATCCCATCTTTTTGCATTCTTTCCTTTCTTCAATTTCTTCAACTTCAGATGGCATTTCATGACCAACAAGTTGTGGTCAGAGTCCACGTCTGCTCCTGGGAAAGTTTTGCAATCCAACACCTGGTTTCTGAATCTCTGCCTAATCATAATGAAGTCTATTTGATACCTTCCAGTGTCTCCAGGTCTCGTCCACGTATACAGCCGTCGTTTGTGGTGTTTGAACCAAGTATTGGCAAGGACTAAATTATGATCAGTGCAGAATTCAACCAGCCGACTTCCTCTTTCGTTCCTTTGCCCCAATCCAAATTCTCCTACTGTACTACCTTCTCTTCCTTGGCCTACCACTGCATTCCAGTCTCCCATCACAATTAGATTCTCGTCACCTTTTACATATTGTATTAAATCTTCTATCTCCTCATATATTCTTTCGATTTCTTCATCATCCGCTGAACTAGTAGGCATATAGACTTGCACTATTGTGGTGGGCATTGGTTTGGTGTCTATCTTGACGACAATATTTCTTTCACTATGCTGGTCGTAGTAGCTTACCCGCTGTCCTATTTTCTTATTCATTATTAAACCAACTCCTGCATTTCCTCTGTTTGATTTTGTGTTGATAATTCGGTAGTCGCCTGACCAAAAATCTTGTTCTTCCTGCCAACGTACTTCACTTATGCCAACTACATGTAACTTTAGCCTATCCATCTCCCTTTTCAGATTCTCTAACCTACCACAACGATTCAAACTTCTAACATTCCACGCTCCGACTCGCAGAATGTCAGTATCCATCTTCCTGATGATCGCCCCCTCTCGTGTAGTCCCCACCCGGAGATCCGAATGGGGGACTAGTTTACCTCCGGAATATTTTACCCGGGAGGAAGCCATCATCAGTACATCATTCATACAGAGAGAGCTGCATGTCCTCGGGAGTTAGTTACGGCTGTAGTTTCCCGTTGCTTTCAGCCGTGTAGCAGTATCAACACAGCTAAGCCATGTTGAGTATTATTACAAGGCCGTATCAGTCAATCATCTAGACTGCCGCCCTTGCAACTACCGAAAGGCTGCTACCCCCCTTTCGATGAACCATTCGTTAGTCTGGTCTCTCAACAGATACCCATCCGATATGGTTGCACCTGCGGCTCGGCTATCTGCATCATTGGGACACGCAAGCCTCCCCACCACGGCAAGGTCACATGGTTCGCAGAGGAGGATGTGTGTATAATGATGGAAAAAAGCGAACATCTTGGTGGAATGAAGAAGGAGAGCAGCTTGTAAACGTAAAAAAAAAGAAAAAAGCGTATCATAAGTGTATCCAAACAAGGACTGAAGCGGACAAGGTATAGGATATAGATGAAAGAAACAGCGAAACAGATAGTTATAGAATCCAAGAAGAACTCGTGGGATGATTTTGGTAATAACTCGGAATGGCTAGGTCACGCAGCAAGAAAATCTTTCTGGACAGTAATAATCTTAGAAATGGAGGGAAAAATTAAATGAATTATGTCGGTACATCAGGTGAACTCACAATATATCCAAGGGAATCGCTGGACAGGTGGAACGATTATTTTGAAAAGCTTCTCCGTGTGAAAGGAAATGTTTCTGGTGACGTCGTGAAAAACGGAGCGCATGGGAATGAGAACAATGATGATGGTGAAATTACGCTTGAGGATGTGGAAAGGATGGTAAATAAACTCCATTTTCATAAAGCAGAGGAACAGATTAAATTAGACCTGAAATGGTGAAATATAGTGGAAATGCAGGGATGAAATTGCTTCATAGAGTAATAAGTTTAACCTGGTGTGTTAGTAAGGTACCTTCTGATTGAACAAAAGCAGTAATTGCAGCTATCTATAAGCAAGGGAACAGGAAGTATTGCAGCAAATATCGATGCATCTCATTGATCATTATACTAGGCAAGGCGTTCGCTGAGATTTTGGAAGTGCGACTAGTGTTTGAGAGGAAGCTGAATGAAAACCAGTGTGGTTTCAGAGCAAAAAGGGGCTGTCAAGATCAGATTTTCAGTATGCGTTAGGTAACTTAAAAATGCTACGAGAGGAATGGTTATGTTTCGTCGATCTAGAGAAGGCATACGACAGAGCACCGACGGAAAATATGTTCGCCGTACTGGGAGGACTATGGGATTAAGAATAGATTATTAAAATCAATCAAGGTCATTTATGTTGACAATTGAACTGCAGTGAGAATTGATGGTAGAATGAGTTCTTGGTTCAAGATACGTACTTAGATAAGACTTTAATGTTTCACCTTTGTCGTTCATAGTTTACATGGATCATCTGTTGAAAGTTATCAAGTGGCAGGGTGGGATTCAGTTAGGTGAAAATGTGGTAAGCTGTTTGGCCTATGCAGAGGACTTGGTCTTAGTAGTAAATTGTGCTGAAAGTCTCTAGTCTAATATTTTGGAACTTGAAAATGGGTGCAATAGATGAAAATTAGCCTCTCGAAGTCTAAATTGATGTTCGCAGGTAAGAAATGCAAGAGAACTGAATGTCAGATTATGGATGCAAAGCAGGAAAAGGTAGATAATTTCAAGTATTTTGGATGTGTGTTCTGACATGTTGGTAGTATAGTACATGAGATTGAATCGTCTTGCAATAAATTTAATGCAGTCTGCTCAGAAATGCGATCAGTAGTATTCCGTATGAAGGAAGTCAGCTCCTCCCGGGCGGCACTATTTTTACACCGGTCTGTTCTCAGACCAACTTTGCTTTACGGGAGTAAAAGCTTAGTGGACGCAGGATATCTTATTAGGAGTAACAGACATGAAATTGGCGAGAATGATTGCTGGTATGAACAGGTGGGAACAATGGCAGGAACGTGTTTGGAATGAGGAGATAAAGTATAAGTTAGAAATGAACTGGATGAAATGGATGGGGTTGTGCTTCGGTTTTTTTTTTTTTTGCTAGTGGCTTTACGTTGCACCGACACAGATAGGTCTTATGGCGACGATAGGATAGGGAAGGCCTAGGAGTGGGAGGGAAGCGGCCGTGGCCTTAATTAGGGTACAGCCCCAGCATTTGCCTGGTGTGAAAATGGGAAACCACGGAAAACCATCTTCAGGGCTGCCGACAGTGGGATTCGAACCCACTATCTCCCGGATGCAAGCTCACAGCTGCGCGACTCTAACGACACGGCCAACTCGCCCGGTAGGGGGGTTGTGCTTCGGTAGTGAGCTCATGTGAGGCGCGTGAAGGAGGATAGGTTACCTAGAAGAATAACTGACTCTTTTTATTGAGTGTAGGCTAAGTAGAGGGAAACCAAGACGGCGATGGTTAGACTCAGTTTCTAACAATTTTAAAGACAAGCGGTACAGAACGAAACGAGGCCACAGAACTAGTTAAAAATAAAGGATTGTGGCTGCTTTTAGTAAACTCACAGAGGCATGCAGACTGAACGCTGAATGGCATAAAAGGTGTATTCATTTATTATTATTATTATTATTATTATTATTATTATTATTATTATTATTATTATTATTATTATTATATTTCCCCACACCCTGGTAGAGTCGCGGGTACAAACTGTATCGTACATGTGAACTTGGTCATGTTTTACGGTAGATGTCCTGCCAGACGCCAAGTGGTTGGTAGTGTAATGTGTTGAGTATGAAGAGGAGTGTATTGAGACGAACAGGAATACAGGATCCTCGATTCAGAGTAATAAATAGGCGTGGTTAAAGTAGCGGACCCAGCAGGGAATCGAACCCGGGACCCTTTGAGCATTCAACCAAGGAGCTAGACAAAGTGTCTGTATAGCCTATACATGTTATTTTCAATTCCGTTAGAGATGGAGTTAAACAAAGAAGGATATCCACCTCTGAGATGACCACGAGTAGACTCTCCTAGATTGTGTTACCTGAGGGGAACTAGCCGAGCAGAGTGGTTCAGATGTCTCTCCTATTTCATTTTTCCTGTCTAGCCTATATTTGTCATTTCATGTTCTATTTATATTATGATTGTAAGAGTTTTGCGAAGTCTAGGACATGTTTTACATTTCCTACTAGGCAAATTTTTTTTTTGCTAGGGGCTTTACGTCGCACCGACACAGATAGGTCTTATGGCGACGATGGGATAGGAAAGGCTTAGGAGTTGGAAGGAAGCGGCCGTGGCCTTAATTAAGATACAGCCCCAGCATTTTCCTGGTGTGAAAATGGGAAACCACGGAAAACCATTTTCAGGGCTGCCGATAGTGGGATTCGAACCTACTATCTCCCGGATGCAAGCTCACAGCCGCGCGCCTCTACGCGCACAGCCAACTCGCCCCCCACTAGGCAATAGAGGGGCTGCCTGGCCGAGGCGGTAAAGGCGTGTTTGGTTCGCCCGGAAGGACATGGGTTCGAATTCCTTTCAGGAAGTCATAAAATTTAAGAAACTAGATTTCCACTTCCGGAGGTGCACATGGCCCTGAGGTTCACTCAGCCTACACGAAAATTGAGTACCAGGTTAACTCGTGCGGGGCAAAGGCGGCCGAGCGTCGAGCTAGCCACTCTGCCCCATCAGGTGCCGAGGTTGCAGATAGTGCAAGCCTTTATCTTCATGTCCTGTACGGAGATTACTTTACTTTTTACTAGACATAGAACTTCTCACCTTCCAGTAGTTCACATTTTCAGACACATTTGACAACGGCAGTCCAGCTGAACCCAGGTTTGTTTCCACCCAATTGTACTTGGCTCCTCTCATTCACGTTACCTCACCTGGGGAAATCGTTGTTCGCTTCCGAGCTCCACAGAGCTACACTATGCTCTTCAGTCCAAGAGACTTCGCAGGCCCATCTTCTCATTCATTCCTCCCATTCATTAAATTAATGTTCAAGATGACTGACGATCTTGTTGTTTTCCCCTTCAAGCAACGATCACTATCATAGCACATTAAATATACGGAGACACGGCATACAAGAGGCATTGTGACTGGCTTCTCACAAAGACTACCAGAGCTAGAATCTCGATAAATGAAAATTGAAATGAAAATGAATATTGAAATGAAAATTCACGACTGTGTAGTTTGTATTCTACGTAAAAACAGCCACGTAAAAGTACAAACGTACTTTATTTTAAATATACAGAATCTGAAGACCACGGAATATTTAGTCCCTAAACCAAGAAATAGCATTAACAATTAGTTTTTGGAATATAATCCGTTTTCCTCGTTCCGAATGTTAGTTCTAAAGCTAATTCTCGAGAGTCCAGATGAGTGAAGCTGAAAACACTCCATTACACCAGAGGCCCCTGTTCTATGTTAATCTAATCTTGCATGAAGGAGTCACGCTTTGCGTATTACAGCCTGTTAAATTCCGGATTCCTGCATGTTAAGTAAGAGTTGTCATCCTGAAGACGCGATCCCGGAACTAGAAACCACCTGTCTGTGTGCTACTGTGTCACCTTAAACATAGTGCGCAGACATGAAATAAGAGTGCCTGGAAATTAAATGGTGCTAATGGTAAGGTAGCTCATACACCGTTGCTAATGGTACCAAGAAGCCATGCTCTTCATTTTGCTAGTTTCTCAGCTGCCAGCAGAAGCCTCATTCACACGCTCTTTTTTATACTTTCCACCAAGGAGTATTTTAGTTCAGTAACATTAATTCAAGGAAAATGGAAGGAATAATTTTTCAAAATCAGTTTTTCATACGCGAGTGATGCAAAAGTTTTAACTAAAGCACTTCATGATACCTGTTCTGTGATAGTCTGATCTTGCATGAAGCAGTCGAATCATACTTCATATGAGTATCCCCGTACAAATTCACCTCTTTTCCGACTCTTCTGTGTTCTATAACTGTAAAAATTAAAATTAATACATTATGATAGTCCAACCTCTGTGGTATAGTGGTTAGTTTGATTAGCTGCCACCCCTGGAGGCCCGGGTTCGATTCCCGGTTCTGTCAAGAAATTTGAAAAGTAGTACAAGGGCTGGAACGTGGTCCGCTCAGCCTCCGGAGGTCAACTGAGTAGATGGGAGTTCGATTACCACCTCAGTCATCCTCGAAAATGTTTTCCGTGGTTCCCATTTCTCCTCCAGGCAAATGCCGGGATGGTACCTACCTTAACGCCACGGCCACTTCCGTCCCTCTTCCTTGTATATCCCTTCCTATCTTTCCATCCCCACACAAGGCCCCTGTTCTGCATAACACTGAGGCCGCCTGGGCGAGGTACTGGTCATCCTCCCTAGTTGTATCCGCGACCCAATGTCTCACGCTCCAGGACACTGCCCTTGAGGTGGTGGAGGTGGGATCCCTCGCTGAGTCCGAGGGAAAAAAGAAAACAATCCTGGACGTTAAACAGATTAAGAAAGAAGAAAGAAAGAAAGAAAGAAAGAAAGAAAGAAGAAAGAAGAAAGAAGAAAGAAGAAAGAAAGAAAGAATTAATATTATTAATATTAATTATATTATTAATATTATTAATATATATATTATATATATATTATTAATATTATTATTATTAATATTATTAATATTATTACTCAAGTAATGTCTATACAAGAATGGGACGCGGAATCTTAGACCGCTAGGCTGAATATTCGGACAAGGAATTGGACAAAATTCTGAGTCCACTATTGTTTGTTTATAAATTCATTTTTAGGAAAGAAACAATTATCTTCTGTGAATAACTGAGCTTTAGAGCATGGCTTTGTAATATCATTTGAGAGGGAATGCGAAGAGTGTCGTGCGATCACAGCTTGTCGCTTTGGGGAGTAACCTTATGGCCGATGTACTGCAGCTCCGCGGAGAACTGTTGCTCATTTGTCAACCCCTCAGTGGGGATGTAATGAGTTGTAGTGTTGTCTCAAGGGTTGACAGCTGGCTGAGTTATGAAACAAGGTTCATGCAATTAGCAACAAAACACAGGGTTAATTGAATAAGTGGGGACACAAGAAGTGAGCTTTAAAGACAGAGGAATGTGGCAGGGGCTCCAATACTCTTGACACCGCTGATTGTTCATGCATTAGGGTGTAAATATTTGTAGAAATGTATTTGAAAACGGTAAAGAGATGTTATATATCAAGTGAGCTCATAGATGTACTGTGAAAACAAGGAGAAGTACAGTCGTGTGCCAGCAAGTGGTGATACGTCTCAATAACCTACATACTGATATCGTTATCTCCTCCGCAAGAAGAAAACTAACGCTGTGGTAATAATAATAATAATAATAATAATAATAATAATAATAATAATAATAATAATAATAATAACAATAATGTTATTTGCTTTACGTCCCACTAACTACATTTACGGTCTTCGGAGACGCCGAGGTGCCGGAATTTAATCCCACAGGAGTTCTTTTACGTGCCAGTAAATCTACCGACACGAGGCTGTCGTATTTGAGCACCTTCAAATACCACCGGACTGAGCCAGGATCGAACCTGCCAAGTTGGAGTTAGAAGGCCTAACGCTGTGGGTAGAGGCATATAATATTGTACATCGATAAAACCCCGTTCCTATTGTAAGTGGCGACTAAAAGGAGAGAGGATGGGCAAGCGACCATGAGGACCTCAGCTGAATCTGAATTGTTCTTTTTGTGTCCCCTTTAACTACATTTTACGGTTTTCGGAGACTCTGAGGTGCCGAAATTTAGTCCCGTAGGAGTTCTTTTACGACCCAGTAAATCTACCGATACGAGGCTGACGTATTTTCGCACCTTCAAATATCGCGGGATTGAATCAGGATCGAACCTGCCAAGTTGGGGTCAGAAGGCACTCAACCCTGCTCTAGGAGGAATGTGTGGTGCTCATCACTTCCTTCCTTCCTTCCTTCCTTCCTTCCTTCCTTCCTTCCTTCCTTCCTTCCTTCCTTCCTTCCTATCAGACTTCCCAAGAACAACACGTCTTGTCTTTTAACCACGACGATATTAGGTTTGTGGGACCAAGAGATTCTTTCAGTTTCACGTACAATAATAAGAAACTCATGTGGTATTTCCTAGCCTGGTGCTGCCCTTGTAGCCACATTCCGATGTGGGTGGGCGGCGTCTGCTGTGTACGTGTTTCTGCGGTGTTAAGCGTGGTGTGCGAGTTTCAGGAATATTGACGAGAGCACGAACACCCACTCTCCGAGCCAAGAGAATTAACTGTTTAGGATTTAAAAAATAAATCCTTAACCCGGACGGGAATCGAAGCCGGGTTCCGTGGACTGAATATCAAGACGCTGAATGCTAAGCCGTGGAGCAGGACATTCTCACGCAATTCGTTGCCACTTTATTTCATTGCCGATGCCTTCATTCTTCGAAGAGTTCTTTGCTTTCCTGACCGGGCGAGTTGACCGTGCGGTAACGGGCACGCGGCTGTGAGCTTGCATCCGGAAGATAGTGGGCCACGGTTTGATTCCTACCAATATATTATGTGGAATCTTGAAATGAAAAGTTACGGCCTTGTTCGAATTCCAGGTAATTCAGGAGGTCCCATGGCTTTGATCCCAATAGTCATGTAAAAATATAAGCTTGTTCTTTTTTTCCTTTTCTGGATAGAGTTAAGAGTGCATGTCTGCCTAGTAGTAATATCCCTTTAAAAATATTCACCACCACCTCTACGATACAAAATATTATTTTTGCTAGTGGCTTTACGTCCCACCGACAGAGATAGGTCTTATGGTGACGATGGGATAGGAAAAGCATAGGAGTGTGGAGGAAGCGGCCGTGGCCTTAATTAATGTACAGCCTCAGCATTTGCCTGGTGTGAAAATTGTAAACCATGAAAAACCATCTTCAGGGCTGCTGATATTGGGATTCGAACCCACTATCTCCCAGATGCAAGTTCACAAACGCGCGCCCCTAAGTGCTCGGCCAACTCGCCTGGTCGTGATACAAAATTATCTAGGCAATTCCCAATAGCTATAAAAAGAGCGTTCCAACCTTAAATTGCAGTACAGCGTAGATGGAGCGCGCTGTTGCGAAATCGACTCGTGAAGATCACGCTCGAGTGTGACTCAAACAGGGCGTCACAGTTCCACATTTTTCGTTTGTAATTTTGTAATTTTAAGTTCATTCATTCATAAATTAATATTTGGAGGATGGCAAAATAAATACAACATACCTTAATCACTGGCGTTGCTCTCAGACATTGGACGTACACCTTCTATCATTTCTGCAAGGCCTGATGTTTCCGCTTTGGATGAACCGGGTGCGGGAGATGAACTTGAGGATAATCCGAACGATGAAGAAAGTCGTATTAAAAACTTTTCATCGTCGACATCGTCCTGTAATTCGTCTGCTTTCCACAAATCTTTCATTTTTCTTTACTTCGTTCACGTAATTTGCCCAATTGCCTTATGTTTTTATGGCATAAAAATGTTAGCTCTACATTTGGAACAAAACCATGTTCATTACCCGCGTAGACTATGGCAAATCACGGTCCTTGGCTTTTCGGTGGCCTAAGTCCCGAACTCACCCCTTCAATTAACGGCCTGTCGTGCACTTTTCACTGTCGTATCCTTACATTCTTTTGTCACTATCTGCCCAATATTTACCCACGATTCATCTGTGTAAATTATAGCTTTATTTTGTGCCCTCGAACGTTTTATCTCCCTGAGATATCTGTGCCTCCAATTAATAATTTCATCGGTTTCAGTGAAAGCTGCTTTATTACCCCGTCTTAAATAACGGAAGCCTATATCATGTAAGAAGCGATACAACGTAGTTTTGGACAATCGTGGCAAATAATCTTCTCCATTTACCCGACTCAAAATCACGTTCAATGTCGGTGGTATATTAGCAAATAAAAGAGAATGAACCACCTGACGCACTCCACTTCTAACAATTTCATCATATTTAATTTTTCTGCCGTCCTTTTTTTTAAATTTTTTTTTTGCGAGAGTTCGCAAAGGACCATGTGTGTGTTCCTTCCTTATAGCATAGATTATTCTTTCGGAACAACCTGTAGCTTTAGCTGTTTCACTGACTGTGCTGCTCATATTCATAGTCTTTAAAAAATAATCCAGGACACTCATTATAATATTGCGTTCTTTTCCCCTCAGTTTACCTACGGAACGTTTCTTTTTAATTTGACGATCCATTATACATCCTTCTGCACTTTTTCTTCGAACTAACAACCCTCCACACGAGCACGAACTGACAACTCCACAGACTACATAAACACAATCCACTTGTCCTCAAGAACTATACATTTATCACTGATCTTGTCCGGCTCCATAGCGAAATGGTTAGCGTGCTGGCCTTTGGTCCAGAGGGCCCCGGGTTCGATTCGCGGCCGGGTCGAGGATTTTAACCTTCATCACAGGTAGGGCCCCATTCTTATAGACGCGCAGGTCGCCTATGCGGCGTCAACTGGAAAGACCTGCACTCGGCCTCTTCGGAGGCCACACGCCATTAAATATTATATATATACATCTCACTGATCTTTATTTAATCAATCTTATAATACTGATTAAATGAACACCGCTGCACACGGCTGTCAGTTTATTTTAAAAGCTCAGCCAGCCGAGTCACTCGTGAAACGTAAACAAACGTGACGTTCTCCCTGTCATAAATTAAGAGATAACGAGATAGGGACTTGAGGTATGATTTAAAAATAACTTCCATATTCGAAGCGTTTGCTTTGCTTTAACCACGCCATGATCCTTCTGCACATTTTCTTCGAAATTAGATCCCCACGCACGAGCACGAACTCACGAACCACACAAACGAAATACACTTTCCCTCAAGAATTGTACATATGTCACTGATATGTATTTAATCACTATTATACATACTACTGACGAAATGAGCACTGCACTGCATGCGACTGCCTGGAAATATTAAAAGCGCATGTTTGGGAGATCACTACCGGTACTTCAGCCAGCCAGCCAGCCAAGTCACGCGCGAAACCAAAATTCAGTGAGGTATTCTTCCTGTCACAAATCAATAACTATAAGCAAGATAAGAACTTCGGGATTGTTTTAAAAATAACTTCCATATCTGAAGACCATTTGCCTCGCTTTGACCCCCCATGCAAATTCAATAGGAAAGGTGCTGGCCAGCGACTGACTTTTTCGTGCCTACACATAAAATTCCCTGAACATGACTGAAAATAAACGCATATACTGCATTTTGTTATAATTTAAATTTAAAAATAAACTTATCTACATCAAGTTGAAATGTTTCTTTAACAACAGTGAAAAAATTAGGAAAATAATGAATATAAAATAGGAGTTATTGCATGATAAGTTCTATGCAGTGAAGATTTTGCATTTGGCGAAACTTTCCATTATATTACCATTTTCACACTAAATTATTTTTTTACATTTTTTTTGTTAACGGCATCAAATGCGCTTTGAAATTCTGTACATAACACGATATTCACCCATTTTAACCGATAACATTCTGATTCACGGATATTTGGCAAACCCGCTGCATTACAGTAGGACAGCGCTACCCGCAAAACATGGGAGAAGGAAAGAGACGGAATTATCCCATAACTGCTGTACTGCAATTTAAGGTTGGAACGCTCTATAGTCTCAATGTAATGGTTTAGGGCAGGTATATTAAATGCGCGGCTCGCGGGCCAAACTGTCACAGGGATATTAATTCACTGTGGTCCGCATTCGGTGTGTTCGTACATGGAGTGGTTAAAATAGACTTTCTGATATGTACTGGAAAATGAAAAGTCAAATTACGATTTCAATAACAATATCACAATTTACTTTAAGTAAACGGAGCTGATTAACGAGTTGTCTCAATCGAACTACATGCAAGTTGCAGCAATAACAACAAAGACAACAACTGCATGAAATTTTCAATCCCTGGAACATCTGGGAAACTATCTTTTATCTGCACGTTTCTTAAGTATGTGGAGTGTTTATTTAATATTCTGACATGCGTACTGTACAGTATTGATAGTAACTTTGTGCCTAAATGTCGCAAGACGCTCCTGTGTAAACCATTGAATGACATACCACCATGGGCATATTGCACAAAATGCGAACCATAACTTCGGAGAAATTATGATAAATGGACTGGAAAGCTTCCTGCGATATAGGCTACTTCACATGCAAAAGAATAATATATTTAATATTATACATGGTTTATATATTCGTCATCAGGAAATATATATTGCGGCGTTCAAAACTGACACTAAATATTTATTCTTCACATCAACCATTCACTGAAACAATACAGATCATATTAGAGGCATTCCTCGTCAATATCTGTGCACTTTTGCCACCATTCATGCATTTCCATTTATGTACAGCAAACCATTCTCCGGAGGTATCCCAGTGTTACTGGTGGACAACAGATCGATGCTTATCGTTGGAGGTGAACTTCTTATCCCAAATTATCCCGCATTATCCCTTCCTAGTTGCTAGGGTCAAGTAGGGTCAAGATGTGATGAGTATGGTGCATGAGGCAGCATAGTGTACTCTAGAACACCCAAGTTGGCCATGGCGTATTTTATGTCGGACCCATTTTCAGTGGCGACGTTGCTGAATGCGATGGTGAAGCTGACGAAGTTGGCGTAGTGATCTGCAGTACCGACCGCTGTCAATGATTGTATTGGAGGGGTAGCCAATCCAACAGGATCCCCTTCTGATGCCTGAACACAGTCACCATTTGTATCTGGACAAGTAGTCCCGGCCATGATTTCATGGAAAGAGGACTCGCAGCTTCCACTCTCATGGACTAGCGTTTACTGAACTCGATAGCTGCAGTCGCGTAAGTGCGGCCAGTATCCAGTAATCGGGAGATAGTGGGTTCGAACCCCACTGTCGGCAGCCCTGAAGATGGTTTTCTGTGGTTTCCCATTTTCACACCAGGAAAATGCTGGGGCAGTACCTTAATTAAGGCCACGGCCGCTTCCTTCCCATTCCTAGGCCTTTCCTATCCCATCGTCGCTATAAGATCTATCTGTGCCGTAGCGACGTAAAGCAAATAGAAAGAAGGACTATCGTTTCCTTCCTGAGGTCTCGTATGGACCATAACTTATTGACGGTGCTTAAAGAATTCCACCGGATTCGCGCTGTATAGCTGTAACACTTGACATCTTTCTACACGCTTCTGTTTCTGTACACTGGTGAGAGAATGGGGCACCCATTGAGCAAATACATTTTTCTTCTTCAAATCCTGATGGATGATGGTACACAGTGTTCCACGCGTGAAACCTGTTGCGTTCTCTAGTTCGTCGAAATTAATCTGCTTGTGCTTGCCGTCTTTGAACTCTTTTATCCAGCGAAACACGGTTATGATACTAGGTGCTGCTTCCTCACATCTTCCAGTTAACCTCACATGAATGTGTGAAGCAGCCACCGTTTCCTCCAGAGAAACCACACAGTTCATCATTGCCCACATTTTTCCCCAACCACATTGTCTTTAAGTTATTCAGGAATGGTCTCGAACACCGGCACGAATGACCCAGGACTGTTTTGTGTGCGAGGAGTAGCAACATAAACTAGTGGTCATAGGCGACACTATAGTAGGCCTTTGTCAAAGAATTCGAGCTCCTTAGGCTTTTTTAAATTGTGAAATTACCAGCGTTTCGCTGTGGCAGTGGGCCCCTTTCCGTTTCCAGAATACAGAGGCGTAGAACCATGGTAGAGCCGTGGCCACCCCTCCTCTGCTCGGTTGGTCGGCCGGAGTGCAGAGCTGTCGGACCACGGACCAACCGTGGTCACTTATGGGCCGAGCCCCACTTTTCATCCGCCGACATTGAGACATCCTTTGCATGACAATGCAACGAGAGAGCACTAGGGGAGATAGTACATCTACTTGTATACATGCCTGCGTTTGGCTTTTATAACACAAATTAAGTTCCCAAAAGAAAACCACAATGTCCTCCCGCTTATAGAGGACATCCATTTCAAACTGTTACTTATTGATGTATTGTTAAAATTTTCTGAACGCCTTCAGGTGAAAAAAAATTCTCTCTTGGACTTTTAGGCAAGAAAATACACAAGAACAATTTTCAAAAGACTGTTTTGGGGGGAGCAGCAATATATTTCAATTCGTTAACACTACTTGTGTTGCACGTTGCTATAATTTTTATTCCTTCTTATGTGATACTTTCAGAAATGTATATTACGCGAAGAATTGTTTTCAGTGACTTACCGAGGAGAATGCAGTAAAATCTTGGATTGCGCGCAAGTTGGTCTGCTAGTGTTCGGAAAAACGAACGAAAATTTTAAATTAACTGATAAACTTATAAACGAACGAGGCTTTGCACTGTGAGTAGTACTGATCTGGCTGCTTAGCGTCAAGTAATCACAACTCAATTATTCCTTTCCCCCTCCCCTTTCTCTCATGCTGTTGGATTGATGATGATGATTGTTGTTTAAAGGGGCCTAACATCTAGGTCATCGACTCCTAATGGTACGAGATGAAACGAAATGTAACCATTAAAATTTACCCACTGAGTAGAATTTAAAAGATGATGATGAAGAAAATGGTTATGAATTTTTTAAAAAAAATCATAGGATCCAATTCGCGATGCCTTATTTCCTTATGCAATGATTTAAAATAGATTTAAATGTATTGAAATGGAATAAGGCACTCTTTGAAATATATTAGTTCATTCAAATTAAAAGTGTAAAGACATTTAAAATACACAAAGACTAAAACAGAACTAACAGAATATAAAAACAATTAATAATAAAATTAAAATTAAAACAAATACAAAATGACTTCTAAACACGATAAAACAGGCCACAATCCCTCATGAAACGGATGACGAGGTCTACTGGCTGCTCGACATCTCGTAAAATGAGGGAGATGGCACTCCAAAGTGTTAGGCTACGGCGCAGATCGGCCACGTCCGCGCAAGGATGTGTATCACGGTCAGATAACAGCCGCAAGTACACACGGGGGAAGTGGAGGGGCTTCTCCCTTCAGTAAGTAGAAGTGCGTTGCTACATCATGGCCGATCCGAAGACGACTTTATACCACTGATTCTCTCCGAAAATCGAAAGGGAAGTCTTCCGTACCACTTCATCACCCAATGCAACATCACCAAATGTCCAGGAAAAGTGTCCTTGCAAAGCGCCTTAGCAAAGGCCTCTCACTACAGTACATATCACCGAGCTCGATAGCTGCAGTCGCTTAAGTGCGGCCAGTATCCAGTAATCGGGAGATAGTGGGTTCGAACCCCATTGTCGGCAGCCCTGAAGATGGTTTTCCGTGGTTTTCCATTTTCACACCAGGCAAATGCCGGGGCTGTACCTTAATTAAGGCCACGGCCGCTTCCTTCCACTTCCTAGGCCTTTCCTATGCCATCGTCGCCATAAGACATATCTGCGTCGGTGCGACGTAAAGCAAAAAAAAAAAAAAAAACCCAGTAGGTATCTTTTGTTTCAGGTACTCTTGTCAATAGTTTTGAAAGTAAATCAGGCGGGAACAGTGACACAAAGATATTTGACATAAAGTGTTCTTCAGCAAAAGTTGATCCATTTCTGGTTAATATAAGTGATATGAATAAGAAAGTAATAATCTTCTGTATACCTAATTCTTACCTGAAAACAGAACCGGCTCATACTTCACTTCACAGTCTAAACACTTCACTAGGAAAGAAGGAGTTCCCACTCCTTAAAGGGTATGTTTTAATTCTCTGAAGCTTGAGGTGCGAAACTCAGATGATGGCTTTCTGCCTCCTGCTTCAACGCCAAGAAATCAGGATGGTAATTCCCGGAACCAGACACATCTGCAAAATGACTTGCTAGATGATTAGCTACCACGCTGTGGGATTGTGGGTAATTTTCTCCTATACTAGAGTTCAGTTTGCGTGTCAACATCCATTCGAGGGTATCAGTACTGTACTGTATACCATAGCATTATAACACAAATGTGCATAAAGCATTTCCTATTTTGTGTCAAATGTAGCTGTAGTGACTTATTTAGTAACTTGTCTACAGCAATGGGCGCCGTGAAGAAAAGTGTTGAAGAAGAAGACGGTAAGAAGAATTACGGTGAAAGTTAAGAAGAAAAATATCGAGAAGTAGCTTGCGAACAAGTAGCCTGATAGGTTATAGCGATATTTTACATACAACCTACATCAACTATTTACACAGTATTAAAGAAGAAAGGACTGAGTGAGTTGGCCGTGTGGTCAGGGGCGCGCGGACAGCTTGCATCCGGGAGATAGTGGGCTCGAATCCCACTATCGGCAGTCCTAAATATGGTTTTCTGTGGTTTTCCATTTTCACATCAGGCAAATGCTGGGGCTGTACGTTAATTAAGGGCACGGCCGCTTCTTTCCAACTCCTAGGGCTTTCCTATCCCATCGTCGCCATAAGATCTATTTGCTTCGGTGCGACGTAAAGGAAGTTGCAAAAAAAGAAACGAAGTGAGGGGTATGTAGGAATATACAGCAAAAGGAATCATGACAGTATCAAAACAACGGCCACGTGTCTTGTAGATGTAGGGTAGTTGCTTTTTGTGTGGATCATTTTATATCAAAACATATGTTTCAGTTAGAGAATGAATCATAGTTCCAGTTATCTCATGGGAAAATTGGCTTTGATATACGAGTGCTCTGGATTACAAGCACATTTATTCAAGACTTTGTTGTTTTCACAACAGAGCCATATCCCGTCAAGACTTTTAGCAAAGGCCTCTCTCTGCAGTATATATCTTTTGTTTCAGGTACTCTTATCAATAGTTTTAAAATTAAATCAGGCAGGAACAGTGAAGATTTTTTTTTATTATTTTTTTTTTTTTTATTTTTTTTTTTTTTGCAAGTTGCTTTACGTCGCACGAACGTTGTTATGAAGTGTTCTTCAACAAAAGTTGATCCACTTCTGTATGAATAAGAAAGGAATGTTCTTGTGTAGGGCCAATGCCTAATTCTTACCGTATTAAAGATTACCTGAAAAAAGAACCGGCTCATAATTTACTTCACAGTTTGAACACCACACTAGGAAAGAAGCATACGCCTCTGGCCGTGTGAACTACTACTACTACTACTACTACTACTACTACATTCCGTCCCTGAAGGAGACGGCGGGCCTCCTACACGGTAACGCTGCCTGTCAGGTCAGGGAGTTGTGATACGGTGAAGGAGATGTTCGGTGAAGGTGAGGAGATTGACGGCCTTGACCTAAACTAGAAACGATGCCGGCATTCGCCTCAGTGCAGGAGAATAGAAAACCACGGAACACAATTCTCAGGAGAGCTGACTGTGGGGACCAGCCCCTCTCCTTTTCCCGAATGCAGTGGCGTAGAGCTACGACAGGGCCGCGGCCACCCTTTCTCTGTTCGGTGGGTCGGTCGGAGTGCAGAGCTGTCGGATCACAGACCAGCCGTGGCCTACTCTGCAACCGCTGACCCGTGTGGCCTAGTTCACTAGAAAGCCTGCTAAAAAGGAATGAATAGCTATGAAAATAACCAATAACGTTCAAACCTCAATTAAGATCCAGTAATTAATTGCTAACCGTGTTATATTAGCGTTTATATTTATTCCACTTTAGGACAATGAATGAATGTAAAGAAAGTTCGCTTATTTTAGACACGATTAAATCATCGATCCCTAACGATATGAAGCTATCATTACGACATCTAGGTCTTTCTCTAGGAATGATGTGCTGCTATCCAATACAGATTAGGATGCGCGCCCAACATCTATAATGCATGAACCCGCCCGTTGCTTCGACATTGTCAGTGATGAGAAAACCATTTCACCTCACAGGGCTTTCTGTTCTACAAAGTGGTTTCAGACGTGAATCAGCGTTGGTCGCCATGCACTCGCACCGTGTGTGCCCTCTGGAAAGTGTTTTATGATGTAAATCGTTATTCATACATGCTTCATATCTGACATGTACAACCTTCAGACTTCTTATAATAAAACTAAGAGGGCAGTTTGCACATATGCCGGATAAATTCCATTCAGGTTGTGATTCTCTGATGGTTGACGTCGGAATGCGATGACCAGCTATGAATTATCTTCCCCGCCTTCAAGGAATAGAAACATGTCCACATTATTTTTGTAAGTTTATGTACTGATGTGTCTTCAACCAGCATGGCAAAAAAGGATAATAATTACAGAAAAATGTTTGATACTCCTTTTGGAATGCTATGACAACAGTATGTGTTCAGTATTACTTACATAGTTTCACAATCTAGTGTGGGGCTTTCAGGGAGAGTATTGTCAGTCGTAGTTTAAGTGTGGTTCGTGGTAAGATTTTTTTCTCTTCCGTTTAACCTCTTACCACCAACAATAGCATACTGTCACATAGAAACATCATTCTTTGTAATAATAACTACATTTATTTCCCATTAATTTCGGAGATCGTATTGGAGCTGGAGTCTCAACAAGTTTAAACCGCTGACAGTTCTTCAGTGTAAAAATTCCAAATAATTAGATGAGGGCTGTCTGGCCGAAGAGGTACAGACATATTCGGTTCATTTGGGGCAAAGGTAAAGTTCCCCATCAGAAAGTTAAGGAATTCACAAACGAGACTTCTGTTTCAGAAGAGGCAGTCTACAAGATATAAACATTTTCCATTAATTCCTGAAGGCAGGGCTAAAGCTAACACGCCATCCTATTCACAGGTTACGAATGGTGAAAGTCGTTACCTTCTCTTCCTACGTGGACTGTAAGAGTTTATTTCACTCCAATATCGGGCTGTGCAGCAGTCGTTTGGGCAGGCTGAAGGCATTTAACGTACTAAATGACGTACGATTCATTTTCTTTCAGGTAATTCAGAGGAACTAAGGGAGGAGAAGTAGAATACTTATACTTTTTATCGTAGATTAACGAATGGCATATGACTAAGAACTGTAGAAGAAGTTTTTCCTTTGTCGTATAAGGTCATGGCATCGAGGAAGACATTTTGTCGGTACCGTCACGAATTAAAATTGAGCATTTAGGAGAATTACGATTTTCTCACTTTAAGTGATGTCTTGGCTTCCGACAGCTACAAGAATAAGGCATGGTTATTGCACTCTCTGACTAAAATTAGGGTACGGGTATTTTTCAGTAGTCGAATTAGCTGTTTATCATGAGACGAGTGGATTCCATTATGAAGACAAAGAGAGATTTGATGTAGAGCACGAAGATCAGATGCGATAACAATAATACCAATACTAAGTTTGAAATAGGAGATAGAGTTGTACTGTGCAATGTTGTGAGATGGGAGAAATGTAGTAAAAGGTTATAATAAAGATTATGGCAGAAAATTGTTTACCCTCGTACTGATAAAAAATTTTGTAACCGTGTACTCGTATTGTTCCAGGAAATATTTCCTATGGTGTTCTCGGAGTAACATTAAACTTAAGATGATGTTTGCTAAAAGATTTACCATAGAATGACAGTGTATTTACAGTATTGGCCTATCGCAGAGAATGTGGTGACTGGATTTTTACTTCTTTTTAATATCAGAAGGAAATGGAAAATCAGTATTTAGATACGAGAACATGGAAGATAATGCGTAATAGAACCTTCCTGCCAGTGGTTTAACGTCGCACTAACACACTGAAGACTCTTCGGTGACGTACGTAAGGGAAAAGGTTGGTATTGGTAATGTTGGAGTCATGGCCTTAATTAAGGAACAGCTTCAGCATCTGCCTGGTGCGAAAATAGGAAACCACGGAAAACTATCCTGAAGGCTGCCGTCGATGGGATTCAAACCCACCATCTCCCGAATTCAAGCTCACATCTAGAATAGAAGCATTTGACGTTGCTGCTCAGAATTGTGGAAGATTTTGGAAGTGACTACTGATGTCATTTCTTAATCCTACCTCCTTCGTTTTGATTTTTCTTTTGACCTACTGATCTTGGTCGCGGCTCTTGGTTGGAGAGGCTTACTTGCTAAATTATTCCCTTCTTTTTCAATACGCCATTTCGAAACGCCTTCGGGTAGCCCTAAGTCTCCACGATTTCGATTGTGTTTGTGTCATAAAATGCCAATGTAAGCAATTCTAAGGTTAAACTGCAAGCTAATATACATTCAGTAAATGAAACTCCTGAATTTCTGTTACCAGAAATCCGGGTTTCTGACCTGATTACACCAGGAGCAATATCCATGTTACACATCTTATATAGTCTAGTATTTATTGATGTCATTGTCTCGAGTTTGTAAGTGTGCGGGTGTGTAAGCTACAGTATCCCGGAACTAAACAAATGAAGACAACAGTTCAACGAGTTGTTTTGTTAAATATCACGAAGATTGCTGTTTTCTGAAAATCATACAGGTTTTTAAGAGATAAAACTGCGATTTCCAGCAAGAACATGAGAATAATTCACTTTTCTTACAGGTACAGACAGCTATATCTTATATTTAACACACTCATCAGGGCAAAGTCCAGTGAAGGCCAGAAGATACGGGAAGACTTTCACAGTCTTGTGCCCTTATCGGGAAGGTTGCAGTTTCGTTTCGCTCTACATACGATGGTTTAAGTATGCATGGAGTAAAGCAGAAGATCAGGGAACGTTCACAGTTCATATTACGACAAAAGACTGACTCTTCGAGTGCGGAAGCTGAGAAAACATACGATTAATGAATTATTCTGCTCATTAAAACTTTTAAGGAAAGCGAAAGTTCTGTGCTGTGTACTGTACTTCTTCCGCATTCGAGAAAGACGTAGTGAAATAGAGTACCGGTATATAATAAATTAATAATGGTGAAATAGATTAGTACTATCTGTATATGATAGCTCACTGATTGATACCTATGGTGAATAGTTAGAGCTCTATGAGACTAAATGTTTACAGTTTGATCTTAGGCATAGGAAAATAGGGAAATTCATAACTTGCCGTGCCATTTATATCACCATACAAAATAATAATAAAATAAAAAACAAATATCATGGTCTAAGAGCCTCAAAAGGCTATGGCTTACCAAGCGACCGCCGCTCACCACGAAGACCTGCAGATTATGAAGAGTCGTGTGGTCAGCGCGACGAATCGTCTCGGCCGTTATTCTCGGCTTTCTAGATCGGGGCCACCATCTCGCCGTCAGATAGCTCCTCAATTGTAATCACGTAGGCTGAGTGGACCTCGTACCACCCCGCAGATCAAGGTAAAAATCGCCGATCTGGCAGGGAATCGAACCCGGGACCTTCGGGTATGAAGCAGGCACACTACCCCTACACCGCGGCGCCGGCAATAATAATAATAATAATAATAATAATAATAATAATAATAATAATAACATACATACACAATATATCATCATTATAGACTGTTATGCCTTTCAGCGTTCAGTCTGCAAGCCTCTATTTGCAACTAATGGTGTGGTCTCACTTAGTTCGATACCTCTTATCTTTAAATCATTAGAAACTGAGTCTAACCATCGTCGATTTGGTCTCCCTCTACTTTTCACACACCCTCCATAACAGAGTCCATTACTCTGCTAGGTAACCTTGTAACCGTACAACTGGGTTACAGAATCCATTCTATTATTATTATTATTATTATTATTATTATTATTATTATTATTATTAGCATTATTATTATTATTATTATTATTATTATTATTATTATTATTATTATTATTATTAACCCGATTCATTAGATTTTATATATTCTGTTTCTCATAATATAGACTGTAATAATTAGGTATCACGTATATTATTGTATTTCATCATAGGTTAAGTGAATATGTTTGTAATTATTCTGGATTGTAGTAAGTGAGATTTGTTGGTTTCATATTGTCATGCTGTGGCTTGTAACTTTGGCTAGATGAGCTGGCATAGTATTTTGCAATCGAGGCTATGTTTAACTGTGCAAGGAGATTTCCCGGTGACGCATTCGGCATAGTCATTCTCGGACCGCTTGGGTACGCTTAGACGACACATGACTGATGACATCAGTGCGTGGACACGTGATTGCGACCAAGTGTCATTATTCGCCAGCTACTGTATGTGGAAGTGGAAGGGATGAACAGTGAGTGGGGAGATGAGTCGTCATCGCGAGGAGATATAAGATGATATCAATCAGTTGACGGTACTCAGTTCATAAGCAGTTCATATCGTGCAGATCATATGTAACAGTCAGAAGTATCAAATGGAAGAAGTGGTCTTAGTGTGATGGTCAGAGCTAAGAGTTGTGTTTGAAGAGGTAATCATCGAGGAAGTCTACAAGTGGTGGTTGTATCCGAGCAGAGACGGGTACTATGCTGATAAAGAAACATCATCTTCTTGTGAGGATGGACTTCACAAGATGTTTCAATAATATTTTCCAATTATTTAAAATATATTGAGTGGACGTAATTACATTGGAGCTCCCTACACGCGTACATGGTATGTAGGCCAACTCCTTGTTATATAAGAAGATTACAACAGACGGCTCCCGACTTCAGCTCACAGGTTTTCCCAAGAATTTCAAGTTCAACAGCGGTGTATGCAGACAACAGGTAATTAAAGCATCAGACATGTTATGCATTCATAACATGAAGAAGAGTGTAATCAGCGGCGATATCACATCTCACTTCAAGTTCATGCCAATAGCTTTTTTTGTTTAGATTAAATTTTCCTTTTCTTTGTACCGCAAATCTCACGATATATTTCTTTTGTTAAATTAAAAGACGTAAATGATTGTTCATTGTGACGTAAATTTAGTCATAAACTCAGTTTTATTTTTAATTATAATAAGTGATTCCAGTTCCATGTACAATCCTCAATTGTGGAAATGAAACAGTAATTTAATATTGTCCTGATCCATATCCCTGTATATTGCCAGATATGTGAGTTTATCACCTCACGCCTTGAGATAATTGATATAAGAGGTATGCTCTACCGAATTTTGTTGTTTTTCTTAAAAAAGCAACTGGCGCTCAAACAAATGTTATGTATATTGTGTGAAGGAGATGTAAGTATAAGAGTAGTGGTTGGAATAGCCACAACCTATCCTCCTCCATTTGCCTCACATGACCTTACCACCGATGCCGGTTTATGCGTACAGATTCATCCATCGAGTTCATTTCTAAATTAGCCTTTATCTCCTCAATCCGAGTACCCTCCTGCCATTGTTCCCACCTGTTTGTACCAGCAAACATTCTCGCTACTTTCATATCTGGTACTTCTAACTTATGAATAAGACACCCTGAGTCCATCCAGCTTTCGCTCCCGTAAAGCAAAGTAGGCCTGAACGCAGACCGATAAGATAGTTTCGTCCGGGAGCTGAGTTCCTACTTACAGAATACTGTTGTTCGCAACTGCGAGCTCACTGCATTAGTTTTACTGCACCTTGATTCAATCTCACTTACTATATTTCCACCCTGGAAGAACACACGATCTAAATACTTGAAATTATCTACCTGTTCCAACTTTGAATCACCAATCTGACATTCAATTCTGTTGGATTTCTTACCTGCTGACATCAATTTAGTCTTCGAAAGGCTAATTTTCATACCATACTGATTGCACCTATTTTCAAGTTCCAAGACATTAGACTGCAGGCTCTCGGCACAATCTGCCATTAAGACCAAGTCGTCAGCATAGGTCAGACTACTTACTACATTTCCACCTAACTGAATCCCTCCCTGCCATTTTATACATTTCAGCAGATGATCCATGTATATTGCGAACAACAAAGGAGAAAGATTACAGCCTCGTCCAACCCCTGTAAGTACCCTGAATCGAGAACTCATTCTACCATCAATTCTCACTGCAGCCCAATTGCAACATAAATGCTTTTGATTGGTTTTAATAATCTAACCTTAATCCCATATTCCTTCAGCATGGCGAACATCTTTTCCCTCCGTATCCTGTCGTATGCTTTCTCTAGATCTTCGAATCATACACATTAACTGTCTATTTCTCTCACACCATTTTCCAACTACCTGGCGCATACTGAAAATCAGAATCCTGACAGTCCCTCTGTGGTCTGAAAACACACTGGTTTTCATCCAGCTTCCTCTAAACCGCTGATCGCACCCTCCCTTCCAAGATGCCAGTAAATACTTTGCCTGGTATACAAATCAATGAGGTACCTCGATATTTGTTGCAATCCTTTCTGTTCCCTGGCTTAGAGATAGGTGCAATTGCTACTTTTGTCCAATCTGAAGGTACCTCACCAACACTCCATGCTAATCTTACTACTCTAGGAAGCCATTTTGTCCCTGCCTTCCCACTACACTTCATCATTTCTAGTCTAATTTCATCTATTCCTGCTGCTTTACGACAATGGAGTTTATTTACCATCCTTTCCACTTCCTCAAGCGTAATTTCACCAACATCATTTCCCTCCTCCCCATGAGTTCGGTTTTTCGCGACACCACCAGGGAGATTCCCTTTCACGTTGAGAAGATTTTCAAAATATTCCTTCCACCAGTCCAGTGATTCCCTGGTATCTATTATGAGTTTACCTGAATTACCCAAGGCACTTCATTTTATTTTACCCTCCCTTCCTAAGATTGTGTATTACTGTCCAGAAGAATTCCCTGCTGCTTGACCTAGCGTTTCCAGCTTATTACCAAAATCGTCCCACGATTTCTTTCTGGACTCAACAACTGTTTGTCTCGTTCTGTTTCTTTAATCTACGTACAATTACCTGGCTACATCAGCCCTTGTTTGGAGCCAGTTCTGATAGGCCTTCTTTTTACGTTTACAAGCTGCTCTCTGTTTACCCCTACCGTCCGATGTGTAGCTTGAAGAATGTGTTCGTAACAGCTAAACCCATACTAGTACAGAAGTCCAGCAAAAGTTTCCCATTCATATTAGCTTCTTATCTTCTCCACATTTACCAATCACCTGTTCGTATCTTTTAGTTCTATTTCCAACTCTCGCATTGAGATCGCCCATTACCACTGTCCTATTCTTGCTGTTGATCCTGACTACGATGTCACTCAATGCTTCATAAAACTTGGCAACTTCATCCTCATCTGCACCCTCACATGGTGAATACACTGAGACAATTCTCATCCTAATTCCTGCAACTGACAAATCTACCCACATCATTTGCCCATCTACGTGGCTAACATAAACTGTGTTGGGTATAATAGTATTCCTAATGAACAGCCCTACCACACACTCTGCCCTTCCCTTATTAACATCCATCAAATACACTTTATAATCTCGTATCTCTTCCTCGTTATCTCCCCTTACCCGAATATCACTTACTCCTAGCACATACAGATGCATCCTCTTTGCTGATTCAGTCAGTTCTACTTTCTTTCTTCCATAAGCCACATTAATATTGATAGCTCCCATCGAATTCCATTTCGTTCGCCAAGTTGTTTCCAAGGAGTCCCTCGCCTGTCAAGTGGGAATGGGACTCCGTTATTCCCATAGGCTTGCTTAAAATGTTCTGAGCTCGGTAAATTCATGAAGCAGAATGCTATCCTACTTACACATAGTCCAAATGAGGACTACTCCTCTAACGGGTTAGGGACCATCGGTGGATTGTATAGTCCTTGTCGCCTGAGCACAAAGAGGGCCATAACTCAGAGTATTTCAGAGATGCCCATTCCTATTCCATAGCAACGGTTATCCCTACTCTCAGCACCACTTACCAGGCCACTCAGCCGTTGCCCATGGTTAACGAACTAGGACGTGACTGCAGTAACTCACACCATGAACCAATAATTTAAATAATAAATAATAATACCAGTCGAAATTAAACTAATGTGGGGGTTCTAGGGAGTAAATACTGTGCCTAGACTAATAGCGTAAAATGGTCTTGTTCCAAAGACTGTCTGCCAGTCTTAAAACTCTTAACCTGCACCCTTTCAGCAACATAACACATCGTGTAAAAGTTTATGAAAATGGCAGACGCACTGCAGGACTCCAACAAATTAATCATCAGTAGCTGTTCGTTTTAAACAGAGATTGTTATGGACATTCTTGTGTAAAGTGGTGTGTGTGGTACTCAATAGGTACTCAGGTACTCAGTACCAATCTTAATATAATAATAATAATAATAATAATAATAATAATAATAATAATAATAATAATGATGATGATGATGATGATAATAATAACATCAATGGCCTACTACCTCTCAGCCTGGCTAATACTTTAATGAAACCTCCGTGAACTTGAGCCTTGAAAAATCATTTACAGTCACGGCAGTCTAAGAGTCATTTACTGTAACTGTTCCATGCGGTGTGCTTTACAATGAGTGGCCAGTTTCTTAGAATACTGTAGTCTTCTTTGTCTTCAGCTGTCTTTTAATCTTCAAGCCATTATTTGCCTCGACAGGTAAGTGTAGCACATATAAGAAACTTCATTTACTGGGTTGTAGGCAAGAAAGTGCTCCATCTGGGAGGTCCGGCCTTCAACTCTTTAGCACAGCTGTCCGGGCATCATGATGTATTCTCTCGCTTGGTAACGCTACAACGAAGACTTCCAGTTCAGAGCCGTCCGCCACGAACTATGCGAATGATGCGCTGGGTTCAACCACTGTCAACATGTCAGTAAACTAAAGGTGCCTACACTTTCTCTGTCAATGGGGGTGGTAGAATACGTCCGCGGTATCTTCTGCTTGTCGTAAGAGTTGACTAAAAGAGGAATCTACACAAGCTCTCAGCTTGGCAGAGTGGATTGGTGGTCACGAAGGCCCACTTCAGTCTAGCATTACTTGCTTTCTTAATTACTTACTTACTTGTGTTAGGCTCCAAACTTTCATGTTTCCTATACAGCGTTCTGACCACCTCTTATTCTCATTCGACCCGCACGGTATTAGGCTGGCAACGCCTAGGACACTTGCCTACTAAACCACCTCACATTTAGGTTATGATGTTAACAGTTATTTGTGTCGCTACTGTTTTCGTGCAATTGTTATGAAGAATGCACCTCAAAATGAGCAAAAATAGATTACTTTATAAGTGAAAAGACAGAGGATGCAATATTACCGGGTAAAATAACAACTCATTGTAAAATAATCACTGACGAATATCTATGTTGGCAGTCCCAATCACAGCACATCGAACACTTCCAAAATGAAACTCTGCCAGATGTTCGTGAATAAGCTAGTAAACACAGGAACACAACAAAAATATTCTCACTCACTAAAATTCAATCAATAACGTCAATGATCTTATGCCATATGACGGTCATGTGTTTACATTCTGCAATCGTCTACTGAAGAAACTAACACTCTGCAGCGGCGGAACATATGAACTAGCCGAAGTCAACTTTTGGTAATTTACTTTACGTCGCACCAACACAGGTGAGTCTTATGGCAACGATGGGATAGGAAAGAGCTAGGGGTTGGAAGGAATCGACTGTGGCGTTAATTAAGGTATAGCCCCAGCATTTGCCTGGTGTGGTGTTGGAAACTACGGAAGACCATCTTCAGGGCTGCCGGCTGTAGGATTCGAACACACTATCCCCCGAATATTCTGAGTCAGCTCACTATATTATTCTATTCGTTATGCAGCAACCATATCTTATTATAAGAATTATACAATTTTAGAGACACCTCCTGAGGTCACTTGTAATAAGAAGAGTCTCATTCCTCCTGGGCGGAACTAGCTACACCATCACTGTGAAACCTCTTTTGGTCTCAACATGCTCTGCCAATAACATCGAAAAGAAGTACGATTTGTTCACATGGGGCATATCCCATCGAATTGTAGGAAGTGTGTCATAGTGACGATTCCAAAGAAGTCATCTGTTAATATATGTGACCAATATCGCACACTGAGCCTTGTAACCTATGCCTCTAAAATACTCACCAGCATTATCTTGAAACGCATTGAAGGAAAGGTGGAGTTGGCATTGACAGAAGATCAATTTGGATTTGGGAAGGGTAGAGGAACTCGAGAAGCAATCCTAGCTTTAATAATGATTATAGAGAAACGACTACGAAAAGATCTTGATACATTCATTGCTTTCGTAGACCTGGTGAAGGCATTTGCTAAGGCTGAGTGGGATAAACTATTCATGGTGTTGTAAGAACTGGGTGTCAAGTACAAGCGCAGGAGTATAATTTGGAAATAGTACGAAGACGAGATAGCTATTATACGATGTGGAGATTCCACAACAGAGGCCAACATTAATCAAGGAGTTCGGCAAGGTTGTTCGCTCTCACCAGTTCTTTTTAATGCATACATACAAAAAGCAATAGATGAAGTAAATGATAATTTGCCAATGACTGGAGGTCTCAATATTCAAGGAGAAATAATAACCTTTGCAGATGATATCGCAGTCCTGGCAGAAAACGAAGATGATCTGAATTAGGCCTATACATTAGCAGAAATGGAATTCACCTTAAACAAATATAACATGAAGATCAACAAAGTGAAAACCGAAGTCCTTCTCTGTAGCCGGCAGTATGAACCTCCTCGTTGTACTTTAAATGTAGAACAGTTGACAAATGTACAGGAGTTCACTTATCTCGGTAGCAAAATAACAGCAGATGGAGGAAGTAGAAGAGAAATAGTCAGCTGCATTAACCAAGCCAAAATAGCATTCAACAAAGAAAGGAAAGCACTTTACATGCAAAAACATTATTGTGAGCCTCAGGAAACGTTTTGTGAAGTTATATGTGTGGAGCGTACTGTTGTATGGTAGTAAAACCTGGACTCTTAGCTTGGCTGATTGGAAACGTATATCACAGCCTTTAAATATGGTGCTACAAGAAAATACTGAAAATTCCATGGGTGGACAAAATCACTAATGAAGAAACGCTGAAAAGGATTGGAGACAAGCCAAGTTTATGGAATATGCTTACTCACCGAAGAGACAATTGGATTGGACATATCTTGAGGCATGAACGTCTTCTCCACACAATATTGGAGGGCAGTGTGGAAGGAAAGAACTGTAGAGGTGGACCACGGCTAGGATATATAAAACTCATCATTCACGACAAGGATTGTGATAATTACTTGGACTTGAAGAGACTAGCCACAGACCGGAGTTCATGGAAAGCCGCTACAAACCAGTTTTCGGATTGAACACAACAGAAGAAGAAATACAATTTTAGAGACGTTGGTATTATTTAATTGTGGCTAGCGCCAAACGTATTAATTGCTACACTACCGAGCAAGTGGCTACACGGTTCGGTCCACGTAGCTGCGGAGCTTGCATTCTATTAATATTATTATTGTTATTATTATTATTATTATTATTATTATTATTATTATTATTATTATTATTATTATTATTATTATTATTATTAATCAATCAGTTAATCAGTCTACCTCTCTACCTACTGTATATTCAAGGCAAATTCCCCGACAACCTGTACTGTTAATCGTGTTGGAGCGTTCTACGTTTATAGTCCCCCTAAGTTGCACGGGAGAGTTGGGAGTAAGATGCCTGACTCACACAGATGGTCAGACTAAGTTTATCTGCCAAGTTTCTAAACTTGCGAGATATAGTGTTCGTGACGGGAGTCGAAGGCGGACTGTAACTAACCAAGCGCTGTGTATAATTAGTTGCATACGTCTACGTCTTTCTCTTGTAATTACGATTGAGAATTCGCTTAACTGAGTGTGTAATTTCCTCCACACTGACGTTCCTTGGCCTCCTAGGTCACTGGTAATTAGAAGAGTCTCATTCCTTCTGGGCGAAACTCGCCACACCATCACTGTGCAACCTCCTTTGGTCCCTAAATTCTCTGCCAATAACATCGAAAAGAAGAACGATTTGTTCACAGCTATCAATTGATTAAATGGCAAAGATGGTCGAACATAATCACTCTATCTCTCTCAGCACCAGGTGACTGATACTGGAAGTCTTTACCTTCCAATCCTCCAAGGGCCTTCATGGCCAGTAAGGAGTTGATTTTATTTGTAATTACTCTGACAGGTAAGCTAGGTGTGTATTTGCTATTATTTTAATAATGCTATTAGTTTCACGTCACACTATCCGCTCTTAAGGTCTTCGGAGACTCCAAGGTGCCGGCATTTTGTCAGACAAGATTTGCCGTACGTGCCGGTAAATCTACTTATACAAGGATGGAGTGCACCGCTAGTCTGAGCGGGGACCGAAGCCACCACCTTGGGCTCTGAAACCCATCGCTTCTTTCGCCTGCGCCACTCAACATCGCCGTTAGTACTTGTAACGTCGCACTAACTCGTATAGGTTTCTGGCAACGATGGGATGAAAAATGACTAGGTCTGGGAAGGAATCACCCATGGTCTAAATTAAGGTATTGCCCCAGCGTAAGTCTGGTGTGAAAATAGGAAAGCAGGGAAAACCACCTTCAAGATGGTCAATGAGGTCGAACCCACGATCTGCCGAACGTAAGCTATCTACTACACGACTCCAACCACTCAACCAACTCGTTCGATATCTTTGTCGTAATATAAAACTCTCGATTCACATCCCCAAGCACTGCAGACAACAATTAGTCAATACATCCTTCTACGGGGTTGACGTCAGGAAAGACATCAGGCCGGAAATCCACACGACGTACCGACCTCACGTAACAGGGATTTATAATTCAAGAAGGTTCACAACCATGAATGAAACAAATAAGTATGTGGGAAATGAAAATGATATTTTAATTATTGAAGAATCGTCGTAAAATACGTAACTCTGTCAGTTTAAGTTTCAAGAATTTTTATAGAGGATATAAACGAGAAATGACATCAGAGTGACATTGTCAGGTCTTCTTATCAAGACGTTCATGGTTTGAATCCCAGGCAAAGCAGGCAGGTCTTTTGAAAGTCATAACCCGGTTATTAACATTTCTTGTGAAACTTGAAATCCAGCAACCGTACGTAAGAATATGAGCTTGCTATTTGCTTAAAGGGTATAAAGGGTAAATAAGCACTTATTCTTCCTGGCTTTCTTCCAGGTGTGATCTGGATTGATTGGCATTTGATCTAATAGGGCTAATGCTTTCCTGACGTCAACTCTATCTGGAGGAATGTATTGCGTGTTTCTGTGGCGGGTAGTAGCGTAGTGTGTTGTGTGTGAATGAAGAGAAATGTATTAAGACAAGCATAGACACTCAGTCCCTAAGCCAAGTGAATTTACCAAACGCAGTAAAATTCCCGACTCGGGAAAGAACTGAACCCGAGGTCCTCTGAACTGAAGACCAGTACGCTGACCATTCTACCAAGAACCTGAACAAAGGGAAAATAAATGCTAACATGTTATCATCGTCAGTCTGTTCAGTCATCAACCCAGGAATTGCCTGCCTCTTATTCGGAGGCCTCGGGCCAAGTTAGGGCTGATCTGAGTGCTAGTTCGAGGTCAACTTGTGATTACAGTTGAGGAGCTATCTGACGGTAAGATAGCGGTTCCAGTTTAAATAGAATAAGGGCGAGAGGATTCGTCGTGTTGACCAGGGGTCGCCTGTTAATCTGCAGGCATCTGAGCTGAATAGCGGTCACTTGGTAGACTGAGACCCATCACGGCTGCCATGACCTGGGGTTTCTTTGGGTTTGAAGGTTATATGAAGACGCTGTATTGTAGGCAAGATCGAGAGTGAAATAATTTGCCATTGCTCTATTCACTGAGCCAGAAAATGTTATTTCTATTGTTTTCCACAGAATCAGGATGCACTATTTGTCGTTTGAATGCCACTACTTAGGTAGCTTACACATTGTCACAGTAAATAAGGTCCGCCTCTGTGGTGTAGTGGTTAATGTGATTAGCTGCCACCCCAGTAGGCTCGGGTTCGATTCCCGGCTCTGCCACGAAATTTGAAAAGTGGTATGAGGGCTGGAACGGGGTCCACTCAGCCTCGGGAGGTCAACTGAGTAGAGGTGGGTTCGATTCCCACCTCAGTCATTCTGGAAGTGGTATTCCGTGGTTTCCCACTTCTCCTCAAGGCAAATGCCGGAATGATACCTAACTTAACGCCACGACCGCTTCCTTCTCACTTCCTTGTCTATCCCTTCCAATCTTCCCATCCCCGCTCAAGGCCCCGTTCAGTATAGCAGGTGAGGCCGTTTGGGCGAGGTACTGATCATCCTCCCCAGTTGTATCCCCCAACCCAGAGGCTGAAACTCCAGGACACTGCCCTTGAGGTGGTAGAGGTGGGATCCCTCGCTGAGGCCGAGGGAAAAACCGAACCTGGAGGGTAAAGAGATAAAGAAGAAGAAAAAAATGAGACGGAATTCAGATGAGACACGTACAAAAATATAGCAGGAATATAGCTAACTTTACACATCACCTGCAACATGGTAAACCGGCTGCGACTATATTTTTATTTCCTATCGCCAATTGCCGTTGACAAAAATTATCAACATTTAACTATTTCTGAGAGATCATGAACTAGATGTTTTAGCAGTAAGACTATTTTAATAACTTCGTTGTCCGACTCGTTGGTTTAATGGTCAGCGTACTGGCCTTCGTTTCAGAGGGTCCCGGGTTCGATTCCAGGCCGGGTAGGGGATTTTAACTTTCATTGGCTAATTCCAATGGCCCGGGGCTGTGTGTTTGAGCTGTCCCCAATATCCCTGAAACTCACACACCACACATAACACTATCTGCCACCACAATAACACGCAGTTACCTATAAATGGTGGATGCCGCCCACTCTCATCGGAAGGTCTGCCTTACAGAGGTTGCACTCTGCTAGAAATAGCCATACGAAATTATCATTATAAGTTAATTGAATAGCACTCTCTTTCTGCAGCATTTCTACTAATCACTAAGGAGATATATGGATTAGGTGTATTTATGAATTATGTTGCCGGGCTGAGTGGCTTAGAAGGTTAAGGCGCTGGCCTTCTGACCGCAACATGGCGAGTTCGATCCTGGCTAAGTCCGGTGGTATTTGAAAGTGCTCAAATACGTCAGCCCCGTGTCGGTAGATTAACTGGCACGTGATAGAACGCCTGTGGCACTAAATTCCGGCACCTCAGCGTCTCCAAACACCGTAACAAGTAGTTAGTGGGACGTAAAGCAAATAACATTATCATTATTATTATTATTATTACTATTATTATTATTATTGAATTATGTTAAATATACTGTGAAAAAATTGTTATATTACTTTCGAGCTGACAAAATGGTAGTTATTATTTTTGCGAAGATCTACTTCCATTCTCCTTGTCATCTCATCCTCTCCGATTAATTTGGGCTTTGATCATGGTGACGTCGGTAGTCGCTGGTGTAAGTTTGTCTGGAAATTTACGTTAATTTAAAAGTGCGAAAATGTACATTAAAATGTAGTAAATATCAGTGAATTATGTAATTAAGTATGTAATATTCATAAAATGTGTAATTAAATATGTAATATTAATAAAGTGTGTAATAATATTAATGCACTCAGTTAACAAAATATGTTCGTATATTCCTTCTATTATGGCTTATGGTTATGCTATGGGACAATGAAACTTTTTTAAACACTTCCAATTTTATGACTAAGTCATCGTTGTTACTTTAGATAATTTATTTAGCCTACTATTTTCTAATTTTGACAGTATTAAATAATCAAATTAAACGCATAATAGCAACATTTCAAGTATTCAATAGTGCATTATGTAACAAGCCTATAATGGCAATAATTAATACAGGATCATGTTTATAAAACGAGCGAGGCGAGTTTTATAATTTCCATACGAGTGTCTTAATTACCATTTTAGGCGAGTTTCATACGACTGTTTATGCTGGACGATAAATACGAGTATAACTCTATTTTTTAAATATCCATAAATTTCTGTCGAGATGTCGCTTGACAGTTGAGTTTACTGAACAGAGCGCAGAGCGCTTGCGCTGGGTTATTGATTTTCCGTGAGTGGATCAGAGACCTTGACAATGTCATATGTTTTCAAATCTTTGATAGAAGGTTATCATAACGTAGCTTTATTTCAAATACAAATTGTTTATTGCACAGTTGGTGAAGTGAATTTGCGGGAATGTGCCGCGTGGTTGTGGAATGTTGGAAGTGGAAGGTGCATTGATGTTAATATGTGTGTCCGACATGTTTGATTTGGAAACAAGTGCGAAGCTAGTGCGTTGAGCGCAGGTGCGATGCTATCCTCACCTAACTGGTCAAACAGTTGTATCATAATGAAAATCTGAACTCTGATTGATGGAGAACCTGTATCATAATGAAACTTGAACTCTAATGAGTCTCATTAAGATTCAGTTTTCTGGCTATAATATTTATATTTCGGCACTGTCGTGCATAAAATATGTTAAGTACCGTAAATCGCGGAGTATATTACACAATGTATTTTTGTAGCTAATTTGTTGTTGCCTTCATGCCCTGAAAATTAATTTTTAAAAATGTTACTCAATAAAATTAATATAGAAACTGTCTTTAAACTCCTATTAAAAACACAAAGAGTACGATAAATTTTTTATCATGATGCGCAGTGTATCATCAGGTGCTTCTCCGTGTTTTCCATTGTGATGTTTTGGCGCTGAACCGTAAAATTCTCTTCTAAACTAAGGACCGTTCGTCATCGCAGGAAGTCAACTGTGAATATTTTAAAAGAAAAAATTAGTTGGGTGAAATATCATCCTGGGGACTCTTCTTGTTCACCATGAATGTCTTGCAAATAGATAAAGAGCTTGACAAACCTGGATTATGTTTCAAGACTGCATGGAGTTTGTTAGGAACTTCGACCAATGAAAGGCATCCCAGATTCTGAGAAAGGGTTAGAGCTGTTTTATGCAGTTGAGGCACTCGGACGTAAACCCGGCAGAGGTAGTCGGATTTTTGAAGGGCGGAAAAAAGTCCATTCGACACTCCATGTCGTACGATGTCGGCATGTAAAAGATCTCTGGTGATACATTTGGTATTTACCCGACAAAATTAATTAAATCTCAGCCATAGACGCCCAAGAGAGATCCGGTTTACTCTAGGTCCGCTAGATGGCAGACAGAGTAAACCGGAACGTCGAAATTGACGAGCAGACAGTCAGATGGCGTCAAATCGAAATGTCTGCAAACGGTAGCTGAGGCCATACGATTATTATTATTACTCGGACGTAACTATATTTCACAGACAATGTGTTAGAAATCTCAATTCTAAACAAATTTTAAAGCCAACTTTAGCAATTGAAATATATTTTATATGAAATGGAATCGGCCAATTATTTTACTATAATCTGAAAAATAAACACGCTGACACAATTTTTATTTTTGGATAATTGCGTAGATATGCACAAAAATATTACATTCTTCACATGTGAAAATATGTAATATTACTGAGAATATGTAAAGTGAAACACAGGTATAACCATATCAGAATCTAAATTCGCAGAAATATTTCATTTTCAGTCGTCTACAAGAAAAGGAATGGAATATGAAATTACATAGAATCCGGACCCTGTTGATAACAAGCAATAGCCGGCATGGGAGGTCGAGGTTCGTAGGTTTAATCCTAGCCGAGCTCCGCGGATGATTGAAGGCAGGAAAATTGCTAACAAATATCACTGAAATATCAAATATCACACACTTAATGTTAATTTGAAAAAATGTATCTCGTCATTCTAACGCACCGAAATAAAGGTTTCAGTCAGTTATTAACAAGGGCTTTCGTCAGTAATTTCACGTAGTAATTATTAGCTTGGTGCAACCCTTGCAAGGCAGACCTCCTGGTGAAGGCGGTCTTCGTCTGTTGTGTATAGGTAATTGTATGTTAGAAAGGGTTAGTGGTGTTTGTGAGTTGCAAGAATGTTGGTCGACAATACAAGCACCCAATCCCCAAGATAAGGCAATTAAACATTTACGATAAAATCCCGGGAATCGAAACCTAAAGCCAAGACGTCAGCCATATAACCGAACAGATAGTTAACACTGAAGTGTGTCGTATTAGCGCTAATAGAACGTACAAATAGATGCGCTATTCGCCAACTTAACGACACATTTCATTGCCCTATGTATAGATTAGTAGTAACCGTAGCAGTAGCAAACCAAGCTCTTAGTTTTACGACACTGTCGATGACATGGCCGTATTTAGGAGATCTCTAGTTTTACATGGAAACCAAACCACGAGACGTGACTTTTCATATCCAAAATTTCACGTGTATTGACCGGAAATTGAACCTTAGCCGCCTTGGAGAGAACCCAGTGATAATGTCATTCGCTTACCATTATTATTATTATTATTATTATTATTATTATTATTATTATTATTATTATTATTATTATTATTATTTGTGGTACTGTGTTGACTGACATAGTGTATAACTGTAATAATATGGGTCATCTTCGTGGTGGACGAGTAGTGTCCCTGCGTTTTACTCAGTGGCCTCGTGTTCATTTTCCGGAACGTTCAAGGATGCTAATCCTGTACTGAGTACTGGAATGGGGTTTAGTCAGCTCGGCGAGTCTGAGGAAGTGCTGTTATGAGAAACAATGCATGTCAAGTACAGGGTGACCCAAAAGTCCGGTGATATTTGGCGAAGCAATACTTCACGGAATATTGAAGGTAGAAAGGTAATAATTGTCACATATGATTGGAATGACATGGGATTTTATTGACACTAAAATAAAGTACAGTAAAGCTTCATTAACAGTGCCTTTTCTGGCATCTGACGCCCTTGATCACGACAGCACCTTTCATACGGTACACGGATCTCATGTGGCATCACTGACGTTTTGCTGTCCAGCGCCATCTGTTTGCCTGTTTGTGCACTCAATGTTGGTGTCAATAAAACCGCATGTCACGTCAAGCATGTGTGGCCATTTGTACCTGACGTGTTGCTGTCCAGCGTCATCTATTGGTGATTTTGTGCAATTTATTTTGGTATCAATAAAACTCCAAATTACGCCAATCATGTGTGCCGTTTACTTCGCCTCTATCTCCAATATTGCGTGAAGTATTGCCTCGTCAATTGTTAACGGACTTTTCGGTCACCTTATATATGACTGAAGTTGTCATTACCCTGACCACATGTCTCCAACATCTGCGGGCTATGTTCCTGGACAGTAATCGTCTTGGAAGGGCAATGACCTTAATGGGCTATATGTGCTACAGGCTTGTTTATTTATAATTGTGTGGATTTGAAAGTAAGTTATGTGCTTTCGGGACTTGAAACAATGTCCCAGACTAATATTTTTTATTCCGGAGTATAAATGCGAAGTCGCACTGAGAAAAGTTTGTGAAAGTCATTGTGCTCTGGAATCCAATCAGTGAACAATCTGTGAACAATCTTAATGGACTCGGGGATGAAGGTGATAGTTCAACAACTCCTGGCATTTCATAGACTGTACAACTTCAGAGAACTTTTTAATCATCAAGTTTTGCTCCTTTCATTTATTTAAGTTTTATATTTATGAACTATCTGGTTGTTTAATGCTCTTAATAAATTACATGTCTTGACAGAATCGGAACGTCAGCTCACATAGGTCATTATATGAAATTATTTGTAAAGCTTTGTATTTTTTATAAATCGGAACGTTTCAATACGATAATTGTCAGGAATTAATTAGAAAATTGCCTGACACGAAGACATTAACGCGACTTAATTTACTGTTAACTGACATGAGCTAAAAAATGATTTCGTTTCTTCATGAACACACAGTTAATTAAATATCAGGCCTATCACGTAAGCTTAACATTTGTCACGGATTACACAGATTATTTATTCTGTAAAGTTTCTTTACTTTTTACCTTCTTTGCCTTGTCCTTGAATCCCTTTAAATTTAAGAACAGCAAGAAGAGGCTTTACCACCTAAATGGCCTTCTTTAAGAGCTTTTACGTTTAAATTTTTCAATGTCATATTTTGTTATTGTTACTTCATATGTTAATAATTCAGTTGAAGATTTTGAGACATTTTTGTTCCCTTGCTTCGCATGGTCAGGAGTTTCACTCAGCCTACAACAGAAATGAGTATCAGGTTAACGCTTGAGGACAAAGGCTCCGAGTATACAGCTATCTACTGTATTGCACCGAGTGCAGGTGTTCTATTAGCTGGAGCATTTTCATAGAGTGAATCTGAGATCTGGTAGCACTGTTAACTAGATTGTTGAACGAGTGCTGGCGCATACAGTGCGAACCTGACTATTGGTGGAAAGATACCCAAGAAAGGAAATTTCACTTACTGCAATAACTGGTGAGGAATCACCTTTTTTTCGGTGCGAACCTGACGATTGGTAGTAAAGTGTTCTCGAGGGGTCTGCTCAGGCATTTGGAGAAAGCAGTTGATAAACTATTGCCAGAGGTAGAGGCTAGGTTCCGTCATGGCCGCTCATGTCTCGAACAAATATTCAGGCTGCGAGCAATGTATTGAGTTCTAAAAATCAGTTATTCCTAATTTTATCGATTTCATACATCGGGACTCGATGTGGACCATTAGCCTATAAGAAGCTATAGTATCCCAGGCACTTTTATCAACGTCTTCAAAAGCCCCTGTATCATAACAGCCGCTATTGTGTAAGGGCCGATAGTGGGACAACGAACAACTTCATTGATATAGGTGTCAGACCGGGGTATATTTTATCATCTTTTCTATTTCTCCTCACCATCAATTTTGTTATGTGCAAGACTGAATGGACCAAGCGCTGGAATCTGGTGGAAGAACAACAGGCAATTCACTAAACTCGATTATGGCGACGATGTCGCATTTCTGGCGGAAACCAGTACCTCTCTACAAGACGCAACTAAGAGCGTAGAGACCGAAACTGGAAGAGTTAGACTACGTATTAATACTGATTTTAAAAAGTCGTGTTAATTGGTAATATCGCTACTATCACACCGTTCACCGTTGGGCAGGAGTCAGTCCAGCAAGTGATTCAATTCACTTATTAGGTAGCGTCTTATCGCAAGTTGGCAGTCTAGATTCTGCTACAGAATTGGTAAAGCCTCCGCAGTTTTTCAGCGCTTGTGACCCACTTGATCCGTTTTAACGTTCGACAAAGAGACGAAACTCAAGCATTATAAAACACTCGTCATGCCAACAGCGATCTATGCCAGTGAAACATGCTGTGCCATTTCACTGTCACGTAAAGTTCCGTCCGTAGTAAGAACAAAGATGGAGTCTAAACTACCGAATACTAAATATCAAAACGTCTGGCGATACCGCAAGCTAAGGTGACAACATTTACATCAGGCGCTTGTGAAAGGATTAAGATACAGGAGGCAGTGCAAAAAGAACGAAAGGAGAAGATTGTTACGGACAATTATTGAAAAAAGAAACAAATTGGAAGAGAGCTACTTTTCAACTGAATCATATACGGAAAGCAACATCGTTTACTAAATAAAGAGAGTATCAAGAAGAGATTCATCCAGCGGAAACAAGGAGTGGATTTTACTGATAGCTGCGCTGCAGATCATTAATAGAAGATTTTTTATTTCGCTCCACGAAATTTAAATACGTGGAAATCCAAGTACAAGGCTACGACAGGCTTACGTCACCACAACCTTTGCTGACGTATTACTTGATATCGTCAAACCTAAAGAGTTAAAGAAGTGGGATTTCAATAGTAAACTCTAGAAAGAATATCTGAACATAATCTGTTTGTTTCGAACGTCATATTCAATCATTACCCCAGAGTTCTAGTTGTCGATGAAATCAACTCTTTGAAGGAGACAATCTTTCGCTATAAGCAGATAATAACACAGCTTTTCCTATGATGATAAAGTTAATTAAAATTATATGTTATTCTGTTTCAACTAATCCAGAAATGAGCAAGATGTTCTAAGAAGATGAAGGGCTAGACTGCCCGAGTGAGCGCCGTCAGATGATATTGCCTGCCGCAAGATGACCAAGCCCAGAGGAGGCGTATTCGAGCCTTCCCAGTTTACATAGGGGAAATGAAAGGAGGCGTGTCCATATGTCCTGTCACCTGGACATAACCGGCTACAGGAATTGCGGAATTTCAGATAAGTCTTTCTTTTAAACTAATGTATTAATGATTGATGTTCTTTTCTTTGTTCATTACAAGTTTACCGAGTTATTCAGTGTATAAATAATGAGACGACGTAAATAGTGGATTATGAACTGGGTTAGAGGTGGTCAGGTAATCTTCACATTCTAAATGTCAAATCCCTAGATAGGTGGTCAGTCAGTGATAAAAGCCTACGCTCGAAATATGATCCATTTGATGTGAGAAAAGTTGATTGCGCTAACGTGTTGGTAAATGGTGTACCATGTCAAGAGTAAACTCAGGTATGTGTGTGCGATGGTTATAATCAAAGAATGTCAAATTAGACAATCCGTAGGAAATGCTTGCCAGATGAATATGTGTGTATACAATAATTTAGGGTTATGACAGAATCGAGGTCATAATGTTGTGAATAAGTCCACAGGCCATGGTAGAAATAATAGATACTTCGTGAGAGTGAGGAATAAAATATATTAGGTAAATGAAATGTGTTGTATGTTTAACGAGTAGTATAGTAGTTATTTAAAGAGATGTTGATATGAGATTGGTGATTAAGAATGGTGATAGTTATTGTTTCGTTGTGAATACGATCATGGTTATGTAGTGGTGGACTTAATTGTTTCCAAGTTGAGTTTTATGGAATGGTAATGAGTTCATTGTGGTTCCTTTGATTATTTCGTTAGTGAGCAAGCATAAATAGGGTAATATATAATCGGAGTGACACCTGTTGGTTAACCAGTATACCTGAAAGTACCAATAATTTCACGGTTAGGAGGATGAAGTCGAGCATGTTCATACCACCACAGATATTTTTCAATTCTGAATTTATTCTCAATTAAAAGGAATGTAGTATACTTCCTAGGCAAAATCCCATATCACTGATGACTGACTGTAGGTGCATGAGTTATCACCATGTGACAGAATTTTCACACAAAGTAGACCACACTAGCCAATGCGTTTCAGATGGAACTAAGATAGTATCCACTAGAGAATATGATTAAATTGCACTAGTACTCATTTAGAGTAACCAGTATACTCAGGTTAAGAGTAGTATTTAAGATTACAGGTACTATGTTGAATCATTTATTGAACTTATGCATTAATTAAAAAAAGGACTTATCAGTATTCACGCAGCAAAATAAAGAAACATGAGCATTCATACCTCTTAAGATCCAGTACTTGTTATAATACTAGGAAAGGATTCTCCCGAATCAGTCAGAATGTGTATCTGTATCACTATGAACTGAGAGAGAAAAGAATTACCATATTTAAGTAGGCCAATATAGGCTCGAAATAAAAAAGAACAATTAATACGAAGGCTTCAAAATGTAATATAGGAGGATTATGATACCAATTTTTAAGATTTGGTTCTAAACACGAAAGTGCGTCCTGCATATTTAAAAACCACCCTCAGTCTACAGCTTTATATACAGTGTATTATAATGTAAATATTATTTCTCGTTAGATGCATCTGACTTTATTTTAACTTAGTATTTCCAATCTAATATTTTCAATTTAATATTTTTAATCTAGTACTTCCTTTTTAATCTAATATTTTGAACCCAACATTTCTAACCTTATACTCCTAATTTAGCATTTCTGAGCTAAAGGCTTAGTAATATTTAATTTGATAATTTACCTTGCGTACCTTAATGATCTTTCGTTAAATTTCATTCCTGACTTTAGTAAATTTTTCGACCAATCAAGGCTCTAGCACTTGATATATTATAGATACAATATTCTTGTTGAGGAGTATTTTAACTCAAATGATCATTCTATTACTAGGCACGACTGAGGTCAGACATATTGAGCACTAGCGTACTTATGGTGAACTTCACCAACTTCTTAGTCCGATACTGATATTTTTTATTTATTGCTCCTTTCATACTAAAAAAGAAAACAAAGGTATTCTAAGCCAAATAGTGGTAATGGAGGAATTTAATGGAATATTTAGGAATTATACCAAACATTCTGATAGGAGATATATTTTAGGAATTCAAAGCTAATCCCGTCGAGTATGAATATAATATATAGATGAAGCCTGCAAAGTCCTTAATTAGAGTCTAAGGGAGAATAATTCAATGTCCAATACTTGGAATGAAAGGAAGGCATAATAAATATGGTATGTGAACATGAGTTCGTCTTTCAATGTGTATCATAGTACAGCAACCTAGTTTTTAAGTGTGTATGTCGTAACAACTTGATAGTTATAAGGAATTCTAGCCCGTAACGTGTAGGAGATGTCCTTCGACGTGGTTTAGGGATTCCTTAGGTTCAATATGACGTGTTTTTCTCAACATTCGGAACTCATAGCCCGGGTAGATGATTATGTTAACCGTTACGATCGCCAGTTAAGCTAGCTTGGATCTTATGTGTCCTCTCCTGGACGCAGGGACGGCGCAATGCAAAATTACGCAGCATTCAGCACGAAAACTGAACGTATTCCACTTAACAGTACGTCGTGTAGTACGCATAATTTCAGGCGTCACTTGGCGCGACTGTTGGCGGATGCAGAGTAGGTTTCGGCCTTCAAGTGGCCACGGCTGGTCCGTGGTCCGACAGCTCTGCACTCCAACCGAGCAGAGAAGCGGGCGCCCCGGCTCTACCGTGATTCTACGCCTCTGTACTCGGAAGACAGAAAGAGGATGTTCCCCACTGTCGGCTGTCCTGAGAATGGTTTTCCGGTGTTTTTCGTTTTCCTGCACTAAGGCGAATCTCGGGACAGTTCCTAATATAGGCCTCGGCCATCAATCTCCTCACCTTCACCAAACATTGCCTTCACCATTCCAAATCTTCCACCCCGGTCATCCGTATACGTCACCTATCTCCAAAGAGAAAGGTGATGAGTGAAGTACCGACATTGGCGCGCCCTGACGCTCCTCTGTCGGTATGTGTGTGAGTGTGTTCGTCTGTGATTTTTTAGTTCGTTTTAGTAGTTTGGTAAATTTGAGGAGTTTAAATAGTTTTAGGATGTGTGTATAATGTGTTTAATGTTTGTGTTAGGTAACAGGGACTCGATTTGGATGTACGTTACAATGGCTGACACAGTTTAATATGGGATACGGTATGTGGTAGATCTGAGCGGTCACCCATCCTTTACTGACGACGCCCAGTGTTGCTTTAGGGTTTTCAACGGGACTATATCGTGTGTATACTCTGGACATATACTATATCAGTTTCTAAATTTATGTAAGTCCGTGTAAGTTTGTGGGTGTTAGAAGCAGCGTAGTGTTTTCGGCTATCGGCGGTACACCTCGCCTCGGCGGCCTGCTATCGTTCTAGTGCTTCGGAGTTTGAGGATGGAATTATGGGGTTAGCGCTAAAGGCAGGCATGTTGGTGGTTGTGGAAGAAGTGAAGAAATTCATGGCATGGCTTTGGGAAAGAGAGTTTTGAGTTTGGCGGTGTTCTTGGTGATGATGGCAGGGTCTCTACTCACTCCAGCGAGGTAGCCCTGAACGGGGAGGGGAGGGCATGTCTTCGAATACGTAGAAATTATCATCAGTGACACCCAACAATGCTTCAGACCAGGAAAATCGACAACGACAAATCTGTTGGAGTTCACTCATGAACTATCGGCAGTCATAGATGCAGGAAGCCAAGTTGATGTAGTTTCCGCAGACTTTAGAAAAGCATTCGATAAAGTTGATCACGATGTACTTTTAAATACATTCGCTCATTATGGATTCTCTCACGGCTTAATCAAATTATTTGCTATTTGCTTTACGTCGCACCGACACAGTTAGGTCTTATGGCGACAACGGGATAGGAAAGGCCTAGGAGTAGGAAGGAAGCGGCCGTGGCCTTAATTAAGGTACAGCCCCAGCCAAATTATTTGCATCGTGTCCCCTGTTACCTAACACAAACATTAAACACATTATACACACATCCTAAAACTATTTAAACTCCTCAAATTTACCAAACTACTAAAACGAACTAAAAACTCACAGACGAACACACTCACACACATACCGACAGAGGAGCGTCAGGGCGCGCCAATGTCGGTACTTCAATCATCACCGATCTCTTTCGAGATAGGTGACGTATACGGTTGACCAGGGTGGAAGATTTGGAATGGTGAAGGCGATGTGTCTTTTAAAGGATTTGAATCTCAGTATTACAACACACGATATGGTGTCGCACAGGGCTCAAATCTTGGACCATTACTCTTCTTACTACCTATTAATGACCTCCCTAAATGCATACAGTATTCAAACATATTGCTATTCGCAGACGATGTAAAAAAATTTAAAACCATTCGGTCACATGTGGACTGTAGACTTCTTCATAAAGACCTCAGTAGCATTTCACATTTGAGCGTTATTAACAAGTTAGATTACAAGTGTCATGTAATGATATTTTTCAGGAATAAAAACAAAATTATTATTATTATTATTGTTATCGTATAATATTTTGAATACTAATCTGTCATCAATAAATTCTATCAAGGATTTGGTGTGCATTTTGACGCTAAATTGAGGTTCTCTCCACACATAAACGAAGTTGTTGCAGATACAGAATAATATGATTTATTAAGAGATGCACAAGTGACTTCACAAGTCGGCTAGAATATGCATTGATCATTTGGAATCCCAGCTTTAAACTACGTTGTATATCAAAACAAAGTTGAAATGGTGCAAAACAAATTTCTTAGATATCTTACGTACTAAATAACTAATAATTACCCTAAATTTGATTCGTATGATGACTTAGTGAAACAACTTGGCTATAAGTATTTAGCGAAAAGACGAGTATTTGCAGTTCTTCTATTTGTCTACAAATTATTTAACAATCTTATTGGTAGTCCTAACTTGCTCTCTCTGTTCAACTCGCCTGTCCCTTATCCATCTGCACGCCCAAAATATATTACTTTCTACTGCTCTAGATCAAGAACTCAACAACATAGTAATTCACCAGTGTTAAACTCAAAGAAAGTATTTAGTAAATATAGCAATGAGTATAGACTAGATAAACTACGTACACTTCCATAGTTAAACAATGTAAACAAACAACTTAATTTGTTTTCTGTTCTAAGTTAAAATCCCACTTTGCTGGCTCTTATTGTTAAGCTCACCACTTTAGCTCTCCTTCTAGTTTCTAGTTATACCATCTACCTCATAGTCATTATTATCTTCGAAAACATCACTACCATCATGTATAATTACAGTACTAATGCAGCTTTAAAGCCGTTAGTAAATCATTTTAACTGTAATAATTGTAAATACCTTGTGCATATGTAACTGAATATTTGTAATATTACGTTACTGAAGAAAAGTGTATTTTTATTTAATGTATGACTTTATTTTACAAGGACTTTCATAAGAAATAATATCATTTTCATTTGATATTTGTTTTCATCTAATGTAATAGTATATGTATATGCGTTTCACATCATTAGGTTTATACCTGTCTGAAGCACAATAAATAAATAAATAAATAAATAAATAAATAAATAAATAAATAAATAAATAAATAAATAAATAAATAAATAAATAAATAAATAAATAAATAAATAAATAAATAAATAAGTAAATAAATAAATCTTCCTAGACTGAGAGAGGGCGTTACTCTCCTCTAAGAGGCCCGCCGTACTGTTTTAAGGTACGGAATGAAACTTTTTGTAGTTAATTGGTACTACTGAGTCACCGACCGATATTCGAAGAACGTTATGCGATGGGAGCCACCAGCAGGCAGGTTGAAGCCGAGCAGACCACGGAAGTCATGGCGTCAAAACGTTTAAGAAACACCTATGAATAGTTGACAAATGTTTGGACGATAATGAGAACGCCGCTTCAAACAGGACTCTTTGCCGGAAGCTTTGCTGCCTACGTGCTCCGCACGGAAGGAACCAATGATGATGATGATGATGATGAATAGGAGATCGCGTTGGTTATTCTCGTTTTTGTTTTTCTCTTTTTTCATTTTGTTACGGTTTGAGTGGAGCTCTACCGAGACCAAGTTGGTAGATTCAAACCCGACTCAATCCAGTGGCACTTAAAAATGCACAAATACGCTTACCTTGTGTTGGTAAATTTAACGGCACATAAATTAACTCAAGACACAATGTCTACTCCTTTTGGCGTCTCCGCAAAACGTAAAATTGCTTTGAGCATTATTATTATTATTATTATTATTATTATTATTATTATTATTATTATTATTATTATTATTATTATTATTATTATTATTATTATTATTATTATTATTATTCCGGCGGTACACCTCCTCCGTCCAGTTAAACTGCACGCCTTTTATAAGTCCATCTATGTAATTGAATTTGAACTAATATTGTGCAAGATACTTGGGTTTGCAACTGTTAGATGTCTCTACCATTGGCCTAATTGCCCCCTCTGGCGCGATTGAGGACAATTAATTCTTAAGGGAAAGTTGATTTTTACTATTGGCTAACCTTAGTTTTGAAGATTGTTTTGTTCTTGTCTCAAGGTTGTCAACACTTCTGCCCCCTCAATGTCCCGTATCTTATCAACCAATCAGAAATATTGTGATTATTTTCTCTAGCCAATTAAAATTGAGGATGTGTACAGGCATTCAACATATCTGTAAAGAATTCTGGAAACTTCCCCTCGAAACACTATAAACGCTGGGCACTTTAGGGCTGTATGGTGATCTTCATCGCTCCAGTTTATTGTGTGCGGCGTGTACTAAGGGAGTAGGGGGTCACGGGTGGCGTTCTGAAGGCCCAGCGAGCACAATATTTTCGGAAATTCGTAATATGTGATAGCTCCAGGCAGATAGCTCGAGGATAAATTTTCAAACTTCTTCTATTTATGTAAAGTTCTGATTTCATGGTTTAAATGTAGATTTTCGGCAACTCTGAGGACTCTGTTCGAGTCCCTGGTGGGAAACATGTAAACTAAGGGAACAAAGAGATTACCCTCTGTTGATTCCGATTCAACTTGGTATGGGGTGACTAAAATTTTCTGAATCTCTAAATTCTTAACACTTTTGGCATTTAACATTTCTCGTTTACTCGCCCCTCTATAGAATAGGCTTAGCCTCTGTAACTTCCGGCCATTAGCCCACTTAGGGTTTTAAGAGTTTTCTAGAAGGAGTGCAGGGATTTTTACCTCCTTGTATTTTGTTTTTGACCGGTCATAATCAACCTTTTCCTTTTCATATTAAGGCCAGTAGTATGGGCAATCACGCCCCTGTTTTATCAAACAATAGATTGTAGTGTGAAGTTCCTTTTGGAACACGTGAATTATAAAACTATTGAGCAGACGGTGAGCCCAAACCAGGGCTAAGTGATTGTATGAGAATTGTCAGGTTAACCTTGTGATGTAAGAATGTATGCCTCTGAGAGGCTGGACTGAATTAACTTTGGAGCTCAGACTCCTAGACTATATAAGTGAGTGGAGCAAAGATGCTCTTATATGTTAGTCTACCTGTTCAGAGTTATAATGCTCATTCTTTGTATGTTATCGTCTTGATAATTCTTTCAAGTTTTGATACCTGATATTCGGACTTATAGTCCACTGTTGTTGCGAGAGCCAACTAGCTCATTTAGATTTTCTTTATTTTTATTTGTTCCAAATTGTCTATCTATCAAATTTTAAGGAAAAAAAGAAAGGAAAGAAATAAAATTTCAAAATTAGTGCATTAACTTATGCTGTGGTCAATTACATGTCCGCCCACTCACCCTAGCACCTACTTACACCTCTGTGATCCACGATAAATCCCGTAATTATTATTATTATTATTATTATTATTATTATTATTATTATTATTATTATTATTATTATTATTATTATTATTATTATTATTATTATTATTGTTCCGGGGGCATTTGTGGATCGCAGAGGTGAAAGAAGGTGCCGGGGTGAATGGGTCTAACTACAATGTCAAAATTAATTAAAACTTAAACTGAAGGTTATATTTTCAAAATTCAAACTTTCACAATTTACAGGTACAAGTAGCCAAAATTAAACAGGTCTAGGAACGACAAAATTGGTGGTATAAACAAATCGTGGGCTTCAAGCCCTCGCTTAACTTTTCCTGAGCTCCTAGCTCAAATTTACAAAAGAGCACAAATTTTATACGAGGGCAGATCTCCTCTAATACATGGAGCACTTGCTCCGTAAATTACAATATCAAGCCTCCCAGAGACACTTTTACAAAACTTGAAAAAAGAGCTAACGTGCTCTCCGTTTTCCAAGCCTACTCAAGGCAACATAACATGAAAATCTAATAATCACTGGCCTTGCAAGGCACTATTTACAAATAGAAATCTTATTACACAGAGGTATCTAATACCCAACCTACAGGGCCTTAGTGAAAAAGAGCAGGTTAAATAAATGGCCCGAGTACAATTTGAATGGAGTCGAAGACTGAGCTCCAAAAATGTAAAACCTATAAGGCGCTTGGCCGACGAAACAGGGGCAATTCCCAAACTACTGAGGTTGCTCGGATGGAAATAACTTTAATACATTACAGAAACGAAGGATTACAAAAACGTGGCACCTCAAACCAAAATGAAGGGGAGCTCGAGAGGGTACTTCACTCTCTATCCCCGATTTACAATTAAAGATTTTATGAGGTTTTTACATTAGCCGAGAGAAGTTACATTTTTAGAAAAGAAGGTGACATGGTTAATGATTTCGGACCTTTCCCTCGGGTTAAACTGCGGAGCTAGCAAGAAAGAAAGAAAGAAAGATGTTATGTGGCCATTACCTTGTAGAAGTTCTAGCTGCTGACGAAGAGGCCTCCCGCCTCCTGCTTGACACACACACACTCAGTAAGATGACGATCACTTGGCCAAGAGACGTGAAAATCCGCAGTTTATAAACCCTCAAGGAAGGTTCGAGATCATTCATGAATAATCAAAACACACCCACAGAATTTTATTGGTTGAGTTCATAAGTGACACTCAGAATCGGAGAAGAAGCATGTGATAGGTGGAAAATTAATTACAGAAATTTTTGATTGGTTGGATTGAAAACTGGGGGAAAGAAAAGATAAACATTGCCAACCCAAGAATTGCAGCCAGTCCCTCCTATGAATGGTCTGAGAATGTTGCTCATAGGGTCGGTTGGTGTATGCATTTCAGTGGGCTTGGCAGACTGATATGTAATAGCAACTCTGGCTCGGTGAGGAAAGCAACAGGAAACTACCTTACTCCTCATTTCCCTAGTACGCCTCTTCAGTGATGCCTAGACCATCCATGACAGCTGATGGCAGAGCTGTTGAGGATCCCACCAGCGGCATCGCTGACGGACTGAACATACAACCCAAAAACAAATAAACATCAATTAGAAAAAAACTTATGAATACAAAACTTCTTTAAATCAAAAGTTCTTTCGCTTCGCACCAGGATGCATGATCATAGTTTTTAGTAGTGACATCTGTGGAAGAATGTCCAAACTTCTTGATGAATGGCAAATAAAGCAAGTAGAAATACAGTCAGTTCAGGAAACTTCACAACAACAAAATGATATCATATTTTAGTGGTGACATCTTCTGAGTAAATTTCTAAGTTGGTGTCGTTTCATTTTCACGGTTTCTCCAGTAGAGGAGTTCTTTTAGGCGCTAGATTTAAATGCGCGGCGTTGGGGTGTACCTCCCGGTACAATTATTATTATTATAGCTCTCTCTCTGTGGATCAGTGGAAGAACGTCTGCCTCAGGATACCAAGATCGCAGGTTCAAACCCGACAGAAATGGTCAGAATTTTGAAAGACGGCAACATGTCCACTCGGCATTCCATGAAGAATGATGTCGGCGTGAAAATGATCTCTGGTGACATAATTGGTATTCACTTGACAGAATGATATAAATCTCAACCATGGACTACCGAACAGAGATCCGATTCTCTGCCATCTGTTAGAGTAAAACAGAACATTGAAACTCACATGCAGGAAGCCTACACGAAACTATTATTTATTTTACTGTCACTGTCTCTTGGTGTTCTCGAGATGACTCACCAGAGGTCTTTCATCCTGCAGTAATACTTTTCAAGTAATATTATTAGTTTCTTGCTTAACGATACGGGCTATTTTGCGTAAAACGGAAATATAAAGGTATTCGTAGAATTCCTAAATTGGTGTTATAGGTGAGTTTCCGTCAGCAGATATGCATGAAGCAGCCTCACCGTGGGGAATCCCACAAGGTTCCAATTATCCTGGCGGCAGGTCCTACACCTGGTACTGTCACATGACCTTAACATCTGATTGAGCCTATTAATAGAGGGCATATTGCGGGTAAACTTATCATAACAGCAATCATCTAGGTAATTGCTTGTGCTAACTATTCTGGCCAGCTATTAATTAATCTACGGTATTTGGAGGTGATGTCAAATACAATTCACGAAGTCAAAAATTACTATTTAAGTGATATATTGTAGGAGGCAAACCACAAAACATCGACTTAAGACCTGGAGTGGAATGGCAAAATTAATTTGTTCCATAAGGCCAAGATTGGAATACCATCACGAGTGTTCTTTTTCATTTTTTCACAATAGGCTTTACGTCGCACCGACACACATATGTTTTATGGCGACGATGGGATAGGAAAGGGGTAGGAGCGGGAAGGAAGCGGCCGCGGCCTTAATTAAGGTACAGCCCCAAAATTTGCCTGGTGTTTTAATAAATATTGTCGGGTAAACACATTATGCATCGCCAACTTTACACGCATTTGGGGATGGAGATCATACATGATATAGAGGTGGTGAGCAGCCTATGTCTTTTTTTTTGCTAGTGGCTTTACGTCGCACTGACACAGATTCACAGCCGCGCGCCTCTAACCGCACGGCCAACTCGCCCGGTAGCCTATGTCTAGTATGAGGAAGTGTCAAACAGACAAGTACAGTATAACGCATTTAGCAATCATTTTCTAAGCACAATATTTATAACAGAGAAGCATCAAATGTCCAACCTTTGTTCCAGGAGTCAGTTGTTAAGGACTGCCACTCGAAAAACGGTTGAAATCAGCACAACTTATTTATTTATTTATTTATTTATTTATTTATTTATTTATTTATTTATTTATTTATTTATTTATTTATTTATTTATTTATTGTATGGTTATTAGTGCCGGAGTGCCCGAGGACAAGTTCGGCTCGCCTAGTGCTGGTCTTTCTGTTTGATTCCCATAGGCGACCTGCGCGCTTGGATGTGGGATGATGATGGTAGGAAGAGTGTGAAACCCTGTGTCGGCACGTAGCCTACTCCTGTGGAATAACACCAAGAGGTCTGCTCAAAGCTTTAAGTCCCCATCCGATGGACGAATCACCATCAACAGCGCCATATGCCCTCACTCCATATGAACACTGCGGAGAGGTTTGGAACTGAATACAGACTTTTGGAACGTAATCTAGCTTTCAGAAATTGTATACTACCACCACGTCTCCTACCCAGCCAGCCAACATTCTGATCGTGAACATTTTTTCGACGAACGAGACTCGAACCACAGACCACATAGACTTCACGCCTTAACGATCATGGCCACGAGACAGGTAGCAGCGCAGTGAAGTAATTCTATTACCGTCAAAACCAGCGATGAAGTCGGATCATTCCTTATAAAAATAGCAATTCATTAGGTAATGCATGCACTGTTGAAGAGTGTGGAAATGATGACAACCTCCGTAGTCAACAAAATATCTACTCCTAAATGCTAAGATTTCTACGAAAGGAAAAAGTCCCATTAGGGACATTGACTGCCGGACTGTGTGGCTCAGACGGTTGAGGCGCTGGCCTTCTGACCCCAAATTGGCAGGTTCGATCTTGGCTCACTCCAGTGGTATTTGAAGGTGCTCAAATACGTCAGCCTCGTGTCGATAGATTTACTGGCACGTAAAAGAACTCATGTGGGGAAAAATTTGGCACCTCGGCGTTTCCGAAAACCGTCAAAACTAGTTAGTGGGATGTAAAAACAATAACATTATGTTTATTAGGGACCTTGACTGATCAAGACAACTGGTGCCAGCCTGATGGTGTGCACATTGTGGAGTGCTACGTGGTCAGCATCACTATATTCTTAGCCCTATCGCATGGATTGAGTGTTGTTACACCCGATGAAATGTCAATAATATTTAAAAGGAGTATTTACTGTATATTGACAAACGCACACAATGAAATGTAGACAAATGAAAGAAAGTGCTTCCATTAATATCATCATTATTTATGATGCTGTATCCCTACACTTTGATGCTCGGGAATGTTCCAATAACCTGTAAGGACAATGGAAATTACTTAACTGTAACGTTTTGCACTTAGATACAAGTGTCTCGAAAGGCAAAACGAGTTACTGTCACAGCATTTCCGTTCAGAAACTAAGGAAGCTCCCCAGAAGAAAAAAGGACATTCAGAATAGTTTGCAACCGTTGTCCTAGGCAAGGATTGAAATTCCGAAATCAGATTACTCTGCTCTACTCTGAAAGTCAATGAATATGCATTCTAAATATAACACATAGCTCCTCCTGCAAATTAATATTAGCGTGCTGACCTACGGATTACAAGATCTTGGATTTTTGAAAGGGAAAAAATATCGTTATGGAACTCCACGTTATACGATGCTGGCAAGTAAAATCTCTCTGGTGACACGTTTGGTGTTTACATGAAAAATTTAATTAAAAGTTTAGTCATAGTTGGCTCAGCGTGGATCTTTTTCTCTGCCATTTGGTAGAGTAAAATGAAACGTCGAAATTGACACGCAGGCAGGTTAGATGGTGGTAGCCGAGACCATAAAATTATTACATATAGTAAGAGCTAGCTACATAATTCTCTCATTAGAGAATTAAATGCTTCAAATAAACAACGTTAATAATTAAATAAATATACAGTACATAAAATGAGTTCGCAGGATATATTTAAAGACAGTTCATCCTAATAATAATAATAATAATAATAATAATAATAATAATAATAATAATAATAATAATAATAATAATAATAATTATAATCTAATTGGTGATGGGGAAGTTGATTATGATGATGATGATGATGACGATAGTGATGATGCTAAAATCCTAGTCGTCTAACTGATTATTAGCAATTCTGAAAAAATAAAACAATTTCATAGAGTCTGAATGACGTAAAGTAGGGAGTGAAAGCCAAATGTTTGGAGTGGAGGGGTAGTGAAAGTGGGATAAGTTGCTTGTTGTTTTTCTGAGAACTTTTCTCATAGAGGTATTTTGAAACTCTTTACCTCTGGTATTCCTCTGACTATCTGAGGAGGAAGGTTCTATTCCCGGCTTGTTGTAAATGTGAGGGAGGAGTAGAGATTAGGGAATCGTTCGTGTAGGTAGGATGGGAAGTGTAGTTTAAGAATGTGGTGTACTGGACTACGAGTGTGTGAAGTATACCTCTGTCCTCGAGGCGCAACCAGTTCAGTTCGTCGTACGATTTAGGCACTTGATCCGGGTATTTTAAGTTACAGATAAGCCCAACACAGACATTTTAAATGCGTTGTAGCTTCAAAGTAATTTCCATACTGATATCTTGGTAAAGAACGTTACAATAATCAAATTTTGGTAAAATAAGTACCACAGCTAGTATTTTCTTTAATTTGAATGGGAATGTAAACTCGAAGTGACATACTATAGTCTTCTCTATAGATTGTTAAACCTTTCAACGTTCAGTCTATTATAAGCCTCTGTGAATCAACTGGGTGCTCCCACAATCCTTTATTTGCGACTAGCTCTGTGACCTCGTTTAGTTTCACACCACTTTTCTTTAAAGCTTTAAGAAACCAAGTCTAACCATCGTCGCCTTCGTCTCTCTCCACGTCTCTACTTCTCTTACCGTCCATGAGAAAGGCCATTATTCTGCTCGGTAACCCATCCTCCTCCATTCACCCCACATTACTCCACCACTCAAGTCGCTCTTTCGTACAGTTTTATCTATCGACTTTTTCCTATCTTAGCTTTTATCTCGTCATTTCGATTGCCTATATTCCATGGTTTCTAAGTGTTTGCACCAGCAATCATCTCACTTCCTTCAAATCTGCTACTTCTAAATTATGAATAAGGCATCCTGAATCCACCCAGGTTTCATTCCCGTACAGCAAAGTCGGCTTGAAAATAGACCGATCTAAAGAACATTTCGTCCGAAAACTCACTTTTTTCCTACAGAATATCGTCGATCGTAACTGCGAACTCACTGCGTTAGCTTTTTTGTACCTTGATTCTATTCACTACACTGCCATCCTAGGGGAATACACATCCTAAATACTTTAAATGATCTCCTTGTCCCAGTTTCATATTTCTTTGGTTTGTTCCCATCTGACATACTTTAGTCTTGAAAAGTAACAACCGTACCGGGCGAGTTGGCCGTACCCTTAGGGACGCGCAGCTGTGAGTTTGCATGAGGGCGATAGTGGGTTCGAACTACACTGCCGGCAACCCTGAAGATGGTTAACCGTGGTTTCCCATGGCAAATGCTGGGGCTGTACTATATTTTTTTATTTCTTTCTTTTTTTTTTTTTTTTTTTTTTGCTTTTTGCTTTTTGCTTTACGTCGCACCGACACAGATATGTCTTATGGCGACGATGATATAGGAAAGGCTTAGGAAGTGGAAGGAGGCGGCCGTGGCCTTAATTAAGGTACAGCCCCGGCATTTGCCTGGTGTGAAAATGGGAAACCACAGAAAACCGTCTTCAGGGCTGCCGACAGTGGGGCTCGAACCCACTATCTCCCGATTACTGGATACTGGCCGCACTTAAGCGACTACAGCTATCGAGCTCAGTTGTAGCTACTACAATTAAGGCCACGCCTGTTTCCTTTCCACTCCTAGGTATTTCCTATGCCACTGTCGCCATAAGACCTGTCTGTGTCGGTGCGACGTACAGCAAATTGTAAAAAAAATGTAATCTCCATAGTGTAACGGTTAGCGCTATTAACTGCCTTCTTCTTAGACCTAAAATGAAAGTTTGACAAAAGAGCTGGTAAGTGGTTAAAAATGTAGCTGCATATAGCTAACCTCCATCGGGTGTGTGACTAGCTGCACCTTCCCCAGGACGAGGACATGAATTGGTCATCCATGGGCATCAACTGCACCAGGCATCTCTGGAGGTCACACATCATATTACAGTCTTGGTAATGCTAATTTGCATATCATATTTGATACACACTTTTTCAAGTTCGAAGATATTATACTGCAAGCTTCTAGCACAATCTGTCATTAAGACCAAGTCGTCAGCATAGGCCAAACTGCTTACAATATTCCCACCCAACTGAATCCCTCCCTGCCATTTTTTATCTTTCAGTAAATGATCCATATATACTGTGAACAAAAGTGAATTAATACAGCTTTGTTTATCCCCTGTATGTACTTTGAACAAGAATTCATTTTACTATCAATTCTAATTGCGGCCCGATTGTGAAAATAAATACATTTGATTACCTGTAATATTTTACCCTTAGTCCCCTAATCCTCCAGTATAGCGAACAATTTTCCCATTGGTACTCTGTCATATGCCTTCTCTAGAGCTACGAAACGTAAACAAAACTGTCTATTCCTGTCATAGCATTTTTAGGTTACTTGACTCATACTGAACAAACCGTTTATAAGCCATGATTATTATTATTATTATTATTATTATTATTATTATTTTCTTCTTCTTGCGTTCCGGCCTTCTAAGGACCACGTTACAATTTCAATTGTTCCTCCTTAGTTGTTCTTTCCTTTTCTTCCAGTATTCTTTCATTGTTTTACTGTGTTTCTTTTTCCTGCCTTCAGTCCACTTTGTGCCTGTTTTCTCTTCCTTCCTCCCTTGGAATCCTTCCATTTGTAAGACTTTCTTCCTAAAAATCTTTCTTTCCAATAACTCTTCTTCTCGTATGTTGTTCCTTTCCAGGTCTTTCTTGACTTCTTGAATCCAGGTGGTAGTTGATTTCTTTTCCCAAAGGTACTTGAAGATTAGTTTAGTTAGTCTATTGTCATCCATTCTGTAAATGTGTCCAAGAAATAGCAATCTCCTTTTTCTTATTGTTTCTGATATGTTTTCTACGTTCTGGTAAATTTCATTGTTACTTCTTAATTTCCAAAACTCTGCAATTCTTAGAGGACCTAATATTTTCCTTATAATTCTTCTTTCTAATATTTCTAATTTATCAAGCTTTTAATTATTATTATTATTATTATTATTATTATTATTATTATTATTATTATCCACTAAGTTCTAAATTCCGGTCCTTATAATTATAATTTTGAAAGTGAATATCAAGTCCTGCTTATCCCGATCGTGAGATAAGGCTTAACTTTCCCCGTGCGTTCGGTCCCATTACCGTCGTCGATCGCGAGCATGACGCTCGTATTATAAGAACGTTCTCTCTCCTGTCATTTTATGTGTCACACGACAATGTCGCAAGAGTAAATGTCACTTCTCTGTCTCACGAGCAGCTGCCTTACAGATAACCGTCTCCCATTCATTACAGGATAATGAGGCAAAGTTCGATTCCCTCTAAGGTCGCACATTCTCGGACATGACGTGCATGACCTTCTCCATATGCATGATTCTGGTCTCAGGAGGACATTGTGGGCTACATATTCTCCACAACTCACGGTGTTGGAACAACCTGTTAGCTGTAAGCCGCATGTCTCGGACGGATTACAAAGCAAGGACAAGTTTGTGTCATGGGATACCCACGTTCCCGGAACACAGTGCGCTCAGTATACGTAACTCATATAAAGCATATTTATACAAAATGGATAACAAACATTGTTCACTGGTAATACGACCACTCCCATTTGATCCTTCAGTAATTGACGATCACAAATGAACTATGCCAGCATGAGAACTCAAACGTTTATCATCTGTATATATGTAGTTCAAGTCCGCCTCTGTGGTGTAGTGGTTATTGTGATTAGCTGCCACCCCCGGAGGCCCGGGTTCGATTCCCGGATCTGCAACGAAATTTGAGAAGTGGTACGAAGGCTGGAACGGGGTCCACTCAGCCTCGGGAGGTCAACAGAGTAGAGGTGGGTTCGATTCCCACCTCAGCCATCCTGGAAGTGGTTTTCCGTGGTTTTCCTCTTCTCCTCCAGGTAAATGCCTAGATGGTACCTAACTTAAGGGCACGGCCGCTTCCTTCCCTCTTGTCTATTCCTTCCAATCTTCCCATCCCACACCAAGGTCCCTGTTCAGCATAGCGATGAGGCCACTTGGACGAGATAATGGTCATTCTCCCCAGTTGTATCTCCCGATCCCAACGCTACAGGACACTGCCCTTGAGGCGGTAGATGTGGAATCCCTCGCTGAGTCCGAGGTAAAAACCAACCCTGGAGAGTAAACCGATTAAGATAAGAGATTTATAGTTCAAACTAACGGTACTCATGTGCTTCGTTTCTATCGCTCAAACATAATTTCAGGGATGTTCGCCGCAGACTACGATTTAGAAACTGGAGAGATCGTCCATAATTCTCGTTTGTAGTAACGGTTATGGAGCGTCCTGTTGTCCCTTTTCATTGGTAAGTTGTAAGAGTGATCCTGTATGACGGAGCTTGTCAATAACGGCTAACATTGTTCTGTTATTTGGTGTCTCGTTATCGTTATTTTTAGCACAATGTCCTTTTTTTTCTCCATAATTTTGTCCTCCAAAGATATTTTATCATGTGGCCACCCTGATTGTACAGCTCCCGAATCCATGTCCTGCTTTATGGTTTCAGACGGGTATTTCATCGAACGTATCTTACCAATAGAAACGAAACCTAGTCTAGTCCAATAGTCCAACCTGACTAGCCAATAGCCCACATTTTCATCAGAAATAACCCATGATCTACCCTATCATAGGATAGGTCAGTAGCGATACAGTCCATTTGACCTCCTGAATCTAAAATATTTGCTATATATTGCTGAAATCCTACAAGTTGAACTTCATAGGAATAACATTTCCTAAACCCGAACTCCTTTGTAGCAAACGAGTCAGTTAGTAATTTCGCAAACGTGTCTATTATAATCAGAGAGAATGCTTTCCTAGAGCTTACAAACTACATAATATGTAAAGCTGACCGGCCTGTAATTGTCCGCTTTATGTTTGTCACCCTTTCCCTTGTACAATGGGGCTAATATTGCGACTCTCCATTCATTTGGTATTTCTCCTTCATACAGTCATCAAATAAGTATTTTAAAAATGACACTATATTCTATAATCATAATATGAAGATTAAGTTGGAATTCAAGAGGTCGAATTGGAAAAAATATTCATTTAAAGGACGAGTAGTAAGGGACTGTAATAAATTATCAAGGGAAATCTTCGATAAATTTTCAAGTTGTTTGAAAATGTTTAAGAGAAAGCTAGGTAAAATACTGATAGGGAATCTGCAGATCATTGATGATTAACATTGATTATACGTTAATATCGTGATTAGTTTTAAGAATAAAATTTCAATCCACTCCGGTAATGGCTCCAATGACCAATCAGGAATTTCAACCAATCAACAATTATTTATCACCACAATTTTATCATTTTCGTGCTGAAAGTTTTGATCTCTGTATAGGTTATAAATACCTGTGTATTTGATTTGTTTTATATCTGTGCACTTTTATTAACATTACTTATTTTATTTTGTAGTTATTCACTACATAATCACAATAAACACAATTCCAGCTCCAGATTATCTCCGGATAAATTCTGGAGCTCAGGCTATATTACTACCTCAATGCACCATTCACGTAAAGAGTCGGACAGAAAATAAATAGTACATTTTGAGAAAATAACGTGAATATGCTTATTTTCTTATCAACATTGCCCTGTTGCAACTGGTCATTAACGTTATTTTCTGGACAATGTGCCCTAACCAAGTGGTTCGCAACCTTCCCCACAACTTCCTGTAGCGTGAAAGAGATCATCGTTGAGAACCCAATGAACAAGTGGATTCCTTTTCTACACTTCGTCGCTGCGGGAACAATACCGCGTATCTGACAATGCACTTCCTATTCATTATTTTCCTTAAGATGGTCACGCCTCCCAGCCACATATGGATGTGGGAGATGTGGAACATGTGCTTTACACATAGGGCCTAAGAATTGAATTTCTTGAAGGATCATTAGAATGAGAAAGAAACTTCACATGACGTTTCTGTAGCAAACTGAATTTTATGTACACATTCTGGGTTTTATTTGATGACTGGACTAATTATTTGCCCATTATTTTGGTTGTTAGCGGATAAAACATGTGCAAGTTCAGCAAATACCTACATATTACCACTAATAGTTGCCATTTAAAGAATCACAGAAACCTTACAATGCGCTTTTATTTGAACTGAATATCTGAAGTGTTTCTATACCAGATTTCATCTCAATTGGTCCAGTAGTTTAGGCATGATTGAGGCACCATCTCCTTTTTAACTATTACGCGAGCAATATCTTGAAACAAAACAGCGGAATGTACCAGCTAAAGTAATAGTATTGCTGATAAAAATATTACCGCCCACCATCCTCCCTCATTGGAAGGTATGCCATAGAGAGCCTGCATCCGGCTGTAGGCCCAATATCCACACGAAATTATTATTATTGGCCTATATATCTCTGTGTCCTGAGTCCCATGATTGTCATTCAAAAGCCATAAAGTTTAGGATATGCCTACGAACTTTAGTCAAACTCTTTCCTTAACTGATTTTTACTGCAGGTCAGAGGATTTTAATTTCAAACCCTTGACCTCTCACTCATCGAATACTGCTGATATATTATTTTACCCTGTTACTCTTCTATTGAATAATATGAACATGAAATCCTGATTTGCATTGTAAAGTATCGAATACATTTCTTCTTTACCATGTAATGGAATCTGGTTTCTTTTTATTGATTTAATCCGAAGTGAAATGACATTCTGACTACAAAGACCAATTTCTGTCAAGTAAACTCTGTCCGAGATGTTACTTGACTGGCTTGTGCTAGAACTGTCAATGATATAAGTTTATTTGAATGTGTATTTATCTTTCATTCTCGACGAATGACCGGTTCAATCGACTCTGATGAAATGTCGGTTTCTTGTCATTCCTGAGAGTTTGCCATGGAATGTGTACGGCTGCCAGGTCATGGATATCTTTCTTTTATATGTATTTAAAATCTTTGATTCCTGTTTTATAGGCTTTCATTTTCCAACCTCAGTATCATTTTTGGCTTTGAGATATATTGACTGTCACATGAACAATGCCGGCCCCGTGGTGTAGGGGTAGCGTGCCTGCCTCTCGCCCTCTCGACCTGAGGGCTGGTCCGAAGTCCACTCAGCCTACGTGATTAGAACTGAGGAGCTATCTGACGGTGAGATGGCGGCCCCGGTCTCGAAAGCCCAGAATAACGGCAGAGAGGATGCGTCGTGCTGACCATACGACCCCTCGTAATCTGCAGACCTTCGGGCTGAGCAGCGGTCGCTTGGCAGGCCAAGGCCCTTTCAAGGTCGTTAAGTGCCGTGGGAGGTATATGAACAATGATAGTAATGCCATTCCGTATGAATCCAGCCTCTGAGTAGAATAGTGTGAATGTGTTGCTCTTAGGGTCGGTTGGTGATTTCAATGGGCTTGGCAGACTGATATGTAACAGCAAATTCTGGCTCGGTGAGAAAATTAACGGGAAACTAATACACTCCTCATTTCCCTGGCACGGCTCTTCGGTGACACCAAGGATACCTATGACCGCTGATGGTGGATCTGTTGAGAATCCAACCAATCTCGGGCTGGGGAATCACCATAAACACACATGTGAAATTATTAGTCTACTTGGTATACTACGTAGCTGTTTACGTCAATGTAAGTCATTCTCTCTAAACTACTCGAGGAGGAACACAGAATATGGATGATAATATATTTTCGTACATTTATGTGAAATTGAGTGTATATTAACCATATTACACGAAGGTTTAAAATTACTGTTATATTATTTTCTGTTACAAATTCCCTACCATGTATTTCATTTAACTTTAGGACAACGTCATTATTTACTTTAAAACCGTATTGTGACGCATACATACCGGCCTATTAAGAAGGTAGGACTTCAGAAATGACTGCTGCTCACCAGACAGCCTCCATATATTGGGGTGCCACATGGTCAGCGCGAGACCTCCATTTGTTTGTACTAATAAATGGAAGTCAAATGTAGCGATGTAAAAAAGGCAGTTATACAAATGAAAATAGTCCCGAATTAATTAAACATATCCGAAGCATACTATAAACTTACTACTAAAAACCAGGTAATCCTAAGATTCCTAAAAAAATAGAAAATTCCGAAAACACCCTGCGGGAGGGAGTTCAAACTTGGTGCTCAGAAGCAAAACAGCATGAGTACGCAACTATAAGCTTGTTTTAATCCCAGTGGATTTTTTTTCAAAGCTGTAAGATGTATTAAAGCCTCGTACTTCGGAATAAAGCTCATGTATTTGCGATTTGAGATATTCACTCCAAATAATACAAATCATCTGTAGAAGTTAAAAGTTATTTCAATAAATAGAATCTATCGGCTGCCCGAAAATTAATAAATGTTGCAACATTTTAAAAAAATGCAATGAAAATTAATTAAATATATTTTCTTATTGTCCTTATCAGTAGGTTGAACATTCGTGGTTTCTCTGATATTAGGGCAGCTATCCTAAGTGGATTTTCTCTCACACCAATGATGAGTAAATTTATTCGCTTAAAAAGTGAACACGTAGTATTGCACGAACCTCAAATAAAATCCTTTATTAAAATTATTATCAGAATATAATTCACCTTTCTTGTAGATACAAACAACAAGCATTATATTTATAGGTTTAATTGCTTCTGAGAAAAGTGCTCATGCGAGGAACTTGATATTGCAGAGACGTTAAGGTGACCAGATGCATAGATAAAAAGGAGGAGAGAACTACTGTATTTAAAAAGGAAGATAATGCCGGGAAAAAAGAGGGCACAAAAATCATCCACTGAGAGACGGAATTCGTATTTATATATCCTAATTTTCACATACAGGAATAAACTATATCCATTTCCATATTATACAGTAAATTGTTACAAAATGTGAAAAAAGAATCTAATTTATATGCCCCGCTGGTACGTTTCTGAAGATTCAGTTACCTTATACACTTATAAAAATACACGTGCAAATACCTTCAAATTATATTGAACCATAAAGAAGATTTTCACAGATACTTCATTAAAATGGTTCCTATTATCAGTTCATTGTGCTGAGATCAATGAAAATAGTCGTTCTACATTTAAATTGTGCCCTTTTAGAAAAATTATGTATTCTGCTAGTTTTAATTACTCTGAACTACAATCAACTGACTTATATGAATTGAAATACTTTGCACACATTTCTGAATACAAGGTAACTTGTTATACTCAGGGTTATTACTACTCCCATTCAGGAATCGTTTGAAATTGCAGAACTGATCAAAGAGTTTCACATCATCAATTTGAAAATATTTAGACTTAGCTTGCAAATTCAGAATGCATTTTTAATAAATAATAATGTTATTTGCTTTACGTCCCACTAAGTACGTTTACGGTTTTTGGAGACGCCGAGGTGCAGAAATTTAGTCCCGCAGGAGTTCCTTTATGTGTCAGTAAGTCTACCGACAAGAGGCTGATGTATTTGAGCACTTCAAAATACCACCGGACTGAGCCAGGATCGAACCTGCCAAGTCGTGGTCAGAAGGCCAGCGTCTAAACCGTCTGAGCTACTCAGCCCGGCAAATACATTTTGTAACAATGCAATAAGTAATATCACTTTTCAACACTATCTTATTTAAAACAGGCTTCCTTTGAATCCTGGTTTTCTCCTGCCCCTTATCAAGTTGTCAGCTCTCACACATTAACATAGCAATGTTATGGCGGGGTATTGCAGAGAGAGAAGCATGCAATATACAGAATGGCACAGAATAGCGTTTATTATTACAATACAAGGAATTAATAGAATAAACGCATGCACTGTCTATCCATAATCACATTCTATGCACCGATACGATATCGATCAGGCCGTCGCGTAGTGAAAAGTACTTGTAGAAAGGAAGTAAATTAAACATTACCTCAAAACAAACATATTTGCTAACAAAGAAGGACATTTCGGGTTTTTAAATAATCCACCCGGACCCTGGACAATGATCTAAAAATGAGGACAAGTGGGCGTCTGGTCACCCAAAGTAAAGTGAAGTGAAGATAAGTGAAGTGGCAGTAATTGCATTCTTTATAGTAGTAAGTAGGACTGTATCGCGTAGTAGGAAAACAAATATAATAATCTGCTTATTAATGAAAGTACTTAGTTTTAACTGCATTCCTATTGTTTTAATGGAACTGTTACGCGTAAGTGCAGTTTAGAAATCCAGCGTAGTTATTTTATTAGATACAGTAGTCTCTTGCTTGCTTAATTGCTGTGTAATTCTTGTGTAATCCTTTCGACATTTCAGCGTTTAACATTTCTGATAGTGCGTAGAAGGATATAATAATAATAATAACAATAATAACAATAATAATAATAATAATGGCTGCTTGGCCGAGGCGGTAAAGGCGTACTCGGTTCGCCCGGAAGGATGTGGGTTCGAATCCCTGTCAGGAAGTCGTAAAATTTAAGAAACGAGATTTCCACTTCCGAAGGTGCATTCAGCCTACACCAAAAATGAGTACCAGGTTAATTCCTGGGGGCAAAGGCGGCCGGGCGTAGAGCTAACCACTCTACCCCATCACGTGCCGAGGTTAACAATGGTGGAAGCCTTTACCTTCCACTCCTCCAAGGGCCTTCATAGCTTGTACGGAGGTGACTTTGCTTTTTAATAATAATAATAATAATAATAATAATAATAATAATAATAATAATAATAATAATAATAATAATAATGCGCTTAAAGTGTTGCAGGTAGTTATTTTATGAGTATACTAGCAAATGTACCCTTGCTTCGCTACGGTATTCTACATTGTATACCGATATCGAAGTAAATTACTGTACACGCAGTGAATAAGATATTTTATTAGATGTCTGTTAGCGTTATCCGCGAAACGGCATGGGGAGGTCACCAAGTGGTGTGCCATTTGCGGAATTGTGATGATAATGGCAGACTCACTTGCTTACTGCCATTCACAATCGAGTTGGGAATTTTTAATTATAATAGAAGGCCTATTATAATTAAAAATTCCCAACTCGATAATAGAAGGCCCCTCCTCTGCGAACCATGTGACCTTGCCGCGGTGGGGAGGCTTGCGTGTCCCAATGATGCAGATAGCCGAGCCGCAGGTGCAACCATATCGGATGGGTATCTGTTGAGAGACCAGACTAACGAATGGTTCATCGAAAGGGGGGTAGCAGCCTTTCGATAGTTGCAAGGGCGCCAGTCTAGATGATTGACAGATACGGCCTTGTAATAATACTCAACATGGCTTAGCTGTGTTGATACTGCTGCACGGCTGAAAGCAACGGGAAACTACAGCCGTAACTAACTCCCGAGGACATGCAGCTCTCTCTGTATGAATGATGTACTGATGATGGCTTCCTCCCGGGTAAAATATTCCGGAGGTAAACTAGTCCCCCATTCGGATCTCCGGGTGGGGACTGCACGAGAGGGGGCGATTATCAGGAAGATGGATACTGACATTCTGCGAGTCGGAGCGTGGAATGTTAGAAGTTTGAATCGTTGTGGTAGGTTAGAGAACCTGAAAAGGGAGATGGATAGGCTAAAGTTAGATGTAGTTGGTATAAGTGAAGTGCGTTGGCAGGAAGAACAAGATTTTTGGTCAGGCGACTACCGAATTATCAACACAAAATCAAACAGGGGAAATGCAGGAGTTGGTTTAATAATGAATAAGAAAATAGGGCAGCGGGTACGCTACTACGACCAGCATAGTGAAAGAATTATTGTCGTCAAGATAGACACCAAACCAATGCCCACTACAATAGTGCAGGTCTATATGCCTACTAGTTCAGCGGATGATGAAGAAATCGAAAGAATGTATGAGGAGATAGAAGATTTAATACAATATGTAAAAGGTGACGAGAATCTAACTGTGATAGGAGACTGGAATGCAGTGGTAGGCCAAGGAAGAGAAGGTAATACAGTAGGAGAATTTGGATTGGGACAAAGGAACGAAAGAGGAAGTCGGCTGGTTGAATTCTGCACTGATCATAATTTAGTCCTTGCCAATACTTGGTTCAAACACCACAAACGACGGCTGTATACGTGGACGAGACCTGGAGACACCGAAAGGTATCAAATAGATTTCATTATGATTAGGCAGAGATTCAGAAACTAGGTGTTGGATTGCAAAACTTTCCCAGGAGCAGACCTGGACTCTGACCATAACTTGTTGGTCATGAAATGCCATCTGAAGTTGAAGAAATTTAAGAAAGGAAAGATTGCAAAAAGATGGGATCTAGACAAGTTGAAAGAAAAGGGTGTGAGGGATTGTTTCAAGGAACATGTTGCACAAGGACTAAATGAAAAGACTGAAGGAAACACTATAGAGGAAGAGTGGAGAGTCATGAAGTCAGTAGGGCTGCTGAAGAAATGTTAGGAAGGAAGAAAAGATCAACTAAGAATCAGTGGATAACTCAGGAGATACTAGACCTGATTGATGAACGAAAATACAAGAATGCTAGAAATGAAGAGGGCAGAAAAGAATACACGCAAATAAAGAATCAAGTGGATAGAAAGTGCAAGGTAGCTAAGGAAGAATGGCTGAAGGAGAAGTGCAAGAATGTCGAAGGCTGTGTAGTCCTGGGTAAGGTAGATGCTGCATACAAGAAAATCAAGGAAACCTTTGGAGAAAGGAAATCTAGATGTATGAATATTAAGAGCTCAGATGGAAAGCCACTTCTAGGGAAAGAAGACAAAGCAGAAAGATGGCAGGAGCATATCCAACAGTTGTATCAAGGTAAAGATGTAAATAATTTTGTTCTGGAACATGAAGAGGCTGTTGATGCTGATGAAATGGGAGACCCAATTTTGAGGTCAGAGTTTGACAGAGCTGTAAGTGACCTCAATAGGAACAAGGCACCTGGAATTGATGACATTCCCTCTGAATTACTGACTGCCTTAGGAGAAACCAGCATGGCAAGGTTATTTCATTTAGTCTGCAAGATGTATGAGACAGGAGAAGTCCCATCCGATTTTCGGAAGAATGTTGTTATACCTATTCCCAAGAAAGCCGGTGCTGACAGGTGTGAAAACTACCGCACCATTAGTTTAGTATTTCATGCCTGCAAAATTTTAACACGTATTATTTACAGAAGAATGGAAAAACAAGTAGAAGCTGAGTTGGAAGAAGATCAATTTGGCTTCAGAAGAAATGTAGGCACACGTGAAGCAATACTGACTTTACGTCTGATCTTAGAGGATCGAATCAAGAAGGACAAGCCCACGTACATGGCATTCGTAGATCTAGAAAAGGCATTCGATAATGTTGATTGGACCAAGCTATTTATGATTCTGAAGATGATAGGGATCAGATACCGAGAACGAAGAATTATCTACAATCTGTATAAAAATCAGTCTACAGTGATAAGAATCGAGGGCTTTGAAAAAGAAGCAGCAATCCAGAAAGGAGTGAGGCAAGGCTGCAGTTTGTCCCCTCTCCTTTTTAATGTTTACATAGAGCACGCAGTAAAGGAAATCAAAGAGAAATTTGGAAAGGGAATCACAGTCCAAGGAGAGGAAATCAAAACCTTGAGATTTGCCGATGATATTGTTATTTTATCTGAGACTGCAGAAGATCTCGAGAAGTTGCTGAATGGTATGGATGAAGTCTTGGTGAAGGAGTACAAGATGAAAATAAATAAGTCCAAAACAAAAGTAATGGAGTGAAGTCGAACGTAGGCAGGTGATGTAGGAAATATTAGATTAGGAAATGAAGTCTTAAAGGAAGTAGATGAATATTGTTACTTGGGTAGTAAAATAACTAACGATGGCAGAAGTAAGGAGGACATAAAATGCAGACTAGCACAAGCAAGGAAGAGCTTTCTTAAGAAAAGAAATTTGCTCACTTCAAACATTGATATCGGAATTAGAAAGATTTTTTGAAGACTTTTGTGTGGAGCGTGGCATTGTATGGAAGTGAAACATGGACTATAACTAGCTCAGAAAGAAAGAGAATAGAAGCTTATGAAATGTGGTGTTACAGAAGAATGCTGAAGGTGAGATGGATAGATCGAATCACGAATGAAGAGATACTGAATCGAATTGCTGAGAGGAGATCGATTTGGCTAAATTTGACGAAAAGAAGAGATAGAATGATAGGACACATCTTTAGACACCCAGGACTTGTTCAGTTTTTTTTGATGGAAGTGTAGGTGGTAAGAACGGTAGGGGTAGACCAAGGTATGAATATGACAAGCAGATTAGAGCAGATGTAGGATGCAATAGATACGTAGAAATGAAAAGGTTAGCGCAGGATAGAGTGGCATGGAGAGCTGCATCAAACCAGTCTATGGACTGATGACTCAAACAAGAATAGCAGTCCCCCTTGTCTATTGTGCTGCCACAATCGATTTGGAAAGTTTTCGTTACGATGGCAGGCCCCCTTTCCTACTTCCAGACACAATCAGGTAGGGCAGTTTTTAAGAAAATTGCATGCTCTCTTGTTTTCTGCCAGTCAACTCGAGAAGGAAATTATTCACGACAATGGCAGGCCCTCCTTACTAATGCCAGTTACACGGAGTTGGAGAAGGACCCCTTTCCAACTGCCGGTCAAAGTCGACGCCTTCATGCTGGCAGTCACTACTGATTTGTAAGCAGACGCCCTCATGCTGACAGTCACTACCGATTTGTAAAGTATTAATTATAATGGTAGGCACACCCGTTCTAGAACGCTACAAATCGACTTCGATGAATATATAAATCGACATACGAAAGTACTTGCACGTTTACGGTATTGCAGACCTTCATTTACAGATTAACTGCTGCTAAACGGTACATTATATCGACAAACGGATTGGACCATAAGATGCCACTTTTAACTGTCTAAATGGTCGATCCTATGACATTTTCTTGTATCTCCTCTATTTATGGCTTAGAATTAGTTAGAAACGTTGAATAGGGCAAATTTGGGTAAGATTTTCACGCACTGCATTACTTTACGGATACTCATGTGACAGCCAGAAACATAGAATTTGGCTCACGTATGGCCACTGAGTGGGCCAAACGGTGCCAAATTTGGTGATTCTGTCTTTCCTATAAGGGTGTCAAACTATGAATTATACGTGTAAAAACTGCAAAATTTACGAACAATCGAGAAATACAGCCAAATCTAACACATAAGGGATAGAGATACGACAAAAAGTTATAGAACCAAAGTCGTAAATCACTCCAAATTGAACGGGGATTGTGCCATCCGGTTTGTGATACGACTTACCGCTTAGCCACGAAATGGGCTGAAACAAAGATCTGCGCCGTCATTAAAATTGCCTCCATAAATCGATATTTTCCAGGGGTAAAAAGTGAAAAATTTAAACATCTTGGAATCTTTCCGCCAGTTACAGGCTAAAACCTATATTTTTGCCAAATTTCAATCTTCTAGCTTATCTGGTAGATTTTTCCTCCATCTTGATTTGGGGGAGGCTGGTAGAAATGAGTACTTTCAGGAAACTAAAGCTAAAAATATGCAGATGGTCATTATTACACCTGAAACGGATAACTGTACGAAAATTTCGCCAAAATAGTCACTGTACAGACACGCGGACATTACGATTTTATTTATATAGGTAAGTATCATGATAATAATACTTCAACCTCTATTTAACTTTTTTTCAAACCTCTTAAGTAGATTTTCCGAAAACAAATAAATTATGTGTTTCTGTATTTTTAAAGGAGATTCAAAGTATCAATTTTCATGTCTGTAACATCTTGAGAGGTATTCAACTGGTTTTTCAGTATTTTCCACCCTCCCCACCCGTCTTTCGTGGATTTTGCGTTTTTCTTTAAAGGAGATTCCAAATACCATTTTTCACGTCTGTAACATGTTTAGTTTTTGTATTTATTTTTCATGCCTGTAACCTTCAGTTTTTGAGATATCAATATCCTAATAAAATAATTAAACCCCTTTTCAGTCCTTAAGTGGTTTTACCGAAAACAAAAAAAGTATACTTGTTCCTTTATTTATAAGTGAGATTCCAAAAACTAAATTTCAAGACTGAAACATGTTACATATACTCTTGATATACTCATTTTAAAAATTCACCCCGTTTTCACTGCTGTTCATCCCCCCCTCTTAAGTGGATTTTCCGAAAACAAAAAGTACACGTTTCTTTATTTTTAAAGTAGATTCCAAATACCAACTTTTAGGTCTGTATGTATGTTGGGTATTCAGCCCGAAGGCTGGTTTGATCTTCTGCAGCTACGCCAACAGCTGTCATAAATAGCCTAGGCGTTACTGAAGAGGCGTACTAGGGAAATGAGGAGTGAGGTAGTTTCCCGTTGCTTTCCTCACCGAGCCAGCCGCTGCTATTACATATCAGTCTGCCAAGCATGTACCAACCGACCCTATGAGCGATATTTTCACACCATTCATAACAGGGACTGGCTACATAAGCAATGGTATTACTAGCATCACTCATACCTCAGTCACGTTCATATTGTCAAAGCCAAGGAAGAGACTGTGACAGGTCAATGAAAGTAACAAAATTGATATAGCCCACACCAGAAGACATAGTGCACTGTAAACACTACATCTCGCCGGCAAAGGCACATTTAGGTCTGTAAACTGTTTAGTTTTTGACATATAGATGTACTCATTTAAATAATTCACCCTCATTTTCATTCTCTTGGAGACGGAACATCCACAAATCCTCCCTTAGTGAGCACCTACACTGTAAGACGAATGTATCCGCAAAATTTAATTTTTCTTTATGTAGAGTAGTTTTGGCTGGATATACAGTAGATTATATAGAGATTGCTTCCTTTAAACACTGTGCTTTAATCATTGTGAGGTATACGGTATTTCTTTAATTTGATTTATTTTTATTCACAGAGTACGTTTAATTTTTAAAACATTGTTTTATAAAAATACATTTCATATATCCATGCAGGGATTATGGGTGTTAGCAGGCATTAAGGAGTATGAGGTAAGAGTTAGAGTGTTTGGGGGAGTTAATTAGGATTCTATCGGGGAGAATGTATGCCAAAAGCTATCGCTCCAGAAATATACAGGATATGGTAGGTATACAAGAGGTAGGAAAACGAAGGGGAGTTGTGGAAGACATGTTGGCTAATATCTTACGGGAAAGGAAACTGAGGGCCAAGGGTTCTACTCACGTGGAGAGCTCAGGAGAGGTATTGGTAAGGAATCTCCTCTTCATATTCACACAACACACTACACTCCCAACCACAACAGAAACACGCAATAGTGATTACATCCCTCCATATAGGGTTGGCGTCAGGAAGAACATCCGGCCGTAAAACAGGGCCAAATCCACATGTGCGACACAGTTCACACCCGGGACCCCACAGGTGTGCGAAAAGTGGTATGTAAAGAAGAAGAAGATAGCATGTGGCCTCCGGAAAGGCCTTATAGGCGACCACAACGTCTGTGCTGAAGATGGCACTCTTACCGAGCCCCTGAGCCAGGAAACTTAACCAATGAAAGTTACATTCCTCTCCCCAACTGGAATCGAACCCGGGACCCCTTGTGCCTTGGACCAAAGGGCACCTTGCTAACCATTTAACCAAGAAACCGGACATTATACTTTGTTCTACTTTTATTTTTTTTTAAGTCAAGAGGAATCGCAGGGAAACGAAAGATTTTAATTTCAAATTTCTTATCTCTGAATAAAAAGATTGCCTACCCCGCGTTGCAGGGGTAGCTGCCTGCCTCTTAACCGGAGGCCCCAGGTTCGGTTCCCGCCCAGGTGAGGGAAATTTACCTGCATGTGAGGGCTGGTTCGAGGTCCACCCAGCATACGTGATTACAATTGAGGGGCTGTCTGACGGTGAGATAGCGGCTACGGTTTAGAAAGTCAAGAATAACGCCCCAGAGGATTCGTCGTGCTGACCAAAGGACTCCTCATAATCTGCAGGCCTCCGGGCTGGGCAGCGGTAGCTTGGTAGGCCATGGCCCTTCAGGGCTATTGTGCCATGAGGTTTGGTTTACGTTTGAACAAAGATATTGGACTTACGACTACATACCATTGATTTGTTACACCACCTATCTTCGTAACTTTGTCACTCTATCCTCGGAATGACATCAACTTTTAGATTTTCCAAATTGAGCATAACAAAAAAATCGACATATTTATACTCACGTCTGAGGTACAGATGTAGCCTACATGACACTAAAATATATTTTTAAGTATTTTGGAACTCTGAAAGTTTTAATGATATGTTTGACTTCTTGAACTCAGCTAAGCCAGCTCCCACAGTCTCCTGCATTGCTCTCCGAGTGTCATTTCATGCCACGAGAAGACCAGTAACCCGTTACAGGTTAACACTCTCACATCATTAAGTGTGACCACGTCGACCGTTATGTCCTCGGTCTGTGGTAATGGAAGCTTACAACTCAATGGGTGATTATAGATTTTACCATGCACGAGGAGCGCTTGGCTCTATCAAGTTAGACACATTCTCCTGAAGCCAATCGAATAATTAACAATGTTTTCCGTCCGTTGATTCTTTGCCTTGCTAACTCGATCTTAGTGGAACAGTGTGCGCATATGAGTAGGTCCAGCTTGTTAGTCGAATAGTCAGCGTCGCATCCTTCGTTTCAGAGGGTGCTGGGTTCTATTCCCGGTGGAGTCTGGGATTTTAGTCCTTTAACTAGAGAAAGTAACTGATCTTACCATCGCATTTGAACCTAAATTTAGTGTGTTACATACTACCACCTAGTGTCGCTCATACGTAGCTAAGCACCAAACCAAACACTATGGCACAACAGTCCCGAAGGTCTTTTGGCTTACCAAGCGACCGTTGCTCATCCTGAAGGCCTGAAAATTACGAGGTGTTTTTGCTATTTGCTTTACGTCGCACCGACACAGATATTCTTATGGCGAAGATGGGATAGGAAAGGCATAGGAAGTGGAAGGAATTGGCCGTGGCCTTAATTAAGGTACAGCCCCGGCATTTGTCTGGTGTGAAAATGGGAAACCACGGAAAACCATCTTCAGGACTGCCGACAGTGGGGCTCGAACGCACTATCTCCAGATTACTGGATACTGGCCGCACTTAAGCGACTGCAGCTATTGAGCTCGGTATTACGAGGTGTCGTGTGGTCGGCTGGACGAGTCCTCTCGGTAGTTATTTTTTTCTTTTTAGACATGGACCGCTATCTTGCCGGTATCTCCTCAGTCGTAATAACGCAGGCTGATTGGACCTCGAACCAGCCCTCATATCCATGTAAAAATCCCTGACCTGGCCGCGAATCGAACCCGGGGCCTTTGTATAAAGTACAGGCACGCTACGCCTACGCCACGAGGCCAGCAAAGTACCTCCATTCCTCTTAAAATTGCTCATACAATCAGAAAAGCACGAACACGGTCACACACAGTAAAAAAAAAAACCTCAAACAAAAAACACGAAGTCACCTAATAATCATCATGAATAACGCTATTTAAATACACAGGCAATAGAGCTAAAGCTTACCCTTGTAACAGTAACCATAACACAACCTCTATCCAGGGGCAACGGATTACATAGTGTACATAGCTGTGCCGGTAGATCACTGGCATATTAACAAAGGGCAAAGTAAGTGAAGTCACTGTATCTTGCACAAAAACCGTATACGAGCTACAAATAATACAGAATTTTAAACTAGTTCACCTAACAAGCCATCTAAATAATGTCGAATTTCAAAACCGAAAGTATTATTTTCCTCTGCTTCAGTTATGTCTCGAGCACAGAAAGCTCGTATGAGACGTAAATAATGTCGAATTTCAACCATAACTATTTTTGTTCGTTATTTTAAAATATATTGAGATGTGTTTATCTGTGTATTCGTTTATGTACATGGAAATGGCATATTGTTTTATATTTAATCCTGCAGTCAATATGACTACAATAAGACCTCAAATTATCGGATAATTATATCCACAGATGGTTAGTATTCGTGCAGGATGTTGTTGTATACCTGGAAATATGGGAAAAATCTTCACTAGACCAATAACATAGCTATTTAAAATTTAAATTTTAGTCGCCTTCCCCTAAACTACAATTTCATCCAGGGTGAATAAAATTGTTTACAACTTAGACTGTATTTTATTATTCTCCGACTCTATATTCCGACTTTCATTAAATTCTGTTAACCCATTTTCTCGTGGCTCGGCGTTGATATAGACTTAGCAACAAAAATATAAATTCATGAATATCTGTGTTATCAAAGCCGGTACGGTAACGATGTATGACATAAATGATCAGAAATTTAATTGTATATAACTTTCGTTATGCAGTATTTATCGATAGGACCACTAATATTATAAATATTTGACAATAAAATTTTAGACCTTCCCCTAAACTACCACTTCACTCAGCGTTAATAAAATTATTTATAGCCTAGATTGTAGAGGATCATCCCCCGACTTCACATACCGATTTTCATTAAATTCTCTTCAGTCGTTTTCTCGTGATGCGTGTACATACATACATACAGACAGATAGATAGACAGACAGACAGAAATTACGGAAAAGTAAAAATTGCATTTCCTTGTTACTATGGACATGACCGATACAGAAATATCATTCCTTTCAAATTCTGAGCAATGTACAGACAAAACTCTTATTTTATATATATAGATTTGGTGCATGAGAATGTTAAACACAGAGCGCAGTGTCCTGACAATTAATGCGAGGGGCACGTAGTTTTGAAGTTAACCTGGAACAGACATTACGAAGTATCTTAATTTGCCATTGCTCCCGGTCAAAAAATATTTTCTAAAGCCATGGTCCTTAGAAACATATGTGCAATGCTAATTAAATTAGCAGAAGGCCCGAGTGAAGATAGACCTCCCCCTGTTACGAACACCTTGTGTTTGTCCCAGTGTTCAAAGCAGCTGCCTGCAGCACGACGTAGTTAGCAGAGAATTCGTCTTAAGGCAAGACGTTTAATACCTCAGTAGATCTTAAAACAGAGTTACAAAGGGGAAACTCAGTTGGTAATTAAGTTAATGCTCTGTTTGAAACTCTTGACTACAATAAAATATGTTGAGCAACAGTAACTCAATGAGTGAGTGTGTCTTGGTAACTTTATAGCCTGAGAGGTGCACCTCGGTACTATGTGTCAGTTGCTTGCTTCATTCACTATGACTGATGTAATATGCCACACTTGAATGCTCGAAGTCGCTTATGGGACGCCCTTGGGTGCGTCGTGAGCACTTCACTCGTCATTGTAAGAAAAAACTACGGCAATCTCTGGGGCGTTATTAAATCCTACAAAGCAACATACACAAACCCATGATTTGGCTGCCATAGACATTGTATAGCCTACGTATACAGTGGGTAGAGATATATTTCCAGCCCAGTATGTTAGAATGCCTTTCGATTTCGAAAATGGTAAAGGTATGGGTCGGAGCCAGACGAATTAATCAAACACGATTAAAATCCCCAACCCGGCCGGGAATCGAACTCGGGACCCTCTGCTTGTATTTTTTTTTTCCTAGGTGCTTTAAGTCGCACTGACACAGACAGGTCTTATGGCGACGATGGGATAGGAAAGGCCTAGGAGTTGGAAGGAAGCGGCCGTGGCCTTAATTAAGGTACAGCCCCAGCATTTGCCTGGTGTGAAAATGGAAAACCACGGAAAACCATCTTCAGGGCTGCCGACAGTGGGATTCGAGCCCCCTATCTCCCGGATGCAATCTCATAGCCGTGCGCCTCTACCCGCACGGCCAACTCGCCCGGTTATGCTTGCACTTAAGTGACAATGAGTTACATTCGGCTGCCCAATAAATGGCATTCTGTAGTTTCTCATGTTCATGTTCATATCAAGTAAACAGAGAGGCTGAGTCTTTATTAAGACTATCTTCGATTCCAGATCAATCAATGTGGGAATTTGAAATGAAAATTACATGCCGCATATTATATAGAAAAACTAGGAGCAATCGCCACTGCAATGTGAAGAAGCCCTACCCAGTCAATAAATGCACCTGCCACTTCTTCTCCTCTTCTTCTCCTTCTTCTACCGCTCGTCCCACATCTGTGGGGTCGTTGGTGCGAACCGTGTCGCACATGTAGATTTGGCCCTGTTTTGGGGTCGGATGCCCTTCCCGACGCCAACTTTATACGGAAGGATGTAATCACTATTGCGTGTTTCTCTGGTGGTTGGTAGTTTAGTGTGTTGTCTGGCTATGAAGAGGAAAGTGTGGGAACAAACACAAACACCCAGTCCCCGAGCCAGAATAATTAATCAAACACGAAAAAATCCACAACCCGGCCGGGAATCGAACCCGGGACCCTCTGAATCGAAGGCCTCAACGCTGACCAATCAGCCAGTGAGTCGGAAAAATACACCTGCCACTGAAATACTAAATATTTTCATCATTGCATTATCCTTTCACTTTCAACCAGCAGAAAAAAAACAAGAATCGGAATAAACTACTGTAGCAGCCTGCAAATTATCGCTTCGAAATATTGTTCGTTTTATTACCTCTTTGTTTTGAGTCCTTAGGAGTTGAATTTTCAAAATGATTCCCTAGTAAATACGTATAACCTAATACTAGTTCCACTGTCATCGGTTTTGTGGTTCCTGGTATTTCGTATTTTTATACACTAGGGTGAATGGAAGGCCGGCTCCTTGGCGTAGGGGTAGCGTGCCTGCCTCTTACCCGGAGGTCCCGGGTTCGATTCCCGGCCAGGTCAGGGATTTTACCTTGATCTGAGGGCTAGTTTGAAGTCCACTCAGCCTAAGTGATTACAATTGAGGAGCTATCTGGCGATGAGATAGCGACCCCGGTCTAGAAAGCCAAGAATGACGGCCAAGAGGCTTCGTCGTGCTGACCACACGGCTCCTCGTAATCTGCAGGCCTTCGGGCTTAGCAGCGGTCGCGTGGTAGGCAAGGCCCTTCAGAGCTGTAGTGGCATGGGGTTAGGTTAGTCAGGGAGAATGGAAATTGCAACACCATGAATGAGTACGCCAACCACGTCCCAGGCGTGCATGCTGGACTGGTGTGATGCGGCAAACCAATGAAAACACATTCAGGTACCTTCCATGCTTGCTGCACCACGAAAGTCAGTTAGTCCACAGTTCGAGGTAGTTGAGGGAAGCTGTGCTCCTATCATGTTCAGTAGGGAACAACGTGGACCACGGTAAAAGCGTAATGTATTGGAGAGCATCCTTGGAAATGTCTGCAGTCTGAGGGCGGGCATTGTCCTGCTAAAGCACCCCATTTGCAGCGGTCACCATTAGAGGAATAACCACTGGATTGACAACCCTATCCACATACTGTCGAGGAGTCATTGTTTCCCTAAGAACCACTAATTGCAATTTCATATTAAATGAGGTTGTAAAGCTTGAGTTCAGTACTTGATCATAAGATCGGCGCTGGCCCTCTCCGCAGTATGCCGTCGTACACGATTGTGACGATCATTGTGGCCAAGAAAAATGTTGTGTTTTTCATAACTGAAGACGACACTAAGCCATTCGTCGCCCAAAGTGACCTTTCCCGACACCAGTACATATTTCACACGTCGATGTTGTAGGGTCGGTAGAACACTTGCTGCAGGGTCACGGGATCGTAAGCCAGCTACATGCAAGCGATTTCCAATTGTTTGTCATGTAGCGTATGCTGCCACAGTAGCTTCAATTTCCTCTGCTCGGGAGAATGTCCGGGACATCCTCCAGTACCATCCGCTGGGTCGATTCTGTCGAGAGTCTACAAGCATGAGTCTGTTTATTTGACTACTGCTGCTGCACACTTTGTATCACAGATACATTTAGGCATTTCTGAGCCGCACAGATACTCCACTCTCAATCAGACCAATTATCCGAGCCCTCTCAATGGGTGTCAATTGTTGATATCTTATCTGTACCTGTCGAATGTTTCACAAGCGGATCCTTCACGTCACTGCACATCACAGACTACACGTTAACTAAGCTCTCCTTGGCGTTCGCAAACTGGAGATAGTTCGTTCGTGACTAGGATCACTCACATTCAGAAACTGAAATAAGGGATAAGTGGGCACATGCGCTAATAGCCCACAGAATCGACATTTTATGCCAACAATTTAACATGTGTTACACAACAAATACATTATTCTAAATAATTTGCGTTACATTCTGCCCCATTTTACTACTACCGTTTGTACATAATGACAGAATGTATCTTTCTATAAGAATCCATCTGTTTATCAATACTTTGGTGCAAATCTTTAATGTTCTTGGTCACTTATTCACAAAGTGTACTTTATGTACTACTGTCTATTTGTGAACAAAAAACCAGTCGACACGTTCACGCGCTACGGCGCTCCAAAATGTACTGAGTGCGCGTAATCGAGCGCTTCAAGCACGAAGTGCCCATTGAGAGAGATTCCATAATGACGGTAACAATTGTATATATCATTTTTGTCCCGTATTGGCATCAACTCAACTAAGGTTAGGTTGAATGGAGAATCCCACCTTCCAATACTTGTTTGTTTTTATTGCTAGTCTATATAATTAATTATGTAACATAATCCAGCTTAATATCTAATTACATTATTTAAAAAGTACATATTTCATTCCCAATGTGGAACAACTTCAGCTAAAATACATACAAAAATTGGCATAAATGAAATGAAAACACTTATGATGACGATGATGATGATGATGATGATGATGATGATGATGATGATGATGATGATGATAAGATAAAATGTTCCTTCATGTTGGGTTAAAATCTCAACAAGTCAATATTCGAGTATGAGATAACTCGGTAAGTCAGTATGAGTCAGATGACGGCGTAAGGGAAGAAGCAAACATAGCGTGACGGGGCGGGAGACTCCCTTCAACATTGTAAAACTTTAAAACAAAAAACATCAATCTCAACTTCGGTTATTCTTTAGAAGTTTCCACCGATCATCGTATTTAAAATTTTACATTTTAAGTCTATCCTCAAGTACATACTTCTCCAGCTTTTGAAGAAAGAAGATACTTTACATCTGAATTTTTATCTCATTGACTCATTGACTTGCTGAGGTTATAACCCAACATGTAGGAATATTTTGTCTTATCATCATCATCATCATCATCATCATCATCATCATCATCATGTGGTTTTCTATTTCGTTTATGCCAATTTTTGTATCTTTCTTAGCTAATGATGTCCCACATTAGGAATGAAACATGTACTTTTTAAATAATGTAATTCGATTTTAAGATGGATTATGATTACATAATTACATAGACTAGCAATAAAAACAAACAAGTATTGGAATGTGGGATTCTCCATTCAAACTAACCTTAGTTAATCACGGCAAATTTATTCTTCTGACACCCAGAGACATTTAATAACAACGATAAAAAGGAGAAAATCGTCAGTTTTCGGTCACATTCTCCGGCATAATAACTTCATAAAGAACTTGTTCGAAGGCAAGGTGATGGGAAAGAAAGGCAGAGGGAAGCCACGGAAGAAGATCATTGAAGAGGTAGTTGAGATGATGGAATGCCAAGGTTATGGAGAGATGAAAAGGATCGCAGAGAGAAGAGATCAATGGTTGCAACGACAAGGCGAAGCCTTTAGATAATGATGATGATGACATTTAGTTGAAGCCATGGGTTACTTAGTGCTATCATAATATTGAAAGTATCACTCATAGCTTGGTGCAAAATGAAACTTCATCAGCCTTTTACAGGAATCTCACACAACTTACACCAACAAAATATTATTGATAAACAAACCGGTTACCATATGTAATTTATTTAATAGAAATGTACTTAACTTTAAATGTGCAATGAATATGAAAAAATATCGATTAAATGCGACAATTCCTTCTACTTTTAAGACAACTTTAAATTGATAATATAATTTAAAGAACTATTACTCAAAAATAGTTCTTGTAGGTCTGCCGTGTAAGGAAATAACTTTAGCGGACTCATAGCAACTTCTAGACGAGGTCCGTTAAAATGTTTCTTTTCGTACTTGATACATAAATAAATCTTTTATTTTAAGGATGTTTTAGAAAATGCATTGTATGGGTCACAATAATGAAGTACTTTTACTCTGCTGTGCTTGAGAAACTCGTATTTCTTTTAATTTCCCAAATATTACATTCTCGTCAATATAACACTATTTTACGAACTAGAATCGTAAAATCGTAAATAACTATTTTCTTTCTTCGTCTGTCGGAATATTCACCTTGATATGAAAATTGTACCAACAAATTACTCAATAAACATTGGAACAAAACAATCATGGACAGTTTTCAGCCTTGGTTCAGACGATTAGAGCGCCAGCTTTCTGAGCCCAAGCTGGCAGGTGTTCGATTCCGGATCGGTTCAGTGGTATTTGAAGGTGCTCAAATTCTTCACCCTCGTGCCAGTAGATTCATCAGTACGTAAAAGAACTCGGATACAATTCCGGCACCTCGGGTTCCCTGTAAATCGTAAAAGGAGTTAGTGTGACGTAAAAGCAATGACACTATAAAGAACTTACTAAGCTGATAATTAGATTTCTCCTGCCGGAGTAATCACCAGGATGTGATGGTGATGATTATTGCTATAAGAGGAAGTACAACTGGGCAACCTCCGGGCTAAGTGGCTAAGACGGTTGAGGCTCTGGCCTTCTGACCCCAACCTGGCAGGTTCGATCCTCGCTCAGTCCGGTGGTATTCGAAGGTGCTCAAATACGTCAGTCTCGTGTGGTTGAATTTCTTCTTCTTCTGTGAATCTGTCTTGAGTCAGGTATCAACTGAACAGCCTCCATGATTCTCTGATCATCTTGCTTCAGTTGTTCATAGCTTCTCCCTTGTTTGACATCTGTTAACATTCCAAGCCTTCGCCCTCGTGCCAGTAGATTCATCAGCACGTAAAAGAACTCGGATAAAATTCCGGCACCTTCCTATTCTTCCATCTCTTTTTCCCTCCATCACCCTCTGTTGAAGACAATTTCTACGTAGTATGTGATCCAACCAGGACGCCGAAGGACGTGAAAATGAAAGTGAGTCTAAGCCTCGCAAACCTAGACCCTGCCAAGGGGCTGGTTGTCACCAGCGCACACTCCCAAACGTAGAGCCCCTGTGGTACCCTTTCAGTTGTATCTTACGACCGGCAGGGAATCCTGTCGATGTAAACTACCACCCCACTGACAGGCGAGTGTAATCACCAGTGGGTGAAAGTGGATGTCGCATCCCTTGCCAATAAGACAGCTGTTGGGAAGGGACCGATAAACAGCGTGTACTCCCTGCGCTTTAGGAGATCACTCGATGTATATGGTCAGCGCGTGATTTAATGGGCACTACAAGTCTTTTGACCTTGCAGCCATTCATATTCAAAGCTGGCAGTCGAGTTGTCGATAGTTAACTCTGAAACATGGTCTATTGTGAGCCACATCCGAGACAAACACAGAGATGAAAATGATAGGAAAACACTCCGGCCTACACGGCACATGGGTGTGAAGTACTCACACGAGTCGCCAAGGAGACGAGTTCTCTGGCGCTCACAGTGTTACCAGCTTTCTACATTAATGCATGCAGTATTCATAACTGCTCCCTCTGTGGATCAGTTGTAGTGTGTCAGCGTCCAGATCGCAGAATCGTGGGTTCGAACTCGGCAGAAGTAATAGTTATTTAGGTTACAAGGACTGAGTGTTATGTATGGGCTGAGAAAAACTCAGTCGGAATTTGAAAACGAGTACGTGAAACACTTGCATACCCTGTTGAAATGATTTATTTGTATTTAAGTGATATTAAGAAGGGAGGTAAGAAAGGGTCTTGAGCAGCCCGGACTAAATCGGAAAGACATCCTAAACCGAACAAAGTATAGATCGGTGATCGACAGCTTCAGAGGCTTTCATGACGAAGAGAAAATGAATAAGGGATGGACAGAGGAAAGAAAACAGGCGGGTGCGACTCATTGGCTGAATGGTCAGCGTTGAGGCTTTCGGTTCAGAGGGTCCCGGGTTCGATTCCCAGCCGGGTCGGGGATTTTAATCGCATCTGATTAATTCTTCTGATTCGTGGACTGAGTGTTTGTGTTTGTTCCAACACCTTCCTCTTCATATTCAGACAACACACTACACTACCAACCACCACAGACACACGCAATAGTGATTATATCCCTCCATATATGGTTTGCCTTTTCTGGCCGGATGTAGTGTTTACAGTGCACTATGTCTTCTGGTAAGGGCTAGAATAAATTTTTTGCTTTCATTGACCTGTCTCAGTCTCATGCTTGGCTTTGACGATATGAAAGTGACTGAGGTATGAGCGATTCTAGTAATACCGTTCCTTATGCAGCCACTCCCTGGTATGAATGGTGTGAAAATATCGCTCATAGGGTCGGTTGGTGCATGCATTTCAGTGGGCTTGCCAAACTGATATGTGATAGCAAGTTCTGGCTCAGTGAGGAAAGCAACGGGAAACTACCTCACTCCTCATTTTCCTAGTATACCTCTTCAGTTTCACCTAGGATGTCTATGACAGCTGTTAGTGGATTTAGTGGATTTGTAGAGGATCAAACAAGCCTTCGGGATGAATACCCAACAAAAACATATATCGTTGGCGTCAGGAAGGGCATCCGGTCGTAAAACAGGGACAAATCCGCATGTGCCACACAGTTCGAACCCGCTACCCCACAGATGTGGGAAAAGCGGTAGCAATAGAAGAAGAAAAAGAAGAAGACAGGTTGCCATAGAAATAATGCAAAGATTTTGTGCTGCAAAGAAGGCTTTCAGTAATGTGTGATTGTTGCTTAACGTGGTCTTAAATAGCCGTAAACGAATATAATAATAATAATAATAATAATAACAACACAGGTCAGAGACCATCATTCAAGTAGTTGACGCCATCCATGAAAGAGTCGATATCATTCAAGAATTAGACAATAGATATATTGACTCGCCCACGTGACACCTTGTAATCACAACTTACAAAGTATCTAAAAGAGCTTGTAATTTTACGTGAATGTTGATGTCGTTATGGGACATTTAGCTTTACGTGGAATCTGAACCATAAAGTGAAAGAGGTTGCTAATGACATGTTTGTGAGTTGATAGAAGTTGAATGAGGTAATTTACTACAGTGTCATGAAGTTTCACTTTTCGTTGTTTTGAAGAACGTGAACATATGCAATTCGACATGGTATGAAATACTATTGAAGGGTGGAAGAAAGTCATTCGCTTCTTGGCGTTTATCCGTGAATATTAATGAAAACTTAGCCATTGATCGGCCAATAGAGACCCATTTCTCTGCCATCCGGTAGAGTAAAACGGAACGTCTAAAGTGACATACTGGCAGCCTAAATATTGGTGGTGATTATTGTTTTAAGGGGAACTACAACTGGTAGAATGTCAACGTGTCAATGTCGATGTTCTATTTTACTCTACACGATGGTAGAAAAACGGATCTTTGTTGAACGATGTATGTCTAGGCGTCAGTTCGCGATCACGAGACCCCTAGCTAAGTCTCGCTTTGCTTCTACTTACTTGAACTTATCTCCTCACTTTCATCCTTTTTATCCGATCACCCTTAAAAACGAGGAAGTAAAGTGGCATTGTCCGCTAAGTAGAAACTGCACGTGGGCTGCCTAAAATGACATCACCTAAGAAGGTCTCACCGTAATTAGGGCCGTATGATGACGATGATTATTATTAACTACGTAACAATTATTATTAAAAGAGTTATAGGGTACATCATTTTATTTTAATTGTTTGGTGTACTATGTACTGAATAACCTGCTAGGATGGGCAAGGGACAAAAGGCTTTTAACTTTTTTATGATACTGTAGTATACGCTAGTAATAAGGGCCTCTCAGGGTGCATGCGCGTGGTGCATGCACTGTGCACGGTGCAAAAGACGACTTCGCTTGGTTGACCAGAGTGCAGACCCCCCACTCCTATATTTGGAGCAATAGCGCTTACTCTCTCTTTCCTCGCGCCTGTCTCGCTCGCTCCTCCTGTCTCCCTCTTCCCCACTTGTTTCGTAGTGCTCCAAATCCGAGCTGAGTTGAGCCGAGCTTAGCCGAGTAGCCCAGCGACGAAGCGTTGGTCCGAGTCGAGCCGAGCGGCACCGATGCACAGTGCACGGAGCTCTTGCGCCTCGATCTGCGCGCGTGAGATTTTGGGCGTTTGAGAGGCTCTGTGCTAGTTGTTTGATCCTGTGACGTGAAATACCGTAAAGTACCATACCACGGAAGTGAAGTAAGCAATGGCTAGAGGGCAACAATACAAAAGCTGGGATTCAGACCCCAAATCACGTAGCGTACTGCAGCACAGTGATGTCCTGGATGCCAAGTAAAGTGGATCATGCGAGGGGCCGTAGTGCTCTTGGAATCGTAACTGAGAGAGATATCTCCCTCTCATCCCTTTTCTGGGCCGGCAATTACCATTATACGAGGCAGTCAGTAAACTTGACCATCTAATAAAACCATTTTCTTGTCTCCTTTCACACTGTTTTGATTTAGTCAACCGTTTCAAACACCATCTACCTTTCTAGAATTTAAGAGTGGTTACTGAACCAACTCCCGTTGTTTTAACTTGTAGGAGTACAAGCTATGAATCACAGAAGTACGGTGGCATTATGACGCACGTGCTGTCCAACAGCCTATCAACGGGACAGAGTTCTTTGATTCTTGGGCAGAGTACACAGTCGTCATTTTTAAACGACATTATAAATTTGATCTGAAGTTTAGGAAGCTTCTATTTTTTAAGTTTAAAACTTACCATCCCTTTCATATTGACATTAAAATCTGAAATCCACATTTATCTTTTCCAAGAACAGGAACTTACACTTTTCCCAAAAGCGATTATGTTAGTTTTTGCAAACTCAACTCAGATTGCATTGAAGATAGAGGAGTTTGATATCTCATGCTGACTTTGCTTAGTTTGCTATCAATGCAAGAATTATGAAGTGGTGGTGTTATAGATCAACCGTCCCACTGTCTAGAAGTAGCTAGCCCGCCAGGTTCGATTCTTACCCAGGTCAGGGATATTTACTTGGACCTGAATGCTAGTTCGAGGTCCACTCAGCCTACTTATAAACAATTGAGGAGTAATCTGACAGTGAGTTTGCGGTCCCGGTCTATAAAGCTGAGAACAACGGCAGACAGGATTCATTGCGTTGACCACGCGTCATCACTTAATCTGCAGGCCGTCGGGGATGAAATGCGGTCATGGTAGCTGACGGAGGCCATACGATTATTATAATATTAGCGGTCACCGGGTAGGCCAAGGCCCATCAGGGCTGTAGTACCATGGTATTTCTTTATTTGTTGATGTAGATAATCTGGTCTTGGTAAAACGTAATATATCTTCAGTTAACCCATCTTCGTTTTAATGCTCTTATTTAAGATTATGCTTTGGTTCCTAAGAATAGATATTAAAACATAGCCATATTCAGTTCATTTCTTTATGCCACATATTCAATAGTTAAATAAATAAATAAATAAATAAATAAATAAATAAATAAATAAGCTACTACAATAGATACTATACTGTACTGTTATTAATGTTGATATTTGTCTATAGTTGTTTCCTCCCAGTTGAATTAGGCCTAATTGTAATTGTAACTATTGTATGAATGCACGCTTTCTATTTAAAATAACGTTTTCATTGATTGTAATTAATTACCATCATATTTAAATAGAATGCATGTTTTGTTTCGTTAAGTATAAGATAGGGAGGGACATGATCCCTTTCACTACTTTATGGAAATACAAGTAAGTAAATATATTTTGCTGAAAATGCCTGAGATTTTCCTTAAACAAAAGTTAAATACATAAATATATTTGAATACTTTCATTTAAATTCACTGTTTTTGAAATGTGAAGGTTTTCACTCATAATATGTTGTTTGAAGTGACTTAAACTCATGAGACTACTATACGTCTTTTGAAGTAGGCATATAGATCGATAGTATCCATCTGTGGATTTCCATCTAACCTGTCCTTCAATTGTAGGCCCTATCCTCTGTCGGATTGCACTTCGCTGTCGTGATCGGTATATTTCGTCCTATATCACTACGACCAGAGGAGGGGATGCATGACAGTGTTTCGGCATTTGTTTTTACCGGTAGTTGCCCTAGTAAGTGATCTACCTGAGCTGTTTAAGTTACCGTCCTTGGTAGATATAAATTTAAGACTTTTTCCTCAGTCGGTAGTGTTTATAGTTGTACAACTGGCAGATAAATTGTGCTCCTTAGCTCGCCCTCTCTCGTCGTCGTGGTGGCATGCAAATTGGGACGGGCCCCGTTCTTTCCCGGGGCCCGGGTGATGAATGGGTCCCTGCGGGGTGGAGGAGGACGGAGAACAGTTTTAATTAAATCGTGTAATTGTTTTAAGCCTTCTCTTTTTCTTTGTCTCGCTCGCCTTCTTCTGCCGCACAGCGCATCGCACTCTGATTGACGCGTGACGGAGCAATGCAGACAGATTCACCTGTCCACTCGCCATCACGAGTCTCGTTCCACAACTTTTGAAAAATGAAGGCCAAATCTAAACTTCCGTAAGCTCAAGTTGAACACTTCACGATCTCAGGAACGGCCCAAGTCATTTGGTGTTTAAAATACTATTTTAAAATATGCTACATACATTTCCGCCAAAATAGCAGTTTGACTGCAGTGCCATTCATACGACTTGAAGACAGACTCATTGTGTAAATGTAATAAATAAGGTCTGGATTTATATGCATTAAAACAGGTAAAATAGGCAGGCATTTAGGCATTAAATAGTCAAAACAGGAACGTAAATAGGTACCATTGTGTAAAATAGGTAATCAGATAGGCGTGAACAATTATTTATAATTTAAATAGTACACTCAATGACAAGAAGGAATTTACAATGAACAACTCTTCAATATTTTTGGGCCGATTACCTTAGATCTTAGGCCCCTTTAAACAACCATCATCATCATCATCATCATCATCATCATCGTCATCATCAATATTTTCAGGTAATTGTAATGTTCTATTGTCGTGAAAAAGTTTATATATTGTGAGAAGAATTTTTTCAACACGCATGAAGTGATGGGTGAAAACTTTAATGTAGAAAGCTCATATGCTTTTAGGCCTGCTGATCACCTACTTCACCTCTTTTTGTTTTGTTTTGTTTTGTTTTGTTTGTTTGTTTGTTTGTTTGTTTGTTTGTTTGTTTGTTTGTTTGTTTGTTTGTTTGTTTGTTTGTTTGTTTGTTTGTTTGTTTGTTTGTTTGTTGAGAGCGAGTACACACGAGTCCCAGAGCGAAAGCTAGGCCTTTTTACTCATCTGTGTCCAAGAAATCCCCGATGAATCGGAAAATCTTCATTGTACTGCACTGCCGGGGGAGAAAGCGATCTGTCATGGAGGCGGTTTTTTCCCCTATGTCAGAGGAGAAACCGACTCAGCGCTAAAAATTTGGGAATTCTAATAATGTTTATTAATTTTGTGACAGAAGGGATGGGAGGGGCCAAAGCTCACCTTCGTAACAAACGGGCCTTTTGAGGGAATTAATTTTGATGTTAAATAAACGTATGTTTTAAATTCGGAATAGGCAGAAAGATTGGGGAGGTACCAGTTAAAATAGGTCGTAAGTTAGCCAATGGCCACGGTGTTTGAAACGAGTGTTCGTTTCCTTGGTTATTAAGACCCGTTTTAAGAGTACATGCCTTGGTCGGCAGACTGGCTAAGGAGGATTCTAGATTTGGTCATTTTTACTACTTTGTTTACCTCAGATCGAATAAGCGGAATATAAATTACGGTTGGTATATTTGTATTATATTTCAGTAGCTGGGCTCTTACCAACATGCGTAATGTTTTATTTTGAAAAGTTTGTAAATTGGAAAATGAAGTTTTGGGAATATAGTCCCAGGCCTCACGTCCATATAGCAGGATGAGCCTGACACGTTTCGTCACAGCGGTTTGACTGTTTTCCTCTCTCTTTCAGATTGATTGATTGATTGATTGATTGATTGATTGATTGATTGATTGATTGATTGATTGATTGATTGATTGATTGATTGATTGATTGATTGAATGCCTTTTGAACTCGTAGTTTATTTTATTTTCAATTTCCTTTACGTCGCACCCATACAGATAGGTTTTATGGTGATGATGGGAGAGGAAAGGGCTGGGAGTGGGAAAAAAGCGGTCTTGATCTTAATTAAGGTACAGCGCCAGCATTATTTAGAACGGAAAACCATTTTTAGGGCTGCCGACAATGGGGTTCGAACCCAATATCTCCCGAATGCAAGCTCACAGCTGTCAACCATAATCGTACGGCCAACTCACTAGCTCGTAGTAGTTTTGTCCGGTATATGAGCTTTTTTCCACATTTCATCTGAAAAATAATGAAAATTGACTTAAGTTACTATGTTCCTGTAACTTAACTTCATATTTCTACTAGTGGTCTGTCGCAGCAACAGCTGCGAACAAAGCCTGAAAAAAGAAACTGATGATAAAGGAAGCATGAGAAACTTAAGGAAAATATACTGAACTCCGGAAGACCATTTATTTGCCTTTAAACTTACACTTCCGTTGTGACTATATTGTGAAATGTTTGAATCTTGGCAAATTATAGAATTTTCACAACGAATTCTGTTCGCAAGACTTGAATCTATCTCATAAAACTGGCCTAAAAGGCTCAGAAATTTTCAGTAGGCAGAAATCTGAAATGTACCTATGAATCATCCGTTGAATCTTAAAACAGTTAGGAACTAATCCTGAAATGTGGCTACGCTTAGCAGAGAAGAATGCAAAGAACATCGTACTATTATACTGCCTTGCACGGCTCATGACATCATTAATTTGTAGCATCGTACCTTTAAGTACGTCGTTTACTTGAGGTTGTGGAAAATAAACCAAGCCATTGTGGCAACACCAACTAAAATGTACATTTACCATATCCGCAGCGAGATGTTGTGCTTGGCAATGCATACAGATTTAATATAATAAGTTTCGTAATAAAGGAATTTTTGAAATATTTCCATCCATTGGACTAACGTAGAAAGATCTGACTAGACAACTTTTACAGAGTCCTCTATCGGGCTGGTATAGAAAGATCAGCGGAAATTACTTTCATAGAGCCATCTACCGGCGAATACAGTTAATCGCAACGAACTATGCTTTGCATTATTCGAATAAATGGCTATCTTACGCAAATAAAGAACTTAATGAAATAAATAATATTTTTCTAGTAATTCTGAGATGGAGAACTTTCTTTTGATGCATAATACACAGGTGTTAGTTTTGTGGTTTTCTTACAATATTGTGTTACACGTTCAAATCATATAAACAGTACAGATTGTTGGGATAATTGACAATAATGCTTAGCATACATCGTGCAATAATTCATACAAAACGAAAAAACGATTAGAGAGGGTAATGTTTCCACAATTATTAAACTACTGTATAAAGTGGGAACAAGGGAGTTAATTCTTAATACACCCTTAGGTTTTCAGTTATAATCTGACTGTGTCATGTAGAGTTCACTAGAGCCTAAACATAGCGCTGGTGAACATTACTCACAAAGTTTTTAATAGGGAAATTTACGAATACAATATTAAATCTCTATTTTGACACGGAATGAATCACAATTCAAAATGCCGATTTTTAATTTTCGTCCACTCTGTGACAAGAGACCGCAATTGCCAGTTAATTTACCGCACGAGGCTGGAGTATCTGACACCTCCAAATACCACTGGACTGAGCCAGGGTCAAACCCTCCATCTTGAGGCCACATATTCCAGAAGATAGAAATATACAGTATATCACTTTTCTATTTCAATATACAGTGCATGATACATCTATCTGAATGCCTATCGATGGAGAAAAAATGGTTTGAGAAGTCGTGGCGTTGGAGTTATTCGGTTTCTTTTTTTCTGCTCTGCAGTATTTCTTATACATTGCCACCTTTTGCTTCGAGTGAAGAGAATGCCAAAAACATATAACAAGGACTGTTGTGAAAGACGAGCAATGAACTTACTTTTTAAACTTCACTTCATTTGAGCTTCTCTTGGGATCGATTCCGGACAGTCTGGAAGAACGCCCCGTCGTGGTTGAAGGGATGCATCCCCCCCAGAGTTATGCTCGCCCAGAGCGCTAATAAGGGAGCAACCGCAACGGAGCAGAGAACAGTTTTAATATTGTGTAGTGAAGTAAAGAGCTCCACTAGGAGATGTACATCAGAACTAACATGAAAATAGCTGAAGACTCAAGGAACGCGCTCAGAAAAGAGTTTTTGTACAGTACTACGCAGAGAAAATGCACGATCTGTGGTACTAGGTTGCCTAAGACTTAGATGCACAAAAGTGTTCTTACTATACAACCATGTGACATTCCAATGTCAGCATATTATCGCGATGGGCAGCAGTCACTTTGGCTGTTCAAGGAATGAATTAGGCTGTGTGTGCTTCGGGATCGGAACTTTTTAATGTTGGCCGGTGGAAACTGTTTGCCTTCATGGCTTTTTAGGAGAAGCCTTTGCATTTTTAGATTATTATGAATAATAAATTAAGACATTAGGCATCAAAAATCTTACGTGCAGTGAAGGTGTCGGCAAGTACTCAAGGATGAGTATTCTCCCAGGAAGGTAGAATAGTCAAAGAAGCTGAAAAAGCATGTAGAGTAGATGTTGTGGTAGGTTAGAAATTACTGTTACTTTTACATCACTCTGTTTTCAGGGCCCACTTTCCTAATAGACTAATCAATCAATCAATCAATCAATCAATCAATCAATCAATCAATCAATCAATCAATCAATCAATCAATCAATCAATCAATCAATCAATCAATCAATCAATCAATCAATCAATCAATCAATCAATCAATCAATCAATCAATCAATCAATCAATCAATCAATCAATCAATCAATCAATCAATCAATCAATCAATCAATCAATCAATCAATCAATCAATCAATAACTACTGATCTGCATTTAGGGCCGTCGCCCAGGTGGCAGATTCCATTTCTGTTGCTTTCCTATCCTTTCTTAAATGATTGCAAATAAATTGGAAATTTGTTGAACATCTCCCTTGATAAGTTATTCCAATCCCTAACCTCCCTTGCTATAAACGAATATTTTCCCAAATTTGTCCTCTTGAATTCCAGCTTTATCTTCATATTGTGATCTTTCCTACTTTTAAAGATACCACTCAAATGTATTCGTCTACTAATGTCATTCTACGCCATCTCTCCACTGACAGCTCGGAACATACCACTTAGTCGAGCAACTCACCTCCTTTTTCCCAAGTCTTCCCAGCTCAGCCGATACATACAGTATGTACATACATTTTTTAAATTCTTCCTGCATCAAATGGCTGCCATGCAGACTAAGGGAATCGTTATCAGAGGCGATTATTGTACGAGTAGGCTACAAGGAATTTAACAGTCACAGGTTAACACTGAAGCTAGGGCAAATTTTGGTGATCAAGGTAGTGCGTGATACTACTACAGCACAGAGGAGTAGTATCTCAGTAGTTTGATGGAGTTCCTTGGTATAGTATTTGTCATTTCTCTGATAAAGGCCTTCAACAATCAAATTTATTTCCAATAGTTTTCCTAGAAATGTAGATTGGTCCCACAGACACCGATCATAAAACCGAATATTATAAACCACTCCTCCCATGGCGCTACATCCCTGATGGGTCCTTGTCCTACAAAGCAACCGCTGCTCAGTCCGAATGCCAGCAGATTACGAGGTGACGTGTGGTTCGCACGATGAATCCTCCGGGCTGTTATTCTTGGCTTTCTGGATCGGGATCGCCATCTCACCGTCAGATACGCAGTTCCTCAATTGTAATCAGGTAGGCTGAGTTGACCTTGAACCAGCCTCAGATCCCCTGATCTGGCTGAGAATCGATCTGGCGGCCTCCGGGTGAGGGGCAGGTGTGATACCCCTAGACCGCGGAATCGGCGAATACTGCAATAATGTAATATAAACATTTGCCCCTGCAAACTCTCAACAGGATTCTCACCGTGACAGCTAGAGGAAAAGCCTCCAGGAACAAGTGGATTACCTCAGTGAAATCAGTCCTGGAGCAACTGGAGATTCCGTTACAGACCATACCGGACCGATCCAATTCCGACAGATTATCCTGCAAGGCGTATTCACATTGTTCCTCACCAGCAAGAAGAGCACAGGGACCACTAGACCCAAGTGGACGGAGGAGAGGAACCGACACACAGCCAGAAAATGAAAGTGTTCTGGGCCAATAGGAAGCAGAAGGCCCTACTCAAGAGTAAAAACAAGCCCTATGGTCCTCAGTAGACCCAAATGACCCGAAAAGAAACATAATAATAATAGAATAGTACTTGCGGAGTGGCCACGCGCGTTAACGTGCTACTATGGAGCCAAGCTCTGCACTCGGTAGAAAAGTGTGTTCGTGGCAGAGCCGAGAATCGAACCCGGGCCTCCGGGGGTGGCAGCTAATCACACTAACCACTACACCACAGAGACGTTATACACTCTTCTTCCTCTTTATCTGTTTACCCTCCAGGGTCGGATTTTCCCTCGGACTCAGCGAGGGATCCCGCCTCTACCGCCTCAAAGGCAGTGTCCTGAAGCTTCAAACACTGGGTCGGGGGATACAACTGGGGAGGATGACCAGTACCTCGTCCAGGCGGCCTCACCTGCTATGCTGAACAAGGGCCTTGCGGAGGGATGGGAAGATTGGAAGGGATAGACAAGGAAGAGGGAAGGAAGCGGCCATGGCCTTAAGTTAGGTACCATCCCGGCGTTTGCCTGGAGGAGAAGTGGGAAACCACGGAAAACTACTTCGAGGACGGCTGAGGTGGAAATGGAACCCACTTCTACTCAGTTGACCTCCCAAGGCTGAGTGGACCCCTTCCAGCCCTCGTGCCACTTTTCAGAAATTTCGTGGCAGAGCCGGAAATCGAACCGGGGCCTCCGTGAGTGGCAGCTAATCACACTAACCAGTACACCACAAAGGAGTTATACACTCCTGATTGACAAATATCTGCGTCAGAATTTCGTTTTACATCCTAGAGCATGGAAAGCAAACAAGGAACCATCAGAGCTACACAATCAGCCACATACGTAAATACGTTCCGTACATGAGTACCACAGATGAGTCAGGACGGTTTTCTTAGAAACAGAAACCACATAATTGCGAATCTTCCAACTTACTGTCTTACACTGTCCTGATGTTGGTTTACTGTGGTTTCCCATTTTCACTTCCAGGCAAATGCCAGGAGAGTTCCTATTCATAGGCCTCAGCCGATTCCGTCCACATCCTTAACCAATTTCATTCGCCTTCATTAGCTCCTCAACTGAGGTTTGAGCCAGGAAAAGCATCCGGCCGTAAAAGACATGCCATATAATTTCATCTCACCTCATCCCCGATCCCGTATAAAGAAACGGGACTAACGGGTAAACGTACACTTGGATGGATGGTCAGCATAGTGGTCTTCGATTCAGAGGGACCGCAGCTGGGTAAGTAATTTCAGTGGCATGCTATTAATTGGTCTAGCTCCTCTAGTCATTGTTCGTCTTAATATTCTTTGTTTACATAAAATATATTACACTACAAACCACCGCAAGAACACGCAATAGCGAATACATTCTCTATATAGGGTCGATGACAGTAAAGGCATCTGGTCGTAAAACAGCGCCATATCCATGCAAAGTGTCGATAGCTGGTAGTTGGTAAAAGGCCAGGACGCAGACGAGAGTACCTGAGTTTATCCAATGCTTCGCAAGCGTGTAAGAGTTTGATGTAAATTTTAACCAATACTTGCTTACGTCTGCTTTCCCGTGAGACAATGTGCACCAAGCGATCATATGCTCTGAGCTGGACGTGTGGGCGGCGTTAGCCGTATGCTCGATAGGCAAAATTGCATGATTTTCTGGCAAATCATAAGAGTTACGAAGAAAACTAATATGAGCATTTGTATAGAGCAATTTAATTCTAAATCTTATATATGTGCTCCTTATGTTTTAAAGACTAACCTTTTACCTATTATTTGCTCTATCATCCGATAAAGCATGCGCTAAAACACAGAACCTTATTGGTGTAGGGAATAAAAATGCATATCGTCGTTGGAAAAACCAAAGCTCGTATGACACAACGCTCTTCCTATCCATAATATTCCTTAAAACTTGTCACGCCTCCCAGTCACAAATGGATATGCAGTCCATCAGAACAGTCTTCGTAGTGTTCATTTTCCTATGGTTATGTGCAAAGGAACCAGTGACTAGTCTTTAAGGAGAATAATGGATGGGAAGAACATTGTGATAAAGAAATCATACCTCGTATAAGGACGATAGCAATTTCTTTCTTGAAAACTGCATTCTTATGGCTGGCACCATTTCCTGATAGGATTAGCCGTTTAGGCAGATTATCACTTTCGAGTTCCAGACGAACATTTCTATCTGACTTGTTTGATATTTTCTTACACTAAATTGCTTCCTTCAGATACAGCGTGATAGCATGTAGCCTATATGTGAACAGTATACCAGCTATAAACTTGTCAAATACGAGCTCGATCGATCAAGCAGTTTTTACATGAAAGACAGAAAGCCAAACAGACCAACATTCAGATTTACGTCTACTGTATTAAGGTAATAAATTTAACTTTTTTTTAGCTACTGTCGGTTTGAGAGGACGCCGGAGTGCCGTACGTTTGTCCTGAATAGAGATTATTTAACATGGCATTCATAACACCTGACTGACAATAATCTGCTTTAGGATTCGGTCCCGCATCCTAGAATATGGAAGGCAAACGCTGAACCATCTGAACTACACAGTTAGCCACATATGTAAATACGTTCCATACCTGAGTACCACAGATGAGTTAGAACGGTTTTCTTAGAAACAGAGACCACATAATTGCGAATCTTCAAACTTGCTGTCTTACACTTAAGTCTTGCTGTCCGAAATGACAGCGGCACCGTCCAAGTTTAATTTAGTTGAAGATAAGTTCACATTCCAGTATCTTGACACTTGAAAGCGGCCGGCTTGCTGAAGGGAGGTAAGTGACGGGCTTGTCCTGAAGTTTCTGCAGGCGTGGCTAATCCTGACGACATCTCCTTACCACCTGCCCCACAACTCAAGGTTCGAAACTCATTTTGAAATTATATTAGACCTCATGCCTGTTCCTTGATGCTTGAAAGTATTGGACTGCGTTTGTGGATATACTTCCTAAACGGACAGCTTAATGAAAGACGTAGTTAACGTGAAGTTAATATCAAAATATATTATATCTGATAGACGAAAATAGAGCCTAAAATACTCAACCTTTCCCCCACAGTCTGTACTGTATTCGTTAATAATTCGAAACATATCATGAAAATTGGTGACACTGTCTAGTAATTAGCCAATTATCCAATTAAAAGTTCTATAAGACCTTTAGACAACCATGGATTTGACAGTTTATTTATTTTATTTATTTATTTATTTGTTTATTCATCATCATCATCATCTGTTTACCCTCCAGGTTCGGCTTTTCCCTCGGACTCAGCGAGGGATTCCACCTCTACTGCCTCAAAGGCAGTGTCCTGGAGCTTCAGACTCTTGGTCGGGGGATGCAACTGGGGAGGATGACCAGTACCTCGCCCAGGCGGCCTCACCTGCTATGCTGAACAGGGGCCTTGTGGAGGGATGGGAAGATTGGAAGGGATAGACAAGGAAGAGGGAAGGAAGCGGCCGTGGCCTTAAGTTAGGTACCATCCCGGCATTCGCCTGGAGGAGAAGTGGGAAACCATGGAAAACCACTTCGAGGATGGCTGAGGTGGGAATCGAACCCACCTCTACTCAGTTGACCTCCCGAGGCTGAGTGGACCCCGTTCCAGCCCTCGTACCACTTTTCAAATTTTCGTGGCAGAGCCGGGAATCGAACCCGGACCTCCGGGGGTGGCAGCTAATCACGCTAAACACTACACCACAGAGGCGGCCTATTTATTTATTTATTTATTTATTTATTTATTTATTTATTTATTTATTTATTTATTTACGGATATAATACGGGACAAAACTATTTAGATTTATATAAAATATTTACAGTTTTTCCAGGAGAAGGAGAAGAGGAAATGAAATGATATCTGAACACAAGAGAGGAGGAAACAGGCAAGTGAAAGTATGTAAAACTATTGGAATCTATACAGAATCTATAATATATTTAAGGAAAAAATAGTCAAGATGAATGAGTATGAAATCTGATATTCAAATCTGACTTCTGCCTGTTTTCTAGTAAATTTAATAATAGAGCATTTATTAATGTTCAAGTGCAGACGATTTAGAGTACTCCATTCCAATCTACTGTCAAGGTCTTTCTGTAAGATTTTACAGTCCTGTGATGTCTGAATTGAATTATTTTAAATATGTTTACATAATCGGCCAATAGCGCGTCGGCCTCTCACCGCTGGATACCGTGGTTCAAATCCCGGTCACTCCATGTGAGATTTGTGCTGGACAAAGCGGAGGCGGGACAGGTTTTTCTCCGAGTACTTCGGGTTTCCCTGTCATCTTTCATTCCAGAAACACTCTCCATTCTCATTTCATGGCATCCATCAGTCATTAATAAATCACTTTGGGAGTGGCGACCCCATATATGATTCATTCATCACATCCCTGATCCGGTCAAAGACTGGAAAACAGGTTGTAGGTTTTCATTTTCATTTTCAATCGGCCAATATAAAATATTAGAATGAGTTATACACGATGGGAGGTAATTGATCAGGAAAGATAAAAAAAGGCCGAGGATCGAACATTGGGAAACACCAGAGTGAGTGTTGTAGGGTAACGAGCGAGTTGGACGTGAGCCTAGGGTGCGCAACTGTGAGTTTGCATTCTGGAGACAATGGGTTTGAACCGCACTGATGACAGCCCTGAGGATGGTTTTTCGTGGTTTCCCATTTTCACACTAGGAAAGTGCTGAGTGTGTACCTTAATTAAGGCCACGACCGCATCCCTCCCACTCCTAGGCCTTTCCTATTCCATCGTCGCCATAAGACCTGTCTCTGTCGGCGCGACATAAAGACAATTATAAAAAAGAGGGTAGTAGGTGGACGTGTCATTTCCCTTATAAGAAACATATTTCTGGCGATTATGCATATATGATACGAACAATTTCAACATACTTTTAGAAAATCCACAATAGGCTAATTTCCGTAAGAGTATGTCGTGATCGTAATGTACAGTGTCAAGTGCATTACTATAATCGGTATAAATCACGTCCCCTTGAGCTCTATCGTCCATAGCAATTGATATTCTGTGAGCGAATTCCATTACATTCATTATTTAAGATATCGTCTGGGCATAAAGCCATGCTGAGAGCTATTTATGGAAAACTGAACGTGCTTAAAAGTGCACTGATATAAGATTTGCTCAAATACCTTCGGAATAGCAGCGGCCATTGTAACAGATCTATATTTGCCTAAAACTGACCGGTCTCCAGATTTGTAAATTGGACTTACTTTCGTAATTTTCCGTCTGCCTGGAAACACTCCGGTTCGAAAGCAAAGACTGAATGTAATTGATAACGGGTAAGATAATACATTAGGTGGTGATTATTGTTTTAAGATGAAGTACAACTAAGCAACCATCATCTATATAACACCGATCAGAGAAAAAGAAATGGAAAAATAAAGGTATCGGTCAAAGACAGAGCAGGGCCACGAAGGGCGTGTAAATGAAAGACTCTCTAGTACTCGGAGCCTAACAGCTTCGGGATCGGGACAGAACAACAGTTGACCAAGGAAGGTCGGATAGTTTAGATGAAAGTGTGAAGCCTGGTAGAAGAAAGAGGAAGGAATGCCAGGACTCAGCTGAAGGGCCACGTGGTTGCCAACCCACGCTCCCAAGTTGAGACCCCCTGGGGATGACGTGGGGGTTATTTTACTGCCCCATCCCACAGGGAAAGATAATACATCACCACTTCTCTTTATTATGTCTGGGGGAATAAGGTGAGACCAGTAGATCTCTAGTACTTCATTTAAGATATAGCTTATTTAACGTCTAACGGTAATTTCTTAAATATCAAAAACATCAAGCATTGGATCCACATCTTGGAACTCGTTTGCTACGTCATACGTTGCACAGGTATGAGAATAGCCAGAGAAAAAATAACTCGTCCGCCTCTGTAGTGTAGTGGTTAGTGTGATTTAGCTGCCACCCCTGGAGGTCCAGGGTCGATTCCCGGCTCAGCCACGAAATTTGAAAAGTGGTGCGAGGGCTGGAACGGGGTGTAGAATAAAGTGGCTGGTCGCGTAACTACCTAGCCACCTTTATTCTCACAAATTTATTTAGTACGTATTTTCTTGATAAGTTGAAAGTTAACGTGAATGATTTCTAGTACAAACAGGTGAGAACAGTGACAGGAGGATATGTTACCTAAGAGGAAAATTGGAGTGGATTATGTAGGGTGGGAAAAGCAAAGCCAACAAGGTTTAGACTCAGATTTGATTGATTTAAAGGTAGGAGGCGTTGAACTGAACGAGACTACAAAGGTAATTGTAAGTAGGCTACTGTAGATTGTGAAGACGCTTAGTTAATTCGCAGAGACTAGCAGACTGTTCACTGAAACCTTTTTATTTTTTTTGCTGTTTGCTTTACATCGCACCGAAACAGATGTCTTATGGCGACGATGGGATAGGAAAGGCCTAGGAATTGGAAGGAAGTGGCCGTGGCCTTAGTTAACCTACAGCCCCGGCATTTGCCTGGTGTGAAAATGGGAAACCACGGAAAACCGTCTTCAGGGCAGCCGACAGTGGGGCTCGAACCCACTATCTCCCGATTACTGGATACTGGCCGCACTTAAGCGGCTGCAGCTCTCGAGCTCGTTCACTGAAAAGTACAACATTATAATAAAGATGTATGTATGTATAATAATAATAATAATAATAATAATAATAATAATAATAATAATAATAATAATAATAACAATAATATTTTATATGCAGGCGGCTAACGAATGAAGGGACCGATTATCTCACGGTATAAGGAGATCCCCTATACCAAGTGCCAGCAGTCTCTTTGAGAGTGGATGAGCGGGTATGGGTAAGGGCATTCTATTGTCCTGGGGACAAGCAATTGTTCCCAAAGGCTGAGAAACCAGTTTGGTCAACGGCATTAGGATGCAGAAAGCAACGGGAAACCACTGCAGTAAAGATCCTGAGAGATATTCCAGTAAATCAACATGGCATGGTTGCAACGTCAAGATCGGAGCTGGCTGTGTGAATCGTCTACCTCCGTTTGGAGATGACGTCTTAAGAAGAGAAAGTGCAATCGGACATACGTCTTTCCGGGTGAACCGAAAACGTCTTCACCACCTCCACTAGAAGTCCTCTAAGCAAGATTGGCATTGACAAAATTTCAGCAACTCATTGAAGTGGATAATTATTCCTTTTTTTTTTTTTTTTTTTTTTTTAGAGCCGGTTCTACCACCTGCTGGTAATGAACAGATAAAGAGTAATTTCCGTCCGACCACCCCCGGATAGCGCCACCGGCAGCGAAAACCTTATTTACCTGACGTTTATGCTATCGGCCATTTCGAGGCTCAGATAAAACTTTACCTACCAGACAAGTCTTGAGAGATGCATTTTTTGGGACATACATCTTGAATTATATTGATAAAAGCAAGATACCGTTTACCAGCAGGCCGTTAACCGAATTTAGAAGTTCAACATGCCAGACATAGGCTGACGATCGCCCAAGACGGTATCTTGCGATACAGCAGAAGTCACTCGTGTCAATTAGGAAGACTCTTGATGACCCTACGGCAGCAGGCTGGTCATGTAATTGGGTTTTCCTCGAGTTGTGAGCCATCGGGGTCTCATTTGCTCCCCCGCTCTCTTTGTACACCGCCCGCCCAATTAATCCAATAATTGAACTTGTCTCACCGCCAACTCTAAGACACTGGGGGAACACACGATTGAGGGTAGCCGGCGGTGACACACGCCGGGCTCAACTTTCGAACCGCGGTGCGTAACTCAAAGTCGTCGAGGTCGGTGTAAGAAGTTCATTAACATGGTTACCTGTTTAATTGTATGTGTTGGAGCGCTGAGAAGCCGAGACGATAAAAGCGTCTATGTTTCACAGGTAAAGCTAGGGATCGATTCTCTGAGAGATTTTTTTTTTTTTTTTTTTGCTAGTTGCTTTACGTCGCACCTACACAGATAGGTCTTATGGCGACGACTGAGAGATTTAGCACATAGACATCGTCATCTGAAGGAGCACGTGACCCTCATATTTACTCAGCATGAGATACATACATACTTACATACATGCCGAGCTGAGTGGCTCAGAAGGTTGAGGCGCTGGTCTTCTGACCCCAATTTTGCAGGTTCGATCCTGGCTCAGTCCGCTGGTATTTGAAGTTGTTCAAATAAGTCAGCCTCGTGTCGGTAGATTTACTGACACGTAAAAGAATGCCTGTGGGACAAAATTCCAGCACCTCGGCGTCTCTGAAAACAGAAAAAACAGTTAATAGGACGTAAACCCATTATTATTATTATTATTATTATTATTATTTTACAAGTTGCTTTACGTCGCACCTACACAGACAGGTCTTATAGCGACGATGGGGTAGGAAAGGACTAGGAGTGGGAAGGAAGCGGCCGTTGCCTTAATTAAGGCACATTCCCAGCATTTGCCTGGTGTGAAAATGGGAAACCACGAAAAACCATCTTCAGGGCTGCCGACAGTGGGGTTCGAACCAACTATCTCCCGAATACTGATAATGGACGCACTTAAGTGACTGCAGCTATCGAGTTCGGTATTATTATTATTCTTATTCTTATTCTTATTCTTATTCTTATTCTTATTCTTATTCTTATTCTTATTCTTATTATTATTATTATTATTATTATTATTATTATTATTATTATTATTATTATTATTTATTAATACGTTTACACTCCAGGGTGGGTTTTTCCCTCGGACTCAGCGAGGGATCTCACCTCTACCGTCTCAAGGGCAGTATCCTGGAGATTTAATACCAGTGTCGCATTTCACATGTTGTGAAGAGTAAAGAAGAAGAATCGTGGCTCTTACTAGATATGGGCGTCGCGCTGGAAAATAAAAGGTCTAGAACTAAAGAAATGGATAGAGACAAGCTCTTAATGGTGCCGTGCTGGAAGGAGAAAAGGAGTTGTACATACTAGGTCTAACACATAAGGCGAATTAGAGACAACTAGGTTACGTGAATTGGACACTAAACCGAAGTCGAGGAATCGCGGTAATGAAATGGCGTATGGCTTTTAGTACCGGGAAGTGTCCGAGGACTTCGGCTCGCCAGCTGCAGGTCTTTTGATTTGACGCCCATAGGCGACGTGCGCGTCGAGATGAGGATGATATGATGATGAAGAGGACACTTACACCCGACTCCTGTGACCAAAGGCCAGCACGCTAACCATTTAGCTATGGAGCCGGACGAGGAATCGTGGTAATCAACCAGTAAGTCATAACGGACAGCAGGGGCAGCTAATATTACAACTTCGGACATTATTCTTTAATGATAGAATTTTTTAACGCTGCGTCACTCCCTTGGTGAAGCGGATAGCGTACCGGCCCGGGTTCGATTCCTGTCAAGTCCGAGATTTTTAATTCTGGACTGAGAACTTGAACGGGGTTCACTCAGCATCGTGAAACCTACTTAGGAGCTGCCTGGTTGATAAAATATGCCGTTGTGTTGATCACGTAGCACACCAATATCTGCAGGTCTTCTGCCAGGCAGAAGTCGTCTAGGCAAAACGAGGCCGTTGATGGGTTGTATGCGCCAGGAGTATTTTACAGTATATGTTTAAATTCCCTTCAATTGTTGTATGTAACAGGAAGGTTTCCGAATTATATCTTGTCCAAGTCCTTTAACTTGCCGTAGTCGGAACTGTTATGTTTAAACGTGCTCAAATGCCTCTAATCTCAACCGGGGTCAAACCTACACCCTTAAGTAGTCAACGGCTGACTGAAAAATTGACGTAAGCCGTAGCCTATACTGAATTGGTTACAAGTTAGCGGTGTGCATCGTGATTTCCGCTGTACCACAAATACAGCCGTACCATTTCTACAACGTTCATAAAAACCTCCGTAATGGTTGCAAAACGCGGAAAATTAGATCGGACACAGGTGTGTGAACAGATTACTCCATCACTGATAATAATTTGGTACAAAATAATGTGTACCGATACGTCCACTGCCTTCGGGGGAATATTTGAGAACAATAGAGTGACCGCACCTCAGCCTCACAGGCATTCTCCGTGGACATTGCCAAGGGCCTGCTGCCCCGCCACCTTTCCTCATAATTGGACAGTGCAAACAGAGAGATAATTTCTCCTCTCAGAAACTCACAACTCCCTGAAAGTGGTTGGCGATTACCGACCATCTGACTCTCGGTTTTAGTTTACTTTGCAGAATGCCTTTCCATTCCTTATTCAGTCGGGCTATGTAGTTCACGTGGTAGAATGATGGCCGTGAGCTCAATTTGACAAGTTCAATCCTAGCTCAGTCAGGTGGTATTTTAAAGTAGGCCTACTTAAATACACCAGCCTCGTGTACGGAGTATTAGTGGAGCGTAAGAGAAATCCCACGAGACAAATTTTCGGCATCTCGCAACTCCGAAAACTGTAAAAGTTATATTCTTCTTCTTCTTCTTCTTCTTCTTATTATTATTATTATTTTTTTGCTATTTGCTTTACGTCGCACCGACACAGATATGTCTTATGGCGACGATGGGATAGGAAAGGCCTAGGAATTGGAAGGAAGTGGCCGTGGCCTTAATTAAGGTACAGCCCCGGCATCTGCCTGGTGTGAAAATGGGAAACTACGGAAAACCATCTTCAGGGCTGCCGACAGTGGGGCTCGAACCCACTATCTCCCGATTACTCGATACTGGCCGCACTTAAGCGACTGCAGCTATCGAGCTCGGTATTCTTATTCTTATTCTTATCCGTATTCTTATTATTCTTATTCTTATTTCTTCTTAATACATTTACCCTCCAAGTTTGGTTATTCCCTCGGACTCGGCGAGGGATCCCACCTCTTCTGTCTCAAGGGCAGTGTCCTGGAGAGTGAGACTTTGGGATGGGGGATACAACTGTAGAGGAGGACCAGTACCTCACCTGGTATGCAGAACATATCATGAAAATTGGTGACACTGTCTAGTAATTAGCCAATTATCCAATTAAAAGTTCTATAAGACCTATAGACAACCATGGATTTGACAGTTTATTTATTTATTTATTTTATTTATTTATTTATTTATTTATTTATTTATTTATTTATTTATTCATCATCATCATCTGTTTACCCTCCAGGTTCGGCTTTTCCCTCGGACTCAGCGAGGGATTCCACCTCTACTGCCTCAAAGGCAGTGTCCTGGAGCTTCAGACTCTTGGTCGGGGGATACAACTCGGGAGGATGACCAGTACCTCGCCCAGGCGGCCTCACCTGCTATGCTGAACAGGGGCCTTTGGGGGGATGGAAAAATTGGCAGGGATAGACATGGAAGAGGAAAGAATGGGGCCGTAGCCTTAAGTTAGGTACCAGTCCGCATTTGCCTGGAGTAGAAGTGGGAAACCACGGACAATCACTTCGAGGATGGCTGGGAGGAAATGGAACCCCCTCTACTCAGTTGACCTCCCGAGTCTGTGTGGATCCCATTCCAGTTCTCGTAATACTTTTCAAATTGCGAGGCAGAGCCGGGAATCGAACCCGGCCGTCCAGGGGGGGCAGATAATCACACTAACCACTACTCCACAGAGGCGGACATTATTATTATGATTATTATTATTATTATTATTATTATTATTATTATTATTATTATTATTATTATTATTATTATTATTATTATTACTATTAGGCCTACCGAACGAAGTAGCCGCGCATGTTACCGCGCTGCGGCTGTGGAACCAAGTTCTGCATTTGAGAGACGAGTTGATTCGAACTCTCGGCTTTCCTGGGAATGTTTTTCTATAGTTTCCCATTTTCACTTACAGTGGAATGCCGGGACAGTGCTTATTTATAGCCAATAGCCGATTCCTTCCACCTCCCTCAACCAGTTTCATTCACCGTCATTCATTTCATCTTCATGCCAAAAAAAAAAGTCATATAATTTCATCTCACTTAATCTGGAAACGGGACTACAATTATTATTATTATTATTATTATTATTATTATTATTATTATTATTATTATTATTATGATTATTATTATTCCTGCTTTGTTATCCCCCTCCTCTGGTCAATAATTTTCCTGACTCCGATGGTGCTAAATTTTTATATCCCCTACTGTTCTTTAGTTGAGAGGGGAGTTCCTCAGGGCAGTGTTATCGGACCTTTATGTTTTCATATATATATAAATGATATGAGTAAAGGAGTGGAATCGGAGGTAAGGCTTTTTGCGGATGATGTTATTCTCTATAGAGTGATAAATAAGTTACAAGATTGTGAGCAACTGCAACGTGACCTCGAAAATATTGTGAGATGGACAGCAGGCAATGGTATGTTGATAAACGGGGCTAAAAGTCAGGTTGTGAGTTTCACAAATAGGAAAAGTCCTCTCAGTTTTAATTACTGCGTTGATGGGGTGAAAGTTCCTTTTGGGGATCATTGTAAGTATCTAGGTGTTAATATAAGGAAAGATCTTCACTGGGGTAATCACATAAATGGGATTGTAAATAAAGGGTACCGATCTCTGCACATGGTTATGAGGGTGTTTAGGGGTTGTAGTAAGGATGTAAAGGAGAGTGCATATAAGTCTCTGGTAAGACCCCAACTAGAGTATGGTTCCAGTGTATGGGACCCTCACCAGGATTACCTGATTCAAAAACTGGAAAAAATCCAAAGAAAAGCAGCTCGATTTGTTCTGGGTGATTTCCGACAAAAGAGTAGCGTTACAAAAATGTTGCAATGTTTGGGTTGGGAAGAATTGAGAGAAAGAAGAGCTGCTCGACTAAGTGGTATGTTCCGAGCTGTCAGCGGAGAGATGGCGTGGAATGACATTAGTAGACGAATAGGTTTGAATGGCGTCTATAAAAGTAGGAAAGATCACAATATGAAGATAAAGTTGGAATTCAAGAGGACAAACTGGGGCAAATATTCATTTATAGGAAGGGGAGTTAGGGATTGGAATAACTTACCAAGGGAGATGTTCAATAAATTTCCAATTTCTTGGAAATCATTTCGGAAAAGGCTAGGAAAGCAACAGATAGGGAATCTGCCACCTGGGCGACTGCCCTAAATGCAGATCAGTATTGATTGATTGATAATATATCCATTTTTCTTAATGATAGGACCTAATCTTTTTCATTTACTTCTACTACATTTTCCCAAAAATCCCTTGAAGGAATTTCTACATAGTATTCCAGTTACGATATCAACAGTTTACAGATAACATAAACGAGTTTAGTGAACCACCTCGTCAACATCCAGTGGAGGCATGTTTCATCTCCCCGAATGGTCACTAATATCTAATCCATTACAACACATAACTCTAAGGTTACACTGGAAACATATTATCCCGGACTTAGTTGGTTATTCGTATATTTCAGTTAATTAAACGACTAGGGCCTGTCTAAAAGAATATATCCAATGCGTTAAAGGGAGCAAATGAGATGCCTGAGTTCGAATCCTACCATCGAATGTCCTTGTGGTTCCTTAGACGGGCGTCGAAACTTTTCTTTTCAATGGCTTGCCTAGTCCAACATTCCTATCATCCTAGACAAAGAACCAGTTGTAAGTCACCTAGGTGAAAGATTAATCACATGTTCTGAGATGTGCCAATAACTTATACTACCTTTTAGGGTATACGGGTTCATTTCTCGCTTTGTCCGAGGGTGAAGAAGCGTTGAAGGATGAGCCAACATTAAAAGGTGAATAAAATTGGAGCATTGAAAAAGTTCACAAACTGGAAAATGCAGTATCGCGAAAATAATTACCTAACCACGTTCAGTTTGTGGCCAAGGACCAATTTTTACCCACGTATCTTTATTTTGTCCATTATTCTTGATTCAAATGTGCAATATCATGCTCACAATTACCTGATCAGGTTCAATTTGTGGCCAATGACTTATTTTTTATCCGAGTACCGTTTTGTTTATTATTCTTGATTCAAATTATTTGGTCAACAAGATGGTCTCAGTGGAAATGCGAGAGGCAGAGATAGATAGAGAGAGAGAGAGAGAGCAATAATCAAATTAATTCAACTCTATGTTCAAGTCAAATAGCGTACGCTTCATTTTCATCTCTCGGGACATGACCTCAGCAGATGACAATGTAAACTGTCTTTCGAAATTACAGAGCGTGCGTGACGTAGAACAAAATTAGTAGATGTTGAGATGAAATATAATTATGAGAGCGCAGATAAGAGAATTTCCTGCAATTAGCCAAGGTTGACCACACCAAGAGGTGAGGGTTGTGTCCTCGACAGCTTTCACTGGACAACGCAGACTCGGACATATCCGCGATCACGGGGAAGCCCTACAAACCTACTCTATAACGCTCAGGCCAGAGGTCAGGGCTGCACTGACGTCACAACGACGACACGCCTACATAACTTGACAAGACTAGAGACAGCAGGAGGTACGGTGAGTACCTAGGACAGCTTCCACTAATCCTTCACCAGAATCGTATAAGGAACAATAAAAATATACCAGAGTGGTCTAGAGACTTTCAAAAGATTGCCAGGGTTCGAGCCCTATATCTGACATATACCTACTCGTATTTAGAACCCGTGAGGGCAAATGGACAATTGTTTTCTGAGCTTAATTTCCTTTTGAAAGAGAACTGACTTAAAATCTCACTTTCAACCATCCTAGAAGTTAAGGAGGTTCCCCTCCTTCAGCTCCTGACGAATGTCTACAGGGTACTTCTAAAATACGGGTATGACTGCTTCTTTCCCAGTCCCAAGTAATGACACATACATAATCCAGTGCACGTATTTCTAATCCTCTTAAAAGAAGGCCAGCCTGGCTGAGTTGCTCAGACAGTAGAGTGTCGGCCTTCTCAGTCCAAATTAGCAGGCTCGATCCGATGGTTTATGTGGGTATTCATATACGTCATCCTCGCGTCGGTAGATTTACCGACAGGTAAGGAACCACTATGGAACAAAATTCTGGCACCTCCGAAGACGTAAAAACATTATTATTATTATTATTATTATTATTATTATTATTATTATTATTATTATTATTAAAGTACAGTGGATATTGCATTAAGTAAGTTCTGTAGTTCGAAACATGCCTTTTACAACGTATATTAATACGCAGGAGAATGGTACCATGGTAAAAAGCACCCACTGTAGAGTATAGTTCAGGTCGTAACACTTTTCCTGCCTTTATCTTCCCCCTTTTCTTTAATCAGGACGGTTTTCGAGTGTCATTTTTCTGCTCCCGAAGAGAATTCGAACATTCAGAGAGTGATAACTAGGCCGGCTGCTTGTATTCAATGCATTGGACCTTGAAAGACAATTTGCTTTACGTCACACCGACACAGATAGGTCTTATGGGGACGATGGGATAGGGAAGGGTTAGGAGTGGGACGGAAGCGACCGTGGACCATAATCGCTGCCTGTGCGAGAAAATAACCACGGTATATCAAACATGACCAATGCAGACCTGCGTTCTATAGAGTGGCATTGCCTTTAAGAAGTAATTTTTGCTTGCATTCGGAAGATAGTGGGTTCGAACCCCACTGTCGGCAGCCCTGAAGATGGCTTTTCGAGATTTTCCTATTTTCCCACCAGGCAAATGCTGGAGCTGTACCTTAATTAAGGCCACGGCCGCTTCCTTCCACCTTCAAGCCCTTTCCTCTCCATCGTCGCTATAAGACCTCTCTGTGTCGGTGCGACGTAGAGCAAGTTGTAAAAAATAAAATAAAGATTTACCAACTTACACATCACAGTGAAGCCCACTAAAATATATTTAGTTTACTTCGAAGTAAGGTGTCTCGCGAGGAACTACACAGGAATGCATTCTGCCTACACTTACGTGAAAACATGAAAAGCCAGTACTCAATGGGAGTGTGATTGCAGAATGACATCGTCAATGCTTTTTACCTAGGCAACCGTGGTTCGAATCCCGGCCAATGAATGTAGGATTTTGAAATGAAATGCAGTATACCTGTTGTTCGGTTTCCACATAAAACGAGCAGTCTAGTGGCTATGATCACGATGTAAATAGTCACGTAAAATTCATATCTTGCTTTGTTGCCATTGCTCGACCCTTTCAACATAGCTCGTTTGTGGATAAAAAATCGGTTTCAGGTGATATGTAAGATAATACGCTTCTCTTAAATTCTTTTGCAAGGATTAGCCCCACAACACAGAAATGATGGAGCACTATTTCTCACTAATCGTTTAATAATTCAAAGATTTTGAACTTCAGTGTAATTAATATAACAATTATCTTATTTTGGGGATGTCAGGTCGTGTAATAATTATTATTGTATGCTGACGCATTTCAGACCTGCAACTAGGATCCTCTTCAGAGCAATAACAATGATGAATGAAAACTGTAAATGTCAATTGTCACTTATAGTAAATAGAGTGAAGATAGAAAGACTCTGTTAGAAATGTAGTTAATTCCAGGGCCTTCAGAATAACGGAGAAACGTGTTGACGAGTTGACTATAGAGGGTAGCGATGATCTACTCACTATATAGCCATCCCCTTCGTTAAAATTTATTCCAGTGTTTAAATTTCTATCGCCCAACGAATGATTCTAGGTCTAAATAGTTTCTCTCTACAAATGGCAGATGTTGCATCAGAAATAATGTGATGGTCATTATGTACTGTATGGCATGCTCTGCCACGGCAGACCTTCCATTTTAGGACATTTATAAGCAAGATCCATTCAAATTTCTTATTGTATATACTTCAAATTCGTCAGTCCATACTTTTAAGTACTGAATACATGAATCATGGAAACTATTTGTAACCTTTTTGGAAATCTCCTACTTTCACCTCACTCTCATTTTGTAATTCATGCAAAGCACATTTTACAACATCTGGGATGAAATTGTTCTTTTTTTTTCTCAGTCATATTACTTTCAACACTGAAAGTGCCATGGTTACTTCCAAACCTGTTAACTCACCTTCTACCTCGAGAACTGCGTAGTGGAAAGTTGTACCTTGGTTGCGCAGAGAAAGAAGAATGATTTTCGCTAATGGGTTTTCAAAAACGTTTCATTATAATTGGACATTTGTTTTACTAAGAAAATATGTCATCAGTCCTTCAAAAATTTCAAGTACTCTTCCAAGAGCTGTCATCAGCGCTGACAACCTGGTGTTACTATAACCTAACAATTTCCTGTACTCAATCTCAGCAATACTGCAGAAATCTTTTATTGATTCTGCTCTAATAGTGTATGTGTGAAAATGGTAGTATATTTTGTGAGTAACCGGCGATAGGTAATCAATCAGCAGCAGTCTTAATTGTGTTGTGCACTATCCAACGCCAAGGATTTTACGATGTAATAACATTTTACGTTTGTGGAAAATATTTTTGGATCCCTTACTGTTTTTATTGTCACCACAGAATGCAATTATCCTGATAATAAGATTTTTTTTTTTTTTTGCAAACACATCAGTCAGATAATCGGTAACAATATCTGCCGTTTCCCCAGGACTTTCATCAATTTCTAAAATTCGAACACGGACATCCTTTAGCGGTAAAAAGTACGTATCCATAATAGGACAAATATTGTTTCTCATGATTGGAAGCATCTGTAAACATTGTAACAAACCTGAATTGATTCAGTGCCTTCTGCAATATTCCATACGAATGAGGTGCAAGTACGTTCACAACAATGGCTTCACACTTCGTACGACAGTAAGATAATTTCTGTTCAAACCAATTTCTCATTAGTTTCGAAGCAAGTCATTTCAGCGAGTGTTATGATTTTCTTCAACCATGTGGTCAGTCCAGGCTCCTTCAATTGCAGCCAAGTGCGGTTCACGGTATTTTGCTGAAGCTGGGCGGAAAAATGAAGTTGTTCTTTGGCATGACGTTTCCGCAATTTCTGCCTTTATATGCTTGTTTGAATTTAGCTGTTCAATGTTGCTCTTCCCTCCATGGGACACAGATAATTCGGTGTTACAAATGGTGCAACAAACATCACAATAGGTCACCGTTTTCCTTATGAACGTGTAAATACGGTAGAGAATAAGTATTTCTTGATCTATACATAATTACTGGGAGTTGAATTGCATTCATTTCGCTATAAATTCTAAGTAATAAGACACCTTCCTTGCAACGCAGTAGTTTACACACATTTTCGTTTGGGCATCTTTAATCTTGCATCATACTACAATTCAAGTGCTGTTGCTGCAAGAATGAACCAGCGACTCGCTTCAAAGCAGGAATAAGAGTGCAGGCAGGGTAGCGACGTTGCCATATTGGTTCTTGCTCGTAACGAATATTGTCGCATCGTGGTATATACCATCTTTACTCTTAGGTAGCTTAGTTATTACGATCATAAAATAGTTACATTGCCATAAACGGATTTCAGCATCTATAAGAATTTAAAACATTACGTTGACGAAAATAGACACTAAAATTAAATGTCATTTTCAAACATAACGAGACAAAGAAACGTCCCAACAAAATATATCGGGACACCGGGACAACAGGTTAAAAAATGGTACTGTCAAGTTCAAAACGAGACTTCTGGTCACCTTATCTTATTGCAGTCCGGCTCCATTGCTAAATGGTCACTTGCTGGCCTTTTATCACAGGGATCCCGGGTTCGATTCGCGGCAGTGTCGGGAATTTTAACCATAATTGGTTAATTCCGCTGGCATGGTTGCCAGGTGTATGTGTAGTCTACATCGTCATCGCATTCTCACCACGACGCGCAGGTCGCCTACGGGTGTCATTTCAGAATATCTGCACCTGGCAAGCCCAACTTGTCCTCGGACACCCTCGAAAAAAAACCGTACGCCATTTCATTTCATTTACCTTATTGCAACCAAGTTAACCCATATCATTGTTTGTAATAAAGGTTCATTATATATAACTTTTATGTAGTTTATATGTCCGACTCGTTGGCTGAATGGTCAGTGTACTGGCCTTCGGTTCAGAGGGTCCCGGGTTCGATTCCCGGCCGGGTCGGGGATTTTAACCTTCAATGGCCCAGGGGCTGGGTGTTTGTGCCGTCCCTAACATCCCTGCAACTCACACACCACACATAACACTATCCTCCACCACAATAACACGCAATTACCTACACATGGCAGGTGCCGCCCACCCTCATCGGAGGGTCTGCCTTACAAGGGCTGCACTCGGCTAGAAATAGCCACACGAAATTAAATTAATTAAAATGTAGTTTATATTGATAGTATTTGAGTCTATGTTATTTTCAAACTAGAGGTTTTAATTTAATTTCCCCCTATTTCTCTCTTTTCTCTGTAATAATGAATATTCTGTGTATTGTTTTCAATGTCCATGCTACAGAAAGGGGCTCATAAGCCTCAGTTGAAAATTATAACCAATACATTCAATTCAGTGTGCTAAACCTGCTTCACTCTGTTCAGTTATATACGAGGTAATACTGTATATTTTCTATATAGGTACAGTACCGGTCAGAAGTTTACGACCACGTAAAGAAATCACGAAATGTCATCTAGAACCTAAAATTGTGCCACGATATTTCTGTAATTTTTTTTCTGAGCTCTCACATCTAATAGGATATATGTCGCCTGATTTCATTGAGTTCGTCCAAACACTGTAGAAGTTATGAATTTTTAAGTCTTGGACGGTCACAACAAAAGATCAAAAATTTTGGTTATATAATGCACTGTACACTCTAATTGGTTGCAAGTATCACCGCCAATTTTTTTTGTAGACTTAGGAATAGTTGGGGGCCATTTTAGTATAAATATAAAAATTCCGAAAATATGCGGCACCTTTTTTTTTGCGTGTTTTATTTTTTTCGAACCAGGGCCAAAATGGTTGATTTTTCTTTGCCTTTGTCATGTATGGCCCAAGGTCTCAGGACGAGCTATCGGCATGAAACTTATCTGTCCTGATAGTTCCATTTGCACTTTGTGGATGGCAACCAAGAACACATTTCTGATGACGATAGCTCACACTGACACCTATGACAAGAACAAGGAAAAAACTGACCATTTTGGAGCTGATTTGAAACAAAAAATAAAAGCACAAAACTCGGTGCCGCATTTTTTCGGAATTTTTCTATTTATACCAAAATGACCCCCCACTATTGCTAAGTCTATAAAAGAATCTTGTTGGTGATACTTGAAGCCGATTAGAGTATATAGTACATAATATTTCCAAAAATGTTGACTTTCTGACGTGACCTTCCAACAGTTAAAAATGTAGAACTTATACACTACTTGGCGTAAATCACTGAAATCATGCGACGTATATCATATTAGATGCGAAAGCTCAGGGAAAAAAAAACAGAGGTATAGTAGCAAAATTTTATGTTGTAGATGGAACTAAATGATTTTTTAATGTGGTCCTAAACTTTTGACCGGTATTGTATATATATAACCTAATTAAATTACCAGCTAAACATATTCTCAAATCACAGATGAGAGATGAAATATCACTCAATAATCATTAGTGAACCTTAGCGTTCAATCAATCAATCAATCAATCAATCAATCAATCAATCAATCAATCAATCAATCAATCAATCAATCAATCAATCAATCAATCAATCAATCAATCAATCAATCAATCAATCAATCAATCAATCAATCAATCAATCAATCAATCAATCAATACTGGTCTGCATTTAGGGCAGTCGCCCAGGTGGCGGATTCCCTATCTGTTGTTTTCCTAGACTTTTAACGATTTCAAAAAAAATGGATATTTATTGAACATCTTCCTTTTTAAGTTATTCCAATACCTAACTCCTCTTCCTATAAACGAATAGTTACCCCAATTTGTCTTCTTGAATTCAAAATTTATCTTCAAATTGCGATCTTTAATTTTAAAAACACCACTCATACTTATTCCTCTACGAATGTCATTCCACGCCATCTCTCCGCGGACAGCTCGGAACATACCACCTAGTTGAGCAGTTCGTCTTCTTTATCCCAAGTCTTCCCAGCCCAAACTTTGCAATATTCTTGTAACGCTACTCTTTTGTCGCAAATCACCCAGAACAAATCGAGCTGCTTTTCTTTCGATTTTTTCCAGTTCTTGAACCAAGTAATCCTGGTGAGGGTCCCATATACAGGAATCATACACTAGTTGGGGATCCTACCAGAGACTTATGTGCCCTCTCCTTTACATCCTTACTACAACCCCTAAACACCCTCATAACCATGTGCAGAGATCTGTATCCTTTATTTACAATCCCATTTATGTGATTACCACAATGAAGATCTTTCCTTATATTAACACGTAGGTACTACAATGATCCCCTTAAATAACTTTCACCCCATCAACACAGTAATTAAAACTGAGAGGACTTTTCCTCTTTGTAAATTTCACAACCTGACTTTTAACCCCGTTTATCATCATACCATTGCCTACTGTCCATCTCACAACATTATCGAAGTCATTTTGATGTTTCTAACAATCTTGTAACATTTATTACTCTATACAGTGTAACATAATCTCCAAAATGTCATATCTGATTCCACTTCTTTATTCAGATCATTTTTATATATAAGAAAATATGAAGGTCCAATAATACTGCCTTGAGGAATTCCCCTCTTAATTATTACAGTGCAAGATATCTGCCATATCTTGCTGGAATCCTCTACCTTCAGCTTCAGAGGAATAACCTTTCCAAAACCCGAACTGCCTTCTATCGAACCTGTTATTAATTTCGCAAACATGTTTTATATAATCAGAAAGAATGCCATCCCAAAGCTTACATGTAACACATGTGAAACGTACTGGCCTACAATTTTCAGCTTTATGTCTATCACACTTTCCTTATACAGGGACTACTATAGAAACTCTCCATTCATTTGGTATAGCTCCTTCATGAAAACAATAATCAAATAAGTACTTCAGATATGGTACTATATTCCAACCCATTGTCATTGGTATATACCCAGAGATCTTATTAATTCCAGCCACTTTTCTAAACTTTTATATCTTATCGTACATGCCATTGTTATGATAGGCATATTTTAATACTATTTTAGCATTAGTCTCCTCCCCTATCTGGACATTATCCTTGTAACCTACAATCTTTACATACTGCTGACTAAATACTTCTGCCTTTTGAAGGTCCTTACATACACACTCCCCTTGTTCATTAATGATTCCTGGAATGTCCTTCTTGGGACCTGTTTCTGACTTAAGGTACCAATACATACCCTTCCATTTTTCACTAAAATTTGTATGACTGCCTATTATACTTGCCATCATGTTATCCTTTGCTGACTTCTTTGCTAGATTCAATTTCCCAAGTTCCTTCAATTTCTCTTCATTTCCACAGCCATTTCTAACTCTATTTCTTTCCATTCTGAATCTCCTTGTTAGTCTCATTATTTCTCAGTTATAATAAAGTGGGTCTTTACCATTTCTTACCACCTTTAGAGACACAACCCTATTTTCACATTCCTCAATAATTGCTTTAAACCCATCCGAGAGTCTTTTTACATTTTTATTTACTCCACTGATCATAGTTACTTCTTTCAAAACTCCCTCATGTCTGCTTTATCAGCCATCTGGTACTGCCTAATAGCCATAATTTTAAAATCTTCCTTTCAGTCACATTTATTTTTAGCTACACAAAAACAGCTTCATGATCACTAATGCCATCTATTACTTCGGTTTCTCTATAGAGTTCATCTGGTTTTACCAGCACCACATCCAGGATGTTCTTCCCTCTAGTTGGTTCCATCACATTCTGAATCAGCTGTCCTTCCCATATTAACTTATTTGCCATTTCTTTGTCATACTTCCCGTCGTTCGCATTACCTTCACAACTGACATGTGGTAAATTCAGATCCCCCCCTACAATCATATTCCTTTCCATGTCGTTTCCCACATAGCTGATTATCTTATCAAATAATTCTGAATCAGCGTCAGCGCTACCCTTTCCCGTTATGTACACTCCAAAGACATCAAATTGCCTATTACCTATAGAAATGAGCCTTACACCTAGAATTTCATGTTTGTCATCTTTAACTTTGTCGTAGCTTACAAATTCTTCCTTCACCAGAATGAATACTCCCACTCCCACCACTCCTATCCTATCCCTACGATACACACTCCAGTTCCGTGTGAATATTTCTTCATCCATTATATCATTTCTCAGCCATGATTCAACTCCTATTAAAATATCTGGTAAATATATATCTATTAAATTAATTCTATTCCTTTCTTTACAATATATCTACAGTTCAACACTAGCATTTTTATGTCATCGCTACCTGACTTCCAGATCCCTGTGCCCTTGTCACCGCTCCCTAGACCATTCTGTTTTCCTGAATGTACTTCCCTACAACCTTTCTAAACAAATTTCCTAACTTATAGGCCTACGTACCACTGCGGTTTGAGCGAAAGCCATCTGAGTGCAGATCCCTATCTCCTACCCAGAAATCTCACTCCCAGTTTCCCACATACCCACTCCATAGTCTTATATAAATCCCCAATCTCCCTCCAATCAGTATCTCTCCTACACGGTATTCCGCTGATAACAATATCCGCTTCCTTAAACTTCACCCGTGCTGCATTTGCCAGATCCCACACATCCCCAACCATGTTGGTGCTTACACTTACGTTGTTGGTACCAACGTGAATCACTACCACCTTCTCCTTCCCCTCCTCCTTCTCTTCTACTTTCTTCAATATCTGCCTCAACCTAATTCCTGGATAACACTCTACCCTGGTTCTCTTTCTTCAACACACTTTCCCCACACGTCTAACAATGGAATCCACCATGACCAGGGCCTCAATCCTACCCACCTCATTTTATCTCCTCCGCTCCTGCTCAGCCCTATCGTTCCTGACAGTTGCAGAAGCTATTTCCTCCTCCCTCTTCTCCCTCATATGAACCTGTTCCACCTGTCTTTTCCTATCCTCTACTCTATATTTCTCTTTTCTAACTTTTCCCTTCCTCCTACTTTCACACTTCTCAGTAACAGTTCCATGTTCCTCATCTTCCCTCTGTTGTTCTACCTGCAGTGACTCGTACCTATTTCTCACAGTCATCTGTCCTGAATTCTGATCCTGAATAGATTCCTTAGCATGCAATCTCTTTCCCCTTAGAACATTAGACCACCTGTCTTCTACAATTCCCTCTTTCCTTCCCATCCCTCTTTTATTATTATTATTAATAATAATAATAATAATAATAATAATAATGTTATTTGTTTTACGTCCTACTGACTATTTTTATGGTTTTCGGAGAGGCCGAGGTGCCCGAATTTTGTCCCGCAGGAGTTCGTGAGCCAGGATCGAACCTGCCAAGTTAGGGTCAGAATGCCAGCGCACCAACCGTCTGAGCCATTCAGCCCGTCCATCCCTCTATTACACCTACTGTATCCTGTACATTGTTTGAGGGCGGCCTACCTTCCTTCCTGTGTTCTGAGTGAATCCTAATTATATACCTCAAACTCTCCAACTCCTCCTTCTACTCCTTCCACACCCACAGTTCCTACACTTGCACTTCTTAGCCATTCTTTACAGAAAAATGAAGTGAAAAGAAAAATAAAATAACTTATTATGTGCAAAAAAGTGAAAGGAAAAAAATGCTGTCTTGGATAGTACACAAGGTCATACGACAATAAGGAAATTAATTACTACTACACTACAATACTACTTAGTCGTACTCTATTTTTATCCAACAACAACCTAACAGGATAAAAACTTCCCTTAATTACTAAATACCGAAGGAATATACAAGAATTAAACAATTATAAACTGCAGTTAAGCCTATCCTAATAACAACAACATAATTCTAGTAAGAAAGATTCTACGGATACCTCTACTACACTACACACATATTTTACCATAATAGAATAAGCACGCTAATTTCTGATACTCGTATACTACAGTACACTGCAGTAAAATACGTTCAGACGTATGCAAATTACAATAATATATGTTACTACTAAGCTCAAACAGAAATGAAAGTTGCAAGTTTGAAATTTGCAAGAACTATTCAACTATTATTAACAAAGCTAAATGCGTAGACAGAATATTATTAGTACTATTTTATCTTACTATGCACTAATAGATACACACGAAAATCCAAACACACAAAGGTACACACGATTATAGCAGGCAAGATACGGTACTATCTAAATATACTGTGTCTACACTACAATTCTCAACTGAAATATGGTTATATGATTTTTGCAGCTGGTGGATTACTGTTATTTTCCCTGCTACGCGGGGCGGAGACTAAAAGTGTCCTTAAATGCTGAAAAATAACAGATTGTCTACAATAATTTCTGTCAAAACTACGCCGGGGGCTTGAACTGCAATATGATTGGGATATAGGGATTTGTATTATTAACTTTTCCTCGATGAATGAACAAAAGTGCAAAGTACAAAATATGCCGGGAACTTAGACTACAGATTATCGGAATACAGTAATCAGTTGACTTTTGTATTTGTTTACACAACTACCATGTGCATGCACTCCTTTTTCTCGTCGGAATGCAGCAACAATCGTCAACAATCCAAAGACTGTTGAGTAATTATCCAGTTGAATACGGTGTATTGACCTTAACTTCTTTTTATTAAATCGAAATTTACAGGCGTATCGTGTTGTTTATCTGAATGAATTATTACCTTCTTGATAGTTTGAACTGATATCTATACAATCTAAGATATCTAAGGTACTGTTCAACGAAGGGATTGACAATACAAATGTGTTTCTATAGGAAAGAGGAGGCGAATAAAATTACAGAGATCAAAGATATATAAATGTCCATTCCTTTCTGCATAGAATACATCCATGATTTTTCAGTTTCTCTGATGAAAACATTTATCAATGCTTTTGTACTATTTTTAGTTGTTTCGTCATGTTGAATGCTAAAGGAGCAGGGTCCAGATAATTACCACTTATTCTGCGCCGTGACAGGACTATTTAGTGCAGGCATTAGCACTTAGTATTTATCGGTATTTGTTTGTCCCTGGACCTCGTCCATCTTGGTTCCCTTGAGCACTAGTCTCCCCCGAGAAGCCGATACAATACTGGCCCGTCCTATGTCCAAGCCGACCTGCCTACAGATTTACTGCCCGATGGCGTGACTCCCTTGTCTCAACCAGCTCGGACGCACCTGAATTACAGCGGTTACTTCCAGCAAGGACTGAGACAAGACGTACGGATCTTGATTTCAAGGAAATTAGAAGCACACTTGGTGGTCCCCACTAGTTATTAAGGCACAGTGACGCAAAATCATGAAGATTCTTCTCAGTTTACTTCGTAATCACGTAAGACACTAAACAATGAGTTAAAAATTCCGCTGTTGCTTTAATGGAATATACCGTATCCTCCTTGATGTTTAATGTGGTTAAATCTCAGTGAACTTACGAATTGTTATTTTTAGAAGAACATTTCATATATAGCATGTCACAATATTACTCAATGATTGAAGTTAAATTCACACATAGAAATTTATTTTGTAAATATCATAGAATCTTAAAGTATATAAGTAACTGAATTATTTAACAGTTACTTAGTATTCCTATTTATTAAAATGCGATCAGTTATATTTTCAAGCATACTGTTTGTAATATGTTATTTAGTATAAATTTGAACGATGAAAGTAATATCTGCGTTATTTTATGTTTTTATGTGTTAAAGTTATATACTATAAATTACTCATTCCGGTCATGAAAGACACACTATCTACATGTACGTGGCACTCCAAAATTAATAGGCCATCAGTTGGGCAGAAGTCATCTTGGAAGGCCAAGGTCTAAGAGTCGTAAATGCAGCGGTTTTTGATTGTTCCGTTTCATGAACTCCTCTGTCATCTCAATCATTACATATTTTTTAAACCATGGTGCTACAGCCCTGATGGCCTTTGACCTACTAGTGACCACTGCTCAGGACGAAGGCCTGGAGCACTGAGCTGAAAAATCATGCCAAAACTTGGACCATCATAGTAGTCTAAATAAAAGATATCATAGCTGTAAATTGTAAATTTATTTTTTCTACACTATTATTTTACACACTTATGAATGTATGCGTCCGCCTCTGTGGAGTAGTGGTTAGTGTGATTAGCTGCCACCTCCGGAGGGCCCGATTCGACTCCCAGATTTGGCACGAAATTTGAAAAGTGTAACAGAGTCCACTCAGCCTCGGGAGGTCAATTGAGTAGAGGTGGGTTCGATTCCCACCTCAGCCATCCTGGAAGTGTTTTCCGTGGTTTCTCACTTCTTCTCCAGACAAATGCCGGGATGGTAACTAACTTAAGGCCACGGCCGCTTTCTTCTCTCTTCCTTGTCTATACCTCAAAATCTTCCCATCCCCCAGCAAGGCCCCTGTTCAGCATAGCAGGTGAGGCCACCTGGGCGAGGTACTGGTAATCCTTTCCAGTTGTATCCCCCTACCCAGAGTATGAAGCTCCAGGACACTGCCCTTGAGGCGGTAGAGGTGGGATCCCTCGCAGAGTCCGAGGGAAAAGCCGACTCTGGAGAGTAAACAGATAAAGAAGAAGAAGAAGAAGGAAAAAAGATGAATGTATGCTGAATCTAGTGGCTACCTTCGTTGGAAAACAGTATTTATAAATACAATTAATATGTATCAGAAGTACAGAGGTAAACGACCTGTCAAAATAACATTTTCTACATTTTTCATTATTATCATGTATGTAGTATGTAGCAAAACGTAGCTTCCACCGAAATCTCGGTATCATTTGTGGCCGCGATTCTCTGGAAGCTCCTGAGGTATGGGTAGTAAGAAATGGCATCCAGAGATCAACTAATGCGTCAGGATGTTATGGAAGGTGATACTTACAGTCAGTCGTGCAGCAGTTGCACTGCCTGGCTCAGTAAGGAAAGCAATGACAAACTATCTCACTACTCATTATACTTAGTACGCCGTCATAGGCGTCCAGCTCCATGGCTAAATTGTTAGCATGCTGGCCTTTGGTCACAGGGGTTCCGAGTTCGATTCCCAGCAGTTTCGGGAATTTTAATCATAATTGGTTAATTTATTTGGCACGGGGGCTGGGTGAATGTGTCGTCTTCATCCTCATTTCATCCTCATCACGACGCGCAGGTCGTCTACGGGCGTCAAATCAAGAGACCTGCATCTGGCGAGCCGAACTTGTCTTCGGACACTCCCGGCACTAAAAGCCATACGCCATTTCATTTCATTTTTGCCGTCATAGGTTTTTACGGTTTCTGTATAACTGCATTAACTTTAGTGGTGCTATTTGAGGGTCCAACCAGCCTCCTGACTATTGACGTAAGTCAGTTACAATTACAGTTGAAACTATAGATCTTTCTAGAGAAATTCGTAATTATTTATCTTTATGCGGTAAAAACCAGTTATTAGTCCCGTTACCGAAGTATTGAAATAAATTAGACTTACTATACCCTTGTTTCAGCAATAAACAATGGGGACAATACATAAAAGTGTTGTGTACAGAAGGTTACATATAGAAAATACTAAAATGAGCGAGGTTGGGGTGAAAACAGAAATTACATTAAAAGTAAATTCGCGTCTTCATCCCGAGGTGGTGCATCTCTTTTCAGACACACCTCCAATGTGGGTGAGCTACATGTATCACTTTCACCACATGCCACTCCTCCTGACATTCTTGAATTCCTGGCAGTAGCGGGAATCGAAACTGAGTATCCGAGAACGGCAGCTAATAGCGCTAACCGTTTCTCTACGAAGGTGGAATTACATTAAATGACACTAAACTTATATAAAGAAACAAGAATAGTACAAATAGAAATACGTTTCTTTATTTCGTGGTGATACAGTTAGGTCTTACGGCGGCGATGGGATAAGGAAGGGGTAGGAGTGGGAAGGAAGCAACTTTAACCTTAATTAAGGTACAGCTCCAGCATTTGCCAGGTCTGAAAATAGGAAACCACAGAAAATCAAAGTACAAAGGTAGAATTAATTAATATTTCAAAGATTTTGGTATATTGCTAATAGGCGATATCATATCAATATGGCTGTGTCAAACAAATGTATTGTATACTGTGTAATGGAAAAATGGATGCAGTACTTTTCCATCTCTCTCTTAGCACAGGCCAGAGCAAAGTGTACCTTCCACCGAAGTTCCAGTCTCATCCATGGCTGTGACAATATGGACGCTGCTGGGGTAAAAGTGGTCTTGAGTAATGACATTCGAAGCACGACCTGTGCGTCTGAGTTTTATGACAGGTGTTGTTCATACGGTCAGTCGTGCTACAATAGCACTGTCAGACCTAGTGAGAAAAGCAATGGCAAACTACCTCACTCCTCGTCTTGCACAGTAAGCCTCATTTTGGTGCTGCCATTGTTCTTTGTGATTTTCCTATAACTGCACAGCCTTTGGTGGTGCTATCTGAGGATCCAACCAGCCTTTGGGCTGATGATCTAAAAGATAGACAATTAAAAAATGGAGAAAAGAAGTCGCTTCATGACAGGTGAATTGAAATTATAGGTCAGTACTTCTCATCGTCCTAGATTTATATTCATTTCCACATTGTCGTCGTCTTCTCAGATCATTAAACTAGGGTCAGAAACATTGTGAATGATAAGGAGTTTACATAAAAAAATTATCTGATACTTCAGGTACAATACCACTTTTGACAAATGTCCAATAGAACCTGTAGCTGCCCATCTTTCAACCCCATGGAGATTATTAGTGAGTACATTGTTAATTAGAATATCCCATGTTACCTTAGTTCATGAACATCCGTGGCTAAATCACGCAACATAATGCAACTGGGATCGAGTCCTGACCCACTAATTGCGCGGGGAAAACTCTAGACGCACTGTCCAGGCTGTCCCCAGCTTCCCCTAGCAATCAGCAAACAAACCCCGCGGGTACCTCGCCACTTAACACGGTCACGAGTTTAAATCCTGTTGCACAAGCTCTGGGGACGGTTTAAGTGCATCACCCAAAACAGAAAAAACACCAGAATACAGTTTCAAATAAAATGCAAATGTTTTAAAACACCGCTACATGTAGAAACCTCAGTTTAGGAACATCGAACCTATTAACCAAAATGTCGAATTAAACGAGAAATTTAACCATGCTATTAGTTTTATATTACCGAAAATAATCGGTATTTCACACTATAAAACGTTTCTGTTCTTTGGAATTAGTTGGAAGTATAAGAGAATAATAAGTGCTCAGCAATGTTCTTATTATTTCGAATTTAGTGTACTCTTGAAGGATTTGATGTAGACCTAGACCTACTTATTAACAACCGTTTTATAAGAATGCAAGTTATATGTATTTTAAGTCCAGATGGATATCTAATGAGGTAAAATGTTGAAAGTTCTGATAGGGGCTAAACTATGATTATTACTTGCATCAACCTATCTCACCGTCAGTGTAAACCTTGACAGCATGAAAGTGACTGAGCTATGGGGCGATTATTATTCTTTATGCAGCCAATCCTTAACGCAGGCGGTGTTGAAGTATGCCTTTTTATAAGGTTCATTTGGGGGGTATACCTTTGAGAGGGCTTCGTGCACTAACATTTAATAGCAATTTCTGATTCAGTGAGGAAAACAATGGGAAACTTCCTCACTCTTCAATTCCCTTGTTGCGCTCTCAAGTGACGCCCAGACTTTCTTATGGCAGCTGTTAGTAGATTTGTTAGGAGCCCATCCAACATATGGGCTAAGGATATAACAAAAATAGCGTAGTATAGATCAACAGGATAATACGAAGACCTGTAGATACTGTATATATTAATATCTACTGGTAAATGAGAAGATAATATGCATGGACAATCAATCTCCTTTTCTAACACGCATCGCTCAAGACAAACTGGACTGATAAGATTTGGTTTTAGTTTTCATTTTTAATGTACTAAGTCACTCGTCTGTGACCGCGACATTTAACCTAGCCTAATCCCATGGCACTACAGCCCTGAAGGGCCTTGGCCTACCAAGCAAACGCTCCTCATCCCGAAGGCCTGCAGATTACGAGGCCGTTATTCTTGGCGTTCTAGACCGAGTGACATTTACAGTAGCTGAAACATCATTATATTATTCCGCACTACAGAATGTTCCACAGCTTGGGCATTGGGAAATACCGGGAAACTATGATGTGTCGTGGACATTAGTGCTTCTTCATAAATCCTGATATTACGTCTTCTTCGACACGTAACTTGAACAGGTGCAACTTTAAATCACCTCATGTATCTTAATTAAATAATGACAAGATGATATATATCTTTTATAACAACAGGTGGACAGTCTTAATTATCTTACGAGCGAATATCATCACCAGGGCTTTTCCAGAACTGAACAATAGATGTCTTCACGGTAACAATGTTGTAATGGTAAAAGGTCGATGTTCCACGAGGTTTCTCGTTAGGTTTTCTGCTCACTTACATTCTAGAGTTAATTACCTGCTTACTTATACCGATATAAAACATTTCATCCCTTTCTCTGCCTATTTTAGTTCTCCACCGGCCTGTCCTCACTGGCTTGAGCTACTGCTTCTGACATTAGCGGAATAGCTCGCCAGGTCAATCGCATACATTAATAATAGGCATATTTGCGGATAGCGTTTTCTCGAAAATTACTCCAAAAGTAATTGCAAATTATGACATTTACCTAGTCGACTGCAGATACGATAACCGTAGAGATTGTCTAAATGAGCCGCGCAGTATTACAATCAATGTACTAATGGTCATGATCATTATATTTATATTCTCCAAACTTGTGTAATAAAGGAATAATTAACTAATGTACCGTACGGTATTCTCCGGGACATCACAGTTAAACTGTTCTGAAGTATACTCTCGTTCAGTATAACACATTGTTATATTATTTCACTTGCTGACGTATTACTCGCACACTTTTTAGTGATAGATGGACACCCTAATGCTGAATCGGTCAACCCCGGCAATCTTCGAGATTCTTATTGGCAACATTTGAAATACAAACTATGAATCGGTGTGCGATATCTGGCGTACACATTACGTACTAGTACTGTTGTTGTTTACACAGCAAAGCCAAACTATAGAATTCATGCTAGGAACATGATTCACATCGAGGAATGTTATATACTGTAATGTGTGTGTGTGTGTGTGTGACACAGTTGGTGGCTTAAGATAATAAAGGTTTAGAAAATTCATATCAAACGATCATATTATCGATGCAATTCAGATTTCATTTCCATTCAGTTGGCAGTATTGCGGGAACCGTGAGAGCTCCCTCCTTGCTCATCACCCCGGTACACAAATCAATCACTAAAAAGTTTGCGAGTAATACATATTATGAAAGAGAATCACATGTACATTCAAGATCCTCACACCGGCATGTACAGGTAGTCTGTCAAACCCACAAACACTAAGGATATTCAGGTTTACGTTGAATCCGAACTACTATACAGCAACGTGGCAATTACAAAATCAGGATTCGAACCACAGCCGCCTTGATCACAAGCCAGCTACTATGTCGCCTGGCTATCACATCCCCCGAAGAACAAATGACAGCGGACCGCTTGAAGAAATACAGGAACGGGTTATGTGGTGAGGTATACTGAATACATAGGTCTCACAAACTTATTACCATTGACATTGTGAAACATGAGGCGTTCACTAAGATACTACTTCTACTACTACTACTACTACTACTAATAATAATAATAATGATAATAATACACTAGCGCAATAGACTGAATGTTGATTGTCTGGCATTCAACGACGACCTGGCACTTCTATCTAATTCAATAGAAACAACAGTGAAACAACTCAAAGTTCCCAGACAACGGGCAGCAGAGGTAGGGCTACATATTTCACTTGAGAAAACACAATACATCACAAACATCAGTGAATCCCCTTGTACACTGCATCTGGAGAAAGGAACGATTAAGAAAACCAACAGGTTTAAGTACCTGGGAGAATGGCTAGAACCCAATCTCTCCGAAGGAGTAGCATTATCAACTGGAGTTAACAAGCTAGAACTGACATACCAACTGATCAAGAATACCTACAATAAAAAGTGTCTCTCCCGAAACACTAAAATGAATCAATTCCAGACAGTCATCCGCCCTGAAGCCTTATATGCTTCAGCATGTCTAACATTCAACAGAAAGAGATTCACGGACAAGCTCGAAATCCAGGAGAGAAAAATATTGAGGAAGATATTAGGAGCAGTCAAGGAAGGGAATGAATATACAAGGCGACGCAGCCAAGAGCTCTACAAATACTGTGAAAAAATCACGGACGTGGTCAGGAAGAGACGCCTAGCATTTTATGGGCACGTCTACAGAATGCATCATGACAGATTGACCAAACAGCTCCTCGTTTACTGGCAAAAGAGGAAGACCAAGTCACCATGATTGATCTACAGGAACTGGGAGGAACAGAAAGAGACTTAAAGGACCGGACATCTTTCAGGAGGATGCTTAAACAAAAGGGGTTCCAGGACAAACCACCAAGGTGGAAGAGAGGTACCCTCTAGACAAAGGAGGGGAAAGAACTGCAGCCAGAGGTTGCGAAATTACTGGGCAAACACCAAAATCCACCCATACGCAATAGTCGAATATCATGGTCCTTAGTAGGCCTATACGAAATAATAATAATAATAATAATAATAATAATAATAATAATAATAATAATAATAATAATAATAATAATAATAATAATAATAATAATGGCAATAATAAGGGCAACACTAACTAATACCAAATCCAAAGTAAAATTCCAAGGATGTCTCTCAGAACCCTTTGAGGTCAAGACAGTCGTTCGACAGGGAGATGGGCTATCATCTCTTTTGTTCAACTGCGTACTTGAGACGGTAATACAGGAGTGGCGAAAGAAGTTAAAAGAAAGAAACCTTTACAAACCCGTAAGGATTGGGACAAAGAAAATGGAGTGGAAATAGATTGCTTAGCGTTCGCTGATGATATAGCCCTTACGACAGAAAATTTCGGAAGTGCAACAGAACAGATCAATGTGTTGAAGGAAGTAGCAGAACAAACAGGTTTACAAATTTCCTTTCAAAAGACAGAAGTAATGTCAAATATTAAAGATGATACGGCACAACTGAACACCAAATATGGAATGATAAACCGTGTTAGTGAATTTAAATACCTTGGGGAATGGATTCAGCAAAATGGACTTGACAAAGAGGCCATAGCAGCAAGAATCAAGAAAATGGAAGTCACTTTCCAAACCACCCGTAACATATACAACAAAAAGTGCTTTTCTCTAAACACAAAAATTCGTCACTACAACACTGCCATCAAACCAGTATCGCTGTATGCATCTGAAATGCCTTATCCTGTGCGAGAAATGTTTGCTTGCGGATTTAGAGAGGAAAGAAAGAAAGATCCTACACACCATACTTGGTCCAAACTACAAAAATGGCATCTACATTAGAAAATCCAGGCAAGAAGTATACTCTAAGATAGAGAAGATCACGGACACAATGCGTAAAGACAGAGTTCGCTTTTACGGTCATATACGACTCTCGATGGACGAAACTTATCTTCAGTATATTTGACTCAAAACCAAAAACGGCAATGCCATGTTAAGTTAATGTCAAGAAGGATCTTAAAGAACTGGGCCTACAAGCAGAAGATGCACAAGACGAAATCTTTTCGGAGCAGTCATCAAGATTTTTGGGACTTACCGGGACGAAAAACGGGCAACTGGTGCTAAATGGACAGAAGAACGTCGTGCTAAAAACAGTGAGCTAATGAAGACGATGTGGATCAAGTGAAAATTGAACAAATGCCAGAACGTAAAGTGAGGCTTATCGTGGTCCCTAGTTCGCCGATTAGCGAAGTTGAATGAATGAATGACTGAATGAATGAATGAGTGAATGAATGAATGAATGAATGAATGAATGAATGAATGAATAATAATAATAATAAAGTACGGTCTCGGTCAGCTCACGTCACACCTTGAGGACTCGCGTATCAATTTTTACATTTCGTTTTTGCTAACAGTACCGAGTCAGTTTCTCTTCAGCAATGCTCACCATTGATTCGAGGCAGCCACCCTCTATTTAACACTAATGAGAAGGAAAGAATGGAAGGTGGAGGGAGAACATGAAGCTATCGGCCAAAGAAAGACAAGGGCCACGAAGGGTGTGAAAAGGAAAGACTCCCTAAGCATCCAATGCTCTAATACTGTCGAGGTCGGAAAAGAACAAGTGTTGAGCTAGGGAGGTTGGATAGGATAGCTGAAAGTGAGAAGCTTGGCACAATTAAGTAGAAACAATTGCAGGACTCGCATAAGGACTGCATGGTCGCCAAACCATACTTCAGCCCCTGGGGCTGAACAATGGAGAGCATCGGATTCAGGATCAGCCTTTAGAAGACAGGATACATGTTCTGCAACTTCACAGCGCCAGAGTTGTTTGTCGCAGACAACTTCCTAACTGGCGATCCAATGATGATCATTGACGGGTTAAATCTAGGTTATGTCGTTACAACCGACGTTGATGTGGTTGTCAAACATAGCACAAAATTTGGCTGAATGAAATGGCGACTGAGAGGTGACTCTTGCGAAAGACGGATCCTCGTAAAACTTAAAGGGAAAGACAGTTTTCAGACCTTCTCTCATGTACGACTCCGAACGCTGGGCAAGACAGAAGAAGCACGATCAATCAATGCACACCACGGAGATGCGAATGCTACTCGAACCTACCGAATGTACAATGAGCACGTGCGAGGATCTTTCAGATCCAGGGTTATTAGTGAGAAACTACAGGAGATACAAACTGGAGGTGGTACGGCACATCAAGTGGCGCGATGTACCGAAAGATCTTGCAGAACCAGTTAGAGGCCAAGGGCGCCCAAGAGTATCGTGATGGCAAACGCTGAATCCAACTTGAGGAGGAAGGACATCCCTGGTGCCCAAATTTTGAATCGGAGGGAATATTCTTTACGGATTAGAGGAGTCGACACTGAGTGACACTCGGCAGAGCCGACACTGAGGGATACTGGGAAGAGCTGACACTGAGTGACACTCGGCAGAGCCGACACTGAGTGACACTCGGGAGAGCCGAAACTGAGGGATACTTGGAAGAACTGACACTGGGTGACACTCGGGAGAGCTGATACTGAGGGACACTCGGGAGAGCCGACACTGAGGGATACTTGGAAGAACTGACACTGAGTGACACTCGGGAGAGCTGACACTGAGTGACACTCGGCAGAGCCGACACTGAGGGATACTTGGAAGAACTGACACTGAGTGACACTCGGGAGAGCTGACACTGAGTGACACTCGGGAGAGCCGAAACTGAGGGATACTTGGAAGAACTGACACTGGGTGACACTCGGGAGAGCTGATACTGAGGGACACTCGGGAGAGCCGACACTGAGGGATACTTGGAAGAACTGACACTGAGTGACACTCGGGAGAGCTGACACTGAGTGACACTCGGGAGAGCCGAAACTGAGGGACACTCGGGACTGCCCACACTACTGACACCTGTAGAGCCAAGGAAAAGCGTTCTTGCTAACACTTCACCCCAATGAAGTGAAGCTCTCTCTTCGAATCGGTGGTAGAGTGTGAGCCTCTGGATCCCAAACCCGACAGGGGTAGCCGCAATTTGTAAGGGCGGAACAGAGTCCATTCAGCACTCCATGTCATCAGATGATGGCATGTAAAAAGATTTCTTGTGACACATTTGATGTTTACTAGACAATATTAATTAAAACTCTGATGTAGATAGCAGAACAGAGATTCCTCCATTATCTGGTAGCGTAAAACAGAATTCGGAATTGACATGTAGGCAGCCTAAATAGCATCAAATCAAAATGCCTCCACACATTAGCTGAGACCAATAATAATAATATGTAAAATGTAAAATATTTTCTAGAATTTGAAAGTTGAAACCTGCCTGTTTCCGTCAGTGAGTGGGTGGCTTAATGGTAACAGGCGAGTTGAAGTTTATTTCGCTTAATTACTATTTTTGTAGATCTGTACAGCTACCTAGAACCCTATGGAGGCAGCTTAGAATGCCGTGGATATTTTATCAAATGTGTCCTCCATGTGTGGACATGAACGGTATTGGCCCTGACTGAAAACTGTAAAATATTTTATAGAATTTGAGGGTTGAATGGAAACCTGCCTGTTTATCTGTCAGTCAGTAGGCGAATCAATCGTCACAGACAGTAGTGATCAGATCAGTAGTGATTGATTGATTGATTGATTGATTTATTGATTGATTGATTGACAAGATGAAATGAATTTCACTGTAATTATATTTGCACGCTACATGCTATGGGACGATGACAACATGTTATGAGCTTCCAGTGATATTTATACATCTCCTGATTTCACCATGTTACGATTTTCTGTAAACCTATTTTCAAAGCGGATACATCCCCCAAATTCTACTGTAAATTTAAGAACTTAACACACAAATTAATTTTGTATTCAAAGGTGGGAGTTTTTAACATGAATAGTAACACACGTATCGTTGGGATTTCAAGTAAAACTGAAATGGCGTATGGCTTTTGGTGCCGAGAGTGTCCAAGGAAAAGTGCGGCTCGCTGGTTGCAGGTCTTTTGATTTGACGCTTGTAGGCGACCTGCGCATCGTGACAAGGATGCAATGATGATGAAGACGACACATACACCCAGCCCCTGTGCCAGCGGAATTGCCCTATTATGGTTAAAATTTCCAACCCTGTCGGGAATCTAACCCGTGTCTCTTGTGACCAAAGGCCAGCACGCTATGAAGCCGAAAGAGATTTCAACTGAAACTGAGGAACAACATTATATTTATATGCATGTGGTCATTTTCACATAAATTGCCATCAACAATTAAATTCTTCTCGAAAACGAATGCATCTTCCACTCTGGCACATGCAGAGGTGTAAGAAATCTACAAGGATACAATTCCAGCATTCACTTCGAAGAACCACTTTAATGCGTTGGCCTACTACATTTCTGAGGTAATTAAGCTCAATTCTATGACGATGACATAGCTATGATAAAATGGTTAATGCAAAGGCTGGCCCATCACATTAATAATTACAAGAACAGGATATACATTGAAGAATAGGCCTACTGGTTGCATCAATTGCTTTGTATACAAGGATTCCTGATCTTGATTATGTTATTATTTACTTAAAAGCGCTAAGTACACCTGCGAAGTGATTATTTTAGTCATAGGATGTTCAAATACTGCATCTTGCCCCTTGGCAGATAGGTCAGTGTTACAGCCGTCCGGTAAGAGTGTCCTGAGTTCGAACCTAACTGGACAGAAGACACTACAGTGTCGGGTTAATTTCTCTGGCTCGGGAATTTGGTGTTCCAGTTAGTCTCAAAACGCAAGTCTTCACATACACACAACATACCACACTACCAACCACCACAAGGAACGGCATAATGAATACATCCCTTCCGAAACAAAAGTGATGGCGTCTTCGAACCAGTCAATACGAGCAAATCTCACAAGAAAGGTCGTATAGCAGGGCAAATGTCCTTCTTCAAATACTTGGGCACAATGCTGAACTACCAATGTGATTCTAAACGAGAAATAAAATCTGAAATTCAGCAGGCCAAGAAACAATTCATTATCATGAAAAAATTCTTTGTAAGGTCAGATCTCAGTCTGCAGCTACGAATCCGCATGATCCATTGCTACATATTCCCTTTTCTCCTATGTGGATGTGAAAGCTGGACCCTGGATCCAAGCACTGAGAAACGTATATATGCCTTTGAAATGTATCTGTATCGCTGTCTTATGCGCATACCTTGAATACTGAAAATGTCAGATGTCGATATCCTTCATCGGATGAAAAAGCAAAAAAGAATTGTTACTTATTATGAAACAAAGGAAAACAATACTTAGGACATGATGTGAGGAGCGAGCGGTATCAGTTATTAAAGCTAATTATTGAAGAAAAGATAGAAGGGAAACGGTCTGTTGGGAGACGGAGAAATTCATGGCTGAAGGACATTCGAAGATGGCACAGATGTACATCAGAAGAAGCTTTACATGCTGTATTGTCAAGATCAGAGCTGGCTATGTGGATCGCCAACCTCCGTACGGAAACGGCATCTTAAGAAGAAGAATACGTCCCCCCATATAGGGTTGGTGTCAGGAGGGACATCTGGCCGTACACAACCTCAAATCTAAAAGCGTGACTCAGTTTGCACCCGCGAGTCCACCAGGGTGTGGGGGAAAGCGGTAGAAGAAGATACACTATTTAAATACTGCACTGCGCATAAAACCGGCCGTTGCATTCAAAGTCACTCAAAGATATTTCTCTGTCATGACTATGCTCTACTATTAGTCAAGGTCTTTCAGGAAAAACCGAACAGAAGAGACGTACACCTTAAAATTAATACTGTTTTGCTGTGAGAGTACTTATGACATGCTCCGTGCATTAAATGATCAACAGCTGAAGGTCATGGTTATCAATTATGAGCACAGACAGCCGGAAGGAAGATGGAAAAGAAAAGTGTGCAAACAAACAAAAGATAGCAAGTCACCTGCTTATTTAATAGAGACAAGCCTTGAGTGGTACGTTCAGCAACACATTTCCTGTTGGAGACACTTAATTAACCATAGCATAGATGTTAACAATAACAGTATTTCTTCTCTTCTCTTGCTGTATAGCGTACAGTAGATGATGAGGCCCTGGCCTCTTATAGAAGTTTGTTTAGGTGGAAGCCATGCCTTACTCTCTCGACGTAGTTGATATAACCTTTAACATTTTTTTTTTTGCTAGTTGCTTTACGTCGCACCGACACAGATAGGTCTTATGGCGACGACGGGACAGGAAAGGTCTAGGAGTGGGAAGGAAGAGGCTGTGGCCTTAATTAAGGTACAGCCCCAGCATTTGCCTGGTGTGAAAATGGGAAACCACGGAAAACAATTTTCAGGGCTGCCGACAGTGGGATTCGAACCTACTATCTCCCGAATACTGGATACTAGCCGCACTTACGCGACTGCAGCTATCGGGCTCGGTTTTAACATTTTTACGCTTGCTATAGGAGTAGAAGACATTCAGTACATTTTAACGATATTCATATAGAATGAAACATGTCATTCTGTGATTAATAAACTGTTTCCCCCCTAGTATGTACGGTACTACTGTTTTTATATCTTGTGTTCGACAGACTGAGAAGTTAAAAAAGTGTATTATATCTTGTAGTCAAGACAATGGAATCGAATATGTAAGCCGAATTTAGAAGCTCATGTAGTAGACCTTCAACCTTAGGATGAGCTATAGTTGGCTGGTCTGATCCTGGTTCAGTCCGGTGGTAATTGAGGGTGTTAATACGCCTGTCTGCTTGTATGAAACTCCTGCGGAACAAAATTCTTGCACTTCCACATCCCTGAAAATCGTAAAAGTAGTTGGTGGGACGTAGAATCAATAAAGTTATTATTATCAAATAAATAAAAAAATCCCAAAGAATTTTATTAAATTTACTGACACGTCGATGGGCTACTTTAGAAGACAACATTTAGGCACTCCTACGTCCATTTAACTGTAATATTAGTTGAAGAAGAGTTAAACAAAAAGTCGTTTTGGTGTTATTATCTCATCCTTTATCGATATATTTATTCGGTTAGTTCAGAACTCAGATAAATCAACTGGGAAATAAATAGGATTATTCCTAGTGATCACCAAATTAGCTGAGAATCTCATCAAATTGACCACGTGGCACTCCAACCATCTAGCTGGGCAGCAGTCGTCTTGGAAAGCCAAGGCCAAAAAGTGGGATGGATGTGCCACGATTCCTTTAAATATTTATTGCAGTATTGGAGGAGCAGTACAGGATGTTTCTCAACGCATACAAAAAGCAAATGGTGCCTTTGTTCGGCTCTATCAGGTATGGAAGTACAACAAAATATCTATCAGGACCAAACTTCGCATTTTCCGAAGTAATGTCAAGGCTGTTCTACTGTATGGGTCCGAGACCTGGAAGGTGACTAAAGTGATTACCTCCAAGTTGCAGAACTTTGTCAACCGCTGTTTAAGGAAGATTTTAAACATCTACTGGCCGGAAGTAATCTCCAATCATGAACTATGGAGAAGGACGGGTGAAACCGAGATGGCCATACAGATAAAGCGGCGGAAATGGAAGTGGATAGGGCATACGTTGAGGAAAGGGAATGAAGCCATCGAGAGAGAGGCACTGGATTGGAACCCGCAGGGTAAAAGGAGGAGAGGAAGGCCCAAACAAACGTGGCGAAGATCTGTACACATGGAGGCAATGGAAGAAGGCAAGACCTGGAGAGAGGTGAAGAGGTTAGCTGACAACAGGATCAGATGGAGATGCTTTGTTGTTGCCCTATGTTCCATAAGGAACAACAGGAATTAAGTCAAGTAAGTCAATACTGAATAGGCAACTAAATGCTAAAATGCCGACTTGAAGGACACATTTTTCGACCTTCTGTTTTCAAGATAACATAATTCGATCTCGGCATAAGTTAGTCGCGGTTTAATGATAACTCAGCACCCTTAGCTTCAGGCACGTTACAGAGCTTCTTTATCTTGCTGGCCGTTTCCCAATTACTCGGGGTCGGCTTTATATGTGGATTAAGCAGGGGCGTAGCCAGTTAGGGGGAGGGTGTTACTGGAGGGTATAACCCCCTCTCCCATGGAATTTTTCCAAAAAGAAAACAACAGAAACTGACAATAAACAACAACCTAAACTAAATAAACATTCATAGACATAATTGAAGAACTAACAGATCTGTAATTCACTAGTATCAGTGTTCTTATAATGACAAGTCATGAATGCACCTTCATTGTGTTCTACCATCATTTTGTAAACCCCCTATCGGCCGATCCTGGCTACGCTACCGGGATTAAGCCTAGCTTGACGGCCGGGTAACTTTCTTGACGCCAGCCCTAGGTGTACACAGGTACAGTATTTGGTATTGCGTGTTCCTGTGGTGGTTGGTAATGTGATGTGCAGTATGTGAATGAAGGCTTGTATTTAGGCGAACACAATCACCCAGTTCCCCGGCTAGAGGAATTAGCGAGAAGGGGCTAAAATAACCGATTCAGCCGCAAATCTAATCCGGAACCATCTGAACAGAAGGCCAATATGAATCTCAGTGAACCCCGTTCCAGTCCATAGTCCAGAATTACAATCCTCGGACTGATCGAAAATCAAAGCCAGGGTTCTCGGAAAAGAGGCAGACATGCAACCCCTACACCATGGTGCTGATTTTTTAATTTAGTACAATTTATTAATAATTTTGCACAAAATCATATGGATATATTTCTAACAAACAAGGCGACACGGTATGCACCTCACCACATATCTCCAAAGGACAAACAAGGGCTTAAGACATGTGAAGAAAATATTCTAGCCGTTGATATTGGTTTTTTCATTGCTCTTTTTCAATTTTCATAAACTATTTGGTCATTGTATGTTTTAGGTTTATGGTGTGTTAAACGAGATTAATTTCTGCAAAGTGTAATGCTTCGTGAAGACCTCAGAAGTAAACCATCATTCATCTGAGCTACCGGCAAATTAGAACATAATCCTCGAAACGTGCACTCGGAATGAAATAACGAGTACGAATGGTCGAGTTGTTTCCAGGAAGGTGCAATAAATTATATCATGATGACTGCTTCTTGAGAGGGAATCATCTTCCACGTCAGTCAGACGGCTCGTTGAAACAGTTTTATTGTCGACGTGTACTTGATAATTATGAAAATATTATGTAATTGCAGTACTCAATGCTAGCAAACCTTTACATTTTAATAACAAATGATGTTAGTGCCTCTTAAAATGTAGCATAATGAAGATAATTACTTTTGAGTTGTATTTACGAAGTTAAGAATTTAATAATCACATTCTATGTCAGTCTCATTTACTGATGTAATTGCTTCTGAGATCTCTTCCTGTCACATAATCAGAAGAGAAAAAGTGTCCACATTGACAAAGAAGGCCTCTGAAACAGCATAAGACCGGAGGCACCACGTTCAATTGCCGGCTTTCACTCATTTGATCGCAACTGCGAACTCACTATAAGTCTATTAGTTTTGCTGCATCTGGAATCAATTTCACTTAATGTAAGGCTTACTGTCCTCCTGAGAGAACGCATATCATAAATGTAATGAAATGACCAATTGTTCGACTGTCGTGTTCCCTTTCTGGCATTCAGCAAAGATCTTCATTGGGGTAATCATATAAATATGATTGTAAATAAAGGGTACAGATCTCTGCACATGGTTATGAGGGTATTTAAGGGTTGTAGTAAGGATGTAAAGGAGAGGGCATATAAGTCTCTAGTAAGACCCCAACTAGAGTATGGTTCCAGTGTATTGGACCCTCATCAGGATTACTTGATTCAAGGGCTGGAAAAATCGAAAGAAAAGCAGCTCGATTTGTTGTGGGTGACGAAAATGTTGCAAAGTTTGGGCTGGGAGGACTTGGGAGAAAGAAGACGAACTGCTCGACTAAGTGTATATTCCGAGCTGTCAGTGTAGAGATGGCGTGGAATGACATCAATAGACGAATAAGTTTGATTGGTGCTTTAAAAATAGGAAATATCACAATATGAAGATAAAGTTGGAATTCAAGAGGACAAATTGAAGCAAATATTTTATAGGAAGGAGAGTTAGGGAGTGGAATAACTTACCTAGGGAGATGTTCAATAAATTTCCTATTTATTTGCAATCATTTAAGATAAGGCTAGGAAAACAACAGGTAGGGAATCTTTCACCTGGGCGACTGCCCTAAATACAGATCAGTAGTGATTGATTGATTGATTGATTGATTGATTGATTGATTGATTGATTGATTGATTGATTGATTGATTGATTGATTGATTGATTGATTGATTGATTGATTGATTGATTGATTGATTGATTGATTGATTGATTCGGTCCTCTTATGTTTCTTCCCAACTGATATCACTTTAGTCTTCGAAGTGCTAATATTCGTATCACACTTGCTGCACATCTTTCTGGCCCCAAGATATTTGCTTGTAGGTTTTCAGCACGATCTGCCTTCAGTAACAAGTCGTCGTCGGCATAGGCCGAACTGTGGACTACATTTCCAAAACAAAACCATAAAGAAACCCCATGGTACTACAGCCCTGATGGGCCTTGACCTATTAAGCGACCACTGCTCAATACAAGGTGATATCATCAACTCGATGAACACTCTCGTCCATTATTCTTCGTTTTCTCGACCGGAGCCGCGATCTCTTACAGTCAGACGGTTCCTGAATTTTCTAGTGGACCTCGAACCAATCCTTAAATCCAGGTAGAAATGATCTGGCCGGGAATCGAACCAGGGTCTTCAGGTAACAGACAGGCTCGTTCCCTTTAAACTGCGGAGCCAGCCTATTAATCTTTATCCAGCTGAATACCTCTCTGCCACTTTGTACCTATCAGTAAATGAACCATGACACTATGAAGAATGAGGGTGATAAATTACAGCCCTGTCTAACCCCTGTAACTGTTTTGAAGGAAGAACTCATTTTACCGTCAATTCTCACTGTAGCTGGATTGTCAACATGAATGTCTTTGATTGCCTGTAATAACCTTCCTCCGATCCCATAATCCCGTATTATGATAGACATCTTTTGACTTGGCGCTCAGTTATGTGCCTATATCTCGAGATCTACGAAAAATGAACATAACTGCCTATTCCTCTTGTTCATATACGAATAGATACGAAAGACATTGAAAAGGCATTCACTGGGGTGAATTAATAATGGGCTTCAATGAAAAACGCTGCAGGAATGGCATATTCTTAGATTTAACACTTTTACTCATAGCAGATTAACAGATTACTCTGTCCACGATTTTGATGAAGGTGATAATAATCATTTTAATGTCCCTTCAACTGCTTTACGTACGGTAATATGAAACGCAAGGGAGACCTTGAACTCGCCTATAGCCAACAAGATGGAGACGTGCGCCTAAGCACCCACAAATTTTGCAGACCTCAGCTGGAACTGAATCCTCTGTTGTGGAACAGAAGGCCAACAACTACTCTTAATGACGTTACCACTTGCTTTTTACCTGCTCCACGTTCGTTCCCTCTTTGTAACATGAACGTTTGAAATCTTATCAGATGTCTGAAACGGGATGACCTCAGCCTGAAAGTGCAACTGAAAAGAGAATGTGGATTCCAATCTCACCCACGGTCACTCAGTACCAGATGAATTTCAGAGATAATCGTAACAAACATACTTCGTTCACTTCCTTCCCGATCCTGATGTAATTTACAAATACCTCCCGACGCAAAATCTTACTGGATTCTTGAATAAAAGAAGCAGCGTTAAGTATTATTTTTACCTATCATCTATATGTGACTCTAGTTTATTATATGTGATGGTTAGCTGTTGACAAAACCTTTTCAGACTTAAAACAGCGATTTTCCTCATATAAATGTTAAATTACCGCCATTGGTATACTATGTAGGTACGTGATATTTTCGTATTAGCCAACATCAGCACTCCGGCTACTTTGGCCGCCATGTTTTTTCTATGTTACAGTCTGAGTATTGGAGTCGGTCTTGTCTATACCAGGTGCACAAGAAAGAAGATACCGGAACTGTTGTGGCAATAAGATAGTTTTCTTGCTTCTGAAGTAAGTATTCTAATTTGACAATGTCTAATGTACATGTTTCAAACGATCGAGTAAATTCGTAGAAAGGCAGTAAGTTCTACTTCATGACGAGAATGACTATTAGTTTAGGCTCAAAAGTAAGAACAATAGCAGAGTCAATTGGAGACGTGCTCTCCGGGACACTCTTTATGAGGCTGCATAAGTAGATCAACTTCCTCGCAACGTATTAGGTCCTGTTGGGTACATATTGAAGAGGTGTAAAGTACAGAACAGAAATGACCAACTGGACACCAGTAAGATCCGAACCCACAACTTCCCGATTTTACGTCGGTTGTTCTGTACTTAACCTCTCTTCAATATGTACCGAACACGACCTAGAAGGCCTACGTTAAATGTTTATTTCGAGTACTATCCGGTCATAAAAATTAAATATTCATAGATAAACTTGAGCTGAATTTTCTGGACGTAATGATGTGTTATACAATGTTAACTGTTTGGCATTTTTTTTTGTAGATTTAGTATTGTAGACCTACTTTCATTCGATATAACCACGTAGGCATTGCGTCATTAGATATGAATTCTGTAGACCCATCGATTGTATATCATCAAGAAGTGTACATACACGGCAGGTGCACAAGCTTTCTGGTTGGACTACGATGCAGTCCTTAAGAAGAAACAACAACAACAACAACAACGACAATTTCCATTGGGAGATTGGTGTTCTAAGAAACTTCCTCTCATTTTATAACCGTCTTTTGTTTAAGGATGAAAGGAAAGCGCGGCAGTAGCTGCACCTGACACTAAACTCATTAACTGCACGGATTACCGACATAAATAATCCTGTGAACTTTACACTACTTTCTGTTTTCTGCTACTGCTCTTCTAGAAAGCTATTTCAGACAGTAAACAAGGTGCCGTTGTTATTAGCAACAAGATATCGAAGTATATCTTAGTGCTGGGGCATCCCTATCCCTATCCCTATCCCTATCCCTATCCCTATCCCTATCCCTATCCCTATCCCTATCCCTATCCCTATCCCTATCCCTATCCCTATCCCTATCCCTATCCAGCCTTTCGTTTTCAACAGTCGACATCGAAGTCAATAATAAAATTAATGTTATTGTGTACGCAATTCCCGAAGACACCGAAGAGCTGGTAATTTCGCTCGCTGGAGGTTTCTTTTCATGTCGGTTAATTTACGAACATGAGGCTGATATATTCCAGCACCTTACTAAACTTCCACCATGGGCTCAAACATCCAGCGCTCTACCATTTGAGCCTCCCAGCCCGGCTTTCAAGCCATGTCAATTACATTAAGAAGAAGATCTCTCTACCCAGATATGACATTAGTAGTTGTAACTTATTTTTTGGGGTATTGCCATAGGAGAAAATCCGGTGCTGATCTTTCGAGTTGAAGTCATACAGGTGCCCAGCTCGTTTGTGAAGATGAATACAAATCAACCCCCAATGATTTGCATTTAGTACTGTCGCAAAGGTAGTAGATTCCCTAACAGTTCTTTAATCAGCGTGTTCTTAAATTATTTCAAAGGAGTTGGATATTTATCAAACATTCCAATTCTTAATTTCTGTTCCTGTAAACGAATATTTCCCCCAATTTGTCCTCTTTTATTCATACTTATTCTTCATTTTATGATCTTGTCTACTCTTAAAAATCCCATGCAAGCGTATTCATCTACTAATGTCATTCCAAGCAATCTCTTCATCGACAGCTCGAATCATGACGCTTAACTGAAGCACCTCGTCACCTTACTTTCAAGTCTTCCCAGCCCAAACTTTGCAACATTTTTGTAACGCTATTCCTTTGTCGGAAATCCCCCAAAACAAATCGTGCTGCTTTCCCTTGGTTCTGTTCCAGTTTTCGTATAAAGTAATCCTGGTGAGTGTCCCATACTGTAATTAGGATCTACCAGTGACTTATACGTCCTCTCCTGTACATCCTTACTACAACCCCAAAATACCCTCATAACTATATGAAGAGATCTGTAGCCCTTATTTACGTTCCCATTTACGTGATTACCTCAATGAAGATCTTTCCTTACATTAACACCCAGGTATTTACAGCGGTCCCCATGAGTTACTGTCATCCTATCAATACGGTCGAAGGACTTCTCCTCCTTGTGAAACTTACAACCCGACTTTTCACCCTGTTAACCATCATTCCATTGCCTGCTGTCCATCCTACAACTTTGTCGAGATTCTTTCGCAGTCCCTCACACTCTTGTTAATTATTTATTACCGGGCGAGTTGGCCGTGCGCGTAGAGGCGCGCGGCTGTGAGCTTGCATCCGGGAGATAGTAGGTTCGAATCCCACTATCGGCAGCCCTGAAGATGGTTTTCCGTGGTTTCCCATTTTCACACCAGGAAAATGCTGGGGCTGTACCTTAATTAAGGCCACGGCCGCTTCCTTCCAACTCCTAGGCCTTTCCTATCCCAACGTCGCCATAAGACCTATCTGTGTCGGTGCGACGTAAACCCCCTAGCAAAGAAAATTTATTACTCCATACAGTATAACATCATCCGCAAAGAGCCGTAGTTACGATTCCAGTTCTTTACTCATGGTAGGTATATAAGAAAACACAGAGGTCCAATTACACTGCCTTGCGGGACCCCCTATTAATTATTACTGGATCAGATAATGCTTCACCTACTCTAATACTCTGTGTCCTATTTTAGAGAAATTTAGCCACCAATTCAGGAACACTTTTCATCTCCTCCAATAGCCCTCATTTTTCTCAATAATAGTCTATGATTTACACTTCTAAAGGGCTTGGATGGATCAATAGCGATACAGTCAATTTTACCTCCTGAAACTGAAATATCTTCCATATCTTGCTGAAATCCCACATGTTGAGCCTCACAGTATTAACTGTTCCTAAACCCGTACTGCCTTTTATCAAACCAGTTAGTAATTTCGCAAACGTATTTAATATAATCAGAAAGAATTCTTTCCCAAAGCTTACATATAACATACTTCAAGCTGGCTGACCTATAATTAACCGCTTTATAACGATCATCCTTTCCTTTGTACACTGGAACTACAATTTCAACTCTCCATTCATTTGGTATAGTTCCCTTCATGCAAACAGTAATCAAGTAACTATATGGCACAATACCCCATTCCATTGGCTTTAGTATATCCAGAGAAATCTTATAAATTGCATGTGCTTTTCTAGCCTTCACTTTTTGTATCTTCGAAGAAATCTTTATTGAAATGAAAATCCACTGTTTCCAGTCATTCATCCGGGTCAAGAAAGGAATGAATGAAGCCCTCATCTAGCGGCGAGGATAGAAAATGTGCCATCTGCCCAAGCCTGTCGGACTCCCTTGGGGCAATGGTAAATGACTGACAGATGAAATAAAATGTTAATGGAGAGTGTTGCTGGAATGAAAGATGACAGGGAAAACCGGAGTACCCGGAGAAAAACCTGTCCCGCCTCCGCTTTGTCCAGCACAAATCTCACATGGAGTGACCGGGATTTGAATACTGTATCCAGCGGTGAGAGGCCGACGCGCTGCCATCTGATCCACGGAGGTTGGAAAATTCCAGTACTTCATCAATATTAGTCACTTCCTCTACCTGGACCTTATATTTTTATCCAACTATCTTGATGTACTGCTGACTAAATACTTCTGCCTTCCCTAAATCCTCACATATACATTCCCCTTGGTCATTTATAATTCCTGGAATAACGGCCCTGGTACCCGTCTCTTCCCTTAAGTACCTTTACATCCCCTTCCTTTTTTTTCGATAAAACTTATATGACTACCAATAACGCTTGCTATCTTTCCATCCTTATTTGACTTCTTCGCTAAATTCAATTTCGTGGCAAGTTCCTTCAATTTTTCCTTACTTCCACAACCTCACCTTCCCTAAATCTTTATCTTTCCCTCGTTAATCTCTTTATTTCTCTGTTACGATATATTTTATCTTTGTCATTCCTTACCACAATCACAGGGCATAAATGTTTACACGGTATTTTAAACCCATTCCATAAGCTGTTTGTGTTTTAATATACAATTCTCCACTGATCATAATTAGCCTACTTTTCAAAGACTCCGCCATGCCTTCGTTATCAACCGTACGGTACAGGCTAATACCCCTACTTTTACAAAGTTCCTTTCTATCACATGTATTTTTAATTACGACGACATTATGGTTCATGATGATTTACACTATCAACAACTTCAGGTTCCTTATAGAACTTATCTAGTTTTATCAGTACCACGTCTAGAATATTACACTTAGAATCTCATGTTTCTCATCCTTAAATTTTTCATATCTTATAAATTTTTATTTCACCAGATTGAACACCCCTCTCCTTTTGTATCTATCCTGTCTCTACGGTAAACACTCCAATTCAGAGAGAAAATTTCTATATCCCTAATATCACTTCTTAGCTGTGATTCAATTCCTATTACAATATCTGGTAAATATTTCATTACTTGATTCTATTCCTTTCCCTACAATACTTCTACAATTTACAATAATAATAATAATAATAATAATAATAATAATAATAATAATAATAATAATAATAATAATAATAATAATAATAATGTTATTTGCTTTACGTCCCACTAACTACTTTTACGGTCTTCGGAGACGCTGAGGTGCCGGATACAATTTACCACTAACAATCATTGAGACGGTAAAAATACCCTGCCCCGAACTAGAGGGATAAAAAAACCCAAACCCCATGGTGCAAGAGCCTTGAATGGCCATGGCCTACCATGCTACCACTGCTCAGCCCGAGGACCTGCAGAATATGAGGTGTCATGTGGTCAGCACGACGAATCATCTCGGCCGTTATTCTTGGCTTTCTAGAGCGAGGCCGCCATCTCACCGTCAGGTGGCTCTTCGATTGTAGTCACATAGGCTGAGTGGACCTCGAACCAGCCCTCAGATCCTGGTAAAAATCCCTGACCTGGCCAGGAATCGAAGCCGGTGCCTCCGGGTAAGAGGCAGGCACGCTATCCCTACACCGCGGGGCGGGCAGAGGGATAAACGAATGAAAGTTAAAACCCCGACCCGGTCTGGAATCGAACCCCGGACCCCTTGGATCAAAGGTCAGCACGCTAATCGTTCAGCCATGGAGCCGGACGTTAGCAGTAATGTGGAAAATTGGAGTTATTGTATCCATCTTCTCTTAAACTCGCCATTTGGTTTGTTATACGATTGAATATTGTATATGGGCGTGTAAATTATTTGGAGGAGGAAGTGCGTATTTGCTATTACTTGTCTGTAGGTCGAGTAGTTATAAAGAGAAAATTCCTTTTCTAGTTAGGTATTTGCGGGATCAAATTATACTAGTCCAGAAATGACTAGATTAACTCCCAGTATCCAGTATTCGGGAGATAGTAGGTTCGAACCCCACTGTCGGCAGCCCTGAAAATGGTTTTCCGTGGTTTCCCATTTTCACACGAGGCAAATGCTGGGGCTGTACCTTAATTAAGGCCACGGCCGCTTCCTTCCCACTCCTAGCCCTTTCCTGTCCCATCGTCGCCATAAGACCTATCTGTGTCGGTGCGACGTAAAACAACTAGCAAAAAAGATTAACTCCCAATACTGAAAGTCTTTAGTTTCTTATTCTCCAGGGATTAATATATAATTTATTTTCTACTTAACCAAGAGCAGAGATATTCTAACAATGTAATTTCTTGTCACATTTGTCATATACAAATATATATGTGTTTAATTCGGTCTATTGGTAATGTTTGACTACATTCTATTCTCTGCTAATAAATATTAAACTTCTCACATGTTGACGACGATGATGATGATGATGATGATAATTATGATAATTGTTGTTGTTTTAAAAGATCTAATACCTAACCATGTGTTAGTCAAACGTAACATATACAAAAATTGAAACCGTCGACAGTATCGTTTGCAGTTTGCCACAAGAACAAAGAGGGCCAAAACCAATATAAAGGGTGAAGCCGAACTCCACCGACAAAATTTGGGAGGTTGTTTAGGGATACCTTCTTAGATCCATGGTCACGGGTGGTTCCTTACAGAGCAGTTGAATTTCGTAATCGCCCCTTGGTCAATTGTGTCGTCGCCATAATACCTCTCTGTATCGGTGCGATGGGTTGTAAAATAAAAAATAAAAAGTCTATAACTTCACCCGAATTCCTGTCTAAACTACTTGTAATTTTTCCCTATGCCACTGTCACATAAACATGGCAGTGTTCCTTTATGTATGTACTAATTATTTACTTATACATTACTTAATTACCCCGCCTGGTAGTCATGCTCATTAAAGCATTAAGTCGTTGTGGTCTGACACCGTGGTTGACTGGTTCGAGTCCCGTTGGTGGAAAATATTTTTACTATCAGATGTTGACCAGCAGTGTAGGAGAGGTGATACCATACAATTTCTAATCACTAGACTGCGTTTCCGGCTCCATGGCTAAATCGTTAGGGTGCTGGCCTTTAGTCACAGGGGTCCCGGGTTCGATTCCCGGCAGGGTCGGGAATTTTAACCATCATTGGTTAATTTCTCTGACAAGGGGGCTGGGTGTATGTGTCGTCTTCATCAACATTTCATCCTCAGCATTATGCGCATGTCGCCTAAGGGTGTCAGATCAAAAGACCTCCTGCACCTGGCGAGCCGAACTTGTCCTTGGACACTCTCGGCACTAAAAGCCATACGCCATTTCATTTTCACAAGACTGCGTGTCAAAATCCTGTATTCAATTCCAAGCCTCTTCGCAGAGTTCATGTTGAGGGAGGCTCTATGATGCTGTGTATAGTAATTTGTCAGTCGGATGGAGACGTTAACCCTTGAGCACACCCTTTGGTGTTATTCGATAGGAGTATGCCGACATCGAGTTTCAGTCTCTCCGTACCTCTCTAGCATCATCATCATCATCATCACACCTAGACGCGTGGGTGACAAATAAAGAGATTGCACCTGGCTTCTCCGGATACCACATATGGTGATTGGGAAAACTTTGCTGTGTTCAAACTTTTCATTAATTTTCACGGAAATGATGACTCGGTTTATTTAGTCGTTCACTAGGTGGCACCGCGTTTGGTTAAGTCCTCTATCTTCAGGAATGGGTATGAGTGATCATCTTAATACAAATCCTCATTTATATACAGCACACCACTACAGAAACATTCAACAGTGGATACTTGCCTCACGCATGGTTAGAGTCATGAAGGGCATCCGGCCGTAAAATTGTGGTAAATCCAAGTTGGCACAACCTCAGATGAATGGAAAAAGGGCTAGAAAATAATAATAATAATAATAATAATAATAATAATAATAATAATAATAATAATAAGGAGAAGAAGAAAAATATCGGATAATTTGTATTTTCCAGAAATGGTAAGTGGTTAACTGAGATGATACATCTCTTTTGCAGGCGCATTCCTAATGGCGGTAGTTGCATGTGGCATTTAAACCCAATACCAGCTATCCTGCTGTTCTTAAGTAACTGGCAGTACCAGGAATTGAACGCGGGCCGCTGAGGACGACAGCTAATAGTGATAACCGTTACGTTACGTAGGTAAACTCCAGAAGATGTAAAATGTATTCGTGTTTATTTATTTATTTTATTTAGTTCATTAGTTAGTTATTGTCCATCGTTCTGTCACCTTAAAATACGTGAAGTTTATCATCATCATCATCATCATCATCTGTTTACCCTCCAGGGTCGGCTTTTCCGTCGGACACAGCGAGGGATCCCACCTCTACCGCCTCAAGGGCAGTGTCCTGGAGCTTCAGACTCTTGGTCGGGGATACAATTGGGGAGAATGACCAGTACCTCGCCCAGGCGGCCTCACCTGCTATGCTGAACAGGGGCCTTGTGGAGGGATGAGAAGATTGGAAGGGATAGGCAAGGAAGAGGGAAGGAAGCGGCCGTGGCCTTATGTTAGGTACCATCCCGGCATTCGCCTGGAGGAGAAGTGGGAAACCACGGGAAACCACTTCCAGGATGGCTGAGGTGGGAATCGAACCCACCTCTACACAGTTGACCTCCCGAGGCTGAGTGGACCCCGTTCCAGCCCTCATACCACTTTTCAAATTTCGTGGCAGAGCCGGGAATCGAACCCGGGCCTCCGGGGGTGGCAGCTAATCACGCTAACCACGACACCACAGAGGCGGACCGTGAAGTTTATAATGTATTTTAATAATACATTGAAATTCGACGTAGGCGTATTTAAACTTGAATATGTAATATATTTTATATTGAAATTAAAATTCAAACGCTCGGTTGTAAGGAAACTTGAAGCATAATATTCTCAATATATTACTTAATGTTTAGAAACAAAGAAAACTGAAGAACCGAAACATTTTTTTTTTTTTTTTTTCAGTTTAATGATGTAGCATGTGGTAGTTTCTGAAAATAACTATAGGTGGGCCGGCGTAAGGTTGCACATGACAGCTGCGCCCAATGTTGGTCACAATGCAATGGCGCGCTAAGCGATGTTGCCGTCGCAACACAGCTGATTGCACGACACGTGAGTTTTTAAAATCATGGGAGAAATTATGTTAGTATCATCGCGATGATATACAATACAAATGAAATCGGCCGACAAAAATCGAACTTTCAACACATCGATTAAGCTTACAATAAAAGTTTTCATCACACTAAATGATACGAGATACATATACTACGAAGTTCTTTTATCGCGATGTTTGAAAATACGGAAGAAATCAGCCGGCAAGAATCTCACTTTAAATACACCATAATATACACCGGTGCTAACACAAAAGGTTTCAAGCAAAATCTATAACATTTACGAAAATTCAGAAACCTTATTTTCATACCTGATTCATGCAGGTAGAGGCTCATTGCCTTCCAGATCACTGCTATCACTACCGTGGCCTTCGTTGTTATTGTCATCGTCGTCTAGGCAGATCATCAACTCGTGACAGTCACTGTTGATGCCATGTATTGCCATTGCCGAGTTAATGAATGTTGCGACATGGCTAACTTTCTTCCTCCATAAAGCCGCATCCATTCGAGCAATACTCTCCCGGAACAGTCCTTCCAGTAATTGTGAAGGACTTGTCATTAGTGAGTACGTAATGTTTTACTTCACCCCATACCGTACCAACTCATTGAGGTTGAAGTGACAGTGGTACGGCGGCAACCGAATAACCTCGTGTCCTTATTCCTTCGCTACCTCGTCGACTAATTTAGTCATACACACATTCGCTGGGTTATTTATTTCCTGCAGCCATTCCACTAGCAGTTCTTTACTGGCGCTCAAAGTAGGGGTCTTGTCCATTATTAAGGAGTGGTAAGGTGCATTGTCCATAACAATGACAGAAGGGACTTTGAGCTGTAATAATCGTACTCGTGTCTTCGTATTGCATCAGCCTGGAAATAATTAATTCCTGTTACAGGAGATAGCTTAATTCGTTTCTTTCCTAGAGTGCTGTGAAACAAGTCCCTACTATCAGCCCAATTTCCGCTACTGCTATATTCTCCAGTCCCTTTTTCCTTCTGTTCTTGGAGGCGAACACCTGTCTGAATAACAGTACGCTTTGAAAGCCCTAATGTTCGACAAATGCGTTACACAACTTGATCTGCAGGAACAGAGAAACGTCTATACAAGCGTACGAATTTCCTCTCCCTCTCATAAAACGAGTTCTCCGCACTAATTCTAATGCCTGACTATTAAGGGCCACTCCACGGCGCAAAGGATTATCACTTCGCGCCTCATAACTATGCTGACGTTTCCGTGACATTGCACTGCATTAGTTAAAATAAAATTTCACAATTATCTCACAAAGAAAACAAAACGTTCACAAACGCGCCAATCACACCTGACCACGTGCTAGCGACGACAGACGAAATGGCAACACTTCAACATGGTAGTCAAGCTAGATATAGATGCCACCACTATACTACCCATATTGCCAACAACAATCAACTGAAAATAGTTCGTATTTATTTTGTGGCTCGCTTAAACCTTATAATATTTTTAAAATACTCGTATTTATGTAAGCAAATAAAATATTATAAGCTCTATACGGAATGAAATACGAATTAACACGAATAAAATGCGTAACTGTATCTGACATAAAAAGTAGTAGATTGGTGATTCTGATTGACGGGTGACGTTCTTCAATTCATTTTTGTAGTGGTGCCAACATGAATTACAACTGTCAAGTACAACTTTGTGCCGGCCCACCTATAACCATGTTAAACAATTCTTGCCACCATACCCCTTCTCCAGTCAGTTACTAAACCCTTCTATGATGGTTATGTTGATCTATTTCTGTCAGATATATCGAGAAGAAGTATAATACTCTAGTATAGGCTATTGCACATCGTAGATAACGCAGATTGACTTCTCTGGTGTCCTAAGGGCAGAGCGATGAGCAGTATTGTTAAGTATGTAAACGCTACACTACAAGTAGTCGCAAAATATGCACAGATGGCAAAATGATATATCGGGGGCATGATAGGCGAGTAGCAATGTCAATGCCTTATCAATAAAGTGGGCATTGTTTGTATCCCGGCAAATGCATATGAGATTTTTTTACTGAAAAGTCATGTCTCTGTGATTCGATTTCCATGACAAACTGAAGGACCCATGGATGTGATCACAATATCAACAGGCTACAGAACTACCAGCTTTCCTTGATATAATGGCAATGTTGACTGTAATGATGTATACTGGTGGAGAAGCAACCTTCGACTTGACAATCAGAGCCCTGCAGTGATCTAGCTGGAATATAATTTATATTTATAATACTGTACACCTTGTAGAAGTACGTAGGCCTAAGTAACAGAGAATGCGAGCAGAGGGATGTTCGCTTAAGAGGGCAGTCAACGTGAACTTCAGAAAAATGAAAATCGAAAGCCCTGTCTCTTTCATCATTAAAAAAAAAAAAAAAACCCTGAAAAGATGAAACAGGCGAACAACCCTTAATTTGGCACCCAGTGATTCGCTGTTAAGGTAAATACGGCGCTAAATATGAACAATATAGTTTGGTTATTTTATGTAGGGGCTGCCTGGCCGAGGCGGTAAAGGTGCCCTCGGTTCATCCGGAAGGACGTGGGTTCGAATCCCTGTCAGGAAGTCATAAAATTTAAGAAACGACATTTACACTTCCGGAGGTGTACATGGCCCTGAGGTTCACTCAGCCTGCACCAAAATTGAGTACCAGGTTAATTCCTGGGGGCAAAGGCGGCCGGGCGTAGACTTAACCGCTTTACCCCATCAAGTGCCGAGGTTACGGATAGTGGAAGCCTTTACCTCCAACCCCTCGAAGGGCCTTCATGGCCTGTGCGGAGATAACTTTGCTTTTTTATTTTTTGTAATAATGGGACATAAACTACTATTCGGTTACAAACGCAGTGTTTTTAAAATTTAAAATGTCGGTGTGAAGTGAATGTAGTAGTAGTAGTAGTAGTAGTAGTAGTAGTAGTAGTAGCTGTAGCGATATGGTGAACAGAAACGGTAAGGAAGGAGTGAATGAAGCAGTGGACGTAGTTAATGCCCAAATGTGATTGTACAGGAGCACGGGAGTACAGAGCATATGGTGGAGTAGGGCCCCCAGTGACGATGTGGGTGTGTCGTGAGAGCTGGCCATCCCGCTGCTGATTGAGTTGCTGAGAGGGTGGGTGTTCTCATACGTCGTGAGCAGGGCGTGAGAGAGGCCAGGTGGTCCTCAGCCGTAAGGTGAACCCACAACATTGATCACTCACACTGACAATGTACATTCTTGAAGCTGATAACATGAAGGGCTAATTGGAAACAGTGTCCCCAGCATAATGACAAAATGCAGTCATTAGCAGATCTCTGTGCTGCTTCAGAAACCAATCTTACTTACTATTATTATTTTTACAACTTGTTTTATGTCGCACCAACACAGATAGGTCGTATGGTGACGATGGGGATGGAAAGCCTTACGAGTGGGAAGGAAGCAGCTATGGCCTTAATTTGCCTGGTGTGAAAATGCTAAACCACGAAAAACCATCTTCAAGGCTGCCGACAATGGGGCTCAAACTCACTACCACCTGAATACAAGCTCACAGCTGTGCGCTCCTGACCGCACGGCCAACTCGCCCGGTCTTATTTTATTCCTAATTAAGCCTTTTATATTTCACCCTACCTGACCAATAAAGATATAGCAGTATAATAATAATAATAATAATAATAATAATAATAATAATAATAATAATAATAATAATAATAATAATAATAATAATGCCACAGTATTAGTTACAGATAGAGAATTGTGGCGGCGATTAGTAAATTCACAGGGGCTTGCAGACTGAACGCTGAAAGGCATAACAGTCTATCATTTAGATAGCCTACATGTATGTATGCATGCATGTGTTACTAGCCTGGTACAGCCCATGTAAGGCAGACCCTCCGACAAGGGTGGACGGCATTTGCCATGTATGGGAAACGGCGTATTATTGGAGTGGTTGATGGTGTTGTGAGTGGTGAGCGAGTTGCGGAGATGTTGGGGACAGCACGAATACCCGGTCCCCGAATCCAGGACCTTCTAAACATAAGGAGCCTGGCATATAATAACATAGCTAATAATAATAATAATAATAATAATAATAATAATAATAATATTTGCCGGGCTGAGTAATTCAGACAGTAGATATCTGCCTTCTGAGTTCAAATTGGCGGGTTCGATCCCGACCCAAATACGCCAGCCTCGCATCGGTAATTTACTAGCACGTAAGAGAATTCCTAAGCGACTAAATTCCGGCACCACGGTGTCTCTAAAAACCTTGAAAGTAGTTAGTGGGATGTAAAACTCAAGACTTTTTTTCAGTTGGCTTTACGTCGCACCGGCACAGATACGTCTTATGGCGACGATGGGATAGGAAATGCTAGGAGTGGGAAGGAAGCGGCCCTGGCCTTAATACAACCTCAGCATTTGCCTGGTGTGAAAATGGGAAACTGTGGAAACCCATTTTCAGGCCTGGCGATAATGGCGCTCGAACTCACTAACTCCCGAATGGAAGCTCAGAGCAACGCGCCCCAAAACCCAAAGTATTAGAACGTAATTAATGATGATTATTTTTAATTACGAATTTTCCGCGACAGTAGTTTCCTAACAACTCATAGGTCTGCACAATTCCTTATTTTCTGTAAGTTATTCAACTGAAGATTTTCTACCCATACTCTTTCGCACACCACTCATCCACTTTTCCCTATGTTTTACCTGTTTCTTGTTGCCCTGAGCTTTCCAACATACCATCTTATTGGAATTACGTCGTCTATCGCCTTTTGCACGCATTTGACCCATCTTCTTTCTTCAATCACATCAACACATTCTTTTCGACCTCCATAATTTCTGTTATTTTATTATTCTTTAATTTATCCAACTTTGGCTGACTAGTCACCCTACTCCAAAAATCCATCTTTGTGCTTAATGACTTTTCTCTTCCCGTACGTTTATTAACCAGGTTTCTAATCCTTATAGCAGAATGCTCTGTACCACGGAACTGTGCATTTCTTTGTATTCCTAAATGTTTATACTACATAATACTGAATTTAGTGTTCCAAATGTTCCCCTCCCTTTACTTTCAGGCTAAATTCTCAATTTCAGACGGAATTGTGCCAGTCTATTACTGATCCATAATATTTTAATTGTCCGTCTCAATGACTAAATGGTTAGCGTGCTGGCCTTTGGCCACAGGGATCCCGGGTTCGATTCCCGGCAGGGTCGGGAATTTTAACCATCATTGGTTAATTTCGCTGGCACGGGGGTGGGTGTATGTGTCGTCTTCATCATTTCATCCTCATCACGACGCGCAGGTCACCTACGGGAGTCTATTCAAAAGGCCTGCACTTGGTGAGCCTAACATGTCCTCGGACACTCCCGGGGCTAAAAGCCATACGCCATTTCATTTCAATATTTGAATTTACTGACTGCCTTAATTTTTCGTTTCCCATCAATAATATGCTGTGTGTATTTGCCCTGGATGATTTACTGACATTCAGCCATATTTTGTATTCTCCAATTCTTCTTGACCTTCCCCAAATTTATTGTGCTCGTCCTAGTTTTATTGCCGGTTGCCCTTCCTGACGTAAACCTTTTGCTTTCACTTTTGTGTGTTTGTTTGGTGGTTAGTAGAGTGTGAATGTGGATAGATGTGTATTAAGACGAACACAAATACCCAGTCACCGAGGAGGAGGAATTAACCATACGCAGTTAAAATTTTCAATTCTGCAGGGAATCGAACACAGGGCCCCCTGAACCAGAAATCTGTGCGTTGACCATTCAGCCAATGAGTCGGAGTTCTTTACTTCTCAAATAATTTCCTCGTTAGATATGAAGTGTTCTGCCCAGATCATTCTGTGGTGAGCCAGTGTGCTGAGTGCACCGTGTCTCCTAGTATGTTGTTATGTACCTTTCCCTGTCCCCTAATTTTTGCCTAGCTTAGCGGACAAGCTGCGTGGAGCATTCGGGTGAAATAAATGGGTCGCAATGTCCATCTAAAATTTACTTAAATCAATAGGACAGGTTGTAGAATACATATTTCGTAAATGAGAAGCCGTGGAAATAATAGGTGAAACAAATTTATTAACAAAATCGCATGATAAGAATGATACATTCCCAAAATAAGAAATAACAATGTCAAATTTATAAAAAATTACAGAGAAATCGTCGTCACAGAACATTACTCGAAACACGGGTCTGGAACCAAAATGATAAACGGCATGTGTGAAAATACGGTAGTATCACTGTATTTTACGGAATGTACAGACGAGTTAAATTGGTGGGTGGTACGAAGCCTCGATCTTAATCGTCTCGAATTATAGACTCGAACATCTCGGCCTGGTTAAAGAAATCCGATCTAGTCGGTAAACAAATAATAAAATACTGACTTGGGACTGACACATATACCCCCAAAATAACACTGAATTTAATATCACGGGATCCCCACGGATAAGCTGAGGAGGGTGAACCTCACAACTAAAAATCCATCTCGCGCTGTAACCCAATTATACAGAACTGCACCCATTAACAAAGGAGAATAAATGTACAAAATAAACGTACAAGTTGCAACAAGACACTTTCCGAAAGAGAAAATGTAAAGAAATACAATTGATGTCGTCGTCCGAGATCCTGGTCTCGAGCAGAATTGGCAAAATCAGCTGAGCTGTGGGAGAAGATAACCAGTGGCGATAACTTTAAATACGAACAGACCCCCTTTGTCTCGGTCAGAGTATAACGGGATTGTGTGTACACGCCCATTCATTCCCAACTACCTGCATTCCTTACTAGACCTTATTCCACATAGCTTACAGAACGAGATTCAACTACAATCACATTGACAAAGAAAGCGGTACAAATAGACCCCAGTATACCGCTCTGACATACAAGTACAATTGCGTCACATAATACGCCACATCAGGGTCACATTAAACCGTAATTCAGACATACCTCGCCTCTCTCTGGAGGATGGGCTTCGCTCATTAGCGCTTCTCGCGCATCACATCTAGAATATACAGGTTCGATTCTTGGCTCGCTCTCCGTCTATTACCTACGCCTTCTCACGGCTAATTCCACTAATATCTCATGGCGGTAATACAAACATGTATTTGGGCACTTTCTGGCCTCGCATATCGAACACACATATCTGGGCTCTTTCTGGCCTCGTATCTACCCCCTCTGAATTTTAAACTCACACTCGGCTACGGGTTAGTCTGTTGCATATGATTCTAAGGTATCCCCGCTCATTTACAACGGTTAAAATATCTCACTGGTCTCGCTCCAAGTTGAAAAACATGCTCCATGCAAACCATGCACATCCTGACGGTATTAACTATCTGATATTCAATACTGGATTCCTCGTTCGAGACTCTAGAGGTGAACTGACCTCCAAATCTATCTGAAGACCGTGACATCAATACAGTCCAAGCGTCCAAAATGGCTCTTGAGAAAACTACATGCAAAACACGTAAACAATAATAATAATGTTATTTGTTTTATGTCCCACTAACTACTTTTTTAAGGTATTCGGAGACGCCGAGGCGCCGGAATTTAGTCCCGCAGGAGTTCTTTTACGTGCCAGTAAATCTACCGACACGGGGCTGTCGTATTTGAACACCTTCAAATACCACCGGACTGAGCCAGGATCGAACCTGCCAAATTGGGGTTAGAAGGCCAGCGCCTTAATCGTCTGAGCCACTCAGCCCGGCAAACACGTAAACACTATTAAACTATCATTATTCTCATACCATCTTATACAAAGCTAATAAAACATGTATCTGGCGCGTGCAGTCAGCCCAAGTTACATTAATTCATCTACACTTGAAATAAACATGCTTAAGGCATTGAAACTTACATAATTAAATATTTACATATTGAAAAAGGCAATGAGTCAAGTCTACAACTATAAGTCATGCTTAAATTGTAGTTTAACTCATCTGATATCCTCCGCCATTGCCTCAGCATATCATCCGGGGCTACGTTGTGGAGTTAGCACATCCTAGAGCCGCGGACGTTGGATCTCGAAGCCTGGAACTCGACTCCTGGGAACGCCATCACTTTAGCCGTCCTGTTCGTTCATATTCCACTGCAAGTCCTGGAAACTGGATGCTGCAATCAAATATTCCTCTTCACTGCCTCATATGTATATGCGCACAATGTCGCGACCTAGGCGAGATTGTTAAGATAAATCTCCTACATATGATATGAGTTCGATCACGAGTAGAGCCTATTAGGGATATGACAAGTCGGTCACAACAAGTTCATTAGGCAGCTAACTTTCCGCAAACCGCACTAAAATGACGAACTTGATCTAGTCACCAACTCACAGTACACGCTTGGGCGAGCTTGTTTATTTCCTAGTTGACACTTTGTAATTACTTTGTTTATGTCACTATGTTCACATTTTCTCTAGATTCGATACGAGCGACACGTACTCCGCGCCTTTCTTTCAGTCAAAAGCCTCAAGCTTCCTCGGCTGGCTTCCCTTTATAGTAAATGCTCGTATCCGTTAGGATCGGTGCATCCTCGTGCTCTCTACAGAATATATTTGAGTACCGGCCGCGTGCGCTCAACGGCCGTTTGAATTTGAGTGAGAAAACCTTTACGTTGCTTGCTTTCACCGCAATGGTGCAAATAATTCTCCATAAATAAAATCAATATAGTTTAGTGTTAAAGAAATGAGGAAACTGGCACTCGTATGGAAATAACTTGATCTAAAAGCTTGCCGCCAGGCCTGAAGTGCTCATATTTGGCAACGTGTTGTTGGCACCACTCGCTTCACGTGACAAATTAAAACCTCTCTGTCACCCTCTCGCGATCTACTTTCTCTTACTCCCCCTGGCGTGGTAACGCTATCTACGGGGTTTGCACGAGTAAGTTTGAAATAAAGCCTTCCTCCCGTTCCGGGTCTCCACAAATAATCGCAAGGACTGGAGCTTGAGCTACGGGGTCGCCTCCTCCTAAAGCAAGGAGTTCGGGCTCTGCTTGGTGCTATATTCGAATATTCTGATTATATAAAGTGTTGCTATTTGGACCTAATCTGGTGATACACTACATTTATTTTCATTTTTCTATCTCAGTCTCATCCTTGACTTTGATGATATGGGCGTTATCGAGGTACGAGTATTACCATTAACACCCTGCAGCCAGTGCCTCAGATGAATGGTGAGAAAGTGTTGGTCATACGGTCGGTTTGTGCATGCATTTCAGTGGGCTTGTTAAGCTCATAAATAACAGAACCTTTTGGCTCGGTGAGGAAAACAGCCGGAGACTTCCTCGATCATCATTTCCCTAGTAGACCTCTTAAGAGACACTTAGGCTGTCAAAGATAGATGGTAGTGAATATTGAGGATCCAACCAACCTTCGAGACGTCTTCGCTACCTTGGGTCACTACCGCTTCGTTGTATGCAAATGGTAGGTGATGTAGTATAACTGTGGTGATCTTAGAAATTCCCATGGGGCTACATTTCCTGGACCATTTCCAAAAGCGGACATTTAAACAAATGTTGAATATTAGCGGCGATATACAACAACCCTGTAGCAAACATTCAGTTGTGTAGAATTCTCTGGACAGGTACCTTCCAAGTTTAACCCGACACTTATTACTTCAGTAAGCAGTACAGTTCGTAGAATATACATTGTATTCTCACTTACTGGGACTTCTGTCAGTGCTTGGAGCGCTGAAATACTAATACAAACTTCTCCGAGATCAACGAACACTATGCCTATTTATTTAGATTTCACTCCATTTTTCCACAAGGAGTCTCGATGTGAAAATGTGCTCCATACATCTTACCCCTGCTGTAAATATATTAATAATAATAATAATAATAATAATAATAATAATAATAATAATAATAATAATAATAATAATAATAATAATAATGTGATAATGGAATACTCGCTGAGGAACAGAAAGAACGCCGAAGGAAAAATCGAGTCCGTAAGGATCAGGTAGTAATTGATTCAATTATTGTAAATTATGCTATGGAGGGAAAAATACATTTATGCATGGTCTACATTGATAAAGAAAATGCATCGACTCTGTGCCGTATTCGTATTTGATTAAGATTTTGAAAATCTACTCGCGATTATTTTGTCATCCACTTTTTAGAGTCTACAATGCAAAGATGGAACGTAAAGCTTGATTTGAAAGGTTGCTACCAAGACACCATGTCTCGCTCAATTCGGATCAAACGGGGAATCTTTCAGGGAGATGATTTCAGCTCACTGTGGTTCGGTCTAGATTTGAACTCATTTTTTGATATTTAAACAGACGTGGAATAGGGTTTCCAGTCCGTCCCGTTGAGATAAAGCAAAATGTTTCCCATAGACTGAACATGGATGATTTAATGTTAGTATACGGAGGCAGCTGCAGGAGCTCTTAGACATCATGCAGAGGTTAAACGTAGATAATAGCCTTGGACGTGGACTATACGAATGCAAGGCAATTGCTTTGACACGAGGGAAACTTGATATAGCTGAGGGCTTTGACGTAGTTCTAGATGGACTCTGGGAGTGTTTGGATGAAGGAGAGACAAAAAAATACTTGGGTTTTCTTCAGCCTCGCGGCATCAGCCACACTCCGATTATGAACAACCTTCACAAAAAGTTTAGTTCTCGTGTGAGGCTATTTTGAAGTCATTTCGAGATGCGGCATGAAGGTAAAATACCAGTGGGCAATACCAGTACTTAATTATTCCTTTGAAATTTTGAAGTGGTCTAGGAAATATCTGGAAGGAATTGAACGGAATGGTCGAATTACAATGACAAAATATTAATTGCAGCATCCAAGTGCAGCCATTGAGCGCATCACATTTCACGGAGCGAAGGCGGTGGGGGCGTAATTAATATTGTAAGTACCCATAGCAAGCAGCAAGAAATTCTTCGTTTTTACTATTAGAATAATGAGGCGATTGTTAAAAAATTACGGCTGGCAGACGAGCAATTTTATCCCAGGGAGAATTTTATTTATATTGACCAACTCAGCACGACGCGAAAGCAAATAGAATTACATGGTGCACACCCCCATACTCAAACGCCAAGCCACCATTACGTTGACCGTGTATTGTCGAACTTATGACTGAAGAATAGATCACTCTTCAGTGAAACCGAGGGGTTTGTCAGTGCAATCCAAGACCGTATCATAGCTACAGGAAACTATAGAAGACATTTTAAAAGAAAATGTGTCAGATGAACGATACCGCAGATGCACCTCGGCAGCGGTCACATAACTGGTGGCTGTCCTGTGCTGGCTTGTGTGGATTACACTAAGAGGCACGATGATGTAGCTAAAATTTTGCATCAAGAACTTGCAATGGCATGTGGACTCCTGGAATACAGCGTGTCGTACTACAACTACACAGTTCAAAAAAATTAGGGGAACTTGTTTTTGAACGTATGCCATGCTCCACAAAACAATACCTCATACCCAGTTATATTACCAACCAAACCTTTATTCTTTACCGTTGAAGTATACAAAATAACATCGATGGATTCGCGTTCATTTTCAGAACACAATGCAAATGTCCAAATAGGGGCGAAAACAATGTGATAACAGTCCTCCAGGGTGGATTTTTATCACAGTTGGAGACCTTCAGTATGGTGTATATCATCCACGAGTATTTATCACAGCTTGCCACCTACGTGGCGTGCTCCGTATAAGTCGACGGAGGTCACGTTGCGGAATCAGGTCCCATTCTTCAATGAGAGCCTGTTCGAGGTCTTGGAGATGTGGTGAAACAGGACGCCCACGAACACTTCTGTCAAGCCCATCCCACACACGCTGGATGGGATTAAGGTCGGGACTCACTGGTGGCCATTCCATCTCTTGAATGTCCAGTTCTCGTAAGACAGCTCTGGTGATGCGCGCTACATGAGCCCTGGCATTGTCGTGCATGAGTAAGAATTCAGGGCCAACACCTTATGCAGCAACCACACATGCTGTAGCCGTATCTGCTCGATGTACCCCGTAGAGGTAAGATTACCACGGACGACGACAAGATCCGTACGGCCATCAATACTGATGCCACCCCACACCTTCACAGAACCTTCTCCGAATCGGTCGCCTTCCTTGACAACATTTGGCATGTACTGCTCACCACGGCGTCTCTATTCACGTTGTGTCAGGGGAAATCTGGATTCATCTGTGTACAGCACAGGTCTCCACTAGCGAAGTTGTCAGTTGACGTGGGTACGGGCAAACAGAAGGCAAGTTGCGCGATGTTGCTGTGTTAAACGGGGCACTCTAACAAGACGTCTGGGTCGTAAGGACACTCCTCTTAACCTGTTCCTTACTGTCTGGTCAGACACCGTGACTCCAGTGACCCTGCTGAGGTTTTGCTGCAATTCTCTGGCAGTTGCTGAACGACACCGCAACGCAGAGATGGTCAGATATCGGTCATTCTGTGTGGCTGTCATGCGTCTACAACCCTGTCCAACCCTCCTTGTGAACTGACCTGTCTCATTGTAGTGATTCCACAAGCGGTGATTAACTGACGGATAGATATTGAATCCACAGCAACACGACGAAAAGCCCATCATTCCTGGATCAAAGTGACGTCCTTGCGACTTAAACCTCGTTAAGATGTCTCATGGGATGTGCTGGTTGACGTACAACGTGCTCAAATGACCGCAGTAGTCTGTGTACCTCACAACGACACACCGACGCACCGCTAGTCATATTGTTTTCAAGGGTCACCTGACAGTTTAATGCATGGCTACGCCTACAGGTGGAGTATAACTTTGATTTGACATACCCTGGTAGCTAAGGTCTCAGGGTATGCTGTGCGACCAATTGGAACCCTATCTACCAAATAAACGGTCACATACCAGACGTTAAAACAATGCTCCCCTATTTTTTTGAGCTACGTGATGGAGGCGAGGAGCACAAAATATTCTGGGACAGATCTTTTAACTGATCAGACAATGCTGGCAAATAGTCCTCATATTTCCCTTTACAATATCGGTGCCAATGTGGCCTACTTCATAGACATTGTCCCAATGAACCACAATCGATTATAATTATAATTAGTTTGCTCAATGGCGCAGTTTTTTCACTGTGAATGAAACTGACTGAGGTATGAGTGATACCTCGTAGAGTAAGCCCCGTAATGAATGATGCGAAAGTATAGCTTGTAGGATCGACTGGTGTACATGTTCCAGTCGGATTTCACAAATGTGGACAAAAGTCCATTCGACACTCCATGTCGTGCGGTGACGGCATGAAGAAATGATCTCTGGTGTCACCCAAGAGAGATTCGGTTTACTCGGCAATTTAGCAGGCGTAGAGTAAAACGGAACGTCGAAATTGACGAGCAAGCTGGCACATGGTGCCAAATTAAAATGCTTGTACAAGGTAGCTTCTGTCATATGTTGTGTTGGGTATTCAGCCCGAAGGCTGATTTGATCCTCAACAGCTATGCTAACAGCTGTCATAGATGACCTAGGCATCACTGAAGAGGTATACTAGGGAAATGAGGAGTGAGGTAGTTTCCCGTTGCTTTCTCACCTTCAGTCATATTATTATTATTATTATTATTATTATTATTATTATTATTATTGTTATTGCAGTTTAAAAAAATGTATAACTGGATCTCCTTACATGTTAACTTTTCATATAATAAAGTGTAAATAGGTTCAAAATGTTTAGCATTCTCTCCTCAATTCGACATTAAAAATCTTCGTTTGTAGCCAATGAGATATCGTAAATGAAAATTATTTCACAGTATGAGTTATTGGTTTATGTATTTTAATTTCTAACTGAGCGAGTTGACCGTGCGGTTATGGTGGAGTAGCTGTAAACTTGCATTCGGGAGACTGAGGTTGGAATCTCACCGTCGTCAGCCATGAAGGTGATCATCCGTGGTTTCCCATTTTCACACCAGGCAAATACTGGGGCTGTATTTTAAGTATGGCCACGGACGCTACTTTCCCTATCCTAGTCCTGTGCCATCCTTGCATCTTCTACGTCAAATCACCAGCAAAAATAATAAATATATACATTTTCGTCCGCCTCTGGGGTGTAGTGGTTAGCGTGATTAGCTGCCACACCCCCGGAGGCCCGGGTTCGATTTCCGGCCCTGCCACGAAATTTGAAAAGTGGTACGAGGGCTGGAACGGGGTCCACTCAGCCTCGGGAGGTCAACTGAGTAGAGGTGGGTTCGATTACCTCCTCAGCCATCCTGGAATTGGTTTTCCGTGGTTTCCCAATTGTCTCCCAGGCAAATGCCGGGATGGTTCCTAACTTAAGGCCACGGCCGCTTCCTTCCCTCTTCCTTGTCTATCCCTTCCAATCTTCCCATCCCTGCACAAGGCCCCTGTTTAGCATAGCAGGTGAGGCCGCCTGGGCGAGGTACTGGTCATTCTCCCCAGTTGTATCCCCGACCCAAATTCTCAGGCTCCAGGACACTGCCCTTGAGGCGGTAGAGGTGGGATCCCTCGCTAAGTCCGAGGGAAAAACCGACCCTGGAGGATAAACAGATTTTCCATTTTTTAGAAGTTCCTTTACGTTGCACCGACACAAATAGGTCTTATTGCGACGAAGGGATAGCAAATGGTTAGGAGTCGGAAGGAAACGACCGTGGTCTTAATTGACGTACAGTCCCAGCATTTGCTTGGTGTAAAAATGGAAAACCACGGAATCCCATCTTCGGGGCTGCCGACAGTGGGGTTCGAACCCAAATTGCCTAATTAAATTTGGAGTTACATAGGCGGTAAAGAGCCTAAATTCCCAAATTGAAAGCGATCTCAGTCCAGTAGAATTTGAAAGTGCTCAAATACGCCAGTCTCGTGTCATCGGCATGAAAAATACCTACTGTGTAAACCATAATGTAAAATAAATAGCATTAATGCTTAATAATCTCTTTGAACAGAAATTATTATTATTATTATTATTATTATTATTATTATTATTATTATTATTATTATTATTATTATTATTATTATTATTATCTCAATAAACATTATGCACGTAGAAATATCATTAAAGTATTCTCAGTTGAATTGATCATATTTTAAGGGCGTCTATGGGTTGTTTTTTTTTAGTTTGAACCACTATACAGAACAGTTTTTGTGTTTATATATCTGTTCTGCAACGTACTACCCAAGGTAGCATACGGGGAATAACGTCACAGCGAAGCCTCCGTGGCTCAGACGGCAGCGCACCGGCCTTTCACCGTTGGTAAGATTTGTGCTGGACAAAGCGGAGACAGGACAGGTTTTTTACGAGTACTCCGGTTTTCCCTGTCATCTTTCATTCCAGCAACACTCTCCATTATCATGTTCGGCTCCGTGGCTAAATGGTTAGCGTGCTGGCATTTGGTCACAGGGGTCCAGTGTTCGATGCCCGGCAGGGTCGAAAATTTTAACCATCATTGGTTAATTTCTCTGGCATGGGGGCTGGGTGTATGTGTTGTCTTCATTATCATTTCATCCTCATCACGACGCGCAGGTCGTCTACGGGAGTCAAATAGAAAGACCTGCACCTGGCGAGCCGAACCCGTCCTAAGATCTCCCGGCACTAAAAGCCATACGCCATTTCATTTCATTTTTCTCTAATATCGTGTCATTTCATTTGTCAGTCATTTATCATTGCCCCAGAGGAGTGCGACAGGCTTCGGCAGCCGGCACATTTCCTATCCTCCTGACCCGGTCAAATGACTGGAAACAGTCTGTGGAATTTCATTTTCAACGTCACAGCATTCTCTCTAGAACAAGAGTCAGAAAACCAGAAGATATTTTGTATTATAACCAGCATGTGAATATTTACCATAGTTTCTCACTCCTGAGTTCGACGTAGGATCAAGGACCTTACGTGGATTTGGCAACAGTGAGTTTTCAAGCATCTTAATTTACCTCACAAATTTCTGATCATGTAGTACTGGAAGATGGAGAAATTTAACAAAATAAATTGCTCTACATCCTATTAATATCAATTAGATAATATCATATGCTAAACTTTCTTGGAATTTGCCATTATCATTCATACGAAAACAGAGCAATCACGGGAGCATTTCATAATTCTAGTAGGTCAAAAATGAATTGCCAATAATTGCTTAATTTATCCAACACGCGTGGTCCTTGAGATCCTATAAATGTATACATGAAGTAATGATGTACGATATATCAACACCGTCACCATCTTACAATTAATATTCCTTAAGCGGAAAAGTTGACAAAACTTAATGAGGAAAAATTTATGAAGCCCATTTAACTATCTCCAAGACATTCCAAATCATTTTTTCTTTTTATGGTTCATAAACTAAACGCTATTACAACAATTTGTTTAATGGTTTGGTGAAAGTCAAAGGGGTCTGCTATAAACTTGTCCCATCTTGGGTGTGACGAATCCCAGACGATCACCTTTGTGAAAACACTTTTCAAAGTGTTCACTTTTGTTTCTGTACCGATTTGTTCTGGCAATGCAAATGTCTTTTGACTGAGAGGATAAATGACTATGATTTTCCCGGTCAAGACAATAAGGTGTGACGAGAACATAACGACCGCTAATGGCGAGGAGTGGAGAAGAGTCGACAACGAACCTCATTACCTCCAGAGCAATGCCAACGGTGTGGGTGTAGACTCCACACCTCTCCCTCACACAGCGGTATACGAAGACATCTCAAGGTGTACGTACAAATTAAAAATGTATGTCCTTTGATTTGAACCACAATCAGGCTACGTTTCTGCATAGTTACACGACATCTGAAAATAGGGAAATGTAATTGAGCAGTCCGAATTATTCTTCTTTCACTATTCCTTGTTCACTTCAAGTGCGAATATTATCTAGGAAGCTATTTTTATTTTATTTTACATTAGCTGTACCCGTGCGCTTCTGTTCACGTACAAATGGTAATGAGTTTTAAGGGGAAATTTCAACAGTAAATGTTTGTTACTAATGGCATGGATGATGTTGTAAAATAATATTAATAAAAATGTAAACAAAGTGAAAATGTGAACATTTTTCAAATGCTGGGCTTAGTGGCTAAGACGTTGTGGTGCTGGCCTTCTGACCCCAACTTGGCAGGTTCGATCCTGGCTCAGTCCGGTGGTAATTGAAGGTGCTCAGATACGTCAGGCTCAGGTACAATAGATAGATTTACCCGCACGTAAAAGAACACCTGCGGGACTAAACTCCGGCATTTTGACGTCTCCAAAAATCGTAAATGTAGTAGTTAGTGGGACGTAAAAACAATAACATTATTATTATTATTATTATTATTATTATTATTATTATTATTATTTCATTTTATTTTTTTGCTAGGGGTTTTACGTCGCACCGACACAGATGGGTCTTTTGGCGACGATGGGATAGGAATGGCATAGGCCTTAGTTAAGGTACAGCCTCAGCATTTTCCTGGTGTGAAAATGGGAAACCATGGAAAACCATCTTCAGGGCTGCCGACAGTGGGATTCGAACCCCCTATCTCCCGGATGCAAGCTCACAGCCGCGCGCCTCTACGCGCACGGCCAACTCGCCCGGTATTATTATTATTATTATTATTATTATTATTATTATTATTATTATTATTACGGAAATTCCGTTGTTTATGGGTGGACAGAGAAAAGATCAAAGCATAATTTAAAACACTAAATTCTGAAATTTTATTTCTTTCCTTAGTTTCTTCTTCTACGTTTAACGTTTCATAGATAATCGGAATGAACACCAACAAATAACAGTTAAATGGAATAACGATGAGCTCGTCAGCTCTGATAATAACAATAACTTAAAGTAAAAAAGAAATCAGGTAAAAAATGGAAAAGATCCTAGACAAATTTACAAGAAATGAGCTTTGTAGCTCTAAAATTACACTATTTTAAAGATCGCATTCGCTCCACTCGCTTACGTTCCAAATTTTACTACTGTTCAGCCTCTCAGAGGCACAAGTTTTCTGCGAAATTTTACACTGGATAAACTTCAAAACAGTGTTAACTATCATTAAATGAAATTTTCTGCTCGACAGTCTGTTACACACTCGCCAATAAATAATTCCAATTTAACAGGGGCTTGAGTGCCCGTACTAAATGGCCTAGAAGTGCAAACGAAAAGTTTTAAGATGATGGGCCATGAAAAAAAATGTTAGGAGGCGACACACTTGCACTCCTTTTGAAATACACTTGTAATCCTAAATGAGCTTATGGACCGACGTTACAGAGGCCAAGCCTATCCTACAGAGGGGTGACTAGATACAAGATATTAAATACCAAAATAGCCAGTTTTGAAGGATTTAGAGTTTAAACAATTCATAGACAACCCCATACAAAGTTGAATGGAAATTAATAGAGGGTGAACACTGCAGGCCTTTGGGCTGAGCAGCGGTGGCTTGGTAGGCCAAGGTCCTTCAAGGGCTGTAGTGCCATGGGGTTCGGGAAAAATTCTTTATTCCCTAAGTTACATATTTCCCAGCAGTAGTGAACAAAGTCTTCAGACTTGCCTGAAAATTTACATTAATAAGGTGATATTAAAATTTAGAATTTTACATTAAGAAAGAAGTTTGAAACCTTCCCCTCAAGATAACTGTCTGTAGCTATCACATGTTAAAAGATGTTTGCCATTACTTTGAGCTGTTGGGCGTTCCGACGAGGGTGAGGCTGCCCCTGCCTCCACTTACACCGTACACACACTTAGACTGGAGCGACGACGATGACAAAACGGCCCTAAAGCGCCCAGCTTATATAGCAACTCAGGGGAAAGGTTCCCGAACTCTCTTGACCTAGGCAGAATGCATGTACACACCCCTAATTTTAATTGCCTACAAAAATATATACAAACATTTCTCATCGGTTAATAACTTAAGGAAGAAGAAAGCCGAAGTATAGTGCTGACAATCTCAGTACATAAACAATCTACAAACACTTAAGGTTTACATACTTATAAAATAGAAAATTCCCTTAAAAATGAATTCTCCGTCCTCTGGCCAGAAGGGACACATAGGCCGATAGTAGAGACATCTAAAGATTAAAGGTCCAAGTATCTTCAGGTACATAGTTCGGGCTTCACAGCATAGATGCGTTCTAGAAGGCGCGCAGTTCAAATGGACGGAGAGGGTGTACCCCCGGTAATATTATTATTATTATTATTATTATTATTATTATTATTATTATTATTATTATTATTATTATTATTATTATTATTATTATCATTATTAGATCTAACGAGACATCCCTGGACTTTTGAACAGGAAAGGAGCACCTGTCCCTTGAGCTGGGTGTGCCCTCCATTTGACCCCATGTGAGCTCTACCTGTGGGGATACATACAAGGCCAAGTGTTTGCACGTCTGTGGATGATTGCCCAACTATTATAGCTTCTCATTCGGCAGGCATACATCATCTCATACTTCGCCAAGCAAATGCTATTGGGCAGTGGTTCTCAAACTGTGGTCCACGGATCTCCATAGTCCTTCAAAGTTCTTTCTGGGTATCCTAGAATGAATATTCTGGATAGACACATTCTTTCCTTCATTCAGAAGGTTTTTTAATATAGCAACGATGTCAGAAACGCATTGGTAATACATCCGTTTAACTGTTGTAGGTACAACTTCAGCATTCGCTTGATTATTGTTGACAGGCTTAGCAAGTTATTAATCAGTATGAGACTAATAATAACTACAATTAAGTGTAATTTAAACGTGATAATAGCAAACATTTTTTTTTATTTTAATGATCGTTGACTTAAACGTAATCATAATATGGATAAGGACAAACATCTTAACATTAATAAGCGTTTGGGATGGGCGTATTCTAGTTTAGTTGCTTCTCAAACTGCACTATAAAAATCAAAGAAATGTTGTAATGATTATCTACAGTACAGATTTGTATCTTCAACAACAATGACTTCAGTGTGTTATATGTTCTGATGTTCTGTCGACCGAATGTACGAAACCTGTTGAACTTCGTAGACATCTTGAAACAGAAATTTGGATCATTCTTGTAAGTCAGTTGACTCTTAAGAAGAAACAGTAAATCAAGCAAGCCATGTTATCGAAAAAATTGCAACAGAAATCAGCTGAGCCCTTACTTTGAATGAAGTGTTATTTTCTAAGTTTAATTTAGCAGTTTAAGCATTAAACACAAGATGGATTGAATGTTGTAATTACCCATATTCATATAACATTCACCCAAAAAACTAGTTTACCCATTATTATTTTGTGAATACAGATCCATGCAAAAGGGCTCCGCAGGGCATCGGGAGAGTGGGTGCATCCAACAAGGTAAAACAAGTTTAAATATCTGTTGAAGTAGTGACACAATGTGTACTGTAACTATCATTACTCTTCCTCTGAGAGCGGGAACCACTCTACAGAACTATATTTTCAGTGCTTCTTTTGTTTGTTGCAGAACTTAATGGAAATATTATGAATAATAATAATATCGGTTGACACAAAGGATAATAGATTATGTAACCTTGCTTAAGAACTCAACATCCTGGCTTAACGAACTTCCAAACGACCTCACAAACGCAAACGTAAGTTCAACAGATATCCTAGAAAGAGACATCTTTAGGCACGAAGTAAACAATTGGGAAGCTACATCAGAACAACCACAACAAGCACAGTATATACCAGAGTGGTCAGCAAAACGTAAACAAGCCTTCTCGGAAAGAATGAAAGAATGAAAACCTATTGGAAAAACAAGAAGAACCCACAGAAGAAATGATTGAGTTATTTGCTTAACGTCTTCCAGTAATGGGAGAATTCGCTACAAGTACTACTACTACTACCAATAATAATAATAATAATAATAATAATAATAATAATAATAATAATAATAATAATAATAATAATAATATTAATAATAATAATAATAATAAAAGGAAAAGAATAGTAGGAGCTGCGAGAACGACATCAATCCTACAGCGTAAACATCTTCTCGTCAGTGGACCTGATAAGAGTACTGCAATAGATTGGTATTCTACACGCCATGATCTTCATATTACGTCCTACTCCTAGCCACACATTCCTGTGGATCTCTGCTTGTAGTGTATGTATGTCTATCACTCAGTTCCGTTCTGAAACGGGGTGAGGGGTGAAGTGAGATGAAATTATATGTCATGCTTTAACAGCCAGATGCCCCTCCTGACGCCAACCTCAGTTGAGGACCTAATAAAGTTGAAACGATGGTGAGTGAAATTTGATAACGAGGTGAAGGAACCGGCTATGGCCTATGAATAGGAACTGCCCTGGCATTTGTCTGGAAATGAAACTTGGAAACCACAAAAGAACATTCTCCGGACAGCCAACGGTAGAGTTCGAACCCATTCATCTCCCGAACGCCGAGCTTGGCTTTATAGCCATAGCGCGTTAACACGCGCGGCCACACAGCTCGGTTGCATCTCCTTGGTATTCGTCCTTGGTATGACTATAACCCAAGTTATTCGGGTTTCGAATTTGCCTCTTTAGTTCCCGCAACCATTAGAAATATGTCTCCAGTAGTATGTGGTATTGTCACTGGCTTCTCACCATGGCGGCCGTGGTTTGAATCCCAGCCATGCCCGTGGGCTTTTTGAAATGATTCCACGTAAATAAGAGGTCCCGTGGGTATGATCACGACATCAACAGTATGCGATAATAGTACTGTAGTAACAGGCGAATTGATATCATAGCCTAAAATGAATGGATTGTGCAGATTATGTATGCTACTAGACTTCACAGTTCGTTTCGAAACTGCCAGCCAGAAGACGCTGATAAAGAAAGGAAACTTATCTATGAACCGACTATATCTTACTATAAAGACAAATATGGACTAGGAGATATTAAACTGATAGGATTAATGATAGATTCCAATGCTAATTATTGGAAGAAGTTTACTTTAGATATCGGAATTGCTACAGCCTACGCTAGCTTTAGAGGTTCAGTTTCATTCGTGAGAAGTCTTTGTAATCAATCATAATTCTTGCATTTTAATGACATTACAATACAATCATAATACTAATAATAATGCTATTTGCTTTACATCACACTAACTACTTTTACGGTTTTCGGAGACGCCGAGATGCCGGAATTTATTCCCGCAGGATTTCTTTTACGTGCCAGAAAATCTACCGACACGAGGCTGACGTATTTGAGCACCTTCAAATACCACCGAACTGTGCGAGGATAGAACCTGCTAAGTTGGGGTCAGAAGGCCAGCACCACAACGTCTTAGCCACTAAGCCCAGCATTTGAAAAATGTTCACATTTTCACTTTGTTTACATTTTTATTAATATTTATTTACTCAGCCCGGCATAGTACAGCCTAAACAACTACTATCATAAATGGCATTGTTTCATTATGCTCTGTCCATTGTCGCAACTCTCACTTGAGGAAAGATTTTGTAAATAAAAACAGTAATGTTGTCCGCCTCTGTGGTGTAGTGGTTAGTGTGATTAGCTGCCACCCCCGGAGGCTCGGGTTCGATTCCCGGCTCTGTCACGAAATTTGAGAAGTTTTACGAGGGCTGGAACAGGTTCCACTCAGCCTCGGGAGGTCAACTGAGTAGAGGTGGTTTCGATTCCCACCTCATCCATCCTGGAAGTGTTTTTCCGTGGTTTCCCACTTCTCCTCCTGGCAAATGCCGGGATGGTACCTAACTTAAGGCCACGGCCGCTTCCTTCCCTCTTCCTTGTCTATCCCTTCCAATCATCCAATCCCCCACCAAGGCCCCTGTTCAGCATAGCAGGTGAGGCCGCCTGGGCCAGGTACTGGTCATTCTCCCCAGTTGTATCCCCCGACCGAATGTCTTAAGCTCCAGGACACTGCCCTTGAGGCGGTAGAGGTGGGATCCCTCTCTGAGTCCGAGGGAAAAACCAACCCTGGAGGTTAAGCAGATTAAGAAAGAAAGAAAGAAAGAAAGAAAGAAAGAAAGAAAGAAAGAAAGAAAGAAAGAAAAACAGTAATGTTTGTATATTCTAATAAATTTCAGTCTAAATTCATGTTGAACTTCAATTCTATTAGTTTCGCAACTGAAATTAGTTGAAATAACTGAAGTACTGAAACACCCTACTAATTCTTATTCTTAATATGTTTACCCTCAAGAGTTAGCTTTTCCCTCGGACTCATCGAGGGATGCCACCTCTGCCGCCTCAAGGACAGTGTCCTGGAATTGGAGACTCTGGGTCGGGGGATACAACTGAGGAGGGGTACCACGCCCAGGCGGCCTCACCTGCTATGCTGAACAGGGGCCTTGTGGGGGATGAGAAGATAGGAAGGGATAGACAAGGAAGAGGGAAAGAAGCGGCCGTGACCTTAAGTTAGGTACCATACCGGCTTTTGCCTGGAGGAGAAGTGGTAAATCATGGAAAACCAGTTTGAGGATGGCTGAGGAGGGAATCGAACCCCTCTACTCAGTTGACCTACCGAGGCTGAGTGGACCCCGTTCCAGCCCTCGTACCACTTTTCAAATTTCGTGACAGAGCCGGGAATAGAACCCCGGCGTCTGGGGGTGGCAGCTAATCACACTAACCACTACACCACAGAGACGGACACTTTTTATTCTTCGTTCTGGGAAGATTTAGGTCTGAAGTATCTTGATGTTATCTGAAGTCCTCCGAAACCCCAATTCGGGAATCTTTGATTTAGAAGACTCTCAGCTTTCGACTACGAGGGCAGCCGCTGCTACTCGCCTAAAGTCATATCTATAAATTCTGCTCCTTTCCTTGGGAAGATGGCTTCTCCACTATTCGTTGTCTTATCCGTCTCAAAACCCGCTGTTCTTTCAATGACCAACGAATACTGACAGCTTATCTTTTCCACGTCCCTTTGCAGTATTAGTTTTTTTAAGGTAGTTTGTGGTCTTTTTTGTATTTTGGTAATTTGTTGTACTTCGTTGTTATTAATATTATTTTACTTACTAGAATATGCAATATTGCAGTGACAGAATGGTGATACAGATGAAACGAAGTATAATCTCAAGACAATACAATAACTTCTGCCTATGGCCATACTTGAACCGATTGTGAACACAAAGGACTGTTCCATAACTTCACTTCTCCGTTTTGAGTTATGCCTACTGACACTGTACCGCTTTCCTCTGCCCTTCTCTGTGGCTGGCATGAGAAATATGGACTAAGAACTATCCTGCACAGGCTATGGATATGGAGGAGTAGAAGGTTATGGCTCCCTCAGTGCGTCATCCCGACAGAGAGATACAGTTGTTAACTCTATGCTTGGTCATCCTTTCTTCTAAGCATTAAATTTATCCTCATTTCTGTTGTAGATAGTGTAAATCTCGGGGCTATTTGGCTTTCAGAATTGGAAATACAATTTCTTTGACTTCCTATCAGGAAATCAAACTACGTCCTTTCTACTGAAATGAGCACACCTTCATCACCTGACTAGGCAGTTAAACGAATGACTTGAGAGACAGAATCTGGAAAGTAAATTCGGACAAGGACTTAGAATAGAATTTATTGCTCATTTTATTACCACGTATTTAAGTACCTCCGTTTATTTTGAAACAACTCCAACACTGTGACATTTGGCGCAAAGTACGCAAGCAAAGGATTCCACGGCTGGAGAATAGTCACAGGCATTTAAAATATATACTATCAATTTTGTTGTGTAATATTGTGATAGTACATATATTACACCCTCGCACTGTATTCAGAAATAAGATATATTATTGTCATTATTATTATTATTATTTATTATTATTATTATTATTATTATTATTATTATTATTATTATTATTATTATTATTATAACATTTAATTTGTATATTTATGCTTAATATTTTAAGATGGAAGGTCCCCAAATGTGATATGAGTATTTTTTTTTTGTACAAGCGGATTGGAAAACAGTGCTATTTATAACTTAGAAAGTTTCCGTGGGTCATATGGAAGAGCCCAGAGTCCGATGACGTAGCCTTGTTTTTATTGTCTTGGGACCCGGAAGACATTCGGGGCGTGGCCTTGGAATGGCAAGATGATCTTCCACTAGTGATTGGATGGCCAAGACCAGTCTAGACGTACCATGAGCGAGTATGGGAACACTGAGGTCTATATAGGCATGGAGAAAACAGCGGAAGAAGAGATGTAAGTTTTGTGGAAGGGACTGGCCTTAAAACTTTGGTGAAATGGAAGTGCCTTTAAAACTTTTGTGGAACGTTGTTGACTTAACATTTTTGTGGAATGTGAAGTTTCCTATTGACCTACAAACTGTGGAGTGCTTAGGTATTTGGTATTATATCACTTGTGGCTGCTTGGTGTCTTATATGTTGGTGAAAGCTATGAGGTACAGTATTTCAGACTTTCCATAATTTATGGTCTGGGACAACAAGCGTGTGTTAGAATCAGTAAACACAGAATTATAATGGTATATAAATGTGATATAACAAGTGCCGATAATGAGTTTCTGCAAGTTGTGTTGATACACAGAGCGAGTGAATAGTATTTATCCACATCCATTTACATATATACGCCTTGTAATTAGTGCTCATCAGGCTAAATGCGAATGGTAGCTTGGTCCTCGCTTTTGGTTTCCCACTGATTTTGTTGTTGTTGTTGTTGTTGTTGTTGTTGTTGGGTAAATATGGAGTCTTCTAGCAGTATTTTGTGAGTGCATTCTTTGTAAATTTTGGTGTATTGATGAGATGCTCATGTATGGATATTATTATTCAAAACATAGTTAATTATTTTAGAATAAGTGGAGTTATTGTTGAGCCTAAGTGTCGTTCCTACCTATTGAGTCGTTTTCAGAAGGTTGGGTAAGGCCTAAAGCAGGTGTACCAGTACGCAGCTTCATGTACACGCCCTGGGAGAGAGAATTATCATGCTCTATTAAAATTTGAGGAATCCATTATGATGAACTCAGGCGCCTATACTACGGACGTTTCGGTTAATTATTTTATTAACTTATTTCGGTTATGTTTTCATATATAATAACTAGCAAGATACCCGTGCTTCGCTACGGTATTATACTGAAATTTATAATTGAATGCTTATTGTTTTAGATATATAATCTGCCGAAATTCGCGATCTGACTCGTTTTCTGCGAGAATCTACCAAAATTCCCGAACTGACTCGTTTTCTATTATATTACGGCACGTTTCCTCCCATTTTTCAATCTTCCTTTCCAGCAATCGATTTCGTACTTCCCGGGTTAGGCTCAGGTATTCCTCCCGGTCAGTTGGGTCCGTAAATCTTTGCCATCTTTTCCTATAATCATTTTTAATATGGATAAAATCCTTCAGAAGATACGGCGTGGTGTCATATTGGGTGCCTTGGCGGCACTGAACCCGCGGCCGGACTGCATTCTTAGTCATTACCTGTCCAGGAGCCGTTTTCAGCACGGTCAGCACATTTGACGACGGTCCGGAACATTATTATTATTATTATTATTATTACTATTATGTGTTTCTGGAATTAATGATGACAGAGAAAACCGGAGTATCCGGAGGAAAACCTGTCCCGCCTCCGTTTTGTCCAGCACGAATGTCACATGGAGTGACCGGGATTTGAACCACGGAACCCTGCTGTGAGAGGCCAGCGCGCTGCCGCCTGAGCAACGGAGGATTCTTATAAGTACATTAAGAACAGTAAAATCAATTGGTCTCACCTCCTTTTACACCTCACCGCCCTTAAGTTTATTTACCGCCAACACCCCCCCCCCCCAAAAAAAATAAAAGAAGGCGTGTTTCTTTAAGTTTAAAGGAGATTACAAACACCAATGTTGACGTCTATTACCTTCAGTTTTGAGATATATGTATCCCCATAAAAATAATTCAATTTTTCACTTCATTTCCAACTGCTCCCCCCCCCCCCAATAAGTGAACTTTCCCGCAAAAATACTTGTTTCTTTAATAGTAAAGGATCTTCTAAATTCCAATTATCACGACTCTAACTTCTTCAGTTTTTGATTTATGTGTCCTCATGAAAGGAATTCAGCTCCTTTACACTCCCGCCCCCCAAAACGCGTTTTTCTTTGTTTTTAAAGGAGATCCAAATACGAATTTTCACGTCTGTTACAACTTTAGTTTTTATTACATGTATGTATTCTCATACAATTAAGTCAATTAATTTTTCAATTCTTTCACCCCCCCCCCCCCACTTCATTGGATTTTCCGAGAATACGTGTTTCTTTACTTTTAAAGCAGTTTGCAAATATCAAATTTCACGTCTGTAACATCTTCATTTTTGAGATATCAGTAGCCTAATTAAAATAATTCACCATTTTCAGTCACTTTTATCCCCCCCCCCTTCCACCCAAGTGGTATTTCCGAAAACTAAAAATACACGTTTCTTTATGTTTAATAGAGATAAAAAATACCAGTTTTCACTTCTGTAACATGTTAAGTGTTTTAGATATACCGTAAAAATTCTCATTTTAAAATTTCACCCCTTTTGAGTTCTCCTAAGTGGAGTTTCCAAAAACAAATCACCTATGTTTCTTTACATTTACAGGAGATTCCAAACACCCATTTTTTACGTCTGTTACATTTTACGTTTCCAAGATATTCTGTAGATATAGTCTTTCAAAAAATTCACCCCAATTTGTCCTGTTTAACCGCCATTAATTGGATTTTCCAAAAACTAAAAAATACGTGTTTCTTTATTTTTAAAGGAGATCCCTTATACAAATTTTCAGTTCTTTAATATCTATCGTTTCTGAGATATATGTATCCTCATTAAAGGCATTCAACCCATTTTTCACCCTTTTACACCCCTCCTATTGGGATTTATCGGAAACAAAAAAAAATACGCGTTCCTTTATTTTTAGAGGAGATTCTAACTACCAATTTTTACATCTGTAAATTTTAAGGTTTTAAGATGTAGACACACTCATTTTAAAAATCTCACCCCCCCCCTTTTCACCCCCAATATTTGGATTTTCCAAAAACGAAAAAACATGTGTTGCTTTACTTTTAAAGTAGATCCCAAATACCAATTTTCAGGTCTATAATATCTTCAGGTTCTGAAATATAAGTAGCCTCATTAAAGGCATTCAACCCATTATTCACCCTTTTATACCCTTCCTATTGGGATTTTCCGAAAACAAAAGAATACGTGTTTCTTTATTTTTAAAGGAGATTCTAAATACCAATTTTTACATCTATAAACTTTAAAAGTTTTGAGTTATAGATACACTCATTTTAAAAAATCACCCTCTTTTCACCCCCCCCCCCATTAATTGGATTTTCCAAAAACAAAAAATACGTGTTTCTTTATTTTTAAAGAAGATTCTAAATACCAATTTTTACATCTGCAAACTTTAAAAGTTTGGAGATAAAGATTCACTCATTTTAAAAATTCACCCCCTTTTCACCCTCCCATTAATTGGATTTTCCAAAAACAAAAAAAAAATATACGTGTGTCTTTATTTTTAAATGAGATCAAAAGTACCAGTTTTCAGGTCTGTAATATCTTCAGTTTCTGTATATAGGAACCGGTATCCTGATGCAGTGACCTTGTTGTTAATGTCTTGGGATCAGGAAGACTTTCGGGGCGTAGTCTTGGAATGGCAAGAGGATCTTCCACTAGTAGTTGGATGACCAGGAACAATCTGGACGTACCATGAGAGAGCAGGGAAGACTGCGTTCTGTATAGACATGGAGAAAACAGCGAAGAAGAGATGTAACTTTTGTGGAACGGACTGGCCTTAAACATTTGGTGGACGCCTTAAACTTCGGTGGAGCCTACATGACTTAAAACTTTTGTAGAACGTTGTTGGCTTGACATTTTTGTGGAATTTGAAATGAGGTACTGACCTTCAAATTGTGGAGTGCTTAGGTACTTGGTATTACAGCACGTGTGGCTGCTTGGTGTCTTATATGTTGGTGAAAGCTATGGGGTACGGTATTTCAGACTTTCCATTATTTATGGTCTGGAACAACAAGCGTGTGTTAGAATCAGTGAACACGGAATTATAATGGTACAATATAAATGTGATATAAAAAGTGCCGATAGTGAGTATCTGCAAGTTGTGTTGATACACATACAGACTGAAGCGTATTTATCCATATCCATATATATGCCTTATAATTAGTGCTCATCGGGCTATCTGCAAATGGTAGCTTGGTCCTCGCTTTTGGTTTCCCACTGATTTTGCTGTTGGTCTTGTTGGAAAATTGTGTGAATATGGAGTCTTCCAGCAGTATTTTGTAAGTGTATTCTATGTATATTTTGGAGTGTTGATGAGGTGCTTATGCACGGATATTATTCAGAATATAGTTAATGATTTTAGAATCAATGGAGTTCTTGTTGAACCTCGGTGCAGTTCCTACCTATCGAATCGTTTCCAGGCCTGAAGCATGTGTACCAGTACGCAGCTTTATGTACCCGCTCTGTGAGAGAGAATTATCTTGCTGTACTAAAATTTGAGGAATCCATTATGGTGAACTCTGATGCCCATATTACGGACATTTCGTTTAATTACGTTTATTAATTTATTTCATTTCATTTCAATTATTTTATTAATTTATTTCCGTTATTTATTCTGCTTCCCTTGTCTGTGTGTCCCGCAAGGGCAGTGTCCTAGGTCCACTCCTTTTTGCCCTGTTTATTGATGACCTTATTGATACTGTTTCCCACCATTCATGTGAAATCCTTCTCTTTGCAGATGATTGTAAAAATCTTCAAGCAGATCGATTCTCCTACAGATACAATCCAATTGCAAAATGCACTTGATTCACTGTCAGGTTGATGTATTACATGGCGCCTTAAACCTCATCTCTCCAAGTGCTCCACCATTTCGTTCTCACTTCGTAAATCCCCTGTTCTACAAGAATATCACCTACTGAACCAACCGATTGCTCTTGTTGACAATAAAAAAGACTTAGGATTGCAATTTGACAGTAAATTGTTGTTTGTCTCGCACATAAACAGAGTCACCTCACGTGCTATGTCACTCCTTGGTTTACTCTACACGTTTTCTGACATCGCAGATGTAAATGCCCTCAGAGCATTCTACGTTTCCTGTACCTTACCTATTCTTGAATACGCCTCTCCAGTCTGGTCCATTTCTGCTTCTTCAAACCTCAGCCACCTTGACCGACCGTGTACAATCGTTTTTTCTGTGCTATCGTCAGAGCCATGGTCCCTGCATGTCGTAACCTAAGCACTATCCAAGTGCTTGGGAAACTGAAACTCAAGAATCTTTCTGCTCGAAGGAAAGTAGCTGACCTACAGCTGCTACACAAAGCAGCTGATGGTCTATTTAGGTCTCCAGATTTAGCTTCCTTATTCCCCCTCCACGTCCCATCCCGTAGTACCCTATTTCATATTCCTTACTCCCGGCTTTCTCTCACCCAAAGGTCCCTTTCTGTACGTATTCCAGCAATGTTTAATACATTATCTATCAACAAGAACCTAGACATCTTCGTAACTTTTCAATCAATCAATCAATCAATACTGATCTGCATTTAGGGCAGTCGCCCAGGTGGCAGATTCCCTATCTGTTGCTTTCCTAGCCTTTTCCGAAATGATTTCAAAGAAATTGGAAATTTATTGAACATCTCCCTTGGTAAGTTATTCCAGTCCCTAACTCCCCTTCCTATAAATGAATATTTGCCCCAGTTTGTCCTCTTGAATTCCAACTTTATCTTCATATTGTGATCTTTCCTACTTTTATAAACGCCATTCCTTCCTTCTGTCGTGATATTTCTCATATAACTTAATTTTCCTTCTTGTTATTTCCTGTTCTGCTCCTTTATTTTCTGTAAATGTATTTTCCTTTGTTAATATCGTTGTTTATGTAAATATGTATTATATATGATTGTTCAGTTTTTGTTGTGTTTATTTGTGTCCTTTGTAAATATTTATATATTAGATTCATATCTATTGTACATAGCTCGGATCTTTGTAAATCGGCGCTATGCTGTTGCTGATCCTGAATAAATAAATAAAAAATAAATACCAGTGATGTACTATTTACCCAACGTGGGCAAAGAAATTAACCTAAATAACAGCATAATGTTATTTCTACACTCCACGTGGCCATAAATGTTTTGTATCTATACCTGTACCGATGGTTTCAAAGCATCAGATTTAGTAGGGTATGCATATTACTGTCCTCTCATGAGTATATCAGCTAAATTCTCCTGTCCAGGGGTAACCTCAGTATATCCATCTGAAATTTTGGCTATCCAGGCCACTCTCTCACACGGTTGCTCATGCCAGTTCGAAAAATAATTTTCTCAGATTCACAAAGCGCTCTGCAATATTTACAAACCCCACATTGTACTTCGAAAAGTCACAGATACATTTATGAAATTCGGCAAATGGTGTTCGAAACGCGATCTTCAAGTACTGACATTCATTTCATTTGGATAAAGGGCATGTAGATGTTATTCACAGTGATACAGTCGAACAAATGGCTAAACAGGCAATAACTGGTTCACTTTTGAAGCCTTAGCTCTGTTGTTCAGAGGAGAAAAATTCAAACAGATATAGAACAGTTTTATGCTTTCCATCGATCAGACCTGCCAACAAAACCTTGATTCTCCAAATGGAACGCCAACAAAATATACATGACATCTGTCACACGCACATGACTCAATCATGGAAGCTTTAGAAGCCACTTATGTTGCATTGGAGTTATTTATTCTCCTAACTGTTCATCAATTCAAGACTTAAATCACATTTTCTTTGCTTGTGACCTCTATCGAGAAGAACGGTGATCGTTCTTTAACAGCTTGGGTGTGTTGGAATTCCAGTTCCCAGTTAACTTTCAGTGTTTATTTTCCTCGAACAACCTTCACGTTTATAACGACATTACTTCTTCCCTAAAGCGGTCTAATTTAAGCTTGTAAAATCTTAATAAGTCTGTTATTGTGTCTACTTGTACATAATTGTGCTTTAATTTATACTTATAAATCAATTATGCCATAAATAATTTTCTTTAATGTTTTCAGAACGTTGCAAGGATTATTTTTGAGAGAAGATTTTAATTTGATCAGTAGATCACAAGTTGTTTTTCCAAAGATATTGTTTTCTTTTGTGTGCATTTTAGTGTTTTCAGTTCTGTTATATCTGTTATTGTGTAGTTGGATATGACTGTGGCTTGCTGCCCACATGGCTCCTTGAAGCCCAAATCCAAAAATTAAATAAAAACTCCGCTTATTCTTTTCGAAATTTGTCATGGTATCTTCTTTATGAAATACTGGATCAATGTTTGAAATCGATCCCTCATACGTCCTTGACTTTAATGTTTGAAACCGATCCCTCATACGTCCTTGACTTTAAAGTGTTGAAAGAAAACTAGTATAAAAATATGAAGAATGTTACTGTAACTGGAAAAAATGCTCTTATGGTTACTTTCCTGTACACAAATTTCAAGACACAGATCTGATGATTCATTTACTTGTTCCCTCTCCTTATGCCATTAATACTTATTTTTATTTTATGAAAGAGTACACGCGTCTTACGCTTGTCGCCATTAAGTGATGTAGAGACGGAAGAATTGAAAAGCTGTTGGAGCTGTGCCAGGCCTGCTCAATGCTATCCTTGCAGTCCTTGTTACCCATCAAGTGCCAAACTAAACAATGGCACCAGCCTTGGGTGTCACTGTAATGTCTTTGTTTGTTCTGAAGGCGCGTGACATATCTTCCTTGTAATGGGGCTCAGTTCTATAATAGCTTTTGTGATGCACCGCTGTCTTAGAGCAGCAAATAATATGGAAACCTTCCCTTAACATATATTAATAACTAGCGAATGTACCCGTGCTTCGCTACGGTATTCTACATTGTATTCGAATATCGAAGTAAATAGTGTGCATGCAGTAAATAAGATAGTTTTAAAATTGCATGTCTCTTAGCGTTATCCGAGAAAGAGCATGGGGAGGTCCCCGTACGTTTCCAATGTAAAAGTGTTTGTTACGGATTTGTGATATAACGGCAGGCTCACTTGCCTACTGGCATTCACAATCAGGTTGGGAAGTTTACATTATAATTGCAGGCCCCATTGCCTACTATGCGGACAGAATCGATTTGGGGAGTTTTCGTTAAAATGGCAGCCCCCCTTTCCTACCTCCACACAGATTACAGTTTTTATTATAATGGCAGGCAATTACCCTACTATCACTCGAAATTGAGTTGTGCAGTTATCATTATAATGACAGGCCCCTTTTCCTACTGCCAGCCAGCGTACTGCCAGTCACACCAAGTTGGTGAGTTTCCATCAAAATAGCAGGCCACTATGCCTAATGCCAGTCACATTTTAGATGAGTACATTTCTTTATAATGGCGGGCTCCCTTGCCTACTGCCAAACACAATCGGGTAGGGGAGTTTTAAACAAAACTGCATGCTCACTTACCTTCTGCAAGTCAAATCGAGAAGGGAACTATTCATTACAATTGTAGGCCTTCCTTACTAATGACAGTTACACAGGAGTTGGAGAAGGAACCCTTTCCTACTGCCAGTCAAAGTCGGTGTGGGGAGTACTGATTACAATAGCAGACCGACCCTTTCTCGATCGCTAAATCGACATCAGTGAATATATATAGATCGACATACGAAAGTATATGCGTGTTTACAATATTGAAGACCTTCATTTACAGATTAACTGCTACTAAACGCACGTCATATCGACAAAGGATTATACCATAAGACACGCCGGATTTAGTGGCCTAAATGGCTGGTCCAATGATATGTCATCTATTCTTGGGTCAGATTTAGAAACGTGGAACAGGGTAAAGGTTTTTGTAAGATCATCTCACATTACATTACTTTTCGGATAATAATGTGACAGCTACATACGTAGCATTTGGCTCACATATGGCTACTGAGTGGGCCAATTTTCGTGAAGAGTTTGATGATTCTGTATTTCATATAAGTAATTGAAAGTATGAATAATGCATGTGAAAATTCCAAATTGACTTAACATCGATTAATAGAGAAAAATCAAACGTAAAAGGGATACAGATACGGCATAAAGTCATAAGACCAAGGTTGTAGATCATTCCAAATTGAACGGAGATTGTGCAATCCGTTACGTGATAGGAATTTCCGAAGGTCTGCACCATCATTAAAATTGCCTGCATATTTCGATATTCTTCGGGGATAAAAAATGAAAAATTTAATGATATAGGATTTTTCATTCGTTACAGGCTAAAACGTATAATTTTGTCAAATTTCAATTATCTTCTTATTCTTCTGGCAGATTATGCCACAATGTGGATTTTGGGCGAGGCGGGTAAAAATTAGGACTTTCAGGAAATCAAAAATTATGGAGATTGTTATTATTACCCCTTAAACGGAAAGCTGTACGAAAATTTCGCCAAAATAGTCAGTGTAGAGGTACACAGTCGTTACGATTTGATTTATATAGATAAGGAATCTGCTCCATGTAAAACACCTTTTGGGCTATGTCCGCTGGACTTAACCTGCAAAAGTGACCATTCATGATATCTCCCTTATTAATCCTCCTGACGAAAAAATGCACATGAAAAAAAGGTTTAGAGGTGGAATTCCATCAGGTTTGGTCGATTTCCAGTCAGGTTGGTCTTGTTCTGTATATATTGTGGAAGAGTAAAATCACCATTTCGGTTCCTTATAAACCGCCAGTCCATTCCGGAACATGAAATGTTATTTACGTTTAAAACCTACCTTTGGACAGGTGGATGCTAAATATAAATTTTGTTTCGAATGTCTTCAGTAGTTTTCAAGTTGTAAGGAATACGCTTTACACGCACCCGCTCGTGAGTTAAGTCCGATGGGACTTGTACAGAAAAACGGTCCTTTAATGATATCTCCCTTATTGATCCTCGTATCGAAATGATGCACATGAGAAAAAAAGGTTTAGACATTAATTTCTACCAAGGTAGGTAGACTTCCATAAACTTTTGTTGTGTATATTTTTTGGAAGTGCAAAATCACTGTTTCGGTTTCGTATAAACCCCCAGTTAGTTCAGGGATTTAGAAACAATATTTGCCCTGAAACCTATCAAGGACAGGTGTATTCTAAATACGAATCTTGGTGGAAATGCATCCAGTAGTTTCTAGCATTCACGTACATACGGCGTAATTAAGGAAGAAAATAATACAGTTAAGAATGTTGAAACTAATAGAAAATGGATTATAACTGAGGACAGCCGGATAACGACAAATAAATAAATGCCGTGAGTTATGGATATAATAAAGCGCTAACAGAGGAGAAATTTAGGTTCAGTGATTCTTAGGTAAACAAATATGAAGATGACTAATGGTGTTATTACTTAATCTATTCGAGGGCGGTTATAACCTCCAACGATATTCCGCCAATATCCCGCAGATGAGCCGATTGATGCCTCTCTTGCCATCTACCCAAGGAACAACCACGAATTTAAAAGCATGATGAGGAAAATGGCAATACGTTACTTCCCTACTGGCATGCAGTCAGAGACGTTTCCATGGTAACCTGTAGGTTCGTTGTCGGTCTGTCGGTCACTAAATGCAGAGCATGATACCAGCAGAAAATTGTAAATTTCTCCGTCATGTGAAGAGTAAGGTAAATTATGAACATAACGAAAGTTGTTTATAATGAAGAGACGTTTCACGTACGGTAAACGAAGTTTACAGAAAATCAATAGTATAAGAGAAAATAGAGGAAAACCACTGTGGTTTTCCTATAAACACCCCGTCTATTCAAAGATTTTAAAATTATATGCATATCGGAACCTTTCCTGGGATGAGTATACTCTAAATATGAAGTTTGGCTGAGATCTATCCAGCCGTTTCGACGTGATGGTGGGAAAACCACTCTGGTTTTCCTATAAACCCCCCGTCTATTCAAGGATTTTAAAATGATATGCATATCTAAACCTTCCCCGGGATTAGTATACTCTAAATACAATGTTTGGTTGAGATCCATCCAGCCGTTTCGACGTGATGGTGGAAAAACCATTCTGATTTTCCTATAAACCCCCATATATTCAAATATTTTAAAATGATATGCATATGGAAAACTTCCCCGCGATGAGTATCCTCTAAATATGAAGTTTGGTTGAGATCTATCCAGCCGTTTCGACGTGATGGTGGAAAAACCATTCTGGTTTTCCTATAAACCCCCTGTCTATTCAAGGATTTTAAAATGATATGCATATCAAAACCTTCTCCGGGATGAGTATACCCTAAATATGAAGTTTGGTTGAGATCTATCCAGCCGTTTCGACGTGATGGTGGAACAGACAAACAGACAGACAAACAGAAACAATTTTATTTATAGTCCTATGAGTGCCTTACACAACAGTATATTTTTTTCCCAGATATTAAGTCTTATTTGTACCTATTTTGGTTGACAGCTATGCCCAAACGTACATGCATAATCTCACTGCTCTAGAATCCTGGAGCTGACGTTGCCATGGTTACGGCAGTTCATTTCTTTATCCGATTCCTAGAGCAGGGGTAGTGTGGTGCCAATATCTCCGTAACGGTTGGTTTTAGGGCCTTAAAACATGGTTTTCGGGCCCGTAGGGCTTACCGAGTTTTGTTCTTTGCGTCAAGAGGATTAAATTGAGCTTTGTCTCGTCCTTATTCGACAAATTCGATATTTTGCCTATAATAGTATAAGAGAAAATGGAGGAAAACCGTTTTTCCTATAAAACCCCCGTCTTTTCAAAGATTTTAAAATGATATGCATATCGAAACCTTCCCCGGGGTTAGTATACTCTAAATATGAAGTTTGGTTGAGATCTATCCAGCCGTTTCGACGTGATGGTGGAACAGACAAACAGACAGACAAACAGACAAACAGAAACAATTTTATTTATATAGATAGACTAGCGAATGTACCCGTGCTTCGCTACGGTATTCTACATTGTATTCGAATATCGAAGTAAATAGTGTACATGCAGTAAATAAGATAGTTTTAAAATTGCATGTCTCTTAGCGTTATCCGAGAAAGAGCATGGGGAGGTCCCCGTACGTTTCCAATGTAAAGTGTTTGTTACGGATTTGTGATATAACGGCAGGCTCACTTGCCTACTGGCATTCACAATCAGGTTGGGAAGTTTACATTATAATTGCAGGCCCCATTGCCTACTATGCGGACAGAATCGATTTGGGGAGTTTTCGTTAAAATGGCAGCCCCCCTTTCCTACCTCCACACAGATTACAGTTTTTATTATAATGGCAGGCAATTACCCTACTATCACTCGAAATTGAGTTGTGCAGTTATCATTATAATGACAGGCCCCTTTTCCTACTGCCAGCCAGCGTACTGCCAGTCACACCAAGTTGGTGAGTTTCCATCAAAATAGCAGGCCACTATGCCTAATGCCAGTCACATTTTAGATGAGTACATTTCTTTATAATGGCGGGCACCCTTGCCTACTGCCAAACACAATCGGGTAGGGGAGTTTTAAACAAAACTGCATGCTCACTTACCTTCTGCAAGTCAAATCGAGAAGGGAACTATTCATTACAATTGTAGGCCTTCCTTACTAATGACAGTTACACAGGAGTTGGAGAAGGAACCCTTTCCTACTGCCAGTCAAAGTCGGTGTGGGGAGTACTGATTACAATAGCAGACCGACCCTTTCTCGATCGCTAAATCGACATCAGTGAATATATATAGATCGACATACGAAAGTATATGCGTGTTTACAATATTGAAGACCTTCATTTACAGATTAACTGCTACTAAACGTACGTCATATCGACAAAGGATTATACCATAAGACACGCCGGATTTAGTGGCCTAAATGGCTGGTCCAATGATATGTCATCTATTCTTGGGTCAGATTTAGAAACGTGGAACAGGGTAAAGGTTTTGTAAGATCATCTCACATTACATTACTTTTCGGATAATAATGTGACAGCTACATACGTAGCATTTGGCTCACATATGGCTACTGAGTGGGCCAATTTTCGTGAAGAGTTTGATGATTCTGTATTTCATATAAGTAATTGAAAGTATGAATAATGCATGTGAAAATTCCAAATTGACTTAACATCGATTAATAGAGAAAAATCAAACGTAAAAGGGATACAGATACGGCATAAAGTCATAAGACCAAGGTTGTAGATCATTCCAAATTGAACGGAGATTGTGCAATCCGTTACGTGATAGGAATTTCCGAAGGTCTGCACCATCATTAAAATTGCCTGCATATTTCGATATTCTTCGGGGATAAAAAATGAAAAATTTAATGATATAGGATTTTTCATTCGTTACAGGCTAAAACGTATAATTTTGTCAAATTTCAATTATCTTCTTATTCTTCTGGCAGATTATGCCACAATGTGGATTTTGGGCGAGGCGGGTAAAAATTAGGACTTTCAGGAAATCAAAAATTATGGAGATTGTTATTATTACCCCTTAAACGGAAAGCTGTACGAAAATTTCGCCAAAATAGTCAGTGTAGAGGTACACAGTCGTTACGATTTGATTTATATAGATAAGGAATCTGCTCCATGTAAAACACCTTTTGGGCTATGTCCGCTGGACTTAACCTGCAAAAGTGACCATTCATGATATCTCCCTTATTAATCCTCCTGACGAAAAAATGCACATGAAAAAAAAGGTTTAGAGGTGGAATTCCATCAGGTTTGGTCGATTTCCAGTCAGGTTGGTCTTGTTCTGTATATATTGTGGAAGAGTAAAATCACCATTTCGGTTCCTTATAAACCGCCAGTCCATTCCGGAACATGAAATGTTATTTACGTTTAAAACCTACCTTTGGACAGGTGGATGCTAAATATAAATTTTGTTTCGAATGTCTTCAGTAGTTTTCAAGTTGTAAGGAATACGCTTTACACGCACCCGCTCGTGAGTTAAGTCCGATGGGACTTGTACAGAAAAACGGTCCTTTAATGATATCTCCCTTATTGATCCTCGTATCGAAATGATGCACATGAGAAAAAAAGGTTTAGACATTAATTTCTACCAAGGTAGGTAGACTTCCATAAACTTTTGTTGTGTATATTTTTTGGAAGTGCAAAATCACTGTTTCGGTTTCGTATAAACCCCCAGTTAGTTCAGGGATTTAGAAACAATATTTGCCCTGAAACCTATCAAGGACAGGTGTATTCTAAATACGAATCTTGGTGGAAATGCATCCAGTAGTTTCTAGCATTCACGTACATACGGCGTAATTAAGGAAGAAAATAATACAGTTAAGAATGTTGAAACTAATAGAAAATGGATTATAACTGAGGACAGCCGGATAACGACAAATAAATAAATGCCGTGAGTTATGGATATAATAAAGCGCTAACAGAGGAGAAATTTAGGTTCAGTGATTCTTAGGTAAACAAATATGAAGATGACTAATGGTGTTATTACTTAATCTATTCGAGGGCGGTTATAACCTCCAACGATATTCCGCCAATATCCCGCAGATGAGCCGATTGATGCCTCTCTTGCCATCTACCCAAGGAACAACCACGAATTTAAAAGCATGATGAGGAAAATGGCAATACGTTACTTCCCTACTGGCATGCAGTCAGAGACGTTGCCATGGTAACCTGTAGGTTCGTTGTCGGTCTGTCAGTCACTAAATGCAGAGCATGATACCAGCAGAAAATTGTAAATTTCTCCGTCATGTGAAGAGTAAGGTAAATTATGAACATAACGAAAGTTGTTTATAATGAAGAGACGTTTCACGTACGGTAAACGAAGTTTACAGAAAATCAATAGTATAAGAGAAAATAGAGGAAAACCACTGTGGTTTTCCTATAAACACCCCGTCTATTCAAAGATTTTAAAATTATATGCATATCGGAACCTTTCCTGGGATGAGTATACTCTAAATATGAAGTTTGGCTGAGATCTATCTAGCCGTTTCGACGTGATGGTGGGAAAACCACTCTGGTTTTCCTATAAACCCCCCGTCTATTCAAGGATTTTAAAATGATATGCATATCTGAACCTTCCCCGGGATTAGTATACTCTAAATACAATGTTTGGTTGAGATCCATCCAGCCGTTTCGAGGTGATGGTGGAAAAACCATTCTGATTTTCCTATAAACCCCCCATATATGCAAATATTTTAAAATGATATGCATATGGAAAACTTCCCCGCGATGAGTATCCTCTAAATATGAAGTTTGGTTGAGATCTATCCAGCCGTTTCGACGTGATGGTGGGAAAACCACTCTGGTTTTCCTATAAACCCCCCGTCTATTCAAGGATTTTAAAATGATATGCATATCTAAACCTTCCCCGGGATTAGTATACTCTAAATACAATGTTTGGTTGAGATCCATCCAGCCGTTTCTACGTGATGGTGGAAAAACCATTCTGATTTTCCTATAAACCCCCCATATATTCAAATATTTTAAAATGATATGCATATGGAAAACTTCCCCGCGATGAGTATCCTCTAAATATGAAGTTTGGTTGAGATCTATCCAGCCGTTTCGACGTGATGGTGGAAAAACCATTCTGGTTTTCCTATAAACCCCCTGTCTATTCAAGGATTTTAAAATGATATGCATATCAAAACCTTCTCCGGGATGAGTATACCCTAAATATGAAGTTTGGTTGAGATCTATCCAGCCGTTTCGACGTGATGGTGGAACAGACAAACAGACAGACAAACAGAAACAATTTTATTTATAGTCCTATGAGTGCCTTACACAACAGTATATTTTTTTCCCAGATATTAAGTCTTATTTGTACCTATTTTGGTTGACAGCTATGCCCAAACGTACATGCATAATCTCACTGCTCTAGAATCCTGGAGCTGACGTTGCCATGGTTACGGCAGTTCATTTCTTTATCCGATTCCTAGAGCAGGGGTAGTGTGGTGCCAATATCTCCGTAACGGTTGGTTTTAGGGCCTTAAAACATGGTTTTCGGGCCCGTAGGGCTTACCGAGTTTTGTTCTTTGCGTCAAGAGGATTAAATTGAGCTTTGTCTCGTCCTTATACGACAAATTCGATATTTTGCCTATAATAGTATAAGAGAAAATGGAGGAAAACCGTTTTTCCTATAAAACCCCCGTCTTTTCAAAGATTTTAAAATGATATGCATATCGAAACCTTCCCCGGGGTCAGTATACTCTAAATATGAAGTTTGGTTGAGATCTATCCAGCCGTTTCGACGTGATGGTGGAACAGACAAACAGACAGACAAACAGACAAACAGAAACAATTTTATTTATATAGATAAACATAAGACGAAGAAAAGGAATATAACTAATAAAGATCACATTTGGAGGAAGTAGATCTATATAAGAACTATGTTATTGCTGGGAACAACATAAACGGTCCTCGTAATCAAATTTATAGCGAATTGTGGTTGGATTGTCAGAAGTTCAACTTTCAGTAGTCATAAGAAGGTGATGTGAGAGGTACTAGGGAAGTGATGCGTAATTAAGTTTCCTACGCGTTCCTCATTAATTCAGAAGGTAATATTAGTACCGATCGTTAAGCCCACTGAAACATATACACTAGTCGACCCCACAAGCCATACTTGCGCATCATTCATTACGGGCTTACTGCATAAGGTTTAATTTACAGTAAAACAACTGGGCCAACATTGTGTGGAGCGACGTAGTCACTATTGCGTGGTGTGGTGCGCTTTATGTACATAAGAGAAGTGCAAACATCCAGGCTCCGAGCCAGAAGAATTTACACTGTAGCCAGGTAAAATCCCTGGGTTGTCCGGGAATCGAACGAGGGACCTGCTGAACATAAGGTCAGTGTACTGACCATTCAAGTAAAGGATTGAACAGGATAAAAATTATCGACAGTATAGCTGATAAAGTGTCCCAAGTGTAAAGCTAGCTCTAATAACAATATTTCACGTTATCACAGATAATTTATTCTCGGCAGTTCTTTCTGAAGTTCAGTAGCTACATTGAAAAACTACGACACTTCTTACAGTTGACCTGTGCTAAACAGGAGCCATAGACATTAAAGCTGTACTGGTATCCGGCACCGGGTGACAACGCCCTGTTGCTCAGACGCTGACTTACCAACAGCATTAATTTCTGTCATTAAGAACACCTCCGTCTCCTGGATGTGGCTGTCCCTGTTGTAGCCAGTGCTCTCGTACTTATACAATCTGTACATCACGACTTAGAGCTCTTAGCATAACCACTTCTGCCGACATCGTGACACTCTAAGATTTACGCGCTATCTTTGTCAGAGTGTCAGCCGCACCGGCTTCTCGAGTGAAGGGTCAGGGATTCGAGATCAGGTGGCCGCAGGCTTGGGTGTTATAATATGTAAGAATGCCAAGGCCCATTTGCTCTAGTAACACGGTATAGCAAGATGACCCGGACAGGGAAAGCGAAAGGAGACGATCTCATCAGAAGTCTTTCTCTATTTGTTCAAGGGAAACGTTATACTGGGCGTAGTGTGGGAGCCGAGGTTCAAACCCGGACATTAGGAATCGCAACTGCACGGTCTTCCAATAAATCGCGAAATTAAGCTTTGGTCTCTGTACAAATAACCTTCTTTTAGTCACAAGAAATCATTACAGTTTGAGGGTCCTCGGGAAGAAACGACTGCAGTGTACAAAGATAATTGCTTATTAGCAAGGACAATAATTTGTCAACTTCCTATTTCTTAAGTGCCAATCGGTTTGTGTTTTTGAATCCAACCCTTCTGTCTCCTACCCTTTCTATGTGTACAATATTTTAAGTAGGTTTAATACGTCGGTTATTATATTTGACCGGGTCATTTGGCTCTACGGATAGGGGCGCGTAACTGTTAACTTGCATCCCGGAGATAGTGGGTTCGAATCCCACTGTTGCCAGCCCTGAAGATGGTTTTCCGTGGTTTCCCATTTTCACACCAGGCACGGCCGCTTCCTTCTCATTCCTAGGCCTTTCCTAACCCATCGTCGCCACAAAACCTATCTGTGTCGTTGCAACGTAAAGCAAATAGCAAATATATATATATATAAATGATGTATCTATTTTCTATTTCAGTGTTGAACACAAATGTGAAATGCTGAGTACAACCACGACCGAAAGGAAGGAGAATATTATATGTAATAATACAACGAAAAACTCTCAGCCTGTTTCCAATCATTCTACTGGATCAGGAATGGAATGAATGGTGCACCCAACTAGTGGCGAGGAATAGGAATTGTGCCGGCCGCCGAAGCCTGTCGCACTCCTCTGGGGCAATGATTAATAACTGACAGCTGCAAAGTAATGATTTTGGAGAGAGTCTCCGATATGAAATATGACAGGGAAAACCGGAGTATCTGTCTTCGTTTTGTCCAGCACAAATCTCAGATGGAGTGACCAGGATTTGAACCACAGAACCCAGCGGTGAGAGGCCAGCGCGCTTACGCCTGAGCCACGGAAGTTCTAATAATAATAATAATAATAATAATAATAATAATAATAATAATAATAATAATAATAATAATAATAATAATATAATATAACGAGGGCTCCCGAATTTATATAGAGAAAATCTGGATCTCGAGTTGTATTTACTTTTATTATTTAACAAATTACTGCGAAATTAAATAACTAATGATAAAAAGTGCATAAATATAAAAGAAATCAAATACATCGGTATACGTAACCTAAACAGATAAAAAATCACCATGTAAATATATTGTTTTACCAGGAAATGTACCCGTACTTCTCTACGGTATTCTACCATGTATACAGAGTTCTATGTACAGTAAGGTTTTGTTTCAAAACAATGCTGTTTGTTCGGGGCGTCGATCCATGTGGATCTTTTGCCCCTACTGACACCATACGGTATGAACCTGCGTGTAATTAGAATGACGGTAGTGTGGAATGTTCTGTGTGAGGAAAGGAAGATTATGGACGTCACAAACACCCAGTCCCCAGACCAAGGATATTAATCATTAAAATTAAAAAACCCTGACGGGAAAGGAACCCGGGGCCGCCAGGTGACAGGCGGACGCGTTGCCCCCTACACCGCGGGGTCGAACTCCACGTATGTCTCTCAGCGCTATCCGAGATACAAAACGGAAAGGACCAAATACGTTGAATATTGAATTTTCACGACCGCATTGTAATCGAAACAGACTTTCAACGTTTTAGGTCGTGTTACGTACATGTAGTACGTGTTGAAGAGATGTTAAGTACAGAACAAAAATGGCCAGCCGGACACCAGTGGGTCGACTAAATACGTTGTTTCCGATGTAAGGTGCACGTTCGAAAAGTGTTGATGATAATGGCTAGCCACATTTCCTACTGCCATTCATAATCGACTTTGAGAGTTGGCTCACTTGCCAACTGCCATCCACACTACAGATAGACAGTTTTCATTATAATGACAGGCTCCCTTTTCTAATGGCAGTCACGAGTTGGAGATAATTGATAACAATTGAGAAATGCTGCGCTATCTAAAGTATAAAGATTCGAAATAAGACAATAAGGCATAGGACCAAGATTGTGTAATCTGCTTTGGAAATTACTTACCATTTAGAAAGCAGTTACCACGAAAAGAATGGCTGCACCGTCATTGAAATTGCCTCCATATTTCGAGTAGGCATGACTTTCTTGGACCTAAAATTAATAATTTCAACAGTCTGTAATTGCCCCTCAAAGGAAAGAGTGTCCAGTGATCAAGAAAATTATATACATAAGAAAAGTGGTTTAATATGAAGCAACATTTCACATATAATCTACGGATTATGCAGAAAATCAAAGGTATAAGCGAAAATGGAAGATAACTGTTGTGTTATCCCTATACTGGCATTCTATTCAGTGATCTTAAATCATATGCACATCTAAACCTTCCCCTGGATGAGTATACTCTATATGTGAAATTTGGCTGATCTCTATCCAGCCGTTTCGCCGTGATGGTGGAACAGACGGACAAACAGACACGAAAACTCAAAACCACTGATACGGTCTTGAGTCGAATTAAATCAGATAAATATCTGAAAAACTTGCAAAACAAACAAAATTACTGAAATTACGAAACCCATACAACTTTATTTATAAAGATAAGCATGGAGACGTTTATAAGTGCAGGCCTCCATTTCGAGATTTACTGCTCTTAAACGATACGTCATATCAACAAACGGATTCCACTATCAGACGCATATTTTAGTGTTCTACATGGTTGTTCCCATGCCATTTTCTCGTTTCTCCCATTTTTATGGGTTATATTGATTTATAAACATTAAATGGGGTGACATTTGGGTACGGTCTCGCACATTACTTTATTTTTCGGATACTTATGCGCAAGCTGGAATCATAAAATTTGTGTAATATATGACCACTTGTGTCAGTGTGCGTACCGAATTTGATGATTCCATCTTTCCTATAAGTGTACCAAACGATAAGATATATGTGTAAAAAGTACACATTGACTTAAAATTGAGAAATGTAGCTCTGTCTAACTTATAAGAGATCGAGATACGACAATATGTCATAGGACCAAAGTTGTAGATCTCTCAAAATTGAAACGCAGATATGCTTTTTTTTTTTTTTTTTTTTTGTGATACGACTTACCGTTTAGCCACCAATTACCCCCGAAACGAAGGTCTGCACCGTCACTGAAATTGCCTCCATATTTCGGTATGTTCTGCGGCCAAAAAGCATATTTGAACGGCTTGGAATTTTTTCTCGACGGAAAGAGTGTACAGCTTTCTGGATTAGCACTTGCATACATAAGGAGTAATTAAAATTAAGGAAGAAAGAAATTAAAGCAGAAAATAGAAGTAGAACAGAGATGCAGTAAAATTTGTAGCAAATGCCAGAAAACACCTTACGGTATGAATTCATGGACTACACTCCGCGGCACTCTTCAAATATTAACAGCCCCTTTAGAGCTATTCGAAGATGATTGTAACCTCCAATGGCATTTCAAAAATATCCACCGAGCTCGATAGCTGCGGCCACTTAAGTGTGGTCAGTATCCAGTATTCGGGAGATAGTGGGTTCGAATCCCACTCTCGCAGCCCTGAAGGTGGTTTCCCGTGGTTTCCCATTTTCACACCAGGCCAATGCTAGGGATGTACCTTAATTAATTAAGGCCACGGCCGTTTCATTCCCACTCCTAGAACCTTCCTGTCCCATCGTCACCATAAGACCTTTCTGTGTCTGTGCGACCTAAATCAACTTGTCTTCCGAATATTCCACAGAATTTCAGCATGACGTCTCTCTCGCCTTCTACGCAGAGCATGAAACCCACAGATTTAGTAATTTTCTCCGTCATTTGAAGAGTAAGCGAAATGATGCTCATAACAAAAGTTGTTTAAATTGATGGGACGTTTCACATGTAGTCAACGGATTTTACAGAAAATCAATAGTATACGAGAAAATGAAAAAAAAAACTGTTGTGGTTTCTCTATACACCGCCATTCTGTTCAGTTGAGTATACTCATGTATGAAGTTTGGCCCAGATCTATTCAGCCTTTTCACCGTGATGGTGGAACAGACAGACAAACAGACACGAAAGCTAAAAAAAAAAAAAGCACTGATACGGTCTTGAGTTGACCTAAATTGGATAAATACCATAAAAATTGGCAAAACAAACGAAATTACAGACAGTGGAACCCCTACCATTATATTTATATAGATTTTTGCATTTAAACCCTTCGGGCCGCAGCCTACAAATATGTCATCTGTAGGCTTTATGAGGTCAACACAGTTACGTAAATGAAGACACCTGAAGTACGATATGACTACAAGGAAGCTATACAGATGTTTGAGCGCGCTGTCCTGATGAACAGTGTGCGGTGAGGGGGACAATATGAAATGTATAATATCAGAACGAAAATGTCACGAAATACAACTGTTAATTGGCTGAAGTTCCTGATATTCTTATAACGGATTGGTTATTGGAGCCATGAGCTAGAGAGCCATAGACATTTCTCGGCTAGGTTATACACAAAGGTTTATCTACACTCTGTTAATAACAGGGGTACACTTCTATGCATTTAGACAGATATTAAATGATAACATTCACTATTAAATATCCTGGAATTATTTTTATTGCTTTTCTGGTGTAATAGGAAAATACCATTTGGAAAGTTTTTGATAATTTTTTGATAACGTGTGTCATTGAATAAATATTACTGTACATTAAAGAGTATATTGAGACATATTTGAATAAGAAAGGCTGGAGCACAGGACAGAGCATACAAAGTGTGACGCTAATTCTTCACACAGTGTTTGTTAGGAAGGGTATAATGGCAGAATCAGGAAGTCAACTGAAAGCACCGGGCGATTTGGCCGTGCGGTTTGAGGCGCGCAGCTATGAGCTTGCATCCGGGAGATAGTGGGTTCGAACCCTACTGTCAGCAGCCCTGAAGATGGTTTTCCGTGGTTTCCCCATTTTCACACCAGGCAAATGCTGGGGTTGTACCTTAATTAAGGCCACAGCCGCTTCCTTCCCACTCCTAGATCTCTCCTATCCCATCGTCCCTTGTGGCGGTGCGACGTAAAGCAAAATCTAAATAAATTTAAAAAACTGAAGATCAGCTTACAGCTCACAATTTTTCTGACGATGACGAATACGAAGGGCGGACCCGTGAGATAAACTGAAGAGCCTCAACTTTCAAATGACAATGGACCCCTAACGATCACATTCTGGACATCTAGCCAAAATGAGAATAAATCTCAGATGATGACAGGGTATCGAATGAAAATGAAAAACCACAGCCTGTTTCCAGTTATTCGACCGAGTCAGGAATGGCATGAATGGAGCCCTCTTCTGGCGGCGAGGATAGGAATTGTGTCGGCTGCCGAAACCTGTCGCACTCCTCTGGGGTAATGGTTAATGACTGACAGGTGAACTTATATTGGAGAGAGTTGCTGGAATTAAAGACCTGTCCCGCTTCCGCTTTGTCCAGCATAAATCTCACATGGAGTGACCGGGATTTGAACACGGAACCCAGCGGTGAGAGGCTGGCGCACTGCCGCCTGAGCTGCGGAGGCTCTTGACAGGACAAGGAAATTAAACCTCTGACATATAGAGCAGTAATACTTTTGGCTGCAAACTTTTTGGCCTGTTTAAAACTGGGATACTTCCCTGATATCTGGAAGACTGGTAAAATTACAGTCATTCCAAAACTAGGGAAGGGCAGATTATTCCCACAAAATCAACACCGATAACCCTGTAATCGCATATATCCAAACTATTCGAGATATTTCTTTTCACCCATCTCAATGGATACCTGGGTATTCAAAACAAACTGCGACCGCAACAACTTGGTTTCCGGTCTAAACGTAGAGCCCGTCTTTTGGCGCTACGTTTAATACAGTATGCAACAAGATCGTCCAAGGTACGCTGTAGCGTTCCAGCAGTATTTTTCGACTCAGAGAAAGCTTTCGACACTGTCTGGCACGAAAATATCATTGTTAAACTTATTGAGGCGTATAAAGACCCAAAGCACCTAGTCAAAATTATTCAGTCTTATTTGACGAACAGGAAATTTTATGTTTCCTGCGAGGGGAGAAATTCCACCCCTAGGGCACTTACATTCGGTGTCACGTAGGGAGCAGATCTTCCAGCCTGTCAAGGAGTGGAGGTCCAGCATTACACAGATGGCATTGCCATTTACACCTCTATGAGGAGAAATGTCCATGCTGCCTCCGTGCTATAACAATGGATCACTTCATTCTGGGAAGGGTGCGTCCGAAACAAGGTGAAAATAAATCGTACAAAAACACAGGAAATAATTTTCAATAAGCGTCGGCCTAAATTTGTTCATCTTACTGTAAACAACGTCCCGCTACCTTGGGCAAACAAAATTAACTATCTCGTATTTATTATGGACCGTGGTTTGTCCTGGTGACACAATGTAGAACAGGCCTTAGAAGAAGCCTCAGGATGGGTGGCTGCTCTGAGACCTCAGATACTAAGATAAATATTTACGTTGCATGTGTCAGACCAATCCTGCTGTATGGTTGTAAGGCCTGGGGCTATATTCCTAAAACTCCACTTTTAAAATTGCAAGTTTTTGAAAATAAGACACTAAGAATGATCACCCCAGGCCCTAGACTTCCGCTTATTAGATCACATTAACAAAACAGTAATGGTGACCAAATCTAGAATCATCCTTAGCCACTCATCCGACCCTGGCATCCTACTCTTAAAACGGGTCGAAAGAACATACGTTTCAAACACCGCGGCCCTAAATTCTTTTGGCCCCTTCCAAATTTTAAAACTACTTTTCACTAACGAACTCTAAAATTAAACACCTGAAAGGGGACATATGTTAGGAAGGGATATTTTCCCTCCACCCCCTCCCCACTTCTCAACATATTCCGGCCTCAAAATTGTATAATAAAATTATGCGATGAGTGGGTTTCTTCTCCGACGGGAGGCATAATACAGCCTCGCAGTCAGATCGATTTCTGCCCCGCCAGTGCATTAAAAATGATATTCTTTCGACTCATCGGGTATTCTCGGAAACAGATGAGTACAAGGGCATAGGTTTCGCCTTGGGATTTTCATTTACTTGTCCTTAAAAAATCTACCTGGTGCGAAAATCAGACACACCGGAAAAACCATTTTCAGGGCTGCTGACAATGAAGTTCGAACCCACTATCTTTCGAATGGAAGCTTACCGCTACATGACCCAAAACGCACCAATCTCTGATAGTAAGTATATGTGCAAATCAATTCGTTTCAGTTTGGGAATCTATTTTTGGTTTATCTATGCAGTTGTTTCGTCTATTAATTCATTAATTAATTGACTGATATACGTAGTCTATACTTTCCAGAGTTCCACTTTGTTATGACTAGAAAATTATATGCCATATTAATTAGTCCATGGTTGCCTTCCTGTTTAGAATGCGCTTGGTCGCAGGTGAGCATCGTGCTCTTCAGGTACAACACTGAAAGCGATTGGTCCACAGTACCGGTATACAACAACGTATTTTTTCTTTACAACACTACAAAGGAGTTCTGCTTCTTAGTACAGTACAGCGACTTTTGAATAATAGATATTTTAAAACAACCATCTGCATGGCGCTCAACCTGCAAGCACATGATTTTATCTCCATATAAATCCGTGCTCTGTAAAGATGTGTAGGCTATGTCGTAAATTCCTCCGCATTCCGCATTCTCCAAATGGCATGTCCAGAAATAATTATTTGAATGACAGTACCATACATACATCAAACATGATGAATAAGTAAGGACCGAGCTCGATAGCTGCAGTCGCTTAAATGCGGCCAGTATCCAGTATTCGGGAGATAGTAGGTTCGAACCCCACTGTCGGCAGCCCTGAACATGGTTTTCCGTGGTTTCCCATTTGCACACCAGGCAAATGCTGGGGCTGTACCTTAATTAAGGCCACGGCCGCTTCCTTCCAACTCCTAGCCCTTTCCTGTCCCATCGTCGCCGTAAGACCTATCTGTGTCGGTGCGACGTAAAGCAAATAGCAAGAATAAGTAAGTGAACAGAATATCGCGGACATGGCGGTCATTACATTTCACTTATTATGATCCAATAAAATGACATAAAATTCCCTAGATGCCTAGAGCATTCAAACTAGTTCTGTTGAGAAACTTGTCCCATGAAATATTTCTCAGAACTCGGTCAAGAGTTTCGCAACTAGTTTCAGATTATTTTATTACTCAACTCATAATTATGTCGCTTCGCTGTCACATGCAGCCATTGTGCCGCAAAAACCTGTTCCGTGAAGTGCAGCACTGCTTGCTTACTAGCCATTTAATTCCCTATAATTTGATCACTCCCCGAGGGGAGTGTCCAATCTCTCTCCAAGCCATGAGGTCATTCTTCATGCGGCCTGCCACTACCTCGATGAGCGTGATAATATCTCCACGAACTATTCACCAGTCTGGCAGAAGTTCGAATACTAGCCACTAGAACGCCTATGTTTTTGGGCTGGGTTCTATCTGGAATAAGTGTCATCAATTTTCTGACTCCATTGTAACCATGGCAATCAGCCTCCGTCTATGTACAGTATACAAGGTCTGTAGCATTATCTTCTCACTGTGTGCTCTCTTCCTGTAACTAAGAGCTTGAGAATATTTCCTATCAAGTTAACCTCGGCCTTGGAATAAGTCAGGTATGCTACATCTACATTACAGAGGTGGCTAATAATAATAATAATAATAATAATAATAATAATAATAATAATAATAATAATAATAATAATAATAATAATAATAATAATAATAATAATAATAACGAGTAGATGCACTAAATTAGAAAGAGATTGTCATCTTTGTAAGAACATTTACAAGTCTAAATCCCTCTGCTTGAATCTTAGACACTACAACATCGTAGTAAGACCATCTGTACTGTACGCCTCAGAATGCCGAAACATGACCTGGAAATGACAACTCAGAAAACTGGAACTGAAAGAGCGAAAGATCCTCAGAAGGATTATGGGACCTGTGAAAGAAGGAGATGGGTACAGAATCAGGCACAACAAGGAACTGTACAGACAAATAGAGAGCATTACAACAGCTATGAGGAAGCTAGTTGCTTTATGTCGCGCCGACACAGATAGGTTTTATGGCGACGATGGGACAGGGAAGGGCTGGGAGTGGGAAGGAAGCGGCCGTGGCATTAATCAAGATACATCCCCAGCATTTTCCTGGTGTGAAAATGGGAAACCAAGGAAAACCATTTTCAGGGCTGCCGACAGTGGGGTTCGAACCCACTATCTCCCGAATACTGGATACTGACCGCACTTAAGCGACTGCAGATATCGAGCTCGGTGCTATGAGGAAGAGAAGACTAATGTTCTATGGTCACATAGTCAGGATGGACAGCCAGAGACTCACTTCGAGGATCTTCAACACTGTGTCAAGAGGGAAAGCAACAAATACCCAAACAGACAATACTAAACATTGATATCATTGACGTTTACAACCGAGATAATATCAGAAAGTTAATGAAGACATCTGACTCTCTCCAGTCACTAACAGCTAAATCACTGCGTCCACGAATAGGAGTGAATTGGACTCAAGAAAGAAAAGACATCCATAGCTCTAGAATGAAGGTATACTGGGTTAAGAGGAAGAAAAAAGCTCACCAGAGTTAAGAACCACGTGATCCATCGTAGGCCTAAACGAATAATAATAATAATAATAATAATAATAATAATAATAATAATAATAATAATAATAATAATAATAATAATAATAATAATATATTTTGCTATTTACTTTACGTCGCACCGACACAGATAGGTCTTATGGCGACGATGGGATAGGATAGGCCTAGGAATTGGAAGGAAGTGGAGGTGGCCTTAATTAAGGTACAGCCCCGGCATTTACCTGGTGTGAAAATGGGAAGCCACGGAAAACCATCGTCAGGGCTGGCGACAGTGGGGTTCGAACCCACTATCTCCCGGTTACTGGATACTGGCCGCACTTAAGCGACTGCAGCTATCGAGTTCGGTAATAATAATAATAATAATAATAATAATAATAATAATAATAATAATAATAATAATAATAATGGCGTTTGGCCTCTGACGAAGACTGGTACAGGTCTTTCGAGTTAACGTCGTATAGGCGACCTACACATCTGTGACGATGACGTCCCCGAGCCATTGGAATTAACCAATGAATGTATGTTAAAATCCTCGGCCCAGCCGGGAATCGAACCGGAAACCCTCTGGACCAAACGCCAACAAACTAACCATTTAGCAATGGAACCGGATATAATAATAATAATAATAATAATAATAATAATAATAATAATAATAATAAGGAGAAGAACAGGCCTAGTATTTTATTTACGAGTTTAAGCATGTCTTTAATATTTTCTCCCAATTCGTTAGCCTTACCATTCTTTTGCGGATACACTCATTTTTCTTTTGATTTATTGGAACTCTTCTATCTCTCCCTGTGGGTGGAGTCAAAGGTTGCATTACTGTACCCCTGCATGTCGTAAGAGGCTACTAAAAACGGAACAGGTGAAGAATCTGTACTCGCTCTCTCTTTAACTAAGCCCAAAAATCTTATCGATGATTCTATGCTTTTCCTGGTTGCGGAGAAAATGTACGAGTACGAAGTTCATTTTGGATTCAACCTAAACTACAAATTGCGAAAATCTAAAGGTATGGTCAGGCGAACGAGAAGGCCAAGGTATTCGCCTTCCCCCACTAATGATCACTAACCTGTGTTAGGTGTCGTCTAGCTCTACGATGAAAATGTGCCGGTGGCCCATCATAATAAGACCACACGCTAGTAGGTTTACGATCGATGTTTACGTTGGAACGTATTTCCGTCTTTTGTTGCATACGGCCCTCCGTAATTTACTGGAATATTGTGATCATTGATCTTTACAGATTGTAAGTAACAGTTCTAATATTATTCTTCGCGCGGTGAAAAGGTATTAAACATAAATAATAGAAAATTACATTTTACACAAAGTTTATTCCACACAGTTTTTCGATACAGCGAATATTGGCGGAGAAATTTGACATTTCGGTTTCCCTAATATTACTACATTACTGTATACTAATCAAATGACACGTAGCTTCATACACAACGCGCTACACTTGAACTAAAATACTGTACGAAGTTTAGAGAAAATTACTTCAGCTGGTCCACTGTGATGTCCTTGCAAATAAACAAACAAAAGTACTGAGCTACCTTCGAATTTTTAATACCTAAACAGAGATAAAAACGAGCTACAGTGGGTAAAAATAGTATTTGCACACTCATTTTTTGTAGATATCTATAAATATATTAAAGAACGGCTGCTGAAACCCATTTTAGGAAACCAAAATAACATTTATAGAAAGTACACCCTCTTTTACAAAACACTGTAAGAACAAAACAAACCTACAAACTGAAATGTTCGTTTACACGAGGTCAAAATAATATTTGCACACTCACTGATCTGAATAAGAGTTCCTTTAGCCAAAATTCGCTTCTTCTAGTACTTGGTCTGCATGCCCATGACAGCAATAACTGATTATAGACGTCTCGGTATGGATTCTAACAGCTTCCGTGTCGTATCGGGCGAAATCTTTGACCTTGAAGACGTTTGCGCAGTGTTGTTAGGCTTGATATGCGGAGTTTTCTGATTACTCTCCCCAATATGTGCCATGAATTCTCAATTGGATTGAGATCGGGAGACTGAAGGGGAGTTTTCAAGCCTTCTCAGCGTATTATAAAACAACCACATCTTTGTTACCCAAGCAGTATTCTTTGGATCGTTGTCTTGTTGGAAGCAGTAATGCCCTACCACGATCCATTTATCTGTGCTGGGTAACGAGTTGTGGCATAACACCTTGATATATTGAGCCCTTGAGCTTACCGTTCCATCGATGTTCGTCTGCTTCGGCTCCTTCGGTAGAACAATATTGATTCTTAGATCTGCGCATCGCGTCGGATTCTTTTTTTTTTAGTCACATTATTTACCGATCGACGGGGTTCAGAGGAGAACACAACTGCTTCAAATGAGGCGCAAATATGTGCTTAATAAACATTTATTGAACAAAACCACGATAATCATATTTACTGATTAATTCAAGAAAAAAGAATTAAATTTGTCACAAAAATTTATAACGCAGTCACATTGCATAATGTGAATGGTGAAAGAATCTTGATCTTATTTTCATTATTATCTATCAAAGTGTGAAAATGCAATGTAAAGTTTGTGGACAGTAAAACCAGAAAAGGAACAGACAACCTGAAAATCGGGCAACATTGACCCAAACGATAACTGAGAGTTAACCCGCACGATCCGTGGAAAATATGACCTTCAAAAAGAAGAATACGAGATTTAAATTTTACTAAGGTTATCCTCACGGATACCGGAACATCCCCCGAATGGATGCTTAATGTAACCAAATTAATTATCAGTTGTTCTGGATAGGTTGCAAGTATTATTCGAAAGCATGGTGTTTATCGCAAATTAACAGCAATTATCACAGTTTGAAATAAAATTCCACCATGTGTTGTCATCTCGCGACACCCTTAAGTTAGATGAATCCCGATGCTGAAATCACCCCAAACAGATGTTCAGAATGAACCAACAACACTTGATCCGAGGGGATCCTACGTTATATCGTTGTGAAGGAACAAAACTGCGAAGTGCAGGGAAACATTAATTCACTATGCGTTTAGAAGAAACGCCAAACTCTGAAGTTAAATAAAAGTGACAAATTACTCGAAAAGTCGTCTTACTGAACCAACTTCCAGGTTATGAAACAGCTACGTTCTAAAATTAATTGAAGTACAAGTCCACAATATAAAACAACATGAAATCTTTCCAGTTCTACATAACTACAACTACAATTGCAAATCTGTCTACCTACACTTGTCCCCTTAAACTAAACTACAAGTGATCGGTAGACCAACGTCTCAACTAGGTAATGTGAATAACGTACGATAACAAAATATTATAACAGTTGACGAATCGAAACCGGATTCGTAGTGTAAATTCCGCAATACAAAAGAATTAACTGAGTGTCAACACACTGCACTATTGTAACATACTGTACACCGGAACAATAAATCTCGAAGTAAAAGAAAAACGATGTCAAATAGAATGCGAAAGTTCATCGAGCTTGAACGCACGCGGCTAAGTAGTAGGGACCAATCTTCATTAGCCAGGTTGCTACGTGGGACAACCCTTACATTTAAGCCACTACTGATGCAACGCTAATTATAGGAGCACTTTACAGCTAGTAGAGGTTATGCCGAAACGTGGCCTAAATAGTGCCTGCTAATATCTTCCATATCTACATCCACTACTGCAGACATTATCATCGTTCAAGTCGATTCATAAAAATGTCTAACTTATGACTTGGCTATGTACAAACGGTGTCCTGATCTTATCGTTGAGCCAACACTATGGTATCTATACATCACTGATACTGTCGGGCGAAACTGAAAATTAGAACAATTTCTGGATATTTAAATCTAATTCTCATTGAAATTCAAACATATGACATAAAATCCGCTACAGAAATGAACTCGAATATGAAATAATATTAACTATGTTCATTTCCTACGATAAAGTGTGAAATCGAAATTTAATAACGGGTTTGAATAGTTCAATCTATCACTCATTAAAATTTTAACACATGCAATGTAGTTCGCTAAATAAAAGTAAACACAAATCTCGTATATTACTAAAAACAATAACCACAGCCAGCACAATATTCGCGGCATAGCTTAAAGTGTGAGGCTCAAAATAACCTGCAATGTCAACACTCCGACCATATATCATTATAAATTCTCCAGTGAAGTACACTCTCATCAACATAGGCAGGATAATCTCTCAATCTGATAAATTCATTCTCTCACCCGCAATGTTTCCAATTTGCGATGTTTCGCGATGAATAAAATTCAATTTCCAATAAGCAAATATCACCTTGACCGAGTGTAAGAATGTGTTTTATTCGTGAGGTCTGTTACAACAAAATGCACCTCGCTGATATCAAATATAATCGTCAACTTGATTTAACTGAAGTTATCATGGGAGACTTCACATGTACTTAATATATGCGTTACAACGCACTCACTTGGATCTGACAACCTTTACACTTTTCAATCGCTCTGTTTAATATAAATCAGGATAGCTACAGGATGTCGCTCCTCCTATACAGCCTGTCTTGAAAAAATTACACATCAACATCTACACCCTGTCACAAAAATTCCTCTCCATCAAACTACATCCCAATAATTCCTTCCTAATTATTCTCATAACATTTTATTCATCATTACGATCCATTTCTTCTTGCTTGATCAAATTTTAAGTACAACCTATCCCATATCCAAACGACTTCATAATGATCTAAAAGTACCTTCTCTAAATTTTCCCAGACATCAGGAAAGTTATCATGCCGTGATTCTATATCTCAAATACCCAGTGTCACAAAATGAAGTTTCCAAAATGCCAAAATTATCTCAATTCATTGGATTTCGATATGGAACTGTAAACCTCGCTCACACAACTGCTGAATGCATTATTATTATTATTATTATTATTATTATTATTATTATTATTATTATTATTATTATTATTATTATTATTATCTCAATGTACTCCTAATGTAAATGTTATGATTATTTATTGTTGGAATTATTGGCCTTATTTCATTTATAATTTTTATCTTTATCATTATAACTGTTATCGGCACAAATAGATTTAACGATTTTCATTGTAAATATTTAACTTGATATTTTAAGAAATTTAACACAGTTTCACGCCTCGCAGTGACATAAAGAACTGACAATCGCACCTAGAGTGTTTCCTGGAATACCCACATGACAGATAATCGTCATTACACAACACTTACTTCTACGCACGCCACATACAACGCGATGTCATGATTTACTAACTGATTTAAAGGAAAAAGCACTTAAATTTCTAAGTACAAAGACATAATATTGGAATTAGACAGACGTATAATTGTGCCGATGGATGTGGTGTCATTCTGGGTGTATTTAGCAAACCAGCAACCTGCAACTTAATGCCTCATAACGTTAGGCGGCATTCTCCGTTTAAATACTACCTTATCAATTACACTGACTCTGCACTTGCCTTGATGCAACACAAATTTTTCTTGAGCCTGAACTAACAAAGTAACATGTTTTATTATGCTCGTAACACAAAATGTACCACACCGCTCCATTCTCGAACAATCAACTGACAAAGTCGTGGATAGCTCCTACCTCATTTTGCCAGGTGTTTATAAAGGTGAATGATCGTGGGACAAAGATGCTATCTCTCACAAGAAACGAACTGTTCTCCCTTATCGAGTGTCAAAATAACCGTGTTAATAAGAATATCAAAGAGCTTTCTGGGACTTCGCTGTCTTCCTCGCAGAAGTTCATAAATTCTACAAATAGCCACTATGATATTCCCACCTACCAGGATGAACTGTCGTAAATACTATGTTTTAAAATAAGAGTTATTTCTATTCCTCATTAACATTTTATAAATTTTCTATCTCTCAAGCCAACTGGCTTTTGAGATTTCCAAGTCTAGCTTCTAACTCTTGAATTTCTGTAAGTCCTCTTCTTGATGTCGTCCATCGTAGGTTCGTCCTATCGGACCGATAATTGCTCAGTGTTTCTCTCGTTGGAAGAAAGGGTATTTATAGGCACTCTAGGGACGTGGTACCACGCGTTATCTGTGCCATCGTTCCATCTGCTAACCGCTGGACCGAATTCTCTGATATTCAAACCAGAGATTCCGCCTATTTTTCCGATCACAATGATGTTGTTCGTTGATTTCTCCTGCTTATTTCACGGGCGTAATTAATTAATTTCGTGAGTTACATTCCCGCGTATTTTGACTGGATGACCTTTCTTCATGCCAATTCCACTGTGTCAACAGACAGACGAACTCCTCTCTGGGCATAATGAAATATATTTCCCGCTGTGAAGTGGGCTTCATCAATTGATTCCGAAATTCTTAATTACTTCCTCGCTGATGACAGTGCCGAAATCTCTCAAAATAGGGGTATTATACATCATTTTATTAATTTCCCGAGGTGTTACGAAATGTCCCGAAGGAACATGAGGCTAGCTATATAACAAAGATTGATGCGCGTTTTTCTCCTCTCGCAGCTGACCCTACATAGCCGCGCGGCGGTACTTTCAGCAGTGTAGAATTATGGGCTCAATATGTCCTGGCATTCATTGCTCCGTCTATGAATGCCAGATTTCCCAAGATCGACGACCCCTTGCAACCCCATACCATGACGTTACCACCTCCCATGTTTCACTGTGACACTGAGATTTTCCTTCCTAAGTTCTTGATTTCGTCTACGCCAAATTGACGTTCGTCTATAGGAGCCAAATAGATTGAATTTGCTCTTGTATGTAAGTAAGACCTGGCTCCAGAATTCCACAGGCTTATCTTTGTATGCTTCAGCAAATTATAAACTTTTCTTCCCGGTTTGTTCACTAATGAATGGCTTCTTTCTTGGCGTTCGTTCTCGGAATTTGCCACAATGTAGTGTGTTCCTGATTGTTTGGGGACCAACGTTTTCGCCCAACGTTGCAGGAATATCAGCAGTTAACGAAGCTGCACTCCTGAATGGGTCCTTGATGGCAGCGCGGATTATTTGACGTCTCTGTCTACATAACAAAGCGTTGTACTGGACGGGATTTATTATCTGTTGATCCTTTATCATCGTACCTGGTTATCACGTAGCGCACATTAAAGAAAGGCAAGGATACTTCTGTGTCCAATCTGACGGTAACTCCGGCCTTGCGAACGAAGCAAAATAATTCTAGCCTGCACGGACTCTGGTACGTTTTGCGTTTTCGGACCCATGTGGCGTACTGATGACTCCGTATGTGGCAAACAAATGCGTAATGGTCAACCGCCAACCTATACGTGCGCAGCCCTTCATTGGATAGGTATACATCCAATCAGAATAGTGTTTCCCTTTTTGAACTCTTCAGTGAAATCTTGCGATAAATAGTGGATCGTTGGTTTAAAACTATATACATGTAGAGATTAGATGTGTGTTGGGACTAACGAACTGGACCGTTAAGATAAATATTTATACAGAAATCACTTGGCCACTTTCTTGACAAAAAAGAATGTGTGCAAATACTTTTTTTACCACTTTATGAGATATAAAGTCTACTGACACAATTGTAATTTTATTTATGTATAATAATCTTCTTCTTCTTAATCTGTTTACCCTCCAGGGTTGGTTTATCCCTCGGACTCGGCGAGGGATCCCACCACTACCGCCTCAAGAGCGTGGAGCGTGAGACTTTGGGTCTGGGGATACAACTGGGGAGAATGACCAGTACATCTCCCAGGCGGCATCACCTGCTATACTGAACAGGGGCCGTGTCGGGGGATGGGAAGACAAGGAAGAGGGAAGGAAGCGTCTGTGGCCTTAAGTTACGTACCATCCCATCACTTGCCTGGAAGGGAAGTGGGAAACCACGGAAAACCACTTCGAGGTTGACTGAGGAGGGAATCGAATCCCCTTCTACTCAATTGACCTCCCGAGGCTGAGTGCACCCCATTCCAGCCCTCGTAGCACTTTTCAAATTTCGTGGCAGAGCCGGGAATCGAACCCGGGCCTCCGGGGGTGGCAGCTAAGCACACTAACCACTACACCACAGAGGTGGACGAATATGAATCCATTAAAATAAAATGTTTAGAGAAACCTGTCTCTTAATCGTTTGCTATTCAGTTGTTGTTGCTGTTGTTGTTAATTTTATAGGCTTAGAACTAACGAAATAACCTGTAGTCCTCTGTACTTATGGAGTGTCTGTGTTACTGAGATGTCACATATGTTTTAACAGAGATGCTAGAAGGTGTACTTACTCCTAAGAGCTCAAATTCACTACTGCCATTATCCTATTAGATTGAAATAAGTACGATAATACTGTTTCATCTAAGCTTTTGTAACATCGTGGACGTCAAACCTGAGCGGTGTCCGTTTGTGTAGGCGAGCATGTGGTCTAGTAGTAGGTGCTGCGAAATGCAAAAAAACTTTATTTTTAAGTACTGACGGGGAAAGGGGAAGTTTTCACTTCCTACAATAATAGTGGGCTGAATATCCTGAAGAAAGGAAAAGGACATAAGAGTCTGTGAAATTAAAGGCACCCAAGGCTCGCATATCTGCTATAATACTGTAATGTCATGCAAACTCGCTACGCGGTACGAATCGTGGATCGGTAGTTTGCATATAGGATGGTTTTCCGTGGTCCCCCATGGTTCCCCAGTTTCACTGTTCGACTGAATTTTAATTGCCACGGCTACTACTTGCCTAGTTCTTAACCTTTACCATCCGACAGTCAATCACTACTGATCTTCATTTAGGGCAGTAGCGTCGTGATCGACGTCGTAAAAAATCTGCATGAGATAGTGGGACATTAAACTTCCAACAAAAAGAAAAACCTAGGGGATTAATGCCAGAGTCGGATAAGGCCAAAATTTGACCAGGGGAAGTCGAGCAGGAGAAGCCTGGCATACGAGAGTAGAAACAGTATCAGATAGGCAACGGTCATTTTTATATTAACATTAATTCCTAGTGTAAAAATTACAATGCGAAGGTGAAATATATACCTACAAAATGTTTAAAGATACTGTTTCAGCTCCTGAAGGAAATAACAGATCACTTCTTAAAACTAGTGGCTCGTGTAGCTCACTACTATCGAGTAGGATCGACGATCAATCCTCGGTTCTACCACACCTTTAAGAGTAACTCCGAGCTACAGCCATTCACTTAGGACTGTTGAGAAGCTACTCGATACGTAAGCTAGGCAAGTCATGTAGGGCGAAATGGCGACCCCAGGTTCGATTCCTGGCACGTCCAAGGATGTTAATTCTCGCTGAGGCCTGGAATGATTTTACCCAGACTTGTGAGAGGGGGAGCTGTCTGGTATGAAAGGCAGGGGACGGTCATGGAAATCAAGCACAAAGACTGAGGATATTGTCATACTGACCACGTGGCACAGGTCATTTAGCTGGACAACAAGAATCAATACCCAGAATGGGCCGTGGATGCCACGGTGTTTTCTTCATTTCACACGGAGATGTAGTGACAGTGGTCTAGTAAATGAATGTAAACGGTAGACATGAGATTTTGACAACACAACACTTAGTCCTAAACCAACAAAGGTAGAGTACACAAGAGATCCTTAAGGATTGTATTCTCAGAGTTGTTTTCCGAAAATAACTTTATTTGGGAAAAATAAATCGAATATAATTTGTCAAGTTCTAATTTCCTGGAGAATTCACCTTCCATGCATGTTCTTCTTCTACCGCTTTTCCCACGCCCTGGTGAGGTCACGGGTGCATGCGGACTTGGCTCTGCTTTACGGCTGGAGACGTAGTGAAATGTGTTGTATGTGTATGAGGAGGGAAGTCTGGGGACAAGCACAAACACTCGGTCCCAGAATTAACCTACGCGAGTATAATCCCCCGACTCTGCCGGAAATCGAACCCGGACCCTATGAGCTGAAGGCCTCGGCGCAGACCACTCAGCTAAGGAGCCGGCCGGACATTAATCTTTCATGTTTTGAATTTGGAAAATGACAGTTTTAGGAGACATGGCAACACTGGCACAGGTGTACCTCACGAACTCCTCAAAAACGTAATCATAATTGTCAGCGCCAGTGAATGTCATCAAGTACTCATGCCTGCACGCACGAATGCCTTCTCTTACGTCAGTCTGTCCAGTGATATCACTCCAAGGCTACCTAGAAACCACGTCACTCAGATACGTGTCATACTTGTCCTCGCTTACTTTGGGCACTCATCATTTCATTTCTGTCTTGACAAGAACAAGATCTAACAGTGTGATAAACAATGTCTGCTTAGTACAGCTATATTTGTACTTACAAGAGCAAGTGGGTTAAAATACTAATACCAGACGGAGATATGAACGTCCACCAGCTAATACTGTATTACATAACTTACTATATAATCATCCTTCAGTCAATACGTTTTGAATATTAACTGGATAATTGGTTCTTACGCCAGATACTAGCCTATGTCGGAGTCGGTTAACTTTTGTCAGTGTGTGTTGGTTTGTCTGTTACTGTATCATGGGAGAATGGTCCGACTCGTTGGCTGAACGGTCAGCGTACTGGCCTTCGGTTCAGAGGGTCCCGGGTTCGATTCCCGGCCGGGTCGGGGATTTTAACCTTAATTGGTTAATTCCGATGGCACGGGGGCTGGGTGTGTGTGTTGTCTTCATCATCATTTCATCGTCATCATGACGCGCAGGTCGCCCACGGGAGTCAAATAGAAAGACCTGCACCTGGCGAGCCGAACCCGTTCTGGGATATCCCGGCACTAAAAAGCCATACGACATTTCATTTCATGGGAGAATGGATTGGAGGATTTTCATGAAATTTGGTATTTAAATTTAGGATAAAAATGGGTAGGATCTTAGTTATATTTTTTTCAAAACTAATCGGCAGAAAGGGATTTTAGAGGGGGTCTTATAAATAAAAATCGATGTACATTCTTTAAGATTGGTTTACCAACAAAATCGCTCATGAGAAAATTGATTTGGAATAAGACTTACAAAATATTTAGATACTTTTTATCGGTCAATTGAAAAAAAAAATCACTACCGGTCGGGTGAAAGTGTATTGTAGGTTCATGGGCCGATAACTTACTCTATGGAGAGTTGATCCTGGTAACTTAAGGCTCTGTAGATCTGTCTGTAGCCTACGTTTTGAATATTAACCTGATACTTGGCTTTTATACCACAAGGAAGAGTTCAAATGAAGAGCAGCAACGAAGGACCACAGGGAATCAGGAAGAGTAGCGAGTACGACAAACCGCTGACAGGCGCATGTATACTACGTATAGGGTGACCACCGTTATGAGAGAAATGATAGGAATCAAGGAGTACAGAATACAGGGAGCTGCCCGCTACACTACTCACTGTGGCTATCGCTTGAAGCCAACGACCACGGCCCCTCCCCCATGGTTACCACAACATGACAATTCTTACGTTGTGGATATATACAAACTAAGATATTTTCTCGGGAGTAGGGAAACTTGGAATCGCTCAATGAAGTACAATTGTTTTCAAAATGACACGGCGATTAACTGTAACAAAATTTTCTGGAAAAAAAGACCTATTAATCCTATTCGCTTTACGTCGCACCGACACAGATAGGTCTGGCGACGATGGGATAGGAAAGGCCTAGGAATGGGAAGGAAGCGGCCGTAGCCTTAATTAAGGTATAACCCCAGCATTTTCCTGGCGTGAAAGTGAGAAACCACGTAAAACCATCTTCAGGGCTGCCGACAGTGGGGTTCGAACCCACTTTCTCCCGAATGCAAGCTCACAGCTGCGCGCCCCTAACCGCACAGCCAACTCGCCCGGTGACTTATTAATGCTTCTTTTACTGAGCTCAAAGGAAGCGTTTCTCATGATCCGCAGCCTTAAATCTACCCTCTCGCTAGCTGACTATCGGTACTATGAAATCGAGTATATTAAAAAAACTAGATGCAAATCTTCACCCGATTTCAGTAAAGATAAGAAGTAGGCTATTAATAATGGCATACCGCAATTTGAATGCTTTAGGGGAATGCGCAATAAATCACCAAACTGGGCTTAGCAACATTGGTTACTACATATTTTGGAGTGGTGGTGGTGCAGCTTATAAATCTCATAAAACAGTTCTGAACAACCTGGCAACAGTGTAAGACCTCGTCTGTGATCTCACGATCATCATCTGAGTCGGGAATGAGCTGAGGCGTTAGGACAACCCTAAGCTTATGTTAGTAATTTCTTAATAATAATTGCGGCATTATGTGTGACTAATGTGCATGTTTGTGGTGTTAAAGGGCGAGGTTCGGTCACGACAGTCACCGAGTGTCACCCTGGGCAGGTCACATGACAAGTGGGTCTTCCCGACATGACTCAACTCTAGTACCTTGTATTCCAGAGGTCTAGGACAAGTCCAGCCATCTGTGACGAGCAGTCTCTTCGTCAAGCTGCGTAATTATTACAGGAGAATTACAACTACTGAGAGAGTATCATATTCAGTTGAAATGTAGAGACGGTCTTTCAGTAAAAAAATTATCATAAAGCAGCTGTGAGTAAGTAAAGGAAACGTTGGCAGGCGGGACAGAGTGGAAAGTTTAAATAGCTGAGAACTTCAGGTGTCGAAATAATTGAGCGTTTTAGTAGTGGCACTCTTCTGGTATTAACTGTAATATCGTGCGGGTATTACAAGTCTATTGTGAGGCAGAGAGGTGGGGGTGGTGTCTGCCGTGAATGGGATACTGTATGTTTCTGCGGTGGAGGACAGTGTTGTGTGTGGTGTGTAGGTACATGAATGTTTGGGACGGTACAAATACCTCATCCCCGAGACAATGGAATTAATTGGTTACGATTAAATATCCATGACATCCATAAGTCCCGGTCAAGACACTGACCACTCAATCATGGAGCAGGACACCCTTCTGATAACATCTGAAATGTTATGTGAAGTGAAAGAGATGAGAACATAACCGCCTTCGGGAATCGAACTTGAAATATCCTCTCTCTCATCGTCAGTGTAAGCTAAAGTTGACTGAGCGCTCGTCAAGTGACCTTTCATTTCAATACATCCACTGAAGATATTTTCGTAGTCATCCAATGCAACATGAGAGAGATGACGCAATACTCCCGTGCACTGACCATCTTAATGAAAATTATTAACAGAGAGTTCGAGACTTGAGTTCGAGTCTTGTTAGTAGACATATTTTCAATCATTTCACCTTATACTGTATAAACTTCCTTCTGAAGCTCTTCGAAGTCTGATGTCTTGTTTATGATTTCTCATTTTTTTCCTACTCAAGAAGACGATCTCCATAACGAGAGGATATGTAATGCAATAGAATTTTGTTATCCAGATCTAAGATTTTTCCAATAAATTCATCCAGTTTTTAATGGCAGTTGACAGAGAAGCTGGCAATTCAAAGACCCGCTGACCACGGCTGTACTGAATTGATATTTTATTGGATTTATGCTCAATTACTCCAAGTGAATGCTGTAATAGTACCTCATTTAATTCAATTTACATATACTATAACTGCAACCGGATACATCGCCCCTGAGCTCGACAGTAAGGCTTCGATCGCATTGAAGGCACGCTTGTGCAAGTAATTTGGTGGCGCGCGCGTGCGCAAGCGTGCACATATAAACAAAATCTGCAGGAGAGCGACGGAAACAAAGTGGTGACTTGTCCATCGCCGCTCTCACTGCCCGCCACAAGCAAGTGCACGCTTGCGCAAGCTTGATCCGACCCAACTTCGAAACAAAAATATTTGTTTTGTAGTTGCAAGCGTGCGTTATCTCAGTTGAATTCTGACCATCGAAGCAGTGACAGTGTAGTGTTTTGGAGCTCTTCACTTTCGGAAATTAGATTGCCTCCTTATTCCAGGTGTGATTTTGTCCAGTATATAGTAGAAACTGTCTGGTATCATCCTGAAGTATTCTAAAAACTTATCAGACTGTCTAAGCAAATCGTTGACTATTCGTGCCAGTATCCAGTAATCGGGAGATAGTGGGTTCGAACCCCACTGTCGGCAGCCCTGAGGATGGTTTTCCGTGGTTTCCCATTTTCACACCAGGCAAATGCTGGGGCTGTACGTTAATTAAGGCCACGGCCGCTTCCTTCCCATTCCTAGGCCTTTCCTATCCCATCGTCACCATATGACACATCTGTGTCGGTGCGACGTAAAGCAAATGGCAAAAAAAAATATATATATATATATATATATATATATATATATATATATTCGTGCATACTCTCCATCTTCCTCTCTGTCCAAAAAATACTCGTTCACCCACTCTTCCCTGATTTCCTGCTCATCCAAAAATAAGAACTTTAAAACACCATTTTCCAAAACAGTGTCCTCATCGTCTGACATCTCCATTTCGACAGACCTGTTTATAATTATTAACTTACATCTGTTTGCATTTAGTGTGAGCACATTGCTCTTCACGCCAGCTTGCGCACGCGCGCGACACCAAATTACTTGCACAAGCGTGCCTCCAATGGGATCGAAGCCTAAGACAGTCCGCCATTGTGATCTTGGAGTTCGCAGAGTAATATCCCATTTTTCGCTCTGTATTGCGTATATCAGACTTGTTTGAGAGTTAAGAACACGGTGGAAGGAATATAGCTGAGAGGACCTCTTTTTCATAGAAGATACAGCCCATTTTGAGCCATGGTTTACCTAGACGGCTGCTGCCCAGCCAGATGGCCTATGCGTACTGATAGGATTTAGTGACCAGGTTCGCAGCCTTTCTGCCACAAGGCTGAGAGAACCACGTTCCAACCCTCAGTTCAGAATTGCTGGCCGAAAATCAAACGCGGGGCCTCCAGGTAGGATATGCTACTCCTGCACCACCGGCCTGCCCAGAGAAGTGAGTTAAAATTCAGTTCTCATTCTACCTATAGGCGTTTTCCGTTGGTTCCTCCACTTCAACACGAGCTGAATACCGAGTAATACCTAACACATGGGCCACAAGAGCTTCCTTCTCAATCCTAGCTCCACATTGTCGACTGGTTAAAGCAAAGCAAAAGCCTTGTAAAAAAAAAAAAAAAAAAAAAAAAAAAAAAAAAAAAAAAAAGGTATCTCCATAAAGGCTATGAAGGCCCTTGCAGGAATGGAAGGTAAAAGCTTCTACTATCCGAAACTCCATCACTGATTTGGATAGAGTGGTTAGCTCTTTGTTCGGCCACCTTTGCCCCCAGAAATGAACCTGGTACTCATGTTTGGTGTAGGCTGAGTAAACCTTAGCGCCATGTGCATCTGAAGAAGTGGAAATCTTGTTTAAAATTTGTTCGGCTTCCTGACGAGGATCGAACTGTCATTCTAGGTGAACCGAGCACCCCTTCACCGCCCGACAACCTCGACTAAGCAGCATAATGGCAAACAAACACTATTCAAATTAAAAACTTCGATTTTCAATGACATTCACTCATTTCTCTTCTGGCATCAAAATTTTGGCAATCCTTGAACTTGGCAGCGATAACGTTTACACAGGAGTTTTTGATATCTTCAAGACTATTAGAAACTTTTACTCGAAGATACGATACTATGCACAACTGGGGAGGATGACCAGTACCTCGCCCAAGCGGCCTCACTGCTATGTTGAATAGGGGCCTTGCGGGGAGATGGTAAGATTGGAAGGGGTAGACAAGGAAGAGGGGAGGAAGCGGCCGTGGCCTTAAGTTAGGTACCATCCCGGCGTTTGCCTGGAGGAGAAGTGGGAAACCACGGAAAACCACTTCCAGGATGACTGAGGTGGGAATCGAACCCACCTCTACTCAGATGACCACCCGAGACTGAGTGAACCCCGTTCCAGCCCTTGTACCACTTTTCAAATTTCGTGTCAGAGAAGGGAATCGAACCCGGGCCTCCGGGGGTGGCAGCTAATCACACAAACCACTACACCACAGAGGCGGACTGATACGTTTATGCCACCGAATACTTCTCAAAAACTAAAATGGCTGTTATTTTAAAATTATATTGTCATACAGTGTGGGGCAAAACTGTCTCCGCAATGAACATGAGGTGGTGAAGGGGTTCATAAACATGAGACGTTATACAAACCTTTTTCAGAACAAAGGCTTCCCCAATCTTTCTCCACCAATAAAGAAATACATATGCCATTACACAAATAAACATTCTTACCTAATTGAATAATAATTAATATTTAATTTTAGTGTAACGTATTGAGTTCATGTTACGTTCTTCCTTCTCTCTCAAATCAACAGAAAACATTACTACACTCAAGATATTTAATAGAAAATCTAAATTGCTACTTTTTCTAAAATCTGGTTAGCTGAAGTTATTATTTATTTATTTATTTATTTATTTATTTATTTATTTTATTTATTTATTTATTTATTTATTTATTTATTTTGAATCAAGTTTATCTTTACTCATTGCTGTCAACCTTCAAATGCACCGACTTCGCAGTTCGCATTGTAAAGAAATTTTATCTAAAACTACAGGGATTGTATACGGTAAACAATATTAAAATTTGTGTAGACTGATTCTATAAACACTTCTTCTCCATCTTTATCAGTTTACCCTCCAGGGTCGGTTCTTCCCTCGGACACAGCGAGGGATCCCAACTCTACCACCTCAAGGGCAGTGCCCTGGAGCTTCAGACTCTGGATCGGGGGCTACAACTGGGGAGGATGACCAGTACCTCGTCCAGTTGGCCTCACCTGTTATGCTGAATAGGGGCGCTGCCGGGGGATGGGAAGATTGGAAGGGATATACAAGGAAGAGGGAAGGAAGCGGCCGTGGCTTTAAGTTAGGTACCATCCCGGCATTTGCCTGGAGGAGAAGTGGGGAAACCACGGAAAACCACTTCCAGGATGGCTGAGGTGGGAATCGAACCCACCTCTACTCAGTTGACCTCCCGAGGCTGAGTGGACCACGGTCCAGCCCTCGTGCCACTTTTCAAATTTCGTGGCAGAGCCGGGAATCGATCCCGCGCCTCCGGAGGTGGCAGCTAATCACACTGACCACTACACCACAGAGGTGGACTCTATAAATATTAAGGAATCCGAATTCTTGTGATAATTTTTGCTTGCCCTGTCTTCAAAATTGAACTCTGTAATTGCAGGAAGTCGTCACCTTTGCACGGATAATTATAGGCTCTGTTTCCTTGTGAACGACCTTGATCACTATTCCTGTAAGCCCTCGTCTTCAGAGCAATCATAGAACATGAGATGTTATTTAATGCTGAAAGATAGCTGCTGTCATGTCGAGTGTCGGATACATAAGTAGAATGACAACATGCACTGAGCGAGCCGGTCGGATCAAGGGTACGGTATCAAAACAATTTAAGGTTAAGTTTAAATGGAGGATAACCTTCACAATCATGACGCGACCGGCTACGTTATGTAACAGGAGTAAAGTGGAACTTACTAAAGACAACTGAATCTCTCTCATAACCGTACTGAGTAATCAATTAGCATAACAAACACTGGAGTATGGTTGTTAGGTAATTTTAAGCTTATGGATGTTTCAGTTCATATCCTGACACAGTCATACATTCAAGTCATAGTTCATGGATTGGATTTCATTTAATGGCTCAGTGCGTTTTGGTACGGCCAGTTATGGCTGCTACAGTAGGTCTATACACGAAGATAGTTGGATTCGAATCCTCCGTTGGCCGACCTCGAAATGACTTTTCGTAATTTTCTATCTCAGCTCCAAGCAAGTGTTGTGGTTGTGGCGAGGCATTGAGGGGTATGAGGGAGGAGTTGGAGAGTTTGAGGGAGATAATTAGGATTCTCACAGAAGACAGGATGGAAGATAGGACTCCCTCAAACAATGTACAGGTTACAGTAGATGTACAAGAGGGAGGGGAAGGAAAGGGGGGAGTTGTAGAAGACAGGTGGTCTAATGTTTCAAGGGCAAGGAAATTGCAGGCTAAGGGCTCTATTCAGGATCAGAATTCAGGACAGGTGTCTGTGCGTAATCGGTACGAGTCACTCCAGGTAGAAAAACAGAGGGAAGATGAGGGACAGGGAACTGTTGCTGAGATGTGTGGAAGTAGGAGGAAGGGAAAAGGTTGGAAAGGGAAATGTAGGGTAGAGGATAGGAGAAGACAGGTGAAACAGGGTCATGGGAATGAGAAAAGGGAGAAGGAAGTAGCTTCTGCAGCTATTAGGAAAGTAGGGCTGACCAAGAGGGGAGGGGATCAAATGAGGTGAGTAGGGTTGAGGCTCTGGTCATGGGGGATTCCATCGTCAGACATGTGTGGAAAGTGTGTGGAGGAAAAGGAACCAGGGTAGAGTGTTATCCAGGAATTAGGTTGAGGCAGATGTTGAGGAAAGTAGAAGAGAGGGAAGAGGGGAAGGAGAAGGTGGTAGTGTTTCACGTTGGTACCAACAACGTAAGGCAAGCTGATATAAGTACCAACATAGTTGGAGATGTATGGGATCTGGTAATTGCAGCACGGGCGAAGTTTAAGGAAGCGGAGATTGTTATCAGTGGAATACGGTGTAGGAGGGATACTGACTGGAGGGTGACTGCGCATTTAAATGAGACTATGGAGTGGGTATGTGGGAAACTGGGAGTGAAATTTCCAGATCATAATGGGTGGGTAGTAGATAAGGATTTGCGCTCAGATGGCCTTCACTTAAACCCCAGTGGTACGTATAAGTTAGAAACATTTTTTGAAGGGTAATAGGGAGGTACATTCAGGGAAACGGGGTGAGGTAGGGAGCTGTGATAAGGGAACAGGGAACTGGAAATCAAGTAGGGATGACATAAAAATGCTAGTGTTGAACTGTAGAAGTATTGTAAAGAAAGGGATAGAATTAAGTAATTTAATAGATGCATATTTTCCAGATATTGTAATAAGAGTTGAATCATGGCTGGGAAATGATATAACGTATGCAGAAATTTTCTCACGGAACTGGAGTGTGTATCGTAGAGATAGGATAGGAATGGTAGGAGGGGGAGTATTCATTCTGGTGAAAGAGGAATTTGTTAGCTAGGAAAAAGTTAAAGATGATATACATGAACTTCTCGGTGTGAGGCTCATTTCTAAAGATAATAGGCAACTTGATATATTTGGAGTGTACAGACCGGGAAAGGGTACCGCTGACACGGATTCAGAATTATTTGATAAGATAATCAGCTATATAGGAAACGACATGGAAAGGAATGTGATTGGAGCGGGAGATCTGATTTTACCAGATGTTAATTGGGAAGGAAATGCGAACGACAGGGAGCATGACCAACAAATGGCTAATAAGTTAATATGGGAAGGACAGCTGATTCAGAAAGTGATGGAACCAACCACAGGGAAAAGTATCTTGGATGTGGTGCTGGTAAAACCAGATGAGCTCTATAGGGAAACTGAAGTAATATATGGTATTAGTGATCATGAAGCTGTTTTCGTGGTAGTTAAAAATAAATGTGATAGAATGGAAGGTCTTAAAAGTAGGACTATTAGGCAGTACCATATGGCTGATAAAGCAGACATGAGGCAGTTTCTAAAAAGTAAATATGATCGGTGGAAAACGGTAAATAAAAATGTAAACAGACCCTGGGATTGGTTTTAAGCAATTGAGGAATATGAAAACGGGTTTGTACCTTTAAAGGTGGTAAGGAATGGTAAAGACCCACCTTATATTAACAGAGAAATAAAAAGACTAAGAAGGAGGTGCAGACTGGAAAGAAATAGAGTTAGAAATGACTGTGGAAGTAAGGGGAAATTGAAGGAACTTACTAGGAAAATGAATCTAGCAAAGAAGTCAGCTAAGGATAACATGATGGTAAGCATAATTGGCAATCATACAAATTTTAGTGAAAAATGGAAGAGCATGTATATGTACTTCAAGGCAGAAACAGGTTTCATGACGAGATTCAAGGAATTGTTAACGAACAAGAGGAGTGTGTATGCGATGATCTTCAAAAGGTAGAAGTATTCAGTCAGCAGTATGTAAAGATTGTTGGTTACAAGGACAATGTCCAGATAGAGGAGGTGACTAATACTAAAGACGTATTAAAATTTACCTATGACAAAAATGATATATACATTAAGATACAAAAGTTGTAAACTAGAAAAGCTGGAATTGATAAGGTTCGGGGAAATTCTAAAGACAATGGGTTGGGCTATAGTACCATATCTTAAGTACTTATTTGATTATTGTTTGGTCGAAGGAGCTATGCCAGATGAATGGAGAGTTGCTATAGTAGCCCCTGTATATAAAGGAAAGTGTGATAGACATAAAGCTGAAAATTACAGGCCAGTAAGTTTGACGTGCATTGTATGTAATCATAGGAAAGGCATTCTTTCTGATTATATTAGACATGTTTGCGAAATTAATAACTGGTTCGATAGAAGGCAGTTCGGTTTTAGGAAAGGTTATTCCACTGAAGCTCAACTTGTAGGATTTCAGCAAGATATAGCAGATATCTTGGATTCAGGAGGTGACATGGACTGAATCGCGATTGACCTGTCTAAAACATTTGATGGGTGGATCATTGGAGACTACTGGCAAAAATGGGTGCAATTGGATTGGACAAAAGGATGACTGAATGGGTTTCTATATTTCTAGAAAATAGATCTCAGAGAATTAGAGTAGGTGAAGCTTTATCTGGCCCTGTAATAATTAAGAGGGGAATTCCTACAGGCAGTATTATTGGACCTTTATGTTTTCTGATATATTGTTATGAGTAAATAAGTGGAATCAGAGGTAAGGCTTTTTGGGGATGATGTTATTCTGTATAGAGAAATAAATAAGTTACAAGATTGTGAGCAACTGCAACGTGACCTCGATAATGTTGCGAGATGGACAGCAGGCAATGGTATGTTGATAAACGGGGTTAAAAGTCAGGTTGTGCGTTTTACAAATAGGAAAATTCCTATCAGTTTTAATTACTGCCTTGAGGGGGTGAAAGTTCCTTTTGGGGATTATTGTGAGTATCTAGTTGTAAATATAAGGAAAGATCTTCTTTGGGGAAATCACATAAATGGAATTGTAAATAAAGGGTATAAATCTCTGCACATGGTTATGAGGGTGTTTAGGGGTTGTAGTAAGGATGTAAAGGAGAGGGCATATAAATCTCTGGTAAGACCCCAATATAATATGGTACCGGTGTATGGGACCCTCACCAGGATTACCTGATTCAAGAACTGAAAAAAGTCCAAAGAAAAGCAGCTCGATTTGTTCTGGGTGATTTCCGACAAAAGAGTAGCGTTACAAAAATGTTGCAAAGTTTGGGCTGGGAAGACTTGGGAGAAAGGAGACGAGCTGCTCGACTAAGTGGTATGTTCCGAGCTGTCAGCGGAGAGATGGCGTGGAATGACATTAGTAGACGAATTCAAGAGGACAAACTGGGACAAATATTCATTTATAGGAAGGGGAGTTCGGGATTGTAATAACTTACCAAGGGAGATGTTCAATAAATTTCCAATTTCTTTGAAATCATTTAGGAGAAGGCTAGGAAAACAACAGATAGGGAATTTGCCACCTGGGCGACTGCCCTAAATGCAGATCAGTATTGATTGATTGATTGATTGAGCCACGGAGGCTCCAATACCATTGTTATTACCAGTTATTTCAGCATTCTTGAGGATGTCCTTCGAATCACGCCTACTCTGGAGGATGTATGCTACTTCTAACCCGTCACACATGCTATCAGTTCTACCTACTACAGTATGTTTATTGACCGCACAATTTGTTTCCTTTAGACATGATACTGTATAGGCTTTTGGGCTTATACCGTGTCAAGAAAAAGGTGAAATTCTTTATGTTAAACAGAAAACCATGCTCTGCGTCATCAGAAGAAAATCCCGACTGTCCTCGAGAAAGGCTTCTTAACCAATGACTTTTTGAAATTTAGACGTTATAATGGAAGTGGAAATGGTACGTTCATTCGTCACCAGATGGCTCCCCGGACGTGGCACAGCGCTAGCGTTCGTAGCGGAAGCTGACCGAACCATCAGAATCAGTCTAAGCGGTTCACATAACGTGTGTACGTAACACATGACATTTTTGACACAATCCTGGAATGAAAAATCTGGCGATGAGGAACGTACGTTTCTTTGCTAAACTTTTATGGTAGCTGACCCACTTAATTACCAATTACAATAATATAAAACGGTTAACAAGTATAAGGAATATTACTTAATTGCACGCTATCTCTACATATGCCCTACTTTGAGATATCAACTGGTCTTCCATCATAGCGCAGTCCCAATACAAGTTGTCACAAGGTCGATAGATGCAGAGTGGTTTTCGACCCTTGGGTTTCGTCCCTTAGGAGGCCACGGCTTGTTCGTGGTCCAGCAGCTCTGTACTCTGACCGGCCAACTGAGCAGAGGAAAGGTGGCCACGGCTCTACCGTAGCTCTACGCCTCTGCATTTGGGATACGGGTCTGGGGCACAATGCCGGACTTCACGCCTGGCCGCACCCTTCGGCTGTCCTGAGAATGGTTTTCCGTGGTTTTCCGTTCTCCTGCACTAAGGCGAATGCCGGGACAGTTCGTAGTGTAGGCCACGGCCGCCAACCCCTTCACCTTCTCCGCACATCTCCTTCTCCGTAACAAATCTCCCGGCCTGAGAGACGGCGTCACCGTCTAAGAGGCTCGCCTCCCCCTTTAGGGGAGGAATGAAAACATTTCGTAGTAGTAGTAGTAAGTTGTCACAAGTAACGAAGTAGGACTTGAGATGGAATGTGTTCAGTCTTCAATCTTTGTATTACCGATAATAATAATAATAATAATGATAATAATAATAATAATAATAATAATAATAATAATAATAATAATAATAATGTTATTAGTTTCACGCCCCTCGAACTACTTACTACTTTTACGCTTTTCTTTTACGTGCCAGTAAATCAACCGGCACGTGGCTGACGTATTTGAGCACATTCAAATACCACCGCACTGAGCCAAGATCGAACTCGCAGTTGGGATCAGAAGGCCTGCGCCTCAACCGTCTGAGCCTCTCAGCCTGGCACCTGCGTAACTCCCGAAGGGCTTGACTTTCCAACAAGGTACGACCGAAAGAAAAGAAATACCTACGCTAAGTTATTTAACTATTGATATCGTTATCGGGATTCTAAAAGCGTGAGAAACCAGTGACGATGTCACTCGTCTACCTTTATCGACGTAAGAACGTATTATGCTATATTTACTGTGCTCATAAACAATTTTACATATAACGATTTCATACGGTGTATGTCTTGGTACCTGAAAGATGTTAACAGCATCCACTGTACTCCAATGCCCGAGCCACATATGATGTTCGGTATTCTATCTGTCCTATAGGAGGCATTTGTCGGATCAGTCATTGTAACTGCATCAATTGTAATGAAAAATGAAATGATTTGGTGTATGGCTTTTAGTGCCGGGAGTGTCCGAGGACAAGTTCGGCTCACCAGATGCTGGTACTTTCATTTGACGCAAGAAGGTGACCTGCGTGTCGTGATGAGGATGAAATGATGATGAAGACGACATTATACACCCCGTCCCCGTGCCAGCGAAATTAACCAACGATAGTTAAAATTCCCGGCCCTGCCGGGAATCGAACCCGGAACCCCTGTGACCAAAGGCCAGCACTCTAACCATTTAGCCATGGAGCCTGACATCACTTGTAATATTTGAGATGTAGATATAGCACGTGCATGACTGAAGTAAAGTACACATGGCAAGAGTAGCGTACTCATTTCTGGCATTCGAATGGTGACATTGCTGCGAGAAGGATGGTGACAAGCGGAGGAAGGGAGCTCAATGAAAATGCAAAATAAGGAAAATTGGCCGGGATGATACCTAACTTAAGGCCATGGCCGCTTCCTTCCCTCTTCCTTGTCTATCCCTCCCAATCTTCCCACCCTCCCCGCAAGGCCCCTGTTCAACATAGCAGGTGAGGCCGCCTAGGCGAGGTACTGGTTATCCTTCCCAGTTGTATCCCAGATCCAGAGTCTGACGCTCCAGGACCTGCTCTGGAGCCGGTAGAGTTGGAATCCCTCGCTGAGTCCGAGGGAAAAACCGACCCTGGAGGGAAAGCAGATAGAGAAGAAAAAAGAAAATTGAATAGTTTCCTAATAGGCCGTTAGGACCTGCGTAAGAAAATAAATTAAAGGTTTCTACTATTTTTTTACAATTTGTTTTGCGCCGCACCGACACAGATAGGTCCTTTTTTCTAGTTGGTTTACGTCGCATCGACACAGATAGGTCTTATGGCGACGACCGGATAGGAAAGGCCTAGGAGTGGGAAGGAAGCGCGGCCGTGGCCTTAATTAAGGTACAGCCCCAGCATTTGCCTGGTGTGAAAATGGGAAACCACGGATAAACATCTTCAGGGCTGCCGACAGTGGGGCTCGAACCCACAATCTCCCGCATGCAAGCTCACAGCCGTACCCCCTAACTGCACGGCCAACTCGCCCGGTTCTTCCACTATGTGTAACCTGAGTGGTATAGAATACTTAGCCCTACGCACCACTGCTATTGTCCCTAGTATTTACCCTGATTCAATTTACAATTTGCCAAGTGTCAAGTAATTTCAAGTTCCAACCGTCATTGTTAGAAAAGTATTAGTCGTGGACAGACGTGTTTCACCTCTAAAGACGAGGGGCAAATTCTCTGTGAAACGTAAAGAATTTCTAAGCTTTGTTTCTTTAATACGATAAAATCCCTAAAGATTACCATATCTATTAACACGCATCGTCAAATTAACCTGATGCTCATTTCAAGTGTAGGCTAACTGAACTAGAAGGGCATATGCTCTCTACAAGTAGAAATAATTCTGCTTATAACATGTGAACCTAGGACGCCTTGGACTCGGCGTCCACGAAAACGTAAGGTACCAACACCAGTTTGAGAGCAGTGCAACAGTTTTGCTTTTGCCGCTATGTTAGTTTGTTGTCTGTGGGTGGGAGGAATGGGAATGAGGCGGCCTTGTCCTTGAAAAAGATACCATACAGGAACTTCAATCAATCAATCAATCAATCAATCAATCAATCAATCAATCAATCAATCAATCAATCAATCAATCAATCAATCAATCAATCAATCAATCAATCAATCAATCAATCAATCAATCAATCAATCAATCAATCAATCAAGAATTCAAGAGGACAAACTGGGGCAAATATTCATTTATAGGAAGGGGAGTTAGGGATTGGAATAACTTACCAAGGGAGACGTTCAATAAATTTCCAATTTCTGTGAAATCATTTAGGAAAAGCCTAGGAAAGCAACAGATAGGAAATCTGCCACCTGGCGACTTCTCTAAATGCAGATCAATATTGATTGATTGATTGATTGATTGATTGATTGATTGATTGATTGATTGATTGATTGATTGATTGATTGATTGATTGATTGATTGATTGATTGTACCTGTTTGTTTACTGGTAAAATAACATCTCTCTGGTAGCTCATTTTTAAAACATATACGGAAGACAATTAATACTATTTTATTAACCATATTTACATCAAATATTTAAGAAGTTCAGACACACAATAGCCCGCGGCGATCATTGCTAACTGCGCGATAAATGAAACATAGTAGATCAAGTTCAAATCTACAATCGAGATTTGTTGCCGAGACAAGTCCAACAGTTTCTCCAGCCCACTGTTAAGGGCGTCCAACAGAGCAGCCAAGTGGGACACACACAAAAAAATCACTTCAATAATGCTATACGATAACAAATACAATAGGAACAATTAATTGCACAAATAAACACAATAAAGTCACTGTCCCAACAGTACCTTTATTAAGGGCATCTTAACCATTGGACTGTCGCCGAAAACCTGCATATGTTAGAGTGACGTGCCTCTCACAAATAACTTCCACATAGAAGGAAAATGCTGGGGCTGTATCTTAATTAACGTCAGGGCTACTAACTTCCACCCTTACCATCATGTATGTATATGAAGAACCAAAATAACTTCTGCTAGTGGCCCAAACTGAGCGGATTAAAATACAACTGAATATTTTACTGAACTTGATACATTTGTCCGCAACGTTCCGGAGCCGAATTCCTGTGTCTCTGAGACAATATATTATATCTTCCATATTCTTATCGCGTGATTATATCGTCACCTATCTAGTGGCATCGGATCGACAAGATTTTTTTCCTTACCATGCATTTAAACGGGGAAGAACGCAACACATTTCTTTGAGACAAATTGCGGTCGCTGCCTGTTTAATGGAAAAGAACGAAGGGGGCAGATTTCTCTCGCAATAATTTCGACGAGTGAAATGAAATCGAGTAGCATGACCAACGTTCATGTCAGACGTCACGGTAAAGAAAATAATGAATAAGTTGTCACAGACCGTCAATTCATATTCATAGTATGGTGTAAGGAGAGCCTCCGTGGCTCAGACGGCAGCGCGTCGGGCTCTCACGGCTGGATACCGTGGTTCAAATCCCGGTCATTCCATGTGAGATTTGTGCTGGACAAAGCGGAGGCGGGACAGTTTTTTCTCCAGGTACTCCGGATTTACCTGTCATCATTCATTCCAGCAACACTCTCCATTCTCATTTCGTAGCATCTATCATTCATTAATATATCACTTTGGGAGTGGCGACTCCATCGTAATAATAGCCTATACAGTATATGGTTCATTCATTACATCCCTGACCCGGTCAATGACTGGAAAACAGGTTGTAGGTTTTTCATTTTTCGGTATGGTGTAAATGGTGTCCCTGAAGTTACTGTCATTCAAAATTGAAATTTTCATTCTTAGTTTAATTAATTTAGCAGGTTTTCCTTTAACAGCCTAAATATACAAGTGTACGTTATGTGGACAGTTATGTGAACGATATCACTTAGAATTGTGCAACAAAAGGACTAGATCAATCAGAGACTATGCGACCAATGGTGCAAGTGTTAACTTATTATAAAACCGAGCTCGATAGCTGCAGTCGCTTAAGTGCGGCCAGTATCCAGTATTCAGGAGATAGTAGGTTCGAACCCCACTGTCGGCAGCCCTGAAAGTGGTTTCCCATTTTCACACCAGGCAAATGCTGGGGCTGTACCTTAATTAAGGCCACGGCCGCTTCTTTCCCATTCCTAGCCCTTTCCTGTCCCATCGTCGCCATAAGAAAAAACTTGTTATAACACCTTTCACTAATGTATGGCTATTTAGCTGCAATAAATATTTTATTTAAATATGCCGAAGAGTGATAAGCTCGATTGAAGAGCTCAGATGTAAGCAGTTCCATGACAAGTTAAAAATGTGATATTGCAGCAAGAGTATCCGAAAACTGGTTAAGAAGAAAATTAAGCCTAAGAGAAGCAAGCAGATTATAATGTACAGTATTTTTCGTCATATTTGAAATTAGCCGCGTAGAAATGTAAAAAAAGAAATATGATCAGTTTTTTTTTTTTGCTAGTTGCTTTACGTCGCACCGACACAGATAGGTCTTATGACGACGACGATGGGACAGGGAAGGGTTAGGAGTGGGAAGGAAGCAGCCGTAGCCTTAATTAAGGTACAGACCTAGCATTTGCCTCTTGTGAAAATGAGAAACCACGGAAAGACATTTTCAGGGCTGCCGATAGTGGGGTTCGAACCTACTATCTCCCGAATTCTGGATACTGGCCGCACTTAAGCGACTGCAGCTATCGAGCTCGGTTTATCAGTTAAGAACGTCATTGCTATCAAAACATCCATTCAGAAGTTGACATCTTGTTCGATTTCATTCTGATAGAGTGAAGTGTTGAGTATTCGGCTCGATTCAATTTCATCAGCAGACAGTAAGCTGCGACTGTTGCACTGCATCTTTTGTTGAGTTTTTCCTTAACCTTATATTTTCGGTGCATTTTATATGAATATACAGTGATCGATTACATTAGGGTGCATGAATAAAGGGAAAATTAAACAGTCGCAAGGCCTCCTAAACGTAGAGCTCAAAGTTGATTAAGGAAGGAAGAAGGAAGAGTGAAGTTGAGTAGCTGGAAGCAATGCCGTACTCATCTTGGGCCTCAACACTATCAAAATAATTGATCGCTGGACAGTTTAGGATTATGTATCTGTAAAATTATATGTGAAATATTGTAAGTTCAAACCACACTATCTGCATCCCTGAAGATGGTTTTCCAACGCGAAAATACCATCGCTGTTACTTAATAAGGTCACTGTTGCTACCTTGCTATTCTTAACGTTCTCCTAGCAACACCTAGAGCACAGATATGAAGGACCAGGGGGGAAAAGGGGGAGAAACAGGAAAGTCGATTTCATTCAGAACTCAGAAAATCGAAATGTTAATTTCAAAATATTACTAGATAAACATACAGTTACAAAATGATATGCTTTGAATAACTGAATTTCGAAATGTAGTTAACTGAATTAGGCTTGATTACGTCAAAAAGTTGACTTACCTGTTTCTCTCCCCTGTTATTGCGACGTTAAACACCTAAAAAGGAAATAATAATAATAATAATAATAATAATAACTATTTTCTTTTTGAGATCCTTTCACTCACAATATATTTCCTTAAACACCAGGGCATCGCAACATTATCGCATAAGAGTTCTTCAACATACTGGAAACCAACGACACGGAGTTGTTACAATTGACATCCTCAAAAGCAGCCGACCTCAGTTAGGATCGACCCTGCTATCTTGGGAGCAGACAAACAATGAATAATCGACTGCGCCACTGATGTCGAACAATGAGGAAAGAGAACTGTTAACTGAAAACTCCGTTGTCTGGGAAAGATTTTCACTGCGGCTACGTAAAACGCTATGCCGTTAAGTATAACAATATTCACTGCTTGCTAACAAATTTAACTCCGGTAATTAAATACTGAGTTGTAATTCTCAGGGCTATCTACTGCTATTTACGCTATTAACTGCATCTGTTGAAGGAGCTGAATGAGACCTTGAAGTCACTTCTGACAGTTGTGCACTGTCCCAGTTTCTCTATAAATCACTGTAAACTTAACATTAGACCGCGATGATGCAGTCGTATTCCTCCATTCTCAGGTCACTCGCACTATTTGACGTCTTGTACAACAAAGTTTACTGTTTCATAGGCCCTCGTTCGTTTACCTCAGGCTGTAACTCTGAAATATGTTTTGACACAGTCTTCTGTTAGAACTGTGAATTAATTATCGACTACTCTGCGGTTATAAGCCAGCGGCGAAGAAATGTTGAAACACTGGATCTCGTTATGTCTCCGAAGTTAAGCAACATTGGGCGTGGTCATCATTTGTATGGATAACCCACCTACTGTTGGAGCAGAAGCGAACTGGTCATTCTACTGAACCCTTGAACTTACCGTTCCATCGTTGGTCGTCTGCCTCGGCTGCTTCAGTAAAGCAATATCGTACTCTTGGATCTTGGAGTCGTTGCGAGTTTTTCTGTCACTTCATTGACCAAATGGTAGGGTTCAGAGGAGAGCATAACTACTTCAAATGAGGAGCAGAAATGTGCTTACTACAATATTTATTCAATGTAAATCACGAAAATGTATTTATTAAATAGGCAAGAAAAGTCAAAATTATTTTCACATCAGGTTTTAACGCAGTCACAACGCATAACGTGAGTGGTAAAGTTTTATTGAAATTGTTTATTATTGTCTTTCAAAGAATGAAAACGTAGTGTAAAATTCGTTGACAGCAAAAACCAGAATAAGAGAATAAAACCTCAAAATCGGCCATCATTGATCCAAACGACAACTGAGAGTTAATCCACACGATCCGTGGAAAAACTGACTTTCAACAAGTAGAATTCCATATTTACATTTAAAGTTATCCACCAGTCGACTATCCTATCGGATATTGGAACACCCCACGAATGGATCCTTAATAGAACCAAATCAACTATCAGTTGCTTTTGATACGTTGCGAAATATTATTGAAAGCATGATGTTCATTACATTAACGGCAATTGTCACAAACAAAAATAAAATTCCACCATGTATTGTCGCCTCATGACACCCTTAAGTTACAGAGGAATCCCGATGCTGAATATGCATCACCCCAAACAGATGTTCAGAAGGAACCAACAACACTTCATCCGATATCCCACTGTTTTGAAAAACTGCGAAATGCAGAAAAACATTAATTAATTATGTATTTAGAAGAAATGCCAAACACTGAAGTTGACGAAAAGTGATAAATTACTTGAAAATGTTCTTACTAAACCAACTTTCAGGCTATGAAACAATTACTTCGTTAAATTCGTTGAAGTACATTCCATAACATAAAACGAACAAAAGGAAACCTTTCCCATTTTCTATAACTACGACAACAATTACAAATCTGTCTACCTACACTTGTCCCATTAAACTAAACTACAAGTGATCGGTAGATCAACTTCTCACATGAATAATGTCAATAACGAAAAATGAACATAAAATATTGAACCCGACAGGGGCATGATCCAAGGACCTTTGGTTGATATTGATCTTCGTAATTACGCACGCAATGCTATCTAAGGGAAACAATGCTGAAACTGATTAATATTCATATCATTAATAGAGGTAATACCGAAACTAATTAATATTCATACCATTGAGATAGATAAATTGTGTCTTTAAAAAATTATTCTACGAGATTTCTTTGTCTGCGACTTATTGCGCAGTATTATCCTTTCTGTAGCGGGGGCCCGCAGAGGAAGCCAAGCCAACTTGGACCCGGGAGGGGTTATGAATGGGGATTCCTCGTGACATCACTCGAGAGAAGACATCCCTCCTCAAGACTCACAGAATGAGGGGAAACCAACTTTTCGAAACGAAATATAGGAGCCATCTTGGATTCGGACTAGCCAACTTAATTACCTACGATCTAGAAAATTAATGAAACTCAAATTATGCAGTCGTCTCCCGATTTAAAAGGGATAAATGTCACTGGGACATTTATTTAGAGTGCTTAATGTCCCTTTTCTTGATAACTTTCAGAAGAAGAAAGAATACTGTGTTGTTTCTGCGTGGAAAAGTACTGGGCCATCTGGTTATTCTCATGACACGTCCTCGAAGAAGCGAGTTCACCACGCAAGGTGGGGGAAGCCGGACAGATTTTAATTAATTGAAGGAGATCCATCGAAGGATAATTGAATGGTTATGTCTCAATCGCATCAACTAAATATTGGTCACCGATTAGCCGTACTATTATACCTCGAGTATGTCGTGAATAGGCAATACACAAATTAGTGGAAGGGGTATCGCTCCCTTGTAAAAACCACTGCAGTAAGGGATGAGCTTAATTCGGGACTCACGGCTCATCGACGGCGAAGCTATGCTCGGTTAAGCCCTCGTTAGTTCTTTGTTCAAGTGAAGTTAACTCCTATTTTAAGTGAAATAATAGAATTCGTATAAACAGTGTATAGTTTTGGTCTCTGTGACGCCAGTGTTAACTTTTTAGAAAACTGTGATGTGTAAAGTAATATTATTATCATTACTATAGCCCGATAGTATTACGTAGCGGCGGACTGAATAGTGGCCGAGAGATAGACGAGATTCGGTACTGAACCGCGGACTACGTAGTCACATACGAGATCGTGACCGGACGTTCACATTGAACGCTGTTAACCGGAGTATGGAATTAAACAGTGACGTTGTGTGTGTACAGGATTAACTGCCAGCGGCTCCACCAGCACGGAACCATGGACTCTCAACTTCAAGGTGGTATGGAAATGCAAGTAATCACCGCGGTGCCCATGGACCAGGAGTAAGTCCAGGATGGACTTCCCGAGCTGACGAAGGTGTCATCATGTGATAGAGATGAGTACAAAATTTTCAATATCTGGCATGCCTAATGGGGATGGGAATATCTATTGTAAGCTGACGCTATAAAAGATTAAAGATGTAGTCCAGTTGAAATAGAGCGCCGAAATGGGCGCGTAGTTATTAATTCTTAGTTTAGGAAACCGACGACAGGTCTGAGTAATTGATTGTAAATAATTTAGGGAATATGATACTTTAGTTTTGCATGTGGTGGAGATTTATTCAATTATTTCTTTCTAGGGAGATTTTGTTTGATTATTTGCGTCAGAAGACCAGGAGTAGTGAGTTTAGGGGAGTGCAGTGAGAGAAGTTATTAATTAGAGTAATTATTATTTTGATAAGTGCATGGCAAGTAAGACGGTAAGTACTATAGTGTGTAAGGCACGTAACTACGAGGCTCAGCGGCCGAACTGACAGCCAAAAACCCCTCCTTTTGAAATACTTAGATAGGGAGCGTTGTGATTTTAATTGATTATGTGATTAAGCTTACCAAGATGTGATCATGATGCGAGTGTCAAATATCAATCCGTGTGAATATTAATTAATGTATTGCCGTGTGACGATAAAGTACCTAAGTGCTGACCATTGATTAATTAGTAGTCAGTAATCAGATGTTAATTGCCGTGCGAGTACGTAATTGTGTTGTAATTGCTGAATAGATTCCGCACGATGACCATGTATGATTAATGCAGCTTGTAAGTCATGTATAATGGCAATGATAATAATAATAATAATAATAATAATAATAATAATAATAATAATAATAATAATAATAATAATAATAATAATAATTGGGCAAATATTAGCATTGTAATACCCGAGCCGCATTGTGAAAGTGACGTGATACTGTTGGGTAAATATGTGTTGAATTCGAGGTGATTTGCGCGAGTGTTTGAGACCTCGGTTTATTGTAGACTTGCTTCTTAGTGGAATGGTCTTGTGTCCTTATGAAAGGGAATGTTACGCCTGTTAATGGTGGGTTGTCGACCGCATGTGGAGTGGTAAGCATTTCGACTGCCCCTGCCACCAGTCGTGTTTTTTTGTGGTATGTCCCAGCTGTGTGGAAAGCAGGGGCTTTGTCAAGTAAAGAGAAAGAGGCCTGTTTGGCGGCAAAATATGCGATTCATTCAACACGCCAGAGTAGTGTATTTTATTAACAAATGGCCCGGCCGATAATGCTAATGTTTACTCGTGAATGATTGTTAATTGTTCGAGTATAATATAGATAGGGATTACAGGACCCCGTCTTCATTGCAGGAGGTTGTCAGTTCGATGCTCAACGTAGACATTGGAGGTTTACGGCGTCTGAAGGAAGATCCAAGTGCCTTACATATCTGTTGCATATCATGTATGATTTATGTGTTCTTTATGTCATGTGTGGTTGTAAATAAGGTCAGTGGTGGTTCTGTCCATCAGCCTGACGATGTCTATACTAGCGAGGATCGGTTCGAACCCAGGTGTTGTTTCATATGTGTGTATTTTCTTTTACGTCCTTTCATTGGGAAATCTAGGTCTTCATTAGAGTAGGGATTGCTCAAACACGTTGTCGGTGCATGTTAGTTTTATGTGTTAGTGATAATATAGCCTCAGTGTTATGATAAAATTTCCATTCGCTACATGTCACGATACATCGCTTCGCGATAAACGTACTCGTTTCTATCAAGCATAATGGACAGATGTCCATATAATAATTCACAACAAATATGTGTAGTAATGTATTTCATTAGTGTGTCTTAATGCGCCATTTCCCATCATCATTAAGGTTGAATAAACCGGTTTGTGAGTTCAAATTTCAATTCCAATGTGTTCTCATTGTAGTTAAGTATGCCCGTCATCCTACCCTGTACCCCTTTAAGATAATGTTAGGTAAGCGCCTATTTTAATATACTTTTGACCCATGTGCGACCCTGTTGATCCTATGCCGGTGCCTTAAAGGGTAGGGGCGGGTGCAATATATCGAAACCGCGTCCGTAGTGTTGTAACTGTTCGACCCTAAGCTTCTCACTAGAGGAGATGAAAGTTAATACCTTGGGACACATGAATATCAAATAAACTATATGTGACTTGCCCGCAAATTGCCAAGCAAATAGAAACAATTAACATTCCATGGTTTCCCATTTCTCTATATGATGTATGGGCGCCAGCGTTACAGTTTTAAACAAAACTGTAAAGCAACATTTATATTTACTAGCGTAGAGACTTATACTTAAATCACAGGGGTAGGATTTTAAATAATTAACCATTAAGTATCGCTTAAGAAAGAAAATTAACGCAATATAAAATACAAATGAATTTATTATACAAAAATAATGAGATGAATCGGAAAAGTTCCTTAAAGCGTGGAGGGATTTAGAATTTACGTTACTCAAATTACTATTGCTTGCCTTATCTAATTGAAGCTCACCAATTGCAGTTTCCGTTGAAGTCATCTGGTTTCCATGGTTACCCGTTCTCTTCTTTTCGATGTAGAATTGACTCCATGGACATCCTTCCTTCTCTGATGTGGTACAGGCTATCTGGACTAGCAATCCCTAATTGCCTAGTCTTTAAATTAGGCATTGGCCCTATACTTGTAAAAACTGATCAGCGTTGATCGCATGAGGAGAACATTCAGAGATATGAATTTTTCCATGTTAGTAGAAATCTCATTCCAACTGAGCTATACTATTTATACGGTACAGACTTGTACCAAATTCTATGGACTTGAACTAAACGTAGTTCTTCGTCCAGAAGATTTACTGAATATAACATAAGCCGTAAGCTTGTTTCGTCTCACGCAGATCCGATAACATATCCGCAGCTAAGTACTGTATCGAAGCGACAACACACTGTACAAAAATAACTATGTCTCGGAGAGACCACACAATGTCTCAAAATCAATAACGTCGTTCAAAGTAGATGTTTACAGTAGAAGTTCTAATAGTAGTTAGGTTCTCAGCAGAAGTAGCGATATGAGTCAGTATCCGAGACTCCGTGTTAGATAATATCACCGGGCTCTCCCCACTCTTGGTAGCAGCTCAATCTCAGATCTCTATATAACGAAGCATCTGATTCGTAGATCGCATTATCATCTCCCTCTTCTTTCTTCTTGACAAGTCCAGGCGTGGCGATGATGTAGTCTGCTGGTATGCAAGCCTCGCGCGCGGGTCGCTGTTTACTGCCTTGGCTCATGAGTTTAACACAATGACTCATGTAATTTTCCCCCGCTATAAGAATAACCTTTTCCGTATACACAAATATGAGATGAAATGACAACAACTATGTCTCAACATATTGACCATATTTACAGTACATAATGAATTCCTATCCTACCTAATATAATAATTTAAATAATAAATGATGTTATAACTATATAATATGATTCCTTGTTTACAAATGATTGACGTAGAATAAATATGTTATTACGAATAATTGCCGATGGCGGATAAACTTGATATCAAATGATATCGCGTAAAATGATAGTATATTAAATTAGTCTGTCTGGAGAAGCCTGGACGGTTACAGTGTAAATTATACATATACGAACTAAGTGTCAGCACATGGCACTATCATAATATCGGACACCCAAACAATAAACCTTAAAGTACAGAAAAAGTTAATAGAAAACGGAAGTTCACCGAAATTGAAAACGTGCTGCTAAGCAGTAATGATTAGTCTCCATTAGCCAGGTTTCCACTTGGGACAACCCTTACATTCGTGCCACAACGGATGCAACGCTATTATGGGAGCACCTTCTGAGTAGTAAGAATTATGCCGAAATATGGCCTGAATAGTACCTGCTAATATCTTTCACATTCGTATGCATACTGCAAACACTAACTTCATTCAAGTCGATCCACAAAAATGTCTAACCTATGACTTGGCTATGTACAGACGACGTCCTAATCCTGTCGTTGAGCCAACGTGACAGTGTCTGTTCATCCGTAAGTTATATAATACACGCAGCATCCTAAATCTCTCGTTGAGCGAACGTTATGGTATACTTCCAGGCGAAATCGAAACTTTTAATACAATGTCCGGATATTTAAATCTGATCCTCATTGAAATCCACTACAAGTAAGAATTCCAACCTGGAAATATTACTGTTTATTTCCTACAAGAAAGGGTGAAATCGAAATTAAACAACATATCCGAACAGTTTAATCTATTCCTCAATACAATCTCAACACACGCAGTGAAGTTCGCTAATCAATTCTCCTTTGATATAACGTAATATAACTGAAACAATAATCACTACTATCACAATATTCACGGCATAATTCGAGTGTGAGGCTCCAACTGATCTTCCGTGTTAACATTCCAAACATGTATCACCAATAACTGTCCAGAGAAGTAACTTCCCATCGATCTACCGAAGCTAACCTCTCATTCTAATAAAATGTATTTTTCACACCAGCAATGTTTCCAGTCGGTGATATTTTCGTCTCGTAAAAGTACAGAATAGAATTCAATTTACAATAATCAAGTATTATCTTGACCGTGTGTCTGAATGTATTTTGTTCGTGAGACCGGCTATCACAAAATCCTCTTCGCTGGTATCAATTAGAGCCGTCACTTAGACTTAACTGCCATTACATAAACTAGTATTCATGGGAGAAACATCAACGTGTACTTAAAATAGGCGTTACAACGTGCTCACATGATTTGACAACCATTATATTCATCAAACATTCTGGATTGCTACAGGACATCGTTCCTCTTATACAGCCTATCTCTGAAATATTACATCTCGACCATACAGGGCCTCTTATCCTCATCATTCTGCTTATTCTACATCACTAATAAAATACAGGCTTACTCTGCCGTTAATATCTTAAAATCTTAATATCTTCCTAACTATTCTTATAATACTTCATTTCCATTACAATTCATTTCCTTCTAGTTTGAAACATTTTAAAAATACAAGCGAACGCATGACCAAACAACTTTATAATGATCTCACAATTAACTTCTGGAAAATTTTTCCTGACCTCAGGAGCAAAACAGCATGCTGACTTATGATTTTCTTCACTGGATTTCGATACAAAACGCAAATGTCTCTTGAAATTACTGTTGAACACGTAATTTATCATCTCAATCTTATCCTGACGTCAATATTATTATGATTGTTCTTCTTCTTCTTCTTCTTCTTCTTATTATTATTATTATTATTGGATAATTTGATATTTCACTGTATCACACTCATAACAGTTATTTTATCGTTATGATATCATGAGTGTAACTTTTAGCGGCCCGAACATTATTTCATTGATTTTCATTGCAATATTTAAATTCACTTTTAATTTATCTTAAAGAAATTTTAACACATTTTAAAGTCTCGCACTCTGACATAAATAATAAACAATTCACCTGCACGCTAGAATAACGACAAGACACATCATCGTCGTCGCAACACTTAAATTTACACACGCCACATGTACAACGCGATGTTATGATGTATTAATTAATTTAAAGGGAGAACCATTTACATTTCTAACTACAAAACATGATATTTAAATCAGACAGACTTGTAATTTCGTCGCAGGTGTGTTGTTATCTTCGCTTCATTTTTGCCAGCCACCTCGGACTTTGCCTCTCATAATTGCAGGACACATTCTTCGCTTAAACTCTACCGTATAAATACACAGATTCTGCACTTGGCTTGAAGCACACACACATTATTTTTTAAAAATATCAAACACTTGACAATACATTTCATTATGTACACTTATGCAGCAGTTAAACGGCCCCTCTTCGTGTCGAGAACTCAACTAATGCAGTTTGCAGAATCTTTCAACTCCTTATCCAGATGTTTCACAGGTGTGACTGACCGTGAGACACAACCTTATCTCTGCCAGAATACAGTCCTCCCTTACCGATTACCAAAATAACAACGTCCGCAGTAATCTGCTGTCTCCCTATAAGAAGTTCAGGAGTCCTACAAATATTTAACTTATGATTTTCTTCCCACAGGAATGGATATCGTGGACACAATGTTATCAATATCTAATTTGTCTCCGTTCACCATTTACCACTTGGTAATATATTCCTCCCTCCAGCCGACTGGCTTTAGAGATTTTACAAGTCTATTTAGCCCACTTTAAGCCTTCTTCTTAATTTCGCCTGACGCAGACCCACACTCTCGGACCATTGTATGATGACTGACGCTCTTGGTTGAGGAGCGAGTATTTACAAATTTTCTAGGGACGCTCTGCTTGGCGTTATCTACTGTTGTGCAGTCATTCCAGTTGATGACCACTGGACTTATTTTTCCAGTTATGATGGTGTTGTATGCTGATTTTCCTGTTTCTTTAACGGGCGTAATTAATTAATTAATTTCGTGCATGAGGATTCCCGCGCTTTTTGACTGCATGTCCTTCACACGTGTACACTACTCTGCCAGTACGGTTTCTATCTTCTCTCCAGGCCTTATTAAATACATTTCCACCGTGAGGTCCTTAGCTTCATCAGATATTTACCAAAATTCTTAATTACTTATTTCCTTGTTAATGACAGTGCCGAAATCTCTCGCAATTAGGATTATTATCCAGAATTTCATTATTAATTACCCGAGGTCTTCCTAAATGTTCCGACCTCGTTCGATGTTTGTGGGTTGCTTTCCGCTGTGGGTTGTCACGCCACAGAACGCGAGATGAGTCTCCAATAATTATGGATGCACTTCATTTTGTAGTTGAAATTTTAGCAAGGTAGAATTATGGGCATACTACCACTAGTAAATATCGGCTCAGGATATCTGATCAGTGCCGTACTGACAGCGGACGAGTAAACATCGTGTTCGTGAGCTATCTACTGACAAACGAGTCGTGTGTGTAGTAACAACGTGTGGAAATAACAAATTAATGGAATTTTCTTAGCTTCTTTTCTTACATAGTATAATCATAATGTAAATAATAATTAAAGAGTATTTAGTGACCTTAAACTATATCACGCTATGACACGCTACCCACATGCTGTCACAAACCACGAAAATAAGATATACAAATGCTAGTACAACAAAAGCGACTTAGCATATGCAATAACAACGCCGGTAGGCAATTCGGTCGGTGGATGCAGAGTGAGCCTCGGCCTACAGGTGGCCACGGCTTGTTCGTGGTGCGACGGTTCTGCACTCCGACTGACCAACCGAGCAGAGCACGGGTGGCCGTGGCTCTACGCCTCTACATTTGGGAGACGGAGAGGGGCTGGTCCCCACCGTCGGCTGTCCTGAGAATGGTTTTCCTTGGTTTTCCATTTTCCTGCACTAAGATGAATGCCGGGACAGTTCCTTAGTATAGGCCAGTGTATACCCCCTCAGTTTCTCCGAACATCTGCCTGGCCTGAGAGACGGCGTTAACATCTAGGAGGCCCGCCATTCCCTCCAAGGACGGAATGAAAATATTTTAGTAGTAGATAGTTCACCAACAGGCCAACAACTGCAACATTTTCCCAACATCAACTAACAAGTTAACTATCCTATTATCACTATTATCATGACATCGAACATTAGTTGACGATCTACTATTTGTGACTGTCAAAGTCATCTCAGCTAAGGCCATGAAGGCCCCTGGCGGAGGGGGGAGGAATAAAGGCTTCCTTATCCGTAACCTTGACTTTTGGTGGTATGGAGTGATTAGCTCTACGCCCGGTGGCCTTTACCCCAGGAATTAACCTGATACTTTTTTGGTGTAGGCTGAGTGAACCTCAGAGCCATTCGTACCTCAGGAAGAGGAAATCTCGTTTTCTGAATTTTTCGAAATCGAACCCACGTCCTAGCGGATGAACCGAGCGCGCATTTATCTCTTCGGCCAGGCGGCCCTGATAGAAACATGAAAATTTTGGAGAATAATCTCCTCGAGAGTAATTGTGTAGAGCGAAGAAGCACTTTTTCTACTGTTGTTAATTCTGGAACTCGGTCACCGTGAGTGTTGGCTCAAGGGAGCAGTAGTGCTCTTGTTAAATTTGTAATTAGGGAGCTTCAAACTCATGTCTTTAAATTGTTGTTATCTGATTATCCTAGTATTGTTAGCCAATCTCACGAGATAGACATTGTATCTACTTTTATTGTTATCTGTTTAGCAAAGTGTAAAGTTTGAAAGGAAAAGAAAAAGGAAACACCGGAAAAAAATATATCAGATATGTTAAAGTTTTAAAGGAATCTCTCTCTTTTCCCATATCCACCCATTCATGCCCGCACCTTCTTTCACCTCTGCATTCCACAGAATCCCCGGAATAATAATAATAATAATAATAATAGTAATAATACATTATTATTAATATTATTATTGTAGACCTATCAGAAATATCATTTACACAGTTCAATTATGCATACTAAATTACATAACAAACTATATCACAGATAAAAAATCAAAGCTCGATCTAGCAACATAAAGTGCATTCCGTGATACATGAAAAAGATCACAAACTATTCAGCACAGTCACATTTGAAGTTGCTAGCATCGATATAGCCCCATATAGGGCGCCCTTTCAACCGTCTAAGGTGTTTATTTTATCCTCCTTCTTGGCATTGTTGATTAGGTTTAGGAATTCAGAGATATACCGATGTGAGCGTATGTTCCATTGTGATTGTTATTATTTTGAGAGAGGTAGATCCTAAATATTTAAAAAAATACTATTACTAGGTCCTCGTCCCGCAGATTGCTAAACGGACAGCTACTCAACATTAGAGATGTTCTTCTAAGGTCGTCAGCCCTGTGGTTTTTGCAGCAGTTATACAAGAATAGCAGCCTCGTTCCAATGTCTTCAGCTCTACCTGCGACTGACAGCCCAATTCTTCCTCTATTTATCCTTTTTAGTCCAACCTAGGTCTGCCCATACAATGTCTATCCTCTTACCAACCGATATGCTCCACAGTGTGATGGCAGTACTGCCAGACCTGTAGCTTAGATCGTTTCCAACCGATCAAATATGACCTAGGCCACCATAGCTAGATTGGATAAAGCAATAGACGCGAAATGGGGAGATTGAGGGATCGGATTACACTGGTATCGTGTTGGCTATTTTGATCTGTACTTAACATCTCTTCAACACGTACTACAAGTACGCAACACGACCTAATAGCTTGAAGTTTTATTTCGAGTACGAAACGTTTAAGTCTCCCGTTACACAAATTATCGTGCTCCGTAACGTAGAATTTAAAATGATAACATTTCACGTTAACGATAGTATTCGACGTGCTGGTGAAAGGCAGTTCATCGCCACACCCATATGGAATACGCATCGCGTGAATCTGCAACATCACAAGTGAATGTAAATGACTGGGTTGCTACAAGTTAATTAAAAGTCCTTTCGGAGTCTGTGATCTACTTCATCATCTACGATAGCATCTCAGCCAGCACATATTCACACGAGCCAGCCGAATACAAGTTTTAAATTGTAGGTTTAATGTTTTAAAACGGGATTTCTCTAATAAAGATTTTGATATTGTCTTTCTAGGTTACTCGGCAGACCTCTTTGGAGGAGGGTCCAAGTTGTAATTAATTTCTTATAACTGTTAATTTACTGCGGACAATACACAATAAAGTACTATCCTGCACGATGATAGTACCATGTCAATGCAGGATACCTTACATTACTCCACTGGGACAGATGAAGTTGAAAAGATTTGAGGAATGACTTAAATCAAATTACGATTAGGGTAAAAGCTAAGGTGGTTTGTACTTATGATGCAAATAAAAAAAAACGAGAGGATTCCGGAGAAAGCTGTCGAGAAAATGTTCACCGTTGAAGACAGCTGGAGGACTACTTCCAATGGGATGGAGGGAATATGTAGTACGACAGTAATTATGTTTACAGTTCTCGGAGACACGGGAGGTGCCAGAAGTTTGTCCCGTAGGAGCTCTTTATACCCACATGAGGCTGAAGTATTTCACCATCATCAAACACTAACGCACTGAGCCAGGATAGAACCTGCCTGGTTGGGCTCACAAGGCCAGTGCTCCACTGTCTGAGCTACTCAGCCTCGAGGAATCTCTATCGCAAAGTATCGAAACAAGAGGCGTAGAGAGCAATGCAGTGGTCGAAGAAAAGGAAAGACAGACTGTAGTGGAGGACTTTGATACTTTACCATACCCAGTGTGTGTCCGGAAATGAGAATAAACAAGGAAGTAGAAGAAGAAGAAGATTTTTAGGATAATAAAGGCCTACAAATCTGGAAGCTTCATGGGTTGAGATGTACCCCGAACGACATCGCTTATGAATACCATGGCTCTCCTTTCATCATTATATCACAAACACATTATACCGAGCCAGTTTCCTGCACAGTGCGGGTAGTGTAGACGTAAGCTTTCTTTCATATATTTACAAATTCTTAATAAGAATTTACATAACTTAGATATTGTCCACCTGTTCAATACAATAAAATGCTACCACTAAAATTAAATGGTCTCTATAAACATTATGTAAGGACGTTTCGACCTGTGCTACCCCCGGAGTGGTCGCTCGGCGTCTGAGAGACACTGCACTAGATTTTTTTCTGTCGTTGTAAGGAAACTATCAAGGTCACTGACTGGAAATTCCGTCTATCGATCAATTAATCACAACCAACGTAATAAAGTTAGTCTAACTCGTATGATGGTGAGTTACATTTACACGCCAACTTCACTGCTACAAACTAAGTTCCCGTTTTGAACTATTATCTTCAATATTAGTGCCGCAATTATTCTTCAGAATGTCTGAGATTGCATGGTTTCTTGCCAAAACGTCAATTTTTCACTTTTAGAGCTGAAAATGAGTGTAAGAAGAGAAGGTATAACCTTGATCACCTTGAAGACAGAAGGATTGTGAAGAGAGTACTTGAAAATGATGACGATGATGAAGAAGGTGAATTGTATAGTGATGAGGAGGAATATGTTCGAAAAACCAGAACGGAAAGTATAGACACTGAACAAGACGCTGATAGTGGTGATGGAGCAGGGGAAAATGACAGTACTTATTTCCTAGGGCGAAATTGAGTTCCTAAGTGGCGTAAAGCTAAACCTCTAAGAAATGTTCAAACCCGGCGACAAAATATTGTCACGTATATATCTTGTGTGAAAGGTGTGGTGAAGCTTGCTAAAACACCTAAAGAATGCTAGGAACAATTCTTTGATGACACAATGCTATCTACTATAGTTGAGTGCACAAACGAGAAAACTGAACAGGTTCAAAGGAACTAAAGCAGGAAAGGGACGCTCGATCTCCGATATTTTATGTCAAATAAAGGCCTCAATTGGCAAGGATTAGGCAAGGCTGTACTTACGAGTTGCAAGGAAATATATAAGGTAAGGTAAGGGTTGTTCTGCCCGAAGGCAGGTCCGAACCTCCGCAGAGGTGTTCCTGAGCCGGGGTTTACGTGCGGTAGGGTGGCCAGTTCCTTTCCGCTCCTCCATTCCCTTACCCCCCAACAGCGCGTGGCAACCCATCCAACTCCTGACCACGCCCAATGTTGCTTAACTTCGGAGGAAATACATAACCACACAAATATCAAGGAGATTCGGGCTAACGATTAGACGGGTGTTGAGCCGCGCCGCTTGGTTATATGAAAGAGACGTTTTAGGCTCAATATATTGCCTAATGTCCATCGTTGATTGATTTTATATCAAAAAGTTAGAATCAGTAATTTATATTCATCCTTTCAAAATGTCCTAAAGTTAATTTAATCATTATTCGAAACTTGGGATAACATAATTGTCTCAGAAACGAAATGGCGTCTCTCAGACGCTAAGCGAACTTCTATGACATAGAACTGTGTGCGACCAATGCAGGGTTAAGGTCATCTTCAGCTTGATGTACAAGAAATAAGACATTACAGTAGTACATGAGAATGAAACTAACATACATACATCATAATTATAAACCGTTATGCCTTTCAGCGTTCAGTCTGCAACCTCTGCGAATGTACTAAACGTCGCCATACTAATTTTTTTTCAACTAGTGCTGTGGTCTCACTTAGTTCTACACTTCTTATCTTTAAATCGTTAGAAACTGAGTCTAATCATCGTTGATTTGGTCTCCTTCTACTCCACTCACCCTCCATTACAGAGACTATTATTCTCCTAGGTAACCTATCATCCTCCATTCGCCTCACATGATTCCACCACCGAAGCCGATTTACTCGTACATGTTCATCCATCGAGTTTATTCCTATCTTAGGCTTTATCTCCTCATTCCAAGTACCCTCCTGCCATTGTTCCCACCTGTTTGTACCAGCAATCTTTCTCGCCACTTTCATCTCTGTTACTTATAACTTATGAATAATATACCCTGAGTCCACCCAGCTTTCACTCCCATAAAACGAAGTTGGTCTGAAAACAGACCGATGTAAAGATAGTTTCGTCCGGGAGCTGACTTCCTTCTTACAGAATACTGTTGATCGCAACTGCGAGCTCATTGCATTAGCTTTACTGCACCTTGGTTCAATCTTACTTATATTTACCATCCTGAGAAAACATACGTCCTAAACAATTGAAATTATCTACCTATTTCAGTTTCGTATCACCAATGTGACATTCAATTCTATTGGATATCTTACCTACTGACATAAATTTAGTCTTCGAAAAGCTAATTTTCACACCATACTCATTGCACCTACTTTCAAGTTCCAAGATATTAGACTGCAGGCTTTCGGCACAATCTGCCATTAAGACCAAGTCGTCAGCATAGGCCAGACTGCTTACTACATTTCCACCTAACTGAATCCCTCCCTGCCACTTTATACCTTTCAGCTGATGATTCATGTAAATTACGGACAATAAAGGTGAAAGATTACAGCCTTGCCTAATCCTTGTATGTACCATGAACCAAGAACTCAGAGAATGAAACTTAGAAGAGAGAAAAATTGAACGGTGTACAAAACCTTGTTTAAAATATGCATCATTGTTCAGTCTTGTTGTGATTAAAATTAGTCAATTGAGCACTCTTGTCGGTAGATTCACCGGCACGTAAAGGAACTCCTGCGGGACAAAATTCTGGCACCTCGGTCTCTCTAAAATACTCAAAAGTAGCTAGTGGGACGGAAAAATCAATACCATTATTATTATATTTTCCTTCTGCCACTCTTTCTCACACCTTTGTGGGGTCATACGTGAGAAATGTGAAAACTGTATCATACATGTGGAGTTGGCTCTGTTTTACAACAGGATAAACTTCCGGACGCTAACCCTATATGGAAGAAGATATTTACTACTGCGCTTTCTGTTTAATGTTTCGTGGTGTGGTGTGTTGTGTGATTTGTATATGAAAAGTTGTGTATGAAACAGACTAAGAAACACACAGTCCAGGCGATTAAAATTCCCTACCCGGCGCGGAATTGAACCTAGTACCCTGTGAACCGAAATCAATGACATAGACCTTCTATCCAAGAAACCGGATATTATTATGTCTAAGTAAATATTACAGTTTATCTACTTTTAACATTTTGTCTTAATTATATCTAGAGACACGATATTTTTTCGCATTAACGATAAACGCGACAACAAATAATGTGAAGCGATTCTGAGATATTTTAACGAATCATATGATTCTGGTAAAGAAAGAGGTTTCTTTTCTAATTACAGCGAATTAGTGCGAAATGGCCAGCTTAAAGCGAAATTTACGTATTTAGCGATCATTTTGAAACTGCATCGACATTCATGGAAAATGATGAGCTTGAAATTGTACTCCAATATTTCGCGTGTGAAGAGAAACGAAAGACAGATATCTCAGTTTGACAGACATACCTGTTCTTTGTAATATTCTAGGAAACCTTTCAATGGTATGGTCATAGAGGGTGAATGCATAGCCATATAGGGAGAAAGGGTAATTTATTGCGTAATCTTTATTAGGGCTGTATTATAATTCGTCCCTGTTCTGCCAAAACGGCGAATGTGACAATGCTCTTCCTATCTGTTATTTCCCTTAAGACTAGTCACGCCTTCCAGCCACATATTGATATGCGGTCCATCAGAACAATTTTCTTTGAGTTCATTTTCCTATGCGCGAGTGTAAAGTAAAATGAACCTTAAATACATCACACTCTAGGAGGGGTTAAATGTCATGCAAATATACATTCCTTCAGTATGGTACATTTTCCTTTAACCATGCACATAGGAAAATGAACTCAACGGAAATTGTCCTGATGGACCACATATCAATATGTGGCGGGAAGGCGTGACCGGTCTTAAGGGAAATAATGGATAGGAAGAGCATTGTAACATTCGCCGTTTTGGCAGAACAGGGACGATATTACAACAATGATTAATGACTGACAGATGAAATGAAATGGTACTGGAAAGTGTTGCTGGAATGAAAGATTACAGGGAGAACTGGAGTACCCGGAGAAAAACCTGCCCCGCCTCCGCTTTGTCCAGCACAAATCTCACATGGAGTGACCGGTATTTGAACCACGGAACCCAGCGGTGAGAGGCTGTCTCGCTGCCGCCTAAGCCACGGAGGCTATGATCTCTTACCTAAATAATTGATAAATCACACGAATGAGACCTTTTATGACTAATTTTAGAAAATGGTTATAGTGAAATTCAAACGATAGGTTAAGGTCTATTTCGCGAAATAACATGTAAAATTGTTTCCGTTTCCCGAAATCGTACGTAAATTAATGTGAAAATCAGACCTCTAATATCACACGCCGAATGGAAATTAAGGAACCTGGATATCTACCAAAGAAATCATGTATGTAGATATGTGATTGATTATATTAGATAATTATTATTTTACACAACAAATAGCACGTCCAATGTAATTATTAATTACAAAAAAAGAACTGTTATGGTACGAAATTGCATAATATTATTTCTTGCAAGTACTTTTTTTTTGCTAGTTGCTTTACGTCGCACCGACACAGATAGGTCTTATGGCGACGATGGGACAGGAAAGGGCTAGGAGTGGGAAGGAAGCGGCCGTGGCCTTGATTAAGGTACAGCCCCAGCATTTGCCTGGTGTGAAAATGGGAAATCACGGAAGACCATTTTCAGGGCTGCCGACAGTGGGGTTCGAACCTACTATCTCCCGAATACTGGATACTGGCCGCACTTAAGCGACTGCAGCTATCGAGCTCGGTTGCAAGTACTTTAAAAATCGCACATTTTAAATGGAACATTAAAGCACGTACATCAAGTCCCGTGCGGTCTCAAGGTGTCGGCCGACTTCTTACTTTCCAAAGTAATCAAGAACTGAAACACCTGACAGTAACATGGACAGGCAATTTGCCTTGGCATATTAATGCAATATATACCTCACGATGAAGCAACTTTATGATACTTCCTTGATTCAATAAGACTTCCAGTTCAGCTACAAAACTATTCGTGTAACATACAAGTGGGATGACCTCGAGATGTAATTTCCAACACGATATTGTGAGATGATTTAAGACTTGTCAGTTGCGTTCCACGTGAGAGAAGGAGAGAAACCCTCGGGCCATGGGCCTGTGGAGACACCGCAAGAATGATCGCTGTCGTGACCGGTCCTTCCTTCCACATCGTGCGGCTCTCGCTCTCACATGCTGGTCTGTCAACCCACAGGAGAACCTCTTTCCACAAGCTACCAAATCCAGAAAATGAAATATAGATGTTCGAAGGAAACGCACTTCTACGAGAATACGGAATTATTTGTTACGAAAAGAAGCCCTACCCTCCAGTGTCGACTGAGTTAAATGTAATATAAATTCTTTCCAGTCCGTCAAACACACGATTTCAAAATAAAATATAACACTCAGATATCTGAGGATGTTCTTGTAGAACGAAACATACTACAACTACTACTACTACTAAAATGAACTCATTCCTCCCCTGAGGAGGGAGACGGGCCCCTTAGACGGTGACGTCATCTCTCAGGCCGGCAGATTCGTTACGGTAAAGAAGATACCATTTTTAAAGCACGTTTTCATTCCTCCCCGGAAGGGGGAAGCGGGCCACCTAGAAGGTAGCGCCTCCTCTCTGGCCAGAAAATTCAGGAGGGTTATGCTTGTTGTTTGTTTTTTAAAGGGGCCTAACATCGAAGGTCATCGGCCGAAGTGAGGGATTTAAGAGGTTAGTAAGGGATGTGTGGAAATAAGGAGATTGGAGGTGTTTTCCTTATTGGCTAATCGTATTTGTTCTTTTTCCCTTTTTTATTCTGTCGGGTATTTACACCAAAACGTTGGACAGTACTAACCCCAGTGTTGGCAGTCCTCAAGATGATTTTCGGTAGTTTCCCACTTTCACACCCGGAAAATCCGCTTCCCTACCACTCTTAGGCCTTTCCTATCCTATCGTCTCCATAAGACCTATCTGTGCTGGTGTGGCGTAAAGCAACTAGCAAAAAAAAATTATTGGACAAAAGTATTTTCTTGCATAGTTTAGTTCAAACATTTTTTCAACAAAAGTATTAGGGTTTTATAAAACAAATATGATTTTTACTTTATTCTCTAACAATTTTTATTTTCACTGCCTATGTAACGGCGGATTTATGTTCATTGCTATAACAATATTTATTTATTTATTTATATATTTATTTATTTATTTATTTATTTATTTATTTATTTATTTATTTATTTATTTATTTATTTATTTATTTATTTGGGAAACCAAAAAAGCGAGAAGCCGAATTACAGAGTTCTGCAATGAAAAATATATTTGCAATGGAAAAGCACATAGTAAACATAAAAAAGTAAATGAAAGAAAAATGAAGAAAAATTAATGTAAAAAATTGCGGAAGAAAATTAAAAACTAACAAAATAATTGTAGAGACATAACAATTAACAATAAAACATAAAGTCAAAAGAATAGAACGAGGAGAATTAAAGATTGAAAGTAAAACAAAGAGAAGAACTTATAGCTAGGCACAATAAGATAAAAACCGATATGACACATAAGTAACTACCGGACGAGTTGGCCGTGCGCGTAGAGGCGCGCGGCTGTGGGCTTGCATCCGGGAGATAGTAGGTTCGAATCCCACTATCGGCAGCCCTGAAAATGGTTTTCCGTGGTTTCCCATTTTCACACCAGGCAAATGCTGGGGCTGTACCTTAATTAAGGCCACGGCCGCTTCCTTCCAACTCCTAGGCCTTTCCTATCCCATCGTCGCCATAAGACCTATCTGTGTCGGCGCGACGTAAAGCCCCTAGCAAAAAAAATAGCATAAGTAACTGTGGGTAGTACAGTAATAAATAAATAAATAAATATTACATTATGTACAATAGAGGAGACAGCATTGGAAAGATAAAAAGGGAATATGAAGGAAATGAGCTAGGTTAAGTTAAGGAAGAATCGATTAAAGGAGGCATACGATGAAAAATCGTCCAAGTTCCTGTCAGAATACGAAGTTAAGGAAGGTTGGAATGAGGATAAATAAAGTTCTTTGAACAAGAGAGAGGCGGGAATATGGAATATGAAGGTGGTAGATTTATCCTGGTTTTTGCGAATTGGGGCATGTAGGGAAAATAATGATGCAGGTTCAAGAGAACGAAAAAAAAACGTTAACAGCGTTATACGGGATTCTATGGTCGGGTACTTTCCTGCGAGTAGATAGCGGTCGAAGCTTTAATTTATCCAATATCTGATTAGTGTTCAAGTTGCGACAATCAGATACTTTGGCTCTAACAGTGGCACAGAAGAATGACTGCACGCGGTCAGTGTGATTCAGATTAGTGGGTGAAGAGGTTGACCAAATGGGAGACGCAAATTCAATATACGGTAGGATGCAAAGTACATAGTAGTCTCTGAAGGCGTGGATATCGGTGATGTCAGATAAACTACACATCAAACCGAGAAGTGACATTGCTCGTGAGGTTACCTTTTTGTATATTGGCACAAATAACATCTTACTGTCAAACAACACTCCTCAGTTTTGTTCTGTTAGAGTTGGGGTTACCGAGGAGGAAGTATTTACTAAGAATAGGGGATATACGACGTGTGATCGAAACAGAGGAACACTTGCAGGATTACGCTTAATACACCATGGAGGACACCATTCAGAGAGAGAGAGAGAGAGTTAAGCCAACTCTCGAAGGAGTTTGCGTCTGATATTGTTATAGCTCTCCCTATATTAACGCAACATTGCCAAATAATACAATACTTTCTGTAAGAGCATTATAAATATTAACTCCATCGAGGCAAGCAACTCCATCCGTTTTATAACAATGTAGTTCAGTTCTTAGACACTGGAGCACAAATCAGTTGTTAGCTACACAAATTGTTAATAAGATCAATATAAAGGGTGGTTGGAAACAATCCGAACTGTGCATATCAACGTTAAAGAGTTGGTCATGCAGATAAAAAATTTAAAAAAATAATTACATATCTATCACCTTTGCCGTTATATCAGCTGTTGAAGTTAACCAATTGATCACTTCGTGGGCGAACTGAAGTGGGCTTTGCGCGGCACTGCTGCTAAATCTGTACGTGGCTTAAGATCGGCATGAGAGTATCAGTCGAAGAACTTATAAGCTTCGCCAAGGAAGCGGTTTGAATACAGACCTCCGAGCTAACAGTATCGCCCCAAAGCGACTACGCTACTGGTTGAAACCAATGGTGGGCTTGTGTTTCAATCTGATTACTCGGCATGCTTCTCAAGTTGTTCTAAAGTCAAATGCAGATTGAGAAACAGTGACGCGTATAGCCCAATTGAATTCGCTCGCGAAACCGTCTGATGGCTAAATTCAGCAGCTGATAAAGATAACGGGGCGAGATATCGAATAATACATACATACATACATGATCATTATAGATCGTTATGCCAGCGTTCAGTCTGCAAGCCTCTGTGAATTTACTAAACGTCGCCACAATCCTCTATTTGCAACCAGTACGGTAGCCTCACTTAGTTCTATACATCTTTAAATAGTTAGAAACTGAGTCCAACCATCGTCGTCTTGGTCTCCCTCTACTTCTCTTACCCTCCATAACAGAGTCCATTATTCTCCTAGGTAACCTATCCTTCTCCATTTGCTTCACATGACCCCACCATCGAAGCCGGTTTATGCGTACAGCTTCATCCATTGAGTTCATTCCTAACTTGGGCTTTATCTCCTGATTCCGAGTACCCTGCTGCCATTTTTCCCACCTGTTTGTACCAGCAATCTTTCTCGCTACTTTCAGGTCTGTTACTTCTAACTTATGAATAAGATATCCTGAGTCCACCAAGCTTTCACTCCCGTAAAGCTTGGTCTGAAAATAGACCGATGTAAAGATAGTTTCGTCCGGAAGCTGACTCCCTTCTTACAGAACACTGTTGATCGCAACTGCTTACTCACTGCATTAGCTTTACTACACCTTAATTCAATCTAACTTACTATATTAACATCCTGCGAGAACACACAACCTAAATACTTGACATTATGTACCAATTCCAGCTTTGTATCACCTAACATACAATTCCGTTGAATTTCTTACCTACTGGTATCAATTTACTCTTCGAGAGGTTAATTTTCGTACCATACACATTGCACCTATTTTCAAGTTCCAAGATATTAGACTGCAGGCTTTTGGCAAAATCTGTCATTAACACCAAGTCGTTAGCATAGGCCAGACTGCTTACTACATTTCCACCTTACTGAATGCCTCCCTGCCACTTTATACTGTAACCTTTCCAAGGCATCAGTACATGAACCAGTTACCATTGTTCATAAATATGACGTTAGAATGGAGCACCATCGGTGAGCTTCGAACTCAGCCCGGTTTGTCGAAGCCTCACCCTCCCCTACTGGAATAGTTCGCTAGCCGAGTCGGTATCGCATTTTCGGGTCTGTGGACTGTCCGATGGGGCGGTAAGTCCTTTAGTAATAGTCTCTATAGTAGGGGGAAAAGTTAATTATGAGAGGAATACCATTTCATTACTAATGAAAAGAGAGACAATATCTTGTATAACAAATTTTACTTATACTAGTGAAACACATTATTTACATGGGTATGCCATACAAACACCTTACATATAGTAACTTGGGTGATCTTGACGTTTAAATGTTCGGTAGTCCCTTTTCTAAACTTCATTATACGTTTAAATATTCAAACTTAAGAAGGCCTTCCCTCTCGAACTATGACACTACCTCAGACTTAGAGAGGCGTTTCTTCTCTAATTATTTCACTCTACACTTATATTACATCACACACATATTTACTCATTATGGACACACCCCGCTGTAAATCTGTTTACCTACCAAGAATTAATATATTCAATTTTGCCTCAAATTATGATTTAAGTTTGCTAGTATCGTATGAACTGAAATAGGCAATTTACACTCCCAATCCTTTGAAAGTCGCGTTACAACACTACCTTAAGTTAAACGTTGCCAAATATGCAGTATGATAAACACGCTCATTTCATTAGGATTTTTATCAACACATATATCAGGACATTATTTACACAACGATGTTACCTATGGACAAGCATTGAGCGACTTCAATACCAGACATCATAAACAAAATATTATAGCACTACCTGCAACAAATGGACAAGAATATACATTTCACATACACACAATGGGCCGCAGGTGGCCTTATTTACCTGCCGCTTGTGACAGTAAGCTTTACTGTCTCCTGCAATGAACTCAGGACCTTCTGAGACAGGGTATATCTGACCTGGAATTCCCTATACGCTGTGAATAATTAAAAAAATAAATTGGAGGGATCCTTCATTTAATGCTTATTTGGAATCTCTGCGACGTTGGCTCTACTTAAATTAACCCGCGTAATCTTTGTCCCGAAAGGAAAAGAAACTCGCCACTTGTATCTGTGCTATTTCACTGAATAAAACGCCTTCACTCCCCCGTTTAAAGGGGCTCATAAAACTCCAGCTGTGAACTGTCCGTGCCACACTTTCAAAGAGCGGTCCACTAGGCCTTCTCGGGCAATGGCTTCACGGCAAATAATCTATTCATTTCTTTCATTACTGGCCACAAATGGCATCACACAAATCACGGCCCTATATCCGGCCTAATCAACATATTCACATCGCGATATGCGCCTCGCGTGTCTTAATGACAGATTCCAAGGGGACTTCACATTTCATTTCACAATATATATTATGGCTACAGCCTGTTCAGCCATTTCATTTCCTCTCGGTACACTGACCACGATGCAGATCTAATGATGATCTCCTGCCACCAGGGTCCAAATTAACTTGCATATTCGCGAACTAATTAGCGATGTAAGATATATACCCCAATCTCATGCTCCATTCGTTGTTCCAGCAGTTTTAATTTCTAGTAAGGAGGATTTCCTAAGAGCTTGTGAAGTACAAAAATAATCAGTTACTGAGATATCTTTGAGGACTCCTATTAGCTGTAGAAAGATGATAACTGGAGTCGTTTACGTAGAATATTTAAGCCCTTTTACTTGACAGTACTTCACGCATAATTAATCTGAGGTCCTTAAATTTACGTCATGCATTATCAAACCCTTGTAAAAAAAATGGAAGTAAAATATGGTCGTTCCCAAACCACGAAGAAAGTATTCTATAAAAGACCCAAATAAAAATGAAATTATAATTATTATCGCTCTGAAATGGCGTGCTTGCAGTCTACGTTATATCTAAGTGAAAAATTTACATATTTACAATGGGACACGACCTTCAAAGAAATAAATACTTGGAAATGTACTCAGCCTTCTGGATACCACGTTCACAGCTTTACAGGAGGGCACTCCATGGATTTAGACTGCTTGCATCACGTCATCGGCGATGTGAGGACCCATGATGACTTCCTGGCAGGTCACGAACATGACGGCTTGATCTGGTATGACGTTCTCGACGTTCTCTGCTACACCAGGCGAAGACACCTAGGCGTCTGGTTCTCTCTGATATGCAGGCAAAATTCTGGCATTCAGATGGACGTCGGCGTTCACTCCGGCGTTCTCGTAAACATGTAAATGAGGGGAAATTATCTCAAGTGAATGCGTTAGTTTATTACACACCACAATTTGAATATATGGTTGGATCTGCTCAATAGCACGAGCATTCCAACCCAATGCCGGTATTGTCTCTGTAGCCCGACACTGCTCCCTTCTCATGTACCTATTCTTTTATAAACAGCATACAGCTATTCTAGGTCCTGAATAAAGAATGTCACTGGTTAGGCCACTACTGGATTAAAATTTCTCGTCTCGCACGACCACACTTCAAGCATATTCTGTTTCGCCTAGTCATGCGTAAGTCAGGCTCTCAACTGCATTATAGATTTATAGACGTGACACTACCCTTAATTATGCCGACACTGAGCCGTTCACGCACCTTCTTTGTATCTCTCAATTATGTCGAGACACACACACACAACTCCACGCACTTCGCTAAGTACGTCCCTATGTATGTTAACTGAGCCGCATTAACTTAGACACATAGGAGGCTCGATGTACGACCTTTTCTACACACGGACATCGGTTATTACGGTTTCGTACCGTTCCTATTTATTAATTTGCGGCACACTGTACACGATAACATCTCACTCAGAGGGTGATTATTTCCACATACTCACAGACTTTAATGAATCACTGTATTACACTGCTCAAATTACAAGATGATTTCTTCACAAACGACTCACACACAAACCACGACGAAATATTACCGTACTGGCGTTCCACTAAGAGTACACTGGGGGTGTCTCCTCCTCAGCTCATGAATATATAGGCGCGCTACGCTAGAGACCCGAATGCTGAGGGTGGGGGAAAAATGCAATCCTTTCTCACACATTGGTCCGTTAATACGCAACGTACAGTGACGAACAGGATATCAAAATGTAGCTCTTGTATTCCCATCTCCACTGAGTGACTGTTATTAAAATAACTTCGTAGGTTTTGAAGCAATCTTAAAAGCGTCCTTTAGTCTCTGGCGGTGAATGATGACGAGCACAGGGGATTCCTTGTGTTCCTTGGCACGGTTAGGGTCCAACATCTGTTAGTCATTAAGACGCGCCCTTGTTTACAGCGTAGTTACCGCTATGTCAGTTAAGTAGAGCACTTCTCGGTCCCATAATTATGCGTAAAATTCCCTGATTCAAATGAATGTTTGCGCTTAATTATCCATTGGGTATTTTGCGATTTATGAAAATTAACAGAAATAAAACAGTTGAATGCGTTAAGTTGGCAGTGGTGAATAAGCGAGGAAAACAGGGTATAATGTTAGTTTTCACGTTGGACCTACTCTCTGGGCTCAGCTAGTGACCTAGATTCTTTGTCACGTGATAACGCGTATCGTTTCATCTCGCTTGCGGTGGGAGTGAGAAAACTTCCCGTACAAGCGCTCTTGCACCGCCTTGCTGCTAATTACCAGCAACTAGAGCTGGGTCGCGCGACTCTGGATATTGCAACTCGAGTCCTGGAGCGGGCAGAAAAATTCTAACTTGGGCAGTTTTTATCGTAGAATAACGCGGAAAACGGCATATATCATCTCCTGGATATCATGACATACCATAGGTGACGTTGTGAACGGTCACATCCCTCCCCTGCTTAAAATAAGAAAAATCACGGGTAGGGATTTTTCTTACCAATCACATGGTTCTCGTGTTATTAAATGTGGGTGTATCGTAGGATAGCATTTTCTTGTCTTAGAGCGTATCTTGACATAAGGGTACGCAAGTATTTTTGGGCCATGATATCTCGTCTTTCCGTGCATGCTAGACAATCTTCATCTCCCGACTCGTCAATGTTATCATCCATCCCATGGTGATCTTCTTGTTCCATGTAGTTTACTCCATCCATTTCTTTTTCAGGATCCTCCTCATCCGCGACGTCCACTCCGTCGTCGTCCTCGTCTTCTTCTGGAAGTTGTCCTTCATCTTCTAGTTCATCTGGATCGTTTGGATTCTCTTCTGGTAATTGTCCTTGTACATGGTATAGTTTTAGATTTGAGGCGTTATAGATAGCCTCAGTTTTCCCATCCATGGATTGTACCTTGTACGCGTTATTTTCTAAATTTTGAATTATTTGATAAGGCCCAATATACAGCTCCGCAAATTTGTGGTAAAATTTCCGTGGTGGATCCGAAGTTGCGGGACGTTTGACCAATACGAGTTCTCCCACACGTAGAGGTCTGTGGAATCGTTTGCGTCGCAATCGTCGTAACCGCTTCTCTGCCTGTTTCTTCAGAGATTCCAACGTATCTCTCACCCTCAACTCTACTGATGGTCTTGGATCTTCTGGGCATGGCACGACATCTTTCCATGGTCTCGCGGGATGTTCGTTGAAGTGCACGACGCTAGGAATCTGCCCTGTCGATTCGTGTACGGTTGAGTTTATGCATTCCATCATGGTTGGAACAACATCTACCCACCGCCAATGCTGTCTCGGGCAATAGATTTTGCAAAATTTTCCGCTCTCCCTCATAATCCTTTCAGACGGATTCGATACTGGATGTCGAATCGAACTCATGAGGTGTTGAATTCCCATCTGTTCCATGTCTCTACGGAACGCGGCTGACGTGAACTGCGATCCGTGATCGGTTAAGAGTTTATCGGGTTTGCCTATCTTGGGAATGATCTTATTCCTTATCTGGTTGACAACAGTACGCGTATTCGCTTTCTGTACTGGACACAGCATAACATATTTGCTGAAGACGTCCATGCACACCAAAATGAATTGGAGCCCCCTGGTCGCCTTTGGAAGCGGACCATAGAAGTTCATGGAAAACAGTTCACTGGGCTTCTCGGGAATTAACGGCTTTGGTGGTTGTTTGAGTAAGTACGCGTTGGGCTTAATACGTTGACAGATGTCACAAGTCATTAAAACTGTACGAGTCATCCTCCTCATTCGCGGCCACGTAAAGGTTTCTCTAAGCGTCGCCATGACTTTGTCTACGCCAGCGTGTCCTATGGAGTGATGCGTCAGCCATATTAAGTCAACCTGGAGAGCGGGTGGAACGACCACTCTAAGACGAGTATGCGCATCATCCACATATTTGTACAAGATCCCATTAATGTAGTTATAGTTTTGCGCATGTCTCTCAGCTTCTTGATATTCTGGCGTTCCTGGCTGCAAATGTTTTCGCAGAAACAGAATCATTCGATGGGTCTCCGGCCAAATTCCTTGTTCTTGAGGAATTTGTCTGAGTCGATCCAAGGTCTCTCGATCTTCCTCAACTAGCTGTAGATGATGTATGGCTTCGCCCTCGGGATCAGGATTTCTGCTAAGGGCGTCCGCAATGATATTTTCTTTGCCCGCGCAATGTTCTATCTCCAGATCAAATTGTTGAACGAATAAGGTCCAACGATTTTACCCTTTCAGAGGTCATGGTGGATTTGAGTACAAATGTTAAAGCTCGATGATCCGTTCGTAATAAAATGGGAAAACCATAGATGTATTTGCGCCAGTGATTCAATGCAGTTACGATCGCAAGCATCTCCAATTCGGTAACGGTGTAATTTTGCACATGTCCGCGTAGCTTGCGGCTCATGAAGGCCAAGTAATTTATTCGTGGCTCAGTGTCCTTCTCCTGATATAACACTGCGCCGACACCAATCATGGACGCATCCGTCTGTATTATAAACTTCTGGCTATAATCAGGATATCCTAATTTAACGCTGTTACTCATCAGATCCTTAGTCTTACGGAAAGCTTCCTCACAGGCTGTATCCCACTTCCATCGGTTGTTTTTCTTTAATAGCTCTTGCAAGGGAGCAACCGTGGTGGTATATGACGGACAGTGATCCGCAAAGAATCCGCATAAGCCTAAGAACTGCCGAACGTGCTTCACTCTGGTTGGCTTCGGGAAGTTCTGAATTGCCTTGATTTTCACGGGGTTTGGAGAGATACCCTCGGCATCAATGACATGCCCTAAGAAGAGGATACTGCGTTTACAAAAATAGGATTTTTCAAGGTTAATTTTGAAATTGTTTCGGCCTAAATCTTCCAAAACGAGACGCAAATGTTCCATGTGTTCTTCCAAATTTTGCGTAGCTATCAAGAAGTCGTCTACATATTGGACTGTGATTTTCTTCACCTTATCACTTAAGTTGCGATCAAGTGCTCGAATGAGGGCTGACCCAGCGTTTTTGAGTCCGAACGGGAGACGCTTGTAAACGTATGTCTGCTGGTCAAACAGAAAACCAGTCAAGACCTTTGACTCGGCTGACAACTCTACATGATGGTAGGAGGCTCGCAAATCTACACTGGAAAAGAACTGCATATGCTGAAATTTCTTTAGGAGCTCTTTGATATTCGGCGCACGGTCGTATTCCGGCACGAGTCTCTCGTTAATTGCTTGGACGTCTAAGCAAACCCTCAGAGATCCGTTTGGTTTAGCAACAATGACCAATGGGTTAAGGAATGGTGTTGGAGCCTTTGAAATAATGTCATTGTCTTCCATCTCCTTGATGATCTCGCGCACCTTAGGATAGTGCTTCTCTGGTACAGTGTAGGGGTTTTTCTTAAATGGTTCCCAACTAGTTACAACCATGTTATATTTGAAATTTAGAATCTTTCCTGGTTGAGATCCAAAAACATCCCGATAAGTTTCCAAAATTTCCTTTAATTTACACTTGTTCTCGTCATCAATCTTCGCCTCGCTCAATTTGACCTGTACAATATCCTCAAACTTCGGTTCTGCCTCTTCCACTTTCTCCAGATTAGCAACCATCTCATCGAATTGCTTTCTAATTTCTTCAACTTTCTGTTCTTCCCAATTCAAGAATTCATGGTAGTCTTCCGCTGCATCTTGTGACAACTGGGTCGTCCATATCCGTTCTCCGTCCATGGTCTCTGGTTTATCATTCAGTTTCACGTTCTCTTGAATCATATTTATGTACAACTTAACATGGTTTTGATCCATGTCGACGACTGCCTTGTATTCACGCAAAAAGTCAGATCCCAGGATAACGTTGTATTCCATTCGGTCCATGACCAGAAATGGATGTGCGAGTGTTGCGTTGCCTATTTGTAAATCCAAATACACTTGCGTGTCACATACTGCAGTGCGATCCGGAATGATGCCTCGCACCTTCACCTTGGAAACAGGTAAAGTCGGAATTTTGAATTTTGACTGTATTTCACGTACAAACGTTCTTGAAACTACACTGACACTAGCTCCCGTGTCTATTAGACAGCGTGCGCGTAACCCTTGGAGACGAATATAAATTACTGGAAGTTCTCGGATAATCATTTTACAGCATGGACTTGGATCTTCTAACAAATCTTCGGGTTGAATTTCCCATGAGTCAATCGTGACAATGACTAAGTCTGAATCGTCTCGATGGTTGCTAATGTGTGGAGAAACTATCTCCTCGCTACCTAGTTCTGCTTTTTTTTAACAGCTCCGCCCCCTGCGAAGTATTCTGACGCATGAGGGTTCAGCCGGTCTCCTCGGTCTTGTTCCCGTTGAGCTTGAAATTCGATACTCTCAGCTCCGGTAACTTCTTCAGATGATGCCATCTCTTGGATAGGCCTTTGCCATTTGTCAGTTCTTGCGGGCTGGTTTCGGAGTTGCGCGACGTACCTCTTCGATTCCGCTTGTCGATCCCGTATCTGGTTGTCCATATTCCTCGGTCTATCCCATGACCGTCTACTCTCTCCTCTCCATCTACCGTATGGCCTTCTACAATGGTCGACCTGACTATACCTAAACCTATTTCTCCGTTCAGGTCGTCTTTGGTAGTCATAACTCCTGGAATTCCATTCTTCACGGCGTCTATCTCTCGGCTCACTCCATCTCGGAGGATTTCTATCACCATCCCTCGACGTTGAGTAAGTTTCCCTTCTCTCTTCGGTACTCGTGCCCTGATTTCGACGTTTTGGTGACCCTCCTTCTGATTTCACGTCTATCGTGTGCACCGTCTCATGGTGTCTCTGTCTCACATGTCCTCCACTTGTTGTCTGGTCCAACTGGCGCAAAATGTGCTCAGCTTCTACTGCGGTCTTAACATTGGCAGAGATGAGAATCTTTTGGACTTCCGGCGGAAGTTGCTTCCCGATCGCTGAGATCAGCTCTAACTCGGAAGGTGGGCTGTCTAACTCCTTCATGCGAAGAAGCTGATGGACGAAGTACTCACAAAACCTCGTTTGTCCAGTTGCCGAGTATCGCCGTGAGTACAGCTCGAGGCGTAACCCTTGCTGTGTCTCGATGCCCCAGTATTTCTCTAAAAACCTACGCCGGAATTCTTCGTATCCGTCAAAGCAGTATTTAAATGCCTTGAACCATATCAACGGCTGGTCCGCGAGATATCTTTCAACTATCCGTAGGCGCCTCTCTGCGGGGACATTGTGGTCGGAAAAATATTGGTCCATCTCATTTAAGAACCCCTTCGGTGTCATATGGGCATTGGACCCGAATTTCTTAGGTTCATCATGACTGAAACGCAAAAGGTTGTAAAAAGGGATCGAACCAAGATCCTGTGGTGTTGAGCTGCGTCCTGACATAAAGCGAGTTTGATTGTTCTCATGGGTTGGAACTGATTTTCCCGTCAAGTCAGATTTGTTGTGCGTTCCTGGCGGTTCCTGGTCCTTCTTATCAGACTTGTTCAGGATGGACTTCAACAGGTCGTCTCCTCGAGATTCTTGCGTCTTGAGGTTCTCTACTTCTTCTTGGAGTTCCAAGATTAGCCTCTTGTGGACGTCTAATTTAATGGTAGCTTTATGAGCCTTCAGTTCAAATTTATCAATTTTGTCCTTCAACTCCTGGACCTTTCCCTGCGTTTCCCGATGTTTTCCCTCGGCGGTAACGTTCAATTCATTCGTCGCCCGATCCATGTGCTGATCAATATATTCCTTGCATTTAGTCTCTGTGCCGTCCCGAACCTGCGTTATTTGTCCTTCTATTTCTTCAGTCCTTAAAGACAAGTCCTCAAATCTTGTTTGTAGGTCTACCATGGCTTCCGTGCTGGCGTTAACCTTCGATTCCATTTCTTCCATTTTGCTTTCCTGAGCTGTCATTTTTATTTCTATTTCGGCTGTACGCTCATCCAGACGGCGACTGGTTTGCTCTAGCTTCAACGCGAGGGAATCTATGCGTGTCGTCACGTCATCAATGCGGGAGTTAACATGTTCTTTGAGCTCCGCGGCTTGGGCTTTACACGACGCCTCGTATCCGTCCAACCGTGCAGTGAGCTGACCTACTCGACTATTGTGCTGGTCTAAACGTTCTTCAATTTGTGTGGTTGCCTGTCCTAGTTTATTTAATAGTTCTGCCTGCCTATCACTATCAGCCTTTAACTGCTCCTTTAAGAGTCCTGCCTGTCTTTCACTATCGGCCTTTAGCTGCTCCTTTAAAAGTCCTGCCTGTCTTTCACTATCGGCCTTTAGCTGTTCCTTTAAAAGTCCTGCCTGTCTTTCACTATTGTCCGCATTAGCCTGTTCCAATTTCGCAAGACGCTCATCAAACTTCGCACTCTGTTCCCTGAAAAGCTCTGCCTGCTTCTCACTTTGTTCGGCCAGGAAGGCGGCCATCAACTGTTTAATACCTTCCACATCCATAATACTTCACTTCTTGAGAAATGTGTGCCCCCCTGAATTAAGCTGCTCGTGGTATTTCAGTTCATACGATTCAGTTTCCTAAACTTAGGAAGGTGTGCAATTTTTGAAAATGACCAAGTCGTTTTACGCCAAAATCAGCTTCAAAACAGCTGCGTCACACCTCCTAACAATTACTTGTGTTTCCCTAGTATTTTCTTAAATTCATAAACATTATCCCGACATATTGTTTTTTTTTAAATAATTAAATTTATGTAGCCCTTTATTAAAATAAATATTACCTAAATCCGCGACCTAAATGGGCTCGGTACTTTACGTGTGCCAAAATTGTGATGCACTTAATAAACATTGGATGTTTTCAGCCTCGAGATTTGGAAGATGCTTTAGCAGACAATTCCCCGTCTCGAACTGACAACATTGCACTGTTCATTTTGAGAAAAAAATTAAGAGTGATGAGGCTTCCACTCTAGTCCGCGATATCTACTCTGTTTACATTGGATGAATCCTCTAAACTACCAAGGCCTGCTACAAGCGCATCGCCTTCGGCATGAACCTGTGACCAGAAGAATTTGAAGAACTCAGTTCAGTCATTTTATCCTCAACAATGGGAAGGTCATTTTATTGCTCCCCTGAAGTTACACAACTCCATAACTTTTTCAGGTCCGCCATACTTCTGAGTGACCATCGTGTATATTTCCACTTAACCTGGTACACGATCTCTTCATTCTTCTCCTTATATACGTTAGATTTAATTTATTCCAGTCACTCATTCAAATATCGTTGCGCGTGACGTAACTGTCTATGGTAGCGGCTTACGCACTCCATCCGACACATTATTCATATTCACGATCACACGCTCTGATTCTATTTTGTATTCCTCTCTCCAAGCAAATTTAATATACGGGTAAAATTTGGTATTTCCATTCGTTCAGTTCTAACCGAATCAATTTGATAATCCTACTACCTTAGGTACTCCTTTTATAGTAGTGGTATTCGAACTTGTGCCATAATATTGGCTATATCAATATTTATGGTGCCGTAGGGCTTTACAAACTTGCCCCAACAACGGAACGCTAAATTATGCGTCGCGAGAACAATAGGTAGCTCGCCCCAAACAACAATAAGGCCACACGTTACGGGACGCCAAATATGTAACCTTTCCAAGGCATCAGTACATGAACCAGTTACCATTGTTCATAAATATGACGTTAGAATGGAGCACCATCGGTGAGCTTCGAACTCAGCCCGGTTTGTCGAAGCCTCACCCTCCCCTACTGGAATAGTTCGCTAGCCGAGTCGGTATCGCATTTTCGGGTCTGTGGACTGTCCGATGGGGCGGTAAGTCCTTTAGTAATAGTCTCTATAGTAGGGGGAAAAGTTAATTATGAGAGGAATACCATTTCATTACTAATGAAAAGAGAGACAATATCTTGTATAACAAATTTTACTTATACTAGTGAAACACATTATTTACATGGGTATGCCATACAAACACCTTACATATAGTAACTTGGGTGATCTTGACGTTTAAATGTTCGGTAGTCCCTTTTCTAAACTTCATTATACGTTTAAATATTCAAACTTAAGAAGGCCTTCCCTCTCGAACTATGACACTACCTCAGACTTAGAGAGGCGTTTCTTCTCTAATTATTTCACTCTACACTTATATTACATCACACACATATTTACTCATTATGGACACACCCCGCTGTAAATCTGTTTACCTACCAAGAATTAATATATTCAATTTTGCCTCAAATTATGATTTAAGTTTGCTAGTATCGTATGAACTGAAATAGGCAATTTACACTCCCAATCCTTTGAAAGTCGCGTTACAACACTACCTTAAGTTAAACGTTGCCAAATATGCAGTATGATAAACACGCTCATTTCATTAGGATTTTTATCAACACATATATCAGGACATTATTTACACAACGATGTTACCTATGGACAAGCATTGAGCGACTTCAATACCAGACATCATAAACAAAATATTATAGCACTACCTGCAACAAATGGACAAGAATATACATTTCACATACACACAATGGGCCGCAGGTGGCCTTATTTACCTGCCGCTTGTGACAGTAAGCTTTACTGTCTCCTGCAATGAACTCAGGACCTTCTGAGACAGGGTATATCTGACCTGGAATTCCCTATACGCTGTGAATAATTAAAGAAATAAATTGGAGGGATCCTTCATTTAATGCTCATTTGGAATCTCTGCGACGTTGGCTCTACTTAAATTAACCCGCGTAATCTTTGTCCCGAAAGGAAAAGAAACTCGCCACTTGTATCTGTGCTATTTCACTGAATAAAACGCCTTCACTCCCCCGTTTAAAGGGGCTCATAAAACTCCAGCTGTGAACTGTCCGTGCCACACTTTCAAAGAGCGGTCCACTAGGCCTTCTCGGGCAATGGCTTCACGGCAAATAATCTATTCATTTCTTTCATTACTGGCCACAAATGGCATCACACAAATCACGGCCCTATATCCGGCCTAATCAACATATTCACATCGCGATATGCGCCTCGCGTGTCTTAATGACAGATTCCAAGGGGACTTCACATTAAATTTCACAATATATATTATGGCTACAGCCTGTTCAGCCATTTCATTTCCTCTCGGTACACTGACCACGATGCAGATCTAATGATGATCTCCTGCCACCAGGGTCCAAATTAACTTGCATATTCGCGAACTAATTAGCGATGTAAGATATATACCCCAATCTCATGCTCCATTCGTTGTTCCAGCAGTTTTAATTTCTAGTAAGGAGGATTTCCTAAGAGCTTGTGAAGTACAAAAATAATCAGTTACTGAGATATCTTTGAGGACTCCTATTAGCTGTAGAAAGATGATAACTGGAGTCGTTTACGTAGAATATTTAAGCCCTTTTACTTGACAGTACTTCACGCATAATTAATCTGAGGTCCTTAAATTTACGTCATGCATTATCAAACCCTTGTAAAAAAAATGGAAGTAAAATATGGTCGTTCCCAAACCATGAAGAAAGTATTCTATAAAAGACCCAAATAAAAATGAAATTATAATTATTATCCCTCTGAAATGGCGTGCTTGCAGTCTACGTTATATCTAAGTGAAAAATTTACATATTTACAATGGGACACGACCTTCAAAGAAATAAATACTTGGAAATGTACTCAGCCTTCTGGATACCACGTTCACAGCTTTACAGGAGGGCACTCCATGGATTTAGACTGCTTGCATCACGTCATCGGCGATGTGAGGACCCATGATGACTTCCTGGCAGGTCACGAACATGACGGCTTGATCTGGTATGACGTTCTCGACGTTCTCTGCTACACCAGGCGAAGACACCTAGGCGTCTGGTTCTCTCTGATATGCGGGCAAAATTCTGGCATTCAGATGGACGTCGGCGTTCACTCCGGCGTTCTCGTAAACATGTAAATGAGGGGAAATTATCTCAAGTGAATGCGTTAGTTTATTACACACCACAATTTGAATATATGGTTGGATCTGCTCAATAGCACGAGCATTCCAACCCAATGCCGGTATTGTCTCTGTAGCCCGACACTGCTCCCTTCTCATGTACCTATTCTTTTATAAACAGAATACAGCTATTCTAGGTCCTGAATAAAGAATGTCACTGGTTAGGCCACTACTGGATTAAAATTTCTCGTCTCGCACGACCACACTTCAAGCATATTCTGTTTCGCCTAGTCATGCGTAAGTCAGGCTCTCAACTGCATTATAGATTTATAGACGTGACACTACCCTTAATTATGCCGACAATGAGCCGTTCACGCACCTTCTTTGTATCTCTCAATTATGTCGAGACACACACACACAACTCCACGCACTTCGCTAAGTACGTCCCTATATATGTTAACTGAGCCGCATTAACTTAGACACATAGGAGGCTCGATGTACGACCTTTTCTATACACGGACATCGGTTATTACGGTTTCGTACCGTTCCTATTTATTAATTTGCGGCACACTGTACACGATAACATCTCACTCAGAGGGTGATTATTTCCACATACTCACAGACTTTAATGAATCACTGTATTACACTGCTCAAATTACAAGATGATTTCTTCACAAACGACTCACACACAAACCACGACGAAATATTACCGTACTGGCGTTCCACTAAGAGTACACTGGGGGTGTCTCCTCCTCAGCTCATGAATATATAGGCGCGCTACGCTAGAGACCCGAATGCTGAGGGTGGGGGAAAATGCAATCCTTTCTCACACATTGGTCCGTTAATACGCAACGTACAGTGACGAACAGGATATCAAAATGTAGCTCTTGTATTCCCATCTCCACTGAGTGACTGTTATTAAAATAACTTCGTAGGTTTTGAAGCAATCTTAAAAGCGTCCTTTAGTCTCTGGCGGTGAATGATGACGAGCACAGGGGATTCCTTGTGTTCCTTGGCACGGTTAGGGTCCAACATCTGTTAGTCATTAAGACGCGCCCTTGTTTACAGCGTAGTTACCGCTATGTCAGTTAAGTAGAGCACTTCTCGGTCCCATAATTATGCGTAAAATTCCCTGATTCAAATGAATGTTTGCGCTTAATTATCCATTGGGTATTTTGCGATTTATGAAAATTAACAGAAATAAAACAGTTGAATGCGTTAAGTTGGCAGTGGTGAATAAGCGAGGAAAACAGGGTATAATGTTAGTTTTCACGTTGGACCTACTCTCTGGGCTCAGCTAGTGACCTAGATTCTTTGTCACGTGATAACGCGTATCGTTTCATCTCGCTTGCGGTGGGAGTGAGAAAACTTCCCGTACAAGCGCTCTTGCACCGCCTTGCTGCTAATTACCAGCAACTAGAGCTGGGTCGCGCGACTCTGGATATTGCAACTCGAGTCCTGGAGCGGGCAGAAAAATTCTAACTTGGGCAGTTTTTATCGTAGAATAACGCGGAAAACGGCATATTACATCTCCTGGATATCATGACATACCATAGGTGACGTTGTGAACGGTCACAATACCTTTCAGCAGATGATCCATGTAAACTACGAACAGCAAAGGTGAAAAATCACAGCCTTATCTAACCCCTGTAAGTACCCTGAACCAAGAACTCATTCTGCCACCAATTCTCACTGCAGCCCAATTGTCAATATAAATGCCTTTGATTGATTTTAATAATCTACCCTTAAGTCCATAGTCCCCTAGTATGGCGAACATCTTTTCCCCTGGTACCCTGTCATATGCTTTCTCTGGGTCTGTGAAACATAAACACAACTGTCTATTCCTCTCGTAACATTTTCAGTTACCTGACGCATACTGATAATCTGATCCTAACAGACCGTCTGTGGTCTGAAGCCGCACTGGTGTTCATCCTACTTCCTCTCAACCACTGATCGCACCCTCCCTTCCAAGATGCTAGTGAATACTTTGCCTGGCATACTAATCAATGAGATACCTCGATAGGCCTAGTTGTTGCAATCCTTCCTATTCCCCCTGCTTATAGATAGGTGCAATTACTGCTTTTCTCCAATCTCAAGGTACCATGCTAATCTTACTACTCTATGAAGCCACTTCATCCCTGCCTTCACACTATACTTCACCATTTCAGGTCTAATTTCATCTATTCCTGCTGCTTTATGGCAATGGATTTTATTTACCATCCTTTCCACTTCCTCAAGCGTAATTTCACCAACATCATTTTCTTCCTTCCCGTGAGCTTGGTTGTTCGCGACACCACCTTTTACGTTGAGAATATTTTCAAAATATTCCCCCCACCTGTCCAGTAATCTCCTTTGATCTGTTATGAGTTCACCTGAATTACCCGAAACAATGTTCATTTCCTTTTTCCCTCCCTTCCAGAAAGGTTTGCCTACTTCTTGACCTAGCCTTTCCAGGTTATTACCAAAATCTTCCAAGACTTCTTTTTGGATTCAACAACTATTTGTTTCGCTCTGTTTCCTTCATCTATGTACAATTTCCTATCTGCATCTGCCCTTGTTTGGAGCCATTTCTGGTAAGCCTTCTTTTTACGTTTACAAGCTGCTTTCACTTCATCATTCCACCTAGATGTTCACTTTTTCCCGTCTTTACACACAGTCGTTCCTAGGCATTCCCATGCTGTTTCTACTACAGCATCCCTGTATGCCACCCATTCTCTTTCTATATCCTGAACCTGCTTACTGTCCGCTGTTCAAAACTTCACACTAATCGTAGCCGTATACTTCTGTCTAATTTCCTCGTCCTGGAGTTCTTCTACCCTTATTCGTTTGCAGGCAGATTTCACTTTCTCTGTCCTATGCCTAGAGATACTTAGTCCACTACAGATCAGATAGTGGTCGGTGTCATCGAAATATCCCCGGAAAACTCGTACATTCCTAACAGATTTCCTGAATTGGAAGTCGGTTAAGGTATAGTCTATTATAGATCTAGTACCCCTAGCCTCCCATGTGTAGCGGTGAATAGTCTTATGCTTGAAGAATGTATTCGTAACTGCTAAACCCATACTAGCACAGAAGTCCAGCAAACGCTTACCATTTCCATTAGGTTCCATATCGTCCCCACATTTACCAATCACCCTTTCGTATCCTTCAGTTCTATTTCCAGCTCTCGCATTGAAATCACCCATTTGCACTATCCCCTCCTTGCTGTTGACCCTGACTATGATGTCACTCAATGCTTCAACTTCATCCTCAACTGCACCTTCACATGCAGAATACACTGATACAATTTCGAACTTATTCCTCCAACTGACAAATCTACCCAGTTGACGTTATTTTCGACCTCCCTATATAGACCATGGGAGCCTTACTGAGCTAATATGAGGAGGTTACCCACGTTTCGTCGCCTCAATAGTTCCGTTTATCTGCAGATAACTCCTGCTTCAGATTGAAAGATGATCGAATTAAAATTTTCAGGATTGATCGAATTAAAATTTTCAAGATTTTTCACACCATTCTCACTACGTTGTTTCATAATATCGTATATACATCATGTTATCTTGTATTCAACATGCCTCTGGATGGATGGCCATACAAAATAATGATTTATTAACAGAAAGTTTAATAAACTTAACATTGGCTATAAATATCCTCATTGTACGTCGTTAGTCCCTTACTACAACCCCTAAATACTCTCAATCACCATGTGAAGAGATCTGTAGCTATGAATGGGAGTGAAGAATTTGGACCAGTTGTTCCTTCAATGCTTGGGGTAATATTATCAACATAGAGGCATTACTTATCGGCTTGGCCATATAAATCAAGTATTGCAAGCGAAAGGGAGATTTCGCTCAGAATATTTCATAGCTTTAAACTTGGAAGGCTACTCAGTTGGTCACGTAGCTGTCGCTTGCATTCGGGAGATAGTCGGTTTGAGCACCACTGCCGGCAGCCCTGAAGATGATTTTCCGAGGTTTCCCAGGAGCTGTACCTTAATTAAGGCCACGGCCGCATCCTTGCCCCTCGTAGGCATTTCCTATTCCTTCGTCGCCACAAGACCTATCTGTGTCCGTGCGACGTAAAGCAAATTGTAAAAAAAAAAAAAAAAAAAAAAAAGACTCCTAGCCCTCTCCTAACCCATCGTCGCCATAAGACCTGTCTGCGCCGGTGCGACGTACAGTAAAATGTAAAAAGAGAAAAAGTCTACTCAGTTTGTAAGAAGAGTTAATTCATGGACCACATAGTTGCTGAGACTGCACTGTTATGCGGTCATGTATAGTTAACAGGATATGAATTAATGTCAGTTCGTTGATTCACGAGAAAATATATATTTCTGCAATACGTTCTGCTGATAGTGCTGAACAAGATAAATTCAATAACCTCTTTAAATGGGCGAGATAGTAACAGAATTGCGGTACTCAGCCGAATGTTTTTTAAAACTAGATTATTGTGCACTAAATATAACATATCATTCGCATATTTTCACAACTTTGTTCTCGCTGCAACATGAATTTAAACATATTTTTCAGAACAATTGTGAGAGGTGTGAAATAACTGACATTAAGTTCTATGAGGTGCTGCACATCCGGTAAAGATAGATGTTCCTTTTAAAAAGAAAATATTCTCGTCCCTAAAATATAAAATTCCTTCAGACTCTCAGATTTCAGACTTTATTTTTATGACAAGAAACTCTGAGATCTGAAGTTTCCTACTGTACAAAGTATGACTAAATATGAATGATTAACTTTGTTATCTTTTCAACATCCTACTAGCATGTATACTGGGCTGTTAGAGGACTAGGACAGGAAAGGTAACGGCCATATCGGAAAGAAGGCCAACGATTTTCCCGATGAAAAAATGAGAAACCACGGAAAACAAGTTTCAAGGCTATTGTCGAGTTCGAATCCTTCATCTCCCGAAGAGAACCCTTTCCGTACACGACCTTTAGCGAGCAGCCAATTCGTTCGCTGTATGAATGAATAATACTGATAATATTTATGAATTAATTAATTACAGCCACGTAACTGAACAGGTTAAAACCACTCAGGAAGAGTACTTAATAAGTCGAAAATACTTAACTAACAGCTTATTCATACAATATTGAATATAATTGACGTACAGCGGCCGTCAAGCATCTTTGGTGGGTGACTCAAATTATGATCGACCACGATTTTCAGCACTGTCATTACGATTAGTTACGTCGAAAATGAATAACTAATTTTAACCGCTAAATATTCACGGTTAATAGTAGATATTTCCTTCCAAGTACAAAACGTGATTGTCACAGACACTTTATAAGAATATTATCTATAATTCGCACACCAGTCCTGTAATATTTGTTGTAGTACTGACGTACGTGAGGTACTCAAACATCCGTTATCTATCGACAAAACGTACATATTATAAAATTTAGTATAAATTACATCTATCGTTCAAACTCTGTCACATTACATCTGAGACGCGAAACAATGACGTATTTCAGAAGCAGAAATATAATTTGCCCGTAAACGTAATTTCCATTACGTAGAGTTACCTGCCATTCAAGGTAGTGAGTGTACCATAATATTTGATATCGAAAGCTGTGGAAGTATGAGTAGCAGATATATCGGGAGTACCTCTGGAGAAATATGTACATAATAACAGGTTTTATTGAAATTATATTACTCCTTCATATTTCTGTTGCATAATATTTGAAACTGAAAGCACTCGCATATTCAGTGACAAAAGTGTAGATAAACAAATGCAGAACAATGATTACAAAATGTTTAAAATTAGATTAGCTGTTCAAAATATAGGTATTATTCGAGACTGGCCAACAATCCACACTGTTGGAAGTTTTATCACTTAATCTGACTCTACCGTACTCCCAGGTGATACAAAAGAGCCACAACGAGTGCTGAAGTACAAGAACATGCTGCTGAAGAAAACCCATTCTGTCTCCGTTTCTCTACGATGAAGTCACCGAAATTTGAATCTGAACTAGAATCTGATGAAAGATGAACGTCCAAACTTTCGGTAGAGTACTGCATTGGCACAATCGAATTTTTCTCTTATTTTACTTCGTCTTCTTCCACCGCTCACCCTGTCTTTAGTTAAGGTACACCTTCAGCATTTGTCCAGTGTGAAAAATATGGAAAACCATCTCCAGGGCTTCCGACGGAGCGGTTCGAACCTGCCATCTCCCGAAATGTGTCTCACAAGCGGATTTGATCGGCCGGATGTCCTTCCTTACGCCAAATCCGAGCATAGGGAAGTATACACTAAAGCGCGTTAACGTGGTGTGTTGTGAGTGCACGATGACATATGTATTGAGACAAATACATACACTCAGTCCCCGAATCATAGGAATTAATTAAACACGGCTGAAATGCCCTACCCATCCGGGAATCAAACACGGGGTCCGCTCAATTGAAGGCTACGGCGCTGACAATTCAACCAAGGGGCCAGACATAATTCAATATTTACAAAATAAAGTATGCTTGAATTAATAAAACTTCCTAACAATAAACAAATTTTAGATCAAAATATTGCATTCGGGAGATGACAGGTTCAAACCACTCCATCGAAAGCCCTGGAGATGGTTTTCCATAGTTCTAATTCTTACACTGGACAAATGCTGAAGACATGACTGCTTCCTTCCCAACTCCTAGCCCTTTCCCCTACTTGCGTCGCTTGAAACCTTCCATGTGTTGATGCGACATTAAACCACTAGAAATAAATAATGTCCGCCTCTGTGTTGTAGTGGTTAGCATGATTAGCTGCCACTCCCGGAGGCGCGGGTTCAATTTCCGGCTCTGCCACGAAAAGTAGCACGAGATCTTCGGCCTTGGGAGGTCAACTGAGCAGCGGTGGCTTCGATTCCCACCTCAGACATCCTCGAAGTAGTTTTCCGTGGTTTCTCACTACTCCTCCAGGCAAATGCTAGGTTGGTGTCTGACTTAAGGCCACGGATGCTTCCTTCCCTCTTCTTTGCCTGTTCCTTCCAATCTTCCTATCCCTCCACAAGGCTCCTGTTCAGCATAGCAGGTGAGGCTGCCTGGGCGAGGTACTGGTCTTCCTCTGCAATTGTATCACCCCTACTCAAAGTCTCACGCTCTAGGACAGTGCCCTTGAGGTGGTAGATCTGGGATCTCTCGCTGAGTCTGAGGGAAAAACCGACCCTGGAGGTTAAACAGATTAAGAAAGAAAGAAAGAAAGAAAGAAAGAAGGAAAACAAAGGAAAAATAATCAAAACATCTTCGTCCTTCAGAAGTTGATCATGGATGACTTTTAAATATAGGGTAGAGGGTCATTCAGTAATAGTAAGAATAATAATAATAATAGTTTTTACATCCCACTGACTACTTCTACGGTTTTCGGAGACACCGAGGTGCCGGAATTTAGTCTCGCAGGATTCTTTTACGTGCCAGTTAATCTACCGACAAGGGGCTGACGTATCTGAGCACCTTCAAATACCACAGGACTGAGCCAGGATCGAACCTGCTAAGTTGAGGTCAGCAGGGCAGCGCCTCAACCGTCTGAGCCACTCATTCCGGCAGTGTCATTCAAATCTGACAGCGAGTCCATATATATTCAAAATTAGAAGAACTAAATTTTCGGAAGAACTGCCACTATTATGTTGACAAAATTCAATATTTTATACTCTTTCTCTGAGCGTGACACTCCAACCCCATTTCACATTACACATATTTACACGTACTTTTTATTCACGTTTCAAAGAAATAACTAAAATAAAGTCCATTTACGAGTACATTTAAAGTAAAGGTCCCTGAGATATTTGTTTGATAACAGTGTCGAAAAATTCAACCATTGATCTTTCTCATAGAGCCAACTTTGTATCAAAATCTCCAAGATTGTAGTCGAATGGGAAAAGCCTTCATTAACAATAATCAGTATATCATTGTCCGACTCGTTGGCTGAACGGTCAGCGTACTGGCCTTCGGTTCAGAGGGTCCCGGGTTCGATTCTCGGCCGGGTCGGGGATTTTAACCTTAATTGGTTAATTCCAATGGCACGGGGGCTGCGTGTATGTGTTGTCTTCATCATCATTTCATCCTCATCACGATGCGCAGGTCGCCTATGGGAGTCAAATCAAAAGACCTGCACCTGGCGAGCCGAACCCTTCCTGGGATATCCCGGCACTAAAAGCCATACGACATTTCATTTTTTCCAGTATATCAATCAATGCGATTTATATACGTATGCATGCTGTTTCAAACTATGTCGAGCTCGAGACAATGGTAAGCAGATACAAATACCCACGCATCAAACTAATTATTATTCTTTCATTTCGTACCGCCAAGCTGAGTAGTTGAGACGGTAGAGTGCTGGCCTTCTAAGCTGAAGTTGGTGAGTTCGATACCGGTTCAGTCTGTTGGTATTTGAAGGTGCTCAAATACGGCAGCCTCGTATCGGTAGATCAACCAGCACCTAAAAGACCTCCTGTGGTACAAAATTGAAGCATCTCAGCGTCACCGTAATTGGTGGAACATAAAACCGATAACATTATTATTATTATCATTATTATTATTATTATTATTATTATTATTATTATTATTATTATTATTATTTTGCCCCAAGGGATTTGAAACACCTTTACCGTATTCATCATCATCATCACCTGTTTACCCTCCAGGTTCGGCTTTTCCCTCGGACTCAGCGAGGGATCCCACCTCTACCGCCTCAAGGGCAGTGTCCTGGAGCTTCAGACTCTTGGTCGGGGGATACACCTGGGGAGAATGACCAGTACCTCGCCCAGGCGGCCTCACCTGCTATGCTGAACAGGGGCCTTGTGGAGGGATGGGAAGATGGGAAGGGATAGACAAGGAAGAGGGAAGGAAACGGCCGTGGCCTTAAGTTAGGTACCATCCCGGCATTCGCCTGGATTAGAAGTGGGAAACCACGGAAAACCACTTCGAGGATGGCTGAGGTGGGAATCGAACCCACCTCTACTCAGTTGACCTCCCGAGGCTGAGTGGACCCCGTTCCAGCCCTCATACCACTTTTCAAATTTCGTGGCAGAGCCGGGAATCGAACCCGGGTCTCCGGGGGTGGCAGCTAATCACGCTAACCACTACACCACAGAGGTGGACCTTTACCGTATTACTGTTTAAAATCTGATATTTAGGCTTTGCATATCGTCTACAATATAGTTATCGCTGTCTTCAAGTACAGTCAGCCATGAATTTCTGAGCTAATATTTTAGTCTGTCAGGCAATAAATTGGCAGTATGAAAATTATTTAATATGGAGAACTCATAATTATCTTGAATCAATTTAGACTTCATCAGTGGTGTTCTCTCCAAGGAGGATTAACCCACCGTACAGAAGCAATTATCACTCAACACGTTCACGTAATTGTACTCTTGCACAGAATTATTTCTGCCATGGGACATAATTAACTTTAAAATTAAAATGAGAGAAATATTAGAAGTAATTCGACTCCCTGTAATCAATTCTTCCGATAGCTACCTGCTACACCTGCCACAGTGGGTTATTAGCTCTTGAGTAAGTCCACAGCTGCATCGAGAGAGGGTGAAATCAGATGTACACTATCCTACCACTGTCCACTTATCCTAACTCGTGGCTACCATACTTTCGGAAAACTGATTGTAAAAAAAAAATCTGTATAACATCTCATTCATTCATTCATTCGTGAACGCAATGAAACATGCGTAAGATTTTGGTGATGGTAAATAAACATTCTTCTTCATGGGTTTTTCTCAAGGTTTGTGGGGATTTGGCCCAGTTTTAAGGCCGGGTGCTCTTCCTGGTGCCAAAAAAGGAAACGAAAACCTGCCGTACGAAGGAGGCTTGCAGAGGTGTCTCAACGGCACACTAGCCGCCAGCCTCTTGGGAAGTTGTGATAATCCAACTGACAAGCCCACTGCCACATACTTCACAATCAGTGAAATTAAATTATGGTTCCCCTCTTGGAAATTAATTTTTGGAAGACATATTTTTTCCTGTGTGATTTTAGTATGCAATACGTGCATAATTTATTAATTAAAACGAATTCATCATCATCATCATCATCATCATCATCTGTTTACCCTCCAGGTTCGGCTTTTCCCTCGGACTCAGCGAGGGATCCCACCTCTACCGCCTCAAGGGCAGTGTCCTGGAGCTTCAGACTCTTGGTCGGGGGATACAACTGGGGAGAATGACCAGTACCTCGCCCAGGCGGCCTCACCTGCTATGCTGAACAGGGGCCTTGTGGAGGGATGGGAAGATTGGAAGGGATAGACAAGGAAGAGGGAAGGAAGCGGCCGTGGCCTTAAGTTAGGTACCATCCCGGCATTCGCCTGGAGGAGAAGTGGGAAACCACGGAAAACCACTTCGAGGATGGCTGAGGTGGGAATCGAACCCACCTCTACTCAGTTGACCTCCCGAGGCTGAGTGGACCCCGTTCCAGCCCTCGTACCACTTTACAAATTTTCGTGGCAGAGCCGGGAATCGAACCCGGACCTCCGGGGGTGGCAGCTAATCACGCTAACCGCTACACCACAGAGGCGGACAACGAATTCATTCGGTCGTTTTTCTTGGCTGGCTAGATCGGGCCGCTATGTAACCCTTAGGTGACTGCTCAGTTGTTCTCAAAACTGAGTGGACATCCGTACAGCCCTCGGAGCTAAGTGAAAATCCCTGACCTCTCCGGGCCTCCAGGGAAAAGGCTGGCTCGCTACCCCTAGACCATGGAGCCTGCATACCTGTATAAATATTCTCCAAAATTTAGTTGCCAATAGAAGGAGATTTTTACAAGTTGCTTTACGTCGACACGCCGGCCCCGTGGTGTACGAGTAGCTTGCCTGCCTCTCGTCTGGAGGGCCCGGGTTCGATTCCCGGCCAGGTCAGGGATTTTTCTCTCAACCTGAGGGCTGGTTCGAGGTCCACTCAGCGTACGTGATTAGAATTGAGGAGCTGTCTGACGGTGAGATGGCGGCCCCGGTCTCGAAAGCCCTTGAGGATGCGTAGTGCTGACCACACGACCCCTCGTAATATGCAGGCCTTCGGGCTAAGCAGCGGTCGCTGGGCAAGCCAAGGCCCTTTCAAGGGCGTTAAGTGCCGTTGGGGTTACGTCGACACACATAGACCTTACGGCGACGATGGGATAGGAAAGTGCTTGGAGTGGGAAGGAAGCGGCCGTGGCCTTAATTAAGGTACAGCCGCAGCATTTACCTAGTGTGAAAATGAGAAACAACGGAAAACCATCTTCAAGGATGCCGACAGTACTGTTCGAACTCACCACCTCACGAATGCAAGCTCACAGATGGGCGCCCCTAACCGAACGGCCAACTCGCTCGGTTTTCTTGTTAATGTACTTTGGATCATCTTTGATTTGATTTTATTATTATTATTATTATTATTATTATTATTGTTACCGAGTTTTTGTGGTAGTTAAGCATGAAAGAAGGTGCTGGGTGGTGAATAGGTCTCAAGCTACTAAAGAGAAATTAAATTTTAAAATTTAACAAGGTTATATTTTCTTTTCAAAATTAGGTAACAACAAATAGAACAGGTACTTAGTAGCCGAAATACAACTTGAAATGTACAATTACAGGGATTAAAGAATTTGGGCTTCGAGCCCTGAAAACACAATTCTTGAGCAACTAGCTCAACTTTACGATATACCAATTTCAACAAAAGGGGCAGAAGACCCCACTCAAACCCTGGAGCCCTTGCTCCAAATTACACAGCAAAGCCTCCTCGAGGCATACAACGCTCAGTTTTAGAGAAGAGCCACTCGCTCTTAAAGTTAAGCCTCTCCCAGGCCACACCAAACTCAACTTTCAAGTTGTCCTCAAAGGACATATACACAGGGGTAAAATACCCAACCTACTGAGGTCTATTAGGTGAGAAAAGATTAATACATGACCTCTAAAATACAACTTGAGAGGAGGCGAACTTGCACTCCTAATACACTTTGCTTAAGACCTACTTGGCACTAGGCCGTTAATACAAGGGCTAATCCCATACTACAGAGGTGACTTAAAGGCAATTTACATTACATTACGGGAGAATTGGTTGAGAAAAATAAGTTCACCTCAAGACGATGTGAGTGGGAACTCGAGAGGGTTAGCACTCTCTATCCCATAATGTAGCTTTACAAGAGAATAGAAGAAAAGAGTAGTTACATTTTAGGAAAAGGTTACATGATGGAAAACGCTTCGAACCCGCCGCGAGAGTTAAACTGCCGACCTAGCAAGAAAAGAAGATATTAATAGGCCATTACCTGGTAGTAGATCGCTGCCGGGGAAAGAGGCGCTTCCCGCCTCCTGCTATGTACTTAATACACTGAAAGATGGAACAGAAGTGGCCCGGAGACCCCAAAATCAGCAGTTTATATCCTCTCGCGGAAGATTCTAGGCGTTAGGGGAAATAAAACACCCTCCCTCAAAGTTTTTATTGGTTCGGGAAAAGAAACCCCTACATAGAGGAAGAAGAAACACATTATTGGTGGAAAATTAATTAAAGAAATTCGGGATTGGCTAGATCCAAAATAAGGGGAAAAAGAGGGGTATACAGCCAACTTAAACCATGACAGAAAGAAATTTAACAAAGAACAAACTCTTGAAATAAAAATTTCTCCAACAAAATAGTTCTTTGATTTCGCACTAGGTTGCACTATAGTAATTCTTCAGTAGTGTCCTCTAGAAGAGAAAGTTCACACTTCTTACTCCAAGCGAAACAAAACACATCCAAAGTGACACAGTTCAAAAACTCAAAATTTTCCACGTGGTGACATCTTCTGAGAAAGTAGAGAATTAATAGAATAGATAAAGTTCAACCTTCCTCCAGAAGAGGAGTTTCAACTGGCGCAACTTTTAAATAAACGGTGTAGAGGTGTACCGCCCGGTACAGACCTCCCCCCCCAAAAGTTCCTCCAAGGGGTAACACAGAAGAACATAAGCTTTGTTTCCAAAATAAGGTCCAAGTTTTGATGTTGATATTAAGATTAATTGCGGAAGCATTTATAAGATTTTAGTAATTTGGTTGGTTGCAATTTCAAAATTTTGTTGTTGCAGGTGCAGTAAAGTTTTTCTGTTGTAGTAGTTGAATTTCTGAAGATAAACCTTTAATGCTTAAAAGTGAAGAAAAGTTTTGCAATGTCCACCAAATATTGTTGTTAAATTCCCAAATGTAATTATTGCTTATGGTGACTGTCCATGTGGTTGATGTAGATTGAGTCGGATGGCCAGACCGGCCGTTGCAGCTTGCGTCCAACGGAGGCCGCTCGGACCCCTCAAGTACCCTGAGATACCGCTCGCCCGCACTATGAGGGGAGCAGAGGTGTTGAAGTACGCCGCGCCCGCGGTGAACAGATACAGGCTGCGGGCATGTAGCAGGTCGTGCGCCGCACATCAGCCTTGGCCGGGAGGAGAGTTCCGGCTCGCCGTGCACATGTCGTCCTCGCTGGAGAGGAGGGGGCCCATCCCCCTCCCCAGTCGCTGCACGGCGCTGCGCGGCTGCGGGGGCGCTGAAACATTAAAGCTAGGCGGCAGAATTGTGTTGGACAATCATTTTCTTTGAGGGTACAGGCTGGTAGAGAGGTTGAGGGGCCAGCGGCGTGTAGATATCCATGGCATTTACTATTATGAAGCCACAGTGTAAGGTGGAGCAGGAGACGGGAGCGTGGTAATGGCCGTGGCAAAGACAGGATGGCAGTTTAATGGGTCGGGGCAGGTTTCACAAACATGCTTACATCTAAAACCAAAATATTACAGAAGGGGCAGAATGCCTTAAAAGTGAAACTCAAAAAAAGAAAAAATATAACCTTCATATCCTTTCAAAATAATATGAAGCAAGTTAACACAGAAATTACACCGGTTTCACCTGGGACAGGTGAACTCTAAATATCCTCTCGGTGGCTGGATTACTTAGCAATAAGGTAACCGGCGTAAGAAAATCGAGAATGATACAAGGCCCATGAAATCTGGGGGCAAGCTTGCCCGCGGGAACAAAATTTTTGACCATAACCTGGTCGCCTACCTTCAAAGGGGTGGGTCTCCGTCCACGATCATACCTTTCCCTAACCTTTTCATGAGACACCTTAAGATTAGCTTTAGCCTTCTTCCAAAGATCTTTAATGTTGTCCGGATCTATTGTCTCGGGCAGAATGTCATTCAGAGACCAGAGGTTAGAGAGCGGCGTGTTGGGAACAAACTTAAACATCAAAGAAGCTGGAGTAAATTTGTGAGATTCATGAACCGCCGAATTCAAAGCAAAAGCTAACCAATGCAGGGACGTGTCCCACCTAGAATGATCTTCATGATGATAGGCAATAAGTGCGGACCTGAGATTACGGTTAACCCGTTCAGCCAGAGATGGTTGAGGGTAATAAGCAGATGTAGTTACATGAGAGATGGACAAGTCAAAACAGAATTTACGAAACAGATTAGATGTAAAAGCCTTAGCATTATCAGATACAATATATTGACACGGACCAAAAGAAGCAAAAATAGAATTTAAGCAGGTAATGGTGGACTGAGCGGTAGCCAGCTTAGTCGGAAATAACCAGGAAAATCTAGTAAAACCATCTACACACACAAAGATGAACTTGTTGGCATTACCCTTTGACTGGGGGAAGGGTCCCACATAATCGATATACAGGCGTTCCATGGGGCGCGACGCTTGATGAGAAGACAAAAGGCCTACTTTAGTGGACATGGTGGGTTTACTGATCAAACAAGATTTACAAGCTTTTACAAGTTCCCGAATTTCACCGTCCATTCCTTTCCATATGAACATTTCACGAATCTTTTCACGAGTTTTAAAGATTCCAAGATGCCCCCCCAATGGGGTCTCATGATAGTATTTGAAGATCATAGGTACAAGAACCGCTGGAACAACAACTTTCATCAACTTATCATGCCTCGAAGGGCAACATAGAACACCATTCCTTAGAACATAAGGGACAGCATGTTCCCCAGAAGAAAGGGTTTCCATTATCGGAGCCAGCGTCGGATCTTCACGTTGGTATTTCTCAATATCCCTAAAAAGCATGGGAGCATCTGTTAAGATGGCATTAACACCAGATAGTATGGACTCGGAAGGTGATGAACTGTCGACCGGTTCGTGGGTCTCTACGTCGTTATGAAACATACGGCTGAGTCCATCGGCGACAACGTTTTCAGTACCTCTGATATGCCGTACATCGAATTGGAAGGCAGAAATACGGATGGCCCAACGGGCTATACGACCTGTACGACGCGGCCTACCTAAGACCCAGCTTAAGGCTTGATTATCTGTCTCCAGATCGAATTTGACGTGTTCCAGATAGAGACGGAACTTTTCTAAGGCGAATAAGACTGCCAAACCTTCAAGCTCATATATGGAGTACTTTGCTTCTTGAGCTGACAATGTCCTAGACGCATAGGCGATGGGTCGCCTCCCTAGTTCAGTCTCTTGAAGAAGAACTGCAGCCACTGCTGACGACGATGCGTCGGTTTGGACGATGAATTTCTTCGAGAAATCAGGCATAGCAAGTACAGGGGCATTACAGAGAGCTAATTTCAGATCTTCAAAAGCGGCTTGTTGAGAAGGTCCCCACTCGAATTTGATGCCTTTCCTACGAAGAAGGTTTAAGGGCGCCGCTCTATTAGCAAAATTAGGAATGAACTTCCTGAAGAAATTCACCATGCCAATGAACCTGGCGATACCTTTAATGTCCTTGGGAGGTTTAAAATCACGGATGGCCTGTGTTCTAGAATGATCGACAGCTACACCATCAGGTGACACAATATGCCCAAGGAAAGACATAGAGGGCTTAGCGAAGGCAACCTTGGACAACTTAACAGTTAACCCCGCCTTACGAAGGCGATCGAGAACTTCTCGCAGATGATCTAGATGCTCTTCAAAAGTCTCTGAAAATACGACGACATCATCCAAGTAGTGATATAAGTACTCAAATTTGATGTCGGAGAAGACCCTATCTAGTAGCCTAGTGAGTACAGCTGCTCCCGTGGGGAGCCCGAAAGGCACGCGGTTGTATTCATATAAATTCCAGTCCGTGGCAAACGCTGTAAGGTGTTTAGACTCTTCGGCAAGGGGAATTTGATTATAGGCCTGATTCAAGTCCAAGATAGTGAAGAACTTGGCCTTACGAAACCATGAAAAGCAAGAATGAAGGTCGGGAAGGGGCACAGATTGCAACACCACCTTCCGATTGAGAGCCCTGTAATCAATGACAGGCCTGAAGCCTCCTTGGGGTTTCGGGACTAGAAAAATAGGCGATGAATACGCCGATTTAGAGGGCCTAATAATACCATCCTTCAACATCTGATCGATGATTTCTTTCAGAGCCTTCATTTTAGGTGGAGACAGCCTATAAGGTGGAAAGCGAACAGGAATTGAATCCGTGACCTCAATTTTGTATTCAATAAGGTCAGTAACACCAAGAGTATCAGAGAACACCTCGGGAAACGACTGACACAATTTCCGAATACTATCAGCCTGCTCCTCAGGTAGATGTCTAAGGTCTAACAACATCTCATCCTGGGTAGGCGAAATAGATGAACATGATACAGAATTACACTTTAACAAGGGAATTCTACAATTGGACGCAAATTTGAATGTGCACGACCTACTCTGGAGATCGAGCACAAGACCAGTGTGAGAAATGAAGTCCGCTCCCAATATGATGGGGCAAGACAAACGCTTGGCCACAAACAATTTGATCTTCCATGTAAATTTAAAAACCCGAATTTTGACATGTAAGGAACCTAGAATTTCTAATGGAGATGAATTAGCCGAAACATATTTAACAGGAGATGAGTCATAGTCAGGGAGTTTACAAACAGATTTCAATTTAGAATACCAATCAGCCGAAATAATGGAACAAACACTGCCTGAATCTAATAGAGCTGTTATAGGCTCGTTATTTAACTCAATCTTAAGAAAAGGAACAGGTGCGGGGGTATCCGCCGCAATCCTAAGACACTCTTTAGGGCATTCAAAAGATGAATTTGAAGGCTGGTCGTTCTCTGCATTTACAACCTGTTTACTAGGGGCTGAGTCTCGGGAATATGGATTAGTCGGCTCAGCCGACGCCACTAGTCACTTTTTATTATTGGCATAGCTGGAATTTGCACCAGAAGTTGAGCAGGAGGGGGTGCTATTTGAGTTTGGGCAATTCTTGGCGATATGTGAGAAGGCCCCACACTTAAAACAGCCTTGTGATGACCCTACTCCATTCCTTGTCCCACTTGACTTGATCAGAGGACACTTATTCCGCAGATGGTCAGGCGACCCACAAGCATAACATTTACGGGGATTGACTGGTCGGCGAGGTGGAGGCCGAGTGTTACTGAAGGAAGGCGGGGGTTCTTTCGCCACACGCAAGGAATCGGCATACCTAACTCCTTCCGCAGAGACGGCTAATGCTTCCAGTTCAGAGAAGGTTTGCGGGCACGCCGCGAAACACAAATATGACCTGTAGGGTGGTGAAATCCCTTCAACAATAGCTTGCACGATCTGATCCTCAGGGAAGTGGAGAGCAAACACCCTAGTATAAAACTTAATATCTTGGATGAAGTCTGCCAGGTTTTCATCCAAGCGCTGTACCCGATAATAGTATTTCTGAATAAGGGAGGACCTGGCCCTAGCCGGGATGAAGTTAGCTAGCAAATGGGCATGGAAATCCTCAATAGAAGATTGCTCGGCAATGGCTCTAACTATTTTGTCAGATAGAACACCAATAGCATAAGGATAGATAATTTGCAAAATTTGACATGGGGAAAGAGAAAACACAAGGGCATGATCCTGAAATTCCACTAGAAATCTTAAAAATGAAATTACGTCACTGGTGGTGTTGACGGAAAACTTAGAGATACCTCTAAGCAACATTGCCAATGGATGAGGCAAGCTGCTGAACCCAGGTGACATAGTCGTTAAAGGTTTCAAGGGCAAAGAAGTTAATTCAGAGCGGATGTTACTCAATGACGCACGGCGTTCAGATTCGTTGTTCGATGGGGCAGAGATAGTTTGAGCAGCAACGGTTATCCTATTGACTTCTCCCTGAGGAGGCTCTTCCTCGTTACCTACATTCACCGTGGCGGGTTGATCAGTTTTGGGAGGAGCTTCGCCGGTTAGCAATTGAGTGACCTTATTAGACAATTCAGAAATAGTTTCAAGGAGCGTATTAGCGTCCTTCCTCTGAACGTCATTCACCTTTAGAGACAATAGATCATTAACTCTATTTGCAAAGTGATACAGCCTGCCTTGCACACGCTTAATTTGATTAGGAGATGGATCGTTTTCATCAAAAAAGCTGACTACCGATGCTAGCCCAGTAATATTCTCGACAATCGTGGAAAGAGAGTCGTCAATTTCTTTCTCTCCCAAATTGGGGATGGAAATGGGCAAATCAAGGGACTCTCTAAGCTTGTTAGTATCTATTGCAACCGTGCCTCCAGATTGAACATTTCTGATAGTTAACTCATATATCAACTCCTCTTTGCGCAAGTAGTTAAGGAGGAGAACATCGCGAGGGCCGGGCATGATGACAGAACAATTTTGAAAAAACTCAAAAAATTCCAGCAACTGAGAAAATTGTTAGAGTTCGAATCAAAGCAATGTTTAGCCGTCAAAAGGGGCTAAATTGAGACCCATTCAACCACGCTCTGCTACCACTTGTTACCGAGTTTTTGTGGTAGTTAAGCATGAAAGAAGGTGCTGGGTGGTGAATAGGTCTCAAGCTACTAAAGAGAAATTAAATTTTAAAATTTAACAAGGTTATATTTTCTTTTCAAAATTAGGTAACAACAAATAGAACAGGTACTTAGTAGCCGAAATACAACTTGAAATGTACAATTACAGGGATTAAAGAATTTGGGCTTCGAGCCCTGAAAACACAATTCTTGAGCAACTAGCTCAACTTTACGATATACCAATTTCAACAAAAGGGGCAGAAGACCCCACTCAAACCCTGGAGCCCTTGCTCCAAATTACACAGCAAAGCCTCCTCGAGGCATACAACGCTCAGTTTTAGAGAAGAGCCACTCGCTCTTAAAGTTAAGCCTCTCCCAGGCCACACCAAACTCAACTTTCAAGTTGTCCTCAAAGGACATATACACAGGGGTAAAATACCCAACCTACTGAGGTCTATTAGGTGAGAAAAGATTAATACATGACCTCTAAAATACAACTTGAGAGGAGGCGAACTTGCACTCCTAATACACTTTGCTTAAGACCTACTTGGCACTAGGCCGTTAATACAAGGGCTAATCCCATACTACAGAGGTGACTTAAAGGCAATTTACATTACATTACGGGAGAATTGGTTGAGAAAAATAAGTTCACCTCAAGACGATGTGAGTGGGAACTCGAGAGGGTTAGCACTCTCTATCCCATAATGTAGCTTTACAAGAGAATAGAAGAAAAGAGTAGTTACATTTTAGGAAAAGGTTACATGATGGAAAACGCTTCGAACCCGCCGCGAGAGTTAAACTGCCGACCTAGCAAGAAAAGAAGATATTAATAGGCCATTACCTGGTAGTAGATCGCTGCCGGGGAAAGAGGCGCTTCCCGCCTCCTGCTATGTACTTAATACACTGAAAGATGGAACAGAAGTGGCCCGGAGACCCCAAAATCAGCAGTTTATATCCTCTCGCGGAAGATTCTAGGCGTTAGGGGAAATAAAACACCCTCCCTCAAAGTTTTTATTGGTTCGGGAAAAGAAACCCCTACATAGAGGAAGAAGAAACACATTATTGGTGGAAAATTAATTAAAGAAATTCGGGATTGGCTAGATCCAAAATAAGGGGAAAAAGAGGGGTATACAGCCAACTTAAACCATGACAGAAAGAAATTTAACAAAGAACAAACTCTTGAAATAAAAATTTCTCCAACAAAATAGTTCTTTGATTTCGCACTAGGTTGCACTATAGTAATTCTTCAGTAGTGTCCTCTAGAAGAGAAAGTTCACACTTCTTACTCCAAGCGAAACAAAACACATCCAAAGTGACACAGTTCAAAAACTCAAAATTTTCCACGTGGTGACATCTTCTGAGAAAGTAGAGAATTAATAGAATAGATAAAGTTCAACCTTCCTCCAGAAGAGGAGTTTCAACTGGCGCAACTTTTAAATAAACGGTGTAGAGGTGTACCGCCCGGTACAATTATTATTATTATTATCATATGCCTTTGCTGGCGACGTATAATGTTTACAGTGCACTATGTCTTTTGGTATGGGCTGGAATTAATTTCTTACTTTCATTGATCTGTCTAAGTCTCATGTTTGGCTTTGACAATATGAAAGTAACCGAGATATGATCGATGCTAGTAATACCATTACTTATGCAGCCAGTCCCTGTTATGAATGGTATGAAAATATCGCTCATAGTGTGGGTTGGTGCATGCATTTCAGTGGTATTGGCAGACTATGCAATAGCAACTTCTGGCTCGGTGAGGAAAGCAACGGAAAACTACAGTAACTCACTCTTCATTTCCCTAGTATACCTCCTCAGTGAAGCCTAGGTTATATGGCAACTGTTGGTGGAACTGTGGAGGAACAAACCAGCCTTCATGCTGAATACCCAACACCCACATTATTATTATTATTATTATTATTATTATTATTATTATTATTATTATTATTATTATTATTATTATTATTCCAACCAATCATTTTCACTTAGACTGTTGTGCCTTTCAGCGTTCAGACAGCAAGTCTCCGTGAATTAACTTATTGCCTCCACATGCATCTGTTTGTAACTAGCTCTATGGCTTCGTTCAGTTTCACACCCATTATCACTAACCATTCAAAATTAGTCAAGGCAACAATGTCTTATTCTCTCACAGCTTCTCTTACGCTCCCTTACAGAGTCAATTTTTTCTCCTAGGTTACCTATCCTCAATAAAATCCTCAATAATTTTAATTATTTTTAATACCAACAAGGAGTGCATCTTGTGGTTTCTTCTCTATCAGACTTCCATATAATTCAGGAAAACAAATATTTTAGGTTGCTGGCCTCATGGCCTTCACGAAAATGCACAGTTATATGGTTTTTGGTTTGTGCTGCGTGAAAGGTGATAAACTGAGGAAAACTGCACGTTTCGCGAGGTGAACTTTGGCTGGCCACGACTGAGTAAGCGGTGCAAAGTCTTCCTGAATTGTAGCGTTCCCCTGCATTTTTCTGTTTCATATGTCGTAAACCTGAAAAATATCATGTCTGTTTTATGTTGGGAGTAACGCTTTGGAATGCATTTCCAGTACTTCCAGAAATAAATGAAATGGCGTACGGCTTTTAGTGCCGGGATGTGTTCGAGGACTTCGGCTCGCCAAGGACGGGTCTTTTGATTTAACGCCCGACGACATATACATGCAGTCCCCATGCCAGGGGAATTAACCAATTATGGTTAAAATTCACGACCCTGCCGGGAATTGAACCCGGGACCCCTGTGACTAAAGGCCAACACGCTGACCATTTGACCATGGAGTTGGACAGTACTTCCAGAGAGAGAGAGAGAGAGAGAGACCAACTCGAGGGAAGCCTACACACCCACTGTCGCCAGTCACTGTGACCCACCGTCGCATGATAGATTACTGGTTTCCCAATACTATCACGGATCGTGTCTTAGCACGATCAGCGAAGTAGGCAGGTTCTGTGTCAGACATATAACTGCACATCAGAAGCTGGGAAGGACAAGTATTTAACCGTTGTGTTGTAAACGGCGAACATAATGACCAAGCGAGAAGGGATAAGGTCATTTTAATAATCGACGGAGCAGATTAGAAAACGTGAAATAGTTTAAACGTTGTATGCATGAAATGGAGTTGTTTAATGTTACACCTTATCCAGTTTTTATGCCATCCAAATTGTAGAGTGCTTGTACTGTACTAGTACCATGCACATAATTTGAGCCTGCCACACCGTGTTTTGTAATTGGACTTACCGAGTATTTTACAGTGTCTTTGAACTGTAACGCACTTGGTGTTTATCGTCCTCACGAACATCGACCTATCGTGTTTCTTCTCAATAACAGTACTGGACACCATAAATCATCCACGTCTTGGTAACTTTCACCAGCTTACAGAGAAATCCGCTAGTTTTAACGCATCTTCCAGTACATATCCGTTATATTGTACTCCAACAACCACGCTTCAAAGAACAGGTTGCTTAAGAGGCCTACTTAATTCCGTTCATGACTATGAGTTCACTTCAATGAATCATTATTTCAACATTGACAAAAATGTCCATTCTTCACCAACGAAAAAGCCGTCTTGACTTACTGACCAACTTGAAATCAACACGCATAAATTCATGCCTTTTAACGTAAAATACGCCTTTTCGGAGGACTTAGTTTGTCAAAAGAGGCACACAGACAGAGTTATCAAACGCTGTATAGCGCATGTGGTAACCTGCCGTGGTCGTAGTAGCCACAAACCAATCCTAAAGTCGGTATCGCATAATAAGAGTTCTGGCCTCGAGAGGCTCCTCAGAATTGTCCAGCTATCGGCTGATCAATGGCTTGAACTCGTAGGAATATGCTACTGGGTGAAATATCACATGCGGCAGAACAAAATATTTTTACGTCACAAAAATACCGCAACCGAAACAGCTTCCCATTTGATACACACTTCAATTGACTAGAATAATACATACATACATCTTCATTATAGACTGTTATGCCTTACAGCGTTCAGTCTGCAAGCCTCTATGAATATTCTAAACGCCGCCATAATCCTCCATTTGTAACTAGCTCTGGGGCCACCCTTAGTTCAACACCTCTTTTCCTTAAATCATTAGAAACTGAGTCCAAACATCGTCGTCTTGGTGCCCTCTACTTCTCTTCCATGTCCGAGTCCATTATTATCCTAGGTAACCTATCCTCCTCCATTCGCCTCACATGACCTTACCACCGACGCCGGTTTATGCGTACAACGTAATCAGTCGAGTTCTTCCTAACTTTGCTTTTATCTCCTCATTCCGAGTACCCTCCTGGCATTGTTGAAACCCGCTTTTTTACCGGGCGAGTTGGCCGTCCGGTTAGAGGTGTGCGGCTGTGAGCTTGCACCCGGGAGATAGTGGGTTCGAATCCCACTGTCGGCAGCCCTGAATATGGTTTTCCGTGGTTTCCCATTTTCACACCAGGATAATGCTGGGGCTGTAACTTAATTAAGGCCACAGCCGCTTCCTTCCAACTCCTAGGCCTTGCCTATCCCATTGTCGCCATAAGACCTATCTGTGTCGGTGCGACGTAAAGTCACTAGCAAGAAAAAAACCGCTTTTACCAGCGATCATTCTCGCTACTTTCATGTCTGTTAATTCGAACTTATGAATAAGATATCCTGAGTCCTCCCAGCTTTCACTTCCATAAAGAAAAGTTGGTCTGAAGACAGACCCGTGTAAGAATAGTTTCGTCTGGAAGCTGACTTCCTTCTAACAGAACACTGTTGATCGCAACTGCGAACTCACTGCATTAGCTTAGCTGCACCTTGATTCTATCTCACTTACTATACTACCATCCTGGGAAATTCACATCGCAAGAAAGATTTCCTTTTACTTTGAGAATATTTTCAAAATATTCCTTCCACCTGTCCCTGGGATCTATTATAAGTTCACCCGATTTACCCTCCCTTTCTAGATTCTTTATAACTGTTTAGAAATGTTCCCCTGCCGCATGACCTATCCCCTCCAGGTTATTTCGGAAATATTTCCACAACTTCTTCTTTAATTCAACAATTATTTCTTTCGGTCTATGTTTTAATCTTAGTAATTTCATTCACCTGTAAACTGATTCTTTCCTTTTGACAACATAAGCATATCTCCTTATCCGCAATCAGGTTAACCTATTTCAATGTATGGAATACTTAAGATTAACCACTGTAATGTAGAGTTTATGTAGTTTACGATTGTGGCGTTTAAGTGTATGTTCTTCAATTTTCAAACTTCAGATCTTAGTTTAATTTTATCCCTCTTTTTTTCTGTAAAATTTGTTCTGCGTGTTGTTTTCAACGTAGGTGGTACATAAAGGGGCTCATCAGCCTCAGTGGCAAATTCTAACCAATAAATTGAATTAAATTATATACTGTTGAATATACATACCATCGCCTGTTCAAATCGGGCCAATAACTTCGATGTTAGGCCCCTTTAAACGTAAGCATAACCTGTCTGAATCAATCCTTGTTTGGAGCCATTTCTGATACGCCTTCGTTTTACGTTTACAAGCTGTATTCACTTCATCATTCCACCAAAATGTTCATTTCTCCCCATCTTTACACACAGTTGTTCCTAAGAATTCCATTTCTGTTTCTACTACAACATCTGTATATTCCACCCATTCTCTTTCTATATCCTGAACCTGTTTACTGTCCGTTTTATGGAACTTTTATCCAATCATATCTATGTACATATGTCCAGTTTCCTCGTTCTGGAGATTTCCTATCATTATTCCTCTGCTGACGGATTTCATTTTCTCTGTCCAAGGCCTAGGGATACTTCGTTCACCACAGATCAGATAGTGGTCTATGTCGTCAAAAAACCTCGGAATACTCACACACTCCTAACAGATTTCCTGGTGTAGTCTATAATGGGCCTGGTGCTCCTACCTTCTCATGTGCAGCGATGAAAAGCCTAATGCTTGAAGAATGTATTCGTACTTACTAATCACATACTGGCACAAGAGTTCAATAAACGCTTCCCTTTCCTGTTTGCTTCCATATCTCCCGCAGATTTACCAATCACCTTTTCGTATCCTGCAGTTCTATTTCCAAACTTCGCATTGAAATCATCCATTAGCACTATCCTATCGTTGCTGTTGACCTTGGCTACGATGTCACTCAGTGCTTCTTAAAACTTGTCAGCCTAATCTTCACCCTCACATGGTGAATAGACTGAGACAATTCTCGTCCTAATTCCTCCAACAAATAAATCTGCCCACATCGTTCGCTCATGTATGTGCCTAATAGAAACTATGTTGCGCGCAATAGTAATCATGATGAACAGTCCTACAACACACTCTGCCCTTCTCTTTGTAACACCTGTCGAGCTTTATAATTTCTTCCTAGATATCTCCCCTTACACGATCTACTAACACATCGATGGCTTTCTTTTAAAACCTCGTATGTCCAAATGTTCTTCCTACCCATTATATACCTTAAGACTGGTCACGCCTCCCAGTCATATATTCGTATGCAGTCCATCAGAATAATTTTCGCTGTGTTCATTTGCTAATGTCTAAAGGAAAATGGACCTTACCGTACCGTATTGTAGGGATGTTGATTGCATGGCAAATTTACACACTCCTACAGTATAATGTATTTAAGGTTCATTTTCCTTTACAATTGGGCAGAGGAAAATGACCACAACGAAAACTGTTCTTTTGGACTGCATATAAATATGAGACTAGGAGGCGTGACCAGTCTTAAGGAATATAATGGATAGGAAGAGTATTCGGACTTACGAGGATTTTAAAGAAAGCCATCGACATCCAGACGCATCCTCTTTGCTGACTCAGATACATCTACGTCCTTTCTTCCGTAAGCCCTATGCATACTGATAGCTCCCCATCGAATTCCAGTGAAGTCGAATAATAACATAAAATGCATGATGGTTTTTCACGATTTTTTGTTTTATTAATGTTGCTCTGACAGAAAAGTTGACAATCAGCTCTTTTGCCAAAGTTAATAAAAGGGGAGAGAAAATTTAAAATATTTCTTTGAGAGTTGGCCTACTTGGAGGAACAAATGCTCCTGCGGGAGTGGTAAGCCCTGTCCATCTGGTGCCTATAGCCAGGGTCTCGCTCAAGTTTGCTGGGAGCCACTTTCCTGGGTACTTCAGAAACTTTATACGTATAGTGGTGTCGTCTAGTGGGATTTAAGGTGCTGTACAATCTCTCTACATTATATCATCATTATTATTATATAAATGTTCTAATTCTTGCTAGATGATCAAGAAGATTAGATTAGGTATTTATGGTTTTGTTCCAGGAGGGACATTAGTTAGGACTGGTCCAGCTGGGAGACACGGCCACTTTTCAACAGAAGGCTATGCCTGACGGGGCGGAAGGTGTGAACACGATGCGGACAATGGCGCCACCGCAACTACAAGAAAAGAGAACAGATTCCATTTTATTTTTCCTTTCACGGCTCGGTGACATTAGCTACCTGCTATTAGGCCCACCAACATAAGACACCTTTTCGTTTTTTGCCGCTGTAGGACATGACAAGTGGCATTGTTGGGATGTGTGTGTGTGTCCCGCCCGAGGCCCTCAGCGTGTGGTCCGCGGTTCCACAATGGTGCTTGACGAACCTGCACCACTTTTATGACCAGACTGCTGCATGACACAGTAACGAATGTCTAGTACTTGTGTGTAGTTGAAGTAAGGACTTATTCATCGCAATTTGTTGGAGATATAAAATTCACAGACAAGATCTTGTAAAAGACGTTTTAGGCTACCTGTCGACTTTAAAGGCCTCAGTTTGAGAAACCCAGATGCAAAGAACATGACCTTAATTCATATCACCTCTAGAGAAGGCAATTATAAACAAACAAAAGAGCACGGCAACCAGAAATATTCAAGCTGAGTCTGCGTATGGGCTAGACTCCACTTTTTTTAAATATTATTTGATGCCACTTTTCTTTAGCAGTTCTCTTCATAACTCCGGTGTGTTTCGGTTTTAGCTGCATGAATTGTCTTTAACTTTCATCTTATGTGACCATGACTACGTAACCAACCAACGTAATTAGGACTACTCACAGGGAAAGGGATGCTCATTTGAACTCTGGGGAGGCCCTATGGTAATTTTTGGCGTCCCCTACTAGAACTTTAGAACGTTACACCTTGTATTATTTAGCAAAAACCGAGCGAGTTGGTTGTGTGATACAGGCTGTGAATCTGTAACCTTGCATTCGAAAGACTACCAGCACTACCAGCAGCCAGATATTTTCCCATGTCTTCTTTTCTTCTTTCAATCCGGGAAAATTTTTAAGGATGCACCATAATTAAGGCAACAGAGTCGTCCTTCCTATTTCTAGCCCTTGCCTATCCTATCGTCCCCGAAAACCTAATTTAAGTTAGTGTGACTTAAACTACTAGCAGTAAATTAAATTATACTATATAATACACTACCAAAAACTGGAAACAATAATTTTGTCAGCTTTTCAGTGCAAATGCTCTGTTTGTTTTAATTGGTATTTCTGTTATAATAATAATAATAATAATAATAATAATAATAATAATAATAATAATAATAATAATAATAATAATAATAATAATAATAATAATATTTACATAGCTTGTTAAAGATTTTATCCGCTTCAGGATTCTGTTTGTTATGCCAAGTTTGTCCAGCACGGAAATTATGGAGCAGTTCAGTCAGGAGGTCCTAAATATATAGGCCGATATACCGACATTTCGAAGCTTCCTATCTGTTTGTTTCATAATCTATGTTTCGGCGGCATTGTTGCAATCGGGAAGATATGACATTGGTCAAGTGGAGCACTCATTCCTGAAATCACTGTTAATGTCTTCTGTGTAGCACTATGCCAATTACAACGCAACTTGAATAAAATCTTGATTTGTGTAATCAGGTGATAGATGAAAGGACAACATTTCAAAGGTTTATAATTTGGATATCTCTTCTTGTTACCTAGCTATGAGTCCGTCTCAACATTGCTTTTATGAGTTTGTGATTCAGAGGTAATAGCAGAAGTAGGATACGAACTCATTTGTGGTATAGTTTTCAGTTTTCCTCACCGTTCACTCTTTTAGTAGCATACTTTATAAACTCATCAACAGTCAGTTTCTTAGTTATTTTCACTTAGTAGAGTTTCGGAAGAGTTCTGATTTTTAACTTAATATATAACGCCTTCTCAAGTTTTCTGACACCGCAGAACGCAAGCATCAGTGAATGTGTTTGTCTACACATGAAAGAGAGAATGTACATGAGAATATTTACAATTTCTTGTTGTATTTGTTTACACATGTTTAACAGCTTGCATACAATATATCGTTGTTTTTATGCCAGTGATGTTATGTTCCAGGAACTACATAAGTTTATTCCAAAACGTTCGTATTTCAAGCACTCCGACAACGTTAAAAGCACGAGACAAGCTTTTGGCGAGTTACATATACAAGAAGAAATAGAAACTTAAGCAATACAAAGCAAAGCAAAGTCACCTCCGTACGGGCCATGAAGGTCCTTGGATGAGTGGAAGGTAAAGGCTTCCACCATTGTTAACCTCGGCACGTGTTGGGGTAGAGTGGTTAGTTCTACGCCCGGCCGCCTTTGCCCCCAGGAATTAACCTGGTACTCATTTTTGGGGTAGGCTGAGTGAACCTCAGGGCCTTATGCACCTCCGGAAGTGGAAATCTCGTTTCTCAAATTTTACGACTTCCTGGCGGGGATTCGAACCCACGTCCTTCCGCCTTAACCGCCTCGGCCAGGCAGCCCCTTTAAGCAATACAAGAGGCAAAAAGATTATTATGAATGTTTTGTAATCACTTCTAGGGGAGAACAGTTAGAAATATATAGTTAGCTCACAAAAAGTGTATTTATTTTTGCTTCCCCGTTTGGAGGCTGCCAAAAAGACAAAGAATATATAAAATATGGATTGACAACTACGCAGGTAATGTAAAATATATCGTCTATATGTATTTGTACTGAAGATCAAATATGAGAAGGGCCAGAGACCAATTGTGATTAAGACATTTTTTAAAAACAATTATTTCAAAAACCTGCCTTTAAAGTATTCACTCTTGCACCCTGGACATTTACTCAGCTTACCCAGTTATTAAATATGGCCTTTTTACACACAACTGCACGAAGCTGATGAGCTAAATTCTTCAAATAATTAAACCTCTCAAAACCTTTAAACATATTCTATATTCGATTTGACAACCTCAGTGGTGTCGTCAGTTGATCGTTGTTCCTTCTGTTGCCAAGACGGCAGAAACGAATCTACTTGAGGTCGGTGAAATTGGCTTCAGTTGTTAAAACGGTAACTCCTTGTAATTGACTTCTCACTATGTTGTTTTAAATTCTGTAACAAGCTACGCAAATATTATTATTATTATTATTATTATTATTATTATTATTATTATTATTATTATTATTCATACTACTCCTACTACTACTACTACTACTACTACTACTAATAATAATAATAATAATAATAATAATAATAACACAAATGTGATCCCGTGGAGTGTAAAGTAATGGTTAGGCTTCTCCTTCAGTAGGGAGACCTTTTGTTAATAAAAATATTCTCACATAATTGTATACCCGATTAAATGTGTGCCTTCTAGAGCACACGTTCCTCATTGCAAGTATACTCCAGTACTCCTAGGTAAGGCTTCTGGAGAACAGAAATGCTATAGCTACGAAAACAGAAAACAATAACGTTTATCCGAAACAGGATAGTGATACAAATCTGTTGTGATAGATGTTGCCATCCGTCTGGATTGACTCTCGTCAAGAGTGAGACAGAGTGAAAGTTAATGACATATCACTTTCCTTGAATGATTGATAGAATAAAGGGGGCGTTACAGAAGATGGGACTATGCTCGATAATCTGAAGCAAAATCATCAACAGGAGAACGCAACTGTGAACTGCTGAGAGAATAACTTTTGGGCTCTCTGTACGAATTTCTAGAGAGCTCTAATGTTTCTACTGTACTTCCTCCGCAGATACCCATTTGTAAAACGACACATCCTCTGTTAAACAGTATGTGACTGCCATTTTTTGCGGGATGTTCAAATACTGTTCAACACATTATACTGACTTGGTTAAGAAGTACATACTGGGATGTTGCAATGTGGCATTATCCCTGGCTTCGCTTCAAGGTGGTGGCAGTTGGAATATCAACCAACGCATGTGGGATATTTGGAATGCAATTTCACCTCCCTGTGGTTCGTATTCCACGTAAAACTGGCTGTGATCACACTATCAACAGTCATGTAAAACTACAAGTTTGCTCTCTCTGAACTGTTATAACACTCTTGCATGTGTGACGCTATATCATATGAAATCGAATATAGAGATGACTATAGAATGTTACGTGGGCTATGAGTTCGGCTTTTCTTCACAACTGGAGAATGGTGATCTCTACGGATTTTAATTTTCAAATGTTCTATTGTAAATGTTCATCCCATTAATCTGGTTTGATAATTGTGAAGATGATGATGATGATGATGATTATTGTTGTTTAAAGGGACCTAATATCTTGGTCATCAGTCCTTTATTCTGTATTCAAAAATGACCTTTCTTCGTGAAAGTCATAGTTACGAGCTCTATATTAACGAATTTGTAGTGAGCTCACGGTTGCAGTAAGAAGGAAATGAGGTCACAGGCTGGACGATCCTTACATTGCTCCGTATTCAGGTCGGCTTCAGTGTACGGGAATGAAATGCGAGTGAACATAGAGTATCTTGCACATACGATGGTGATAATGGGCATTAAGTTAGGAAGAACGATCGATGGTCCCTGCTGGTGGCAACAATGGCAGGAGGACACTCGCCGTGAAGAGATAAAGGCTCGGTTATGAATAAACGCAGAGGATAAAGGTGTGGCTTCGTCGGTGGGGCAACGTGAGGTGAACTAAATAAATAAATAAATAAATAAATAAATAAATAAATAAATAAATAAATAAATAAATAAATAAATAAATAAATAAATAAATAAATAAATAAATAAATAAATAAATAAATAAATAAATAAATAAATCAGTATTGATCTGCATTTAGGACTATCGCCCAAGTGGCAGATTTCCTATCAATTGTTTACCTAGCCCTTTCTGAAATGATTTATAGAACTTGGAAATTTATTGAACATTTCCCTAGATAAATTATTCCAATCATTAATACCTCCTCTTCCTGTCAATTATTATTTGCCCCGATAAGTCCTCCTGAATTCCAACCGTACCTTCATTTTATGATCTTTCCTACCTATAAAAGCTCCACTCAAGGTTACATCTACTAATGTTATTCCACGCCATCTCTCCACTGACAGCTCGAAACATACTGCTTAGTTGAGCAGCTCGTCTTCTTGCTCCCAAAGTTTTCCCAACCAAATATTGCAGCAATTTCGCGACACCTAGAACAAATCGAGCTGATCAGCTTCGGACCTTTTCCACTTCTCATATCAAGTAATCGTGGTGTGGGTCCCATGCACTGGAACCATACTCTAACTGGGGTCTTGCCAGAGACGTATACGCCTTCTCATTTACATCGTCACTACAGCACCTAAACACCCTTATACCCATGCGAAGATACCTTCCTTCATAACCTCCTTAATGTGAGTATCCTAATTAAGATCTTTCCTTATATTAACACCTAAGTACTTACAGTGTGAGAGAGACAGAGGATACATTAAAGGACTCGCCGACCTGTTGAGAGAAGCGAAAGTAAGACCTGGAAGTCGACGGTTAGATTCCGTTGTTAACAATTTGAAGGTAAAAGTTGACCTGCCAAACTGCATGGTCTTTGGTTACCTGTGCTGTAGAGGTACTTAATTAAATAACAGAGACCTAAGACTGAACGCGGAAACGAATGAATGTCTACCTGCATTTGTGTATACAAGCTGATCGGAACCAACGTGACTTAAGATCGGCTTTAGAGCATCGATCGAGGAGAAAGAATTTCGCCAGGGGATGATTTGAACACGTACCTCCGAGCTGATGGCAGGGTCACGCCATAGCAAATAAGCTACGGTGACACAGGTTGAAACCCACGGTGTGTTTGTCTTTGATGCTGATTTCTTGGTATGGCTGTCAAGCCGGTCTGAGTCACTTGCAAATTTAACAACACTTCCACGTAAAGTCCATTCAAATTCGCCCGCGAAGCATCTGATCGGCCAACATCAGCAGCTGATCAAATGACAACGGCGTGAGATATGGAATTATTTTTTTCGAAGTATTTATCAATATGGCCAACCCTCTAACTCTCATATACCTGGTTCACTTTGTTTCGACCACCCTATGTATGTTTGTTAAGAATGGCATGATTGCGGATGGTATTCCTGAAGATATCTGGTCAAGCTATGCATCAAGATCTGTCGTTAAAGTATTATAATATTTAACGTAGTAGGTAAATGAAGTTTCCGTACAGCCTCCAGAATACATTTCTTTCATTTAATGAAATCACGGGTCGAGAATCGAACTCAGCCACTTTGATGAGAAACCAGAGTCGATGAGAGTCGACTGTCACTTCATGCCTCATAATGTATTGCCCAAGCATTTTCTAGGAGTGATGTGGAAGAACTCCCGAGGGCAACCGTTGTCAGCACTGGGGTCCTTCGGCTAATTGGGCATAAACACTCGAACAGGAAAACGAAATTTAATAGAATTCGGGATCATAAACGTAGAAAAAAGATTGTTTTAGATTTTTTCCTGCAGCACAATGTAAAACTTCGTGATTAAGTTGGTTTACCATCAAATGAAATTCCTTCTACAGACTTTTTTTTTGCTACTTGCTTTACGTCGCACGGCGACGATGGGACAGGAAAGGGATAGGCATGGGAAGGAAGTGGCCGTGGCCTTAATTAAGGTACAGCCCCAGCATTTGCCTGGTGTGAAAATGGGAAACCACGGAAAACCATCTTCAGGGCTGCCGATAGTGGGGTTCGAACCTACTATCTCCCGAATACTGGATACTGGCCGCACTTAAGCGACTGCAGCTATCGAGCCCGGTCCTTCTACAGACAAGTTTCTGGCGTTTAACAAGTTATTGTTAAATATAGTTTTTATGTGGTTTGATTGAAATGCTCTATTTTCTAAACCGACTGATACAGATGCCTTTGGTTTCCACGAATTTGTTGAGGAAACATTTCGTAGTGTTGGTATTAATGTAATAATGTAATTGACAGCGTAGAGTGCAGTAGGCCTACATACTTAACAATTAATTGTTCCATTTTATGTTAATTCATAACGAATTTATTTGATCAAAGCTACTTAGATTCCATTTATTCAGTAAAATATGAAGCAGTATCCGACAAGCTACTAAAAGGATAACTTAAAAATGTTCATGGGTTTCTTGAAACAGTTACGAAGAACCACTGGACCAAATTAGTTGAAGATTCATGTTTGTCCCCTTCAAAAATAGGTTTAATTAGAAACAAATAGTACATCTTAATCTATAATTATATTAAACTGAACTTAAAATAGGTCCTATAACATGTACCATGTTACGTACGAACAACCATTTTCTGGGACATTGAAACTCATCATACTCGTGTACCAAAGATGCGTGGTAATCTTGGGTAAAACCATGGCCTGGAATATCCTGGGAAATACATTCAAGTGTATCTTTACCCTCATGAAAAAAAGGTGGAGACTACAGAACGGAAAGAGGGCAATGCCATTGTGAGGCTTTTCAAAATTCGACGAAACAGGCAAACACATCTTGTTGTTGATGTGGACAGTTCGGAATTGATATATTCAGTGCAAAAAGTTCTTCCTTGTACCAGAGAAATTTTTGAACCCAAACTGTGTTCTCTTGGGGTCTTCTTCGCACTTAGTCTTGATTCTGTTATGAATTATACAAGGGAACACTCTATGTATGTGGCTCATGAGGCTTAAGTTACTAGCCTATCATCAGTACACTTATATGTCTTTCGCTTATTTGGCAGCGTGATGAAGGTAAATAACAGCCGGTCGAATGGAATGTCTCCAGCATTACATACAGTACTGAACAACTTCAGCAAGAATTGGATATTATCATCGTCAATCATTTTAAGAAGCTCTACGGGGATGTTATCTGGACCTGGTGATCCCTTGTTTATTGAAACTTTCACAGCATATAGCACTTCTGATTCCAGAATATCAGGGCCTTCACAGTTAGTTCGTTGGTAATTTTCTTCAACTCTCTGACCACAGAAATGTTTCATCAGATAATTTTCCCAGATATTTAAAACATCCTGTTCATTTTAGGCCTGTCCGTGGCATCAACCAGTAGAGAAAGGTTGCGTTTTCTGTACATGTCAGCTTTCTCCTCCAGTTTGAGATGTAAATTGAATAGGTCATGGTTAGACTGTAAGGTTCCCTTTTTCACACATTGTTTTTTCATCCAATTCTCTTTTGCAGCACATATTTCCTTCCTCGTGCGGTGCTGTACATTTTTGTATTCCTCTACATAATTTTTCACTGATCACTGGAAATTAATATCATATTAATAACATGATTGTCTCGATATTTTCTAACATACTATACCTTAATTACCGTGCGTGTAACATGGGACAGTACCGGAAACAGCTCTACAGGTTTAAAATGTCTAACTGGAGATGTTTCTGGGATACAGGAACACAAACTTCGCAATTCTAACGTTGACGAGATAGGGCAACAATTATATGTTCTCCGTTAGGTATGGAAGACCTTGTCTTCCATTTTCCTAGGATGACCTACGTTAATTCGTGTGGTTACTCCTTAGCGTGTTTGATCTTGCCTTATCCTACCATGTATCTCAATGTTAACAGCATTACAGACTAGTGTATACGAGCACGGAACACGCAGTCTCTGGTTGCTATCAGCATGGCCCGATTTTCAACCCATACCGGGAATCACTGCGACCAAAATTCCTACACTCATGCACATACGCTACTGAATGAGTTGATCTCATATTCGGTATGACCCTCTCATCTATGCCTTGTGTTTGATAGGGAGTATTGATCTGTGATCGCATCACTAACAATTATTTGCTCCCAGGTGTTCACAATTGCAGGAATTACAGCTGTCACCTACTTGAGCAAGATCGCTTTGCTTCATCTTTCCAATCTCCTGTCAGTTCTCTTTGTCATCTCTTCCGACCCAATATTATTAGGCTTAGGACGCTCAGAGGGCTTTATGTGATACCTTGTTCGGCTCCGCAGCTAAATGGTTGGCATAATGGCCTTTGGACAAAGGGGTCCCGCGTTCGATTTTAGACCGAGTTGGGGATATAATTGCTGAATTCGTCTGGCCTTGGCACTGGCTGTTTGTGCCATTATCAACAATGGAATTCATCTTAGTCAGGGCCTCATCCTCACAGACGCGCAAGTCGCCTATGAGACGTCAACCAGGAAGATCTCTTCGGAGACGACACGCCAGAGATAGAACTCATACCTTCAATTCTTCGAGGAGTCGAAACTTTTCATTTTGTTTTTACAATTAACATCAGCACAGGTTCATAACCTGGTTGCTTTGCTCCTGAAAATGGTAATCATGAAAACTGCCAGACTGATGTTTGCTTCGATAGAATGCCTTCAAAGTCCAAATTAATATTGTCATTAATGCTTTCACGATACGTACTTAAAAAAACATGATGCTGTATAGGAGTTTGGGCTTATGCCGTGTCAAGAAAATAAGGTGAAATTCTTAAAATTTCGCAGGGAACTGTGCTCTGCGTCCTCAGAAGAAATCTTGACCGTCCACGAGAAAGGCTTCTTCAAGTGTATGTTCACCCTGATGAAAAAAGGTGGAGACTATGGAACGGAAAGAGGGTAATGCCAATGTGAGCCTTTTCAAAATTCAACGAAACAAGCAAACACATCTTCTTGTTTAAGAAGCCTTTCTCGTGGACAGTCGAGATTTCTTCTGACGACGCAGAGCACAGTTCCCTGCGAAACGTTAAGAATTTCACCTTATTTTCTTGACACGGCATAAGCCCAAAAGCCTATACAGTATCATGTTCTTTCCAGATTAATACTTGATAATAATAATAATAATAATAATAATAATAATAATAATAATAATAATAATAATAATAATAATCGTATGGATTCAGCTACCGTGTGCAGACATTTCGATTTGACGCCATCTGGCTGTCTGCTCGTCAATTTCGACGTTCCGTTTTACTCTAGGTCCGCTAGATGGCAGACAGAGTAAACCGGATCTCTCTTGGTCGTCTATGGCTGCGATTTAATTAATTTTGTCGGGTAAATACCAAATGTATCACCACAGATATTTTACATGCCGAAATCGTACGACATGGTGTGTCGAAAGGACTTTTTTCCGCCCTTCAAAAATCCGACCACCTCTGCCGGGTTTGAACCCGCTATCTTGGGATTCGGAGGCCGACACTCTACCACGGATCCACAGGATGCTTGTTGTTTAAAGGGGCCTAACATCAAAGGTCATCGGCCCCTAGATTAATAGTTATTAAATTCTATTTTTTATTTAGTTCATGGCGTGTGAAACGTAACGATGTGCATGGAAGCTTAATATTTCAGAGGAACTCCTTAGTAACGTGGAAATTTGCACCTATCACAGATTCACACATTATCCGCAGTTTACTTCCTTTTCCGAAGTGAAATGTCTGCTGTACCCTGTTCATCTGGCGATTAGGAGAAAAATAACTCAAATCCTGCCTGCCAGTTAACAGTATCGGGAAATTTAGTTTTATGGGAAGCATTAATCGTAGGTGTGGTTAGGTTTCCAGTGATCACTTGCTCTCTGCATTTTCCTTGCTTCAGTTATTGAATCAGGGCGATGACGTTTGATGGGAAGCTCACACATGTAAGTGGTGTGGTATGCTATGTTATATTCAGCTACAAATGCCATGATTCTATTATCTGTGTGCCTAAATGGGAAGCCAGTAACACTCTTCAGGTGGTGCATACAAAATACGGATATTTTGTGCAAGCTTCCTTGTGAAAGTGAAGATAGGACGAGTTACTGAGAGTTCACCTGGAGTGGAGTTTGTTCTCTTTTCTTTGGATGAAAGGGACTTTAAGGATGCTATTTGTATAGTGCCTTTATATATAATAGACACTAATTCATTTCAAAATGCAACATAGTTTTAATTTATGAACTTTAGAATATTATAATTATAAACCAAAAGAAAAAATATTTTATCTATTCACAAAAATGTTATGATTTTTCTGCGACATTCAAATAAAGAGAAAGTAATGTCATGTTGAGAATGTATGTATATCATTTTCAGACGGGATCTTATCTTCTTCACCTTACCTTATCTTCTTTTCGAACACATAGGCCTAAATGACTAAGATTCAAGTGGATAGTTTGTAATAATATTTATCATTAAAAGTCGTTTTGCAGGACTGTTGCACATATATGTGCCCCAATATCTGCATTGAACCATATGTTTTGAAATGCATTATTATAAACGCAAGCAGGGAGATGTGATAAAAAACTATTCGAAGATCACAACAATCAAAATGTTTTATGATGTAAACTTACCCTCAGACATCTTGTGTCTATCCACCGACTTGATATTACTGAATATTCCCTTCCAGCATCGCCTTTTGGTAGAGCAAGCTGCCACTAGTGTATTTCATGAATTCGGAGGTTAGAAAACATGTTCTTATAGTCACAATCACGTAACTGACCAAATCATTAAGAAGTGGTTCTGCATATTTGTGTACCTAAGGTATGGAGATTTGCATTACTCGACTTATGTCCTCTGTCCCCTTTCAGAGAAAACTAAAATATTCCTTTGATCTCGTCTCCTGACTAGAGTCTGCAGGTCTGCCAGGATGTGCCAGCCTCCAAGATGCTGAGACGGCAGTTGATCTTCTCTGAACCGACCTGCTTCAGTTTTCCTTTCTTGCCGCAGGGTTCTTATGTTACAGCATACGATTTTCTCAAATACCAAAAATCGTCAAATTTTTTATTAAACCGGTTTCTTTTCTTTATTGGAATTATTTTTAATAATGGTCCATATAGCACAGTGGAGGGACAACCTCCTCCGTGTCCACATTTTGGTTGCTGGAAGGTTTGATGTTTATCGCTACTCCCTGAGACGTATGGTGATACCTCATTTGTATTCCTATCAGAATTCAATCAGAGTCAAGGTCTGCAGAGGATAATCAAATTCAATTGCATGCTCGTTGATGAAGAATATTAGTTACAAGGTTCAATGTAAACTCATTTATACAATTATCTTCACAATCTGATATCAGTTAATATTAACGTTTTCTATCAGAATTGAATCTGCTTTTGTTTCACGTTAAGAAATCTTAGGATTCCTCATAAATGAAATCTATAGAATTCCTTTTCATCCACCGGTGATGACGTCAGATGTGTGATTTAGAAGAGCAGTCCTGCTCCTCTGCGGGCGTCCGGTAAACTAGACGTTTATGGGCCGCGCGTCACAACTTCCATTCGTCTTCCGAAGCCGCCAATAAACTTGCCCACTAAATAGGCTGTCTGGCGCACTGCGGTATAATGGCTGCAACCAAAATTAATTATTAAGTGCAATTATCGCAGATAATCTATACCTTTCGTCTCGCGTGACGAGAGCCATTAATAAGCACAAATATTATTACTTAAATAGTAGTTACGAAAGAATCTGATCCATTCAGTCTACAATCACTTTGTAATGTATCCACTTGCAGGTCGGATATACTATCGTATATACGGGTGAAATTTCATCACCTGACAATATTTGAGTAATGTAATTTAAAGTCACTTCAGTTGCTATAGATTTTAAGAGCAAGAGAGATGGCTAAATGATAGACTACGTCTTACGAAACAGTATTGGCTAATTGGCCTCGCTAATCCAGGAATTCGTATGATTCATATCGAACCACTCCAACTAGTTAATATTCGTAACTATTGTACACATTTCACGAAATCATCCAGGATGATAATATTTTTACAGCGCCTGGATTCAATATGCATTACTTTAGAATTGTTAGACATGTTATCTAAGATCTGTTAATTTCTTTACTTTTTTTTGCTAGGGGCTTTACGTCGCACCGACACAGATAGGTCTTATGGCGACGATGTGTCAGGAAAGGCCTAGGAGTTGGAAGGAAGCGCCCGAGGCCTTAATTAAGGTACAGCCCCAGCATTTGCCTGGTGTGAAAATGGGAAACCACGGAAAACCATCTTCAGGGCTGCGGACGGTGGGATTCGAACCCACCATCTCCCAGAAGGAAATTGTTATTCTTTAAAACCTTTCTAACAATCACGGGCTAGGGGCAAGGAGGTGTGAAGAAATGTTAACTACATTACATATTTTACAAGTACAAACTTAGATTACAACGTTCCAGGTGATAATTATATGTTACCGAGCGCATTGGCTACACGGTACAGACCGTGAAGCTGTAGGATCCATTGGAGAACGGATGGGTTCGAACCCCACAATCGGTAGCCCTAAAATGTGTTTACCGCGGTTTTCCACTTTCACACCAGATAAATGCCGCTGCTGTAATCTTAATTAAGACCACGGTAGCTCCCTTTACAGTCTCAGTCCGAAAAGTTATCTACGTTAGTGCTATATTAAACAATTAGGAATGAAGTGTGCAGCCTATTACTGATGTAGTCATGTAGGGCATTGCAACATCTAATAATTTGTTTATGGAGTATAAATAAAAAAACGTTCCATATTTCCACAACTATAGGGTCTATGTATTAATCCATTATTTAAAATGGAATTTCATCTGCAACTGTAAAAATAGCAGTAAACTGATCTGAAGTTACACTTCCTTCTGGGTCATTTCACTCTGTAATACGGTCCAAGTCCGTCTCTATGGCGTAGTGGTTAGTGTGATTAGTTGCCACCCCCAGAGACCCGGGTTCTGCCACGAAATTTTAAAAGTGGTACGATGGCTGGAACTGGGTCCACTCAGGCTCGGGAGGTCAAATGAGTAGAGGTGGGTTCTATTCTCACGTCAGCCATCCAAGAAGTAGTTTTCCGTGGCTTCCCACTTCTCCCCCGAGGCAAATGCCGGGATAGTACCTAACTTAAGGCCACCTCTACTCAGCTGACCTCCCGAGGCTGAGTGGACCCCGTTCCAGCCCTCGTACCACTTTTCAAATTTCGTAGCAGAGCCGGGAATCAAACCCGGGCCTCCGGGGGTGGCAGCTAATCACGCTAGCCACTACACCACAGAGGTGGACGTCTTAGGATTGCTTATTAGTAGTTTAGTTGACAAGGTCATCGACACTGTAATGCTTTACTTTCTCAACGTGCAATCTTTAATGGTTTATAGTAGAATTGAAGCACACAAAGAAGGAAAAAATTGAGGAACTAAATAAACTGCTTTGAGGTTGTTATGAATATGAGGTAGACAAACCATCATCAAGTGTCGTGTCTAGGGAGATAACAAAAACAGAGTGCTTCAGTATGAATTTTCTTGGAGGCTTACATGTGTTATCTTTATCACATAAACACACATACTAAGAGCCCAATTCAGGTGATATTGTCCTCCTCAAGACAACGAAGCTACGAAAAACAAGCTTCGTCCTCCAGTACTGAACGTAATAAATATGTAACCAGAACTGCAGCGAAGAAGAATTACAGCCTCGAACGCAGTCGACGTCAATATGGCAAGGAGATATACAGGGTGACCGACGGGAATCTGACGTTTTTGGCATGGCTAGTAGTCTCTCGGTAGGAGGAGTGGGGAGCGGAATTGTCAAGCAGGACACTCGCCATGCGTTGCCGTTTCAGTAGCTATGGAGCAGTAGTCGGTTGAACATCGTATGTTTGCGGAATAGCGGGTCTGTTATAACAGTGTAGCGACTTTTTTGTGTGCGTTTCAACCGACCACTGCTCCATAGCTACTGAAACGGCAACGCATGGCGAGTGTCCTGCTTGACAATTCCGCTCCCCACTCCTCCTACCGAGAGAGTACTAGCCATGCCGAAAACGTCAGATTCCCGTCGGTCATCCTGTATATTGCTTAGTCCCAATACTTGCTTAAGCTACAGCCTAGCCATCTGATAGAAGAGAGCGCTCACATTAGCTTTAGTTTCTGGGAACCGGTAAGAAGGCATTCAATGAACTGCAAGCAAGCGAGACAGAACGAGCGGGAAATAGAGACAATGATTTAAATCATTTACAACGTACTTTTGAAGTAGTGTCTTATTTCTGATTTTTGAGTCGAAGTACACTCGAGAAGAAATATTGAAACCAAGTTTGAACTTTTCTAACTCGTTGAGAAGTTGGTAAAAATCCTCGTATAGACCAACTGATGCATAGAAAATGTAACGAATTTAATGTATATAGATATTTAAACTAGCCAGCCCTGTGGTATAGGAGTAGCGTGTCTGCCTCTTACCCGGAGGCCTGGGTTCGATTCCCGGCGAGGTCAGGGATTTTTGCCTGCATCTGAGGGCTGGTTCAAGGTCCACAGACCTACGTGATTAGAACTGAGGAGCTATCTGTCGGTGAGATAGCGGCCCCGATCTTGAAAGCTAAGAATTACGGCCGAGAGGATTCGTCTTGCTGACCACACGACACCTCGTAATCTGCGGACCTTCGGGCTGAGCAGCGGTCGCTTGGTAGGCCAAGGCCCTTCAGGGCTGTAGTGCCATGCGGTTAGTTTATTTAGATATTTAAACTACCGTTTTATCCTCGTATGTCAAATATTGTTCCGACATCACATATTTAAAATTATCATTTTTGCACTCGTACGTCAGTTATTGTTCCGACTTCACTATTTCCTGTTACCGTACGTTGGAACTTTCCCGATTTATGTTTGTTCTAAGAATTTGTTACGGTTCCGTAGAAATGGCTATTAAATATTAAATTAAAGCCCTATAAATGCAGCGTGGTGCAAGAACTTAAACCGGGTCGTCCTGTGTGTAGGATTAGATTTAGTGATTGGATTATGAATAAAGTACATGAACAAAATATTGATTCCAATCCCATTCTATTCCCAGACGAAGCGCGGTTTCACTTACGTGGGTACAAAAATGTTCAAATCAGCCCATATTAGAGTGCCGAAGACCCTAATCTGATCAATGAGGACTCTCTTCTTGTGGATAAATTAGGGGTGAGTACTTTTAAATTGTGTTATAATTTATCTTATCAGGCATGTATTCTAGCTTGCTCTCGAATTGCCGGGCGGGGGGAAGCGGTAGTTTGCCGACCTGAGGCCTCAACTGCGGTTCTGTGTTAAATGGATGATTCTGTACAAGGAATACTGACTTCCGAAATCTTATAAGTATAACAGAAGTTACAGGGAACCATTTGCATTGTCCAAATATCAAAGAAGCAACGGTTAGAGAGACATTGAACAGGTTAATAAAGAAGACGATGGAAAACCGAACCCAACCACTCAGATCTGTCGTGAGACAATTACTTGCCGGTGTTAGTAATGCAGGCATTTTAGTAAGTATTCCGCAAAAAAGTACAGTAATCAGAATTTTTTTTACCAGCAACCATTACTACTAAAGGAGTCCATTGCAACTTTTACCACCAGAGTACAAGATACGGTATTTAGAGGACGTAGTAAGTCGATTAGACCTTCTCCTTATGCTAATATGAAGCCACAGTAAAGTTATATTTCAATTACTGTGATATTAGCCATACTGCAGGTTTAGCCGAGCCTCCCCTACGAATAGAGTTGTATTACCAATCAAACTCACTCGAGCGTCAAAGGTTAATATGGAACTTGTTTAATAATTCTTCTTAAAGGTACACTATAAAGACAGTATCGGTCAATTTTGCTTCGTAAATTGGAAATTCAAAAGTGCTATGTGGGGATATATTCGATCTAATGACTGGAATGACATGATGCATTACAACAGCGAGAACAAGAGAAGAAACTATCCTACCGTAGTCCAACAGCTGTACTCATCACTCCCTCCCATTTTGCAATCCTCAGGGACTGCTGGGACTCGAGAATGACGTGACCAGTGACCTCCAGGGACATAGCACGGGACGCCGATCAGCTCAATAAACCGGCGACACCTGGGATCTTAAAGCAGCGGTCCGCGGCCCAGCACGCACCAAACGACGTCACCACGTACTGCCATCATTTTAAACAACCTGGGTGTCACGTCCATAGTCTATTCCTAACAGCCACACAGGGATACTCCTGAAACACTAGAATATCATGTTCACGATCCCTTCGAAAGAGCCACGTATTCTTTCATAGAACAGTCGTTGTTTAAATAGAGTATCAGGTACAGAATTTTATCCAAAAGTCATATGACTAAAACGAACAGAAAGACAATAATCCCTCCAAAATTCACGTTAATTGAAATATGTGAAGTGTTCTTTTGCAGCAGCTGAAACCGAGATAGCCGTTGCTCGTACATTTCTATCCTGAGCAAGTCGTGTCATTTCTTGATACCTTCAGCATCTCCTTGAATTTGGTGCATGTAGGATGACCTTGCCTTCCTTTAAAATTTCTTCCTTCATGTCTTCTCTCCAGTACGGTCAGTAAGATAATTATATGCCTTAGTATATGTCTTACTAGGCTGAATCTTCATCGAACGATATTTATCCTCAGGCTCAATTCTTCTTGTATTTTTCATCAGGACTTGATCGTTTCATAACTCTTCTGTCCAGGAAATGATGAGCATCGGCCTGTAACCCCAGAGCTCGAGATCTTCAAGCCTGCAATGTTTGTATTTCCTCAAGGTCCAAGTCTCACATCCGTAAAAAGCTATGCTCCAGATGTATGTTTTAAGATAATTTTTCCTGACCTCAAAACTCAAGCTATTGGATATTAGGAGAATCTCCTTTTTGAAGAACGACTTTCTAGCCTGCATGATTTGACTAGTGAAATAGTTTTGTTGCATGTTACTGAAGATGGCCTTTAGATAGGCTGAAACATGTATATAAACATATATCGTCCCATCTAATATAGATGGTTGGTTTGAAGTGCAAAGGAGGATTATATATTACTTTTTTGTTTGTATAGGCTAGTGAAATAGCCTTGTTTTAATATTAAATGTATTACCGGTTCCTCGTCTGTGCCAAAGACCATTAGGCATAGTGGGGGTTAAGGGAATGGAGGAAAGGAACTGGCCACCCTACCGCACGTGAACTCCGGCTCAGGAACACCTCTGCGGAGGTTCGGACCTGCCTTCGGGCAGAATAATCCTTACCTAAAAAAGAGATCATTTTAACTTTCTTTTATTGTGACATTGACGTACGCCTCCCCTATAATTAGTCTACCCTTCTTGCACTAAATATTCTGCTTCGCCTATTGTAGCACTACCTCTCCGAAATTTCTTCAGCCTCTTAAATAGTATTGCATACTAATACTAATACTAATACTAATACTAATACTAATACTAATACTAATACTAATAATTAACTAGGAGTCCGCCTGGTGGCCATGATCGTTAAGGCCTTGAAGTCTAAACGGTCTGACACAGTGGTTAGCCGGTTCGAGTCCAGTTGGTAAAAACATTTCACCATCAGAATGTTGGACGGCTGGTACAATTTCTAATCACTAGATTGCGTGCCAAAAGCCTGGATTCAGTTCTAAACCTCTACGCAGTGCTCATATGGGGTGAGGGCATATGACGCTGTTGATGGTGATTCGTCCGTCGGATGGGAACGTTAAGCCTTGAGCAGACCCGTTGGTGCTATTTGACAGGAGAAGGCTATGTGGTGGCACCGAGTTTCACCCTCTCCCTTCCTATTATCATATACACCTCATCTCATTAACTCCTCTGATGAGGTTGACGTCAGGGAGGGCATCCGGTCATAAAAACCCGCCACGACAAATTCATCTCACTTCCTACCCGACGCCGTAGAGAAATGGTACGAGGGTTGGACAAACAAATTAATAATTTACTAGGAAGTAAAATATCTCCCTCAACCAGGGGGGGAGGGGTGAGTTCCGAGAAATTAACATGACGTTTCTTAAACTATAGAAGCATTGTAAAGAAAGGAATAGAATTAAGTAATCTGATAGATGTATATTTACCAGATATTGTAATAGGAATTGAATCATGGCTGAAAAGTGATATTATGGCTGCGGGAATTTTCTCATGAAACTAGTGTTTATCACAGGACAGGTTAGGTACGTTAGGAGGGAGGGGGGTATTCATACTAGTGAGATGCGACTTTGTAAGCTACGAAAAAATTAAGGACGAGGAACACGAAATTAGATGTCTCATCTGTAAAGAAAATAGGCAACTTGATGTTTTTGGACTGTGCAGACCTGGCAAGCCTGGCGTGACGCTGAATCTGTTGCAATATTATTTGATAAGAAAATCAGCTATGTGGGGAACGACACAGAATCGAACGTTATTGTAGCGGATGATCTGATCTCACCAAATATTAATGTCCGACTCTTTGGCTGAATGGTCAGCGTACTGGCCTTCGGTTCAGAGGGTCCCGGGTTCGATTCCCGGCCAAGTCGGGGATTTTAATCTTCATTTCTTAATTCCAGAGGCCCGGGGGCTGGGTGTTTGTGCTGTCCCCAACATCCCTGCAACTCACACACCACACATAACACTATCCTCCACCGCAATAACACGCAGTTACCTACACATGGCAGATGCCGCCCACCCTCATCGGAGGGTCTGCCTTAGAAGGGCTGCACTAGGCTAGATATAGCCACACGAAATTATTTATACCAAATATTAATTGGGAAGGAAATGGGAACGACAGAAATCATGACCGCCATATGGTGTACAAGTTAATATGGGAAGGACAGCTGAATCAGAAAGTCATGGAAACAACTAGAAGGAAAAATATTCTAGACATGGTGCTGATAGAATCAGATTAGCGCTATGGTATAAGTGATCCTGAAGATGTTTCTGTGGTAGTTGAAATAAATGTGATAGAAAAGAATGTCGTAGAGTTAGGACTCCTACTCTATGGGACTGGTGGAGCTGTGAGTAGTACCTGCCAGTTCAGTATCATCACAATAGTCTCTCTTAATTCTATACGAGGTGTCACGTCATAGGACGTGTTGCTGTGCTGTATTACGACGCCTGAAACGAATCGAAATGTTGTGAGTACGTGAGACATTGAATGAACTTCAGAACAGACAGTGCGTTGTTGATTTGAAAAATTACGTGTCTGAGACCAGAGTGCTTAAGAAGGCGGAAGATGTTTGTTAAAAGTGGATAAGGCCTTTTTAAAGGCGTATGTGAAGGAAAATCCACGTATACCATCAGGTAACTTGCTCAAGTGTTCAACGCCTCCATTTCAATCATTTTCAGCCATCTACAGAAATAGAGAAACGACAAAATGGAGAACTGTGTATTGCAGCAATTGACGGAGCATCACTAACAGCAGTAGATGGGCACTGGCAATAAGTTGTCGGTTTGTCACCAAAAATACCCTATCCGAACATTTTGTAGCGTGTAATGAAGGATGTTAACTGTAAACAGACCACTAAGCAAATGGCACAGTGGTTGGTCATTCAAACGAAACAGTATTCCAGCACCATACACGTTACCCCGACTTAGAACCATCAGACCACAACCGATGACATGTTTATGCAATAAAGCAATATCCCGAAGAAGAGAAAGTTCAATGGCAGCGATAGTACAGAATAACCCTTTCGGTTCTTCAAGACGTTAAGAAAGTTTCATTTCTTCAGGGATGAGACTAAAATCCTCCTGTATCTTTGCCAGAGCTGCACCGTTGCAAACGGAGACTATTCTGAAAGAAGCAGGTACGTATTTATCATTCAAGAAAGTAGTAATATGAGATACGGGAATTTGTTTTCTTAAAAATCTGCTATATTCCAGACCATAATTAAAGATTATCCATCATCTGGACACATCTCAATAATTAATTATTGAACTGAACTCTGCCATGCCATTCTATACGAACTGTACTGTATATTCGTATAAATTTCCGTACCAATCGATTGATTAATGGTTGCTGTATGAGACAAACTATCTACAATATATATAAGTTATAAGTTTTTAAAAAGAAGAAGAAGAAGAAGAAGAAGAAGAAGAAGAAATAAAATAAATAAATAAATAAATAAATAAATAAATAAATAAATAAATAAATAAAATAAATAAATAAATAAATAAGGAAAGAAAGAAAGAAAGAAGAGTAGCAGGGGGAGAATATCCATAAAAGCTTCGATGATTATTTCTGGTCCATATCCTTAAGAAGTTCTGCTGTTTAAAAGAACAAGTTCGTGGAATACGTAAGATAGCATTTTTCTAGGAGGCTGAAGAAACATGATCCATCTCATCAACAGTTCTAAGAACATCGATTAATAAATCATATTATTTTACTTTAGTGCGAAAAATGCATTGATTTCTCAGATTGTTCAGAACTAATTATAAATGGGCCTAATAATGATATTGCTTTAACGTCCCACTAACTATTCTTGACAGTTTTCGGAGGCGCCAAGATGCCGGAATTCAGTCCCGCAGGAGATTTTTTTGAGTGCCTGTAAATATATCGACACGAGGATGGCGTATTCGAACACCTTCAAATAACACCGGCCTGAGTCAGGATCGAACCTGCATAATTGGGGTCGGAAGGCCAGTGCCTCGACCGTCTGAGCCACTCAGCCCGGCATGTGTAGAATATTTATTTCTATGCGAAGAACTTTTCAATACAAGGCAGTGACTTTGCGTCATATTTTAAATCTAATGAGCACAAACATTCTCAAAACGTTTTATAAGTTTATGTTAGTTTCCGAGTTATCAGAAAAAGATTCTTGAAAATGTAATTACCGAGCTCGATAGCTGCAGTCGCTCAAGTGATGCCTATTTTCACACCAGGCAATTGCTGGGGCTGTAATGTAATTAAGGCCACGGCCGCTTCCTTCCCACTCCTAGCCCTTTCCTGTCCCATCGTCGCCATAAGACCTATCTGTGTCGGTGCGACGTAAAGCAATTAGAAAAAAAAAAAGTAATTCGTGAGAATTGCGCAATGAACATTTGTTTACAAACTGACACGTACTACACATTGGCATGTAACATACAAGTTGCAGTAGGCTATCTTACGTTTTAAATCATAACTGAAAACTAAAGAAAATACAAAAATAATTTTTGAAGGATATTCCTGATTAATATGCCTTTGCTGGCGAGACCTAGAATTTAGAGTGCACTATGTCTTCTGGTATGGGATAGAACATTTTTTTTTCGTTTCATTGATCATTCTCAGTCTTATCCTTTGCTTTGACAATACGAAAGTGACTGAGGTATAGGCGATGCTAGCAATGTCATTCCTGAAGCAGCCAGTCCCTGTTATGAATGGTGTGAAAATGTTTCTCATAGGGTCAGTTGGTGCATGCATTTCCACGGGCTTGGCAGACTGATATGTAATGGCAACTTCTGGCTCAGTGAGGAAAACAACGGGAACCTACCTCACTCCTCGTTTCCCTAGTACGCCTCTTCAGTGATGCCTAGGCCATCCGTGAGAGCTAATGGTGGAGCTTTTGAGGATCCAACCAGTCTTCGGGCTGAGGACTGAACATACACATACATAAGTTACATCTTGTTCCTGTTTTATTTCGAACAGAACATATTTCCTATATTTGTTCAGCAAATACACAGTAAAAAAGGAAACAATAAGAAATGTATGTTAGTGTGCGTGGAGGGGAGAATGTATGTAGATACATGTGTTTATGAATTACATCCTCAAAAAATTTTCTCAGGGTACTTCCACGTTGTTCCTCTGTAACTTTTTCTTTCCTAAAGTGCATTACGTTCCTTTGATATTTATAACCCAATCTCTGTGGCAGATAGAGCTCATTGCCAGTCTTGACCTCCCAAGATGATTTGTCGTCTAGATATCGAAGCGCCACATGGCCTGCCACCCCTTATAACAGACCACTCGTTTGAATCCACGTACCTCAGTGAACCACGTCCTTGTCATCAGTCGAAGATTGAAATCCTTGGAATAACTGAAAAATGAACTCAGGGCTTCCAACTAAGATATAATGTCCATACACCTTGTTTTCCGTATTCACTTGTTTAATCCTGTGCTTTATTTACCACAAAATACTCGTTTGACTCCGCATTTCTCTGATTTAACGAGGAATATATAAGGAATCAACGAGTAGTCCGCAGTCCGGAGTAGAGCCATTATTTCAGCAGACGTGATATTCGAACAACTCTCAACTATTTATGGAGGCACTGGTGAAGGCCGAGCTTGTGATGCAGAAGTGCAGGGTGAGTGTTCAGGCAGGGGTTGGGCAGTGAAGTGACCAGCCGACCAGCCTACGACGTGTGCGGCATTCCCCATACACTTGGCCGCCCCAACACAACAAGGCTATCAACAAGCGATAATTGACTATCGACCCTACCCACCAACATATCGATCGCACGCACATGCCTTGCTTGTCTCAAAGACCTGTCTTTAGAACAAGTGCTCCTTCTTTTCCAAGTGTAGTTAACTGAAGAAAGTTTGCGGTATGCCTATTGGCTCTACAGTCTTTATAATGAAAAATGTATTGAGGAACTTCGGTTTCAAACAGCTAATTACACAATAATTATGTTAATGTACTCATTGTCCACAAGTGACCGATATAAAAAATAATTTCTTCAGAACATCTCTAGGTTCCTTTATGTAATAATAATAATAATAATAATAATAATAATAATAATAATAATAATAATAATAATAATCTCCGTATATAAACAGAATGTCTGTCCGTCTGTCTGTTCCTTATACAAATCCATACCGTTCCACCAATCTGAACCAAATTGTGTATACTTACCATTTAGGACCCTGCGGGTAACTCCGCCTACAAGAAATCTCCATTCCAATCCCCATTCCACAGATTTAGGCCCTTGTGAAGATGATGATGATGATGGTAATGAAATGAAATGGCGTATGGCTTTTAGTGCCGGGAGTATCCGAGGACATGTTCGGCTCGCCAGGTGCAGGTCTTTCGATTTGATACCCTTAGGCGACCTGCGCGTCGTGGTGAGGATGAAATGATGATGAAGACGACACATACACCCAGCCCCTGTGTCAGAGAAATTAACCAATGATGGTTAAAATTCCCGACCCCGCCGGGAATCGAACCGGGACCCTTGTGACCAAAGGCCAGGACGCTAACCATTTAGCCATGGAGCCGGACATGATGATAATGATCGGGTGACATCAAGTCGACATCGATTTCTGGTGATTTCATGGATGTTGTCTTCAGATGTTTCAGTCTTCAATCATGTACTTCATATCCTACAGTGGCATGTTCATGTTGGATTTGATGCAGTCTGTCCATCTCAATGCTGACGGCCATCGTGTCCGAGACCCCTCCACCTTCCCAAACATAATAATTTTGCAATGAATGATAATGAGTACAAAATATGACAGCTGTAATCTTGCAATGAATGCCTCAAGAGATAGATCTGGTTTGATCTTCAGAATGACCTATGCATTTGTCTTCTCGGTTGTCCAAGGGATACGCATTATCCTTCTCCGACTCAAAAGCTCAAATACATTAATATGCTTCCTATCTCACTTCCTGATGGTCCAGCTTTCACAACATGTAGCTGTGAGAAAAACTAATAGCTTAACCATCCTGAATTCAGTGTGCAAAGATACATCTGAACACTTGAAGATCTTATCCAGGCCTTTGAACGCTGCTCTTCCATGAGCAAGTCTTCGGCGAATTTCTGGACTGATTGAGCCACTGATACTGATGGTCGATCCCAACAAACAGAAATTATTCACTTCATTATCTTTTTATTTATCAGCTCCTGTCGGAATTGAGGATGAGAAAGGTAAAAAAAAAGGAGTGTTCTAAAACAGCGAGATTATGGATGTACGTGTGTATTAACATAGGATAATACAGGCGAAATATCGAATTTGTCGTACAACGGCGAGACAAAGCTCATTGCGTGCCTCAAGTCGCGATAAACAAAACTCGGTAAGTCCCCACGGGACACGTCGGTTATGGAGATATTGGCATCACACTGCCCTCGATATAGGAATCAGATGAAGAAATGATCAGCCGTAGCGATGGCAAAGACAGCTCAGGGATTCTACAGTAGAATGCAGGTCTGGTATTCGATGTAGGTACGTGCGTGAATGTAGACTAGGCCGAGGAGAGATTCTGCTACAAATATGGCTTACTGTCTGGAAAAAGAGCACTACGGGGATAAGTCACCCTAGGGGTGGAGATAGGAATGGAAATAATCGAAAATAATGTCGAATCCCTAGTTTTCGGCGTCGCTGAGATAAATAGCGATACTTCAGATGTTATTTAAATCCAAATTTCAGTCCCATCGGCAGGGGGCACAAGGACTGAAAAAGAAAATGTCCACAATGACCGATAGGAAAAGAAAAAAATTGCGTATGGCTTTTAGTGCTGGAGGTGTCCGAGGACAAGTTCGGCCCGCCAGATGCAGGTCTTTTGATTTGACTCCCGTAGGCGACCTGCGTGTCTTGATGAGGATGAAATGATGATGAAGACAACACATACATGCAGCCCCCGTGCCAGAGAAAGTAACCAATTGTGATTACAATTCCCGACCCTGCCTGGAATCGAACCCGGGACCATTTAGCCATGGAGCCGGACGGACGGGAGGAGAGTTGATTCGATAGTTTTCCGGGTCTCTAGGCTCAATGATGACAGTCCCAGTGACAGTTGGAATTGTGTGCACCATATCCATTGCCCGACGCGTAAATGCATATACTTATAACTTACTTTTATTATTTGTTTGCTTTTTTTTTTTTTTTTTTTTTTTTTTTGCTATTTGCTTTACGTCGCACCGATACGGATATGTCTTATGACGACGATGGAATGGGAAAGGCCTAGGAAGTGGAAGAAAGCGGCCGTGGCCTTAATTAAGGTACAGCCCCGGCATTTGCCTGGTGTGAAAATGGGAAACCACGGAAAACCATCTTCAGAGCTGCCGACAGTGGGACTCGAACCCACGATCTCCCGATTACTGGATACTGGCCGCACTTAAGCGACTGCAGCTATCGAGCTCGGTTTATTATTCGTTTGAAAGGCCCAACTACTTCCCAGACATTTTGAGGTGCTACGAGGGAATGTTTAACGCGAAACTAAATAATCTCAAATTAAAGCTTAAAATGATTCACATAACAACATTTCTAAATCTACAAAAGAGTACGTAAACAACCAATCAACGTCACAATAAAGAAATATACAAAAACTTACTTCAAACAGGTAATAAAAATCCTGAAATATTAAAATTGTACCCGAGCAGAGCCGGGCACTACAGCTAATAATAATAATAATACTAATAATAATAATAGGTAAATACTAATGGTAACGACACTGTGCAGTTTCACCGATGTACTGAACGAATAATAATATGTTGTTTGTTTTAGGACCTGCTAATTAATTTTCAGTTTCAGGAGACTTCGAGGTGTCAGGAATTTTGTCCCGCAGAAGTTCCGTTAGGTGTTGGTAAATCTACCAACACAAGGCTGGCAAACTTGAGCACGTTCAAATACCACAGAAGTGAGTGAAGATCGAACCACGACCTCGGACTCATGAAGCCAGTGCTCGATCAGCCCGGAGCATTCAACAGACGAAGAGATAAACCAAGACAGGCATATCCGGAGATCGATCGACAGGCAAAATAACTTCAGTGACCAGGTACTCACCGTTGTTTGCTAAAGACAGCCGTTTGAATTCCGGCGCAGTTGACTGGCATTTAAGAGGCTTAAACACGAAGCACTCACATGAGTATGAAAATAAATCAATTTTAAAAACTTGCTCTCTGACGCCTGATGAGGCTGAAAGTGGTTGAAAGGAATTTAACAATAGCAATAATGATTTGCGTTTGGTGACCAAATTTACTCATTCAACTTATAACGTTACTCTCTAATTAAGAAATTAGTATATAAGAATAGTTACAGAAATTCTTTTTAAATATCTCGACGATCGATTTCAAAATAGTTGGTAAAATTAATTTTTAAGCCTTTAAACTCTCCTAACTATTTTACCACGAAAAAGTTGTCAATTCAACGTAATAACTTTACCACGTAAGAATTCCTACTGTAATATTATAATATTTTAGAACCTCTGTTACTTTTGAATATCATCGTTACGGCAGGCACTGATTCACTGTTACTCAACCTATTGTATTACTCCAAATAAGAATATCTAATACCCACTTAGGTACTATTTACACATATTTTCGTAATGAGTATAGTTCTAGTGAAGACAACAGGCTTTAGTTCCTTGCTTATTCGTCATGTTGAATTCATAAACATCATCTCTTTCAACATCGGAAACACAAATTTGCTATACAGTCTATGATACTGATCAGTTTTTTATTCAAGACATTTATTATTATTATTATTATTATTATTATTATTATTATTATTATTATTATTATTATTATTATTATTATTATTATTATTTATTTTCCTTAAGTTGTACATATACAATTTAGAGGTGGTAGATGGAGAAAGGGCAAGCCCCACATACACGGAAGTGCCTCCATCTCCACATGTGTACATAAAATCTACTGAATATTTACATATAAACGTATGTAGACAATTTTAAATTTACATATTTACACTACAAACACTGTACCCTTAAGAATAATAATTATCTTGATTTATCCTGAAAATATTAGGGTAAGAACACTCAGACATTTATACTCTCACTCAGATTCCTGTATACACATTCATTCACAACCACTCCCACACGCGCACGCAAACACATTCGCCCACATACACCTGTACTTGCACCCATCCTTCTTGCAATTCTAATTTATAGAGGTTATATACATCGCATATGGGTTTCTATTTACATATACATAGAAAGTTTAACTTCTGTTCTCATCTGTAATGGCTAATAGTAATTAAATAAATACATATTTTATTTATACTAATACAATATCTGATAGAATACGGAACCTTTGAAGAGTTCACTACTTTCAATGACATTTTTTTAAAATCTTTCCTTAAACATGTTGAATGGATGAAATACTGCAGATATAATCGGGTGTCACTCATCAGTGAATTAAATATATATTTACCTATTTACATCTCAAGTTTCGTTTGTGGTGGTTGAGTAACCTGTCAGTTACAAGTTTTAGTTTTGAGAAACTTTTCAGGTTTCAACGTTGAATATGTATACTTCAACCGTCATAACCCACAACCTTAAACTCAATTCTTAGTAGCATAAAATATTACAGATATATTCAAGATAGTAATGTAAACGTTTCATGGAGTACATACGTGCTCGGTTTGGCCACCTGTGGCTGTTCCTAACTTATAGCAAGATACATTCAGACGTGTCACACGGTTATAACTTTGTATGTACAGTCAGTCACATAATGGCAAAGTAATTTCATTATGCTATTTTGATTGTGAATACATTAGGCTAAAGCAACAAAAATCACAAAGCCGTTACATGTATTCGTACTTCGTCGTTCTAATGATGATAAAAGTACAGTTTTATCAGGAGTTAATTCCTCGCTTACCTATAAAAAAGAGAAGCGAAATATGAATAAGTTTGCATTTAAAACAAATGTTTAAGAGTACTCATTCACCAATTAAGAGAACAATGTTTTTAAGTGTTCGTAGAATGTACCGTATCAGGAACTGAATAATTAAAATATGCCTCGTTTTGCTAGATTTGCCAACATGTAAGAAAATAATGTCGGCACTTTAATATCATTGAAAATCGTTAAAGGACATAGTTGGACGTAAAACCGACCGCCACCTTATTATTATTATTATTATTATTATTATTATTATTATTATTATTATTATTATTAGAGTTAAGACAGAGGATGATTATCACGTTATACTTCTCCTTAAAACAATTATCACCACCATTTATGCTTGAGATAGGAAATAACGTGTTTATTCAATATCATTTTCAATTAGGGGTGGCAAGTAAAATAGCATGTAGGCCTATAATTTTAAGGTCATACCATTTTTCTGTAAATAAAATGTTTGGTATTTCAAGAAACATATTTTTATGATAACTTTAAGATACAGATTTTATACAGTTAAATGTAATTCAAAGTGAAGAAATATTCTTGGAGCAATTCATTAAACAAGATAGGACAGTACATCTCTGTGTATTACCGGGTGTAAATTAAAGGGAGGCTGTAACTGGCTACAATTAGCATCACTCAATCTGCTGGACAAAACGAATGCGTATTAAAACCAATTGCACTTAAGCTGCTCATTCACGGAAATAAAGTGGTACATGGCGTCTGAATTGACGTGTTTATTTCCGCCCTCACTCGGTCCTTATGCTCTCCCTCCCTGCTTGGCGTCCCAGGGCGCCGTAATATACCGTCGTCCACATGAATAGATTATATCGGCCGGGGAAAATGGATGTGGAGCTTGCGAGCGTTTTTCTTGCGGTGACGGTAGGTGGTCTGGGCACAGATATGGTTTGTTTTATGCAAACACGTGTTTTATCCATAAAATTGCATTAAATTTCTGTTAAACGGACGTGTTTCAATCCTCATCTGCTTTTGTGCTTTACAATGTCAAGGCGATAGCACTGAAAATTATACCAGACTACTGTGAAGCAGAACCGAAATGTGCTTCACACTTGTCAATATACACTGGCGGAAAATGAAATACCAACTCCATGAAGACATTAGTTTAGAGGAATGCAATTTAGGCCAAGCAGTTATCTAGGTAACATATTTATTTGTTTAAAGTTTCCAAGTCACAGGGTCAAGTATGCGCGAGAGGACGTGTGACATGGTGGTACATTAGCGACCGCTGTAGTAACCACTATTTTGAATGCATGTATTGTGTCGTACAAGTTCCGTATGTCATTTTATGGGATAGAGATCCACGTCTGTTGCACTTCGTCAGTCAAATCAGCAACGGTTAATGTTGGTATTGGATGGCGCTGGATTTGTCTTACCATAATGACCCAGGATGTCCCATACGTGCTCAATGGGCGAAGGGTCTCTGTAGAGCCAGTACCTACTAATACTACAGGCCTTACAACAGATGTGTCGTGAGGTATGTGACGTCACGGGGATAGGCAGATGTGGCCAGTAGACGACCCAGCGTTTGGATAACAGCAAGGAGAGAGATTCCCTGGCGGTGAAAGGAGGAACTAAGCATAGTAGAGGTGCCAATGTCTATGATTTCACCCCACGTATGGAATATTAATTCCACGCTCAGCATCGTAAATAAATGTTATTATGATGAACTACAAAGAACAGCAAAGTTCATTGATGAATAAAAACGGTTAAATATACTTCGAACCAAATTATTTTCCCTTCCCTGCGTCTTCACCTGGAGAAAAATTGAAGTTTCCATGTTGGCACCACTGCTGTAATGAGTATCATCAAACATGGCTGCTATGTTGAGGAACATGTGACTAAATAATGCTGTGCTGAATCTGTTTAATACTGGCGTATGGTTGAAAAATGAGTGTAGTGTATTACAGTTCGTAGAAGAATGGTGATTAAATGTTCCGTTCGGAAGATATGGATTAACGCAATACGCCGAGACAAATCCCAGACCACGCAGAATTCAAAGGTAAGCTCAGTACTGATATTTTGAAAATTCTGTTCGTTTTAGTTTGTGAGCTCTTATTTTTCACTTAAAGGTCTAGGACGCTTGTTATACCGTATTCATTATCTCTCAAACTGAACCACGTGATAAACGTGAACATTTCAGATTTATAATATTTGAGTCTAAGACCACGCTAATTTGAACCACACATATCAAGTTGTTGTCCTGTTCCTCATTTTAACTGCCCACCTTGAGATGATTATCCGTACTTAATTAATTACCTCACTGTTTTCTAAGGTACTGGCATAACAAATTAGATTTTTCTTTTTCCTTTTAAGGTCTGTGAACTGCATTTCAGTGAGGACCAAATCCTGAGACATAGTGACTGATATGACAGTAAGACTGGAAAAAAGTACGGTATTGTATACTTCTTCAGAAACCTCACCTGAAACAGGAGCAGTGCCAACAATTATGCCCAACTGCCCCTCTTATCTCTGTGTAGATATCAGTGAAGACCAACTTTTATCCATTTAGGAATATTTGCCCGTTATCACATATTTGTCAGGATATGGTGTAAGAGCAGTTCTTCAAAGGTTGAAGTGTGAAATTTGTAAAACATCACTCATTTTGGATAGAATATTATCATTAACAGATGATCAAGGTAATTATGAGCTTATAAAAAGTGTTAACAGTGGGAGGGTCTGTATTGTCCCAACTCAGAAGTTGTTGATGCCATTATTTTCACTTACTTGACTGTCAAAACCTTGGTATCTGAGAAATATGAATATATGTTTATGAAGCACCCATCACAGCAAAATTTAGTTGTAACATTGGCAATATCTGTGATTAGAAAAGTAGTTGTACTTCTTGTGGAGTTGCCATGTACTCAAGATGACCATACTCATGAGAAAATTCTCTCTCCTACATTGTAAAAACAGGATGTAACATACTCCTTAACAATTATGTTAAGAAACTTAACAATGTCCAGAGTCACATACATACAAAGAGGAGGAAACTTAACAGTCTCATAGGTTAAGAGTACTAAATTATCTTGTAATAAAGTGGTTCTACAGTAAGAAGACAAAATGTTATAATGTAGGCATACCCTGTAAACTTGGCTATTATGTTGTCATATTCCACTCTTTAGTCAGTGATAAACTAGTTCAGACATCTTCATAGATGCAGTGTAGTGTAATTAAAAAAGTGTCATATTTTCAAAGTGTTCTTCAATTAATGTAAAGTGTTCATTGCTATCACAATGGCAACAGAACCAAAAGATGTATGTGTTTCTGCAAAGAAGAAAAAAAATCTTAAAATTTTAAAGTACTGCTTTCGTGAAGAACTAACTAGTTCACTTTCGAGCTCTATGCCAAGGTTGAAATCGAAATTAAATCACATGATGTTTTTAATGAACCTAAATCTTTGCACGGTTTCATTAATGGGTTTCCTTAAGAAAAATATTAGGTGCTTGCTTACCCTTTTAAATGTGTCTTGTAATTTTAAGAATTAATATCTTGCAGAGACTATGGTTTGGATGCATGATTATTTCAACAATAAAGATAGTGTGTTGGGAGGAGATGAAGGCAAAAAAGTTGTAAGAATTTGCATAGAGTAGGTTATGAATTATGTGGAAATTTTAGAACAATACAAATTGGAGACTGGTGGTATCAAAGGTGCAGCCTTCAGAAATGAAATACCTCACTTAATGATTGGCTTTCTTTCCATATTACCATGTATACTGTTAATTATTTCTTTAAAAATATACTCCAAACATTTGTATATTTCTATTGGCAATGAAAAAATATTTTTCAAACATTCCTAAAATATTTTCAAATAGATACTTTTAATTTTTGACATTTTGAGTTTGAGAGTACATAATTCAGTAACAGTACTTTCATGTAATATGAATTTAATCAGGCATTTCTGGGCTCTAATTTTGTGATAATATTGAGCTCATGTACTCATATTCTGAGTGTATTGTAGTTGATTCACTGTTTTAAAGTTAGTCTATTGCCATAAAAGGCTTTTCATCCACCATCCTAATTGTATGCAAGTTTCTAAGTTAATTTGTCTTCAACAAAATATATTTAAAAATTTTCTTGTAATTTGAGCAAAATATGCACTTATTTGAAATTTGAAATTTCTTATGCTAAGAATGTTTTTCCATATTATGGTAGTTTCTTAGTTAGCCTAATTTGGCTTCCACAAAAACATATTTAATATCTTTCTTGCAATTTGAGCAAAATATGCAGTTATTGGAATTTTTAGATTTCTTATGCTTAGAATTTTACCTATGTTATGCCAGTTTTTAAGTTAAATTGGCTTCCATAAGAACATATTTAACACTTTTCTTCAATTTGAGCAAAATATGTTTAAACCAGTGTGTTGGAGAGAAAGAGAGATTTTACATTAACAGAACGTGATTGACAGGGTTTTACTTGAAAAGTCAAAAATTAAGTAAATTACTGCATCTTGCCAGTAATGAAGAAAAGAAATACTGAACATCTAGGACGAATGTCAGATTATTTCATTGGAAGACTTAAGGAAAATTTCAGTGGATTTTCAGTAATGTCTGTGGAATTATTATATTATTTATATGAAACCTTGAACATTTTGAGGGTTTTATTTCATGTAAATAACAACAAATGAGTTTAAACAAGTTTCCATGAGAAAATTCCCTTGATTAAGAATTAACAGTTCAGAAATTTGTATTGATGTAATGTTTATACAGAAGAATTAAGTTATTTAACTAAAACTATGTTATTATTGTTAAATTGTTGTATTTGCTGTTATGAATTCCAGCATAATTTCATCATCCTCTGTGAATCATTCCCTCCTTTGTATTCTATTTTTCATTTGTGACTAATTATTTCCATTATATATAATCTCCGATTTGTTTCTCAGTCAACACTAAGACAGAAATATTTACCAAAATAGTACAAATAAAATGTTCTAAATAAGAAATAAAGGGAGGTTTCCGGCACGTTAAAGAGTCTTAAATGGGACGAAATTCTAGTTTACTTTGGCTTCTAATTAGTAGTATATACGAAGGACCTTAATTATTAATTCATATAATTATTTTATTTTCCAGTAAAATGTTAACTGATTCTTCATGAGTAAAACGTAGGTTAATTACTAATCACCAAGGGTCATACAATTATTATTAACTAAAAAATAGTAACAATCAAATTAAAACCCCTTGTTGTTATTTACTATCTATCTGAACTTTTACCCATATTTCCAGAAATCGGAGTGCGCCATCTCTCCGTCTTTCTTCTGCTTTAATTGGTCTCGGTACAACTGAAATAAATGTATTACCAATATGCTTTAATACCCTGAAAGAGCATCTTTTGAAAACGTTTTGTACAGCAGGCAAGTTCTCATCATCAAAGTAATTCGTTCAACAACCATTGAAGTGCCGTTGCGCGCTTCAGGAGTGACTGCCTATCCTTGTGACATCATCAGCCGTGCTGTGAGGCCTGTAGTATTAGTAGGTACTGGTAGAGCACGCTGGGTGCCAGCAGCGGTATGAGGACGAACGTTATCCTCTTGGGAAGTACGCCGTTAAATACTACGACTGAATGGAAGCACAATCAGTTCAGTCACCAGTTTGACGTACAAATCCTCTGTCAAGTTTCTTGAGATAACGACGAGACCATAACTCCTGGTGTAGTTCCAGTGTGTCGACGCCGCAGACAGCTTGGTTCCGAGCGCTAACCTGGTCTCCTTCTTACCAAACTACGGCCATCATTGGCACCAAGACAGCAACGGCTCTCATCTGAGAACACAATATATCTCTATTCCGCACTCCAATGATCCCTAGCTTGACACTTCTGAACTCGCAGATGGCAGTGATTCGGTGTTAGTGGCATGAATACTACAGGACGTCTGGCTCGGACCTGTCCCTTAACTGATCAATTTTTTACAGTTCTCTGTGTCAGTCTGGTGCCAACTGACGGTCTAATCTTGAGACAATTCCTTTCCGTGACCATTGTTGCCAACACCGATGCACTGTGGTCTGTGGTTACATCCCAGCTAAGTCTTTCTGCAATATCTCGTAACCCTATTACAAGGTCCCGTTCAAACTCAAAAAGTTGGTGAGGATGCCTTCTTAGCACTGGACACAGATATGGCTTAGTTTTAGTTATTTTTGTCGTGTGAACATCACAAACCTCACAACCTCAAACAACACCTCATAATGCCAATGCTGGACTTTGACTAACACTCACGAATTTTTCAGCGTGTATTTAAAGCAGACTTGCTTTGAAAGGTCATAGTGCAGCTACTAAAGCCACTCTTTATCGAGTAGCGCTCAGATCTGAATTGGTGTTATCTTTCATATGTGCAAACACGCCTCCCAAACTTTGTTTATGCAGCCCAACTACTACTAGGTGTCTACTGGAAAGCCATCCTTGTTAAGGGAGAAGGAAATACCACAATTTTTTTTTATCTACCTTAGCACTTGTAGCTCTGACCACTTCGCGTAGAAGGAGAAGAAAAGGAATCCAATGAGGCCATCGTGCTTGTTGCAAATGTAGAATTATACAGCATATAGTTAATCAAAACGCTATACCACTGTATTATTCCAACTCCCAGAAGATACATTTGTCTCCCTGTAGTAAATGTTCTCCCTAATTTGGTCAATGAAAAACTCAAAAAAGAATATGAATATTTCAAAGTCTCAGCAAGTGAAAACCTGAGTCACTCGATAGTAAAATTGGGTTTCTCTTGATTTCTAGTGGGATAAGGGCAGGTTCTGTAGTTCAGAATATCTTAGTTATTTCGCCTCAAGATTCAGAAACTGGTCAATATTGGGAAAGCAGGCTGTTAGAGAGAAATGTTTGATCAGACATTTATGCTCGCGACCAAGTTCATTTTGGAACTCTTACAAGGGACACTTCGCCTACTCCGAGAGTTATCCAGTAGCGATTCACACACACTCATACCACCTCTGTTTATAAACGATAATAATAATAATAATAATAATAATAATAATAATAATAATAATAATAATAATAATAATAATAATAATAATAATAATCGTATGGCCTCAGTTACCGTGTGCAAGCGTTTTAATTTGACGCCATCTGGCTGATAGCTCGAGAATTTCGACGTTCCGTTTTCACTCAAGGCCTATTAGACGTCAGAATAAACCGAACGTCTCTTGATCGTCTATGGCTTAGTTTTAGTTATTTTTGTCGTGTTAACACCACAAATGTGTCACCAGAGAGCTTTATACATGCCGACATCGTACGACGTGGAGTATCGAAATCCGACTACCTCTGCCGGGTTTGAACCCGTTATCTTGGGATCCAGAGACCGGCACTCTACAACTCTTCCACAATAAAATCATCCTTTACAGCACAATAGTGAGAACCTTGGCGTGACTATGACTCAAAGTCTAGACTGAACGGAACGTGCTAAAAAAGTACTGTAAATCAGAAGGTTTTTGCTCCACTTCATCCATTGAAAAGAAACAAAGACATATTAACACCAGATTTGCGACAAGGACTAGTCCAGACTCTAATTCTTTATATCCTTGGCTTCTGTGAGTTAATCCTTGTTGACCTAACTAACGAACAAATGATGAAACTGTGGTGAGCTTTGAACTGTTGCATCTGATATTCATTTTTAAGTTGAGCCGTGATGTGCCTGTAATTCCTTACTATCAGGAACGGGCTAAAAGGCGATAAGATACGTTACTAACTCATACCTGTATTGATACATAAAATCCCGCATAGAACCCTGCCTCAGTACATTTCATCTGAAATTTTTCTTTCCGTCCACCTTTCATAACTCCACCACTCGCTCTGACACCACTGTTGCTTTTCCTCTTCACCATTCTTCTACATATAACAATTCCGTTCCAGTCTTTGGAATTACTATTAGTCCGTGTCAGGGACAGTGATTCTTCTTCTTTTTCTACCGCTTTTCGCACACCTGTGGAGTCGCGGGTGCGAACTGTGTCGCACATATGGATTTGGCCCTGTTGTATGGCCGGATGCCCTTCCTGACGCCAACCCTATACGGAGGGATGTAATCACTATTGCGTGTTTCTGTGGTGGTTGGTAGTGTAGTGTGTTGTCTGAATATGAAGAGGTAAGTATTGGGGCAAACACAAACACCCAGTCGACGGGCCAGAGAAATTAATCGGACGCGATTAAAACCCCCGACCCGGCCGGGAATCGAACCCTGGACCCTCTGAACAGAGAATCAGTTTCGGGGTTTAATGTTGAGTTCAGAAGAGGGGGATTTGCCTTAATTTGCCTCAACGCAGACCATTCAGCCAATGAGTCGAACTGTTAGAAACAGTGATTAATTAGCTAAATTCGAAACATCTTACCGAGATTACCTTTTGAAAGTTACCGACTGATGTGTGCACTGTACAGCTGTGCGCGTGAATGTTTTCCTTATATATCTAAAGTTTTTTAAAAATTATATTAAAATGCAAAGAAGATCTTTTGTCTCTACTTTGCACCATATGTTGTGAACCTGCATGTATTTGGAAATGGCGGAAGTGAAAAGTGTTCAATGTGAGGAAAGGAACATTACGGACGACACAAACACCCAGTCCGCAGGCCAGGGATATTAATAATTTATCATTAAAAATCACTGACCCGGCCGGGAATCGAACCCGGAGCCGCCGGGTGACAGGCGGACGCGTTTTTTCCTACACTGCAGGACCGGACCTATCTAAACTTAGTTGATATTCGTGTAATATATATAATTATTGTCTGTGTGTCTGAGAAATATTACTTGATATTCTTACTGGTTAATGCAATGTACATATTATTTAAATCATTTTATGCATGTCTTCTTCTTCTTAATCTGGTTACCCTCCAGGGTCGGTTTTTACCTCCAACTGAGTGAGGTATACCACCTCTACCGCCTCAAGGGCAGTGTCCTGGAGCTTCAGACTCTGGGTATGGGGATACAACTGAGGAGGATGACCAGTACCTCGTCTAGGCGACCTCACATATGCAGAACAGGAGCCTTGTGGGGAGATGGGAAGATTGGAAGGGATAGACAAGGAAGTGGGAAGGAAGCGGCCGTGGCCTTAAGTTAGGCACCGTCCCGGCATTTGCCTGGAGGAGAAGTGGGAAACCACGGAAAACCACTTCCAGGATGGTTGAGGTGGGAATCGAACCCACCTCTACTCAGTTGACCTCCAGAGGCTGAGTAGACCCCGTTCTAGCCCTCGTATCACTTTTCAAATTTCGTGTCAGAGCCGGGAATCGAACCCGGGCCACCGGGGGTTGCAGCTAATCACACTAACCACTACACCACAGAGGCGGACATTTTATGCATGTAAGAGTGTGAATGTTAGTATAATGTGACTCAGTTAGATCTGTATAGAAGCTTGCCTCAGTACATTTCCTATCAATTATAAAATGTGGTTAAGTGTAAGATGGACCCAGGTGCTCTAACCTCGCCACTTGAAAGAACCCATAATAAATAATACATACCATCCACTTTCTCAGTTCACAACGTCAAAAATGTATCGATGGTTTCTTAAAAGTTCGTTACGTGTTCTTACATACCTCAATCTATTTGAACGAATGAAGGGAAATGGGAGGGGAGAACGGATTTTGTAAATTCTGGAATCCTGATAGTAGATGGGCTCGTCATAAAAGCATATAACGATTGGTTCTTGCTATATGCTATAAGGCTCCCCCGTATATCCCTGACACGAAGGGAGGAGAGCTGTGGTAATTTGTTGGCAGTGAGGTCACCCAATGTCGAGCCATTCTTTTTACCTGAGTGTTGTGAGTCTCCGGAGCCCGCTACGATAAAACTGATGGAATCTTTACTGCAGGCGAATGTGTCTTTTGGGGGTTCCAATGCTACAGCGATGTGACGGCTTGATTTAAGCTAACGACAGCGACCCCGCTCATGCAGTATCGCACCCCGGCCGCTCGTACTTGTCGCGTTGTGGTCGTCAATTATTATCATGCAATTGTTTAGCGAATAAACTGCCGCCGTTGCCTTACCGTTCCATTCCAGGTAAAACTTTTGAACATTCGTATCATAGCCAGGAGAGGAACTTAAGTACGGTATCTAAGTTATGACTAGGATGGTCATTGAATGGCCGCTATAAGTTGGTTTGTAATCTATTCTGTAAACGGCAGATGTTCTGAAGGAATGTACCTATACTATGTTATATATAAGGTAAGATTGCAAGTCTTATTTACAATTCCAAACGAACGTTTTAATAAACAGCAGGCTTTTTAAACGACCGTTTCATACGCTTCAATACGTTAGATAATAATATTTACTCTTAAGTACAAATGCTTACATCAGCAACATCGTCTCTTGAAGGACAATCAGCGAATCGTTTGGGCCAAATACCTGTAAGCTGAAATTCAATAGAGAGTAGGTCCTCAGATACTTTCCTGTGTATTCTAATAATAATAATAATAATAATAATAATAATAATAATAATAATAATAATAATAATAAAGGTAGGGATCGTCTTCGGAGACAGCCCTACCCAGGGAGTGGCACCCCTGCCTATGCGAGTCCCAGTGCACACTGACCCAGTGTGTATCATCTGGTAAGGGTCTCAGCTGAGACTTACGAGTGAAGACCTCAACGGAATCTACAGTGGAGAACTTGAACTTCGGAACGATGTAAATTGCGGAAGAGGCAGCCCATTACTTAGGGAATAGTATGAGTACACTATTTATCAACAGCGTTTTGTCTCCCATGTTAGCGGCGGCTGCAAGTTGCTCGGTCAACGGTCTCGAAGGCGGAAGAGGAATCTTAACTCCCAACGACAATGAGAGCGGAAGAACTTAGTGGAGTAAACCACGAAAAAATAATCGTTTCGGACTAACAATCCGATCTTACTTTGGAAGCTAATTTCTTCCTTCACAAATCACAACTTCATTTGCAAGATAGAAATGTCGCTGAAAGAAAGCACTACCCCAGATGGCAGCTCGGCAGAGAAATCCACCATTGCGCTATACAATGCAACGGGACCTAGTGCTCTGGGGAGTCCCAACATTTGCAAGAAAGACGAGTCGGAGCGTCTTGAATCACTTTCCAAACTCAAATTCAAGAAGAATTATTTCATTGGAACAATAAACGTCAGCTCACTTACCAGAGTCGGAAAACAAAAAGAACTAGAAAAGCTTTTGGAAAAATCAAATCCAGGTCCTAGCTGTACAAGAGACAAGATTCCTGGAAGAAAACATCATAGACATCAACCAATGCAGAATATTCAAAGGAAAGCTGGCGATTAGAACAACCACCAACATGTCTCTGCTCGGAACCTGCTTCTACATAAACAAGAAGGTAGTAAACAATGTCACAGACTTCACATCAAAATCTGAAAGATTGTCTCTACTAACTATTAAATGCAAAAATAAGAAGTACACTCTCATCAACTGTCACGCCCCGATCGACGAAGACAACAAGAAGAACCCACAGAAAATTTATGACTTCTGGGATCTTCTGGAAACTGAAATCACCCGGATACCCAAGAGCAACGTAAAAATCCTGCTGGGAGACTTCAACGCACAGATTGGGAAAGAACGAAAGTACAGAGACGTCGTAGGGTAATATCCAGCACGTAAGAGGACAAACAAGAATGGGGAAAGGCTCATTAGACTCTGCAAAGCTTTTCAGTTGAAACTTATGTCAACACACTTCAAGAAACTCCCGAGAAAATCAAAGACATGGGTATCTCCGAATCCCGAAGTATGGGCATCACGTAGCGATAACAAGGAAAACGCAAAGGAGGTGATGAACATCAAAGTGATTAGGAACGGTGAATTCGATTCAGACCACTATCTCTCCAAAGTTAAAACACGTTTTCTCCCAATAGGACAAAGGGGAGACCCACCTAAAATAATGAGATACAACAGAAGCAAAATAAACATCACTGAAGACATTATTAGAAACTTCAGGGACGAAATTCGGACCAGGAGAAAGGGGAACTGGCAAGAAATATGCACGGGAATCAATGAAGCCGCAAAGAAAACACTTGGACAGGCTAGGAGGAAAAGAGAAATATGGTGGAATGAAGAGTGCGAGGAAGCTCTCAGGGAGAGGTCCGAGAAATGGAGAAAATGGAAATGCTCCAGAGGAAAGGAACACATAGAACACTTCAATCAACAGAGGAAAGAAACATCCAGGATATTTCGAAGGACTAAACGATCATTTGAGAGAGCTCACATGGAAGAGATCCAGACCAACTTTGTCAAGAACAATTCCGGAGACTCTTATCAGAGAAAAGTTAAGGGAGGCCAAGCGCCAAGTTTGAGCTTCAGAAACGAACAGGGTAAAATCAGACTGAACAACCAAGAAAACTGTGAGATATTAGCCAGATACTTCCACACTCTCTTGAATTGTCCTTCCCCAACGTCCAAAGTAGAATTTCCAGACATACCAGAGAACTTAGAAGATGACGAACCACCAACGAAGGAAGAAGTCCAGGAAGCTCTTGAAAACCTCAGAAACAACAGAACAAGTGGAGAAGACTCAATAACGGAAGAAATGCTGTAAAGGGCAGAACCGGAAATCTTACATGGTCTTCACCAAACCATCAAGGAAATCTGGGAGAAGGAGACAATCCCAGAAGAATGGAAAACAGCACTTATCCATCCGCTGCATAAGAAAGGGGACAAGCACACTGTCAACAACTATAGGGGCGTTTCCCTCCTCGCGATCGCCTATAAAATCCTCTCAAAACTGCTTCTTAATAGAATAGAAGCGAATCTGGACCAACAACTAGTGGAATACCAATCAGGGTTTAGGAAAGGCCGCTCCTGTATCGAACAAATATTCAACCTGAAGTCAATTCTCCGTCACAGAATATTGAGTGGTAAGAAAATTGTGGTATCGTTTATAGACTTCAAAAAACCTTCGATTCGGTGGAGAGAGAGACTTTGGATAAGATCATTCGGGAATTTGGAATCAAAACCAAACTGGAAAATATAATTGAAGAGATCCTAACAGGAGGGATTAAAGTCAAGTGCTTGGCTTTTGCTGACGATTTTGCTATACTATCAGAAAGTCCAGAGGTCGCAACCATCCAGATTAACCTCTTGGAAGGAATCGCCAGCTAAACAGGATTGAGGATCTCAGCAGAAAAGACCAAATTCGTGAAGAACATCAAAGATGGACCAAAATTCCTGGAAACAGAGATAGGACGGATAGAAAGGGGCAAGAAGTTCAAGTAGCTTGGTGCGACGATACAGGAGAATAGACTAGAAAAAGCTGCAGTGTAAGATCGGATCTCAAAAATGGAGAGAGGATACGGCTTGACAAAAACATCTACAATAATAAGTGCTTATCCTGAAATTCCAAATTAAAACATTACAACACCGTAGTCAAAACAGAATGCCTGCATGCCAGTGAATGCCTGCCCATGAACTACAAGCTGGAGAAGCTAGAGGTTCTGGAAAGAAGAATCCTCAGAAAAATTATGGGAGCTGTCCAAACTGAAAACCATAAGGTGGAAAGAATCTCAGAGACCATGAAGAAAAGGAAGCTGGCGTTTCTTGGAACTCTATACAGAATGAACGCAAACAGACTTACCAAACAGATATTTGATTACTTCTGGAGAACAAAAAAGACCACTACAGCATTGATTAAGGAAACGAAGAAGGATATGGAAAGGTTAAGCATCTTGGAAGACCGGCTGTTAGAAAGGAATGCGATTAGGAACACACTGAAGAATTTGGAAGGTGTTCAAGCCGCATGAAGAACTAGGAAGACCGGAAGAGCCTGGACAGATGAACAACGGCAGTAGGCCAGCAAACGCATGAAGGAGTACTGGACACAGAGAAAACTCCGCAGGAATAGAAAGAAATGAAGTTGTAGCGTGATCCATAGTGGTCCATTCACTTGTAAAAGAAAATAATAATAATTTACTTTTGCTATTGGTGCAGACCTTGTAAAGCAGACCCTGCTACGAGGGTGGTCTTCTTTGCATGGGAAACTACCTGATGCGAGATGGAGGATGGTGTGTTAGGTATATAGATGTTGAGGACAGCTCAAATACCCAGTCTCCGAGCCAAGGAAATGGGTCACGTCTTTAGATTTACTTATCTAACTACATTGTATGAATGCATAGTTGAATGAACGGACTCTATCGGCAAGAACATGTCCTGTTCACACAACATAAGAGGTTCACTTTCTTCCGGATGTTTGGGATTGTCAGTGTCAGCTGAAAGGTACGAGTGTCCCAATTCAAAGTGTGTGTGCGAAGATTCATCTGTACGGAATATCGTTTTAACAAGTCATGCCTAATCGTAAAGACCGAGGTAGGCGTACCTGCATTGCTTAAAGGCGGTTGCACGCAGAGGTACGTTGCCAGGACGATAGGGGTTACACAGGCTACGATTTGGTATGTGTGAAAACTTTTCCAGGAGAGTGGAAATGTTGCCAGTCTCCATGGCACGGACCGCCAATAGAAATCAACCCCAGCGCAGGACCGTTTAGTGCGCCTGTAACTTCTTCTAAACTGCCAAGTTGCAGCACGCGCACTACAGGAAGATTTACAGCAGGCTTCTGGAGAGCGAGCTAGTGACCAAACAGTCAGAAACAGGCTTCGAGAGGCCAATGTAAGATCCCGACGACCAACTCAAGTACCTGCACTGGGAAGACAACGTCGTGGCAGGAGACTGCAATTTGCTAGAGATCATCTTCACTGGCACCAAAGATACTGGCATGACGTGCTCCTCTCGGATGAATCCCGTTTCCTGTTATAATCATTCGTATGGTCGTCTGTGAGTCTGAAGAAGAGGTGGGGAGCGATTTCATCCGACAGCTGTACAATCTGTCGTCGCCTATGGAGGTGTATCTGTTGTGTGTAGGCAAGCTTAAGTCTTGATACGAAAACCAATCTCCTATCATTAGCAATGGGTCCTTGACTGCTCGACGGTTCTTTGACGAGATCTTAGTACGACATGTAATTCCTCACGTGAGGCAGCTTGGAAAAATCGCAGTATTCATGATAGAGCGCATGATGACAATACCGTTTCGATATTCCTGGAAGAACACAAAGTGCGATGAATGGAGTGACCATCCAGGATTTCTATCTTTTACGCAAACATACCTCGAATGTGAAATCTGATCATAATGGGTGAAGGTGTTCATTATTTCGGCCCACATGGGTTTGAGTGACTTGGTTGGGAGATAGTGGGCTTGCACTTACAGGACTCGGGTACATGCTTACACTAGTTTCAACATATTCAGAATATTTCATCCGCTGCCAGACTCACTGATATTCTACTAATGCAAAGTTAACATAAATTAACTTAAACATTTCAGTAATATTAATAAGACTCACTCTGTAATTAAAGGCTAAAAAAATGCTTGATGAATTTGAAGAGGATTTTATCTCTTACTCTATTAAATACAGGGAATTAATTCTCCAGTAATACCCTTGGTGCGCTTCAGAGGACTGTCATTTAGTTCTTACTACAATACTGAAACAATCTTTTAATTTCCTTGTCTTGAGCCGGCTTGCGATTCTCTGAACTCCATCATCATTTTCTCGTAACCCTTCCTTGATCCGGAAAGCTGGCCAGCACTTAATTGCATCCTTCCACCCTTCTGTGTGACAGGAGCGCTCGGATCATTGGACTGTGTGACAGAAACATTCGGTAGTCTGACAGCACGAGTACTTATAGTAGGGCAGCAATATCCCATACACATACTTGGTGATACTTCTCGTTTCTGGGAGAAAACACCACTTGACAACAAAATAATTTTTCGCTTGTCAGCATAAACAAGTTCCAAATTTGACTTCCCATCTTACGCAAGATACTTGGTACTAATCATTCGAAGTTATGAGTTGTTTAATATCAGTGTTAACAGCAACTATCTTGAGATTCCTCTGGAGTTCTCCTTTCTCACCTAGAAAACGAAGGACTTTTCGTTAGCTATTTAACTGTGTATAATCACAAGTAAGTTATCCTTGACGCTACAATAGGATTTCAGACTGAGAAGGTGTCCTTAATTACTAAAATTTGTTAGTTCAATACAAACTCTGCGGAGTTATTGTTATAGTTTATGAATAATAACTGGGTGCGGATACAGAAAAACTTAGTTTATCAAGTCAGTTAAGTTATAACTTAATTTTTTATTGAAGATGGTATTCTTTGTCTTACGGAAATCTGCGGTGGCTAAAGAAATGTAAATACCAAGCTCGATAGCTGCAGTCGCTTAAGTGCGGCCAGTATCCAGTAATCGGGAGATAGTGGGTTCGAGTCCCACTGTCGGCAGCCCTGAAGATGGTTTTCCGTGGTTTCCCATTTTCACACCACTCAAATGCCGGGGCTGTACCTTAATTAAGTAAGGCCACGGCCGCTTCCTTCCAATTCCTAGGCCTTTCCTATCCCATCGTCGCCTTAAGACATATCTGTGTCGGTGCGACGTAAAGCAAATAGCAAAAAAAGAAAAAAGAAATGTAAATAAATAAACGTCAATGTAATGAAAAGTGAAGACATTTGTTCTTCGTAATATCTACCCGTAAATTGGTTTATCTCAACGAACGTATCCTTCTTTCGATATTTCTGTTTTATCTCTTGAAATATCGCGAAATAAATTCGTGCCGGCGGCTAAAATCTATTGAAATAAACTGTGTTTTTCATGGCTACAATGACTTGAATTAACGATGAGTTTCTTGTGTAATCCTAACATTCTTACTTTTTTAACTTACTATAGAACGAAGATAAAGGTTTACTGTTAATGTTAAACAACATTTTAAACATCTACAACAGTCTGGAAAAGGTCCGAGGATATCCTACAAATGAGTTATCCATAATACAAAGTGAAAAGAGAAAAAATTAATTCTACAACTCCTCGACTGAATCAGAGGTAGCTACAAGTAAGTTCCTGTATGTGACAGTGATAATGACAATGAGGAATCTAAGTTCGAAGAACAAGGAAGAGTATAATTTAATATGTTTAGATCAAGATGTGTTAACTCTAGATTGAATATGGCATTGAAATGAAAATACCGTCTAGGAAGTGAGTTTCTGGACATTAATATAACGCGTTGAAGAACTAAGGTTCAGGTTCGGTGTTTACCTATAGTGAAAATTAAATACCATGGGGAACCATCGTTAGCGCCACGGACGGTGGGACTCGAAATAGTTATTAATTATTTCTAAATCCATCTTCCTCCGACTTGTAGCTACAATGAACAACGCATAACAAGAAATGGAACCAAGGATTTGAAATGAAAAACAAATAAATACAACTTTAAATTATAGGAAAAATAGATCTTCTAAACATAAAATTCACAGACGAGCTTACAGCTACACGATTCGTACCACGAGGCCAACTCGTTGAGTAGTATTGAGATATTACTTTACTTGCTCTTAAATTTTGAACCACCTAACTGAATTCTAGATCTAAAATATGTCAGTTGCATGCATTACTAAGTCTTGCATCACTTAATTGAATTCTAGACCCAAAGTATCATTTGGACACATTACTGTTGTCGTCATTACAACAGTTTTTAAAAATAATACTGTAACTAAAAAATATGTGTATGGGGAGAATGATGTACAAAAACTATTCTAAGAAAACGAATGCGAGAGACTGTGTACAAGGATGACTAAATGATGTGAAAACTATAGAGAACATTAAATACTGGAAACGAAAACTACAAGACAGTACGATACAAAAATAAAAATGAATTGGCTACGCAGTGCTGATAGTGTAACTAGTAAAGGTGACCTCACTATCGACAGCTCTGAAAATAGTTCTTCATGGGTTCCTATTCTGCAGTCCTAAGTTTAAATGGCAAATGAAAGTTTAATGTTTTAATGTAGATTGCCTGGTGGCCATAAACGTTAAGGAGTCAAGCTTCTATGGTCTGACACCATGGTTAGCCAGTTCGAGCCCAGCTAGTGAAAAAAAATTTCACTATCAGAATGTTGGCCAGCAGGGAAGGGGAGTTAGAGGTGTATCATTTCTAATCACAAGATTTCGTGTCAAAAAGCCGCTCTCTACTCTTCATATGGAATGAGGGAATATGACGTTGTTGATGGTGATTCGTCCATCGGAAGGCAACGTTAATCTGTGGGCAGACTCCTTGGTGTTACACTACAGGCGTAGTGTATATGCCGACACCACATGTCAGCCTCTCCCTACCTCATTGTCACTATCATCTCAAACCCAGACGCGCAGGTCGCCCATGACCGTCGAATAGAAAGACCTGCACGGCGAACATGTCTTCAGATACTGCCGACATGAAAAAGTCATATGTTAAATTAATTAATTAATTAATACATAAATACATAAATATTTTATATTTTGTATTGATACTAATTTTACTTCATTAACTATATAGCAACATTTTAATAAGAAAAAATATATAAGCCTGCTTGAAAGCTACGGAAGCTACAAAGTAGTAAGATACGATTTATTTGTCCAAAGCAGCTGTGGAGTGACATAACTCATCTTAGGTTCAATACTAGTTATGGTTTGGTATAATTAAACTTAACACTTGGCAAACGCACTTCAGTGAAACTCTTACTGTCCTATTTATCTATAAAACACAGGTAAGTGATAACAAATTTCGAATTGGATAGTACATTTTTTGACATCAGTCTTTTAATTCATAAGACACAAGTGTATGAAAATTGCATAACCAACTTTACCTTTCAGTACGAGCAATTGTAATAGCATCAGTTTAAACTTATGAAATATCAGTTCGTTCGTTCGTAATCTGTTTTCCTTCCAGGGTCGGTTTTTCCCTCGGACTCAGCGAGGGATCCCACCTCTACCGCCGCAAGGGCAGTGTCCTGGAGCTTCAGACTCTGGGTCGGGGGATACAACTGAGGAGGATGACCAGTACCTCGCCCAGGCGGCCTCACCTGCTATGCTGAACAGGGGCCTTGTGGGGAGATGGGAAGTTTGGAAAGGATAGACAAGGAAGAGGGAAAGAAACGGCCGTGGCCTTAAGTTAGGTACCATCCCGGCATTTGCCTGGAGGAGAAGTGGGAAACCACGGAAAACCACTTCCAGGATGGCTGAGGTGGGAATCGAACCCCCCTCTACTCAGTTGACCTCCCGAGGCTGAGTGGACCCCGTTCCAGCCCTCGTACCACTTTTCAAATTTCGTGGCAGAGCCGGGAATCGAACCCGGGCCTCTGGAGGTGGCAGCTAATCACACTAACCACTACACTACAGAGGCGGACGTGATATATCAGTGTTTTTTTATTCCTCTTTTGAAACTGGAAGGGTTTTTTCTTCCAAATTTGGAGTGCCTATTTTTTTTTTAATCAGGCTACCTAGATTTTTAAGATAATTTTGCTTCTTTTCAGCTGGCAAAATTTTCACCTTCGATCTTCGTAAGGTTCTGATAGGACATTTGATGTTGTGAATTTTGAGGTTAGGAAGTTTACTTCTGATGGTCTGGTAAGTTGAAATAAATTTTGTATTTCATAACGCGAATTCCTCTGTTGAACTTCACCACAATAGGTCGTGTAATCATGCGTCGGTGCAATTCAGTTTATATGAAGACAGAATCCCTTCCCGTACGAAAACATGATTTAGATCTATTAAAGGTACACCATTGTGAGGTGATACATGTTTCACAAAATCAGGAAAATTGTGCAGTTCATTGCCCATTCTTCGCATTGACATTTCAACTCTGTGATTAATTCTGTTACGGACTTTTCCGTGGTAGGTAGAGGTGAAAGAAGGTGCGGGTGTGAATGGGTTTCAAGCTACGAAATTATAGTGCAATGTAAAATTAATTTAAAATTTAACAAGGTTATATTTTCTTTTCGAAAACAAAGAAATAACAAGCATGGCAGGTACAAAGTAGCAATTCAAAAGGGGTTAGTTACAATATTTACAGAATTTGGGCTTCGCGCCCTGACTTCACAATGCTTGGGCAATCAGCTCAGTTTTACCTCAAACACAAGTTTTAACAGAGGGGGAGAAAACCCCATTCATACCTAGGAGCCCTTGCTCCAAATTACACTGAAAAACCTCCATGAGGCATACAACCCAGAATTTTCAAAAGAGCCACTCGCTCTCAAAATTTAAGCCTCTCCCAGGCCACACCAAACTCCACCTTCAAGTTGTCCTCAACGGACATAAACACAGGGGTAAAATACCCAATCTACTGAGGTCTATTAAAAGAAAAGCAGGTTAATTAAATGACCTCTAAAATAACAATTTGAGAGGAGGCGAACTAGCACTCCTAATACACTTTGATTAAGACCTACTTGGCACTAGGCCATTAATACAAGGGCTAATCCCATGCTAAAGAGGTGACTTAAGAAAAGAACGATTTGTTTTACATTATCGAAGAATACGTTGAGAAAAATAAGTTCACCTCCGAACAATATGAGTGGGAGCTCGAGAGGGTTAGCACTCTCTATCCCAGAATGTAGCTTTACAAGAGAATCGAAGAAAAGAGTAGTTACATTTTAGGAAAAGGTTACATGGTTGAACGCTTAGAACCCGCCCCGAAAGTTAAACTGCTGAGCTAGCAAGGAAAGAAGTTATTAATCGGCCATTACCTTGTGTTGAACGGCTGGAGAAGAAAGAGGCGCTACCCGCCTCCTGCGATGTACTTAATACACTGAAAGATGGAACAGAAGTGGCACGGAGACCCAAAAATCAGCAGTTTATAACCTCTCGTGGAAGGTTCTAGGCGTTAGGGGAATGAAAACACCCGCCCACAATTATTTTATTGGCTAGGACCCCGCAATCGATTCAAGTTGGGGGAAGATACATCTGATTGGATAGAAATTAATTTAAGAAATTCGGGATTGGCTACATGCAAAACAAGGGGAAAGAGAGGGGTATACAGCCAACTTAAACAATAACAGAAAGAAATTTAGCAAAGAACAAACATTTGAAATAAAAATTTCTTCAACAAAATAGTTCTTTGACTCCGCACTAGGTTGCACTATTGTTGATCTTCAGTAGTGTCCTCTAGAAGAGAAAGTTCACACTTCTTACTTCAAGCTAAACAAAAACACATCAAAGGTGACACAGTTCAAAAACTCAAAATTTTCCACGTGGTGACATCTTCTGAGAAAGTAGAGAATTAATAGAGTAGATAAAGTTCAACCTTCCTCCAGAAGAGGAGTTTCAACAGGCGCAACTTTTAAATAAACGGTGTAGAGGTGTACCGCCCGGTACAGACCTCCCCCCCCAAAAGTTCCTCCAGGGGTGACGCATGAGATCAGTTTGAAACAAAGTCCAAGTAATGATGTTGATATGAAGATAGATAGCAGGAGCATTTACAAGATTTCTTAATTCAGTTTCAAAATGTTGTTGTTGCAGGTGAATGAAAGTCTTTATGTTTGTAGAATTTGAATTTCTGAAGATAAACTTTTACTACTTAAAAGTGAAGAAAATTTTGCAATGTCCACCAAATATTGATGTTGAATTCCCAAGTGTAATTATTGCTTATGGTGACTGTCCATGTAGTTGATGTAGATTAAGTTGGATGGCCAGACCGGCCGTTGCAGCTTGCGTCCAAAGGAGGCCGCTCGGACCCCTCAAGTACCCTGAGATACCGCTCGCCCGCACTATGAGGGGAGCAGAGGTGTTGAAATACGCCGCGCCCGCGGTGAACATATACAGGCTGCGGGCCAGTAGCAGGTCGTGCGCCGCACATCAGCCTTGGCCGGGAGGAGAGCTCCGGCTCGCCGTACACATGTCGTCCTCGCTGGAGAGGAGGGGGCCCATCCCCCTCCCCAGTTGCTGCACGGCGCTGCGCGGCTGCGGGGGCACTGAAACATAAAAGCTCGGCGGCAAAATTGTGTTGGACCACCATCTTTTTGTTGAGGGCACAGGCATGTAGATTGAGGGGCCAGCGGCGTGGCGATATCCATGGCATTTCATCTAAGCCAGCCACTGTATTTAGTGGAGCAGGAGACGGGAGCGTGGTAATGGCCGTGACAAGGACAGGATGGCAGTTTAACAATCGGGGGAGGTTTACAGGAATGCTTACATATAAAATAAAATAGAAGGAGCAGAATGCCTTAAAAGTGGAACTCAAAAAAAAAATATAACCATCATATTCCTATCAAATTATATGAAGCAAGTTGACACAAAATTTACACCGGTTTCACCTGGGACAGGTGAACTCTAAATATCCTCTCGGTGGCTGGATTGCTTACTAACAATGTAACCGGTGTGAGAAAATCGAGAATGATGCATGGCCCATGGAATCTGGGGGCAAGCTTGCCCGCGGGAACAAAATTTTTGACCATAACCTGGTCACCTACCTTCAAAGGGGTGGATCTCCGTCCACGATCATACCTTTCCCTAACCTTTTCATGAGACACTTTAAGATTGGCTTTAGCCTTCTTCCAAAGATCTTTAATGTTATCCGGATCTATTGTCTCGGGTAGAATGTCATTCAGAGACCAGAGGTTAGAGAGCGGCGAGTTGGGAACAAACTTGAACATCAAAGAAGCTGGAGTAAACTTGTGAGATTCATGAACCGCCGAATTCAAAGCAAAAGCTATCCAATGCAGGGACGTGTCCCACCTGGAATGATCTTCATGATGATAGGCAATAAGTGCAGACCTGAGATTACGGTTAACCCGTTCAGCCAGAGATGGTTGAGGGTAATAAGCAGAAGTAGTTACATGAGAGATGGACAAGTCAAAACAGAATTTACGAAAAAGATTTGATGTGAACGCCTTAGCATTATCAGATACAATATATTGGCACGGACCAAAAGAAGCAAAAATGGAATTTAGACAGGTAATGGTGGACTGAGCGGTAGCCAGCTTAGTCGGAAATAACCAAGAAAATCTGGTAAAACCATCTACACATACAAAGATGAACTTGTTGGCATTACCCTTTGACTGGGGGAAGGGTCCTACATAATCAATATACAGGCGTTCCATGGGGCGCGACGCTTGATGCGAAGACAAAAGGCCTACCTTGGTGGACATGGTGGGTTTACTCAGCAAACATGATTTACAAGCTTTTACAAGTTCACGGATTTCACCGTCCATACCTTTCCAGATGAACATTTCACGAATCTTTTCACGGGTTTTAAAGATTCCAAGATGCCCTCCTAATGGGGTCTCATGATAATACTTGAAGATCATAGGTACCAGAACGGCTGGAACGACAACTTTCATCATCTTATCATGCCTCGATGGGCAACATAGAACACCATTCCTCAGAACATAAGGGACAACCTGTTCCCCAGAAGAAAGGGTTTCCATTATCGGAGCCAGCGTCGGATCTTCACGTTGGTATTTCTCAATATCTCTAAAAAGCATGGGAGCATCGGTTAGGATGGCATTAACCTCGGATAGTATGGACTCGGAAGGTGATGAACTGTCGACCGGTTCGTGGGTCTCGACCTCGTTTGAAAACATACGGCTGAGTCCATCAGCAACAACATTTTCAGTACCTCTGATATGCCTGACATCGAATTGGAAGGCAGAAATACGAATTGCCCAACGGGCTATACGACCAGTACGACGCGGCCTACCTAAGACCCAGCTTAAGGCTTGATTATCTGTTTCCAGGTCGAATTTGACATGTTCCAGATAGAGACGGAACTTCTCTAAGGCGAATAAGACTGCCAAACCTTCGAGCTCATAGATGGAATAATTGGCTTCTTGAGCCGACAAAGTCCTAGATGCATAGGCGATGGGTCGCCTCCCTAGTTCAGTCTCTTGAAGAAGGACTGCAGCTACAGCTGACGACGACGCGTCCGTTTGGACGATGAATTTCTTTGAGAAATCAGGCATAGCAAGGACAGGGGCATTACAGAGAGCTAATTTCAGATCTTCAAAAGCGGCTTGTTGAGAAGGTCCCCACTCGAATTTGATGCCTTTCCTACGAAGAAGGTTTAAGAGCGCCGCTCTATTAGCAAAGTTAGGAATGAACTTTCTGAAGAAATTCACCATACCAATAAACCTGGCGATGCCTTTAATGTCCTTGGGAGGTTTAAAATCACGGATGGCCTGTGTTCTAGAATGATCGACTGCTACACCATCAGGTGACACAATATGCCCTAGGAAAGACATAGAGGGCTTAGCAAAGGCAACCTTGGACAACTTAACAGTTAACCCAGCCTTACGAAGGCGATTCAGAACTTCTCGCAGATGATCTAGATGTTCTTCGAAGGTCTCCGAAAACACGACGACATCATCCAAGTAGTGATATAAGTATTCAAATTTGATGTCGGAGAAGACCCTATCTAGTAGCCTAGTGAGCACAGCTGCCCCCGTGGGGAGCCCGAAAGGCACGCGGTTGTATTCGTATAAATTCCAGTCCGTGGCAAACGCTGTAAGGTGTTTAGACTCTTCGGCAAGGGGAATTTGATTATAGGCCTGATTCAAGTCCAAGATAGTGAAGAACTTGGCCTTACGAAACCATGAAAAACAAGAATGAAGGTCAGGAAGGGGCACAGATTGCAACACCACCTTCCGATTGAGAGCCCTGTAATCAATGACAGGCCTGAAGCCTCCTTGGGGTTTCGGGACTAGAAAAATAGGCGATGAATACGCCGACTTAGAGGGCCTAATAATACCATCCTTCAACATCTGATCGATGATTTCTTTCAGAGCCTTCATTTTAGGTGGAGATAGCCTATAAGGTGGAAAACGGACAGGAATCGAATCCGTGACCTCAATTTTGTATTCAATAAGATCAGTAACACCAAGAGTATCAGTGAATACCTCTGGAAATGACTGACATAATTTACGAATACTATTAGCCTGCTCCTCAGGTAGGTGTCTAAGGTCTAACAACATCTCATCCTGGGTAGGCGAAATAGAGAAACATGACACAGAATTACACGTTAATAGTGGGATTTTACAACTAGAAGCGAATTTGAATGTGCACGACCTAGACTGGAGATCGAGCACAAGACCAGTGTGAGAAATAAAGTCCGCTCCCAGTATGATGGGGCAAGACAAGTGCTTAGCCACAAACAGTTTGATTTTCCATGTAAACTTAAAAATACGAATTTTGACCAGTAAAGAACCTAGAATTTCTAATGGAGATGTATTAGCCGAAACATATTTAACAGGAGAAGAGTCATAGACAGGTAGTTTACAAACAGATTTCAATTTGGAGTACCATTCAGCCGAAATAATGGAACAAGCACTGCCTGAATCTAATAGAGCTGTTATAGGTTCGTTATTTATCTCAATCTTAAGAAAAGGAACAGGTGCGGGGATATCCGCCGCAATCCTAAGACACTCTTTGGGGCATTCAAAAGATGTATTCGAAGACTTATCGTTCCCTGAATTCTCGACCTTTTTGCCAGGGGCTGAGCCTTGGGAAGATGGATTAGTTGACTCAGCCGAAGCCACTAGTCACTTTTGACTGTTGTTGGAAGTTACCCCAGAAGTTGAGCAGGAGGGGGTGCTATTCGAATTGGGACAATTCTTGGAGATATGTGAGAAAGCCCCACATTTAAAACAGCCCTGTGATGAACCAGCTCCATTATTTGCCCTACTAGACTTGATCAGAGGACACTTATTGCGCAGATGGTCAGGCGACCCGCAAGCATAACATTTACGAGGGGTGACTGATCGGCGAGGTGGAGGCCGAGTGTTACTAAAGGAAGGCGGGGGTTCTTTCGCAACACGCAAGGAATCGGCGTATCTAACTCCTTCCGCTGAGACGGCCAATGCTTCAAGTTCCGAGAAAGTTTGCGGGCATGCCGCGAAACACAAATATGACCTGTAGGGTGGGGAGATCCCTTCAACAATAGCTTGCACGATCTGATCCTCAGGGAAGTGGAGAGCAAACACCCTAGTATAAAACTTAATGTCCTGTATGAAATCAGCCAAGTTTTCATCCAAGCGCTGTACCCGATAATAGTATTTCTGAATCAGAGATGACCTCGCGCGGGCAGGAATGAAATTTGCAAGCAAGTGTGCGTGAAAATCTTCAATAGATGACTGTTCAGCAATAGCTCTTACTATTTTATCTGAGAGAACACCAATAGCATAAGGATAGATAATTTGCAAAATTTGACAAGGGGAAAGAGAAAACACAAGGGCGTGATCCTGAAATTCAACTAGAAATCTTAAAAATGAAATTACATCACTGGTGGTGTTAACAGAAAACTTAGAAATACCTCTGAGCAACATTGCCAATGGATGAGGCAAGCTGCTAAACCCGGGTGACATAGTAGGTAAAGGTTTCAATGGTAAGGAAGTTAATTCAGAACGGATGTTACTCAACGATGCACGGCGTTCAGATTCGGTGTCCAATGGGGCCGGGATAGTTTGAGCAGCAACGGTTATCCTATTGACTTCTCCCTTGGGAGGCGCTTCCTCACTACCTGCATTCACTATGGTGGGCTGATCAGATTTGGGAGGGACTTCCCCAGTTAACAATTGAGTGACTTTACTAGACAATTCAGAAATAGTTTCAAGGAGCGTATTAGCTTCCTTCCTCTGAACGTCATTCACCTTTAGAGACAACAGATCATTAACTCTATTTGAAAAGTGATATAGTCTGCCTTGCACACGCTTAATTTGATTAGGAGAAGGATCATTTTCATCAAAAAAACTAACTACAGATGCTAGCCCCGAAATATTCTCGACGATCGTGGAAAGAGAGTCATCAATTTCTTTCTCTCCCAAATTGGGGATGGAAATGGGCAAATCAAGGGACTCTCTAAGTTTGTTAGTGTCGATAGCAACCGTGCCTCCAGATTGCACGTTTCTAATAGTTAATTCGTAGATCAACTCCTCTTTGCGCAAATAGTTAAGGAGGAGAACATCGCGAGGGCCGGGCATGATAACGGAAAAATTTTGAACAACCTCAATAAAAAATTTCCAGCAACTGAGAAAATGGTTAGAGTTCGGATCAAAACAGTGTTTAGCCGTCAAAAGGGGCTAAATTGAGACCCATTCAACCACGCTCTGCTACCACTTGTTACGGACTTTTCCGTGGTAGGTAGAGGTGAAAGAAGGTGCGGGTGTGAATGGGTTTCAAGCTACGAAATTATAGTGCAATGTAAAATTAATTTAAAATTTAACAAGGTTATATTTTCTTTTCGAAAACAAAGAAATAACAAGCATGGCAGGTACAAAGTAGCAATTCAAAAGGGGTTAGTTACAATATTTACAGAATTTGGGCTTCGCGCCCTGACTTCACAATGCCTGGGCAATCAGCTCAGTTTTACCTCAAACACAAGTTTTAACAGAGGGGGAGAAAACCCCATTCATACCTAGGAGCCCTTGCTCCAAATTACACTGAAAAACCTCCATGAGGCATACAACCCAGAATTTTCAAAAGAGCCACTCGCTCTCAAAATTTAAGCCTCTCCCAGGCCACACCAAACTCCACCTTCAAGTTGTCCTCAACGGACATAAACACAGGGGTAAAATACCCAATCTACTGAGGTCTATTAAAAGAAAAGCAGGTTAATTAAATGACCTCTAAAATAACAATTTGAGAGGAGGCGAACTAGCACTCCTAATACACTTTGATTAAGACCTACTTGGCACTAGGCCGTTAATACAAGGGCTAATCCCATGCTAAAGAGGTGACTTAAGAAAAGAACGATTTGTTTTACATTATCGAAGAATACGTTGAGAAAAATAAGTTCACCTCCGAACAATATGAGTGGGAGCTCGAGAGGGTTAGCACTCTCTATCCCAGAATGTAGCTTTACAAGAGAATCATAGAAAAGAGTAGTTACATTTTAGGAAAATGTTACATGGTTGAACGCTTAGAACCCGCCCCGAAAGTTAAACTGCTGAGCTAGCAAGGAAAGAAGTTATTAATCGGCCATTACCTTGTGTTGAACGGCTGGAGAAGAAAGAGGCGCTACCCGCCTCCTGCGATGTACTTAATACACTGAAAGATGGAACAGAAGTGGCACGGAGACCCAAAAATCAGCAGTTTATAACCTCTCGTGGAAGGTTCTAGGCGTTAGGGGAATGAAAACACCCGCTCACAATTATTTTATTGGCTAGGACCCCGCAATCGATTCAAGTTGGGGGAAGATACATCTGATTGGATAGAAATTAATTTAAGAAATTCGGGATTGGCTACATGCAAAACAAGGGGAAAGAGAGGGGTATACAGCCAACTTAAACAATAACAGAAAGAAATTTAGCAAAGAACAAACATTTGAAATAAAAATTTCTTCAACAAAATAGTTCTTTGACTCCGCACTAGGTTGCACTATTGTTGATCTTCAGTAGTGTCCTCTAGAAGAGAAAGTTCACACTTCTTACTTCAAGCTAAACAAAAACACATCAAAGGTGACACAGTTCAAAAACTCAAAATTTTCCACGTGGTGACATCTTCTGAGAAAGTAGAGAATTAATAGAGTAGATAAAGTTCAACCTTCCTCCAGAAGAGGAGTTTCAACAGGCGCAACTTTTAAATAAACGGTGTAGAGGTGTACCGCCCGGTACAAATTCAATCGGCAGCCAAATGTTTGACCTGACTTAAAACATCTAACAATAATTTTAGTACATCTGAGTTTATCATGAAGAAGACAATAAAAGAGAGAGATCTTTGCTTAGGGCAGAATGATTATCAAGCCACGTCGTTATATCGTTTAGATATCAGAAACTGCTAGAAACTGCGTTTAAGTTCATCCCTAGTCCACCTGAAAGATGGTTCGGATAAGAGTTACGGATAAATTTTTAAGGAAAACATGATATTGCTCATTCACTTAGGTTTTCAATAAAAGTTTGAGGTATGCCCTAAATGCTTTCTATTAATTTCTACTTAACACTAATTTTTTACGCCCTACTAGCTACATTTTGTACGGTTTTCGGAGACACCGAGGTGACGTAATTCAGTCCCTCAGGAGTTATTTTACGTGCCAGTAAATCCACCGACACAAGACTCACGTATTTGAGCACCTTTAAATACCACCAGACTGATCCAGGATCGAACCTGCCAAATTGGGGTTAGAAGACCAGCGCCTAACCATCTGGGCCACTCAGCCCAGCAATTTATACATTGTTCAGGAAATAGGTAGAGTGATCCTTAAACACTACTATGGTAAAAACATGATTAGTTAAAAAATTGGGAAACGCCATTTACGATTATGGTGACAGAATTGTTAACAGATAAATTCTGGACCTGTACTTTTATTACGGCCAAGATAGCTATCTGCTTTTCCTTATCCTAGTGCAGCAGAAAACCTACCTCTGATAGAGCGACGTTTACCGGTCAGGAAAAGATAGGAATGTTGTGGAACTATTGTCTACAGTAGTCAATATCTCTCTGAGGTAACGGAGAAGAAAAATCATAATCTTTCCTATAAGGACAACATCATTGTTCACAAAAAACAATGTTTTAGAGTAAAGGATACTTCCACCTTTGTGGGCCATTGTACCTCAGTGAAGCCTTTACTGTGACACTGATTATCTATCTATTATCCTTTCGAACATAACAGTATTTACGTATTCGATAGAGTGTGCGAGATTACGTCTTAAATTGACAACAACACAAGACTGGACAGTATTAAAAAGCTAATTTTTCTAGGACGAAGAAAGATACTGACTAAACTGAAAAGAAAATATTCGGGATGTTACTAGGAAGACTGTCGGGGTGGTCTCCAATTACCAATTTCTGCCTCAAAGTCCCTCCTACTTCTCCTATTGAGAGGAGAATGTGCCTGCGGTTTTAATAACGTACAGCCAGCAGGTTACTTTCAATATAAATTGAAAGAGGTTTCTTTCTCTCTCGAAGACAATGCATGACTTGTGGCTGACAAAAGAAGAGGACTGGGGAGACGAGGTCAAGTGTGAGAATGTCGCAGAAGTCATTAATAAAAGCTATCACGCCGTGTCCTAAGAGGCTTGCGGACGCAAGAGTCCCCTTGAGTTTTGGGGATAAGTAAGAATAACAATATAATTTCTTCAGGAATATGACTAATAAGAATAAGTTGGATGAAATAAAAGAGAGAAATAATTATTCACAAACTACAATAAATAAGTGTATATTTTAATGAGAAATGATCACGAAATTTATAAAAATGGTATTTTGTTGTAATGTAAACAATACTCGAGTTTATAATGAGCAAGTAGTTCCTTCAGGACTTAATTAAAACGAGATCACAGAGCTCGCTGAAGTCTCTGTCAAAGGAACAGAAGCTGGGAAGGTTCTTGTCTTCAACCTGTATATTACTACAGTGAACATAGCGCTAGAACCAACAAGTTAAACAATTGAGGGAGAACATTTCTTATGAAGATGCAATGGTCAAGTCCGATGAAGCTGTAGAAATTGAATCGACTTATATAGTGGCACAATATGAATGGTTATTTCTTGATTTATTCATTTATATCGGCGCTATTTATTTATTTATTTATTTATTTATTTATTTATTTATTTATTTATTTATTTATTTATTTATTTACTTGATTGATGATTGAAGTAGAAGTACTGTAGATTCTCCTTGATTTCGGGTTACTAATAACTAGGCCTGGGAGGTAGCTTCTGTGGCTTAAATTATAGTATAGCTAAGAAACTTACGCAATGTAAAAACTGGAAACCGCGGAAAGTTAATAGATAACGGGGATCGGACATACCTACCATTCTTAGAGCCAAAATCAACGGAAATACCTTGTAGCTAACTCTAATTATAAGAGACGAATTTCTTTTTATTAATTAATTAATTTATTTATTTATTTATATGTACATCATCATTATAGACCATTATGCCTCTCAGCGTTCAGTCTGCAAGCCTCTGTAAATTTACTAAACGTCGCTACAAACCGCTGTTGCAACTAGTGCTGTGGCCTCATTCAGTTCTATTCTTATCATTCTTATCTTTAAATCGTTAGAAACTGAGTCTAACCATCGTCGTCTTAGTCTCCCCCTACCCCTCTTACCCTCCATAACAGAGTCCATTATTCTCCTAGGTTACCTATCCTCCTCCATTTGGTTCACATGACCCCACCACCGACGCCAGTTTATGCGTACAGCTTCATCCATTGATTTAATTCGTAACTTAGCCTTTATCTCCTCATTCCGAGTACCCTCCTGCTATTGTAACCACCTGTATGTACCAGCAATCATTCTCGCTACTTTCACGTCTGTTTCTTCTAGTTTATGAACAAGATGTCCTGGGTCCACCCAACTTTCATTCCCGTACAGCAAAGTTGGTCTGAAAACTGACCAAAGTAAAGGTAGTTTCGTCGGGAAGATGACTTCCTTCTTACAGAATACTGTTGATTGCAACTGCGAGCTCACTGCATTAGCCTTACTGCACCTTGATTCAATCTCACTTGTTATATTACCATCCTGGAAGAACACACGTCCTAAATACTTGAAATTATGTACCTGTTCCACCTTTGTGTCACGAATCAGACATTCATTTCTGTTGAATTTCTTACCTACTGACATCAATTTAGTCTTCGAGAGGCTAATTTTCATACCATACTCATTGCACCTGTTTTGAAGTTCGAAGATATTAGACTGCAGGCTTTCGGCACTATCTGCCATTAAGACCAAGTCGTCAGCATAGGCCAGACCGCTTACTACATTTCCACCTAACTGAATCCCCCTCTGCCACTTTATACCTTTCAGCGTATGTTCCATGTAAACTACGAACAACAAGGTGAAAGATTACAGCCTTTTCGAAACCTTGTAAGTACCCTGAACCAACAACTCATTCTACCATCAATTCTTACTGCAGCCCTATTGTCATCTTAAATGCCCTTGATTGATTTTAATAATCTACCCTTAATCGCATAGTCCCCCAGTATGGCGAACATCTTTTTCCTCGGCACCTTGTCATCAGCTTTCTCTAGATCTTCGAATCATAAACATAACTGTCTATTCCTCTCGTAGCACTTTTCAATTACCTGGCACATATTGGATTGTTTAATTTATTCAGTTAATCATGGACTATTCAATGAACATTCGTAATGTCTCTCTGATTATCTTCCATAATTCTTCCCTTCAATCCACTCAATTCCTTTATCATAGTAAATAACTACTTCACTCATCCACTTGTATATGATATAAACAACCATTCATCCATCATCATGTTACCTACTCGATATTGTATACCTAGATTTGTCATTCTCCTTCAAGTGAAATGAAAATCCACAGCCTGTTTCTAGCTATTCCCCCGGGTCAGGAATGGAATGAATGAAGCCCCCATCTAGCGGCGAGGATAGGAATTGTGCTGGCTGCCGAAACCTGTCGCACTCCTCTGGATCAATGATTAATGACTCTCCTGGAAAGAGAGGTGACAGGAAAAAACGGAGTTCCAGGAGAAAACCTGTCCCGCCTCCACATTGTCCAGCACAAATCTCACATGGAGTGACCTGGATTTGAACCATGGAATCCAGCTGTGAGAGACCGGCGCGCTGCCGCCTGAGTCACGGAGGAACACTCTCCTTCAAGTTTTTAAATTAAATTAATTAATTCATGACAAGGAAAGTATATGAAAATTATGTAGAGAAATGATGTTCGCGAATCTAGGCCTAATAATTATAATGAAGACATGTTACTTATCTTTGAATATCCATGCCATCTCATCCGGATTTATCGCAATTACCTGCCAGTCACCATTGCCCACATTCTCCGTACCGTACAATTTGCTGTACTTTGCACCGACACAGTTAGGTCTTATGGCGACGATGGGATAGAAAATGATGAGGGGTGCGAAGGATGGGGCCGTGGCCTTAATTAAGGTACAATCCTAGCATTTTCCTGGTATGAAAATGGGAAACCACGGAAAGGCATCTTCAGGTCTGCCGACAGTGGGGTTCGAATCCACTATCTCCCGAATAGAAGCTCATAGCCGCGCGCCTCTAACCGCAAGGCCAACTCTCTAGGTCCACATTCTCTTTCACCTTATCAGTACATATTCATTTCTGCACTTACTGATACAACTGGGCCTTCCCTATAATTTTCCTCAACCTGAAACTTAGAAAGAAATATCAGTTTATGCGATATACACATATATCCCATAGTTGCTGTAGGCTATAGCACAGTTGCCTGTCGATTCCGTACTATTACTATAAATCAGCTGATTTTAAGATAAAATTGATCGTTTATCACTTTTTTATCCTCAATAACCTCAATTATGTTATTAACAACTAGATTAACACGATATCTTCACCCTTCTTAACTATTAATTCTTATCAATGTTCCCCCTTCAACTCAACCAATTCGCTTTTACTTCTAATTGAAAAACCAGATGAAACTATATTTTATGTCAATTATCGCCATAAACGACAAAAATACATCAACAATAATAATAAAAATAATAATAATAGCAATAGTAGTAGAAACATATTAAATTTCGATTTCGTCGTAATTCATGCATAACTAATCCATGTTTAGCTTTCGTCTATGATCTCATAATGTTTCTTTAAATATATGTTTGACCGTCCGCCATGTTTGTTCCAACCTGGTGAAAGGTCTTAGTATGTACTGTATACAAAAATGTATGTATGTATGTAGCTTGTATGAATATTTGAGTCTATCCACCATAGTGTCACCAGCCCGTAACAATGACGAAGGAGCATAACTAACACCCGTGCTTCAGTTAATACCAAAAACATTTTAAAGAGCATTGTATTAGAAAGCGATAGTCACGAGAAGTAAGAATCCGTTTCTCTTCCGGGAAATATTGTGACTTAAAGACTGTGTCAAAAGATCACGATTTGTGGAAAAAGCAACGAGTTGAGTAAGCGTGCTGTGCTCCCTGACTGAGCTTGATGGGCAAGGTGTAGTAGAAAAACCGCAACAAGATGTACCAGGCGTAAAATTTGTCAATGCCCTCTTTAGTACGATCACAATGGTGGTGTTCGAGGAAGACTGCGTGATTGAAGAGTGCAGAGGACACCTGCCTCGCGTGCCCCCCCTCGTCACGGTTCGCCGTGGGACACTTCACTTCTCGTGTTCCACACGGATCCCCGAGGCGCTTGTTCGAGTCCGGAAAAGAGCTCTCCGCCTCACTGCTTTGGCAGACAAATAAAGTTTCACCTGTCCGTCACAGAGAAAAATTAGGATGTACAGGTTATCTTCACAAAAATAAAAGTAAATTACAAGAAAACGAAATGTCGAAAATGTTGCTAGTTTCTAACATCTGCGATCTTCATAATACTTTGTTGGAGTTATTAAGGACCTCTAATATCCTCCACAGATGCGTCCATTAATTGCCACTTCGCATTAGAATTTGAAAACTACATCGTTCCAATACCCAAATTTCCATTCTTGTCGCTGATAGCCGTCATCCTAACTGTGTTTTTACAAAAGATACGCCTTTTCATAAACGGATTAATGCTAAGTCCATTAATACAAGTGCGATGTTCCTTAACCAACCTATGGGTTGGCATTTCAGGAATGTGTATGGTTTTGAACTCTCAAACTCCTGATATGAAGCAACAATCTCCAATTCTGCATGCAGTTGAGCCTGAAAACCACTTTGTGAAATATTTTAGCTTAGAATTTGGGTTCGTAGGTCATCTAAGGTCCAGGCCTCAGTCCAGGATTAAATTATTCTTCTTCTTAATCCGTTTGCCCTTCAGGGTTGGTTTTTCCCTCGGACTCAGCGAGGGATCCCACCTATACTGCCTCAAGGGCAATGTCCTGGAGCGTGAGACATTGGGTCGGGGGATACAACTGGGTAAAATGGCCAGTACCTCGCCCAGGCGGCCTCACCTGCTATGCTGAATAGGGGCCTTGTGGGGGCATGGAAAGATTGGAAGGGATAGACAAGGAAGAGGGAAGGAAGCGGCCGTTGTCTTAAGCTAGGTACCATCCCGGCATTTGCCTGGAGGAGAAGTGGGAAACTACGGAAAACCACTTCCAGAATGGCTGAGGTGGGAATCGAGCCCACCTCTACTCATTTGACTTCCCGGAGCTGAGTGGTCCCCGTTCCAGCCCTCGTGCCAGTTTTCAAATTTCGTGGCAGAGGCGGTAATCGAACCCGGGCCTCCGGGGGTGGCAGCTAATCACACTAACCACTACACCACAGAGGCGGACCAGGATTAAAATTACTGGAACAAATTCAGTGTCTCCAGGTAGCGGGCAGGTACGTTACTCGCGCACCACTGGGCTGGTGGCTATGGAAAGTCTCTTCAAATTCCAAACGTATTCGAAATTTTTTTTCTGCGAGCGATGGGTCAAAATAATTATTACAGAAACAATAAAACAGATCAATGGGCAATTCTCTTGTAGAGGGGGGACAAGTGCCTCAGACGATACAGTGTTTGCTTTCTCAACCCAAGTTGGCGGTCTCAACTCAGCAAAGTTCAATGGTATTCAAAGGTGCTCAGATACGTCATCTTTGTGTCGGTAGATTTACAGACACTTAAATAACTCCTGAGGGACACAATTTCGGCCTCCTGGCCTTTGTAAACTATAAAAGTAGCTACTGACACGTAAAACCAATACGGTTATTATTCCTATTAACTCTCCTGCACTGAGGTTCATGGGACAGGTGACCCTTGGCGTTCCTAACTCCTGATGTGAAGCAACAATCTCCAATTCTGCATGCAGTTGCGCCTGCAGAAATCACTTTCTGATTATTTTGGCCTAGAATTCTGGCCGATAAAGATCTTACACCTAAGGTTTAATCTTCCCGCTCTTCTCACTGCGGGTCAGTATTTCTCCAAAACTATTATCACATAGCGGTTTTCGCAGGCGCAATGACGGTACCGTACAGTGTTAGTCTTCTGCCCCTTTGAGTGTAGCTGCAGGCTAAACTTCGCACACACGCACTTTATAGATCAACAAACATCGAGCCATGCCGGTGTGCACGTACTACGGATGTTATTGAGCGAATGTCCGACTCGTTGGCTGAATGGTCAGCGTACTGGCCTTCGGTTCAGAGGGCCCGCGTTCGATTCCCGGCCGGGTCGGGGATTTTAACCTTAATTGGTTACTTCCAATGGCTCGGAGGCTGGGTGTGTGTGGCGTATTCAACATTAGAAATCATCCTAGGTAGGGCCCTCATCTTCACAGACATGCAGGTCGCCTAATAGGCCGTCTACTAGGAAAAGACCTGCACCAGGCCTCTCCGGAGGCCATACGCCATTATTATTATTGAGCGAATGAAACCTTTGTATAAGTAGAAGAGTGCATTAGATCTAAACCAAGCCTGCTTGATAAAGTGTAATCTTGCAATTCCATCCAAGGTCCCTCGTGAGCTCATGTGGAATTGCCAGTAAATTAATGTGCTGCCGGATAAAGTTCATGCTGGTTCAGATCCCAGGAGATGTTGATTTTTTTAAATTTTCTATTTCGCTCTCACTTCGCGAGCATGTGATCACAATTACTGTTTTCAGTGGTAGGATATTTACGTAGCCCTGAAAATGGTCGTTTGATGATCAGCTCTGGACGAGGACAGTATAGACGGCGGAAGGGTCTTGAGGTATGTGAACACAAGTTCGCTGTCACAGTATGTGCTTGAAATGGTGACCGGTCTTGATTAATGCAACCGTGATATTTTTTCACGGTTGAGTTCTTCAGTCTGTCGAAACTAATTTATGAATAAACTACCTGAATAAGGAAACACATGATAACAGAATTATACCTGAAAAAAGAAACCACTTAATTAAAAATAGAATGATAAGTTCCGTTCTTGTCCGCCTCTGTGGTGTAGTGGTTAGCGTGATTAGCTGCCACCCCTGGAGGTCCGGGTTCGATTCCCGGCTCTGCCACGAAATTTGAAAAGTGGTATGTGGGCTGGAACGGGGTACATTCAGCCTCGTGAGGTCAACTGAGTAGAGGTGGCTTCGATTCCCACCTCAGCCATCCTGGAAGTGGTTTTCCGTGGTTTCCTACTTCTCCTCCAGGCAAATGCCCGGATGGTACCTAACTTAAGGCCACGACCGCTTCCTTCCCTCTACCTTGCCTAGCATAGCAGGTGAGGCCGCCTGGGCGAGGTACTGGTCATTCTCCCCAGTTGTATCCCCGACCCAAAGTCTGAAACTCCAGGACACTGCCCTTGAGGCGGTAGAGGTGGGATCCCTCGCTGAGTCCGAGGGAAAAACCGACCCTGGAGGGTAAGCAGATTAAGAAGAAGAAGAAGAAGAAGAAGAAGAAGAAGAAGAAGAAGAAGAAGAAGAAGAAGAAGAAGAAGTTCCGTTCTTGAACGTCATCAGATCCCGTCAAATCACGCTCGAAAATATGTAGAAATGTATAAACATTTATATTTAAATTATGTTTATATCCCTAAATACTTGAAATTTTGAACTTATCGCCTCTGTTGTGTACTGGTTAGCGCGATTAGCTGCCACCCTGGTATACCCGAGTTCGATTCCCTGCTCTGACACGAGGTACAAGGGCTGGAATGGGGTCCACTCAGCCTCGGGGGATCAAATAAGTAGAGGGGGTTTCGATTCCCTCCTCAGCCATTCTCGAAGTGGTCTTCTGTGGTTTCCCATTTCTCGTCCAGGCAAATATCAGGATAGTACCTAACTTAAGGCCACGGCCGATTCCTTCCCTCTTCTTTGCCTGTCCCTTCCGATCTTCACATTCCCCTGTTCACCATAGGTGGTGAGACCACTTGGGCGAGGTACTGGTATTCCTCGCCAGTTGTACCCCCAGACCCAAACTCTCAGGACATTGCACTTGAAGCGGCAGAAGTGGGATTCCTCGCTGAGTCCGAGGGAAAACCAACCCTGGAGGGTAAACAGATTAAGAAAGAAAGAAATACTTGAAATTTTGAACTTACCTTAATGAAGTCATCACTTCTCTCCTGTCAAGCATAGGATGCAAAATACAAGGTGGTGTAATACTCTGTCGTTGGCGTGAGTCCAGCTGGCTAATTAGTCAGTTAACTTTCGTTAAGTTATGCTCCGGTTAGGTTAATGACAGGCTGAACAGTACTTTTAGGTTTTATTCATACAATTTGCCAACAGCCGTAGCCGTGTTGAAACACCGGATCCCGTGAGATCTCCGAAGTTAAGCAACATTGGGCGTGGTCAGGAGTTGGATGGGTTGTCACGCGCTGTTGGTGGGGGGTAAGGGAATGGAGGAGCGGAAAGGAACTGGCCACCCTACCGCACGTAAACTCCGGCTCAGGAGCACCTCTGCGGAGGTTCGGACCTGCCTTCTGGCAGAATAACCCTTACCTTACCATATAATTCTTAGAGCTCCCATTATTATTATTATTATTATTATTATTATTATTATTATTATTATTATTATTATTATTATTATTATCGTACTTTAATTGATTTGTGAATTGTTTAGGGGTTCCTTAATAAGCATTCAATGGGCTGGCCAGTTTAGCGGTAATTTTCCACTATGTCATTTTCCGTTGACGTCAACGCCTTTTTGTTTGGAACTTTCCTTTTACCGGTAAACTAGGCAACTTATTAAATGATAATAAAAGACCCCAACATAATTTTAAAAACATTTAAAATAAGATAATAATAATAATAATAATAATAATAAAAAATGTGAGCACAAAGAATAATATTAATAAATCCTAGAAGTACAGTTCAGCGTGCCATTGACTTAACCGGAGCTCGAAAAGGATATAAGCGTAACATTTTTAGGTATCACACTTGAGGTAGGGAGCTATGAAATCGGTTAGGACTTAGAGGTGAAGAATACAATAGTTGAAGAGAATAAAATCTATCGGAAGAAACAACATAGTCAGAAAGATGTGTTCAGGTCGTCTGCCATGACAAGCACTACTTTCCAGTCAATGAACTACAACAAATTCTGAAAACGACGAATTACCAGTTTTTGAATATGACGAGAATGAAAGGAGATGATGGGACGGGGATCTCATGTGTTCCACGTGTTTAGCTATTCTCTCATGAAGCTGTCGTCCTGAGAGGTCATCTCTAATTGCCTGAGAAAGGACCGGAGATTGTTCGAGTATCTGCATTCCTCAAGTGGCTAGTCACGGCACGTACAGTACCGGTGTGTAGTGCGCAGTGAGGAGTGTCGCCAATGCTGTGACAGCGGAGCGAATCCGGGCGCGACGTGCGGGACCACCTGGCCTGAAGGTACCAGGGTTGCAACAAGTCATTACACGGTAGCCACCTCCTTTATTCAACAAAGTAGCTTTATGATGTAACTTCGGAAAATCATAAATATGACCGAGAACTTTTGGAAAATGAGTGTTATTGTCTAACGGAGAAAGACTCTAAAGTGTACCGAAAAAACATGACACTATAGAATCAAGTATACCGTTCGGCTCTATGGCTAAATGGCTAGCGTGCTGGCCTTTGGTCACGGGGATCCGGGTTCCATCCACATGGTGGGTCGGAGATGTTAACCTTAACTGATGGTTCGAGGGCTGGACGTGTGTACAGTTTTCAGCATTAGAATTTGTCACATGTAGGGCCGCATTCTCATTGACGCGCAGGTCGCCTATGAGGTGTCAAATTGAAAGACCTGCACCAGCCCCGTCCGGAGGTGAAACGCCGTTAAAATAATCGGCTAGGCTACCATAGCTCAATTGGTAGAGCAACCGACGCGAAATTAATCGGGTATACCACAGCTCATTTTCTATATAAGGAATATCAACCACATTAGGAAATATATTTTGTAACAAGCTGCTGATAAAATAATAATAGTAATAATAATACAGGGCGAGTTGGCCGTGCGGTTAGGGGTGCGGGGCTGTGAGCTTGCATCCGGAAGATAGTGGGTTTGAATCCCACTGTCGGCAGCCCTAAAGATGGTTTTCAGTTAGTTTCCCATTTCCACACTAGACTATACCTCAATCAAGTCCACGGCCGCTTCCTTCCAACTCGCCAAGAGACCTATCTGTGGCGGTGCGACTTAATGCTACACCAATAAACGTAGATAAGAAGAACAATCCTAGTAAAACTGAAGAATTCTGGGATCTACTGGACAATGAAATATCTAAAATCCCAAAATCAAATGTTATCATACTATTGAGTGATTTTAATACTCAAATAGGCAGAGTAAAGATCTGCAGAAAAACTGTAGGGGAACATACAGCACACAAAAGAAACAACACGAATGGTATAAGGCTTATTAATATGTGTAAATCCTTCCAACTGAAGTTAATGTCGACCTTTTTCAAGAAACTCTCAAGAAAAGCTAAAACCTGGAGATCTCCAAATCCTATGTTAGGGGAATTCCAATTAGACCATGTAGTGATTTCTCAAAAGAATATTAGAGAAGTCATGAATGTTAAAGTAATAAAAAGTGGAGAATTTGACTCTGACCACTATCCTTCAAAAATTAAGCTGAAACTGTTACCAACCAAAACACAAAATAAACCAAAAAGACTAATGAAATATACTACAGATAAACTCAACATTTATCAAGAAGCAATTAAGAATTTTCAGAAGGAAATTAAAATAACCCAACGTGGTAACTGGCAAAAAGTGTCAAAACAAATTAACAATGCAGCAAGGAAGATATTTGGGTCAGCTAAAACAAAAAAGAAGGCCTGGTGGAATGACATTTGCGAAGAACCACTTACGGAAAGAACGGAGACATGGAGAATAGGGAAATGTTCTAGAAAGAATGAACATTATGAGTTATTTAAACTACAAAGGAAAGAAACAGCAAGAATTTTAAGGAGTGTCAAAAGATCCTACGAAAAATCACAACCACTGGAATTACAGGACAATTTCGTACAAAATAATTCACGAAACTTATATCAAACCTTCAAGAATAACTTAAAGTGTGATCAAGCTCCGAGTATTTGTTTCAGACATGAAAATGTTAAATCTGGCCTTAACAATGCCGAAAGATGTGAAATACTGGCAAAACACTTTGAAAACATTCTGAACTGTGCGGAACGAAGCCACAAATTAAAACTTCGAGAGATTCATGAAAGCCTAAAATCTGATTTGCCGCCAACTGTCGAAGAAATTAAAGATGCGGTTAATCTCTAAAATAGGCTATAATATAGCTAGAGGGGAAGATTCCATAACAGCTGAACTTTTGAAATTGTCAGAACCAAAAATCATTGAAGATGTACAAGTAATTTTGAAGAAATTTGGAAAATAGAAAAGATACCAGAATAATGGAAAGTGGCTCCAATACACCCATTACGTAAGAAGGGTAACAAGCAAGATGTCGACGCCAATTGCTTACAACGTATTCACAACAATATTACTCAACAGAGTACAATCTACTCTTGACAGTCAACTGGTTGAATATAAAGACGGATTTAGAAAGGGCAAGTCCTGCTCTGAACAGATATTCAATTTGAAGTCATAAATTCGTCACAGACAAATGAACTCGAAAGACATAGTAACATTCATCGATTTAAAAAAAAGCTTTTGGCTCTGTTGATAGAAAAACTTAAATAAAACCATACCTGAGTTGGAGTTAAAACCAAATTGGCAAACCTGATTCGCGAAACCCTTACAGACACAGTCTCAAAAGTTAAATTTTAGAGTGAGATATCACGACCTTTTAAAATAAAAACAGATGTCAGACAAGGTGATGGGCTTATCTCCACTCCATCTGAACTGTATCTTGGAAAAAGTTGTGAGAATTTGGAACAAAAAACTGAAGCACCATAATATATTACCACTTATATTGGTGGGAAAGAACAAAGGGGTTGCAATAAATTGCCTAGCATTTGCAGATGATTTTGCCATATTCTCTGAAAGCCTAACTAATGCAGAAATACAAGTAAATCCTCGATAGGCGAAAACGTCTCATCATTTTCAATGAGACCTTGACAGACATTACGTGTTGTAGGTCATGCAACCCACCTATCTGTCCTTTCTGCACGACCATAAGGACATCCCATGCTGTACAAGTAACAAAACATGCACTGGGGAATGTCAGGCAGCTAGGATGGCCTGATTGATCCCAAGACCTCTCCTGAACTGAGTGTGTGAGGGATTGGACGGTACGATACGCCTCCCGTCCCATAGCACGACGAATCAGACTCACTTCGAATCAACTTGAAGAGACAAAGAAGTTTGTTCATCATAGTACATTCAGTATTTTTACAGTATTGTTTAGATCAAAATCCAAATGTGGTCATACCCGATTATAATTTCTCCCAGGATATAAACCAATTCCCCTGTAAGGCGATGCAATACCGAGTTACATCCGATATTGAAATCGCGTAGCTTTATTGCGACTATCTTTTGGTCAATTCAACATCAGTCGAAATATGATCAAGATGACAAGTCGTTGATTGATTCATACGTCACGGCAACTATTCCTGAAAATGCTCCAAAAAACTGGAAATGTTTATGCGTTTGAAAATTTGCGATGTAGACTTTGTAATATTGCCACCAGACAATACCGTTCTGGAAGGGATCACGCTCCCTGAGGCAGTAGTTTGGTGACAGCGATGTGTAATATAAGTAACACTATATCGCTCATATTAGACTTCGATTTCATTTCCGAAGTGATGGAAACGCTTTGCCAACACACAAGAGAATCGTAACTGCAATTCGGCGTGAAGTAGCACACATTAATGTACCGAGCCAGGCTGAGTGGCTCAGAAGGTTGAGGCGCTGGCATTCTGACCCCAACGTGGCAGGTTAGATCGTGGCTCAGTCCGGTCATATTTGAAAGTAACAAAATGCGCCAGCCTCGTGTCGGTAAAAGAACTCCTGCGGGACTAAATTCCGGCACCTCGGAGTCTCCATAAACCGTCAAAGTAGTGGTACGTAAAGCAAATAGCATTATTACTACATTAAAGTACCTCATGCAGTCGATGGTGATGTGGTTCATAGATGGTAACTAACCGTAGACAACCTGGGAAACTGTGTACTTTGCTGAGTGTTAAACGGGTTGTATGTGATTCCAACTATAAAACGCCGGGCTGAGTAGCTCGACGGTAGAGCGCTAGTCTTCTGAGCCCAACTTGGCAGGTTCAATCTTGGTTCCGTCCAGTGGTATTTGAAGGTGCCGAAATATGTGAGCCTCGTGTCGGTAGATTTACTAGTACAAAAAATAACTCATGCGGGTCAAAATTCCGACACCTCGGCGTATAGGAAACCCGTAAGAAGTAGTTAGCGGGACGTAAAGAACCATTATTATTATTATTATTATTATTATTATTATTATTATTATTATTATTATTGCAACTTTAAAATAAAACGTCATATCGTCGCTGCCGGGACAAAACCTCCTATGTGAAATATTTTAGCTTAGAACTTTGGCCGGTAACGTTCTGTCATCTAAGGTGCAATATTGTGTGAATATTGTCAAGGCAATCTCGCTCTTCATAATGTATGTGCTGCGGGTCAGTATATCTCCAAATATATTATCACATAGGAGGTTTTGTCCCGGAAACGACGATATTTGTCCCTTCTAACCTCTAAACAATTCCTGCACGCGTACCTGATTTGATGACAAAATCGGAAAGTATATGCCACATACTTCCGAAATTATTCCTTCACAAAGTAGACACTCTCTGGAAAAAGAAACTAAAAAAGAATATGGATCTACCATCACATATTTGTTCAAATTAACCAAGACATCTCTTATAGTTGAATTTACTGATGCACTTCGCTCACGCCATTTCTTTACGCAACTGTGACAGTACCAAGGAAAGAAAATTCAGTGTGAAAACATCCTAAGAAATGTAACAAAATCTTAAATTGGTACTCAGTAGTTAGATATCTTTCCAGTTAGATTTTCTTGCCCCTAAAGATGGATTTCAGTCTGCACCACGATTGAGACACGAATTTCGCGATCTCTATTGGGGAGGTCATAAATGTTATAATATCTCTATTATACACCTAGTTTTTGGAGCAAGTGGGCCTGTTTCTTTATAATCACCGCAGCTATTTCTAACACAAGCCGCAGCATAAATCACCGCGTGCAGGCTTTATGGCAGTCATATTTCTGGCACTCAATATACAAGGACCACCAGGTTCCCTCTTTCATTTTTACTTCAGACATGGACGTGGCAGTGAAATTTGTTCAAGTGCCGCCTACTGAAATTATCAATCATAAACCTGCGCGTGATCAACTGGAGCAGATTTTTTTTTTTTTTTTTTTTTTGCTACTTGCTTTACGTCGCACCGACACAGATATGTCTTATGGCGACGATGGAATAGGAAAGGCCTAGGAAGTGGAAGGAAGCGGCCGTGGCCTTAATTAAGGTACAGCCCCGGCATTTGCCTGGTGTGAAAATGGGAAACCACGGAAAACCATCTTCAGGGCTACCGACAGTGGGGCTCGAACCCACTATCTCCCGATTACTGGATACTGGCCGCACTTAAGCGACTGCAGCTATCGAGCTCGGTGGAGCAGATATTATCTTAAGCATGGGTTGACTAGACTAGTGTACTCCCTCTTCCAACCAAGGAGTAGTAAGGTTTAATTCTTCATCAGCCCTTTCCAATTTCTTTTACAGTTTTATCTACAATTTCTGTTAAGACCAGCTGCGAGCTACAAAATACATTTAGCCCCTTCTCAGTGGCACAAATGAAAACATTTCTAGGCCTGTTAATAATATCAAAATAGCTTTATTAATACGTATCCAGCCCTCGTCTCATTTCCCTGCGAGGTCGGATGTGAAGTGAAATGAATATTTGTGGCGAGCTTTTACGACCGGATGGCCTTCCTGACGTCAACTTCCCTGTGAAGTTAATGAGATGAAATGAATGCCATGACATATGATAGTAGGAAGGGAGAGGATGAAACTTGGTGCCGGCACATAGCCTACTTCTGTCGAATAGCACTGAGGGGTCTGCTCAAAGCTTAACACCGTCATCCGACGAAAGAGTCACTATTAACAGCGTCATTTTCCCTCACTCCACACGAACACCACGGAGAGGTTTAGAATGTCCAGGCTTTCGGAACGCAATCCAGAAAAAATTAATTCATGCAATTTGATTAATACAAAATACTCATTGGTAACTACAAATGTAATTCAATGTCAGGTAGGTCAACAATGTTAGTGAGAAGACTGTGTGGTTTCATGTGATCTACTAGACTTCCAAAATCAGACGGTATAATGTAACAAGGCCAGTTTCCAACCCCTTGGCTGAATGATCACCGTAGTGGCCCTCTGTTCAGAAGGCCCTAGGTTCGATTCACAGCCGGGACAGGGATTTTAACAACATCCGTTTAATTACTCTTGTTCGGGAGCTGGGGTTTTGTGTTTGTCTAAATTCACATCTGCATTTCATTGCATTACACACATCACATTACAAACCACCACAGAACTACGCTACGCAATAGTGAATACGTTTCTCCAGCCGGCCGTGCGGTGTGGGGGTAGTATGCCTGCCTCTTACCCGTAGGCCCCGGGTTCGATTCCGTGACAGGTCAGAGATTTTTACCTGCATCTGAGGGTTGGTTTGAGTTCCACTCAGCCTACGTGATTAAAATTGAGGAGCTATCTGATGGTGAGACGGCGGCCCCGGTCTTGAAAGCAAAGAATAACGGCCGTGGAGGATTCGTCGTGCTGACCACACGACACCTCGGGCTGAGCAGCAGTCGTTTGTTAGGCCATGGCCCTTCAGGGTTGTTGCGCCATGGGGTTTGGTTTTGGTTTGGAATACATATCTCCATATAGGGTTGGCGTCGGGAAAGTAATCCGGCCTTAAAACTGGGTTTAATTCACATATAGCACCGACACCAAGCAGCTGGCAAAAGGCCAGGAAGAAGACTAACAAGAACATTTCAAGTACATAAGCTCATATATTCAGACGGTAGAGCGCTGGCCTTCTTAGCTCGAGTTGGCAGGTTCGATCCCGGCTCAGTCCGGTGGTATTTTAAAGTGACCAAGTACGCCAGTCTCGTGTCGGTAGACTTACTGGCACGTTAAATAATTCTTTCGTGACGAAATTCCGCCACTTCCACGTCTCCGGAAATCGTAAAAGTAGTTAGTAGTACGTAAATCCGATAATATTATTATTATCTTCGTTAGTTTAAGGTATGAAGCAGAACAGGTTAGCTCAGTATGTTGCTACACGGTCAATTAGGGCTGCTAGCTCTGTACTCGGGAGATAGGCGGGTTCGAATCCCTTTTGGGCCATCCTCGAAATGGTATTTCGTGGTTTCACATTTCAACTCCAGGCAAATGGTGGGATGGTACCTTTCTCAAAGTCATGACCGCTCCCTTCCTATTCCCAGCCCGTACATTAACACGTAATCTTCACCATCAGACAACACCCACACACAGCAGTGCATGTAGCTCACCTCCATGGAATGTACAGAGAAAAGCAGCTACAGCACTGGCAAGCCGAACATATCATCGGATGTTCCCGGATCTAAAAGCCATACGCTTAAAAATATGCACGAAATTGCAAATTCACACAAATGTGAAGGAATAAAACGCAGCATTGCACAGAATTTTCGCATATTATTTCCCTCGTGAAACATGTTATCGGTATTCCTTTTGGCATAACGACCAGGAGTTACAGAACAGATCACACTGATGAGTTGCTTTCTTAAGAAATGAATTATTCATGGAGAAGATTATACTGATTTTCCCTGCGGTGTTTGTATTTCTCTCTTTCTTTGCCTGGATGAAAACGGTATTGGGCAAAGTGTTTAGGGAACGACAAAGAAAAAAAATCTGCCGTGATCGACCTGCCAATGTTGGCCAAGCCTGGTCTTTGTTGCTAGACTACTTGTCTTGCCATTCGATTCGTTGGTTGAATGGCCAGGGTAGTGGCCTTTGATTTAGAGGGCACTTGGTTTCGATTCCAGGTTGGATGAACGATTTTAAATGCGTGTAGGTAATTCCTATCGCTTGGGAGCTGGGTGTTTGTGTTCAACTTAACACACATCTTCATTTACATACAACACATCACACTACAAAACCACCTAAGAAACAGTGACTACATCCCTCTATATGGAGTACATCCCTCTATATAGGGTTGGCGTCTGTAGAGATATCTAGACCTTCTTCCATAAAATTCTAAGGACGCTACAAATTCTACAATTATGTCAGATATCACAAATTTGTCAATATGTCATGATCACTTTGTTTCATGAATGTTGCAAGTTCCCCTTACGTGATAAGCAAAATTTTTAACTTTGTCACATTTAAAGAACGTGTTTCATAAACGCGACAAGCTTGTCAGACCTCGTCAAATCATCTGCATAAGCAAGCAACGTATTCAGTGTTCAAACTAAGGCCATTCAGAGTGCTGTCCTGTCTCCGGATAAGTGGTTTATAAGTGCTTTATATGGCTCTGAAGACTGGTATCGACCATTGAATTGCGATGCATAAACGATCGACTGTTATTAAGTATAAAATAAGCGGTGAAATTCAAGCCTGATATTCAACCTACATTTTACTCCTACTCATTCAGGCAGAATGACAAGTTATTTTAATTCGCTTACGATATTAAACAGGCGCCCGACTCGTTGGCTGAATGGTCAGCGTACTGGCCTTCGGCTCAGAAGGTCCCGGGTTCGATTCCCGGCCGGGTCGGGGATTTTAACCTTCATTGGTTAATTCCAATGGCCCGGGAGCTGGGTGTTTGTGCTGTCCCCAACATCCCTGCAACTCACACACCACACGTAACACTATCCTCTACCACAATAACACGCAGTTACCTACATATGGCAGATGCCGCCCACCGTCATCGGAGGGTCTGCCTTACAAGGGCTGCACTCGGCTAGAAATAGCCACACGAAATTATTATTAAACAGACAATATATTGCTCACAAAATTTACTATTGAGGTGTGAGTGAATGATTTCTTCGTGTCTGTGACTTTAAGTACTGTTCCACTGAATGTATTCAACTTATGTCTTGCTAATATGAAATTTCTCTAAAAATCCGTCGTTGTTTCATTTCAATTTCTTCAGTAATCTTACTGCTACTATTGATCTTCCTAGAGTTAATTATACACAAGAGCAATTAAATTAAAAAACATTCACGAAAACAAACCACCAAGTTATATAGACATTATAGGTCACCTCTGCAATAACAAATCTGCAAATTTGTAAAAATGTCAAAAAATAATTACATTCATCAATTTCAAATCGCTATGTAACCTAAAATTTGACAAATTTGTCAGCTGTTTACCTGTCAGTTCAACAGTTTTCTGAAACAAAGTATTTTGTAAAATTGCCGTGAAAATATAAAAATTGTCATGAAATTGTTTTTCAATTCGTAAGCTTTTATGAAACACAAAGTTACCTATATGTAAGACTATCTGACAATTTTCTGTTACCTGTAAAATGGTAACTTCCATGAAATAGGACCTTGACCGTAAAACTGGGCTGATTCCATACAAATTGTCGACCGCAAGTAACCGGAAAAAACAATGATGAAAAAGTTGCCTTTCCCACAGCTTACGTGTTATGTTAGATAGGACGGGGCTCATTTGTTTGAATTACCTTGCCAACTTGTTTGAACAAATTGCTCCAGCTGACGACGATATTAGTACATTCTATCAGAATTAGGGTTATTCAATTAAACCTATAAAGAGGTTTTTTATACGTAAAACGTAAACACAAAGATTTGAAAGCATTTGTTTGAAATAGTTGTTGTTAAATGTGGAAAAACGGTTTCAAATATATTTCTTTCCATATTTGTATTTTCTTTTGAATTGGAATTTTTGAGAAATCTACTTAAATAGATATTTTCGTTCCCAGCGAGCTAAAAGGAAGAATATAAATGGTTGTTGCGCCGCTATATTTGATTGCACTTGAACGCCGCGTCTGCCATATTTTGAGCAATCAAAAAGTGGGTGTGGTAATGACACAGACCGTTTCAGTTTTCTTAATTAGGAAAGCACTTAAAAGTGCATAGTATCTTCTTAAAATGACATTTAAAATACAAGATGAATTGCACCCCACAACCGTAATGCCCTAATAGCTATAGGATAAATGTAATCGATTTTACATATAAACTTCAGCCAAGCCTCAGACGGCAGCGCGTCGGCCGGATATCGTGGTTCAAATCCCGGTCACTCCATGTGAGATTTGTGCTGGACAAAGCGGAAGCGGGACAGGTTTATCTCCGGGTACTCCTGTTTTGCCTGTCGTCTTTCATTCCAGCAACACTCTCCATTATCATTTCATAGCATTTATCAGTCATTAATAAATCACCTTGGGAGTGGCGACCCCATTGTAATAATAGCCCATTTATGGTTCATTCATTACATCCCTGACCCGGTCAAAGACTAGAAAACAGGTTGTAGGTTTTCATTTTTCACGTACTGTCAGAGACATTAGCTTGAAAAGATGACGTATTCCCGTAGTATGCAGGAAAGAAATTAGGACGGCAGGAAGGGATTTGGTCACCTGCAACAAGGTAGGGTTGAATGACGACGCAAGCAGGTAGCCAGTATTTAGCTGAAGGTCAGGACCACATTCGAATAGTTGTCAAGTCTAGAAGAACATTAGAGCAATGACAGAGCAGGGGTTTTGTTTACCAACACTTTAGAGGAACGAGCGTCAGTAGTCTTGTCAGAGAACCGTAGAGAGAAATATTTTTCTAATTGCCTGACAGCGGGTCATCGGAAGAACCAGCATATTATAGTGGCAAAAGATCTACAGAGGTCGACGCCACTAACAAATATCATTAAAAAAAGACTAAATTATACTAAACAATGTTATGTCCGGCCCCGCGGTGTAGGGGGCAACGCGTCCGCCTGTCACGCGGCGGCACTGGGTTCTGGGTTCGATTCTTGGCAGGTTCAGGGGTTTTCGATTGTAAATGATTAATATCCCTGGCCTGGGGACTGGGTGTTTGTGTCGTCCTTAATGTTCCTTTCCTCACATTCAACAATTTACTCTTCCGCCATTTCCAAATACGCGCAGGTTCATAACACATGGTGCAAAGTAGGGGCAAAATATCTTCTTAGATCGACGCTCCGAATAAATAGCATTTTTCTTTCTAAAAAGCAATCTCATCGAGACAGACAATTAGTCTAAACATTTTTAATAGGAGTAAGTATAATTAAGCGGTATAAGAAGAGAGAAAACCCGAGTGTTATTTGACGTGTGATTTAAGTGCGTAAAAATATGTTCCATTGGATATAACTACGTCTCAACCAGTATGGATAAGCTGCTGATTATAGTGTAAGTCAACCATATAGATAGCCGCGTAATGAATGGGATGCAACGGGCAACAACGCAAGGCTGACTTTTTTTTTCTATTTGCTTTACGTCGCACCGACACAGATAGGTCTTATGGCGACGATGGGGCAGGAAAGGCCTAGGAATGGGAAGGAAGTGTCCGTGGCCTTAATTAAGGTACAGCCCCAGCCTGGTGTGAAAATGGGAAACCACGGAAAACCATCTTCAGGGCTGCCGACTGTGGGGTTCGAACCTACTTTCTCCCGAATACTGGATAATGGTCGCACTTAAGCGACTGCAGCTATCGAGCTCGGTCAAGGCTGACTTTGAAATGTTGATTTTAATTTTCCTATTTACACAAGATCCAAATAGTTGTCCGATTTTATGTAAATAAATGTAGAATCCTCAGTTGTGAAGGATTAATTATGACCGGCTTCCTTTGTAACGTTCATGATTTCAAGTACCATAACAATAATAAGAATATAGTGTTTGAGGGGTTCAAGTAGTTACATTCAAATCGGCTGAAGTCCTATTGTTTTAATTTCTCAAATTGAATATTGAATGTAACCATTGCCTTTCGAAGTTGGAATTATAATTTGAATTATAAATTTATCGTGGGTCAGGATTTAAATATACCATCAATTTCTTGAGTTGTTTAGTGTGTGAGTTGTTTGGGTGATGTTAATAATAATTATTATTATAGTGAAGGACGGTTGCAAAGTAAAGCAAAGTCACCTCCGTACAGGCCATGAAGGCCCTTGGAGAGGAATGGAAGGTAAAGGCTTCCACCATTGTTAACCTCGGCTCGTGATGGGGTCGAGTGTTTAGCTCTACGCCCGGCCGCCTTTGCCCCCAGGAATTAACCTGGTGTAGGCTGAGTGAATCTCAGGGCCATATGCACCTCCGGAAGTGGAAATCTCGTTTCATAAATTTTACGTCTTCCTGACGGGGATTCGAACCCACGTCCTTCCGGGCGAGGGTGAGTAACAATAATATTGATGAATAATGTGGAGTTATAATAATAGTTGTAAAGAACTAGTAAATAATTTATTAATTTTATTAAGTTACTAAATTTATTACGTGATATTCCAGAGGGAATAATAATAATAATAATAATAATAATAATAATAATAATAATAATAATAATAATATTAATAATAATAAGATCGATGAATAATGCGCAATGAATTTACGACGAGATTGGAAGTTGTATGGTAGGCATGTCCGCCTCTGTGGTGTAGTGGTTAGCGTGATTAGCTGCCACCCCCGGAGGTCCGGGTTCGATTCCCGGCTCTGCCACGAAATTTGAAAAGTGGTACGAGGGCTGGAACGGGGTCCACTCAGCCTCGGGAGGTCAACTGAGTAGAGGTGGGTTCGATTCCCACCTCAGCCATCCTGGAAGTGGTTTTCCGTGGTTTCCCACTTCTCCTCCAGGCAAATGCCGGGATGGTACCTAACTTCAGGCCACGGCCGCTTCCTTCCCTCATCCTTGCCTATCCCTTCCAATCTTCCAATCCCCCTACAAGGCCCCTGTTCACCATAGCAGGTGAGGCCGCCTGGGCGAGGTAATGGTCATACTCCCCAGTTGTATCCCCGACCAAGAATCTGAAGCTCCAGGACACTGTCCTTGAGGCGGTAGAGGAGGGATCCCTCGCGAAGTCCGAGGGAAAAACCGAACCTGGATGATGATGATGACGATGGTAGGCATACAGTATAAGGGATAAATAAACAGAGGAATGAATGACAGTATGTCTTTTATTATTATTATTGTGGACATAGGGCCATAATTATGGAAGTCAACTAATAATTATGAATGTTAGAGGGGGGCGGCAAGATATGGTTTAATAATTAATGTACGGTAGAGATAAAGTGGCGGAATTCTCATGAAGAGATAATTAGATGATTGTGTGAGGCTTTGCTGATGATACGTTGCTTGTAGCAAAAACGAGACTTCAGCTAGACAGATCACTGAAATGGCTATGAAGTGATTCGAAGAAATTGGCCTAACGATCAATGTCAACAAATCTAAATCCATTTCCATTGTAAAAGGAAGTCCCACCTAAAAGTCTCCTGCAGAGACAATCCGCTACCTCCGAGTTAACTATCACAATGCTACCATATTTGATGCTAAATTAACGATGGAAAAACTTAAGAGTAAACTAGACGCATTAACATCAACTCCACTACTACAACCGCACCAGAAATTTAATGTGCTATCAACCTACATATGCCCATCTTTGATCTACAAATTCCACACTACACCTCTACATCGTATATCTGCGAGTTTCCTAATTGATACTGACAAACTTTTCAAAAGCACCTTGAAAGAAGTTCTTCAACTTCCAATACATATACCAAACAGCATGTTATACTCCGACAAAAAGTATAAAGGACTCGGTCTTTTCAAGTGTGGTTGGGAGGCTTATCTACAGCACATAAATGCATGCCAAGTACTCCATCGATCCAACAATATACACATCAACCATACCAGACACCTCAATACAGAAACAAAGAAGTGCTTCGAAAAACTTACCATACTCCTGAATACTGAATACGAATCAGTCAAAGTCTCGCTCCTGCGACAACAACACCGTGAGAAAGAATTCGATGCCTGGTGTGCCTTATCACAAAAATCTAAGGGTGTTATACTTTATAAGGAATACCTTCTAGCCAATCAGTGGGTAAGAAAAACCGAAGGTTTAACCAGCAGCGACTGGAGAAATGCCATAAATGTGACAGCAAATATAGTTCCAGTTCGTGCATTACCTGGCAGGTCCCAAGACAATAACCACTGTCGGCGTTGCCACAGTGAGATTGAAACACTTGGTCACGTCTTGGGTTCCTGTCCATTTAGTGACGCCCTGCAGAATTCACGACATCATCGAATAAGATCTATGATTGCTGAAGCCGTGAGAGAATAGCACTATACAGTCTACGAGGAGGTACATGGATTGTCTCAAACAGGGTCATACCGGCGGATTGACATGATAGCTATATCACCAGGCTCAAGTAAAGGGTTGATAATAGACTCCACAATTAGAACCGAAGCATCATCCACTCAACCACATGATATATATGAACCCACAATTCCATACTATGTCGAGAAATATCATCCGGAGTCCATAGATGTGTTAGGATTGATGATAGGAGCAAGAGGCACCATTACTCACACATTCCACAACTTTTGTAAGATATTTAATTTGCATAACCAATTCATTAAGGACATTGGGTTAGCAACCCTGAAAGGATCGTTAGCAATAGTAAAAAAATCATTTATACTCCTAGCTATATCTTTGTCCTATGAGGAATTTCTCATGGATTTCAAAACTACTGACTGATACAATTTTTTATTATTTAGGCTTTACTATAATATACCTAACATTCATAGACACATTTTAAACGGCCCTTGTAATTATTAATCAAATTTTTATGTAAGCTTTGTCTTTTTGGCAGCCTTCAAATGGGGGAAGCAGAAATAAATGCATTTCTCAAGAGTCACTGTAATGAGATCGCTATCGAAGACTCAGCTGAACAGGATGTGAACAGCTGTGTACAACCTTGAGGTTGATTGTTCATCCACTTCATTCACAAAGTATTGCATACTGTAGGCCGAAGGGCACAACTATATGTAATGGGAGACTACGTAACAATTATTATTATTATTATTATTATTATTATTATTATTATTATTATTATTATTATTATTATTATTATTATTACTATCACATGAATAATAAAATATCTGATTCTTGGCTGTGTCATGGGAATTTAGGAGTTTATTCGCTTGGCTCGGGGACTGGGTGTTTGTGTTATCCCCAATATCCCTGCCACTAACATATCATACACATCACAATGCTCCAGCACAATAGCATCCAGTTTCCGATACCGATGCATGGCAGGGGCCACCGACCCTCATCGGAGAGTCGGATTTGTAAAGGCTGCATCGGGCTGTAATAGCTGCATGAAATTATTATTAGGCGTAATAATAATAATAATAATAATAATAATAATAATAATAATAATAATAATAATAATAATAATGGTTACAAGGCCTATTAGAGGAGAGTAGAGAAGAGAATGGACAGGATTATTATTATTATTATTATTATTATTATTATTATTATTATTATTATTATTATTATTATTATTATTATTACAAACGTACTAAAAGCTATGAGAGTTATTGTAAAAAAATTGAAGACCTTGTAAATTTTCTCCTTTCTCACTGACCAATCATCATGACTTAAACGTAACTGAAATTGAAGCGTTCTCTTTTATAGTTCTTTTGTAGATGAATATTTAGAGCATTAATTGGAAAATATTGACAACACAGATTATATTCTGTAGTCTGCAAATGTTGTTTATTCATTTCTTAGATAAAGTTTCCTGATTTTCGGTAATAAGCAGTTAACGAAATAATTTCTGTTTCATAATAAGGTACTTACCTACGTTACTTTCTCTGGGCGTCACAGTCTATATCAACATCGTTAGGCCTACAAAATGTCGAATTATTGCCCTTTCCAAAAAGTAAATATAGCTCATCGAATAAGTGATAGTCAGGAACCAATGTGTCAATGATCGACCGGTTTATTTTTAGTATTTATAATTCTCCTCTGTCTGGAATAATCTTGGTGTGTTGAGGCGTTAGCCATAGCTCGTTAGGAGAAATGTCTGGCCACAGCTGTAAAGTGTGCTGGAGCGGAAACCATAGCTCGCAGTTACGGAGAAATGCGAATACGGAAGTCTTCATGATGAGTATCTGATGATTAATGCTGAGATACTCCTGTCCATTCTCTTCTCTACTCTCCTCTAATAGGCCTTGTAGCCATTCTCTGACCCATTTCAACAATCTAAATGATGCATTGTGATTCTTCAGCGCGGCCTGTGGTAATCAGAACAACTGCCAGGTGATTAAGACGCGATAATCAGACGAATGTACGTGCCTGACCAGACCCGGATCTTAGCAACTGGAAATTACATACACGGCACCTTACCATCAGATACAGCACATGTTGTTCATTTCCAAGAAATGTTGCGTGTTATATTTATTGAATGGAATGCAATTAAAATTAACTTTTTTTTTTTTTTTTTTTTTTTCGTTGAGAGATGTTGACCTGAGTTATGAAGAACAAGGTTTTGAATCAAATTTTGCTCGGATAATTCTTTATATTTACGCAAGTGAGAAAATACGTTCCCATGTTTTATCACTCTGAGGTTCACAACGACTTGTGTACCAGCTTGCTTGTAGCTCCGTCGGTGGGTAGAAGTTAGTTATACAACGGAACCTATTGACAGTGAATTTAGAAAAAAATACGCTGAGTGAGAGATCTGATTCTGAGAATGCGGAAATATTTACACTCAGCTGAACACTGTTCGTAATACAAACAAACAAAGAAAGGAGGAACATACATGCTGAGACAAAAACGTTATTATGAACAAAATGATAAGTTTCGCCCAATCAAGATAACATTTTCAGCTTAATTAAATCATAATAACATCACTTTGGAAATATATACAAATACATACAGATACACATTCCTAGTAATGTAGGTTTCTACTCCTTGATTTTAAGTCCAGAATTCGAATCGATTCCCGACTCATCCGAGAATTTTAATCATTGACTGAGGACGGGAACGGAGTTCACTTGGCCTCGTGAAAACAATTTAGGAGCTGCTTGCATGAACGGCAGCGGAATCGGTCAAGAAAGACAAGTATTTTGGTTGAGGACATCCACGTGACACACCAGGGTGTTAATACACACATATATGTACGATGTGTAAACGTGTGGTTGTGCTGCAAGTAAAAATGGATTAATCGATTCCACATGAACGTTCGCTCGATCTATAAATGGAAAGAATACCAAGAATGTTGGAGTACTGACATTATTCTACAGTTACCCTACCTCTCGCTATATCCCTGGTTGCATATCTGAATTAACGCTGCTATACTGTGTTTAATAATGCTCTTTTCGGCTTTTACATCTCATATTTACGTTTACATTACAAATTATGTTCGATTGACTAAAAAATTGTTCTTATTCTCAAGGTAAGGACTAGAGAACATTCGATTGTTCTGACCAGAAGATGCGGAGCATGGCGACATCCAGTGACGCTCATGATGTTGACAGATGACCACTTCCTATTTGGTCTTCCAAGGTAATTCAGCCATTTAAATTTACGGCACTTTTTCACATTTTTTGGATTGACCTCACATTCAGTTCCAACACTGACACAGTAGATGTCTTCCCCTATATTATTATTATTACTAGCAAATGTACCCGTGCTTCGCTACGGTATTCTACATTGTATACGGATATCGAAGTAAACACTGTACGTGCAGTAAATAAGATTTTTTTAAAAATTGCATATCTCTTAGAGTTATAAGGGAAATAGCATGGGGAGGTCCCCATACGTTGTTTCCAAGGTAAAGTGTGGGTTGCGGAGTTGTGATGATAACGCCAGGCTCACTTACCTACTGCCATTCACAATCGAGTTGGGCAATTTACATTATAATTGCATGCCCCATTGCCTATTGCGCGCTCAAAATCGATTTGGGGAATTCTCGTTACAATGGCAGGCCGCCTTTCCTACTTCCAGACAGATTACCGTTGAGGAGTTTTTATTATAATGGCAGGCAACTTCCCTACTACCAGTCAAAATTGAGTTGTGCAGTTATCATTATAATGACAGGTCTTTTTACTTCTGTCAGCCAGCTTACTGCCAGTCACACAGAGTTGGTGATTTTCCATTAAAGTAGCAGGCCACTATGCCTAATCTTAGTCACATTTTAGATAGGCACATTTGTTTATAGTGGCGTGCACCCTGGTCTACGACAAACGCAATCGGGTAGGGGAGTTTTGAACAAAATTGCATGCTACCCTTCCTTCTGCAAGTCAAATCGAGAAGTGAATTATTCCTTACAATGCCCTCCTTACTAATGCCAGTTACACAGGAGTTGGAGAAGGACCCCATTCCTACTGCCAGTCAAAGTCGCTGCGGGAAGTACTGATTACAATAGCAGACACACCCTTTCTCGATCGCTACAAATCGACACCAATTGATATATATAGATCGACATACGAAAGTATATGCATGTTTACAATATTGCAGACCTTCATTTACAGATTAACTGCTGCTAAACGGTACGCCATATCGCCAAAGGATTGTACCATAATACGCAGTATTTAGCGGCCTAAATGGCTGCCACTATTATATTTTCTAGTATTTCATCTATAAATGAGTCAGATTGAGTTAGAAACTTTAAATAGGGTGAAATTTGTGTAAGATTATCTTACATTGAATTACTTTCCGGATATTTATGGGACATAGCATTTGGCTCACATATGGGTACTGGGTGGGCCAATGTTCGTGTAGAGTTTTATGATTCTATATTTCCTGTAAGTGATTGAAAGTATGAATTATGCATGTAAAAAGTCCAAATTTACTTAAAATCGAGAAATAGAGACGGATCTAACGTATAAGGGATACAGATACGACAAAAAGTCATAAGACCAATGTTCAAGATCACTATAAATTGAACGGAGATTGTGCCATCCGTTATGTGATAGGACTTCCCGAAGGTCTGCACCATCATTAAAACTGCCCCCATATTTCGATATTCTTCGGGGATAAAAAGTGAAAAATTTAAAGATCTTGAAAATGTTCTGTACGTTACAGCCTAATTTCCGTTTTCTTGTTCGTCTGGCAGATTATGCCGCAATGTGGATTTTGGGCGAGGAGGGTTAAAATTAGGACTTTCAGGAAACTAAGCCAAAAAAAATATGCAGATGGTAGTAGCTGTACGAAAATTTCGCCAAAATAGTCAATGTATAGGCACACAGTTGTTACGATTTTATTTATATAGATTGATAAGTAATCTGCTCTACGTACAACACCTTTTGGTCTATATCCGCTGGACTTAACTTGCAAAACCGACCGTTCGTGATAACTCAATTATTAATCCTTCTGTCATAAAATGCACATCAGAAAAACCTTTTAGAAATGGATTTCCATTAAGGATTGTAGATTTCGATTAATTTTGAATGTGCATATTTTGAGGGAGTGTAAAATCATGTTTTCGGTTTCGGATAACCCCCCAGTAAATTAGGTATTCAGAAATAATATTGGCCCTAAAACATACTCAAGGACAGGTGGATTCTAAATATCAAGTTTGGTAGAAATATATTAAGTAGTTTTCAAGTTATAAGAACTCATACAATCAAACCGACAGAGACCAAAGCTAAGAAATATGTAGATGGTCATTATTACACCTGAAACGGATAACTGTACGGACATTCCACAAAAACAATGTACACACACACACACGGTCATTAGATTATATTTATGTGGATGGCGGATAAGCATGGGCACGTTTGTAAGTGCAAACCTTCATTTCGAGATTTACTGTTCCTAAACGGTATATCATACCAACAAACGGTTTGCTCCCTCAGACGTCCCTTTTATCGCTCTACATGTTTGATCTTAAAATATTTTCTCGTATTTCCCATATTTATGGGTTCGCTTGAATTACGATATTTGAATGGGGGGGGGGGGAATTTGGGTACATTTGTAACATTTTACATTATTTTTCAAATACTTATCTGGAAGCTAGAATCATTACATTTCGTTCGCATATAGCCAGTGGTCGTGTCAATGTGCGTGCCAAATTCGATGACTCTCTCTTTCCTGTAAGTGTCTCAAGCTATGTAACATATGTGTAAAAAGCACAAAATTTACGAACAATCGAAATATACAGCCAAATCTACCCTATAAGGGAGAGAGAGGGGGACGACAAAAAGTCATAGGACCAAAGTTGTAGATCACTCCAAATTGAACGGAGATTGTGCCATCCGTTTTGCGATAGGACTTACCGTTTAGCCGCGAAATGCCTCCGAACGAAGGTCTGCACCGTCATTAAATTGACTCCATATTTCGATATTGTTCGGCATAAAAAGTGAAAAATTTAAAGATCTTGGAAGTTTTCCGTAGGTTACCGGCTAAAACGTATAATTTTGCTTAATTTCAGTTTTCCAGCTCGTGTGGCAGATTGTGAGGCAAATCTTGATTTTGGGCCAGGGGGGTTAACTTTAGGACATTCAGGAAACTATAGTCAAATATATGCAGATGGTCATTATTACCCCTTAAATGGAAAACTGTACGAAAATTTCGCCAAAATAGTCAATGGACAGACACACAGTCGTTACGATTTGATTTACATAGATAGATAAGGAATCTGCTCCACGTATAAACACTCTTTGGACTATGTCTGCTGGACTTAGCCTGAGATACCGAGCTTTCATTATATCTCCCTTATTAATCCTCCTGTTGAAAAAATGCACATGAGAAAAAAATAGAATTGGATTTCCATCAAGTCTGGCCGATTTTCAGTCAGGTTGGTCTTGTACTTCATATATTGTGGGAGAGTAAAATCACCATTTCGGTTCCCTATAAAGCCCCAGTCAATTCCGGGAATTTGAAATGTTATTGACCTTAAAACCTGCCCTTGGATAGGTAGATGCTAAATATAAAGTTTGGTTCAAATATCTTCGGTAGTTTTCAAGTTGTAAGAAATACGCTTTACACGCACCCGGTTTTGTGTTAAGTCCGGTGGGACTTGTACCGAAAAACGGTCCGTTAATGGTATCTCCCTTATTAATCCTGTTATCGAAATGATGCACTTGAGAAAAAAAGATTTTGAAATTAATTTCCATTAAGGCAGGTAGATTTCCATTAAGTTTGGTTGTGTATATTCTGAGGGAGTGCAAAATCACGGTTTCGGTTTCCAATAAACTCCCAGTCAATTCAGGGATTTAGAAACAATATTTGCCCTAAAAGGTACCCTAGGACAGGTGGATTCTAAATATGAAGTTTGGTGGAAATATATCCAGTAGTTTTCAAGTTATAGAAAGACAAACAGACAAACAGGCAAAAAGATAAACAAATAAACAAACAAACAAACAAACAGACAAACAGGCACCAAATAAACCTACCCTTGGACACGTGGATGCTAAATATAAAGTTTGGTTCAAATATATTCAGTAGTTTTCAAGTTGTAGGAAATACGCTTTACACGCACCCGCTCTTGCGTTAAGTCCGGTGGGACTTATACCGAAAAACGGTCCGTTAATGATATCTCCCTTATTAATCGTGTTATCGAGATGATTCACATGAGAAAAAAGGTTAAGAAATTAATTTTCAATAAGTTTGGTTGTGTATATTCTGAAGGAGTGCAAAATCACGGTTTCGGTTTCGTATAAAGTCCCAGACAGTTCAGGGATTTGGAAACAATATTTGCCCTAAAACCTACCCAAGGACAGGTGGATTCTAAATATGAAATTTGGTGGAAATATATCCAGTAGTTTTTGAGTTATAGAAGGACAGACAAGCAGACAAACAAACAGACAAACTGACACCAAAACTATGGTCACTATTACACCTAAAACGGATAACTGTACGGAAATTTCGCCAAAATAGTCAATGTACAGACACACCGTCGTTACGATTTTATTTATATAGAAGATGATTATTATTATTATTATTATTATTATTATTATTATTATTATTATTATTATTATTATTATTATTATTATTATTATTATCCTTTTTGATTATAGACTGTCACGCCTTTCATTCTGAAAGCCGATGTTAATTGACTAATCGCCTCCACAATCCTCTGTTTATCACGATCTCTGTCGCCTCGTTTATTTCCACGCCTCTCATTATTAAAAGCCGAGCATTGGTCTCCCTTTACTTCTTTTACTCTGCATGGCCGAATCCATTATTCTCCTAGTTAATATATCCTCCTCTGTTCACCTCACATGTACAAACCACCGAAGCCGGTTTATTCGCATAGCTGAATCACTGAGTTCATTCCTAACTTAGCATTTATCTCCTCATTCCGATACCCTATTGTTATTGTTCCCACCTGTTCGTACGATAAATTATTTTTTTAGTTTTTTCTTGTTTTTACAGTTTGCTTTTAAGTCGCGTCAATACTGATAGGTTTTATGGCGGTGGAAGGATAGGAAAAGGACAGAAATGGGAAGAAAACGACCATGGCTTTAATTAAGGTATAGTCCCAGTATTTGGCAGATGTAAAAATGGGAAGCCACGAAAAACCTTCTTCAGAGCTGCTGGCAGGGGGTTTCGAACCCACTGTCTCCCGAATGAAGGCTGTCAGCTACGTGTACCAAATCACGCAGCCACTTCCTCGGTACTTTCATGTCTGTTACTTCTTATTTATGAAAAAGATATCCTGAGTCCACCCAGCTTTCACTCCCGTACAACAAAGTAGGTCTGCAAACAGATAAATATAAAGACAGTTTCTTCCGTAATCTGACTACTTTTTTGATGTTGCTTGCCACTGCGAGCCCACTTCATTCGCTCTGCTGCACGTAGATTCAGTTTCAGTTTCTTGGGAGAATATGCATGAAATAATCTGTCTGTTCCAGTTTTGTATTTCCGACCTGACAATCAGTCCTCTTAACTTTCTTCTCTACTGACATCACTCTTGTCTTGGAAATGCTTTCATTTTCACTCACTGCTGCTCTTTTCAAGTTGAAAGATAATAGATTGTATACCAAGACGTCGGCATAGGCTAAACTACTTAGTCTACTATGTTTCCGCCGGGCTGAGTGGCTCAGACGGTTAAGGCGCTGGCCTTCTAACCCCAACTTGGCAGGTTCGATCCTGGCTAAGTCCGGTGGTATTTGAAGGTGCTCAAATACGACAGGCCCGTGTCGGTAGATTTACTGGCACGTAAAAGAGCTACTACGGGACTAAATTCCGACACCTCGGCGCCTCCGTAGACCGTAAAAGTATTTAGTGGGACCAAATAACATTATTATTATTACTATATTTCCACCCAACTGACTCCCTCATTGCCATTTCATACCTTTCTTAAAGGATTCATGTCAGTCATGAACAACAGAGGTGAAAGATTGCAGTCTTGTCTAACCACTGTAACTACCTTGAACCAAGAACTAATTCTACCGTCACCGGGCGAGATGGACTTGTGCGTAGAGGCGCGCGGCTGTGAGCTTGCATCCAGGAGATAGTAGGTTCGAATCCCACTATCGGCAGCCCTGAAAATGGTTTTCCGTGGTTTCCCATTTTCACACCAGGCAAATGCTGGGGTTGTACCTTAATTAAGGCCACGGCCGCTTCCTTCCAACTCCTAGGTCTTTCCTATCCCATCGTGGCCATAAGACCTATCTGTGTCGGTGCGACGTAAAATCCCTAGCAAAAAAAAATAAAATAAAACTAAAACATTCTACCATCATTTCTTACTGCTACTTAATTTTCGACATAAATTCCTTTCTCATTGGTACTCTGTCATAAGTCTTCCCTACACCTACGAATCAAGACATAACCGTTTATTTCTCGCGTATTTTCAATTACTTGGCGCATACTGAAAATCTGGTCCTCATATCTCCTCAGTGGTCTGAAACACACTGGTTTTCATCCAACTTACTCTTACACCATTGATCGCCCTCTCCTTTCCCAAACGCCAGTGAACACCTTGCCTGGTATACTGATGAACGAAATACCTCGATAGGTTGCAATCCTTCCTGTTCCCTTACTTATAAATAGGTGGAATTACTGGTTTCGTCCAATCAAATGGCACTTTACCCAAATTCCATGCTAATATTATTCTAAGAAGCCATTTTATCCCTGTGTGCCTACGTATGATTGAAATTTTGAATCTCTGCGTGCCGTAAATTTGACTGGGCATCGTGAACACATTTCCGAATTTCACGGACTGAACGAAAATGGCTTCCTATGCCATGGACTTCAAGTGACACCTTGACTGATATACGTATCTCCTACTTTTAAAAGCCCCACTCAAGCTTATTCGTCTAGTAACGTCATTCCACGCCATCTCTCTACTGTCAACTCAGAACGTACTATTTAGTCGAGCATCTCGTCTCCTTACTCCCAAATGTTCTTAGCCCGAAGTTTGCAATATTTTCTAAACGCTGCTCTGTTGTAGGAAATCACCCAGAAAACATCGTGCTGCTTTTCTTTGGATTTTTTCTAGTTCACGTATCAGTAATTTTGAAGGGCAAACAGTACAGTAGAGTCTTTGTAGTCCGACACGACGAGTCCCGGTAATGGGAGAGTTTCATTGTCGGATGAAGTTCTAAAGATCTGTTCAAAGGCAGAACAAAAAACAGAATAAATAAAGAATTTTATTTTCCATGATGGGCCTATAGATGTAGAAGATGAACTTTAAATCATGGTTATGCATTGCTGTTCATTGAATAAAATGTTTCATTATCTTTGTATTCATAAATACAGTATTTTTTCAGTTAATGCACTCTACAGCATACAGTACTGTTTCATTTTTTAAATAAATTAAGGGCTCTCGTTTAATTAACTCTGATTTTATTCACTGAACATTCAGTAATTCGACGGATCTCTATAAACCGATATGGCTCGGTCCCATGTGTCGGACTAGAGTGAGAGACTGTACTGTACTTACAGGTGACCCTGCTGCACCGTATTATAGATAAGTGACTTAAGAAAAGCTTGAATGGAATTTATACCAGATCTGCCACTTATCACTTACAGGAAACTATCCATTATACATTATTTCTTTAATAACAAATATGCTGTTTATTTCTGTAACATTAAGAAAACTCACCCATCACAAGGTAAGTCTAGTAAAGTTTAAGCAATGTTAAGGTTAATCATTGCCAGCCTTGGAACTCCGTATCTTGAAAGTTTGACTTCTATCGTGGAGTATATTTAACAGTTTAACAACTAACATTGATCTTGTCACGTCGACACCACTAGGTGAAATAGATTTATATTTACGGAACCAGGTTATCAAGGATCAATGATTAATTGTTCGATTTATGTTTCTGACTTGTGGATTCATCCAAATTCCATTGTATTCTGCAGATCCTATAGGTAGGATAAGCGAAAATACACTTTAGTAAATAATCTATCAAACAATACAGTATACAGGGAGATTATGTCTGAATGCAGCGTCACCAAACTTTTACCGTATCTTCGTGAACAGGAAGAAAATTGTGGAGAAGAACTCTGAGTTAAGACGAAAAATAATGAAATCGTAAATACTTTCGAGGCCTTTGGATATATGCAATGATTTGGAAAACTCAGGAATCTCAGGGGAGACAGTTAAAGACACGTTATGAAAATGTTGATAGAGACTTACTCTTAATGTCAATGTTTTTCAATAATGTTGGAGAGATTGATTGCCGGTCCCGCAGTGTAGGAGTAGCGTGCCTGCGTCTTACCAGGAGGCCCCGGGTTCGATTCTCGGCCAGGCCAGGGTTATTTACCTGGATATCATTTTACGTGATTACAATCAAGGAGCTACTGGCTATCTGACGGTGAGATAACGGCTCCGGGCTAGGAAACCAAGTATGACGGCCAAGAGGACCACACGATACCTTATAATCTGCAGGCCTTCGGGCTGAGCAGTGGTCGCTTGGTAGGCCATGGACCTTCGAGACAGTTGCGCCATGGGGTTCCGTTTATTTATTTATTTATTATTTTTTTTGAGAGATTTATTTCTAGAAAGAGTATTACGATTGAAAACAAATAAAATAACAATTGTAGACATGATACTGTGTAGGCTTTTGGGCTTATTCCGTGTCAAGAAAATAAGGCGAAATTCTTAACGTTTCGCAGAGAACTGTGCTCTGCGTCATCAGAAGAAAGTCTCGACTGTTCACGAGAAAGGCTTCTCTGCGAAACGTTAAGAATTTCAACTTATTTTCTTGACACGGCATAAGCCCAAAAGCCTACACAGTATCATGTCTATAAGTACGGGCCGTGAAAGCATCAATGGCAACAATAAAAATTGTGTAGCTAAAGTATGAGTAGGTTAAATTAAGTCAGAAACAATGACGTATGATGGTAAAATAGGGATGGAATGGAATAACAGAACTGCTGATGAATGTGGGAAAGACACTCAGAAACCAGAAATTGTAGCTAAACAATTAAGGAACTTAATAGCATGTAGGACTCAGTTAAAAGCCTATTTGTCCGAGCATAAGTTTCACCAACTGTGATCGCTAGTGGTACGAGTTAGAAACTTATTTCATTCCATGATGTTCAGGCACAGTAATAAAACAATAATTGATTTCACTGGATATGAACAATTTCCCGTGAATAAACGAAGTTCACTCTGAAGATTATCGGAAGATGTAGAAGACGTAGTATGCTACTCTTTAGAAGAAACGAGAAGTGTACAAAAAGATGGATCATGATAGAACCCTAGAAGTAACCTTATGAAATATTCTTATCCATAAAGTGTTTGTGTAGCAGATTTCCTTCATAACATGGAAGATTTATGTGTAGAGTATCACAATCTATGAAGCGGGGTCACTATAATAAAATTTATCTTATGCAAATGAATGTCAACTTGGACTGCTTACTAAGATGATTTACTCTGCTCTGAGTTCCTTATTCTGTACATTGTGTAACAGAGACTGCTATTCATTACAGCTTGTGCATACATGAGTTGACACGTTGTGCAGTTAGTAATTCCGTCCTTCGTATTCACTATGAATCAGATACCGGTGACTCATTTTTAAGCCTGTCTTCCAATGGAGAGATTTTGCAACATTTAGTGAAGTTTCATATTGGTTTGTTAAACTTGTTGGTAACTTTGCTCATAACGTAATTCAGGCTTAGTATTATCAACAGATTATTCAGAAAATCATTGTGAGGTTGTAAAGCTATTTTCAATTTTTATATTACGAAAAGCGCAGTGTTTGTAAGGACCATTGTCAACGTAACAGTACTCAAAATATTAGAAACATTCCTAACCCAGAGTTTACTTGCAAATGGAATCACCTTATTACCATTACTACATACATTAACACTATGTGGTCATTTATTTCCTTATTGTTCTATACAAATTCTTATATATTTATTATTACGTCAATATGTGTTTGTTAAAGGACACAGAATAGCATACAAGTTATTTTTTATATAACTGATATTTTAAGTTCCGTAAAAATTATCATTGAACTTAAAAATATGAACATTGTTAATGTTTAATAGAATGTTGTCCGAAGAAAATTAAGTATTATGCTTTCCAAATAAATAGTTCCGCATTATTGTCGCCAAAATGTTATAATTGTGTTAACAATTTAATCTTGTAGAATTATTTCTGATTTGTACGTTTGCCACCACTTGACGAATTTGCTGGAGAGGGTTCCTCTAGAACGCAGAAGCAGTCCTCTTACTCCTATTTTGGTGGAATTGTAGGTTCTCTGGACGTAGAGTATTGCTGTCATGTGCATATTTCTTTCTTTTTCTACGTCACCTGGCTGGGAAACCGATTCTTCAAACCTTATCATAGGTTGAACGATTTTCGCTTCGTTTTTCCTCGGGTTGATTTCAATTATATCAATAAAATATTACTTCCACCTTCTGTTAAACAGTACACTTCCTCATGAACCTCAGGGTTCTTTCCTTGAGACTGTTCACTAATAAATATCTTACAGTGTTCTTCTGACTATTTATGTGAAGTAATTCTCCCTGAGGGCAGCTCCTGAGCACATGGTAGAGTCTCATACTGTCGTGCCCGCAGCGGCCTGTGCTTGTAGAAAGTCTAGGTAGAGTCAATGGTGTGACCATTGTCATCTCATCGCCAGTACTTGCTATATTTTACCAGGTAGTTAGATTAATTTTCAATTTTGTATGATAATAGTTCTAGATTTCTTAGTAATAATTTATATTCCTACCTCATATAGTATATTGACGCTACTTTGGTACTTACGACTATGAGAGTGAGGCTGTTTCTATGTTATTTCCGACATATACTTTATCATCATAGAAACAATGCATTCATTGGATTCATATGAGGGGTTAGTTCGAAACCATTATCTCCCGCAATTTTTTCGTCGGTGATGTCACTTGGTATGTACTTCATAACCCTGGTAAATAAAAAGAGGTTTTATTGGATCTCCATGCATCACTCCACACTTGATTTTTATTTTTACAGTGTGGCCTTCGTATTTTTGTATCAGTGGTTTATTTTCTGTAAGTAGTTGTATAAGTAGAAAGTTTAGAGACTATAATCTATCAGCTCAGAATGCTCAATGTTCGCAGTTAGACGATCATTTACTAAACTCTAAAAACACTATGCACGCAGAAAACTTGCGTTACCGCAGCTGTATGGAGAATGCCATCGATAATATTTATGTTAATAGATGTTCCGCGCCTTATAACAAACCCTCTTTGACAATGGTTTAACGTAACATTTATTCCTTTTTGGTGCAGTCTATAATGTTTTCACTATAACCTCCGTACGACAGAACAGATGTTGACTGGTCACCTGTTGGTAATGTATATCTCGTCCCCTCCCTTGAAAATAAGAATTTATTCTATCAGTTTTAAGCACATCTGGAATAAATCCGTTATTTAACATCATCCTAGCAACATGTGCTATCACACTTGCTGCAATTGCATAGGGTTTTGTTTCAAAACACAACTTTATCCGGCCCGGGGTTAGTGTCTGTCGCTATCATTATATTATTGAAGAGACTAGGTCTAAAGAAACATCTATAACGTCATAGAATTTTCATTGGTGGTCAGGTCACATATTTCTCTCAAATGAGAATTAGTCAACATATTCCAAGCCTACATTCTGGTAATGAGTAGATGTCAAAGAGGTCGTATTTAAAAGAGACGTGCGATATACTTCTGGATAGGATTGTTTGCCACAATACTGACAAGGAATTTTCTGGTCTTTCCAGCTGCCACAAGTAATCAATCATATTGACATGGACATGTAATCGTTAACTCGGAATGAAATTTCAGATTCCGAACTAGCCTAATGATGTGTCAACGAAAGTTTATGCGGCTATGTGTTATCATGTGATTAGTTGTCACTTGCATATCGAGTTATTATTCGTTCCTAAGCTCTTTGGTGTTGATATTAAATAAACGAATACCAAATGTACAGTAGGCCTTTATATGGTATAATTTCTGTAATAATCTCCTGCTTGTTACTTACGCTCTAACCGATATTAAAAATAAGGGATATACATATATATGTGCGTATAACTTCCGTGTCCGTTAACCTAGCTGAGGAGTTCACCGCCGCAACCGGAAATAGAACCCGGGACGCCTTATACAAAGGCAGCATGCTAACCATTTAACCATGGATCCGGACATCAGCATGGTTTTTATTCCATGTACCGTAAAAATATTTCCCTTTTAATAATTAATATAATTTTCGGAGCATAAATCCAAGAAGTAGGAGACGTTGTCTTTTAAACTCGTTCATAAGTGTATAAGAAGCCTAAAAGTGCTTATGTTCGGGAACTTAAATTTTCAACTGATCAGTTTCTGTATGGAAAAGTTTACTACTTGAAAATTAAGAATCAGTATCCTCACCGACTGAATACTCGTAGGAAAATGTTTCGTAGAATAGTAAATAGTCTTGTCATAATTATAGAAGTGAGGAAGATAACTTCGGCTTAAAGATATAAATTATTTAGAATAGAAGGCGTTTCAGTTCTCTAACGCCTCGAAGAAAGACAGATACTAGTGACTTGAGAATGAGGTACTTCTGGTCGATGATATCCCTGCCGGAGATCAATGAAACCGAACGGTTACGTGGCTTCATATTCTAATACCCTCTTAATTAATCTTTCGTGCGAGGGAGAATGGGATGTTATTAGCTCCCAATTAAGGCCGGAGCTTCCATTGTCCATTCACTGTGGCATATTAAAAATAACTGGAGAAGGGAAAGGACTGAGGTCATCGTCTATACAATTTAAAGATATCTATTGTGAGAGGAAGGAAAGTTTGCTGCAGAAATAGGAGCAGTGTTTCGTTACTAATATGATGGTGAAGAATAAACATCGTATCATTTGATAAGCTGTAGATGATACTTTCGCCAAGAATAATACTGTAACTTCAAAGTTTACTACCTGTTGTCCTCTATTCTCTCCCATTACATTTCCTCTCTCCTTCCTTGAGATTATTCGTACACTCGTATACAATTGCTCTCTAATTTGAACAACGGCCGTCTTCTCCAATAGCAACCCGTTAGACAGAGCGTATCGTCGCTGCCGGGACAAAACCTCCTATGTGAAATTTGGCCGGTAAGGTTCTGTCATCTTGTCAAGGCATTCTCGCCCTTCGTAATCTACGATTTATTCTACTCAATGTGCAAGTTCGAAATAGTTCAATATATGTTCAAGAGATGTCACAGGAAGACCGAAAACAATGTCGTGAATAAAACCGAGATTTCTCGGGGCCCGTCATCCATGTGGCAATAACAAGTGGTACAAGCACGACATCTAACAAGTTTAAAGTGCATTCCATGACGATGTTAATAAATTATTTAAAATAAGATAATGTGAAGTGTTTGACTGCAGCCTGGACGAACAACAATTTGCCTCCAGACATGGATTGCGTCATTATTCTTGGTTTGGATAATTGTTATTGTATACATATACATTATGTACATCCTACATGATCCTATTATCGTTTGATATGCTTGTCATATTTTATTGTAATATACAGGTTCATTTATTCATCTGTTGGCAAGGAAATGGAGAAGAGCTTTTTGTAGCTGTGTTGTGTTTTAAAAACAACTAATTAACTAACTAGTAAATAAATAAATAAAATTATGTGTGCATATCTTTAAAGTAGTATGGACCCATGTCATAAAATCACCCTGATGAAGTATAATCACGAGAAAGGGAAGAGTTCTCCAGCTTCCGCGCTACATTCGTGTCCATTTGATACACGAAGAGTTGGCTGCACCGAACTATGTTCTTTAGCCTGTAATCATGTCTCCTGAGGAACTAAAGACAGGTTATTCAAAGTGCTAGAACGAAGTATGGCCGCGGCAAACTTATTATCCTAGCCGTAATGTATAGCAGTTAAACTAAACCAACAGGTTTTATGCACATCGAGTACAAAAGTACTAACTTATGTAAATCTCCTGTGAATTCCTGTATAACTATATTGTCATTGTTACGCTTCTTTTAATGGTATGTTTAAAAAATTATATCCTGTAAATTTAGCATGACTTCTTGCGTGATTACGTTGTAACAATTGTGTTGTATGCATGTTCAGTATTCAATCCGAAGGCTGGTTTTATCCTCAACAATTTTGCCATCAGCTGTGATAGATGGTCGAGGCATCACTGAAGGGGCAAATTTTGGGAATGAGGAGTAAGATCATTTTCCGTTGCTTTCCTTACAAACAGTTTTACGTACTTATAATGGAATCTTTTAAAGTATATACTGTAAATGTTACGTGAATTCCTGTCTGAATAGGCTACTCTGTAATTATTACATTACGCTACTTGTAACGGAATATAGGCCTGTGCATTTTGTATGAATTACAATGTAATTGAATGTAATAATTGTGTTACATCACTTCTTAGTATTTCTTAATTTTCATGTAAGCCCTATTTATTTTTCGTTGTAACATAATTTCTTGTGTATCATAAAATATTTTATTTTGTTTTCTTCTGCTTTCGCATAATTCTACATACTCGTATCTGACTATTCGTGTAAGCTACCGTATATGTTGTGCTATACCATTATAATATGATATTACCACCGGAATATCTCCCAATTGCAATTCATTTAATAATAATAATAATAATAATAATAATAATAATAATAATAATAATAATAATAATAATAATAATAATAATAATAATAATAATAATAATTGTTGCCGTGTTTTGGTGGATCAGCAGAGGTGAAAGAAGGTGCGGGCTGGAATGGGTCTAACTACAAGTTCGAAAGATGAATTAAAATTTCAACAAAGGTTATATTTTTAAGACTTAACAATGGTGACATAGAATTTGAAAACTTCACAAGCCAACAACAAGCCAAAATCAGATACAAAGAAATTAAAAGCGTTAGGGGATTATTACAAGGTCTGGGCTTCGAGCCCCACAATCACAATCCTTGAGCTATCAGCCCAACTATACCAAGGTACAAAATTGAACAAAGGGGCAGAAAACCCCATCATGCCAAGGAGGACTTGCTCCTAATTACAATGTTAAGCCTCCTAGAGGCACACAGAAATCAAATTTAGGAAAGAGCAGACCCGCTCTCAAAGTTCAAGCCTATCAAAGGCCACAACGAATTTCACTTCTATCTGCCCTCAAGGCACACAAAGAAACAGGGGTATTTAATACCCAACCTACAGGGCCTTCGCAATGAACATAAAACATCAGGTTAAGTTACTGGCCCAAAGTACAGAGAGGACTGGAGGCGAGAACTTGCACTCCAAATACACTTTTTAAAACCTAAGTGGCTCTAGGCCGATGCACAGGGGCTAATCCCAAGCTAGGGAGGTGACCCGTATGAGAAAACGTTAATACATTAAAGAAGAGAAGAACGGTTATGAAAACGTAGTCACCTCCATTTCAAAATGAAAGGGAGCTCGAGAGGGTAAAGCACTCTCTATCCCCGACTTAAAGTTCAAGAAAACAGAAGTTTAGCAAGAAAAGGGGTTTACATGTTTAGTTATTTACATATTAAAGGTTTCGAACCCTCCCCGAGAGTTACACTGCTGAGCTAGCAAGAAATAAAGATATTAAAAGGCCACTACCTTGTAGAAGAGCTGCTGCTTGAAGAAAGAGGCGCTTCCCGCCCCCTGCTACATATCCACACACAGAGTAAGATGTTATACGAGTGGCCTCGAGACAAGAAAATCAGCAGTTTTTATACCCTCGTGGAGAATTCGAGACCTTTCAAGAATGAGTAGACACACCCCCTCAATTTTATTGGGTCGCTAAAAGTTATACATCAACATCGAAGAAGAAAGACACTATTGGTCAAAAATTAATTAAAGAAATTCGGGATTGGCTGAGTTCAAAACTGTCGGACAGAAAGATTAATATTGCCAACCCCAAAAATAAAAAACAAAATTTAGTAAAGACAAAACTTAAGAATACAAAATGTCTTCAAGAGAGTTCACTCCATTGCGCCAGAGTGTATTACGAAAGCTTTTTTGGTAGAGACATCTGTTAGAGAATGTTCACACTTCTTGATCAATGAAAAATAAAAGCAAATCAAAAACACTCAGTGACCCCTTCTGATAACTAGTAGAGTTAGTTCGGTGGTTAAATTTCCGGGTTTCTCCAGTAGAGAAGTTTCAATTGGCGCAAGATTTGAACTTGCGTCGCGTAGAGGTGTACCGCCCGGTACAATAATAATAATAATAATAATAATAATAATAATAATAATAATAATAATAATAATAATAATAATAATAATAATAATAATAATAATAATAATATGCCTTTGCTGGCAATATGTAGTGTTTATACTGCACTATGTCTTCTGGTATGGGCTAGAACAAATTTGTTCCTTTCATTGACCTGTCTCAGTCTCATCCTTGGGTTTGTGCTGCTAGTAATACCATTATATGGCCAGTCCTTGTTATGAATGGTGTGAAAATTTCACTCATAGCGTCGGTTGCTACATGCATTTCAGTGAGCTTGGCAGACTTATATGTAATAGAAACTTCTGGCACGGTGAGGAAAGCAACGGGAAATTACCTCACTCCTCATTTCCCTAGTATGCCTCTTCAGTGACGCCTAGGCTATCTATGACAGCTGTTGGCGGAACTGTGGAGGATCAAACCAGTCTTAGGTATGAATACACAACATACAATAATAATAATAATAATAATAATAATAATAATAATAATAATAATAATAATAATAATAATCTTTCAGATAATTGCTTCCTTCAACCAAGACTTGTATTCCGAATTTCCCTATTAGTATCTCCAATAACCATGATTCGAAACGCTTCAATGTAAAAATAAAAAATATAAGAATAAATGTGAGTATACTGTACAAACACACGTCGTAAGTAGAAGAAACAATTAAGGCCTGCTGTTGTCGAGCACCAAACTCTCTCCCCCACTCAGAACGTGTTACGAAGATTTCCGCACCATTTCCCACATATTTGTCATCTGTCCCTGGTCATCCGCTCGTAGAATTGCCGTCGTCTTGTCCCTCCGAGATAATCCTGTGTTTGTTTGATGGATCACGTCTGCTCGCCCCTTCGTCCTGACTTGTCGAGCGATTCTTCGTCATCATCTCGCTTCCGAAACCTTCAACATTAACTTCGTTCTGATTTGAGGAAAGGACACAGTCTCGCAGAATTTTGATGTTTAAGATGGTGTTATTGTGGTATAGGTTGCTGAATATCTACTTCATTTCAGTTCACGTTTTAGAGAATATGCAAAGCAAAGCAAAGCAAAGTCATCTCCGTACAGGCCATGAAGGCCCTTGGAGGGGTGGAAGGTAAAGGCTCCCACTATTCGTTACCTCGGCACGTGATAGGGTAGAGTGGTTAGCTATACACCCGGCCGCCTTTGCCCCCAGGAATTAATCTGGTACTCATTTTTGGTGTAGGCTGAGTGAACCTTAGGGCCATATGCACCTCGGGAAGTGGAAATCTCGTTTCTTAAATTTTACGATTCGAACCCTCGTCCTTCCAGCCGAACCGAGCACGCCTTTACCGCCTCGGCCAGGCAGCCCCTTTTAGAGAATATGGGTCTAGGAAATTGTATAATCCATAGTGTACTTCTACGCTAGTGATCTATATCCGGAAATGTAAAGAAAGGAAGTATGAATATTAAAATAATAATATTGTTATTTTTTACGTCTCACTGACTACATTTACTACTCCAGAGACACCAAATGTCCGACTTTTTTCCCATAGGAGTGGTGTGGGTTAACCGGTATGAGACTGACGTGCGATGTAATATATTGGTTCAATTAGTAATGTGGAGTAATGGTTGAATGACATTATCATTTTCTCTCAGTAAGGCAGCCGCGATTGAAATCCCCGTCATGATGGTGAGATTTTTAAAATTAAAATTTAAAGTACGTCCTCGTGGCTCTAACTCCACGGGCCAGTACAAATTCTCAGTCCCCGAGCCAAGGAAATTAACAATTTAAGATTAAAATCACCGACCCGGCCAAGAATCGAACCCCGGCTCCTCTGACCCGAAGGCCACTATGCTGATCATTCAGCCCCGGATGAGAACAAATCTTTTCTCTTCTTCTTTCCTGGCCGCGTGTTTAACGGACACCCCGGAGTATCACTCAGAGTCGGCTCTTATGATCCTCAGACAGAACTCCCTTCGGTTCGATGTCTGGGCCACTGGAATGTCGCTTCTCCTCAAAGCCTTTTCGGCTGTTCTCCACCACGTCGCTCTAGGACGTCCTCGTCCTCTCTTTAGTTCCTGTATGGGAAGAGCTCTCTATACGGGCCGATGTTTATCTCGACGTTGTACATACCCCTACCAGCTCAACTGCCGCTCCTCCACTTTCACACTGATAGGGGCAGTATTAAATGATCCTCGCACGAGCTAACTGAACAATCGGTCGGACAGAGTGACACCCGCTGATCAACGCAGCATCCGCGTCTCCTTGACGTGCATCTGCTGATCGTGCTTCTTCTGCCTTGCCCAACATTCAGATCCGTAAACCTGTAAATGACAATCTCATACCAATTTTGCCTTTCAGCTTTATGGGCATCTGCTTGTCACACAAAAGACCTGTCATCAAACCGCATTTCGTCCATTCAACATTGATGCGGTTCTTCACGTCAACATCGATCTTACGTCGGTGGCAAAAACAAAGCCCAAGTAATTGAATCTGTCCTCATTTTCAGTGGTTCACCCGCAGGGTAGACTGCATTAGCTCGACGATGAAATTCGGGATTGGCGAAGTTATGTCTAACTCTGAGTCCATTTGTCTGCAATGCTTCCCTCTAATGTTCCAGGACTGCCTCGACCTCTTCACGTCTTTCACCAGCTAGCATGATGTCATCCGCCTATAAAAATGTCCATGGTAGTTCTGGCATTAGCAGCTCTGCCAGGTAGTTAATGACTGTGCTGTACTGAATAAAAGTGGGTTCATGGCTGAACCTTGATGTACGCCAATTTGAAGAGAGAAACTTCCGAAGAAACCTGAACTAGATTTCACACTCGTAGAGGGACAGACAAACATGTCCTGGATCACTCACATACTCCTCAGGAACGTTTTGATGTCGCTACACAGCCCAGACGATCTCCCTAGCGACACGGTCAAACGCATTCTCCAGATCGATGAACACCATGTTAAGTGCTCAATATGTCTATATCAATATCCGGAGAGTCTGAATCGCATCACTAGCTGACACACCAAATGTGAACTCACACTGATTTCGATGGATAATTTAAATATTCCTGATGAGATTTACAATGACCCGTTCCCAAATTTCAAGGGCGTGTGAATTGAGTTTAATGCCTCTAAGGTTCCCACGTTCTTTGACATCTCCCATCTGCTTGAAGACAGGCACCAGGAACCTTTGGCGGAATTGCTTCGACAAGGAAGCGCTAGCAACGATCTTATTAAATATCTATGTAAGCCGGAAAAATCTTAAAATTATTAAATACAAATCTCTAATTCTTTCCTACATGTTCCCGTACTTCTCTCCTTCTGTTATCTGTAATTACGAATATCCTTTTACCATTACTCGCCGGTCAACAGAGGTCGAATTATTGCTGTATATGAATGTGCAACTTTTCAGCCACTTTTATTGACACAGGTTGGCTCTCTGTACAACACACACAGATCAAAAATCGATAACAATTAAATAATTCTATGTGTAAAAACAGACATGTTTGATTTTCTCAAACCGGATGTGATTGGTTTTTCTTTATCTCAGACGCTAGCAAGACATCTGCATTTTTGCTCAGACGCTAGTGGGGCGTTCCTTTAAACAGAGAAGAAACGCGAGGAGGTGGGAAGAAACGTGAAATATTTTCGGCTTGTGATTGATGGTTCGGACACTTTCTCCTTTGCACGGGCCCACTACTAGGACATGTCTGCTTTAGCTCATACCTAGGTTTTTGTACTTTCAAGGATCAGTTGAGTTCTGATTAGATCTCAGTATAGAAATGTATCCAAATTATAGTATTGTATGAAAACCAGTCCTTACCTAAATGATCGATTTTTGGGCATGTCTGGTTTTGCCTGAATGCGCCTCATATCTCAAAGCTGACAGTCAGTTCTCTTCTATACCTTCTGTCAGCGGAAAGGATTTTACACTAAAGTGACTGCGTTTCTTTCCACTTCCAATAGTTAAGCTAAGTGATTTCAATCTCGCCATCAGCATAAAACAAGTAGCGGGTTACATTCCCACGAAAATTAATAGGCTTTTCTGTAATGACTGGCATTGTATGGTTAAGCGCTCACATCTGTCTTCAGGATCACGAAATTGAATCACATTGCAGTCACTGGTAATTGAAAAAGTATTTGATAACTAGAGACCTATGTCATTAGATTTATAGACACGTTATAAAAACTCCTATTCAAGGCGAAATTCCTACATTCGAGCACGCTTTACGCGGTCATGTAACTTGAAGGGACACGAATCATTTAGAAGTACTTATTATATAGTTTGACAGTAAATAATTCGTGTAAGTGATAGACATGATACATGAAATTATTATCTAATCTGACAGTAAATAATTCGGTAAGTTATAGACATGATACAAAGGGCGCTAGGAAAGTTTTGCAATACGCAAAAACGGTTGGCTCGACACCCCTGTTATGGTGAGGAATGAAAAGAGGGGTGAAAGCCGGTGTAGAAGACAGCAAGGCGCGTCCTTCACACCAGTTATTATCTAGCAGTGGGACTGAAAGCAAATTAAGATGTCAGTGTGGTCTAAAGGTGAATATCGCGCAATTATCCGCTACAGATTTGCTCATGCTGACCAGTGCCTGGAGGAAATGACTCCTGCGCTGGTGAAAGACTGTCCACATCGGACAACAATTTTCCGCTGGTACAAAGAATTCCAGAGGGGAAATTTTGGGGTTGAAGACGATCCTCGTTCTGGGCGACCGTCTGAATCAGTGACCGAGGAACATGTTGCAGCAAGAGAGGCGGTTGACATATCGGCAGGTAGAAGAGACCCTCCACATCCCTGCACCAGCTATTCATTCTGTTCTACACCACCATTTCCATGTTAGAAAGGTTTGTTCCCTTTGAGTGCTCCGTTCATTTTGAGAGGAACAAAGGGCACCTCGAGTGAAATGGTGCCGAAAAATGCTAAAACAGTTTGAAAATGGGACTTCGCGTAACGTCAATAGCATCGTTACAGGTGACGAAACTTGGCTTTATTATTACGATGTCCCAGCAAAATCCCAGAACAAGGTGTGGCTGTTTGAAGATGAGGGTACTCCTGTGACTGTGCGAAAGTCAAGGTCAGTGAAGTAAAGGATGATTGCAGTATTCCTCACTAAACGGGGTATCCTGACTCGGGTTGTGCTAGAAACACAAAGGAGAATTACTGCGAAGTGGTACAGTGAGACTTGTCTGCCTCAGGTCATCCAGGCTCTCAAGCAGCTCCGTCCAAGGTCACGGCTCAACACTTGGCTCTTGCATCACGACAATGCTCCAGCACATCGTGCTAATGTAACAATGGATTATCTTGCCAGATCAAGGTTGACTGTGCTTGATCACTTTCCATACAGTCCTGATCTTGCCCCATGTGACTTCGCACTCTTCCCAGAAGTGAAGATGAAGCTGAAAGGGCGGCGTTTTGCATCCGACGAGGAGCTTCTGGCAGCTTTGGTTCAATAGTGTGAAAATGTAACCGAAGAAAAGCGGCATAGTTTCTTCAGTGACTGGTTTCGACGTATGGAGAAGTGTATTGAGTGTGGTGGAAATTATTTTGAAAAAGTTTAAAACGTTCACTCACATTGCAAAACTTTTCTAGTTCCCTTTGTGCATGAAACACTACAGTCGTGTATGATATAAGTATTATGAATAAAAACCCAGTCTACTTGATGCATTCTCGGCCCATAATAGTAGACATGACAATAAGCTTTTGCCATGTCAGAAAACGAGGTGAAATTCTTTACGTTTCGCAAAGAATTTCGTTCCGCGTTCTCAGAAGAAACTCTCGTCTGTTCACGAGCAAGACTTCTACAATATTGAAGGTTTGAATTTAAGAATGCTTTACCGTAAGTAGTACTCCTGTTCGTCACTAGATGACTCACTGTTTATTCCAGCCTTCCGAATGGGAGATGACGACCCTTAGCTCCTATTAAGATGTTTCTGTTCCATCGCTTGTGCGTGTGAAGTAACCAGCAAGGTTGTTAGATGAATCAGGGACGAATGTGGTAGAAGAAATAAATAAATATAAAATAAAATGTAGTGCAACGGACGAGTGATAGGAAAGAAGAATAGAATAAAGCTAAAGATGGAAAGTAAAATGTATAGCAGAAAGAACGAGAAGAAATGAATGAGATTCAGGCTATGTGTTATAATTTTTTAATCTGTATACACCTGCTACTGTAACATTCTTACTTCTTCCCATTCCTGTGTCTTGAACCTCGTTGGAGAACGTGCTTCTTTCCACCCCTCCTGTTTGATTTTGTGTTGATAATTCTGCAGTCGCTTGACCAAAAATTCTGCTCTTCCTGTCAACGTACTTACACCAGCTACGTCTCACTTTAGTCTATGCATTTTCCTTTTCAGATTCGCTCACCTACCACAGCAATTCAAATTTCTAACATTCCACGTTCCGACTTGCAGAATGTCTGTATCCATCTTCCTGATGATTGCCTCCTCCCGTGTATTTCCCATCCGGAGATCCGAAATGGGAACGTTTTTTCTGGAATATTTTACCGGGAGGAAGTCATCATTAATACAGATAACTGCATGTCCTCGGGAGTTAGTTACGGTTGCAGTTTCCCGTTGCTTTCAAACGTGTAGCTGTATCAACCTAGCTCAGCCATGTTAAATATTATTACAAGGCCACAACAGTCAATCATCCTTGCAACTTCCAAAAGGCTGATACCCCCGTTTCGATCAATCGTTCGTTCGTCTGGTCTCTCTCGAGATACCCATCCGAAATGGTTGCATCTACGGCTCGGCTACCTGTTTCATTGGGGCGCACAAGTCTCCCACCGCAGCAAGATTATATGGCTCACAGGGGAGACAAAGAAGTGCTTTATAGTCCAAGACATTATAATTATCACATTAGTATGTCTTTTACGGATTTGTTAGATAAACGTCTTCACGAGATCATATAAGTTTGCCAGTATTTTCGGACCAAAGTATTGTATATGGCATATATAGAAGAAAGAGAAAGACAGAAGTGCGGAGAGGTGAAATCATACCCGTTATATTCAACACAAACTCAAGATAACCTGTCGACCTCTCACCAATTCTCTTAAGGGTCAAATGCTTCCACAAATCGTAAGAGTTCATCACGGAGTGTGCAATGTAATCTTAAGCAGACTCGATCTTATCTCACCAACAAACGGAGAATATCATGAGTAGCGAATTACGAAATCTTAATGCATGAAATTGTTTCGTTAAACAGTACTGCCAGTACCCTTGTCGTCGTTGATTGGTAGCTACTGGCTTAGGTAAAGATCTGCTCGGACGGCTGTAGTTCAGGGTAGCCGCTCTTTACGTTAGTGTTAAGAAAATGACAGACTTATTTTGCATCCTTTTGGTGCAGGATATTTTATATCGTATGGACGAACTTATTACGGCGGAATGAGTGAGTTAACACAAATTGTCAGCCATGTAATATTACGTATTTATTCTTAGATTCTAGACACAAAGTGCGTTCGTGTTATGTTGTGTATTATTCCGGCAAGATATGGCAGATATCCTGGATTCAGGAGGTCAAATGGACTGTATCGCGATTCACCTATCTAAGGCATTTGTAAGGGTAGATCATGGAAGACTACTAGCAAAAATGAGCGCAATTGGACTAGGAAAAAGACTGAATGAATGGGTTGGCTATATTTCTATAAAATAGAACTCAGAGAATTAGAGTAGGTGAAGCTTTATCTGTCCCTGTAATAATTAAGAGGGGAATTCCTCAAGGCAGTATTATTGGACCTTTATATGTTTTTTTACATATGTATGATATGTGTAAAGAAGTGGAATCAGAGATAAGGCTTTATGGCCTGTACGGAGGTGACTTTGTCTTTGTATTTTGTCTACAATATTTAAAAAAAAACTTCTGTCAAAACTTCGCTGGAGACTTGAACTGCAATATTATTGGGACATAGGAATTTGATTATTAACTTTCAATCCATGAATAAACGAAGGTGCAAAGTACAACGTATGGCGGGAATTAGAACTACAAATTACCGGAAAACAGTAATCAGCTGATTCTTTTGTTTACTAAACTATGATATGCTCTTTGATCTCGAAGGAATGCAGCAAACAATCGTCAATAATCCAAAGACTGTTGATTAATTATCCAGTGAAATACCGTGTATTCTCATTAACTTCTTTTTAAATCGAAGTCTACAGACGTACCTTGTTATTTAATTGAATGAATTATTACCTTCGTGATAATTTGAACGGATATGTATACGAAATACCGGAAAAGCTACGGAAGTTACAACTCCTTATCATAATCTGCCTTTCAAACATTATACCAACGAACCAACAGATATTAAAAATAATATCATTACCTAAATTATTTCCTAAACCTAAATTGGAAACAAAGTACATCTACCTAGCCTACTTAACCTAGAAAACGTAATTTACTAAATACAAACTGAACTACTTGATATAAAATTCAAATAAATATCACTACTCCCAATTTCTACAACAAGCATTAAACACCAGTATATAAATAGCACTAAATGGGTCACGTACACACAAAATTAAACAATTTCAATAGGTTGTAACTACTTGATCACTACGATAATTCAAGAGTACTCTCAACAGCCGACCATTCACAGGTGCGTCCAACAATGGAACCCAGGTAAGAGGAAGAAACTTAATAAAAGTTCGAATCTCAACAATATGAGCTCTGCGATTGCGGTATCTCAAAAGAGCCAGATGATTTGCTGGGCTACCCCTTAATAAAGGACAAATGTTGAAATGAAGTCGTTATGGTTGAAAATACTAAAGCCATAACTGTTGCTAGTCACTGGAAAAAATTTATTTGAATCGGACACGGAAATAAATGATCTCAACCATGTTACTGCTGTATTCAAAATTCTCAGTATTGGCCGTAGTTAATTCTGAGGGTGATAAATCAGTTGAAACAAGACAGTCACTTTGTTACGAACCACTACGAAGGAATAAGCTTTCTGCGCACCCAGGGCAACTAGGTGAAGTGTTTTTTTGCTTAATAATAATAATAATAATAATAATAATAATAATAATAATAATAAAAAAATTATAATAATAATAAAAAAAATTATAATAGTTTTACGTCCCATTTCTGAATTCTCTATCGTATAAACGTAATCGAATAGTTCAATAAATATGGACCCATTCAGTCCAAAAGAGAGCATTGAATTTTTTATTAAACAATAAAGGCTTGTAATATCATCGGCGCCTTATTGCTGACAGGCTTAGATCAATTTTATTACACATTCCACTATTAAGTTCCTGGATCTATCTCCGCAAATAACCTATATGGAAGACGTAGTGTAGTGAAGTATAAAAGGTAGGTGAAAATGAAAAATGAAAACCTACAACCTGTTTTCCAGTCATTGACCGGGTCAGGGGTGGAATGAATGAAGCATATATAGGCTGTTAGTACGATGGGGTCGCCACTCCCAAAGTGATTTATTAATGACTGATAGATGCTATGAAATGAGAATGGAGAGTCTTGCTGGAATGAAAGATGACAGGGAAAACCGGAGTACCCGCCTCCGCTTTGTCCAGCACAAATCTCACATGGAACGAGCGGGATTTGAAGCACGGTATCCAGCGGTGAGAGGCCGACGCGCTGCCGTCTGAGCCACGGAGGCTCTCATAAAAGGTAGGTAATGTTTTAGAATTAAAACATACATTAATTTTCAAAAATGAGGCAATTCTAGGCACCCTAGAATCTTAAAACTTGGTACAAGAGATCGTGATACCCCCAAGATTCTTAGAAAAATAGAAAATTTCTCAAAACGTTCAGAGAGGGCCGAGCCATAGAGGACGAGGTTTCGTGGTTGAAAATTGAAGTTCGTAAGCAAAGCAGCTTCAGTAAACAAGCGTAAATACTTTTCTACAGTGGAAAACATCTTTTTCAAGGCGATGACCCACAGTTTTTAAGGGCATGAAAGTTCCCTGAAAATCTAACTTAGTGCTTAACATCAAAATCTCACTATATATGGAGGAAAAGTTTCGAGATATTAAAGGAGTAATCTCTATTACATGTTAGTCGCTGTGTAGCTGCGTTTAACATACATGAAAATAGGAATGAATTAATTACTAAGGCACTTCAGGCATACTAAAATGTTAAATTTTGGTTCAATAGAACCTAATACCCACGAAGATCCCTAGAAAAAATTAAAATGGCCAAAACCCCCGAGAGAGCTAAGCTAGGGGGAATAGGAGTTCGAGAAAGGAGCTCAAGACCAGAAAGGCATAACCAGATTTTCTCTTAGTGGGATAATCTCTTTCCAAAGATCTGCGTAATATTATGATCATGTATTTAGGAACGAAAGCGTGCATTGGCAAAATGCTTTCTTTGTAAGTGCTTCTCGGTCGCACTATAACAAGGAAGGTTTTCGGTTACGCAAGGTGGAAAAGGCTAGGCCTGGGAAAGAAGCGGCCTTGTCCTTAGTAAACGGACAGCCTCAGCATTTACCTGTCGATAAAATTGAAAACAACGAATAACCATCTTCAAGAGCGAAGACGGTGGGCTTCGAACCTGCCATATACCGAATGCAAGCTTACGGCTACGAGACGCGAACCACGCAGTCAACTCGCTCGGTAAATGTTAAATAAAAGTAGGAAATAAATTATGTATAGCCTACGTATCTTACGGAATGTAGTTTGGCCCTTCAATTTGAAGAGTGCGATATACCTGGTTCGCGTATATATTGTCCACCTCCGTAGCGGAACGGTTAGCACTATTACTTGCCTTCCGTGGTGGCTCGGGTTCGATTATCGGTACTGCCAGAGATTTAAGAGTGGCAGGCGGGCTGGTATGTGGTTAATATGGTACATGCAGCTCATCTCCAATGGGGGTGTACCTGCAAAGAGCTGTACTATCCTCGGGGCGAGGAAACGAGTTTACTCACCTGTTTATTAATTGTGTAACTTGGTCCTTTACATTGGTATAATACGTGTTTATCCTTGAACTCTGTCCGGCTCCATGGCTAAATGGTTAGCGTGCTGGCCTTTGGTCACAGGGGTGCAGGTTTCGATTCCCTGCAGGGTCGAGAATTTTAACCATAATTGGTTAATTTCGCTGACCCGGGGGTTGGGGGTATGGGTCGCCTTCATCATCATTTCTTCCTCATCACGACACGCAGGTCACCTACGGGCCTCAAATCAAAAGACCTGCATCTGGCGAGCCGAACTTGTCCTCAGACACTCCCGGCACTAAAAGCCATACACCAATTCAATTCATAGTTGAACTCTGCAATTTGTAACAGTGCCGTTAATTGCTACTCCGCGAACAAAGATTCCGACAATATATTCATGAAAGAAATAATATGCAGTCACGAACAGCCACTAGCTATTAGTATTCTACTTTGTGACCAACTACAATTCAGTCCATCAAGAGGATGAGAATAGTTCGTCCCCGCTTTTAGTGTCCTTGAAGATCAGGCGCGCCCGAACTTACCGCGTTGCGTTCTGCTAAACTCTGGAGTAGCGATTATAGCCCTATGTGTAAACGATTTTCATTGACTGTGTTCTTATTAGGCCATATTTAACCAAACGTAATATGCAAGTTGTAAGGAGACACCTGCAGGAACTGTCTGAACTATCTTACAAGGTCTCTGATATTTCTTTTACTGTTTTCCCCGCTAAAGAACTTTATATGCGCACACATTTTTCAACTAAGTCATCACTTGTGCTTAGCTTATAACTAGCAAAAAGTCCTTAAGGACTTCCTTCAGGAGCAGCTGGGTAATAATTGGTTACGGTGATTGCCCCACTGGAATTTCTCTCGGCATCTGTTCCAGCAGCTTCTATCTCACAGACTGATTTACGATATATTTAATGTTGCACTTATGCAAACAAATTAATTGAACTACAATGATTTATGAATAGCAAGTACAGGTTGCTCACGTGCGCTCAACTGTCAATTATTATTAATATATGAGCTCAGTACTAACAAAGTTATCACTTTCACTAGCAACGTTGTAGCTGGAGCGGTGACATAATTTCCATTTTGACCTTTAGCTTAGTACGAGAATAAATAGCGATTATTATTATTATTATTATTATTATTATTATTATTATTATTATTATTATTATTATTATTTAATATGTTTATCGTCCAGGGTTGCTTTTTCCCTCGGACTCAGTGACTGATTCCAGCTCTACCGCCTCAAGGGCAGTGTCCTGGGGCGTGAGATATTTGATTGGGATTACAAGTAGGGAGGAGGACTAGTACCTCGCCGAGGCGGCCTCACCTGCTGTACTTAGGCTAACAGGGGCCTTGTGGGGGATGGAAAGATTGGTAGGGATAGGCAAGGAAGCGGTTAAAATTGACTTCTGACAATGTTTAATTCCTCTAGGGATCATAAGAACAGAAGCTGGTTCAGGAACCCAGAAATGGATTACGAGGGAGATGATTCATGTTTCTTGTTATTTTTGTCAATCTTGTTTAGGATTAAACTGTTCATGGACTCCAACCACATATGCGTATATGCAAATACTATCGTATAACATCCGCAACGTTTGTAATAATTACAATTACAGGGTTATCGGATTATGACAGAATAATAATCGTATGAACTCGGTTACTGTGTTGCAGACATTTATATTGGATCCATTCAGACTGCCTGCGTAGAAATTTTGACATACAGTAACTATTTTCCCTACCAGATAAAAGACAAATCGGGATTTTTTGTGTGATCTTTGACCGAGTTGTAGTTAATTTTGTCGGGTAAACATCAAATGTATCACCAGAGAACATGCACGTTGATGTCGTACGACATGGAGTGCCGAATAGCAGGCTTTTGGCCTTCAGAAATCCGACCACCACTGCTGAATTTGAGCCTACAATCCGACATTCTACAACTGATCAGAAGAGACAGCTATTACGCTATAGGTTATCGTCTAACGGTGTCCAGCTCCATGCTGGCCTCTGTTCTAGAGGTCTCCAGTCCGATTCCCGACAGGGGGGGAGATTGTAACTTTCATTGGTTAATTCCGACGACTCGGGGGTTCATTATGTGCGCCGTCTTCATCATTAGAATTGATCACAGGTAGGGAAGGTCGCCTATACGGCGTCAACTCGAAAGATCTGCACAAGGCCTCGTGAGAGGCCATATGCCATCATTATCCTTTAACGGTCCATGTTTATTTATTTATTTATTTATTTATTTATTTATTTATTTATTTATTTATTTATTTATTTCAAATCGGTGTTCAAAAACTCCAAATATATGTGCGCATGTATGAATTCTATTTTATGACCTATATTTCGGTGGTGATTGTAGTAATATTATCTGCACTTATACTAGTTCCCAGGATTTGAATTACAGCATAATTCCAAAGTTTCATACAAGTGAGAATGCGTTAAAGGCTTGCTTGAGAGGCCATTTCATTGTTTCAAATCTTGAGAAGTCGTAGTTTCTCAGTCTTCTCTTATTTCGGTTTGAGCCATGGAAGCTGGATATTGATATTTTTCTCCATTAATGTTACGATGAGATTCTTCTTCACGATTACTCTTTCCTGAGCTGAGCTGGTACTGATCAGTCCCAGCAACAAGTCAGGCTGTTAAATAGCATCTACAAGTATACAGTCGTCGCTTCACCGGTAAAACGTTGTATCCCACAATACTCTTCCTATCCATTATTCTCCTTAAGACTGGTCACGCCTCCCAGCCACATATGGATACGCAGTCCATCAGAACAATGTCCGTTGTGTTCGTTTTCCTATGTCGACGATTAAACGAAAATGAACCTTACATGCATTGTACACTAGGAGTGCGTAAATACGTAATGCAACCGTACATTCCTACAGTACGGTACGGTACTGTAAGGTTCATTTTCCTTTACAGATGGGCATAGGAAAATGAACACAACAAAATTTGTTCTGATGGACTGCATATCCATGCGTGGCTGGGAGGCGTGACCAGTCTTAAGGAGAATAATTGATAGGAAGAGCTTTGTGGAATACAACCTTTTATCTGTCGAGCGACGCAGTACATTCGTAGGCGACGTTCTTAGTCCCAAGTACGAATAGACTGTTATTAAAATGTTGTGTTGATAATATTTGTATAACTATTTACCATTGAATCGAAGGAATGTGCTATCTTGAGCGTTAAATCTATCTCTAAAAAATTGTCAGGAAGTTCTCGAGAGTTTGATTCATTTCTTTCCAAAGTAACCCATATCCCCTTCAATCTGCCCTGGGTTCTGCGTATCATTGAATGATAGGCTATTAGAACGTAGTTAAACCTATTGATAATATATCGGTATCGTATGACCCAAAGAGTGTAATTTCTATACTCGTCTATGGTCCTGCCAACGGCCGTAGCCGTGTTGAAACACCGGATTTCGGGTGATCTCTGAAGTTAAATAACATTGGGCGTGGTCAAGAGTTGGATGGGTTTCCATGCACTGTTGGCGGGGGTGGGGGGTGGTTAAGGGAATGTAGGAGCGGAAAGGAACTGGCTACCCTACCGTACGTAAACTCCGGCTCAGGCACACCTCTGCGGAGTTTCGGACCTGCCTTCGGGCAGAATAAAACCTTACATTTACCTCTATGGTCCTAACGAGACCAAAATTTCAGCTGACTTCTCCAGGGAATTCGTACAGGATTCAGTGAAGAGATATGAGACAGTTATCTGCCCCGGACACCTTATCAACGACGGTAACAGCACAGATAGAGTTTCGCATAAGATTTCGCTAAGGAACTTAATAATGTTATTGGTATTACGTCCCATGAAGTTCTTTAAGACTTCAAAGCGACGAATTATTTTCCTGCAGGAGTTCTTTTACATGCCGGCAAATCAATAGACACGAGTCTGACGTATTTGGTCATCTTGAAATACGACAGAACTGATCCGGGATCGAACCCACCATTTTGGGCTGATAAAGTCTAAAGAATTCTCAACAGCTACAGATATATCTGCACGGTGGTAAATTCAATAGACAATTGTGTAGATAATGTAAGGTAATGTGCACCTTAGTGAAAGTTACCAAGGAGGTGTTGTACATTCCAGGTTGAGAATTTCTTACTTCTGGTGGAGAACAATGAGACTCGTTGTTTACAGACGATGATGATAGTGATTAAACGATTGAAGAAGAAATATGACTGAAATGTTGAATTTAGCTTTACAACTCTATTCTTGTTCAAAGTAGAGAATACAGGGTGACCCAAAAGCCCGTTAACATTTAACGAGGCAATACTTCACGGGATATTGGAGATAGAGAGCTAATAATTGCCACACAGGATTGGCATGACGTGGGGTTTTATCGACACCAACAACGTATGCACAAACAGGCCAACAGATGGCGCTGGACAGAAACACGCCTGTGTTGCCGCATAGGAGCCGTGTACGTTATAGAAGAGCTGTCGTGAGAGAGAGCATCAGATGCGCCTGCAGTCGCGGCATGTCCCCCCGCTTCCCCGACCTCAACCCATGTGATTACTGGTTGTGCGATTTCTTGAAGTCGCAAGTCTGCCGTGATCATCCGACCTCATTAGGGATGCTAAAAGACATCCGACGGCAGTCTCTCATCATACCTACGGATATGCTGTAGGCTACAGTTCTGTTGCCATTGTCCCTCAACTACAGGTATTGATATGTTGATGAATGACGTTCAACATGTTGAACATGTGTTATAAAGTATATCGTATTTGCTAAACCTCGATTGTTTCTGCTATTTATAGCTTGTGTATCATATGAAGCGCCATCTGCTGATCATTTTGTGTACTTTATTATGGTGCCAAAATATCCCATATCATGCCAATCATGTGTGTCAATTATTACCTCTACATCCAATATTCCGTAAAGTATGGCCTCGTCAAATGTTAACGAACTTTTGGGTCATTCTGTGCATTACACTTTAATGGAAACTATAACTCTGTTCCTAATATTTTAGTGTATTCAGATGTAATGTTATTTTTTCTTGTTGCTTCATATAAGATACTTCATTTGTGGCAGAGCCAATAATCAACATGGGCCAAGCGAGGGAAGGAAATGTTACTACTTTAAACATAGTGATCGGAAAACGATTTACGGCATACACATTAGAATATATACATGGTATACTCAAATAAACATATTCCTTCCCAAGTTCACAATATGCTCAGCTAGCTGAGAGAGCTTCCAATGTACCCTAGAAGGTACGGATGGCGCGTTCAAAAGCTATATATATCGTTCATGGTTTGCTTCTCTTCTCGACAGTCACAACAAGGCAAGGTCCTCCACTCCTGCTTCTAAGTACTGTCCTCATCATCCGAGTTGATGCAATTCTGAATCCTCCACTGACGTCTACGTAGTTAGAATCCAGGAGGTGATGTGGTATTCCGATCTGCTGTTGCCGCTGATATTTCCGGACTTTGGAAGTGTTGAAGTAGCTCGCTTGTAGATCATGCGCTGTACCCTACAACGGTCGGTCTTCATTTTAGCCCCTTGTTCTGAGGGTGTTGTTACATCAATGTGCACTGGCAATAAGGTTTTGATAAATTATCTTCCCAGTGTTCAGCAGTGATTGAGATGATTTGAGGATGGTGGTGGAATTCTACTTAGAACGGTTAACCAGTGTGCATTGGTCAGGCGGATAAATCCTCTTGAAGAGTGAACACAAGGCTCCTTAGGTCCTCAGTAAGGTCCTTCTCAGTTGCAGAGTATTGTTGCTCAACCTAGTAAAACAGTTCACACTCCACAGTGAGGTTTCTGTTACAAGATTGAACATACATATTTACTAGATTTATGATAACCACTATTATCACTTTATTATGATTTGGTGAAGATTCTCTGGAACTAGCTATAGGTTCTATTTTAAAAATGTCCCAGGTTAAATATTTAAAACCCTGGGAACCTGAACCAGTATGATCACCGTTAGTATGAGGATTGTAGATATTAAATGCGATATTATTTTTTATTCGAGATATGCTAGTTTAAATTCTGTACCTTCCAGTTTTAGTTATGTCCAGTTTTGAGATGTAAAGGCTATTGACTCTCGGGGGATAGTATATTCTGTATATAACTCGAACCGTTACGAAGATAGCCAATATAAAAACTCTCGATCTTACATGAACACAATGTAAAACAAAGTACCATTTCTAAAATAATGTGTAAGTAGGTTGCTGAAAAATTCATGAATCATGCATCCCTACCTTTTCTCCCCTGTGACCTACAATAGCTTAATGTTGAGGGAAAATAAGTATGTTTATAGAGAGTAAATGTGTTTATGTCTCCTATACCCATAAATAGGATGAAATTGTTGGTGCCTTACGCGAACGTTGGTATAGATTTTATTTACTCTTATTCAACAGCTCGCAATATTTTCAGCTGACAAAAACATCATATCTTGTTTCCTTCACATGTGTCTTAGGACTTCATAGTGCGTGTAAGTAGGTCAAACAACCTAGTAGTTACGTAAATGTTGAGAACTTGTGACCGTGTTCACATCCACGGGATATCCTACTGTACGTAGATTCGGAACCACAGGGCAGGTGGTCTATTCATTTCAAATTCTCACTTGGATTTTTCTATTCAGATTTCATTATTTCAGTGATACCACCCCCTGAAATACACGACGGAACTTGTAATAAGTTAAGCTAACTATTATAAATTATTATTCAACACCGGTATCAAATCAGTGTCTTTTTCTAAGCCAATCAGGTAACGCGAGACGGAGTTCACTTGACCTATTTCTTTCCGCTCCTCAGTCTGCTAGCAGCGCACAGTCAATCTTCCATGTACTGACCATGCCCAATGTCGTTTACCTTGAGAGATCTCCCAGAGCCTGCTGTTTTAACACAGGTACGCGATTGGTCGGAGTTCGTAAGATAAGCTTTATATTTTGAAATAAATTCTATTTATTTAGGAAGTGTAGAAAGTATAGAAATGTTTCCCTGTTTGAGTAATAGAAAAATATGGCTTACATTGGAATCTTCCCGTTGCGAAATCACTTCACTTACAGGTTTCTTTTTATCAATACAGATAATGTAGACATGTTATAGAATATTACAATAAGAACTTGGTGAAGCGAATGATACTCAAGAAATAAACCGAGAAGCTGCTACATCAACAAATAATACAGTCGAATGTACTCTTAAAGTATAAACCGTTTCATAAAGAAGTTTATCAGATGTTATCTTATTAGCCATTAGAATTCTATGAAGTTTGAAGCAACCATTTCCGTATTATGATATTTCAAATGCAACCCTCATTTTATTGTTTCTCGAAAACTATTGCTCAAATCGATAAATATCCTCAAAGTGCATAAAGAAAATACCTCCTCAGGTTATACTCAAAATGATGTAAACATATTTAAAATATCCCTGTGACAGAAGATCGGATTTCACTACCTCAGGTGACAGAACTACTACTTAACGGGTAATAGAATGTTAACGCTTTTCGTAATGTTTTAGTATAGTTCGAAGATAGTTATATTTCAAAATAAGGCAGTAGTTATAGAATTAATTTAATAGATCTGTTTACCAAAATATTGGCGATGACGTTATTGATGTAAACAGCAACGGCATTAATGCAATAATGTGGGAATACACCTACTTAGCACATACTTTATCATTGAAGGGTGAACTTAGAATGCTGTATTCTTTCGTTACAGTCGTTATTATGGAACGTGAATCGATTGAGTGTCATTCAAATGTCACCTCTGAATATTATATGCATTTAAATTTATCATTTTGACGCGAGATGGCTGTGCGTTTCGAGGCGTACAGCCGTGAGCTTGCATTCAGGAGATGGTTGATTCTAATCCCACTGTCGACAACTTTGCAGAGGGTTTTCCGTGTTATTCCCTTTGCAAACCATGCAAATGCTGGGGCTGTATCTTAATTAATCCGACGGTCGCATCCATCTCACTCCTAGCCCTGCCCTATCCCTTCGTCGCCATAAGACCTATCTGTGTCGGTGGAACGTTAAGCAAATAGCCAATTTATCACTTGTGCAGAGATTAATTGTGAAATCCTAAATTACGGTCCCTTCGAAGACAGAGAGAAATGAACGTAAGGCTGTACAGTTTGTTATTGTCTATAGCATCCTCCCTGATGGGTAAATACATTTCGATACAAAGTCTTGTTTGATATCATGGGAATCATATAAGCAGTATTGCGGAGTACCGTTGCCCGTGATAGCAAGAGACATAATTAGGATATATTTTAAGGTAAATAAAGGGCAAAGGATCTCAGGTTTTCGGGAGATGAATTAATCAAATAGGAGGAAGGGATGAGACTAGAAAGGTACAATTAGAAATTGCATCGAAAAGAGATATCAGGTTTTATCAATGTAAAATCTTACCTATGATAATCTATGAAAATCTGGCTCTACAGCGACTATCACTTATCATTAATATATCTAGAAATTTAGATCCAACACGATTACCATCAACATGATGAATCTAATTTTAGTAGCATTTCATATAGATCGTATTTTAATACAGTTGACTTTCTCTTTCAAACTTGCTGACGCCAACCCTAAGAAAAGAGATGTATTCACTATTGCGTGCTCCTTTGGTGGTCTCCCAGTCCCCGAGGCAGAGGAATTAACTAGACACGGCTAAAGAAACAGTTCCAATGGGGATCGAACCTGGGCACTCTTAACCGAAGATCACTACGTTAATCATTCAGATAAGAAGCCGGTCTTCCAAGATATATCAACACATTGAACATCTAGAATGAAGTTGTACAGGATAAATTTTATCATCTACATAGTTACCTGAATTTTGTACTAAAATTAACTCCTCAAAGCGCCAAGTAAAAGAACACTCTACTGTAGCATGGCATCGTCGAGAATAGAAGCATTACAATATCAGAGCTTCCGTGCAATGGGGTATACAGCGATACACACCCACTAAAGAGGATACCAAAAATTATTTAAACTATTTTCGTGAAAAAATCTTTCAAATAATACATTTATTTTATAACAACGACAAAATGACACAAATATATAAATGAAAAAAGTACTTGTAATATTTTATTTTCCGACGCGCATCACGGGAAAATGGCTGAGGAGAGTTTAATGAAAATGACTGACTTGGTAAACGAAAGTGCAATACTTAAATACGCTTATTTTTTACATTCAGAAGTTACACCTAACGATGGCGTATGGTAATTATGAAGACAGTGGAGTACACGGCTGTTTATAATGCTGTCTATGAGTCGCTTTCCTCCGAAAAACAGTATTCTACGTTAAAATAAAAGTCTCTGCACTGAGCGTACCTCACTATTAAGTACGTTTTAGTTTTAGTAATATTTATTTGTGTAGTCTCTCCGAAATTAGTTCTACTGCAAGCTGAGTCCTTCAATGTTCGGTACTGTAGGTCTCTTCTTCAGTTCTAGTCAATTCTGAAACAATTATCGGCTACTTAGGATTAGAGTTTCTTCGATAATTCTCGATGTTCATTATGATCATGTAGACTGCAAAAGTTAATCTTCGTAGAAAATGGTAAAATAAAAGATTATTACACTTCATTAGCTTCAAATCGTCGTAATAGTGTGAGTTCCTGTAGCGTATGATTTCAGCATATTCAATACTGAACTCAGGCACATTAATGCTCGCCCTTCGCACCTTATGATTGCAGCACTTGAGTTTGATTAATGCTACAAGTTTCCAGGAGGACATGTTAGGCATACCTACTTACACCTCCCACAGGTCATTGCTACTTACTGTAATTGCCAACAATATGTAATTATCTTGCCCCACATTACTAGAGACGGATATGAATATGATGCTCCCTCACGATATTAATTTATGAATTATTAGGGAAAGCTAGGCAGTTTGCTGAAAGGGTTACATGGTATATTTCAAGGGTTACGTAACTAAAAATTAACTGAACTAAAGTTAGGTTGAAGGAAGAATCCCGCCTTCCAATACTTTTCTTTTTATGGCTAGTCTATGTAATTATAAAACATATTCCAGATTTAAAATCTAGTTAAATTATTTAAAACAGTACATGTTTCGTTCCTAATGTGGAACATCTTTAGCTAAAAAGGATACAAAAATTGGAATAAATGAAATAAAGAACACTTATGATGATGATGATGATGATGATGATGATGATGATGATGATGATGATGATGATGAACTGAACATTGACTTGTTGAGATTTTTAGCTCAACATGAAGTAACATTTTATCTCATCATTATCATCATCATCATCATCATCATGAGTGTTTTTATTTCATTTATGCCTATTTTTTTGTCCTTTTGTAGCTGAGGATGTTGCACATTAGGAACGGGACATGGAAATAATGTAACTAGATTTTTAACCTGGAGTATGTTTTATAATTACATAGACTAACAATAAACAGCAAATTAGTATTGGAAGATCGTATTCTTCCTTCAACCTAAACCTTAGTTGAGATGATGCCAGTTCGGGACAAAAAATGAGATTTATAAATTGCAAAAATTAACTGTTTTTGCATCAGAATATATATAATATTTGGCGTGATAATTTGGTATATGATTGTGATCGTCACTGGAAAATGAAGTAAGAGAAGATGGAACATCGTTAAGCGGTAGATAATCGAAACTTATACCATAGGATAAGGTTGAAATAGTATAAAGTAAAAACCAAAGTACCACCCTAAATGAGATACAACGACTTGTCAGACTCTGGGCGGATATTTAAAATAAATTCATAGGACTTGTCTTATTTTTATCGGTATATTACTCTGATTAGACGTAAATTTAAAAGCTTTCCAGTCTGCCGAACACACAATTTCAATATACATATTACTCTACAACATACCAATAAAAACATATTATCAAATATAAATCCACTGAACTACAATTTCAGCCAGCTTGAATGAAATTATTTATAGCCTAGACTGTAGAGCCTTACTCTCTGACTTTACATACCAATTTTCATTAAGTTCTGTTCACTTTTGGTTCGGGGTTGATATTAACTTAGCAACAAAAATCGAAATTCATAAATATCTATGTTATCATAGCCGGTACGGTAAAAATGCCTAAGACATAAATGATAGAAAATTTAATTTTATATAACTTTACTTATGTAATATTTATCGATACGACCGCTAATAACATAGATATTCGAGAATTACAAGTCAGGCCTTCCCCCAAACTACCAATTCACTCACGTGAATGAAATTATTTATAGCCCAGATTGTACAGATTCACTGCCCGACTTTACATACCGATTTTCATTAAATTCTCCTCGGCCATTTACCCATGATGCGCGTACATATGCACAAACAGGTAGAGAAGACGTTTTTTTTTTTTTTTTTGCTAGTTGCTTTACGTCGCACAGACAAAGATAGGTCTTATAGCGACGATGGGACAGGGAAGGGCTAGGACTGGGATGGAAGCGGCCGTGGCCTTAATTAAGGTAAAGCCCCAGCATGTGTCTGGTGTGAAAACGGGAAACCACGGAAAATACCTTCAGGGCTGCCAACCGTGGGGTTCGAACCCACTATCTCCCGAATACTGGATACTGGCTGCACTTACGTGACTGCAGCTATCGAGCTCGGTAATGACGGAAAATTTAACTGTGGATTTTCCTTGTTACTGTGGACACGACCGTTACAGAAATACCATACTTTTTAAATTCTGATCAATGTACAGTTAAAACTCTTATGTTACATTTATTTATTTATTAATTAATTTATTTATTTATTTATTTATTTAGCGTATGGCTTTCAGTGCCAGGAGTGTCTGAGGAGATGTTCGGTTCGCCTAGTGAAGATCTTCCTATTTGACGCCCGTGGACGCCCTGCAAGTCTGGATGTGAAATGATGATGATACCCGGTGTCGGCACATAGCCCACTCCTGTCGAATAACACCAAGGGGTATGCTCAAGGTTTTAGGTCCTTATCCGACGAACGAATCACCATTAATAACGTCATATCCCGTCACTTCATATGAAGAGTGTGGAGAGGTTTCGATTCAAATCCCGGCTTTTGGCTCGCAGTTAGTGATAGAAATCTTATACCTCCGCCGATGGTGATATTTGTCCACCAACGGAACTCGAACCGGCTAACCATGCTGACCTGACCTCCTAACGATCGGGGCCAACAGGCGGGCTTCCATCCGAGTGTCTTAGCTGCGCTCAAACGTCATTCAAGGCCCAAACCATACTGACTGTCAGTTTCCTTCTTTCGGACAATTATTGCTTGTCATACAGTCGTGAATGTCATGACGTACGCCACTTTTCTCCATAGAAAATTAACGTATAGAAATTCCTTCTTCTTTATCTGTTTACTCTCCAGGGTCAGTTTTTCCCTTGGACTCAGCGAGGGATCCCACCTCTACCGCCTCAAGGTCAGTGTCCTGGAGCTTCAGACTCTAGGTCGGGGGATACAACTGGGGAGGATGACCAGTACCTCACCCAGCCGGTCTCACCTGCTATGTTGAACAGGGGCCTTGCGGGGGTATGGGAAGACTGGAAGGGATAGGCAAGGAAGAGGGAAGGAAGCGGCCGTGGCCTTAAGTTAGGTACCATCCCGGCATTTGCCTGGAGGAGAAATGGGAAACCACGGAAAACCCACCTCTACTAAGTTGACCTCCCGAGGCTGAGTGGACCCCGTTCCAGCCCTCGTACCACTTTTCAAACTTCGTGGCAGAGCCGGGAATCGAACCCGGGCCTCCGGAGGTGGTAGCTAATCACACTAACCACTACACCACAGAGGCGGACATAGACATACCTACCACTGGAATTTATCGCAAGTGCACATTAATAAATCTGCTCGCTACCACTAGACGTGTGAACGAACACGTCTTTTATTGCGAACTTTTCCTCACTTGTTTGGTGTTTAGGCAGCATACATGCTTAATAGAACACCGTTTTAGTGTCTCAAACGAGGCTGTATGCAATATACAGGTAAAATTAAGCTGATAATGCCTCCAAAAATCTGCATAGTATAAGATTAGATTAGTAAACCCTTTATGAACTTTCAAAAATTCCTGATAGCTTACCGATTCATCCACAAAGACAACATACTCACTGCTCGCTGGAAACACCCACCTAATACATGTTTCTTCCATCATGACATTTGATTTTCACGTCATATTTCAGATTCATGTTTACAGTTTTCATTTAGCATTCTGTCACAATTGTTATAAACTTGAATTTTTAAAACTTATCTTAATGAAGAATGCATTCCATTACATGTTCCTCGTCGAAATACTAGGCAAAGGTATATTTTTCATCTGCCTAAAGTGAGAACTGTGGCTCGGGCTAACTCATGGCTTGTGAGGGCACTAACATCACTGAATGAGGTGGGTGAATCAGTGGACCTTTTTCACTCACCCCCGTCTAAAATCAGACATGCCCTAATGGCCTCATGAATGTAAGGCCCTATCTGTAAGATATGTAAATATGTAAATGTTACTAGATGTAGTTTAATAGTGTAATTTATTTAAGGAGATTGAGTTTTATTTATTTATTTATTCTATTTATTGAAGGTTTTGTAAATATGCATATAGAAGGTCTCTATATTTAGTTTGAACTTGGTTATTATTTTAGGAAATGAGTGTTATTTACTTAAGGTGTATTTGTTGTATATTATGTTTTATTGAATCATCTTTAATGGGAAAATAACCTGTTGATGATAAGTAAATCTATTCTATTCTATTCTAGAGTGAAGAGCAGTAAGGACGCCATTAAGGTAAGTTCCAAAATTCAAGTTTTTAAGGATTTTAATGCAAGTAAACATTTACGTGTATACACTTCTAAATATATTTGAATGTAATGTAATAGAATCCGATGATGGATAATCAAAACGAAATATGTCATTATATTTTAATTCTTTTTTCAGGCATAATTCTGTTAACCTATGTTTACAGTTCAGGCAGCATACACGCTTAATAAAACATCCTTTTACTGTTTCAAAAATGAAGCATTTAACATTTATTCAGCATTAATTTTGGTAGACAACTGTTAAAAAACAGATAATTCGTATTATCTATTTCCATTAGTTGATGGTTGTCTTATTTCTGCTCCTGTCTGTAAGGAAAATATTGTTCTTATTGAAGTCCCACTCTTCTCTAAGACTTTGACAATGTAGAAGTAACTAAGATACGGACTATGCTGAGAAACGGCATTCTTTTTACGAACAGAGCCCGTGGATGGAGTGAACGATGCTCCTCATAGGATCTATGGTGCTCCAACAGCAGTTCCTGGTTCGCTGAAGAGAACAGTGATAAATTACCTTACTTGTCATATTATGACATGTATCATTAAAGAACTGTGTTGTTTTGCTACGACTTTCGTCTTAGTAAAAATCTTTTGCATGCGGTCAAGATACTGCAAATGAGCTCTAAATATCGTAGTGTTAGATTCGTCTTCCAAAAATCATTTCAATACGCATTTATTATCCCAGCAATAAGTATGCCTTCAGTTTAGTCCTTAAACGTAATAACTCTTTCGCCTGTTAATATGGTGTCAACATGCAGCCTGTCTGTAAGCCCAGATTAAATCATCCAAGTTGCTCAAAGCTCAAACTTCTGCAACTCCCGACCCCGTGATTTTGGACGGCCACGGAAGTAGACCCGGCTGTCCTACGAAGCGTGTTACTTCCGTCCAGAAGAGCTCTTCCCATTGATCGGGCCCAACAAAGACGTTAATTGCTCCGCGTCACAGAAGATGGGGAGGGAGGAAACATCTTAACGCACGACAGCCGAACACGAACGTGGCAACGAAAACATCGTACATCTGAACGATATGTGATGGTGATAACTGGTCATTGTTGTTAAAGAACAACGCAACTATCTGCCCTTCTTCAGGGGAGCAGTACACCTTTCGATACCTTGAGTTTAGTAAACATTTTTTATTGAAAAGCAACTAAAAATACTTAATGTTCATTTATCCATTTATGAAATAATGTTCAGTTACTGTTATTTGGCTGAATGGCCAGTGTGGTGGTCTTCTGGCCAGACGGCCGTGCGTTCTTTTCCTGGCCATGCCAGGTTTTTTCGCGATGAATGGTTCTTCTAGCTCGGAGCTGGGTGTTTGTGTTCGTCTAAACATCTTCAGTTACATAAATCATATTAAAAGCCATCACAGAAATATGCAATAGGGAATACATCCCTCCACATAGGGCTAGCGTCGGGAAGGATATTCGGCTGTAAAACCGGGCTAAAGTTAACAGAAACGGCCTTTCCCATGTAATTGAAAAAAGATTACGAAGATAAAGAAGTTTGGATTTTTGAAAAGTGTGGTAACCTGTAAAAATGTTCTAAATTTACATCTTAATTTTTTGTAATTAAACGAGATTTGCTATATAAATACAGCAACTCGTTAAATATTTCCATCGTTCTTTCACTCAAATGAGTTAGATTAGGCTCCTTTCTTTGGTACAGACGATATAACTTTAGAAACTAATACTGCAAAAATCACAAAACACTTGACAGGAAAAGTAACGATTAAGATAAGATGTTTTCTGAGGGAATATATAAGAGATTCTAGAGTCTTCAAATAATTTGAGGGCCTATGACCTAGATGTTAGGACCCTTAATATTCCACATTCTGACACATGGTGCAGACAACTGCCGGTATTTACAAGTCAAACTACGATAGCTCGTACACTACTTATACCAAGATCATGAAAAATATCACCGTTGACATTCTAATTTACTCTGGTATTATTAATATTCATATGCATTGTTCTATTTAAAAAATTAACCTTTCTAAAATAAATGCACAGTTTAATAATGATCCAAATCTGTTTATGTGCTGTGATTACATGCCCTTGATTACAATTCATTTCTGTGACAGCAACATATCAATAGCATTTTCCACTTTCGAATTATTTGGGATGCAAGTTTTAGGTGATTCATTCTTTATATATAGCCTACTATTTAGAATTTCTTCATACGAGTCCAAATGGTAGTGACATTCAGTTTTCTTTTCTATAATATTCATGATATATTTCATATCATAGAAGGATTTTGACTTTCAGTGAAAAATATTGTCAACATATTTGACAATTGCTTCTACGAGAGCATATCATGGATGAAGTACGGTGGACAAAATTCTTCCAGGCATCATTTTAAGAATTCTGAGAGTGGAGCAGTAAGATGATATACAAATTCTGCCGCTATTAGGAATCGAACCCCAGTTCCTATAACTGACAGGCTAACGTTGCAGTTCCTCCATCCTCCGTCAACACTAAAATATCTCAAAGATAAGTAAGATAACCTATAAGTTTGCAGATATATTTGGTGACCGAAATCTCTCATGAGACTTTGAAAAGGCGGAAAATTTTAGAAAAATGAAATTGTAAAACTAGTCTTATCCATTGTCATAAAGAGCTCATATGTTGTGTGCATTGAGTCCCTTTTAAGAAATCGTATCAGGACAGTTAGAAATCTAGAATTCCCTTGTGGGGGCGAGATGAGGGGCGGAATTGGGATTTTCAAACCTTGAACAAAAACTGCTCATGGGTAAGAAGGCATAGGAACTTGTATGCGCTGCATGTAGTGAAATTGGTGTTTCTAAAACCTTGAATAAAAAATGTTCATTTGCTAGAAAGCATAGGAAGTTGTAAGTTTGCGCTGCGCGTAGCGGAGTGGGTGTTTCCAAACCTCGAGCAAAAGATGCTTATTGGCTAGAAGGCTTATAAAGCTGAAAAATTATGTCACGTGTAGGTTTTTCCTCAACTTTTCTATGACGTTTAGTATATACAGCAGCACTTAATAGCCGGGCTGAGTGGCTCAGACGGTTGAGGCGCTGGCCTTCTGACCCCAACTTGGCAGGTTCGATCCTGGCTGAGTCCGGTGGTATGTGAAGGTGCTCAAATACGTCAGCCTCGTAGCGGTAGATTTACTGGCAAGTAAAAGAACTCCTGCGGGACTAAATTCCGGCACCTCGGCGTCTCCGAAGACCGAAAAAGTAGTTAGTGGGACGTAAAGCAAATAGCATTATTATTATTATTATTATTATTATTATTATTATTATTATTATTATTATTATTATTATTATTATTATTATTATCAGCACTTAATATTCAATTTGTAGAGGTTTTCTTGTTTAGGACCCTATAAATCCATCTAGCTGTCCGTCAAATCATCTCAGTCGTTTCACATAGGTCCTATATAAAATGAAATTATCCCCTTTATTGTTCTATGGAAACGTTTCCTGAACTCAAGAGCAATTACATTTTTTAATTCAATACTGTATTAATGGGTTTAACCATACGAATAGTTTATTGTAGAAAATCTGGTATTGTTCGTTCATACTGCACAAGGAAAATAAGAATCCATGTATTATCGTTCAACATAAAACTCCAGTATGAGCTGAATAAAGATTTTTGGATTATTTCCATATATCTTATTTGAGAATAGCTTATAAAATTATTTCCAATTTACAACAGACGAGCTATATATATATAGCTGTTGCAATGCTCTTTTTCGTGATGATTTGAGCAATCTTAGATTTAAGAAAATTTGATATACCTGAGCTAATCTTCGCTTTACGGGAATATTACGTATAATATACCTCAATACATATCTTATACAATGTTATGTTCCATCGTTGATTAATATTTAAAAGTATAGATTTGATCGAACTTCGTCCGTATAGTCGGTTTTTAAGTTTCTAGAGGGCCCACGCTTCATGATTTTGCTACTGGATTATAAATTATTCCTTACACTTTTTACGAAGATAAAAGCAATATTGATACGAAGGGAAGCTTATGTTGTTCATAAGGTAATAGCACAATGTTTTGTAAACGCTATAAACGAGAATATTTTATTTTACTCCTCGAAGTTCACTTTTCTTCGAAGTGCTTCCTTCCTGAGTGAAAGGGACTTAATCGTCTTCTGTCCACAGCATCATTTTTTTTTCTGCCATGGGTGGTCAACAATTTATGATCCGTCAGAAGAACCAGCCACGTGCAGGTGAAGCTGTATAAGAGATGGAAGCAAAGCAGCAATAATACTTCATCATAACTACACTGGTAGTAATTGCTAGAGAATTACTGAGCTCTGTGTGATTGGTAGTTTGGAAACGTTTTTCCGCATGAATCACTCGAGTTTACATCCCCATAGAATTACTGCAATCAGAACAATAGTAGGTTTTTCTCTACCAGCCGTTTTAATCTAAATAGTATTTTGTCTAATAAATATGGTTGTATTTGGGCTGAACATCTTAATTCATTTTCTAGAGTAAATACCGCATGTGTCATCAGAGATACTTCGCCAGCCATTAACATAAGACATCTCGTGCGAAACTCAAAGAACCAGCATCCTCTAAACTCGTCGTCCTGGGATCTGGAGGTCAAAACACCTGGCTGTTACTGGGGTCATTTGAAAATAGAATATGAGGTAATAAACACTTCGAAATTATCTAATACTTAAATTAAAAGTAAGCAGTGTTTGATAGGTCCCATCATTCAACTTCATTCATCCATGCATCCACTCATTTTCAAATTGTATTTAATTTTTTTGGGCTACAATTTTTTAACCTCCTTTGGTCGTATGTTCCGTGACTTTCTTTTTCAGGCCCTTTAAAGTATATCGGTGGCTTTCCTTAAAAACCCCGTATGTCCCAATGCTCTTCATACCCATTATACAGTATTCCTTAAGACTTGTCACGCCTCCCGGACACATATTTATATGCATTCCATCAGAATAATTTTCATTGTGTTCATTTTCCTATGCTAGTGTTTAAAGGAAAATGATCCTTAAATACATTATACTGTAGATGAGCGTAAATTCGCCATGCAAACAACATCCTTACAATAAGGTATAGTAAAGTCTATTTTCCTTTACACATTAGCATAGGAAAATGAACACAACGACAATTATTCTGATGTCTCGCATATAAATGTGTGGCTGGAAGGCGTTGACCAGTCTTAAGGAATATAATGAATAGGTAGAAAAAGCATTGGGACATGCGAGGTTTTAGAAGAAAGTAGAGTAGCAGAGTAGTATCATTCTTTTCATCCGTCACTTTCTTACCTTCTTCATCAAATCGTTCATTACATTGTCTCTTGTACGTTTCACTGTGGTGATAATTATGTTTTAATAGTGGCCCATAGCTCAGTTAAAATGTATTTATCAGAAAGTACCCGTCCCTGACGTGTCGATAGGTGGTGATGTCTCTGACTTCCGTTTGCACCCCTTGTTGCACGTATAACTTTCAAGCAGCAAGCTTCGTACAGTCTGGTGCCCAGTCTGAATTAGAACGACCTGCCGAGGACCGGCCAAATACTCAACCGAACAGCACTTGCCCGGTAAGTGCTCTGGAACACAGGCGTTAATGCAGAAAACCCGAATGTTTAAAACAGAATTTTAAGTTCACGCGCTGGGCTTTATTTGGCGATATGGCTAAGCATTTGTATATTATTTATTTTTAATTGGTTGGAACTCAATTGGTTCAGTAGTTCATCAGGTGTGAGTGAGCGAGAAATGAAGAGGCACCACCTCACTCTAAACTGTTACTCAAATTCTTAAAATGATGTATGTATGTACATACTTATGTATGTTCAGTCTTCAGCCCTAAGGCTGATTGGATCCTCTGCAGCTCTGCCATCAGCTCTCATAGATGGCCTAGGCATCACTGAAGAGGCGTACTAGGGAAATGAGGAGTGATGTAGTTTCCCGTTGCTTTCCTCACCGAGCCAGATGTTGCTATTATATATTCTGCCAAGCCCACTGAAATGCATGCACCAACCGACCCTACGAGCAACATTTTCACACCATTCATAGCACGGACTGGCTACAGAAGGAATGGCATTACTAGCATCACTCATACCTCAGTCACTTTCATTTTGTCAAAGCCAAGGATGAGACAGATCAATGAAAGTAACAAAATTACTCTAGCCCATACCAGAAGACATAGTGCAGTGCAAACACTAGGTCCTGCCAGCAAAGGCAAAATGATATACTGAGCAATACCTTAAACCGACCTCGATAGCTGCAGTCGCTTAAGTGCGGCCAGTATCCAGTATTCGGGAGATAGTAGGTTCGAATCCCACTGTCGGCAGCCCTGAAAATTGCTTTCCGTGGTTTCCCATTTTCACACCAGGCAAATGCTTAATTAAGGCCACGGCCGCTTCCTTCCCACTCCTAGCCCTTTCCTGTCCCATCGTCGCCATAAGACCTATCTGTGTCGGTGCGACGTAAAGCAACTAGCATAAAAAAAATAAAAAATAAAAAATAAAGCAATACCTTAAAACATATAACAGCAGAATGCTGTACCTGCCGTTTTGATCCACACCAGTTATAATTAACTTTGTTAAGAACTGAGTCTAACCGTCATCGCCTTGGCCTCCTTGTACTTCTCTTACAGACAAGGGAACATATCCGCCTCCATTCGCTAAACATTACCCTTACCCTAGCTGAATCCGATTGATACGTACAGTTTGATCGGTCGAGTTTATTCCTAGCATGCCCTGTGCGAAATCTGAGGCAATTAGCAAAGATAATTTACTAAGGACTACTTATCTCATGGCTTGAGCGACCATGCCCATAGGCTATAAGAATATCAGGAACTTCAATCAACAACTGTCTGTCATTATGTTATTATTTATTTTTGTATCATCACACCCACGTTAACTTGTTGTTTGTATCATTCATCAGAATAGTGAACTGAAACATCTTCAATAATATACTTTTTACCACAGACCTCACAATCATCAGAGCGTAATTGTGTTCTTCTGATAAAGCGGAGGAGACTTGAGCCTATACAGTTTCAACGAAAAAAAAGAAATATTTTCATGCTGAATGATTTTTCTCTGTATAGGTTATGAAAAAATATTCCTTTGATTTGTTTTATACATATGCACTTTTATTATTCCAAAAATGGCTTTCAAGGCCGCAGATTTTTTCTTTTTTTTTCTTTTTCGTTATTCCCTTGATTGCAAAGGTAAATACAACTCTGGCTCCAGATTCTTCCTAGATATATTCTCAAGATCTGGTTAAAATACTACAGAATATCTACAGAAGATCTACAAAGACCGACGTAATATCACCTCACACGGCAAACAGCAGACTACTAATATGTCGCCTATGGTAATATCATGTCACTGTTGTGTTGAATACTAAATTTCAACTTAATTTAACAGCGCTTCCCCACAAAGTAATTCACATCTAGTTTAATCTAACTGGGTTTTCTTGGGACAGCTGGCAATAGTTAAGATTTAAAATTTATACTAGTGGATTTGCACAAAAAATATTAAAAAATATCTCGCTTGGTAGATCGTCACTTCTGGCGCTGCTAAGCAAGTAAGCTGCAAGTCATAGATGTCACACTTCAACATTCCAAAGAGCTTCCTCTCCACCGAGTCATGCCGGCAAAATTTCTTAACACTTGCAGGTAAATAAGTAAGGAGTGATTAAAATTGAAAGGATTCAGAATTAAATTTAATCTAGATCGGACTAATCTTTATTAATATTTGCACCGTAGCATGTGTGTGTTTGTTGGGTATTCAGCCCGAAGGCTGGTTGGATCCTCAACAGCTTCACCATTAGCTGTCATAGATGGCCTAGGTGTCACTGAAGAGGCGTACTAGGGAAATGAGGAGTGAGGTAGTTTCCCGTTGCTTTCCTCACCGAGCCAGAAGTTGCTCTTGCACATCAGTCTGCCAAGCCCACTGAAATGCATGCACCAACCGATCCTATGAGCAACATTTTCACACCCTTCATAGCAGGGACTGGCTGCATAAGGAATGGCATTACTAGTGTCACTCATACCTCAGCCACTTTCATATTGTCAAAGCCAAGTATAAGACTGAGACAGGTCAATGAAAGTAACAGATTTATTCTAGCCTATACCAGAAGACATAGTGCACTGTAAACACTATATCTTGCCAGCAAAGGCAGACATAAATAAGTAAAGGCTGTAAAGGAGAATGCTTGTTAAAATGTGAATGTAGATAAGGTCTTCGTACATGAGGATTCGATAGATGCATAGATAACAGCCACAGGGTTGTTATGTTGACCATAGAGAAACAGTTAACAGTAGCCCGTTACTTATGAAGATGATTGTAGCTCTCTCAATTACCGTACCATGGTAAGATGTTAGCTCGATCGCGTTGAATTCTTACTTTTGAACAAATCGAAAGTAAAATTAGATAACGGTGTGTCCTATGTACAAGAAACGCATAAGCTTCCGGTAAACAGCAAAAAAAGCGCTGTGGAACAAAACAAAAGTATTTTCGGTAGTTTTTCCTCCTTTCCTTCTAATCGTCTTTTTATCCAACTTATTAAAATACAACAGTATCTAAGTTCACAAATCGGAGTGAAAAAATCTTTCGATTGGTACTAGTCCATACGTACTGGCTCAGTTTTCACGTACATGAGCGGATAATTACAATAGAAATAGCAGTGATTATTATTATTATTATTATTATTATTATTATTCTGAGGTTTCCGTGGAACGCAGAGGTGGAAGAAGGTGCTGGGGTGAAATGGGTCTAACTACCAAATCAAAATTAATTTAAAACTTAAACTGAAGGTTATATTTTTAGAACTTCAAACATAACAATTTTTCATGACAATATTACAGATACAAGTAGCAATCATTAAATAAGATGGGGAAAATCCAAGATAGTGGTTTTAACAGATCCTGGGCTTTAAGCCCTCGCTTTACTTTTCCTGAGCTCCTAGCTCAAATTTACAAAAGAGCACAAATTTGTACAAGGGCAGAAATCCCCTAATTCAACGAGCACTTGCTCCCAAAATTACAACATCTAGCCTTCAAGAGGCATTCATAAACCTTACGAAACTTTTGAAGAAAGAGCGAACAGGTTCTCAGTTTTCCACGCCTACTTGAGACAACCTCAATTTACAAATACAGGCCTCTCAAGGAACGATTTACAAATGGAACTTATTTTTACAGGGGTATTAAATACCCAACCTACTGGGCCTTCGTGGGATGAGAATAACAGGTCAAATTAACGGCCCGAACATAAAATGAATGGAGGCGTATACTTGCACTCCTAGATATGAACATCTAAAACCTAAGGGGCACTAGGCCGATGAAACAGGGGCTATTCCCAAACTATTGAGGTGACTTGTATAAGGGTACATTAATGCATTACGAAATGGAAGAAAACAGTTACAAAACGTAGTCACCTCAAACCAAGATGAAGGGGAGCTCGAGAGGGTACATCACTCTCTATCCCCGATTTACAGTTAAAGATTTTATGAAGTTTTTACATTAGCTGGCAGAAAGTTACATTTTTAGAAAAGTAGGTTACATAGTTAACGATTCGGACCTTTCCCTCGGGTTAAACTGCGGAGTTATCAAGAAAGAAAGATGTAATTATGAGGCCATACCTTGTAGCAGTTCTAGCTGCTGACGAAAAGGCCGCCCGCCTCCTGCTTAACACACACACTCAGAAGATGTCGATCAATTGGCCAAGAGACGTGAAAAACCGCAGTTTATAAACCCTCAGGGAAGGTTCGAGATCATTCAGGAATAAACCAGTCACACCCTCTCACATTAATTGGTCCAATTCAAAGTTACACTTCCGGATCGAACAAGAAGCCAGTGATTGGTAGAAAATTAATTACAGAAATTAGGGATTGGCTAGATTCAAAACTGGCGGAAAGGAAAAGAAAATATTGCCAACCCAAAAATAAATGAGCATCAATCAGTAAAAAAATAAACTTATGAATACCAAAGTTCTTCAAATCATAAGTTCTTTCACTTCGCACCAGGGTACTTGATCATAGTTTTTTGTAGTGTCATCTGTGAAAAAATATCCAAACTTCTTGATGAATGGCAAACAAAACAAGGAGAAATTCACTCAGGTTAGGCAACTACATAATAACAAAATTACATAATATTTTAGTGGTGACATCTTCTGATTAAATTTCTAAGTTGGTGTTGTTTCAGTTTCACTGTTTTACCAATAGAGGAGTTCATTTAGGCGCAGAATTTGAATGCGCGGCGTTGGGGTGTACCTCCCATTATTATTATTATTATTATTATTATTATTATTATTATTATTATTATTATTATTTGACTCCCACGCTTAATGTTCAGCGATGAGGCCTTCGGTTCAGAAAATACCGGGTTCGTTTCCCGGTCGGGTCGGAGGTAGGCCTATTAATTGTGTCTGATTCTGGCTCGGGAGGTGAGTACTTGTCCAAACACTGTCCTATCAATATTCAGACAACATGCCACACTACCAACCACCACAGGAACATGCAATATTAATTATATTAGTCTACACAGGGTTGCCGTCAGGACGGGCATCCGGCAGTAAAACGGGGCCAAATCCTCATGTGCTACACCGTTCGCATATGCAACCTCTCAGGTATGGGGAAAGCGGTAGTAGAACAAAAATAAGAATATTATTATTACAGGAAAAATTAAACGCCTCTAAGGATTGATAGAAATTCATTAATAGGCCTAACACTACAATTGAAAGTATTTCGGACTGTTTTGCAGCAATCACATCAAATGACAAGCGCTGTTTGCAGAGCGGATATAATGGTGATCCATGTCAGTTGGATGTAGAAGCTTTCTCGGCCCTGTTCGCTTCAGAAGACAGTCGTTCAGCCGTTTTATCCTCTCCTGAGGCAATTTGTTGTAACTGGTTCTGGATGTCCTGTAGATCGGTAGTGAGTCTAATTTGACATTCGAGCTGATCCCATACATGTTCCATAGGAGAATAATCAGAGGAAGTACCTCAGTATGACACAGGCAGCCTATGGACACATGTGCCTTGTGTAGACGAGTGTTGTCTTGTTGAAAGACTGCATCAGGGCATTGTCTAATGATGTGCAACAGACAGGTATTACGGTGACGATGGGATAGGCTAGGGCTAGGAAGGAAGTGACCTGGTCTTAATTTACAAACCAAAAGTCCTGATGGATCTTAGCTTACTAAGTAACCGCTGCTTAGCATAAAGATCTGCAGTTTACGACGTGACATATGATCATTGCAACGAATCCTATCAGCTTTCTAGACCGGGGCAACTGTTTTACATTCATATAGTCCCTCAGGTGCTCTTTACTTTGGTGAGTAGACATCGAACTAGTCCTCAGATTCAGGTTAAAGAGCCTGACATGGTGGAGAATCATTCTCGAGGCCTCCGGGTAAGAAGCAAACTCGCTTCCGCTAGACCTTGGGTTCGGATTCAAGTCAGGAACAATCACTGGGTTTACCTGGCAATTATCACCTTCACAACATCCAGTACAATCTATTGGAACCACTAAATGCGAAAAAAATTGAGAAAAGCACAGATAACTAAACAAGAAATTAAGAAGTCCCTAAAACGTTTGCGAGGAATATATTGTATTTATATGTTTAAAACCACCAACACATTGAAAATATACGTGAAAGCGTGCACAAGCGATAGAAACATTTTCCACTGACCTAACTCAACTACTTTCAGCACATATCGTGACATCTGGCGCCAAACTTTCAAGTAGAATGGGGTGCGGCAAGACTACCGGTGCGGCGCATCACCCGGACTTGCCTTACTAACAGTAAAATATCGGTGAAATCAAAATAGACACTACAATACACAAGCGTTGTAACAGCTAACTCAAAACAGCGACTGGAATTCAGCGCCATCTTCACTATTCTTCCAATCCATCTGACGCTCTGTCACATTGTCTATTCCTCCCTCAGTACGCTTCCCATTTTATTAAATATGGTGTATATATATATTAGAGAATTAAAAACAGCCTTATATGAAGAACTGTTATAAAACAAAGAACTTGAGGAAAGTTTGATCTATAAATCTCCGTAATTATATCAGATCTTAAGTATCTCCATAATCATTCGTTATACAAAAATAACAGATCTGGAAAGAGTTCTTGAGAGTCCTCTGTTTCATGGCAGCACCTCGTGTCTATGCTACAATAAAACACGTGTTCGAAACAATATTCCCGACGATACTTTAAAGAATAACTGCATGAGAAATTAATGTAGTGTTTTAAACTTACAGATTAGGCTCGAATAATACGGCGCCTCAATTAATCGAAGCTGGGATAATCGGGATTCTATTGTGTATACTTCCGTTCTCACGTGATGTACTAACAAGTAGACAAAAAGTCGATTGGACGGATTTTCCACGTTTCTGAATTACGTAGGGATAATGACGAAGTATGATGAAAAATCAAAGATTACAGAGAAAAATATAATATTATACTTCTATATATATATTTAGCATGATGGAAATGTCAGCCGAGATTGAACTATCCCAGGCCCTAGTGATTGCACTAGGTTTTCTCCGTCATCGGATTCTGGGGAACCGAAAACATCATGCGGGAATGTATTGGAACTTCCAAAATCTCTTCGTCCCAAACACAAGCATTTTCTTGGCGCCATCAACATCAATGCACTTCTAAAAACTGACAAATTGAAGCAATTAACGGCTGTGTTGAACAGACTGAATATTAACATTTTATCTCTTCAGGAAACCAGATATACGGATGAAAATCAGAATCAGTTAATTACAGAATCTACAAAGGTAAACCAACAATTCCAGTCCTTAACACACTATTGCAATTTGGCACCGGGTTTGCAGTAAGAAAGGATATCATAAATTCAGTTATGAATTTCACATCTCCCTTTGAAAACAATTCGGTGCTGGCAATCAAAACAGGAAACAAAGCCCATTCATTATTCAATGCTCATGCACCTAAAAATAATTACAACCAAAAAGACCGAGAAAAGATGGAAGAATTCCGGCAACTTCTAGAAGAAAGAGTAGCCCATATTCCTAAACATCATGTCAAAATTTTGATATGAGATTTCAATACACAAATAGACAAAGAAAACGAGTACAAACCCACCCTAACCATAAAAGAACCAATAACATGGAGAAAAGTTAATCAACTTCTGTGAGACCTTTGATCCGAAACTAATGTCAACTCATTTTCTAGCACGCCCGCAGAATACAGTCAAACAACCTGGAGGTCCCCGAACGTCCAATTAGGAGAATTTCAGATAGACCATGTTGCTATTACAAAGATAAACCAAAAGGAGATCATGAATTTAAAAGTCAAGAAGGGTATCATCGACTCTGATCACCATCTGTCTCTAACCAAAGTGAAGTTTCAACCTAACAGACCGAAATGTAGATCGGCGAAATCCACGAATCGATCCGGAGATTCTGAAGCAAAACTCAAGCTCTTTTCTGGTCAATATCTGCAAGAAAAATGCTATTAGTTGGTCAGAACTTTAAGTTTTAAAAGCAGCCAAGTGCACTAACATGCCACCAAGGAAACATAACTGGTGGAATGATACCCGTGATAAATCGTTAGAACTCCGCATGAAAGCATGGCAAGACTGGAATTCGCAGAAAACCATAGAGAAGTGGCATTCCTTTATTAAAATCCAGAAAAAGACATCAAAGATTCCAAAAACGTCACTATGGTCAGATTAGACTGACAGAAATTGAGCAGGAGTTCAAGAAAAACAATACTAAGAATATTTACAGAACCTTTTAAAGAAGAACTGACGAATTATAGGGCACCTACTCTATATTTTAAACGGCCGGATGGGACTTTAGAAAAATTAATGAAGAAAACTGTAAAAGTTTGGCAGAGCATTTCAAAGACCTTCTAAACTGCGAACTTTATACCGACCAAGTCACTTTCGAAACATCAGAACCAAATCCAGATTCAAAGCTTCCAACAATAGAAGAAGTTGAATAGATAATACACGAGTTAAAATAAAATAAAGCTCCAGGGGAAGATGGTATAATTGCCGAAATGTGGAAACTAGGTGGCAGAAATCTCGCTCAGAAAATCCATAAAATCCTTATAGATATCTAGACCAGTGAAACGATTCCTGAAGACTGGAAGTGTGCAATAATTCACCCATTACATAAGAAAGGGGATAAAACTGACATAAATAACTACAGAGGTATTTCCCTACTAGCAGTCAACTGCAAATTCTTTCAAAACTCCTACTCAAGAGACTTGAAATATCATCATCAGTGTTCTGCAATATGGCAGGTCTTCACATGGCAGCTCTCCTCGCAATCCTGTCTCTTGCCACCCTCTTTGTTTCCTCATACTTGTATTATATGCTGATACTGTCCAGCATCTGATATCTTCTCCGTCCTCTTTGTCTTTTTCCATTTACCGTTCCTTCTATAGCATCTATAAGCAAGCAATCTCTCCTCATCCAATGACCAATCCAATTATGCTTTCTCTTCTTGATTACTTTTAATATATTTCTATCTTCCCCAACTCTTCTCAAGACTTCTTCATGCTTTACTTTTTCTATCCATTGTATACTTTCCATTCTCCTCCAAATCCACATCTCAAATGCTTCCAGTCTTCTTTCGTCTTCTTTTGTCAATGTCCAAGTCTCAGCTCCATACAAAGCATTTCACGAATCGCTTCCTCAAGTCTCTATCCATGTCCCCACAAGATGTCTGCTCTTCTCATTAAATGCTCCCTTCGCAATCGCAATACGAGTTTTCACCTCTCGACTGCACCTCATGTCCTCTGTTATTACACTTCCCAAGTATTTGAAAGCATCCACCTGTTCTATTATTTCCTGCCCTAACTTTATAGTTGTTTTCAATTTTCTTGTGCTTATCACCATACATTTTGTCTTTTTATTAATTCTCATTCTAAATTCTTCACAGACAGCATTTAGATCTGTTAGCACCGCCATCATAGTTCGTTCACTCTCTGCCATTATGACCATGTCATCAGCAAATCTAATACATTCTATTCTCCTATCACCAACTTTCACTCCTCATTTTTCATTCATGCATTTCTGGATAATCTCTTCCAAATACACGTTAAAAAGTATGGGGGAGAGACAGCAGCCTTGTCTTACTCCCCTTCTAATTGTACTTTCCTCTGTCATCTCATTCCCTATCTGCACTCGTATCTTCTGCTGTAGATACAGATTATTTATTAGCCTTCTCTCCTTCCAATCGACTCCGTTCCTGCTTAGAATGCCCATTAACTTTTTCCACTGTACCCTGTCAAATGCTTTTTCTAGGTCAATGAACACAGCATAATATATTTCTCTTCCTCTTTCAATGTATCACTCTCCTAATGTTGTTAATAGTCCAATTGCATCCCTTGTTCCTTTACCTCTCATGAAGCCATACTGTTCCTCAGAGATACAGTTGTCTAGCCTTCCATGAAGTCTTCTGTTCAGTACTCTCAGTAATACTTTGGCTGCATGTGTGATCAGACTGATGGTTCTAAAATCTTCACATTTCTTTGAATTCTTTTTCTTTTCAATCGGTACCATTTCTACTAAAAGAAAATCATCTGGCCATTCGCTGATTTCATATATCTTATTATAGAGAAATGTCAGCTCTTTCACTCTTTTATTCCAAGACTCTTAAAATGCTCTACCGGTAATCCATCAATTCCACTTGTTTAGCGCTTTTTCATTTCTTTCAGAGCTTTTTCTACCTCCCCTTCCAGAATGCTGTATCCTTTTTCATGTTCTATTACTCTTGTCTCATCTTCTATTTCTATATCATTTGTTCTTTGATCATACTCATATAGGCACTCGACATACTCTTTCCACCTTTCCTTTACTTCTTCAGGTTTATACACCAATGTGCCATCATTTCTTTCCATTTCCATACTGGTCCTGCTTTTCCCCCCTTCAAATACTAGTTCTGAAGTTAATTTTTACATCATTTCATATTTCCCTTCCTTTTCTAGTTTATCTTTTTCGTCACATCTCTCTTTCATCCATGTCTTCCTTGTTTGATCAGTTTCTCTCCTTAATTCGTTGTTCAGTTTACTGTACATTCGTTTCCCTTCCTCAGATCCTACATTCTTCCATTTCCTTTCTTCCTCCATCTTGCACAGCATTGTATTTGTGACCCATTCTTTCCTTATTCTTGCAGATGTTCTTTTCCCAACTACTTCTGCAGAATCCGTGAGGTTTTCTCCCATCCTCTTCCATGTCTCATTTGCACTTTCATCAATATAACCTCTATTCCATTTTGACATAATCTTCCAGCTCCTTATCTTTACCACTTTCCTTTAGAATTTCTAGGTCAAAATATTCCCTTGGTTTACCCTTTCTCACTTTTTTCAACCGCACTTGCAGATCTCCCACCACCAAGTTGTGGTCTGAATCTATATCTGCTCCGGAGTATGCTTTTGCATTCTTTAGACAGTTTCTGTACCTGTTCTGTATCATGATATAATCAATTTGATACCTCTCACCATTCAACCTGGATGTCCACGTGTAACGCCGTCTCTTGTGATGTTCGAACAAGGTGTTCCCAATCACAAGTGAGTTTTCTTTGCAGAAATTAACCAACATTTCACCCCTGTTGTTCCTGGTACCCAGTCCGAATTTTCCAACTACTTCTTCTTTTCTTCTTTCACCAACCACTGCATTACAATCCCCCATTACAATAATCCAGGCACTTCTTTTCTCCTTTACTATAAGTTCTCCAACCTTTCCATAGTATTCTTCTACTTTCTCATCCTTGTGTTGGCTTGTTGGCATGTAGAAACTTGTATTAGAACTACATCCTTCTTGTCACTCTTTATTATAATCATCATCAATCTATCATCTATATATTCCACCTTTAATATTTTGTTCTTCAGCCGATTTTCTATCATAATTGCCACGCTATTACTACCACCAGTTTCATTTCCTGAATAAAACAACCTGTAGTTTCCACGTTTTACCTCACCACAGCTTCTCCATCTTACTTCACACATTCCTAAGGCGTCCAGTCGATTTTTCTTCATCTCCTGTTACGCATTTTCCAGCTTGCCACCTTGTAGCAGTGTTAGAACATTCCATGTTCAAATCCTTATCTTCGCTTCCTTCTTCCTAACCTGCTTTGACTTTCCTTTCTCATCTTCCTTCAATTTATGTTTCGTTTGTCCCATTGTTATCCCCTCTCGTAGATCCGATTGAGGTGAAGTTTTGCTTCTTGAATCTTTTACACAACGAGATATACAATGTGTTCCCTGGGAAATATAATGTGGTAGTATCCCGTTACTTTCCACATAGACAAGAAGCTGCCCAACCTAATGGGTAATTATCCCATTGTGACCGAAGATGTTCACGTCCATTGTAATGGCGCCAACATGTGCAGACTTGAAACATAAAGAGATCATTTGATTGGGGAATATCAGGCAGGGTTTAGGGAAGGCAGGTCATGCACAGAACAAATTCTTAATCCCAAGACCATCCTACAAATTCGTAAAAGGAGGCAAACGGTGATTACTTCTGTGGACTTCAAAAAGGCGTATGACTCTATACATAGACAGACAATTTTTCGTGTATTGGAAGAATTCAAAATAGACATGAAATCAAGAGAATTAATCACGTAAACCCTAACAGGCATCACTTCCGTGGTTAAATTCTTAGGTGAATTGTCTAAACCATTTGATGTTAGAACAGGAGTCAGATAAGCAGATAGGTTTGTCACCTTTATTGTTTAATCTTATTTTGGAAAATGTTATTAGGTTAAGGAATTATCCTTGGCAGATTACGTGGAAACAAAATTAATTTACAGCGTTTGGCTTTCGCTGATGACTTAGCAGTGTTGTCCAAAAACAGAGAGGAAGTGACTGCATCCATTGAAACCCTCCGTGAAATTGCATCCAGAACAGGACTCCAGATCTCATATCAGAAAAGTCACTATATGGAAGGATCCCTCCTCTGCGAACCATGTGACCTTGCCGCGGTGGGGAGGCTTGCGTATCCCAATGATGCAGATAGCCGAGCCGCAGGTGCAACCATATCGGATGGGTATCTGTTGAGAGACCAGACTAACGAATGGTTCATCGAAAGGGGGGTAGCAGCCTTTCGGTAGTTGCAAGGGCGGCAGTCTAGATGATTGACTGATACGGCCTTGTAATAATACTCAACATGGCTTAGCTGTGTTGATACTGCTACACGGCTGAAAGCAACGGGAAACTACAGCCGTAACTACCTTCCGAGGACATGCAGCTCTCTCTGTATGAATGATGTACTGATGATGGCTTCCTCCCGGGTAAAATATTCCGGAGGTAAACTAGTCCCCCATTCGGATCTCCGGGTGGGGACTACACGAGAGGGGGCGATCATCAGGAAGATGGATACTGACATTCTGCGAGTCGGAGCGTGGAATGTTAGAAGTTTGAATCGCTGTGGAAGGTTAGAGAATCTGAAAAGGGAGATGGATAGGCTAAAGTTAGATGTAGTTGGTATAAGTGAAGTACGTTGGCAGGAAGAACAGGATTTTTGGTAGGCGACTACCGAATTATCAACACGAAATCAAACAGGGGAAATGCAGGAGTTGGTTTTATAATGAATAAGAAAATAGGGCAGCGGATAGCTACTACGACCAACATAGTGAAAGAATTACTGTCGTCAAGATAGACACCAAACCAATGCCCACCACAATAGTGCAGGTCTATATGCCTACTAGTTCAGCGGATGAGGAAGAAATTGAAAGAATATATGAGGAGATAGAAGATTTAATACAATATGTAAAAGGTGACGAGAATCTAATTGTGATGGGAGACTGGAATGCAGTGGTAGGCCAAGGAAGAGAAGGTAGTACAGTAGGAGAATTTGGATTGGGACAAAGGAACGAAAGAGGAAGTCGGCTGGTTGAATTCTGCGCTGATCATAATTTAGTCCTTGCCAATACTTGGTTCAAACACCACAAACGACGGCTGTATACGTGGACGAGACCTGGAGACACTGGAAGGTATCAAATAGACTTCATTATGATTAGGCAGAGATTCAGAAACCAGGTGTTGGATTGCAAAACTTTCCCAGGAGCAGACGTGGACTCTGACCACAACTTGTTGGTCATGAAATGCCATCTTAAGTTGAAGAAATTGAAGAAAGGAAAGAGTGCAAAAAGATGGGATCTAGACAAGTTGAAAGAAAAGAGTGTGAGGGATTGTTTCAAGGAACATGTTGCACAAGGACTAAATGAAAAGCCCGAAGGAACCACAATAGAGGAAGAGTGGAGAGTCATGAAAAATGAAGTCAGTACGGCTGCTGAAGAAATGTTAGGAAGGAAGAAAAGATCAACTAAGAATAAGTGGATAACTCAGGAGATACTAGACCTGATTGATGAACGACGAAAATACAAGAATGCTAGAAATGAAGAGGGCAGAAAAGAATACAGGCGATTAAAGAATGAAGTGGATAGAAAGTGCAAGGTAGCTAAGGAAGAATGGCTGAAGGAGAAGTGCAAGGATGTCGAAGGCTGTATGATCCTGGGAAAGGTAGATGCTGCATACAGGAAAATCAAGGAAACCTTTGGAGAAAGGAAATCTAGGTGCATGAATATTAAAAGCTCAGATGGAAAGCCACTTCTAGGGAAAGAAGACAAAGCAGAAAGATGGCAGGAGCATATCCAACAGTTGTATCAAGGTAACAATGTAGATAATTTGGTTCTGGAACATGAAGAGGCTGTTGATGCTGATGAAATGGGAGACCCAATTTTGAGGTCAGAGTTTGACAGAGCTGTGAGTGACCTAAATACGAACAAGGCACGTGGAATTGATGATATTCCCTCTGAATTACTGACTGCCTTAGGAGAAACCAGCATGGTAAGGTTATTTCATTTAGTGTGCAGGATTTATGAGACAGGATAAGTCCCATCCGATTTTCGGCAGAATGTTGTTATACCTATTCCCAAGAAAGCCGGTGTTGACAGGTGTGAAAACTACCGCACCATTAGTTTAGTATCTCATGCCTGCAAAATTTTAACACGTATTATTTACAGAAGAATGTAAAAACAAGTTGAAGCTGAGTTGGGAGAAGATCAATTTGGCTTCAGAAGAAATGTAGGAACACGTGAAGCAATCCTGACTTTACGTCTTATCTTAGAGGATCGAATCAAGAAGGACAAGCCCACGTACATGGCATTCGTAGATTTAGAAAAGGCATTCGATAATGTTGATTGGAACAAGCTATTTATGATTCTGAAGATGATAGGGATCAGATACCGAGAACGAAGAATTATCTACAACCTGTATAAAAATCAGTCTGCAGTGATAAGAATTGAGGGCTTTGAAAAAGAAGCAGCAATCCAGAAAGGAGTGAGGCAAGGCTGCAGTTTGTCTCCTCTCCTTTTCAATGTTTACATAGAACAGGCAGTAAAGGCAATCAAAGAGAAATTTGGAAAGGGAATCACAGTCCAAGGAGAGGAAATCAAAACCTTGAGATTTGCCGATGATATTGTTATTCTATCTGAGACTGCAGAAGATCTTGAGAAGTTGCTGAATGGTATGGATGAAGTCTTGGGTAAAGAGTACAAGATGAAAATAAATAAGTCCAAAACAAAAGTAATGGAGTGCAGTCGAACGAAGGCAGGTGATGTAGGAAATATTAGATTAGGAAATGAAGTCTTAAAGGAAGTAGATGAATATTGTTACTTGGGTAGTAAAATAACTAACGATGGCAGAAGTAAGGAGGACATAAAATGCAGACTAGCACAAGCAAGGAAGAGCTTTCTTAAGAAAAGAAATTTGTTCACTTCAAACATTGATATCGGAATTAGAAAGATGTTTTTGAAGACTTTCGTGTGGAGCGTGGTATTGTATGGAAGTGAAACATGGACAATAACTAGCTCAGAAAGAAAGAGAATAGAAGCTTTTGAAATGTGGTGTTACAGAAGAATGCTGAAGGTGAGATGGATAGATCGAATCACGAATGAAGAGATACTGAATCGAATTGGTGAGAGGAGATCGATTTGGCTAAATTTGACGAGAAGAAGAGATAGAATGATAGGACACATCTTAAGACACCCAGGACTTGTTAAGTTGGTTTTTGAAGGAAGTGTAGGTGGTAAGAACGGTAGGGGTAGACCAAGGTATGAATATGACAAACAGATTAGAGCAGATGTAGGATGCAATAGTTACGTAGAAATGAAAAGGTTAGCACAGGATAGGGTTGCATGGAGAGCTGCATCAAACCAGTCTATGGACTGATGACTCAACACACATGGAAGGATCTCTTCGGTACCTATATGGACAACGAACGAAAACCATATATGGCAAAATATTCCAAGTGTCTAAACTCAAGTACCTGGGGGAAGTCATTCAACCCTCATTACTCAATCGTGAAGCAAACGAAGAAAGAATCTCTAAACTGCAAATAATATACAGACTCACCTGGTGCATATATAATAAAAAAATCGATATCTAGACATGCAAAATTAAGACATTTTAACATTGTAATGAAGCCTGAAACGCTATATGCATTTGAAACACTGATTATTGGGGGCAGACCATTGATTAATGATGTAGAAAAGCAAGAAATAAAAATATTAAGGACAATATTTGGACCAGTCTGTGCAGAGAAATGTTATTGTTATGAAGTAAGAAATCTCATGTCCTGTATCAACACTCAGAGAAAATGTCAGATACATTTAGGAAAAGACGTTAGAAATTTTATGGACTTATTCTCAGAATGAGTAATCAGAGATTGACCCAAAGAATTCTGAACCTTGCCCTATGAATGAAAGTAAAAAATAAGTGACTGATCGAAATTGGAAAAGATCAGGAAATAGGCGTCACAGTTGACATCGTTTTAGACAGATTTCAGTTCAGGAAATTAGTCGATCATCACCACTTTAAATATCATCCAAGCACTACCACCAAAAGAACCTGGTCAGAAGATCGCAAGAAAACTCACAGCGGGAACATGAAGAGATTTTGGGAGAAGAAAAAGGCAACGATATCAGCTAAAAAAGTTCAATCATGCTCCTACCATATGATGCTAGGAAATCACCATCCAGGAGCGGCACTGAAGTACTTGTTACTTCATGATGAAAGAATGCATGTTATTTATTTATTTATTTATTTGTTTATTTATTTATTTATTTATCTATTTATTTATTTATTTATTTATTTATTTATTTATCTATCTATTTATTTATTTATTCATCTATCTATTTATTTATTTATTTATTTATTTATTTATCTATTTCTTTATTTATTTATATATCTATTTATTTATTTATTTATTTATCTATCTATTTATTTATTTATTTATTTATTTATTTATTTACTTATTTATCTATTTATTTATTTATTTATTTATTTATTTATTTATTTATCTATTTCTTTATTTATTTATATATCTATTTATTTATTTATTTATTTATCTATTTATTTATTTATTTATTTATTTATTTACTTATTTATTTATTTATTTATTTATTTATTTATTTATTTATTTATTTATTTATTTATTTATTTATTTATTTATTTATTTATTTATTTGAGGGTTAGGCTTTTTCGTTACTATCCTATAATTTTAGGTCATGCATTAAGACAAAAGGGAAATTTTTGGTAAAACTGGCACAAGGACATATTCTGGGGAGAAATAATAATACATTCCTTATGTTACAGTATGAGTCATTTCTTGTGCACACTCATCTCTGGCTGAAGTGAGGTAAGACACTGTTTCTCTGACACTGCGAGAGCAATGAAGTGCTGCTATAAATTTACTTCCTCCTTTTCCCAATAAATGTGCAATATACAAACAGTGCCACAAGTATTACCTTCATGTAGGTAAAGATAATTGGACATGAAAAGGGCGTGATGGGAAGCACACCTTTCACTAAGTCTGCTAGGATTCAATCTCGATTGGTACGTTGTGAAAACCCGCGAAAGGCACGTTCTGAGCCTCTGTTTAACTATGAGTTTGCGACTCGATGACCTTCAGGGACATAAAGTACGGCGTTAACAGTAAGTACCTGGCAACAGTCAGAGAAATGTTATTGTTATGAAGTAAGAAGCCTCTTACCACGTCATAGGTTATGCCCAAGAGTGGGAAACTGCTGTAAAGAACCATATGATACTAGGAAAGCACCATCGTAGGAGCGGCATTGAAGTACTTGTTTCTTCATGATGAAAGAATGCAGGTAATTAATTAATTAATTAATTAATTAATTTATTTATTTATTTATTTATTTATTTATTTATTTATTTATTTATTTATTTATTTATTTATTTATTTGCGGGGTAATGCATTAAGACAAAAGCAACTTTTGGTAAAACTGGCACAAGGAAATATTCTGGGTATAAAGGGAAGAGGAAGACAGTTATGGATAAATTAAATATCAGGATAGATTTTATGAGTTACGAAGAACTGTAGCGAGCGACAAGGAATTGCCTTAAAACATGGTTGTGAAGTAAATTTCCGTGGTTTCCTGATGGTTGAAATTGCAAACGGTTACTGTCAAAATGTTTCTTTAGCGCACCAATTTATCTATCAATACAGATTTCCCGCTTTAAAATAATCTCAAATTGTGACAAAAAGTGGCATGATTCAGTCCCACAAACTTGTGCACAAAACGTTATTGCTCAACACGCTATACCACGACCGTTTCTCTACGGGTTCGGGCATGAAGTGAGATGAAACTTCGTAGCGAATTTTTACGACCGGATGCCGTTTCTCACGTCAGTCTCATGAGAGTAGTTAATGAGATGAACTGAATGAAGATATATATATGAGAAAGACTATCTCTAAGTAGTGAAACCCGATCGTATGGTACAATAGATGCAGGGCAATTGGTCTTATCTCCCTTGGAATAATATAAATAATGTATTTAATATTTCAAAATAAGATCTCTCCGATCATAACTAGGATTTCAAGTAATTGAAAATAGCACTTTTTAGTACTAATAAAACGTCTGACACTGCAAATCCTGTTCATAAGTTCACATGATCCATACCAGAAGTCCACATACATAAAAGTTTCGACAATAAATATCTTACAGTATCAACAAACTTCTTGTAATATCTTAATGCATTTGATATTATTTATGAACAAAGAAACCAGCTTCAGAGGGAATTGACCCGAACATCAATCAACCTACATGCTTAAAGAAATGTTCACTATTCTGTGTGTATAATCTGTCGCAATTTCGTTGGGAGAGGTTGCGGACCTCTGGGAAGTTTATATGCAAAGCATCTGTATTTGTAATACGAGATAAGATGAGGAAGGTAATTGTTGTCGGTGCTATGTGGCGTGCATCCTCTGGAGAACTTTCTCCTTGTAATGGCCTATTGGCGTGCGAGCGACCTGCTTACATACCATGACAGCAACTGGGCGAAAGGGATCTAAAACTGCCCTTATTAGCATTTCCAGAAATTATAGACTTGACGCAACGGTGAAATTTTTTACCTGCAGGTAAACCGAGAAAAATATACAAACTGTGAATGTGAATGCGAGAAGAAAATTAAGTTCTGAATATCATTGCAAAGCTATGACAAGACACAGAATCTACGGCGCCATTGCCTGTTATACACGACACAGTACATTGCTAGTGTATCAAGAGTAGTAGGTGTTGCCAAGCCATTGCGAAGGCGTTGAGGATATTTAAAATCCTAAGAGAACACTTCGAAGTTATCCATCCTAACAGCGTAACGGTAAGTACATTTATCTGCAGTCCTCGGTGGACCGAATTTGATTCCCGGCGCAGCCAGAAGTTTAAGATTAGCAGGAGGACTGACATATGGTTAAAATGGTACACGCAGCTCATCGTCATAAGGGGTGTGCCTAAGAGAGCTGCACCACCTCTGGACGAGGACATGAATTTTCTTCGACATTTTAAAATTTTCCTCAGTTATATAGTTGGTGTATACTTCGTTAAAAGACTGGTTTTAGAAACAAATTTCTGCCGCTTACCAAATTAAAGTTACGCGTATTATTTTTTTACATGATTCCGTTGAATTTTCCTCATTTCTTACATCAATTGATACAGAAGGCTTTGGAAACCACGAAATTGTGTAAAAAGCTTCATTATTTACGTTGGTAGCATTGTCATTTCAAATATGGTGGTCTCGACTTCAGTACTTGTTTAATAATTACGTTTTCCATTGTAAGAGTACTCAAAACGAATGAATTTGATAGCAGTTTAGGTCGCAGTGGAATGGAATGGCGTATAGCTTTTTAGTGCCGGGAGTGTCCGAGGATATGTTCGTCTCGCCAGGTGCATGTCTTTTTATTTCACGCCTCTAGGCGACCTGCACTTCGTGATGAGGATGAAATTAATAATGAAGGCGACACATACACCCAGCCCCCGTGCCAGTTGAATTAACCAAAGATGGTTAAAATTCCGACCCCGCCGGGAATCGAACGTGGTGACCCTGTAGCCAAAGGCCAGCACGCTAACCATTTAGCTACGGAGCCAGACTAGGCTACAGTGAAATCAAATCACAAGTAACCAGTTTGTATCAGTCCCTTGTAACAAGAAAGTTCCACTTCCCGCGTCTGTTTCGTCGTTGTTCAAACGGCTATGACAACCATGCATACCAAACAGAAGCCAAGTTTTTTAGTGAAGCCAACTTAATAACGTGATACATTCAATTTATCTAGTCTCTGTATAAACAGTCCTCAACCAGCCCAATTTCCTATACCGTGTCCTACCATCGCCTAGTAGCCATAATGCCATGACAGACCCCATGGCGTGAAGAGTATCTAGAATAGCGCTGTGTATTTTTTGGATTCTTCACAGCTAACTACGATTAACAATCAAAATATGTCACTCACTTATCGACCTAATTTTTATCACCTCCAACAAATAGTACAAGAAAAATATCATAACTTGACTTAATGTAGTCTTAGTGCATTGTACTTGTTTATTTTTCGATACATACAGTACTTGGTTCAAAATTAAATCTGCTTATACACACTAAGTCACTTAATACATTTTAACGAAATGACATTTCTCACCGTTCGCCTCTGTGGTCTAGTGATTAGTGTGATTAGCTGCCACCCCCGGAGGTCCGGGTTCGATTCCCGACTCTGCCACGAAATTTGAAAAGTGGTACGAGGGCTGGAACGGAGTCCACTCAGCCTCGGGAGGTCAACTGAGTAGAGGTGGGTTCGATTCCCATCTCAGCCATCCTCGAAGTGGTTTTCCGTGGTTTATCACTTCTCCTCCAGGCAAATGCCGGGATGGTACCTAACTTAAGGCCACGATCGCTTCCTTCCCTCTTCCTTGTCTTCCCATCTCCCACCAAGGCCCCTGTTCAGCATAGCAGGTGAGGCCGCCTGGGCGAGGTACTGGTCATCCTCCCCAGTTATATCTCCCGACCCAATGTCTCACGCTCCAGGACACTGCCCTTGAGGCGGTAGAGATGGGATCCATCGCTGTGTGCGAGGGAAAAACCAACCCTGGAGTAAGCAGACTAAGAAGAGAAGAAGAAGACATTTCTCATCTGAAACTTAGCATGAAAGTGGAATTTCGAAAATCCAGTAACCAAATGACATTGTACGGCGTTATGGATATCACCAGTGCATGAAGAGGGAAATCTGCGTTGTACTTACTTAGCAATTATGTTGCAAATTACTGAACGGATAATATTTAAATATTTTTCAACTTAAAACAATTACGAACATTCACTGAACGAAAATAGCAGCAAAATCTTCCTTATTGTCTGAATTAGAGAGGCTAGTATAGCATTTGCACCTTGTCTGAATGGTGAGTGTACTGGCGTTCGGTTCAGAGGAACTCGGGTACAGTTCTCGGACGGGATGTACAGTTAATTCCTCAGGATCGGCTACTGAGTGTGTTAATACGCTTCTCTTCATCTACGTAAACACATCCACTGCCTTCCTTCACATAATTACGCGATAGTGAATACATCCTTCCAGGTAGGGTTGACGTCAGAATGGACTTCCGGACGTAAAATTTGGCCAAATCCACATGAATTGCCGAAACCAATAAATGGAAAATAATCAAATTGGACTGTGTCAGGGTCATGGCCGCGGGGTGATAGGTTTGTTGAAATAAAATCAGTATGGGTTTCAAATGTATTGATTTTCTTTCTTCATTCTAAACAAATTTACGTATGTTTAACACCGTGAATTCAAAATCGTCTCTGTGGTGTAGTGGCTAGCGTGATTAGCTACCACCCCCGGAGGCCTGTGTTCGATTCCCGGCTCTGCCACGTAAATGTGAAAAGTGGTACGAGGGCTGGAACGGGGTCCTCTCAGCCTGGGGAGGTCAACTGAGTAGTGGTGGGTTCGATTCCTCTCTCAGCCATCCTCGAAGTGATTTGCCGTGGTTTCCCACTTCTCCTCGAAGCAAATGCCGGGATGGTATTACAACTTAAGGCCACGGCCGCTTCCTTCCCTCATCCTTGCCTGTCCCTTCCCATCTTCCCATCCCTCCACAAGGCCCCTCTTCAGCATAGCAGGTGAGGCCACCCGCGCGAGTTATTGGTAATTCTCCCCAGTTGTATTTCCCGACCCAGAGTCTGAAGCTTCAGGACACTGTCCTTGAGGCGGTAGAGGTGGGATCCCTCTCTGAGTCCGAGGGAAAAACCGACCCTGGAGGGTCAACAAATGTAGAAGAAGAATTCCTAATCATTTTTCCCCACTGGGCAGTAGATACGTTCGGTTGGGACTCCAGCAGCGAGGAGCTCGCCTCCCGACTCTTGGCCGTCTTAACTTTGAGACGCTCCCCATAAGCCTTCTGATGATAGATTTTGGACGTCTTAGAATTCTTACAAGCCGCTCTATTCTCTCGAATGCGTTGTAGATAATTTGGAAGACATTTACTGTCCTCTTACCACGACGAAATACATGTAAAGTTAGTTCCGTTCACACGTACTGTTACATGACAAGAAGTAGCACTATTAGACTATTAAAGCATGGGTGAAATTATTCTCCTTCACTCACACTGTCAATAGCAGTGGTAAGGCTTTAGAATATTTCGATAGTGAAAATTAGTTCCGTTCACTAATGGTCTTATGTTCAACAAAAGATACCGTGAAATTACAAGTTAATTCACATGTGAAGTTTTGATGTTTTCCTAATATTCAGATTTCACTTGAAAAATTCAAGTCCCAATGCACTGTTCAATGTTCTAAGTTCGCTTTCAGCAGAAGTATTTCAATCATTTTGAATACAAATCCTAATGTACTGTTCAGTATTCTAAGTTCGCAAGACTATTGCAATGTTTCAATCACTTCTCACTGTAATTTCTTGTAGTTGGCTGTAGACTCCGATTCCGTACTGTCACATCACGGCACGGACTTCAATTAGCCAACCGTCCTGGTTCGACTGTGGGACAAGACTGTGTTGTGTTCAATTCTCGCTCCTCTTTCATACCAAAGTCGCGGAGATTGTAGCGGTTTCATTTCTTTCAATATTTTCCTTAGTCCGAGGTGGATTTTAACGAAACTTGGTGGTACTGGAGATATTAAGATGGTGTATACGGTGATGCTATTTTTATATTCGTATTTTAATTCCCATATGAGTTATTTATGATAGAAGGTTTGAAGATTTTTCTGGACGTAGAGACTTGACGGATGTAAGCACAGAGGTTTCAATTTGGCGAGCCGGGGCTGGTTCCTACGTCACTCGCCCTGCGTCACTCGCAACATGTTTGCTGTCGCCAGCTGCTCTGTTTGCGCGCGGCGCGTATTTTAAGTTTGAAATACTTAAACTCTAATGCTGGACCGGCATTTCTGGTACAGTACAGAAGTACTATTTATGTGATATTCTATTCTTTTTCTAAGAGGGTAACTGAGGCAGAAATGCGACAAATGGATTCAAGCAGTGAATCGCAAAAGGCAAGTGTTGTCTTTTTTTCATTCATTGACAGAAATCACAGATTTTCACCAAAAAAATTTCTTCTTGCTATTAGCCCAGATGGTTCATATGAGACGTCCATTTCCAAAGGGTTCCTTGTCCAAGAAGTGAAATTGTTGGGAAAAAGCGAAAAATGTTTTTCAGACATACTGCTTATTGTATGCTCATAATATTTTGCACACCTTTTACTATTGATCATGGAATCCTTTTGGAGGGATCACAGCTTATAGAACCCAACAATTCTTCGTAAAATAAAAAAAAATATAACTTGGACAAGGTGCCATTTGGAACTGCAAGATGGACAAGGGCATTATTGGAACAGTATGAAATGGACAAGGGAGACTTTGTTTCTGTATGAATTAAAAATTACTGTTTTAACGATAAGAATAACAATTATTCTTGATGTCATGTTAGCTAGTTTATTCATAAAACTTGAAAATAGATTACATTGCTGTTTAGAAACCAACATATCCACAATTATTAAGCTGAATCAGCAACATCCTTCATCAGTCCTGGAGTGGAGTGGAGATCTTTGCGGTCCTTGTGTTGGCAATCTGGTAATTTCGGGAGGCACTCTGAGGAGTAAAGAGTTCTTTTATGCACATTCTTCTTCCATAACATTGGATTTCGTTCTTTTTTTCTGGCCTTTCCTTTAGGACACGGTGTCGCTGTTTCTTCTCGCCTAACCTCATTTTCACTGCGTGTTGATTTTTGCATCATGTCTGCAATTGATATTGACTTACATTGCAAAACCAGAATTCTCGTTATGAACACAATAAAGTACACTAAATAATGAATGAAGTATAAAACACATAAGCACATTGCAATTACTCACCTAATTCGAACCAATAATTCACATAAACATTACAGCCTTCCTGTTCGTTGAAAATAGAATGTTTTGATTTTATTTATCTATGAAAGCAATGTTGCCAACTGGAAAACACGTTTTATTCATTGAAATAAAGCAAAGAGTTAATAATTCCACTTATAATAAAGTATGGTAATAGGATATCAAACACATGGACAAGGGTCACTTTGGAACTCAGTAGTGCAGCTGGCTTACCCTCGCAATGGGACAAGCAACCGTTTGTTACTGTATATTATTATGTCTGCCATATTAGATTTCTGGCATTGGACAAGGGTCACCTTGGAACTGCATAGGATATTCAAATGCAATTTTCGAGGGTTTAGGGCCGTTTTGGTTCTGTAAGACAAGTATCAATAAGTAGATGATGCATAGACGAAGCCATTGATACCATAACATGAATTTTTCATATAGGTGGACAAGGAACCCTTTGGAAATGGATGCCTCATATTGCGAACTAACACTGCACTCAAGAAATTGCAGTGTACATTTCATTGGTAATATGTGGTGTGATCATCCTGAAAATCCTGCATATGTCCCTACGATATTTCCAAAAGAACATAAGAAAAGGGACATTTCAAATGATTTGGCTACTGAGAATTTCAAAAGGGCGTTAAATGGAACAGAAAGAAAGTGAGAGAAGAGAATTTGATCCTAGAAGCAGATGGTAACAGTAGGAGCAAATTCGTGGATGCGTTTACGGAAATTGACACAAGAGTTTGTTTTTACCTGCACGACTGATGGTATTGATAATGAAACTCAAGCATGCATTCCCGTCAGCTTTGGCCTAGGTAGGGGTATTGTACAAAGAGATAAAGTGATGATGAATTAATTGAATCAATAGGCTTTGAAAGTTACTCAACCACTGAAGATTATTCTGGACGTAGAGTTGACGGATGTAAACACAGAGGTTTCAATTGACTTTTAGAGAATTTTTCAAATCAGAAGGAAGTAAAAATTACTAAAATCGTTTACTTCTTCTTTTATCGAAGATGATAACTAGTTTGTCTTATCCAGCATTGAGAGTTTTGTTTGGTATTCATCACACTACAGTATCCAGGATTTTTCCGATGAAAGTTTTGACTCTTGCAGCGACTATGGCAAACTTTGTTTTCTGGCCTGGTAGAGAAAGTGTCAAAGGAAAATTATGCCCTCAGAATTTCGAAATAAATATCCCCATTGCAGAGTAATAATAGACCGCACGGAAATAAAAGTTGAACAACCAAGCAGAATTTGGCCATAGGATATATTTGTATTCACATTGCAAGTGATGTTCCACGGAGAAATTTCTCATATGAATCACACCAAATAGTATGATCAGCTTTAAATCTAAGTGCTGCGACGGAAGGGCCAGTGACACATTTATTACTTCCGGTACTAATGATAGTGGACTACTATCATCGTTAGAAGTTGGTGATGAGGTAATGGCTGACAAAGGGTTCCTTGAAATTAAAAGTGAGCATAGAAGTTTGCGGCATAGTTGTTGTAACGCTGCCCTTCTTACATGATAGGTGACTGACAAGACTCACAGTACTGCTATAGTGTCAGAGTCCACATCGAAAGATGTATTCAACGTATTTCATAGTTTAACTAAATTGCCTATCGAACTTCTCCCACACGCGGATGATATAATTCAAAGTGCTGTGTGTTAATCTTCAAAAATCAATAATTAAAAGAATAAAATTACTTATTTGAGAATGTACTTGGAATTTAAGAACAAGTGGCAAGTAACAATGCAAATATTAGAACTTCGTAGCACCACGTATCCCCCAACTTTGTGGACAACTAGTGGTGGAGAAGGAGCATTCATTGTTGTCATATCTCCTCCTCCTACAGGCCAGGGACATTCTCCACTTAGAACACTGCGCTCCCAATCAATCTAAACAAATTCCAATAAAAATAAAATTTAGAAGGTTCATGTTTACTTAGTTCAAGTGGAAAGCAAGTGGAGTGCAAATGGGATGGATAAATATACACAATTATACAGTTACGTGGATTTTAGTGTGTACGGCGGTAGTGCCACAGACGTTTGCTGTTATTACATTTGCAGAAATAACTGACACATCATCTCTTCTTGTTTCCTTCACTTCGATCACATGTCCACTTACGCACAAAGCTTCACACTTGGAAAGTTATGTAAAACCAAATTTTATACTTTTGATGGGTAGAAATCCGTATTCAATGCTCGGATCCAAAATTTCTCAATGCCACGCCGGAACTCCTCAGTAGACGCATGGTCCACATTTAACGCTGTGCGGCGCCACTAGTACATCCGCACGGTACCTATAACCGCATAAACTTCGGTTCGTGCTATTGGAAGATCCGTCCGACTCGTTGGCTGAATGGTCAGCGTACTGGCCTTCGGTTCAGAGGGTCCCGGGTTCGATTCCCGGCCTGGTCGGGGATTTTAACCTTCGTTGGTTAATTCCAATGGCCCGGGGGGCTGGGTGTTTGTACTGTCCCCAACATTCCTGCAACTCACACACTACACATAACACTATCCTCCACCACAATAATACGCAGTTACCTACACGGCAGATGCCACCCACCCTCATCGGAGGGTCTGCCTTACAAGGGCTGCACTCGGCTAGAAATAGCCACACGAAATTATAAAATTATTATTGGAAGATCCAAACAACCTCAGAGCTGAATAATTAACAGTCATATTTTGTCTATTCTACATATTTTAGTATGTTTAACTATTATTATTATTATTATTATTATTATTATTATTATTATTATTATTATTATTATTATTATTATTATTATTATTATTATTATATGCCATAAGAACCTCCATGGATCAGACGACAGCGCGGCGGCCTCTCACCGCTGGCTTCCGTGGTTCAAATCCCGGTCACTCCATGTGACATTTGTGCTGGACAAAGTGGAGCGTACAAGTTTTTCTCCGGGTACTCCGGTTTTCCCTGTCATCTTTCAATCCAGCGACACCTACCAATATCATTTCACTTCATCCGTCAGTTATTAATCATTGATGTAGAGGAGTGCGACAGGCTACGGCAGCCGGCACAATTCATATCCTATCCTCACCGCTAGATTGGGGGTTCATTCATTCCATTCCTGATCCGGGCGAATGACTAGAAACAGGCTGTGGATATTTGTTATTGTTACATGTTGTAAGAGTTACACGTATTCAATAAATTAACATAGAATAAAAAGTTTTATTGCTTCGTAGTAATTGTTAAATATGTACTCATTCGGATAAATTTACTTCATTAGTTACTTAGAAAATTACTTGGATGTAGAAAATAAAACATTAAGACTTCGACTTCTAGTCGGCGGATGCAGAGTGGGTCTCGGCCCATGAGTGGCCACGGCTGGTCTGTGGTCAGACAGCTCTGCACTCCGACCGGCCTACCGAGGAACGGTGGCTACGGCTCTACCGTGGCTCTAAGCCTCTGCATTCAGGAGATGGAAAAGAGCTGGTCGCCATCGTCGGCTGTTCTGAGAATGGTTTTCCGTGGTTTTCCATTCTCCTGCACTAAGGCGAATGCTGGCACAGTTCTTAGTAGAGGCTACGGCCGCCAACCCGCTCACTTTATCCGCACACCTCCTTCACTGTAACAAATCTCCCAGCCTGAGAGACGGCGTCACCGTCGAGGAGGCCCGCCTCCCCCTTCAGAGGAAGTATGTAAACATTTAGAAGTAGTAGTAGTAGTAGTAGTTGTTGTTGTTGTTGTTGTTGTACGATGTAGTCTGTGTTATATTGTATGCTGTAACTCCAGGCTTTATAACCTGAGCCACTTCATGTAATATCAGTCAGTAGAAATAATAATAATAATAATAATAATAATAATAATATTGATGTTGATGATGATGATGATGATGATGATGATGATGATGATGATGATGATGATGATGATTGAGTTTCGTCTGACTAATAAGCAACAAGCCTAGTGTATGTACAATCTCGAACTTATTTGAAGTCACTGGTCAGCTTTTAGACCTTTCACCCTTTAATCGCTTGCAAAAGCTGCTGCCACTTGTAGGAATAGAAACTAGGTGTACGGACGCCTCGTTTCCTTAAACATTTAAAACTGAGAGAGGCGACACGCGACAGACCACAGCTGGTAAATATTTGAGCAGTGAGGGAGCCCCAGCGCGGAGGTACTTCGTGGACCGAGAGACACAACACGGCAGCGTCCCGAGGGACAATGCGGCTGTCTCCCCCACAGCACATTGCACACTTTTGTTTTTGTTTTTTATCTTGAGTACAAGTTTCGTTTCCAAAGCTCCGGATATACTTTGTACTTGGTGAAAGAACTATATGAAAAGTATTCGAATTAATCCAAAAAGCTCTATATTAGTTGAACCACTCAATTTGTGTGGTAAGCCTGTTCGGTTCTTAGGAGTAGAGACGATTCTCGAAGTATCCAGAATTACCATTCTCTTACTGATACCTTACTATTAAATAATTTTTAATTTTTAAAGAAGTGCAAAGTTATGTAATTCCGAAAAAAAAATGAAGCAGTCTGTTTGTAACAAATTTAAATGACAGATGTTAACCAAAACCGCCCTTGATTTCGTCCATGACTATCATTCTAATGAACTGCAGCCTCAGAGACCTAGAGCAAAGTATTCTGTTTTATGAATTTCAAAACTAGACTACTTTGTAATACACTGCGTTGCATATGAAAACATTACAAAATGTAACGGTACAGCACTTCATGCGTTTACTTTAACGTCTTGTAGATCATTAACTATAATCTGCGGAGGGAGGGATAGCTCAGTGATAACCAGCTGAGGTTGGAATACCGGTGAATATATTTGAGATTTGGGGTATGAAATCCTGTGAGACGAATTCCTCTTAAAACTGGAGGTTTCAATAGTGACGCAAACATCTATTTTCTTCGGCGTTTCGATAGTAACGTAAAACATTTGTTTGAAGAATGCATAATTGAGCAAATATATCTCTTAATAGGCCCTGAAGATCCCGGAAGGAGTGTGAAGCAAAGTCTTCCACTATCCACAACTTTGGTGCTAAGTGGGACAGAATGGTTAGCTTAGTTCCTGGAGGCATTTGCTCCCCGCAGTATTTACCTGTATTCATTTCTTAAGAAGGCTGAATGAACCTCAGTGCCATGTTTCTTTCCAGAAGTGCAAATCTAGTTCATAAATTACTTACGGGTTATCGCAGCTTCGTCCTTCCGTGTGAAACGAGCATGTCCTTAGCGCCTCTGCCAAGCAGCCACCTTACTTCTATTATTAATGGTAGATTTTTAAGTAATACATGAGAGAACTCTGCTCTCCTACATATCTCATGCAGTTTAGTAGCTGTGATGATACCAGTACGTACTTATTTCTTAAATTAATTTATATTCTACTGCCTGATTAGGAAGACGTGGTGAAATTTTTACACTCCTGTTAAAGATCACTTAGAAATAACGGTGATGATAACGTGTGGCGTCCGCGGAAGCCTGCTATAGGGCCCATGGGTGACCTGCTTGTCTGTGTATGTGTGTGTGTGTGTGATGATAATAATGAGATGGGGAGAAGGTGAAACTTGGCACATAGACTACTCTTGTCGAATAACACCAAGGGGACTCCACAAAGCTTGAAGTTCCCATCTGATCGACGAATCACCATCAACAGCGTCATATACCCTCCCCTCGTATGAACACTGCTGATAGGTTTGGAAATGAAACCAGGCTTATGGCACGAAATCTACTGTTTAAAAAACTGTACACACCACCACCTCCCCTAACCTGCCAGCCAATATTCTGATGGTGATTTTTTCTCCACCAGGGGGACACTAACGAGTTAACCACGGCGTCGGACTAGACAAACTTAACGCCTTACCGAACAAGGCCACCAGACGGGAGTATTTCTATCCCTAAAGTGAGTGTGTTGTGTATATCCCTGCCCAGTCCCCACGCAAGGATTGCATCAACTTAGCCGATTGGGTGTCATGAGTCCATCAGACATACATCCCCTAAACGACCTTTCTTGTAATCAGTAAATACAGCGCCGCTATCCATTAGATATATTTAGCGCTTGAGTGAGAGGGAAGGTATTCTTGTTCCGAGGTACTGATTCTGATTCCTATCAAAGCTATAATTAGACATGAGAACACACATCTTAATAATGCTCTCATGATATCATGATCATGAGCAATATGCTCTTATTTAATCAACTAATAATTACATTTTATTACTCATATTGTAAATATCAAGCAGTACGTTTGGGAATAGAGCTGTAAATTTCGTGATAATAGCGATGCACTGCATCATTATCGTTAACATTAAATTTAACATATTCTGTTGATAAGGTCTTACATAGGAGCAGAATGGCACGATAACGCACGCTAGATGGATTGTAGATTAACAAAACTCGTTCTAAGGAATAACATTGTCTAAGGTTTCGGGGGATATACTAAAGACAATGGGTTGGGATATACAGTAGTTTGTTTGCATGAAGGAGCTATACCAGATGAATGGAGAGTTGCTATAGTTGCCCCTGTGTATAAAGGAATGGGTGATAGACACAAAGCTGAAAATTACAGGCCAGTCAGTTTGACATGCATTGCATATAAGCTTTGGGAAATCATTCTCTCCGTTTATATTAGACATGTTTGCGAAATTAACTGGTCTGATAGAGAGCAGTTTGGGTTTAGGAAAGGTTATTCCACTGAAGCTCAACTTGTAGGATTCCAGCAAGATATAGCAGATATCCTGGATTCAGGTCAAAACAATTGTATCGCGATTGACCTATCTAAGTCATTTGATAGGGTAGATCATGGGAGACTACTGGCAAAAATAAGTGCTATTGGACTTGACAAAAGAGTGACTGAATGGGTGGCTATGTTTATAGAAAATAGAACTCAGAGAATAAGAGTAGGTGAAGCTTTATCTGTCCCTGTAATAATTAAAAGGGGAATTCCTCAAGGCAGTATTATTGGACCTTTATGCTTTCTTGTATATATCAATGATATGTGTAAAGAAGTGGAATGAGAGATACGGCTTTTTGCAGATGATGTTATTCTGTACTGAGTAATAAATAAGTTACAAGATTATGAGCAAATGCAAAATGACCTCGATAATGTTGTGAAATGGACAGTAGGCAATGGTATGATGATAAACGGGGTTAAAAGTCAGATTGTGAGGTTCACAAATAGGAAAAGTCCTCTCTGTTTTAATTACTGCGTCGACGGAGTGAAAGTTCCTTTTGGGGATCATTATAAGTACATAGATGTTAATATAAGAAAATATCTTCATTGGGGTAATCACAAAAATACGATTGTAAAGAAAGGGTACAGATCTGTGCACATGGTTCTGAGGGTATTTAGGGGTTGTAGTAAGGATGTAAAGGAGAGGGCATGTAAGTATGTGGTAAGACCCCAACTAGAGCATGGTTTCAGTGCATGGGACCCTCATCAGAATTACTTGATTCAAGAACTGGAAAAAATCCAAATAAAAACAGCCCGATTTATTCTGGGTGATTTCCGACAAAAGAGTAGCGTTACAAACATGCTGCAAAGTTTGGGCTGGGAAGACTAGGGAGAAAAGAGACGAGCTGCTCGACTAAGTGGTATGTTCCGAGCTGTCAGTGGTGAGATGGCGTGGAATGACATCAGTAGATGAATAAGTTTGAGTGGTGTCTTTAAAAGTAGGAAAGATCACACTATGAAGATAAAGTTGGAATTCAAGAGGACAAATTGGGGCAAATGTCCGTTTATAGGAAGGGGAGCTAGGGATTGGAATAACTTACCAAGGGAGATGTTCAATAAATTTCCAATTTCTTTGCAATAATGGCTAGGAAAACAACAGATAGGGAATCTGCCACCTGGACGACTGCTGTAAATGAGGATCAGTAGTGAATGATTGATAAGTAAATGGAAGGTTTATAAACGTCGAGTACCTCTGAGAAGGGACATAACTTCGAATTTCATGAGAACAATTAATTGAAACCCAAATCCGGGTGAGGTTGTATTACATCAATAACAACATCAAAATGTTATATGTATCCCGCTTCCCATGTTGTGTAATAAATGCAACGTACAGTGTAAACGTGTGCACTAAATTAATGTAACTATCAAGGCCGAGTGCGGTGAGAGTGCCAACAGGAGATGAAAATTGCGACGTAGTTGGTGGACGTGGCCAACAGCGTGAAAAACAGTAAAGCTCGCAATAATGAAACTCCCAGAAGAAGGTGGAAGATGATTAACAGTGGACAAGGTGCCCGGAACGAACTGAAACTGCAAACTACATGAACCTCCTGCGGGTCAATATCAAGTTGAGAACAGCTTTGGAAGGACACTGCGCTGTTAGAAGCCCGAAGTTCGACGTCCTGGGGTGATAAATTGAGGGCTGCTAATTAATTTGGAAGGACGACGTATCAGAAATGGCTCTGAACAAGGACTGATGTAGACAGGGAATTGTATGTAGATGAAAGAGACACAGAGAAACAAATAATAGTTGAATCCAACAAAAAGTCATGGGAAGATCTTGGTAATAACATGGAAAGGCTCTGTGAAGTAGCAGGGAAACCATTCTGGGCAGTAAAATGGAAATAATGGGTGGGAATTAGGAGATATTTCTGTTGACATTCGTCAATAACCGAGCTCATGGGAAGGAGGACAATGATGTTAGTGAAATTACGTTTGAGGAAGTGGAAAGGATGGTAAATAAGCTCCATTGCCATAGAACAACAGGAACAGATGAAATAATTCGACCGGAAATGGTGAAGTACAGTGAGAATGCAGGGATGAAATGGGTTCATATAGTAATAAGATTAGCATGACTATTAGTCAGGTACCTTCTAGTTGGACAAAAGCAGTAATTGCGCCTATCTATAAGCAAGGGACAGGAAGGATTGCAAAAATGTCGAGGTATCTCATTAATCAGTAGGGCCCGGATTCATATGCACTAAAAGCTCAGAAAATATGCATGCTCTTATGCACTAAAAATGTTGTAAATACGCACGAAAATATGCACTAAAAATAAAACAAAATACACGTACTAGACGCATCATTTAATTATAACTCAGTGTTAAATCGACAAACATGTTTAATTCCTTGCAAAATGATGCACGTCAGTAGGTTTCAACAGTTTTCCAATGTTTTCAGGAGTCAATAACTTTATGTTGTCGAGCAGAATTAATTTATACGCTGAAAATGATCGTTCTACGTCAACGGATGTAAGTGGGTAATACTTGAACACTGGCACTGACTGCTCGGAACATTCTTCTGGCAAAATCTTAAGGCATTTTTCAATTTAATCTGGTTAAACATGGCAGTAGACGAAGAGCAGATGAATGGACTTGTTTAAGCAAACCTCGGGAGGCTACTGTAAGGAGAAGGAAATAGCAATTGTAAAAAGCGTCATTATCCGTCTACCTGCTTGTATTGCGACACTAAAAGCGTTTTCCTTGATCAGGGAAGGCTTCTTAGGTTGCCAAGGGATGTATAACATACAGAGTTCATTAGATTTTTCATTTCGTTCAGAAATCTTAGATAATCGATCACACATAAGAGAAAAATTTGTTTGTATATGCACTAAAGCTCAAAATATGCACTAACGTTCAAAATATGTATTTGCATATGCGCATATGCATTTTTAAAATATCCGGGTCCTATTAATCAGTATACCAGGCAAGGTGATCACTAGCATTTTGAAAGGAAGTTTGCGATCAGTGGTTGAGAGTGAATTGGATGAAAACCCGTGTGTTTTCAGATCACAGAGACGCTGTCAAGATCAGATTTTGAGTATGCGCCCGGTAATTGAAAAATGGCACGAGAGGATAAGACAATTATGCTTATGTTTTGTAGGTCTAGAGAAGGCGTAGACGTAGGACAGAATGCCGAGAAATGATATGTTAGTCGTACTGAGAGATTATGGCATTTAGGGTAGATTATTGAAAGAAATCAGAGGCATTTACGTTGACATTTGGGCTGCAGTGAGAGAGAATTGATGGTAGAATGAATTCATAGTTCAAGGTACATACAGGGGTTATGCAAGACTGTAATCTCTCATCTCAGCTGTTCATAGTTTACATGGTATCAAGTGGCAGACGTGGATTCAGTTAGGTGGAAGTGTAGTAAAGAGTTTGGCTATGTTGACGACTTGACATTAATGGCAGACTGACCGAGCAAGTGACTGTGCGGTTTGGATCACGTAGCCATCACACTGCCTTCGGGAGATAGTGAGTTCGAATCCCACTGCCGACAGCCCTGAAGATGGTTTTCCCTGGTGTACTATTTTTAAAACCAGGCAAATGCTGGAGCTGTGTTTTAATTAGGCCTTTGGTCGCTTCCTTCCTATTGATAGCCCTTTTCTATCCCATCGTCGCCATAAGAACTGTGTCGGTGCGACGGAAAACAGATTATAAAGTATAAAATAAAAACACGTCAGACTGTGCTAAAGCCTGCAATGTAACATCTTGAAATTTGGAAAAAAAACTGCAATGAGTGTGATATGAAAATTAGCCTTTCAAGACTGAAGTTAAGTCAGTAGGAAAAGAAATCTAGGAGAAATGAATGTTAGGTTGAGAATACAAAATTGGAACAGGTAATATAGTTCGCGTAATTAGGATGTGTGTTCTCCCAGGATGGTAATATAGTACCCGAGACTGAATTAAGGTGCAGTAAAGTTAATACATTGAGCTCGCAGTTGTGATCAACAGAATTCAGTAAGAAAGAAGGCATCACCCAGACGAGGTTATCTTTACACCTATCTGTTTTCAAACCAAATTTGTTTTACGTGAGTGAAAGCAGAGGAGGACTCAGGACATCTTATTCGTAAGTCAGAAATAACAGACATGAAAGTAGCGAGAATAATCGCTAGTAAAACAGGTGGGAACAATGGCTGGAGGGTAATCCGAATTACGGGGTTGAAGGCTAAGTTAGAAATGAACTCGATTTATGAAGCTATACACACAAATCGACTTCGGTGCTAGGGCCATGTGAGGCAAATGGAGGAGCATAGCCTACGAAAGAAAATAATGGACTCGGTCGTGGAGGGTAAGAGAAGTAGAGGGAGACCAACACGAGGAAGGTTAGACTAAGTTTCGAGTGATTTGAAGGTAAGAGGTAAGGAACTAAACGAGGCCATACAGATAGCTACAAATAAAGGAATGTAGAGCTGTTTAGTAAATTCACAGATGCCTGTAGACTGAACGCTGAAAGCCATAACAGTCTATAATGAAGTATGTTATGAAGAAGAAGAAGAAGAAGAAGAAGAAGAGCTAGATTAAAGCTGTAAAATAACAGCCATGATCTTGAGGCAACCTCTAAGGCTCAATAACTTTGTTGTATCCCTGAGACCGACAATTACCCCAGGCCATAGTACAAGTACTAATTTATCTCGGTCATAGGATTCTGAGGGACCGAGAACATCATGCGGGAATGAATCAGAGCTTTATAAATCTCTTCCACCGAAGAGAAAACATTTCATAGCTACATTAAACATCAACACATTACTTAAAACTGGCAAATTAAAACAACTAACAGATATATTAGACAAATTTGATATTCAAATTCTTGCAATACAAGAAAATTGATACGCAGAAGAAAATCACATGGAATCGGGGAACTACAGAATTTATAAACTGAAACCTGCAATATCCTTCCCGAAAACTCCATTGCAGTTCGGCACAGCATTTGCAGTCAAGAAAAGTCTTACTAATTGCGTATTCAATTTCACGTCTCCTTCTGAAAGAATCCCACTCCTTTCGATTAAATCGGGAAACAAAGCGTACACATTAACCAATGCCCATACTCCTACAAATACTCACAATTGGAAAGATCCACGTAAAGTAGATGAATTCTGGGAACTGCTGGAGGAAGTTTCAAATAAGATGCCAGAACACCATGTCAAAATATTGTTAAGAGACTTCAACGCACAAACTGGTAATGAAAATAACTTTTTTTTTTGCTAGTGGCATTACGTCGCACCAATACAGATAGGTCTTATGGCGACGATGGGATAGGAAAAGCCTAGGATTTGGAAGGAAACGGCCGTGGCCTTAATTACGGTACAGCCCCAGCAATTGCCTGGTGTGAAAATTGGAAACCACGGAAAACCATCTTCAAGGCTGTCGACAGTGGGATTCGAACCCACTATCTTCCGCATGCAAGCTCACAGCCGCGTGCCCTTGACCCCACAGCCAACTCGCCCGGTAAAAAGAAATTTAGGAGCATAGTCGGATTATATCCAGCACACAACAGAACACACAGAAATGGAGAAATATTAATAGACTTCTGAAAAATATTCTGTTGTAAACTAATGTCAACACACTTCTTGGCCCTACCCAGAAAATAATGACCTGGAAATCCCACAATCAATATCTAGGCGAGTTTCAAATTGATCATGTAGCCATCATCAGACAAAACGAAAAAGAAGTCATGAATGTTAAGGTCGAAAAAGGAATTTTAGATTCAGATAATTACTTGCCCTTAGTAAAAGTGAAGTTTCAGTCTAACAGATCAAAAATTAGAACACTGAAAATGCCAAAATCTACCCAGAATACTTCAAATTAAATTCCGATATTTTCCTGGAATAATCTGGAATAATCTAAAAAATATAGTATGCAAGGCATCCCATAAAATTGGCACACCACCTAGAAACCGGAAACACAAAAGGTGGAATGACGCATGTGACAAAGCAATAGAAGTAAGAATTAGAACATGGCAAATATGATACTTTCATAAATCTGAAATCAAATGGCAAGAATTCCTTAAAGTACAGAAGGAAACATCCAAAATTATTAGAGCAGAAAAACGAAAACAAGACCAAACCCGTCTGAAGAAAAAAGAGCAAGAATTACAGAAAAACAAATATAGAAACTGATAGAAGAATTTTAAAGAAGAACTCCTAAATAACCAAATAACAAAGAAAACTGCAAACTTCTTACATTCTACTTTAAAAGTCCGTTAAAATGCGGAAGTGCACAAAACCAATTAACCTTTGAGAAACCTACACCAATTCCAGACTCAGAACCTCCCACTCTAGAAGAAATCAAGCAAATAATTCAAGAATTGAAAGATAATACAGCACCAGAAGAATATGCGATAATTGCTGAAATGTTGAAAACAGGTGGTGATAAAATGGCTTACGCAGTTCAAAAATCATGGAGAACATTTGGAATACTGAGATAATTCCAAAACGTGCACTAATTCACAAACTCCACAAGAAAGGGGATAAATCAGGTATAAACAATTACAGTGGGATTTCATTACTATCGGTGGTCTACAAAATTTGCTCTAAAGCCCTATTTAATAAATTAGGAAAACAAACCGACCACCTCATTGGAAAGTATCAAGCAGGGTTTCGGAAAGGAAAATCATGCTTAGAACAAATCTTAAACCTAAAATCTATGTTACAAATTCGTAAAACAAAAATTATAATTACCTTCGTTAACTTGAAAAAAGCTTATGATTCAATAGACCGACAGACTCTATTCAACGTACTTGAGGAATTTCAAGTCGACAGTAGTTCAAGGGAACTGATGAATGAAACTCTAACAGGCACACCAGCGAAAGTTAAATTTTTAGGAGAAATTTCAGAGCCATTCGAAATTACAACAGGGGTGAAAGAAGGCGATAGATTATCACCACTACTATTCAGTCTAGTTCTGGAGAAAGTGGCTCGAGAATGGAAAAATGAAACTAAAGGGATCAATATTGGTAGACTTTTCAAAAACAAAATTCACCTTGATTGCCTCGCCTTTGCAGATTATTTGGCAATCCTCTCCAACAACAAACTAGAATCACTCCAGTCCGTACAAAGACTTCATGAAATAGCGACAAGAACAGGTCTGCAAATTCCATATGAAAAGACAAACTATATGGCATGTACAAAATCAGGATTTAACAACCATCCGCTAATCACTAGATATGGGAAAATCTCCCAAGTAGACAAATTCAAATACCTAGGCGAAATTATACAACCAAACGGGATAAATCAACAAGCAATCAAAGAAAGAATCGCAAAATTACAAAAAGCATACAAAACTGTCTGGAGCAGATACAACAAAATATCTATATCCCAAAGCGCAAAATTAGGACACTACAACACAGTTGTAAAACCAAAAGCCCTTTATGCACCAGAAACACTGATAATTGGTGGCAGATCACAAGTAAAGAATATCGAAAAACAAGAGAGGAAAATTCTCAGCAAAATTCCAGGACCTAAATGATAAAATGGCATTTGGATTAAAAGGAAATCACAGGAAATCTATCAAGTAACATAAATATTACAGACACCATTATAAAAAGAAAATTAAAATTCTATGGTCACTTGATCAGGATGGATAAAATTAGGCTAAGAAAGAAAATACTAAATCTCGCAGTATCTCTAAAAAATCACAACTGGCTTACAGGAATAAACAAAGATTTTCAGGATATTGGTATAAATGAAGAAATCATGCAAGGCGGAAAAAACCACAAATCTCATAAACAAACACAAATTTACTGGTCAACCTAAGAGACAAGCTACAGGATGGACGGAAGAACGCAGAAAGAAACACAGCGAAAGGATGCAGAGATTTTGGGAAGACAAGAAGAAACGTAGTGCTAAATAAGTTCACACGCACTCCTTAGTTGGGCATAACATATCAAATAATAATAATAATAATAATATTAATAATAATAATAATAATAATAATAATAATAATAATAATAATAATAATAATAATAATAATTGGTCCTTATCGTGCAGCAGTGAGATTATATTCAGTAGAAGGTATCTTAGAATCCCGCCGGTGGAAGCTCTGAAGGTGGTTTTTCGTGGTTTCCTATTTTAATATAATTTCCACATTATTATTGGCAACTGCCTTGATATTGAGGTTACGGTCGATTCCCTCCCAATCATAGCCCTTTCCTATTCTTTCGTTGACTCTGTGTTTTGCGACGTTAAATCAATAATAATAATAATAATAATAATAATAATAATAATAATAATAATAATAATAATAATAATAATAATAATAATAATAATAATAATCACCGAGCTCGACAGCTGGGTTCGAACCCCACTGTCGGCAGCCATGAAGATGGTTTTCCGTGGTTTCGCATTTTCACACCAGGCAAATGCTGGGGCTGTACCTTAATTAAGGCCACGGACGCTTCCTTCCCACTCCTAGCCCTCTCCTGTCCCATCGTCGCCAAAAGACCTATCTGTGTCGGTGCGACGTAAAGCAACTAGCAAAAAAATAATCATCATGATTATGATAATAATAATAATAATAATAATAATAATAATAATAATAATAATAATAATAATAATAATAATAATAATAATAATAATTGTACCGGGCGGTACACCTCTACACCGTTTATTTAAAAGTTGCGCCAGTTGAAACTCCTCTTCTGGAGGAAGGTTGAACTTTATCTATTCTATTAATTCTCTACTTTCTCAGAAGATGTCACCACGTGGAAAATTTTGAGTTTTTGAACTGTGTCACTTTTGATGTGTTTTTGTTTAGCTTGAAGTAAGAAGTGTGAACTTTCTCTTCTAGAGGACACTACTGAAGCTCAACAATAGTGCAACCTAGTGCGGAGTCAAAGAACTATTTTGTTTCAAATGTTTGTTCTTTGCTAAATTTCTTTCTGTTATTGTTTAAGTTGGCTGTATACCCCTCTTTTTCCCCTTGTTTTAGATTTATCCAATCCCGAATTTCTTTTAGTAATTTCTGACCAATCTGGTGTATCTTCCCCCAACTTGTATCTGTTGCGGGGTCCTATCCAATAAAAACATTGTGGGCGGGTGTTTTCATTCCCCTAACGCCTAGAAACTTCCGCGAGAGTATATAAACTGCTGATTTTAGGGTCTCCGGGCCACTTCTGTTCCATCTTTCAGTGTATTAAGTACATAGCAGGAGGCGGGAAGCGCCTCTTTCTTCTTCAGCCGTTCAACACCAGGTAATGGCCTATTAATAACTTCTTTTCTTGCTAGGTCGGCAGTTTAACACTCGCGGCGGGTTCGAAGCATTTCCATCATGTAACCTTTTCCTAAAATGTAATTACTCCTTTTCATCTTTTTCTTGTAAAGCTACATATTGGGATAGAGAGTGCTACCCTCTCGAGCTCCCACTCACATTTGTTTTGAGGTGAACTTATTTTCTCAAACTATTCTTCGTTTATGTAATGTAAAGTGTTCTTCTCTAAGTCACCTCTGTAGTATGGGATTAGCCCTTGCGTTAGTGGCCCAGAGCCAGATTAGGTTTTAAAAACAAAGTGTATTAGGAGTGCAAGATCGCCTCCTCTCAAATTGTTATTTTAGAGGTCATGTAATCAACCTTCTTTTCATGTAATAGACCTCCGTAGGTTGGGTATTTTACCCCTGTGAATACGTCCTTAGAAGGACAGCTTGAAGGTAGAGTTTGGTGTGGCCTTGTGATAGGCTTACAATTTTGAGAGCGGATCGCTCTTTGAAATTTGTTTCTGTATGCCTCGTGCAGGCTTTATGTGTAATGTTTGGAGCCAGTGCTCCTGGGCATGAATGGGGCTTTCTGCCCCTTGGCTAAAATTTTTTTTGGAGTAAGGCGGGGCTGATGGCCCAAGAGTTATGAAGTAAGGGCACTGAGCCCGAATCCAGTAATATTGTACCTACATTTTGCTACTCTGTACCTGTTATGATTGTTATCTCTTGTTTTTTGAAAAGAACATATAACCTAGTTAAATTTTAAATTAATTTTACATTGCACGTTAATTTCGTAGCTTGAAACCCATTCACACCCGCACCTTCTTTCACCTCTACCTACCACGGATATCTCCGTAACAATAATAATAATAATAATAATAATAATAATAATAATAATAATAATAATAATAATAATAATAATAATAATAATAATAATAATAATATATACAGGGTCTTTATTTATGCTTGGAAGGGACATTCTCGCTCGACCTTGGCGGCCGATGACAGCCCGCTGCCGGCCGCTGGCGCGCGCGCTATCCGGCACTTCCTGCGTATGTACGGGAGAATACGGTGGTCAAAGTCTTTATCATGCATTTTACTCACCATGTTTACAGTTAATGCTCAAAAATCGTTATCATGCATTATCATGCATTTATCATGCATTTTACTCACCATTTTTACAGTTTATGCAGAAAACGTTCCCCGTGCGATGCCAAACATAATAGGCATCTCCTAATGAAGTTTTTGGTTACTCTACAATGTTCTTCAGCACTGATGGATGACATTGCAGCTCTTATATTTTCTTTAAGTTCATCTAGTGTGTGAGGGTTGTTCCCATAAACAATATTTTTTTAAATTCCCCACAAATAAAATCACATGCCGTTAAATCTAGGCTACGAGGGGGCCACAGATTTGTACTTATGATTTTCGTACCAAACATCCTTCAGTAAGGAGATGACGACCTTTACGTCTAGTTTTATGGTTTACTGAGCCTGTAGGTTTGAATCTCTTGGCCAGTTGTTTTATTGTCCGATTGATAGGAATAGGTCTCCCTGGAAATTTCGCTCGAAACTTTTGTCTTGTCCTAGTGCACGATTTTCTGCACTTAATGTAAGTATTGTGCAGATATACACGTTCACGTAACGAATATTTCACATACATTACAGCACTATACACAATCACAATAAAACACTATACAATACGACATACAGTACGCAGTAGCTTCATTGAACACACTACTATCTCGGAGCTCAACGCTCAACAACTGAAGAAGTGACGGAAACCGCGCGCGCCAGCGACCGGCGGCGGCCTGTCATCGGCAGCCAAGGTCGAGCGAGAATGTACCTTCCAAGCATAAATAAAGGCCCTGTAGTAACGTGCCTTTCCTGGCGATACCTGGTGTTTACAATGCACTACATCTTTTGGCATGGGCTATATCAAAAATCTTACCTTCATTGACTTCTCTCAGTCTCATCCTTGGCGTTGACAGCATGGAAGTGACTGAGGGATTAGTGATTGTTGTAATGGCTTTCCTTTCGGAGCCAGTCCCTGTTATTAATGGTGTGAAAATATCACATAAGATAGGTTGGTCCGCTAGTTTTAGTGGGCTTGGCTGACTGATATTTATACGTAACATCTGGATCGGTGAGGAAATCAACGGTAAACTACCTCACTATTCAATCCCCTGGTTTACCTCATCATTTCATCAATGACGCTTAGGCCGTCTATGTCATCTGATGGTGGTTCTATTGAGTAAAATATCAGCCTTCGGACTGAATACTCATCATACATAATACATTTTTTCTAGTGGATTTACGTCGCACCAATACAGATAGGTTGTATGGCGACGATGGGATAGAAAAGGCCTAGGAGTTGGAAGGAAGTGGCCGCGGCCTTAATTAAGGTACAGCCCCAGCATTTGCCTGGTGTGAAAATTGGAAACCACGGTAAAACTATCTTCAGGGCTGCCGACAGTGGGATTCAAACCCAGTATCTCCCGGATGCAAGCTCACAGCCGCGTGCCCCTCACCGAACGGCCAACTCGCCCGGTATAATAATAATAATAATAATAATAATAATAATAATAATAATAATAATAACGTTTTTAAGCACCTTCCAAAGAAGCAGAAGACCTGGGCATCTCAAAACCCGTTACACGAAGAATTCCAACTTGATTACGCCATCATCTCTGCAGGATCGTACAAAGAAATTCATAATGCCAAAGTCCTTCTAGGTGTCAACCTCGACCATGACCATTGCCTCTCCAAAATGAAGATCAAGTTCATCTCGAGAAACACACGGAAAAACCGACCGCAACGAATCCTTAGCAAATCTCCTCTCTTTCACCACCAAAGCTCGAACAATTGGAATGTTACCTTGTTGACACAGCTCTTAAAACTGCACCTCAAACGAGGAACCCGAGAGACCCTTGGTGGAATTCGCAATGCGATGTAGCCCTCAGTGACAGACAGCAAGCCTGGCTACTTTGCAATTATCATTGGACACAGAGGACATATCAGAAGTTCCTCCAATCGCGCACGAATACCGCCTGAATCATTATTAACACCAAAACAATTTTCTACAAGAACGAACTGTCCAACACTGAATAGAATTTTCAAAAGATTATTTCGAGAAATGTCTACACACAATCAAACGGAATCTAGCCAAATACAAACCCCAAACCTATGTTTCCGTGATCCAACCGCTAACCATGTCGCTCACGATGACGGACAAAACTGTCACATCTTAACAAAATACCTTGAGTCTGTTCTCAACTGTGATCCACCACAATCGAATTTTATCCGTAAAATGAATCCTGTTCCAGCCAACCCTGATTCTTCCCCAACAGACATTTCTCAACTTCTAGAGATCATCACTTTTCTCAAAAATAATAAAGCTCAGGGTGAAGATTGTGATCACAGACTACTGGAAATTACTGGATGACAATACGCTACAACCCTTCCTCCAAACTATCCAACAGATTTGGAAGACCACTCACATACCATCCTAATGGGTCACAGCTCTTATTCATCTCCTTCATGAAAAAGGTGATCAGTCGGATATCAATAATTACCGTGGCCCCTCTCTTTCTCCTGTTACGTATAAAAACCTCTCCAAAGCCTTACCCACTAGAGCCGTAGAAGAACTTGACTCATAAATAGGTAAATATCAAGCCGGCTTCAGAAAATCTAGATCCTGCTCAGAACAGATACAGAATCAAGAAATGACTATCGCCTACCTGAAACTCAGAGCCAGGCGATTTGTCACCACTTTTGTAGATTTCCAGAAGGCAAATGACTCGACTAATCGCACAACCCTTTTCCAAGTTCTCCAAGAATTTGGCCTAAACAACAAGACCCGGCAATCATCTAAAGTACACTCAATGGCAGGCTACGTCTTCCATAATGAAATTAAGATCTGAGATGTCTGAAGCCATTAAAATCCGAACAGGAGTTCAGCAAGGAGATGGACTATGACCACTACTTTTCAACTGTGCTCTCGAGAGGGTCATCAAGGAATGTAGACATGTTCTGTAATCTAAAGGAATTCCTAATGGACTTCAAATAGGCCGAAATCGTAATGGTATAAATATTGATTGCCTTGCTTTGCAGATTACCTAGCTCTCCTTACTTCCTCTCCTGAACTAGCTACTCAACAAATCAATTGAAAAAAAATGAAAACCTACAACCTATGTTCCAGTCATTGACCGGGTCAGGGATGGGATGAATGAAACAGATATAGGCTATTAGTACGATGGGGTCGCCACTCCCAAAGTGATTTATTAATGACTGATAGATGCTATGTAAAGAGAATGGAGAGTGTTGCTGGAATGTAAGATGACAGAGAAACCCGGAAAACCCGGATAAAAACTTGTCCCGCCTCCGCTTTGTCCAGCAAAGATCTCTCACGGAGTGACCGGGATTTGAACCACGGCATCCAGTGATGAGAGGCCGACGCGCTGCTGTCTGAGCCACGGAGGCTCCCAAAAAAATCAATTACCCGCTTGAATTACCAGTTAATATTGGCCACAAACTCTCCTCCATCAAAATCCACTTCATTTCTAACATCATGCATGCTCCACCAGATCTTCTGACTACCCACGTTAAAATCTTGAAAGTGGAAAGATTCGAATACCTTGGTGAATGGATTGAATCCAACCATTCTGAGAAGTTCGCCGTCTTAAAAATATGAAACAGCCTTCCGTCTCATTCGAAACATATACAACAAAAAAAGTCTATCTCTCGAAATGCATCAATTGGACATGATCAAACTGTAATTTGACGTCAAAAATTGCATGCAGCAAAATGTTTAACACGTCGATAACTGGCAATTAAGAAAGGTGGATTATCCGAAAATTTGTTGGTCCCAACCTCAAAGATGGTGTTTACAGACTTCGGAGCAACTTAGGAATATACACCCACACCGAAAAGACATCAAGCCTAATTCGCTCACCTGCTCAGATTGCCAGCTGAAGGAATCTGTAAACATTTCAGAAGTCTCAAAACAATTCCTCGTTGGTTTATGGAGATCGTTTAAAGTATGGAATCACATAAACAGGCATTCAACTCCGAGCACCACTCAAACACAAACTTAGACAGGTTCTTCAAGAAAAAATCTCAACTCAACTGTAGCATGTCCATTCTGATGCATGCAAGAAAGCACACTCCGAAAGGATGAAAACCTGATGGGCCCGCAAGAAGACAAACAGTTGAGATCTTGTGGTCCTTAGTGGCCCTAACGATGAATAATAATAATAATAATAATAATAATAATAATAATAATAATAATAATAATAATAATAATAATAATAATAATAATAATAATAATAATCATCATCATCATCATCATCTGTTTACCCTCCAGGTTCGGTTTTTCCCTCGGACTGAGCGAGGGATCCCACCTCTACCGCCTCATGGGCAGTGTCCTGGAGCTTCAGACTCTTGGTCGGGGGATACAACTGGGGAGTATGACCAGTACCTCGCCCAGGCGGCCTCACCTGCTATGCTGAACAGGGGCCTTGTGGAGGGATGGGAGGATTGGAAGGGATAGGCAAGGAAGAGGGAAGGAAGCGGCCGTGGCCTTAAGTTAGGTACCATCCCGGCATTCGCCTGGAGGAGAAGTGGGAAACCACGGAAAACCACTTCGAGGATGGCTGAGGTGGGAATCGAACCCACCTCTACTCAGTTGACCTCCCGAGGCTGAGTGGACCCCGTTCCAGCCCTCGTACCACTTTTCAAATTTCGTGGCAGAGCCGGGAATCGAACCCGGGCCTCCGGGGGTGGCAGCTAATCACGCTAACCACTACACCACAGAGGCGGACAACAATATTATTATTATTATTATTATTATTATTATTATTATTATTATTATTATTATTATTATTATGGGTCAGAAAAGAATGTCATTAAGGAGCGGGCGAGAAAAATGGAAATGGCATTTAAACTGACATGGAACACCTAAACAAAAGGTTTTATCGTATGGGGCTAAACTGTGGCATCTTGACACCGTTGTTAAACCTGAGTGCCTGTATAACAGCGGAAACGTTGGATATGAGTGGAAAAGATGGACTTGAAGATATCCTGAAGAGAGAAATAAAAACGCTAAGAAACGTTTTGGGCCCAAATGTAAAATAAATTGGGAGAGGACACTCAAATCCAACAAGGATTTGTATCAAAGAACTGATGGAGTGGTTGAGCTGATGAGAAAGAGGAGGTTGCAGTTCTATGGACACTTGTAGGGGATGGACAGTAACAGACTGACCAAGAGAATTCTTCAGGAAGAGGAAGGCAGAGCTGAAATGGTTTCGAGAAATGAGGTTGGACTTGACGAAGATAGGGGTTCCGCAAGATTACATCATGGACATAAATCAATTTAGACAACTCGCCTACACGTTCTGTGGTTTCCAAGAGACTGGGGGAAACGCTAGTGAGGAACGGGAGGTCCTAAAAGGATGAGCAGAAGAAGGAAGTTGGAGAAAGGATGAAAAGATACTGGCAGAGAGTAAAGTCAGAGAAGGCTAAAAATACTGCAAAGATTGTCAAACGTGGTCGAAACGAAAATTTAAAAAATAAAATAGTAAACAACCTGCAGCGCATACAATCCAACACGAATGGGTAAGCCATGGTGACCCCTGCGAAGTCAAACTTCCGACATACTGTATATTGGAGAGGTTCGTGGTAAGTGTGACAACTTTCTCAGTCGTATTACTTGACTTTCTTCGCCGAGCTCTCGACTGCCTCCTATATCAGAAAATTCCTGTGTTGGATTCATGAATTTCTAGCACTGAGACTGACCCAGAGTTTGATGTGCAATCCTGATTATAGGAGACAACAATTTAAACGAAGTGCACTAGTTAGCTCGCCGCTTCGATTAAATGACACGAGTGCAGGATACTTGAGCTTAGAAGGTTAGACAGTTCTCATAATGAACACATAGCCTACCACCTGTTGGGCGCGTGGTACTGACCATTTAACGGTTTATTAAACCGCGAGACTAATTCCAGTAGTGTTCTAACAGCACTGTGAGTAAATCATACACAATAGAACTCATTGTGAGTCGAAGAACCCACAAAGAGACGAGACTTCTGTTTCATTGTCTCTTTTCTAAGCACGATTCAAACTGAACTCTGCGTATCATTCGGAGACAGCTTTTTCCAGGAACTCTCGTACCGAACTCTTATACCTTCTTCTCTCACGAGGAACGATTCCGAAACACGATCAAAATCACGTCAATGACTTCAAGTGGTCTATTCTGGTCTGTCCTTTTGAACCTATAAAAATGTTGATTTTCAGTCATTTGGCAGCATAGTTCTGTTTGGTTGTATGGATATTGACTGTATATTTTTATAAATAAAGCACAGGGTATTTTATTGAACTAATTTAACAGAGGATGATTCAGCTAGTACACACACACATACATACATATAATTATACTTGACAACACTTCACTAATTACTAGCTATTTACAAATGTCACTTGTCATCGCAGTGGGTCTCCGGGTGACAGTATTTACGTAGAACGGATGGTCCTTCCGTAATCTTGACCGACAGGTTTCACATTTTACTTCGCTCCACTCGTACTAATCTCTCCACATAGCAGCTCCCTGCAGCTAGGTTCAAGTGTGTCCGTTAGTTATCGTAAGACACGATTGCTGTACACATGGTTCGACTCCAGACAATACCTAAAACTCAAACAATCAACTGACGTGACTACTCTATATACTGAACTACTCACCACACATTACTCGTCAGCACAGCTCAACTACTATGCCCGCTCGCAGTGAGCCTGCTTCTATATATCTGGTGATGAAGTTCTAGTATCTTCGGTTTGCGGTCAGAATAGGAGAGTTCTAATTTCGCCTTCTAGAAAATCCACGGAGAAACCAGACGTAAAGTAAACTCGTGAAGGTCCGCCTCCGTAGCGTAACGGTTAGTGCTATTAGCTGCCGTCCTTGAAGGCCCGGGTTTGATTCCCGGTACTGTCAGAAATTTAAGAAAGGCAGGAGAGCTCGTATGTGGTAAAAATAGTACAAAGCAGCTCACCTCCATTGGGGTGTGCCTGAAAAAGCTGCACTCCTTCGTGATGAGGACACGAGTTTACTTTACCAGATGTAAAACACAATAGATGCAGAGGCCGTCACATGCCCTCAGGCCGGCCAGGAGCTCATGGCGTGACTCACTCATCCGTTTCAGGAAATACCGAAGGGGGCTACAACAGGGCTGACAGTCGCATGACAACGTAAGAATCGTAACCCCGGTAGCCATGTTATCTGACCTGAGTATAATTCTTGACACGTCTTTGCTCACAGAAATAGTTAATTTATGAGTATAGTAAATAAACCTATCTCTACAATGATCTTTTCCAAATTAGTATTGTCATTAAAAGTTTTGTGACAATAGCTATACATTTCGAATATATTATTATTTAATTAATAATAATAGTAATCATATACCACTTCGATTACATAGGACAACGATTAACATGTGGCAGCCTTTCTGGCTTACCAGTACTCTTTCCACTTGGTGAAGAATGGAGCTCTTCGTTCTTCGGACCAGTTTGTGGTTGGTCATCTTCGCACCCTTTCTTGAGGATCATTTATCTCGTGTACCCAGGTCCGGAACTCAATTTTTCTTGAGCCAATGTCTCCGAGGCAACGACCAGATCATTCACAACTCATGAGAAGGTAACTTCGGCCACATTTTAGGGTTTATTGGATATTCTGACCTGAATGTCACACATTAAATTTAGATGAACACACATGTGTTCTTCACGTGAGAAATTCCTTGCACACCAATAGCTAATTTAAAGGTAAATAAATTGTGGCCGAATTTTCCCCAAATTACCGGTCTGAGTGGCTCAGGCTGTTAAGGCGCTACATTTCTGAATCCAAGTTAGCGGGTTCGATTCTGAGTCAGTCCGGTGATATTCGAAGGTGCTCAAATACGTCAATCCAGTATCGGTAGATCTACTGACACGTAACGAACTTCCACGGGACAAAATTCTGACATATCCGCGTCTTCGAAAACCATAAAAGTAGTAAGGAGACGTAAAACCATTATTATTATTATTATTATTATTATTATTATTATTATTACGGTATTATTATTCCTTGAGAATTAAGTTGAGAAGGACGATATTTATGATTAATAGTGTACCGAGCTCGATACCTGCAGTCGCTTAAGTGCGGGCAGTATCCAGTATTCGGGAGACAGTAGGTTCGAACCCCACTGTCGGCAGCCCTGAAGATTGTTTTCCGTGGTTTCCCATTTTCACACCAGGCAAATGCTGGGGCTGTACCTTAATTAAGGCCACGGCCGCTTCCTTCCTACTCCTAGCCCTTTTCTACCCCATCGTCGCCAGAAGACCTGTCTGTGTCGGCGCGACGTAAGCAACTTGTAAAAAGAGAAAAAAAGATTAATAGTGTCAAAGAACAACAGTTCTGAAAACTGGATCATCAGGTTCAATAGCGCAGTGTACTAACTAATCGTCTGTCAGTAAGTATGGTTTTACGATTCCTCGTGAGTAACAACTTAAAATTAAACAATTACGCGATGGAAGATGGAAAAAGTAAGCAAAGGCACCATCGATCGCGAGCCCGGGACTAATGACTTTCCCATCACCGTCGACCACACCACGCTCACATATGTGCCAACTCTCTGCCCCCAAGCAATGGCCTACGGAAAGTGTCACTAAGGCATTTCTCATTTTCTGCTCAAACATAAATACTGGGAACATTTTACTTAAAATTGCTCATGTCATTTACACAGAGTTACTGTCTTTCTCTTTCAAATAAATGTGACGAAGGACGTCAGGCAAATTGGAAACATGTTTAAATAAATAGACATTTTAGAGTACGGAAGCTCAGTTTCAAGTTTATGTGTCTTCGGAGGTAACTGAGTTACGGTAAGTATTTCGAAGTTTATAGTGCATGTTTATTTGGTTAATCTTCTGCGTTTGTATAATATTATTATACTCTTAACTTCCCACTATCCGCTTTCACGGTTTTCGCACAGGAGGTGGTTACTCTTTCAAGGGGAAGTGCAACTGTTTTTTATGACTTCGCACAGATTCAGAGAAATTTTATGGTGACGATGGAATAGACAGGGTTATGACCAGAAAGGAAGTAACCTCAGTATGTGTCCAGCATAATAATTGGCAACGGCGGCGTGAACTCATCAACAGGGCTGCACGGTTGAAATAAATGCACACTTTCGAAAACCTATAAAGTAGAAATAACAATAGGGGAAGTCCGTGTAATTTGGACCGGTATAGAATTTGGTACTTGTAAGTTTGATCATCCCTTGATTAACAAGATACCTGAGGATAACTTTCACCCTGGAAGAAGTCTTCCTCTACCATTCAAAGAGGGGAAGACATAACAGAAGTGGTGGTCAGGTTGTGTACTGAGAATTTAGAATTGAAAATAGATAGGTGTTTCACAAATAAAATAGTTACTAAAATGTTTACGGCTTAAATTACATTGAACTGTTTAATATAGTTTTTATTTCATTTCTACGTAATTGTGAACCTGGCAAGGCAAATCATTTTTAATAGTTGAGAGTTAATATTTTGGATCGTTGAAACTTAAAACTATTTTCTTGTGTAATTTCTACCCTATTTTACTTGTTTTTCTAACTGGTTTATAAATCTTTTTTCTCTCACATGAAATCCTTAACTTGTTCAGAACAAAATATTTATTATAACGTAAATTTTCTGCATGTTTGGTACGAGTAATACAATCTGTAGTGTAAAGGAAAACTGTCTCAATTCTGTAGGTAGACTATACTTTCCTTATAATTTAGGTGCGGATGGTTTTATAGTTTTAGAGTTATTGTTATGTGTGTATTTTATTTCTATTTTTTAGATTATTTTGTTTCACGTTAAACGTTGCCCTTATGACAGCCCAAATTGTCTGGGAAGTACGTGATCCTTTCAAATAAATAATAAAAGTAAGTGATAACTGAATGTATTGACGCGTCATGCTAGAGGTGTGATGTAAAAAATTCCAGTTGTCATTGGGACTGTCACCAATAAGCCTAGCGACCCCGGAAACTATGGATTCGACATCAATATATGTCGTTTTCGAATACTGTTACATTTCACCCCTCTCCTAAAATGCTAGGGGTGTCTTACCCCCACTGTATTGTTTAGTACAGGGCCTCTCAAACGCCCAAAATCTCACGCGTGCAGAGCGAGGCGCAAGAGCTCCGTGCACTGTGCATCGGTGCCGCTCGGTGCCGCTCGGTATGGCTCGGATCAACGCTTCGTCTCTGGGCTACTCGGCTATGCTCGGCTCTACTCGGCTATACTCGGCTCAACTCAGCCCGGATTTGGAGCGCTACGGCGCAAGTGGGGGAGAGGGAGACAGGCGGAGCGAGCGAGACAGGCGTGGGGAAAGAGAGAGTTAGCGCTATTGCTCCAAATCGAGGAGTGGGGGTCTGCACTCTGGTCAACCAAGCGAAGTCGTCTTTTGCACCGTGCACAGTGCATGCACCACGCGCATGCACCCTGAGAGGCCCTGGTTTAGTAGATAGCAAGTGATATGTATACCAAGTTTGGTTGAGAGCTATACTGGAACACCCACACTTACATCCTAAATCTCGGTCATTTTCGACATTCTTTTTTCACCCCTTATAACCTCCTTCGGATTGGGGCTGAACTTTGCCTTGGTCGGCATTCAGAGTGTGACAGCCATCTCTGCGATCCAGAAAACTATCGATTCGACATTAACATTGGACGTTTTCGATTACATGTCAGCCCCTCTTCACCCCAGCCAGAAGGGATGCTAGGGGCGCATTAGACCACAGTATTCTTCCCCAGACATTAAGTCATATGTGTACCAATTTTGTTTGAGAGCTATTCTGGAACATACACACGTACATCCGTGATCTCGGTCACATTTTATACTTTTTCTTTTTCACCCCTTCTCACCCCTATTCCAATGGGGGCTGAACTTAAACAATACCTGGGGTGCCACTATTCACCTCAGTGACCCCCAAAATTGTGGATTCGATACTATTTTCGATTATTTTTTTAAATCTCAACCCCTCTCACCCCTACTCCGCTGTGTTTGTCTCCGGATAGTAAGTCATAAAATTCATCAATGTATACATATATAAAATAGATTTATAATACATTAAATGCGTTTTAATGTGCAAGTCCAAATTAAACAATACCCGGTCCAAGTTACACGACGTCAGTCCAAATTATATGCAAACTCTTTTCAATAGGCTACAGATTATATTTATATTTAAACGATTTGTGACAATAATAACTTAATTTCATTCGAGTTGTTCAATGTATGAAATCAATTGTCTCATAAACAAAATATAACATGGTCCTAAAAGTCAATTGTGCTATACCCGTTCACAGACAAGTGGCCAAAATTACACGGATTTCCACTACTCGGCTATCGAAGATTGTATATCAAGCAAGGAAATTCTTCTTTGCACATATAAAATGCCTCGCATTTAAGGCTTAAATACTGAACTCGGACTGAGGCGGGTTTGAACTCGGACTTTTGAAGGTCAGTACTTTTCTTCAACTCTTCTCCACAGGTGCAATTATTGTAGAGTACAGAAGATAATACCAATATTACATTACGTAGTTACAAACACCAGTAGTAATCTATTTTCTGGGGAATTACAGAGCAACGTTGGGTAATAAAACTAATGTGATTAATGATGACCGAAAGAACTGGCCATGTGGTTAGGGTCGTAATTAGGGCCGTTATTCTTGACTTTCTAGATCGGGGCCGCTATCTCACCGTCAGATAGCTCTTCAATTATAATCACGTAGGCTGAGTGGACCTCGAACCAGCCCTCAGGTGCAGGTAAAAATCCGTGACCTGGCCGGGAATCGAACCCGGGGCCTCCGGGTGAGAGGCAGGCACGTTACACCTACACCGCGGGGCCGGCTTCATACCAGGCTGTACCTTAATTAATGCCACGGGCGCTTCCTTCCCACTCCTAGCCCTTTCCTATTTCGTCGTCGTCCTAAGATCCATCTGTGCTGTTGCGACCTAAATATATTTGTAATAATAATAATAATAATAATAATAATAATAATAATAATAATAATAATAATAATAATAATAATTTTTAAATCGTATGTCCTCAGCTACCGTGTGCAGACATTTCAAGTTGACGCCATCTGGCTGTCTGCTCGTCAATTTCGACGTTCCGTTTTACTCTAGGCCCACTAGATGGCAGACCGAGTAAACCGAAACTCTCTTGGGCGTCTATGGCTGAGATTTAATTAATTTTGTCGGGTTCTGGTAAACACCAAATCTGTCACCAGAGATCTTTTGCATGCCGACATCGTACGACATGGAGTGTCGAATGGACTTTTTTCCGCCCTTCAAAAATCCGACTACCTCTGCCGGGTTTGAACCCGCTATCTTGGGATCCGGAGGCCAACTCTCTACCACTGATCCACAGAGGCAGCTATAATAATAATAATAATAATAATAATAATAATAATAATAATAATAATAATAATAATAATAATAATAATAATAATAATCTTGAAATCTCCCAGACTCGTGACCTCTGTTACATTGGTGGTAAATGTAGGACGCAGTGCTGCCGGATGGAGGGCAATTTTTCCCGACGTAGGAATACGTTGCTGAAAAATTGCATCAGGGAAAAACAAGGACATTTTCTTTAACAAACCTGGCGTGTGTACAATTATGTCTAACCTTCTACTTTATATATTATTTCCTGAAGCGCCAGCTTAAAACACCAACGATGGTACAATATAACAAGTAGTGATGGTATTTCACGAAATGTAACTGTATGAAGACAGGATTGTGTAATAGTGATATTATTTCATGATCAATTAAGCATTAAGATGCATGGTTTGTGACATAAGTACGTTCAGTGTGTAAATATAATGAACGAGCACGGCAAGAAATGTATGATTTCAAAAATAATGATTAGAAAAAGAAATCAACCACGAAGGCGTAAATCCATTTCAATTTTTAAAGGATCTTATTTCTGACAGTCTCCATGTTATTCATTATTTTACATTAATTTACGCAATATAACTATTATTAGTATATTGGCAATAAAGGTAGGTAGTTGTAGCACATTTTGGAGTACGGTATTTGCTTTTAAAATGGGAAATATCCTCTTGCTTTAATGGAGAACAATTTTATCAACCATCTGGCAGCTCCGGTAAGACGTTATCAAGTATCAGGCTACGCATTCTTTATAATCACGTGCCGTTTGTCTAACCCGTGTGCTCTCGAATATATAAATAGTCATATAACTTTCTCGAAAATATTTACATAGGTCTACCTGTTCTTTATTTGGGCTGAGATCATGTTCCGCTGAAGATTATACACATCAAGTAGTACTGCTCGTCCCCTGCTATTATTTGCTTTCACTGGTCCGGATCAGCTCAACAGGAAGGAGATGGGCCTTTAAGGCGGTGCGGATTATCAAGCATTACAGATCATTATACCGCCCAAGACTACTCACCAGTCACCATTTCGTACCAATTGGTGGTAACATTTAACTACTGGTCCACGGCAATATAGCAAGATATAATATTTCACCCGTACGACCCTACAACTCGTGAGATGTAAGTGCCATTCCCTTCATCAAACGTAATTATCATCAACTAGAATTGAAAGTATTCGAGCTCTTTAGGTGTTTTCGGACGTGAAGTGTTTCGTTGCAGTGTGACAGCGGTATCATTAGTTGTAATGCCACTCCTCTCCCAGAACCTAGCGGTTAGAGTGTCGTTGTGACAACAACCCAATTGAAAGTTTTCATTCCGCACTCTGAGTAGGTAGAGAGGGCCACCTAAACACAGTTACCCTGTCTCTGGGAATGTTTACGGAGAGGTACATAGTTTTTTTTTTTTAAAAAAGACAGGAATGTGGGGTGGTTAGTATGATGAGGGGAGTGTGAGGGTTGATGGGGCCTATTGGCATTTTTTATTTTAGATGTGATGCAGATCACAAATTACAGATAATGTGTATAGCACACTTTTCTCCTACGTTCTGTATGGCCCACCTGTCTCATAGAGAGAGGTGGTGGGTGACGTACCGATACCGGTGCTGACATCGGAGCTCCTCTGCCGGTCTGTAGTGTTTTTGGACTGTAGTGTGTTTTATCGTTTACATTTATAAATTTTTAAATTTAATTTTTTTACCGGTATAGGTGTTTTTGTGCTGTATTTGTAGTTTGGAAAGTATGAGTGCTGCCCACCCATCCAGTGGATGACCACTCCCGATGTTGCTTAACTCCGTAGATATGATTGTTTTGTCTGAATGTGTGTGTTGCACTCTAGCATGTGTGTGCCCAGGAACATGACCAGCACAGCAGTTGCATGTATCGGTAAGTGGTAGTACTGGATGTTCACCCATCCAAGTGCTGACCACACCCAATGTTGCTGGTCAATAAACAGTGAGGCTGTTACCGATGTTGTTCGCAGTGACGACCACTTTCATTAAACGTGAGTTAACGTTGACGTGGGTGTCCGGATGTTAATTTGTTTTTTGCTATTGGCTTTACGTCACACCGACACAGATAGATCTTATGGTGACGATGGGACAGGAAAGGGCTAGGACTGGGAAGGAAGCGGCCGTGGCCTTAATTAAGGTACATTTGCCTGGTGTGAAAATGGGAAACTACGGAAAACGATCTTCAGGGCTGCCGACAGTGGGGTTCGAACCCACTATCTCCCGAATACTGGATACCGGCCGCAATTAAGCGACTGCAGCTATCGAGCTGGGTGATGTTAATTTTGAATAGCATCGTTAATATGCAGCATGTATGGTGTATGCACCTCCTTGTCTCCGGGAACCAGTGTTTAATCTTTTTAGTGTTAAGAAGGCCGTTTGTTGTTGAAGATCGGTAGCTAAGGAAGTGAGAACTGGGCAGAAAGGTGTTTGATATACATTAGAGGAGTTGAAAATATATAAATATTTAGAACGGGACTACACACGCTGTACCACGTACGTGCCTAATCACACAATATTCCAAACTTTGTTGAGGTGTGTGTGTGTATGTATATCGTTGCCTACGTTACAATACAAGGCCTGGAAATAGAGCCCGTAAACGCTATCGAAGTGGTCACGCTGAAGTTCAATGCCGAGCCGCTAGGATCGCTTTCTTGCCCCCAGTCTACCAGGTTCGCGCCTTAAAAGAGTTTGTTAACTGAGTTGGATGTGAAGTATTATGTATTTGTCTGATGTTAAGCATTCGCAGTTACAGTCATGGCTTATTCACGAGAAATTAAAGGTAGTGGAATTTCGTCTCACAAGTTTCCAGTGAATGTTCAATGTTAGAAACATTATGCAGAGGAAGTATTACGCTTGAGATACGACTTCAAGCTGATCGAATTAGGCCTCTGTTCCTTAGTTTTGATCCGAGTTACTTCATAAGAATCGGGCCATCCCAAAATTTGTCACTGGAAGTTTTTTTTTTTGTAAACAATGCTACCGTGACCGGCAATCATTTGAGAGGCTACCGTGACCGGCAATCATTTGAGAGGCTTCTTCAGAATCAGAAATCTTAAATTAGGAAACCAACCAGAAAAATAATTTGCCCAACAAATTTGGAATAAATGAATATAGCAAGAGCTAAAAACATTGCATTTTCCCCTGAAACAATCTCTGGTTTGAAAAGTGTTGAGGTAGTTTGTCCCGAGAATATTAAAAACAGTTTAAAATAAACCATTTGTTTTATGGAGCATTTTATGAAATTGTTCGCTGCGCATGACGTCTACAACACCTCACATGGGACATATTCCAGGAATGAGAACAAACGAGCATCTTTTAGTACTGAAGATGAACGCCTCAGTTAGTTAATTAATGATTTCCTGTCATATATTAAGAAAATTCAAATGCATTCACAGAAAGTAAAAGAAGATTCACGAGGGAAATATATCAGGCATAGATCTTGACTCTCCGATCCACTGTGGCCTGCGTAAAATACCTCATAAGTATACACTGAGTTAGCAAATGTCATGGGATAGTCACCTAATATACCGGGCGAGTTGGCCGTGCGCGTAGAGGCGCGCGGCTGTGAGCTTGCATCCGGGAGATAGTAGGTTCGAATCCCGCTATCGGCAGCCCTGAAGATGGTTTTCCGTGGTTTCCCATTTTCACACCAGGCAAATGCTGGGGCTGTACCTTAATTAAGGCCACGGCCGCTTCCCTCCAACTCCTAGGCCTTTCCCATCCCATCGTCGCCATAAGACCTATCTGTGTCGGTGCGACGTGAAGCCCCTAGCAAAAAAAAAAAAAAGGTCACCTAATAGCGTGTGGGGCCTCCCCTGGCCCTGCGAACTGCAGTGAGACGCCGTGGAAGTGAGTCGACAAGTCCCTGGTAGTCCTCTGGATGCAGCTGATACCAAATCGTTTGCAGAGCGGCCGCCAATGCTGGTCTGTTCGTGGGTGCAGATTCAATGGCACGGAGCCTGCGTTCCAGGACATCCCAGATATGCTCGATAGGGTTCATATCGGGGCTCCTAGGTGGCAATGGCAGTCGTTGGACCTCCGCTGCATGTTCCTGGAACCATTCCCAGGCGACGTGGGAGCGATGGGGCGGCGCGTTATCATCTTGAAACACCGCAGAACCGTTTGGGCGCTGGAAGGCCAAAAATGGGTGGAGATGGTCTCCGAGCAGCTCAACATACCGCGTACCATCCAAAGTCTCTTCCAGAACAACTAGGGGCCCCATTCCATACCAGGAAATGCACCCCAGACCATAACAGAGACACCAGGGCCCTGGACCAAACTTTCGAGGCAGGCGGGATCCATCGCTTCATGTGGTCTGCGCCATTCACGGTGCCTCCCATCGGCATGGTGCAGTTGAAATCGTGATTCGTCCGACTATATCACGTTACGCCATTGTTCCAATGTCCATTCCTAGTGAGTGGCGACAAATGCTCGTCGTAGTACCCGATGACGTTGGGTTAACAGTGGCAGCAGTGTGCGACGCCAGCTCCCACACCCCATAGAACCCATGTTCCTACGGATTGTCCATTGGGAGACGTATCTAGCACGGTCTGTATTGAACTGAGCCGTGATTTGTTGCACGGTTGCCCGTCTGTCACTATTGACAATCCGTCTCAGATGTCGCCGGTCACGGTCATCGACGGTGGCTGGACGGCCGGTTGTTCGTCTGTTGTGGACGGTGACACCCGCATTCAACCATTCACGGTACACCCTGGACAAGGTTGATCCTGTGAAGTTGAATTCCCGCACCACTTCCGAAATCGCACTTCCCATCCGTTGGACACCGACCACCATACCCCGTTCGAACGGTGTCAGCTCGCGACGACGTTCCATGTTACACCTGTCACATGCACAGCCACTGCTCACAAGGTCTCCTATACAACTGCCGCCAGCACAGGGGCGTGTGGTGCATAGACAACACACCTGCGCATCAGTGCTCCGCTATCCCATTACATTTGCTCAGTCAGTGTACATTTGCATTATGCATTGACGAGGAACCTAACAAGCGATGACATCGAGCTCTTCTTCGCCGGTAGATGCAGAGTGGGTTGTTGTCCCATATGCTCTGTACTCTGACCGGCCAACCGAGCAGAAGAAAGTTGGCTACGGGTCTACCGTGGCTCTACGCCTCTGCATTCGTGAGACGGGTCTGGGGCACAGTACTGGACTTCACGCCTGGTCGCACTCGTCGGCTGTCCTGAGAATGGTTTTCCGCGGTTTTCCATTCTCCTGCACTAAGGCGAATGCCGGGACAGTTCGTAGTATAGGCCACGGCCGCCCACCCCCTCACCTTCACCGCACATCTCCTTCACCGTAACAAATCTCCTGGCCTGAGAGACGGCGTCACCGTCTAAGAGGCCCCCTCCCCTTTCAGGGGAGGAATGAAAACGTTTAGTAGTTAGTTAGTAGAGCTCTTCTTCAGCTACCTAAGATGCCAAGTGGAATACAATGACATTATAGTTCATGTGGGAAAAGAACAAACAGACTGTAAAGGCTGTTTAGACTGGACTTATTTGCACGTACCAACATCACTCTTGATTTAATTTGAATGTTAAGTTTGGACTGCACTAGCTATCGATGTATCACGGAGAGGATATTGTTACCTCTGATATTGATGACAATGAATAGTGCTCTGGTAAGAAATCACAGCTACTCAAAGTCCAACATTGTGTCTTACTCGTTTTCAAGATAGAGGAGCCCTCAGATACCGAAAATCATCGTCTGTGGCACTTCTGCAGTGAGCGACCTCTATGTGACAACATTGATTCGAGCCACTAAAGTAGAAGAGAGAAAGTTTTGAAACTTGATAAGAAGAAGTTTTGAAACTTCAATGACATATCCAAGCCAATGCAGCACCGCTCTATAAATAAAGTACTGTTAATACTTGCAAAAACATTCAGTTCTTTTTTATTTAGGATATAATTTACTTATTGACATATGCGGCCATGCGAATACAAGGGGGCAATGACGCGATCCTAGCGGCTGAATAGAGAACTAGGACGCCACCCGTTTCCTTGAGTGCATTTCAAGGCCTTATATTATAGCGTAGGCAATGATGTATATACAGTATATGAAGGGTACAGAGGAAAAAGAGAACAATTCAATTTTTTCCGGGACTGTCATGAAGTATATGTGCACATGGTTGTTTTGGGAAAATACAAACTCAGTCCTGTGTAATAACAGGAAGAAAAATCCATAGACTGGGAAAGAACAGGCTCAGTCCATCTGTACTAGGGAAGAAGCAGATCAGTCCACAGAAGCTACATTCAGGTTGTTCGTTAGGATTATAACTCTGCCTTATTTAACTCTGTGCTCTTCGTAATTTTTCTTTAATTCGACTGTATGCTGTGTTATAAAGTGCGTGCTATTATAGTTCTAAATGGAATAATATTAGTGCTGTATTAGGATTCGTGAAATGTTTTGTGTCGTGTGGAGACTGGACTTATTTGCACGTACCAACAACACTCTTGATTTAATTTGAAGGTTAAGTTTGGACTGCACTAGCTATCGATGTATCACGGAGAGGATATTGTTACCTCTGATATTGATGACAATGAATAGTGCTCTGGTAAGAAATCACAGAAACGAAAACATCATCGTAGAATATCTAATGCTAATAAATGGGGCCTGATTGCCAATGTAAACGACAATGTTTTCAAATTGTCCCGATTTAATCACGGAAGAAAATATTTTCTAATTTTAATTTGTTAGGATCTCACGATGCCCAAAACTCTTATCTGTGTGGTCTAATAACAGTCATCCCTGTTCAACGCAGGTTAAATGGTTAAATGATGCTTCATATTCATACAAAGTTAGGGTAGTACAAAATAATGAAATGGTTGAACTCGTAGTGTGCCGTAAGGCATTCATAGCAATCCATCGCATTTCGAAGAGTAAAGTGGAATACTTGGTTAGGAGCCTAAGAAAACTGGGGCTTCTCCGAAAGATCAACGAGAAAAACATGATAATCGACTCCCCAAGCTAAGTGATGAGCAGTAGCTCTGATTCGTGACCATATAAAATCACCCAAAGGCAGATCTAGCCACTACAGTCCCCACGATACAGCAATAACGTATTTACCTGAAGAGCTCAATGTGAAAAAAATCTACGAAATGTTCTGTCAGATTCGTGAAAACATTAAAGTGTCCTATGAATCTTGCAGATCTATTTTCTGTAATGACTTTAATATTTCCTTCGGTTACCCTAGGACAGACACCTGCAGCACATGCGATGAATTCACAACCAAACTTGAAAACCTGATTGAAGAAAGAAAGGCCTTGTTAGATGCTAATGAATTTAACATCATACAGCAGTAGATCAGACGTCTGGAAAATGAAAACAGACCCCATAAGCTAAGTGCGGAACAGTTTTACTAAGGAAAGGCATGGGCAAAGGAAATGAGTGAACTGTCAGCAAGCCACGTGGCCATATGTATGGACTTTGGGAAAAATCTTCCTTTAGCATGTTACCACAAACGTTGTCTATTATAAACGCTAGATATCCATATATGTGTTCAATGTACATGTTTTGTCCACAGAATGCAGAAAGGGCAGTGACGAAGTTTGCTCTTTACTTCACAACTTCGTGTACAACTACCTAGAGGGACAAGTTAGGCATCTAGAAATATTTTGTGATTTATGCCCAGGACAGAATAAACACTTCATTTCGTTTCGATTTCTACATAACCTTATCCATCAAGAGAAGAGTCTAGACTCTATACAACCGGGCGAGTTGGCCGTGCGGTTAGGGGCGCGCGGCTGTGAGCTTGCACCCGGGAGATAGTGGGTTCGAATCCCACTGTCGGCAGCCTTGAAGATGGTTTTCTGTGATTTTCCATTTTCACACCAGGCAAATGCTGAGACTGTACCTTAATTAAGGCCACGGCCTTCCAACCCCTAGGCCTTTCCTATCCCATCGTCCCCATACGACCTCTCTGTGTCGGTGCGACGTAAAGCCACTAGCAAACAAAGAAAGATTAGATAAGCAATTCGTATGGAATGTGCCATCTGGGCGACAGCTCTACGTGCAGATTAGTGGTGATTGATACAGGATCTACTTCTTTTCCTGTTACAGCGGAAGTTTATCACTATTTGTTTCACCTTACTGCTAGGAGAACTAACTACATATTAGCAATGAATATGAGTCTGAATAGGGACGATAGACACGGCATCACCCCAGGTTTTCCAAAAACGAATATTAGAAGCCAAGTAAGGTGATTTTTAAAACGACGGTCGGTTATATATGAATCTAATTTCTTTCTGAACGCTAACTTTCTAGTCACAAGCGTCCTAAAGATATGAAGGATCGTGAGTGGTGACTTGCAATAATTTGAATTTGCTGCAGAAAAATTGGAAATTAAAACAATATTCAATATCTTTAATAGTATATTCATAATAATGCTGACACTAAATGAGTAAAACATGCATATATTTTGTGGTCAGACGTCAGTTAAAAACCATGGAAGTTTTTAAAAGGACGATCCACTCGGAGCTCGAAAACAAAGCAGTCACTTCGAGACCTATGCAATGCGACATATTCATCCTTTCCCATAATAAACGAGATATAGCTTAGCACAAACACTTATTTAAAATAAACCAGATTTCATTTCTTCCTTCAGTACACCAGCGCACTCTGGAAGTCTATGACACTATAGTTACAGGCACCTAGAGACTGCAACGTCTCTTAGGGGAATATTAATTTTGTGAAAATACTGAAATTAATTACGTATGTTTAATAAGTTAGTGTTCTGGGAAATGCTCCTGGTGGCTTAGACACATTCAACTTATTTAGGGTATATGTACAATTTACATATAATTATAATTGCATACCAGGCTGGCAGGGGTTAAACTCAATTGAGCAAATAAATAAATAAATAAACAAATGGATATTATATAGAATTTTTTGACTATTTGCGAGGGATATACTTAGATCATAGCTACACTTTGTGTGTTACACATTTAATATGAGGAAACTTAATAAATGTATCTTCCTTGTACATAAATTTCTCCAGACGGTAATGCTGTCTGAAGTAAACTTTTGCGTTTCGATGTTTATCTTTGACATATTGGATGAACTCAGGATAGTAGACATCATCAACACTGTTTTGTTTAAGATGCCACCTTTCTTCATCCTGGGTAACTGGAAAACAATTCCACGGTGCCTGAAACATGTTTACAATTAATTTCACAAATGAGATTTAGAAATCATAACATCAAATATAAGGAAGTTAAGATCATAAATTTGTCTTTATCTCATAGGAAATAATATAATATTCTAAAACGGTTTTGTGTGAATAAGTAAGAAAGATACCTTCAGTATTATGCAATTTGAAGCAAGGTTTCAGATAATAGCATAATCGAATGGTGGAAACGTGCCGAAACACCATGATAACTTGACAATATTCCACATGGATCTAGCCGTTACGAACCCTCCACCTGTCTCTTTGTATATCCTACTGTACCGTACCCAAGGGTAAATACCCTCTAGGACGATGCCTCCATTCCTGTATGAACATCCGACTAACTCAGGGTTGGGCAGAGTGTGGGTTGGTTGTCGGTTGGGTCAGGATAAAAGTCGAAGTTCTACACTAAAATATTAATCAATGACAGGAAATGGAGGTATAACACGAATGAGAAACAAACATAGGGGGCAAGATGGATTTATTGATAAATATCCCCGATCATATTACGAGAAAACAATTTAATCAAGGAAAAATAATATGTCAAAATGAACTCAAAAAAAAAATAGAAAATAAATGGAAGTTAAAACGTTACTTGAATGATAATACAAAATTTGAAATCAAAATCAAGTTCAACAAAGAACACTTATATACATCAAGACTGAGCTACTTCTATATAGTCCATTGTTTATATTGTATGGCAACAAGTGTACGCAAACACTGACATGTGGTATTTCCGTATGGAGTTACACACTATCGCATCACAACGATACGGTTTCCAAAATTAAGTTAATTCGAGAGTCGCCGAAACGTTACCGTTAAATAAAAGTTACATTATAAAGAAAAGTTACGACGAAAAGAAAAATAATTAAGACGCGATGGGACGCTATGTAAGTTATGCAAACTACTAGGGGCATATCCTATACTATATTTATAACAATTCAAATAATCAAACTAAACACATATATATACATCGGATATCGAGTAAAGTCTTAAATGCTACACAGATTCTAATGTGAATCCCGGTTCATTGCAAAAGATCTAGACAGAACTAGATAAACCATCAATACTTCAGCACTCGGGCTGTTCCCTTTTAAAACAACGAGACAAGGTATACAACCACAAATAACAATGTAAAACATCATCCTGTAAAGGAAAACATATAAATAACCCTTGATATCACGAAGAAAGCAATGGGCAACATTGCCTCCTTCTGCTGCATTTGAGCGCTCAACAGCGCGGTCATCCGTCATGTGCTTCCGGATAGATTACGAGCTGAAAAGAAATGTTGAACTCAACACTATGCTAAAGTTTGGATTCTGTCTCCCGAGGCTGTCACAAGGAAATATCGTCTCATTCTGGCCTACTAATAATCACAAGGCCATAAATCAGCTTGCCATGAGATAACGTCTTTCGCCGGCTACACGGAAACTCACGTATATTCATTCCTTCTAAGCATGCTTGTGCCATTTAACAACATCAGACTAAAGAGTCTGGAATTAATACTGTCCATTCTGATCACAATATACACTCAGAAGACACTTGGCAGGCACACACATCTGCACAATATTCTTTCTCTTGTCAGACATACAATCGGCCTGCACCAATACATTATTATTCAGCATGCAATCTTTATCTCTTATTTCTCATAAATCCCATTGGCCTTCCACATTATGAAACTCAGATCGTGTCCTTTGCAGACCATCAGGCAAAACATAATCCAACTTAACTTCAAAGATCTTATTTTAACAACGACGTTCTGCAGCTCCTTCAGTCAGCTTCCGTAAAATCATGCATCATGCAGAATAGTTATACCTGTCTCTCTGAATAACCGAAAGAAAATGAAATAATATGTATTTAACGTTATAAAAAGGTGAAACTGTAAATCTAGCCCTTCTAGCATATATATAAGGAAAACACGGAATATCCTACACTAAGTAACATGCATAAATAAACAACAACTAATCTAATCTAATCCTATCAATCCCTCATTTTCCCAATCATCTAATCATAAAGCAAAATGAAAATAAAATAAACATGCATTATTCTCGTATCCGAATCTATCATAGTAACAAAATTAAACACATGCCGTCAGACTTACTTTACATAAAGTTAAAAATTCTATCTACACTGCCCTAGTACCTTAACATAATTTACATATCATGCCATAAATAACACATGCGTCTTAACTGAATTTCATCCGACGACTCTCGAGATACCAGGATAGCAGCTTACATTCCCGCTGATTGAGAGATTTACTCCATGTTAATCACAGCATTAACATGTGGGAATGCACTTCCTTCTTCTGCATGCATAGCCATCATCTTGCTGAAAAAAAAATCACTGGAACACAGAAGACTTTGGTTGACAATATCGTCGCTGCTTAATGCTACGAGCCGAAATACCCTTTCTCTTTACATGATCAGCTAAACACACTGATACCTTTATAATACACACTTCACTTAAGGGGTGAGAATACAGTTTGAAAAGCAGCACACGGTTCGTTACGAAAGTTCCTCGCGGAACGCGCCCGTCGCGAAGTAGTGAAACAATAGCACGTTCCCTCTACACTTGCTACACATCGGTCACTAAGCACCGTCTTTATATATTGAAAGTAAACTCTGCCAAAATATACTATTCCATTTACTCAAGAACAGTAAAATCTTCCAACTGCACAATTTAAAATATCATTTAGAACCAGTTACTGTTACTGGAATAACACTACGTTAATCACGATCACCAATCAGAATTTGTGCTTCCGCACTATCCAAGCATTTAACACAGAGTGACGCTCTCCAGAGCTTGGGTTACTGAGGAGGCTTCGGTGACGCCATTTCAATACTGGGGTTCCCGGGTGTCTGAACCAACCACCAATCAGAAAATTCGTCGTATATGATGACACAATATTTATTGTGATATATTTACAATGAGGGTAGTATCCTGCTCCACGCTCAGAACGTTTTAAGCAAGCGTCGGACCTATGAGACCTATGGGACCTATGGGACCGTTTGACAGGCAGGAGACTCCTTGGAAACAACTTAGAGAATGAAATAGAATTCGATGGGGAGCTATAAATATTAATGGGATATACGGAAGGAAGTAGAACTGGCTGAGTAAGCAAAGAAGATGCATCTAGATGTGCTAAGAGCAAATTATATTCGTGTAGGGTGAGATAACGAGGAAGAGATTTTAAAGTGTACTTGATGGGTGTTAAGAAGGAAGAGGAGAGTGTGGGGTATTATTGTATATAAGGAAAACTATTGCACGCAACATAGTTTCTGTTAGGCACGTAAATGAACAAATGATGTTTCGCAGTTGGAGGAATTAGGACGATAATTGTCTCACTCTATTCACCATATGAGGATGCAGATGAGGATGAAGTTGACAAGTTTTATGAAGCACTGAGTGACATTGTAGTCAGGGTCCACAGCAAGGATGGCATAGTGCGAAAAGGTGACTTCAGTGCGAGAGTTGGAAATAGAACTGAAGTGTACGAAAATGTGGTTGGTAAATGTGGGGAAGATATGGAAGCTAATAGGAATGGGAAGTGTTTGCTGGACTTCTGAGCTAGTATGTGTTTGGCAGTTACGAATACATTCTCCAAGCAGAAGGCTATTCACCGCTACACATGGGAGAGTAGGGGCACCAGATACCTAATATGCTATATCTTAACGATCTTTGAATTCAGGAATTCTTTTAGGAATGAGCAGGTTTTCCAGGGATTTTTCTATGATATGGACTACTATCTGATCTGTAGTGAAGTATCTCTAGACCTATGATAAAGTGACATCTGTATGCAGACGAATAAAGGTAGAAAAATCTCCACCACTAGGATGTTATATAGAAGTAGATAGATACGATTAGTGAAAAGTTCCAAACAATGATAGTAACCAGGTTCGGGTTAGAGAAAGAGAATGGGTAGCATACTGGGATGTTGTAGCAGAAACAGCACGGGAATGGCCAAGAACAACTGTGTGTAATTTCGGAAGAAGCGAACATCTTGGTGTAATAATGAAGTGACAGTAGCTTGTAAACGTAAGAAGAAGGCGTTATCAGAAATGTCTCCATACCAGGAATGATATACACAGGGAATTGTATTTAGATGTAAGAAATAAAGCAAAAGAAATAGTTATAGAATCCAAGAAGTCGTGGAAAGTTTTCGGTAATAACCTGGAAAAGCTAGGATAAGCGACCTGGAAACTTTCTGGACAGTAATAAATATTCTTAGAAAGGGAGGGAAAAGGAAATGAATAGTGTTTTGGGTAAATCAGCTAAACTCATAATAGATTCCAGCGAATTACTGGACAAGTTGAAGGATTATTTTCTCAACGTAAAAGAGATCTTCCTGGTGAAGACGCAAACAACCGAGCTCATGGGGAGGAGGACAATGATGTTGATGAAATTACGCTTGATGAAGTGGAAAGGGTGGTGCATAAACTACATTTTCATAAAGCCGCCGGAGTAAATGTAATTAAATCTGAAATAAAATAGAGTGGGAAGGAAATGGCTTCATAGAGTAATAAGAGTAAATCGAGTAAACCACTGTGGTTTCAGATCACAGAGAGGCTTTCAGGATCAGATTTTCACTATACGCTAGGTAATTCAAAAATGGTGCGATAGAAATAACTAGTTACTTGTACATTTCGTAGATATAGAGAAAGCATATGACAGAGTACCGAAGGAAAAGATGTTCCCCTTATTAGGGGACTATGGGATTTAGGAACCAATCACAGGCATTTATGTTGACAATTGGATTGCAGTGTGAATTGATGGTAGAATCAGTTCTTGGTTCAGCGTACTTATAGGGGTGAGACAAAACTGGAAAATGTCACCTTCGTTGTAATTAGTTTTCATGGATCATCAGCCAAACGGCTTTAAATGGCGGGGAGGAATTCAGCTAGGTGAAAATGTAGTAAGCCGTTTCGGCTGTGCTGAGGATTTGATCTTAATGGCAGATTGTGCCGAAAGCCTGCAGTCTAATATCCTGGAATTTCAAAATAGGTGCAGGTTGTATGGTATGAAAGTTAGCCTTTCCTAAACTAAAGTGCTGTCAGTAGGTAAGAAATACAAGAGATTTCATTGCCAGATTGGGAATGCAAAGCTGGAAAAGGTAGGTAATTTCTAGTATTTAGGATGTGCTTTCTCCCAGAATGGTAGTATAATAAGTGAGATTGAATCAAGGTGTAGTAAAGCTAATGCAGTGAGCTCGCAGAGTGATCAACAGTAGGCTATTCTGTAAGAAGGAAGTCAGCTCTTGGACGAAACTGTACTTACATTGGCCTGTTTTCAGACCAACTTTGCTTTGCGGGCGTGAAATCTGTGTGGGCTCATGATATCTTATTCATTAGTAAGAGATATGAAAGTTGCTAGGATGATTTCTGGTACAAATAAGTGGAAACAATGGCAGGAGGGCAGTCAGGATGAGGATATAAAGGATAAATTAGGAAACTCGATGGATAAAGCTGTACGCATAAACATGCTTCGGTGGTGTGGTCATGTGAGGTGAATAAAGAAGGATATATTACTCGGGAGAATAATGGACTGTGTTATGGAGGTTAATAGTAGCAGAGGAGACGAAGATGACGATGGTTGGACTCAGTTTCAAACGTTTAAATGATAATAGGTAAAGAACTAAACGACGCCACTGAACTGGATACAAATATATGAATTTGGCAGCATTTAGTAAATTCACAGAGGTTTGCAGACTGAACGCTGAGGAAATGTATTTATGTATTTATTGTACCCGCCCCCTACCCTAAAAGGCTCCGGCGAGAAATCTACAGGGCGTTAACGGGTAAACGAATAGGCGCATGTCTAAATTTTACTTAGTGGCATACAGGCTAGGAGAAACGGGGCATAACTAACTATAACGAGAACACATTTCTATACAGTTTAAAATAATTCAGTCGGTTGATTGAAACCTGATGATTATGGAAATGAAACATATATACACAAATGAAGAACATAATTGATTCTACATTTCTTTGTGGATTATTTATTGACCTATGGTCTTGTGTGATAGGTCCGAGTACTATCTATCGCAATGCGAGATGCCATGACGTAACGCGAGCCGAAACATTTATCATAAACACTGAAGCTATCTCATATTATTGGACATATGAAATTGACACTCATGCAACAAGTCTGAGTGATGCCTGTTCTAAAACACACGAATTATTTCCCCAACGGAATTCCATAAGATAAATTATACAGACATGGATCAAACACCCGGGTTTGAACCGAACCCTCACTGGAATACACAATTCGCGGTGCCGATGGGATAAAGCCACCGCCGACGCTAATTAAATTCACTACATGTTACACAAAGCATAATAAATAGTCACACAGTATGTACAAGAATCACGTGAGACACACATCCTTCATCCCACCATTGTGGAATAGCATTCCCACGTCCAGGACTGATGTGGCGCTGAAAACCCTACCTAATTTTTACTCAAATAAATAATAATTACATAACAAATATTAGTACCAGTTACCGTGTTGCTTATTAGCAAATACATTATTCTGCCGTATTGAATATTTCCAACTACTAGCCATATTCAGTCAGGCCTTGCTTCTCGGCCCAAAGTTCCCTTCCTTTGAGGCGAACACACACAAAAAATACGTCTTGCACAAGGTCGAGGATCAGCTCTACTACGGGCGGTCATTAGCCTCGCCTTTTCACGGGCATAACAAACCATCTCTTTAAAGACACACCATTCCGTGGTACACCTTCGATAATATTGAGGTCAGTTCCTCATTCACAACTCTCTATGTGTGTGATTATAACATCTCACACATATTTATAATACTAATATTCGTATAATTCTGATCACAATTATCGTCATTATTATTATTATAATTATTATTGGTTTCTGCTGTCACTGACTTCCTTACGAGATTTACTTTACACATGTACGCAGTAATGATGCCATACACCTGGTAATCATATCGAAATTAGGTCATACCTGGTAAGTAAATCATATCAAATCATCACACAGAAACTTCCTCATAATGAAAACGTATTTAAAGAGTCACACGATAATTACCTCATAATTAAACCTTAATTAAATTGTCACAAGGTAATCAACTCATAATTAAATAGTCACACGGTAATTAACTCATAATTATATCACAATTAACTCGTAATTAGCTCATAATTAACTCATAATTAAATTATAATTAAAATAATCAAAACGCCCCAACTTAAAATGAAACACTCCCTAGCTAAATATTTCAAAGGAGGTGTTGGGGTATCAGTCCTGTGAGCATCTCTCGGAATTCTGGAACTTCTCACGTAGCTTAACTTACATTACTTACCACTCGTACAGTTATCAATACTGGATTAACTACAACCTATCATAAATTATCAATCCCTGAATCTACTAAACTACTGGTCTTATGACGCATTAACTAACTACGGGTTTCCAAAATTATGTAAATAAATTAATATTCTCCAGCATATAAATTTCTCAGAATCAAAATTTCCCCTATTTACAATTAAAATCACTCAGACCTGTTATTAATTGAAAAACTACGTGCTCATCTTTGGCACTTCTACATTCAAATAAGGTTACATCCCTGACATTATAGCTACAGTTTATGACAAATAATTCCCGCCCCTTCTAGTCATGCCATTTAATTAGAAAACTACTCATCCTCTATCCTCTGATAAAACCTCGGTCAGCTGGGGTGGTCCATATCGAGTTTTAGCACTGCTTCATCAGCACCAAGGCGATTACTGGTAACTCCATTTCACCATCAAGACGGAAGTCCATGGTCCTCGATCGATGATGTCACTTGCAGTTTCCTAGGCACAGAACACGTCACAAGTTTATTTTCACAATACGTTCGATTGCGTTCCGCGCGGGCGTCCGGCCACGATCTCCGATTAGTACCTTGTAGTCCGCAGTTCAATATCGAATTACCTTGTACCTCTCAGCCACTGTTCATTTATTACTACCCGTCACGGTCTTGGTGTAGTAATAATAATAATAATAACAATTTTACAAGTCGGACTAAGTGTTCGCGATTCGACGCAGATTAAATATTCAATTATTAGCGTCACGTATGACAACACTATGTACTATTCACACGAATTACTCTCCTGCGTTTGAATTTTAGGTTTCAAATCACTAAACAAAGAATTACTAAGAGCTCGGCTAAACATAGCTTCGCCCACCGTGAGCTGGAAGTTCCGAATGAACGGCTGCACCCTTGGCAGTGCTTTTTACCAGAAGGAGGTTTCCCCCACTTAAAAAATGCAGATGGCCTATCCACGGCCTACTAGAGGTCAAATAGTGCGACCATTAGGTGACCAGTATCCATTGGTGCGATTATTTTTCGAAGGACCTCTTGTAATTAATTAAAGTTTTTCCTCATTTCCCCTCCACTCTGGGGTAAATCCCCGCATGAATGTGTCTTGACACTAACCAGATGGCCCCTGGTATTTTTCCACGCAATTATAACGAAGTATTCTTTCTCCATCCGTAAGTTATCAGCCAAGAGGACATTACACACTCTAAATAAATGCCCCAATTATAACTATATCGTCGCCATAAGACCTATCTGTGTCGGTGCAACGTAAAGCCCATAGCAAAAAAAATTATAACTATCTCTTCTAAGTCGAAAAGCGACGCCAGAATTTAGATTTCATTAATTTTCACATCGTAGACAATCAAGTTGGTCAACCTGATTTAAAGATGGCTCCCCTATTTTGCTTCGATAAGTTTGCCTCTTCTCGCTTTCTTGAACGTAATGTGGGGATGACGTCTCTCAAGTTCCGTCACGGTGAACCACCGATGCAACCCCGAACCATGACATCATAGGCTTCTTTCTTCTGCAGGCTCACCGCGGGACAAAGGAAAATGTTGCGCAATAGATCGCAAATAATGACATTTTAGGGAATAAATGTTAAAGACTTATTTCATCTGCCTCAATGAGGTTGATATTTATTAATTTCAATATTTAGTTCCTCAAAATAGCATTTAGTCTGCAATTTAGATGACCAGTCTTAACCAGAGGTCCTTGGATCATGCTCCTGTCGGGTGCAGTATGTATGTACGTATATGTGTGTGTGTATCATCCTTTAGCGTCTTTAAATGTACATACCTGTTTTCAAATTCCTCAACTATCACATAGGCTGTTTACGTTTTTATTTACCTTTTTCCGCACCACTTATTTTTAAAAAACTTCCCTGTACCTATCTTATGAACCATATGGTATTGCCTAATAGTTATACTTTCACGAACTTCCTTTCTATCGCATTGATTTTTTACTACGACAAAAATAGCTCCGTGATCACGTTTACCATCTGTGACCTCAGTTGCTTTATGGATCCCAGCTGATTTTATCAGCAACACGTCTAAAATATGTTTCACTTTAGTTGGTTGCATCACTTTTTGATTCGGCTGTCCTTGCCGGAGTAATTTATTTACCATTTATTGATCATGATTTCAGTCCTTCTTATTACCATCCCACCTAACATTTGGTAAACTGAAATCACTCACTACATTAACGTACCTATTTGTGTTGTTCTCCATATAGCTGATTGTGATTACTTTAACAAATAATTCTGCATCAGCGTTAGCGCCACCCTTCATAGGCCTGTATACCCCAAAAACATCAAGTTGTCTATTACCTTTACAGACGAACCTTTCATGTTTCTCAACCTCGAAGATTATTATTATTATTATTATTATTATTATTATTATTATTATTATTATTATTATTAAGCGCAAACAGAAATGAAAACTGCATTATATCAATCACTCAATACTGATCTGCATTTAGGGCAGTCTGTTGTTTTTCTAGATTTTTCTTAAATTATTTCAAAGAAATGGATAATTTACTGAACATCTCCCTTGGTAAGTTATTCCAGTCCCTAACTCCCCTTCCTATAAACGAATATTTTCCCCAGTTTGTCCTCTTGAATTCCAACTTTATCGAGGGACTTACAAAATAATCTAACAACAAAACTAAATAGGCAGACAAATTATTATTTTTTCAGCAGCCTCCGTGGCTCAGGTGGCAGCGCACAGGCCTCTCACCGCTGGGTTCCGAGGTTCAAATTCCGGTTACTCAACGTGAGATTTGTGCTTGATAAGGAAGAGACGGGACAGGTTTTTCTCCGGGTACTCCGGCTTTCCCTGTCATCTTTGATTCCAGCAACACTCTGCAATATCATTTAATGTAACAGTCATTAATCATTGCCCAGAGGAGTGCGACAGGCTTCGGCAGCCGGCACGATTCTTATCCTCGCCGCTAGATAGGAGCTTCATTAATTCCATTCCTGACTTGGTCGAATGACTGGAAACAGGCTGTGGAGTTTCGTTATTATTTCCCTACTACGCTCTAGTAGAAATGAAAACTGCAATTAAGTTAAATGCCGAAATATAGAACGTATTACACAAGTATAGCACACGAATATAGCAAACACGATTCCATCTAATGAACTACACTACAATTCACAGTTGCACTTAAGGCGTATCCTAATTACGTAGATGCTTTGAAAAGTTCTCGGAATGTACTAGAATTACCTTACCTCGGTGGAACTGCTTTTATTTTTCAACATAGTCTCCCTGTAAGCTAATGCATTTAGTCCAGTGATGTTCCAATTCCTTGATCCCATCTCAAAAATGAGATTCCTCCAGGCCTGCAAAAAACCTCTCCAATTCGGCTGTCAGTTCTTCCCTTGCAGAAAATCTCCGTCCTCCGAGAAAATTTTCAGCTTGGGGAATAGACGAAAGTCTGATGGTGCCAAATCAGGTGAATAAGGTGGATGTGGGAATAATTCGTACCCCAGTTCATGAAGTTTTGCCATGGCAATAACACTTGTGTGCGGCGGAGCGTTGTCCTGATGAAAGATGACCTTTTTCCTTGCCAAACCAGACCTTGTTTCGCATATCCTTTCCTATAGTTGGTCTAGGAGGTTTGCATAGTATTGCTCCGTAATTGTTTGGCCAGTAGGAAGATAATCTATCAGCAGAATGCCTTTTTCATCCCAGAAAACTGAGGCCATTACCTTTCCGGCCAAACGCACTGCCTTTGCTTTCTTTGGTGGTGGTGAATCATGTTTCCACTGCTTTGACTGCTGTTTTGTCTCTGGAGTAGGGTACCCAAGTTTCATCTGTAGTCAAACACGGGCGCAAAAGATCTTGTTGGTTGCACTGAAAACGGGCCAGACTTTGTTCTGACATTTCCAATCTGGTGCGTTTATTGTCCACTGTCAAGAGCCACGGCACCCATCTTGCGGATAATTTTTTCATACCCAATTCTTCGGTTAAAATTTAATATGCCCGTTCAGAAGACATCCCTACAGCTTCAGCAATCTCCCGCACTTTCAGTCGACGATCCTCCATGACCATTTTATGCACTTTTGCGATAAATTCTGGGGTCGTAACACTTTTTGGCCGTCCACTACGCGGATCATCATCCAAGCTCTCCCGACCTAATTTAAACTCGCTGGTCCACTTGGCAACAGTTGAAAATGAAGGAGCAGCGTCCCCCAGTGTGTTCTGAAAGTCGGCATGAATTTCCTTTGCTTTCATACCTTTCTTTACAAAGTATTTAATCACTGCTCGAATCTCAGTTTTTCCCATTGTCACAAATCACTACGCGGGAACAAAAAGAAAGAGTCGTCACTATCACACCCCTGCAGCTAGAGCACTGACGCGCCACGTGTTCACTCACAAAGGATGCGTGAGTATTGCGCGGGAACCTCGTTGCTCTAGCACTGACATCTAGCGGTGATTACGAGAACCTTTCAAACCGTCCTCATATGACAGGTTAACTGAAAAATAGAACTGAAGATAAAACCAAGTACTTGATACTTAGAGGGATTAGGCTATCATATCTTTACCCACACGCTAACAGAAATTCAAACTACCCTTAATTTCTAAAATATCGACGTCTAGAACAGTGACTCGATATCTTTTCTCGAGAGTATGCCTGAGACTTAAACTGCAAGTATAGCATTGTACGAATTAGCGGATTTACTTGATCGTATGTTAACGGTGGAATATTTGAATTCGACGAGCATGAATGATGACTAACAATGAAAGACCAATAAAACTACATTGTTAGCAAGGTGGTGGTGGTGGTTATTATTGTTTTAAGAGGAAGTACAACTAGGCAACCATCCTCTATATAACACTAATCAGGGTGAAAAAATGGAAGGGGTCCGACACTTCGAAAAATGAAGATATCGGCAAAAGGAAGACAAGGGCCACGAAGGGCGTGAAAACGAAAGACTTCCTAGCCCTCGCAAACCTAATAGCGTCGGGGTCGGAAAAGAACAAGAGTTGACCAAGAGGGGTCGGATAGGATAGAGGAAAGTGAGGAGCCTGGCACAAGTAAGTGGAAGCAATGCCAGGACTCAGCTATGGGCCCCGTGGTCTCCAACCCACGCTCCATAGTTCAGAGCCCCTGGGGCCCCTTTTAGTCGCCTCTTACGACAGGCAGGGGATACCGTGGGTGTTATTCTACCGCCCCCACCCACAGGGGGACATTGTTAGCAAATTACGCTACCTCATATTCTCTAGAAGTCTTTGTATTTACTAACTACATTTACAATAGTACCAGTAATGTATTTATATTTAACAATTGTTTCCTTCGTGGTAGGTACAGCGGAAGTGCCATACGAAATATCGTGTCTAGTACCTTTACGAATTTAACTGTAGAAATTGCTGCAGGCATAAATCCGTATAAAAACCACTTTCCCTGTAGAATAAAAAAACGTTCCAACAGATGAAAGGCAATTTAACATCCAAATCTTCTTCTTGTTACTATTCTCCTTCTTCTTCTTCTTTCTCCTCCTAACGTTGTCCATCAGTTGCTGGGTCCGCTTTTCGGATAGCAGAACTCTACTTTCACCCAAACACTGGTGGTTGCGGTGGTGGTGGTGGTGGTGGTGGTGGTGATTATTTCTAAAGAGGAATTACACCTAGGCGATCATTCCTTATGAGACGCATCAACTAAGTGCAATAGTGAAGTAGTGCAATAGTGTAATACGAGTTGAATCGCGGCTGAGAAATGATATAATGGGTGCAGAAATATTCTCACAGAACTGGGGTGTCTATCGTAGAGATACTATAGGAATGGTGGGTGGGGGAGTATTCTTTCTGGTGAAAGAAGAATTTGTAAGCTACGAAAAAGTTAAAGATGAGACACATGAAATTCTAGGTGTAAGGCTCATTTCTAAAGATAATAGGCAACTTGATATATTTGAAGTGTACAGACCGGGAAAGGGTAGGGCTGACACGGTTTCAGAATTATTTGATTTAAGGTAACCAGCTATGTGGGAAACGACATGGAAAGGAATGTGATTCTAGCGGGAAATCTTAATTTACCAGGTGTCAATTGGGAAGGATATGCGAACGACATGAAACATGACCAACAAATGGCAAGTATGGACAGCTGATCAGAAAGTGATGGAATCAACTAAAGGGAAACATATCCTGGATGTGGTGCTGGTAAAACCAGATGAGCTTTATAGAGAAACCGAAGTAATAGATGGTTGTAGTGATCATGAAGCTGTTTTTGTCGTAGTTAAAAATAAATGTGATAGAAAGGAAGGTCTTAAAAGTAGGACTATTAGGCTGTGCCATATGGCTGACAATGCAGGCATGAGGCAGTTCCTAAAAAGTAACTATGACCGGTGGATAACGGTAAATAAAAATGTAGACTGACTCTGGTATGGGTTTAAAGCAATTGTTGAGGAATGTCTAAAAAGGTTTGTACCATTAAAGGTGGCAAGGAATGGTAAGGACCTGCCTTATTATAATATAGAAATAAAGAGATTAAGACGGAACAGCAGATTGGAAAGAAATAGAGTTAGAAATGGCTCTGGAAGTGAGGAGAAATTTAAGGAACTTACTAGGAAATTGAATCAAGCAAAGAAGTCAGCTAAGGATAACATGATGGCAAGCATAATTCGCAGTCATACTAATTTTAGTGAAAAATGGAAGAGTATGTATATGTACATCAAGGCAGAAACAGGTTCCATGACGAGATTCAAGGAATCGTTAATGAACAAGAGGAGTGTGTATGCGATGATCTTCAAAAGGCAGAAGTATTCAGTCAGCAGTATGTAAAGATTGTTGGTTACAAGTACAATGTCCAGATAGAGGAGGTGACTAATACTAAAGACATATTAAAATTTACCTGTGACAATAATGACATTTACAATAAGATACAAAAGTTGAAAACTAGAAAAGCAGCTGGAATTGATAAGATATCTGGGGATATACTAAAGACAATGGGTTTGGCTATAGTACCATATCTGAAGTACATATTTGATCATTGTTTGGTTGAAGGAGCTATACTAAATATATGGAGAGCTGCTATAGTAGCCCCTGTGTATGAAGGAATGGGTGATAGACATAAAACTGAAAATTACAGGCCAGTAAGTTTGACATGGATTGCATGTAAGCTCTGGGAAAGCATTCTTTCTGATTATGTTAGACATTGTTTGCGAAATTAATAACTGGTTTGAGAGAAGGCAGTTCGGGTTTTGGAAGGGTTATTTCACTGAAGCTCAACTTGTAGGATTCCAGCAAGATATAGCAGATATCTTGGATTCAGGAGGTCAAATGGGCTGTATCGCGATTGACCTGTCTAAAGCATTTGATAGGGTGGATCATGAGAGACTACTTGCAAAAATGAGCGTAATTGGACTACACAAAAGAGTGACTGAATGGGTTGCTATATTTCTAGAATCTCAGAGAATTACAGTAGGCAAAGCTTTATCTGACCCTGAATTAATTAAGAGGGGAATTCCTCAAGGCAGTATTATTGGAACTTGTTTTCTTATATATATAAATGATAAGAGTAAAGAAGTGGAATCAGAGGTAAGGCTTTTTGCAGATGATGTTGTTCTGCATAGAGTAATAAATAAGTTACATTATTGTGAGCAACTGCAACGTGACCTCGATGATGTTGTGAGATGGACAGCAGGCAATGGTATGTTGATAAACGGAGGTAAAAGTCAGGTTGTGAGTTTAACAAATAGGAAAACATCTCTCAGTTTTAATTACTGCGTTGATGGGGTGAAAGTTCCTTTGGGGGATCATTGTAAGTATCTAGGTGTTAATATAAGGAAATATCTTTATTGGGATAATCACATAAATGGGATTGTAAGTAAAGGTTGAAGGATTACCTGATTCAAGAACTGGAAAAAATCCAAAGAAAAGCAGCTCGATTTGTTCTGGGTGATTTCCGACAAAAGAGTAGCGTTATAAAAATGTTGCAAAGTTTGGGTTGGGAAGAATTGAGAGAAAGAAGAAGAGCTGCTCGACTAAGTGGTATGTACCGAGCTGTCAGCGAAGAGGTGGCGTGGAATGACATTAGACGAATAAGTTTGAGTGGCGTTTATAAAAGTAGGAAAGATCACAATATTGAACCATTCTGTTCATGGACCAATAGTATAGATTTTAGTATTAGATATTGGAATTACCTGAGACCACCCATGAAGTCATTGTCTTATAGTTTATTTCATAAAAGATTCCAGAAGAAGCGTTCTCGTGGGACGAGAGCTAGAGTGTCATTATGAAAATCTCCAGAACCTCATTAAAGGGAGTTATGGCCCAAGCCAAGCCTCTTAATGAAGATTGGGGACGCTTCCCGGATCCCGGCAAAAATAATCTTCGGAGGGAAGAAAGAATTAAATTAATATCTTTGGTTACGAAAGAGATGCATTGGATCTAATATAAGAATTGCAACGTGCATAATTTATGCTTAATTTTGATATGCAATATGGCTGCAATCATAAATGCATTCGTTAAGTATGGTACTTGACGTGCTTTGTGCGGGAAAACTTCGAGTCGCTGGCGCGCGTATCCTGCACGCGATCAAGCGGCGTGGGTACGCCAACCTGATTATAAATGCAAAGCCGCCTGGCACATCAATCTCATTCTCTGACCGCAAGGCTGCTTGAACGAAGTCGTCATGCTGCAAGTCGGCACCGCGAACAACGTTTTATCTTCGAGCTGCACATACAACTAGTACTACTGAATCTGCGTGGAAGTAAGTAATTAACTTGCATATTCAGCTAAGTTCTTGATATTACCGGTGTTGATATGCTATGGTGAGATGAGGTACTGCCTATAATAGACTGATGTGCTAGTAGCTTCATATTTCTGTGAGGTCAAGTTGTAACTGACGTAATGCTAGAATAAATGTAGGCTCAGGGTAGTTCTTATACCACGACATGTTGTCCGAGTGAAAGGATGGAATAACAGTGTTACTAAGAGTGGTGAAGAAACTATAGTGTACCAGGTTTAAAATTCAGAACAAGACTTATTCAATGTAACGTGTGAGACACCATAGTAGTGGAAAATGGCATCGAGTCTGGACAGTCTGTAATAAGTGAATTTGTTTTCAGTTACCCCTGCCTCAAGCCAGTACGAGCTTCTACATCATCATTGCGAGGAGGCCACAACGGGGGCTGAAGCCGGCACGACATCGGGAATCGATCCAGGAACGTTGGGCGTACCTGATCAGCGCGACATCGAAGGGGACATCTTCCAACCATCAATGGAGCTGCAAGAAGGATTCACGCAAGATAGAATGTCTCCAATTGTTCACCAGTATCTGCTGCAAGCGTCGCAGTTGGTCATGATGTGGTAAATTCAGTGGTCCACAGGAAGGGCCGCTCCGTCATGTCATCAATCATATAAGGTCAGAGCTTTCCAATTCTGTTTCAAGCATGTCATTTAAATTTAGATAGGAACAGGGGGGCCGTCAGCCAACAGGTTAGTTTATGGTAGGAAAATTCTTGGTAATAAAGAGCTAGGCCTCAAGCTCGAACCCCGTACATTAGGGTAGATGATAGTTTGTATATTCCTTGTTGGCGTGATTATATTTCATTTCGATAGTATTAGATTAGTGTACGTGTAATCTTCATGGGTCAGGTCGAACTCCCTTGGTCACGGTAGGTTAGTCTGACAGGCAGGCACTATTTATTGTGTAGCGTTTAGGCATATGTCTCTGCAGACGTAGGTTGTATATTTGAGATCAGGATTTACCACGTAACTCACCTAGCTTTACTGACAGGGCGAGCGAGTCCGAATGTTTGAGAGATGTGGGCATTATGCATGTAGCTGACCGTATGAATTGATATGAGAGAGCCCCAGCACAGTTTGAGAGTGTATTGGATGCATTTGAGATGCCTTATTATGGCTATGTGACTATAGCTTACTGAATTGTGCCTTTGTATTATCAAGGTTGAGCCCATGGGAGGCGGAAATAAGATTTGTTGTATTGCTGGTGATATTTAGATGAGGGCGGGTAGCCCGTGTGTATTTAAAAGAGCGCTTTTAGCAGCCAGATTATGTGAGGTACTTTGAAAGGCGAAGTTTCTTAGCACGCAGTCAGTCAGCTGGGCTCATAAATTGTGTGGACTGCAGCCTGTCGAGTGCACGGCTGGTGTGGGTTATTGTGCCTGACGTCACAGTCTTGAAACTCGGTTATATTGCTGTCTGCAGCTTGTCGAGTGTGTCAGGGGGAGAAGACGACCTTGATGTTTTGAACGCAGGGAGAGATTTTGGTTCTGTTTGTTCTGCATTTATTTTAACACTTGCCCGTTTGATATTGACCCCTTGGACAAGTTGGTTGTGTTCCTTTTTATATTGTTTGTATATGAATAATCAACGCCTTGCTTTTCATGGGACCAGGGTTCGAGACCGGGTCAGGGCACTGTACATTATGTGTTTATATTTGTTTGCACCGGGGTTCGATCGTACGAGGCATAGTAAAGTTTATGGAAATTACTGTTAGATGTGTATTTCACCAGATATCCATTTTCTATTGATTCCATTACTTACACAATTGTAACATGCTTGTTACAGCAGAGCTGTTTCGTGAAGGCAGTGAACTGGTTGTCATCGGCTCAACATTATCTTTACCCCAATCATATTTGAAAGCTCTTATATTTGTAAATAGTATATTTTTATGTAATAAATCCCTGATTGTAAAACTTTGAATGCAGCGATGTTTTCTGTTAGATATTTTTTTATTTTATTTTAGCTGATTCTTACCTGATTAGTCACATATCCTATTATTTTATCTTAATTTTGCCCTTTGTTCACCCTTGTTATCCCTGAGATATGCGCGACTGTGCGGCCGAGCGTGGATATGTGTTCAGGTAAGACTATGTGCACAAGCTCACGTTTGTGGGAGTTCTTTCACTACTGTACTCTGGGTTCGAGACCGGCATTCGCCTGGCCGGAACCGTAGGGTCCTGTAGGACACAATATGAAGATAAAGTTGGAATTCAAGAGGACAAACTGGGGAAAATATTCATTTATAAGAAGGGGAGTTAGGGATTGGAATAACTTACCAAGGGAGATGTTCAATGGATTTCCAATTTCTTTGAAATAATTTAGGAAAAGGCTGGGAAAGCAACAGATAGGGAATCTGCCACCTGGGCGACTGCCCTAAATGCAGATCAGTATTCATTCATTCATTCATTCATTCATTCATTCATTCATCTCTGCACATGGTTATGAGGGTGTTTAGAGATTGTAGTAAGGATGTAAAGGAGAGGGTATATATGTCTCTGGTAAGACCCCAACTAGAGTATGGTTCCAGTGTATGGGACCCTCACCAGGATTACCTGATTCAAGAACTGGAAAGAAATCCAATGAAAAGCAGCTCGATTTGTTCTGGGTGATTTCCGATAAAAGAGTAGAGTTACAAAAATGTTGCAAAGTTTGGGCTGGGAAGAACTGGGAGAAAGAAGACAAGCTGATCGAAAAAGTGGTATGTTCCGAGCTCTCAGTGGAGAGATGGCGTGGAATGACATTAGTAGACGAATTCAAGAGGACAAACTGGGGCAAATATTCATTTATAGGAAGGGGAGTTAGGGATTGGAATAACTTACCAAGGGAGATGTTCAATAAATTTCCAATTTCTTTGAAATCATTTAAGAAAAGGCTAGGAAAGCAACAGATAGAGTATCCGCCACCTGGGCGACTGCCCTAAATGCAGATCAGGATTGATTGATTGATTGATTGATTGATTGATTGATTGATTGATTGATTGATTGATTGATTGATTGATTGATTGATTGATTGATTGATTGATTGATTGATTGATTGATTGATTGATTGATTGATTGATTGATTGATTGATTGTTTGATTGATTGATTGATTGACGAGTAGACGCTTTTCAGATCAGACATAATTGCATTCAGCCATCGTTGTTTAGGTTTTCGTCATGGTCATGGACCATCGACATCTAAATTTAATATTGGGGAACCACACCCGGTAGGTAAACGTTAAAAATCACGGAAGTTTTTGAAATGAAGTTGTATCCACATAGCATATATGTATGACTTGATCGGATAATGCAATACTGACATCATCTTGAAGCACTAAAATCCCCGAATTACGTAGTTCTCAATAAGTCCAGATTCCGGCGTAATATCATATCGTGTGAAGTTTCGTTTAATTCTTCTCAGTAATTTGTACTGTATACGGTTAAAAATAGTCAAATAGGAGAACTTAGAGAAAATTCTGGTGTGAAGATATGGGAACTGTGTTTTTCTTTCGCAAAATATTGTGACACATGGACAATAAATAACCTCAAAATGATGGAAAATCATTAAAGCGAATGATCGTAATTCCAAAAAGTACGAAATTAACGAAGTGGAGCGTCAAAGGCTTATCTAGAGTCTCAACATTAAGGCGACCTAGCGTCGTGAAGCGAGTTTCAAGCTACTGTAGTCCCGCCTGAGCACATCCACTACCATAATAACCGAATATGAATTGGAAATCATGCATGTTGATAATGACCGTCCTGGTGATGATGATGAGGCTCCGATATCCCATCGAAGCTTCCAAGACTCTGCACGGAACTAATACAATTAGATTTAATTTTCACCCATAATATTGACATCGATCTCTTTCCATATGTAAGTTACTTCTCACATCACAAGCACTTTGGACATCGGCTTTGTATTATAAACTGGTTTAGAATTAAGGAATGTCAATAAAACTATTTCAAAACCATGCTAACTAGATATTTTATATCCACGAAACCTATAACGTGTTACGTATATTACGGCTAAAATAGCAGTCGTAACCCCGACATAATTTCGTTTGATTTTTTCATAAAGTTGCGACACGGACTCGGCTTGCATCGTAGTGCCTGTGCGGATGTAGCCCATGTGTATAGTTCCCGTACTCCGTCACTCCATCCACATCTTCATTGCGTCGAGTTGGTCCTCTACACTCTTCGTTGCTGGCTATATAGTGCAGCAGTGTGGACCATGGAACAATATATCTGCGATTTAGGATATATTATCAAGTGGCAGTCACAGAATTAATGCAAATGAGCTAAACAGACAGCTAAGAAAAGCCCGATTTGTTCTGGGCGATTTCCGACAAAAGAGTAGCGTTACAAAAAATGTTGCAAAGTTTGGGCTGGGAAGAATTGGGAGAAAGAAGACGAGCTGCTCGACTAAGTGGTATGTTCCGAGCTGTCAGCGGAGAAATGGCGTGGAATGACATTAGTAGACGAATAAGTTTGAGTGGCATTTATAAAAGCAGGAAAGATCACAAAATGAAGATAAAGTTGGAATTCAAGAGGACGAACTGGGACAAATATTCATTTATAGGGAGGAGAGTTAGGGATTGGAGTAACTTACCAAGGGATGTGTTCAATAAATTTTCAATTTTTTGAAATCATTTAGGAAAAGGCTAGGATAACAACAGATAGGTAATCTGCCACCTGGGCGACTGCCCTAAATGCAGATCAGTATTGATTGATTGATTGATTGATTGATTGATTGATTGATTGATTGATTGATTGATTGATTGATTGATTGATTGATTGATTGATTGATTGATTGATTGATTGATTGATTGATTGATTGATTGACTGTTAAACATGCAACAGTTACGCACGTATTAGCGTTTAAAGGTAACTTGCTGAAAGGAAATAAATTCTCGGTTTTTGTAAACGATTCTATACATGTTCCCCAAAACATGCATGCATTTTACAATTTCCGCACTAAACCCCACCCTCCAACTTCACCTACCTAATCTTCAGCACGAACATTACTATGAACAAGATTCTCATTGTTACTATCTGTAACGCTATTATATATAGAATTTCCCCACCGTCTCCACATCTTGATAATTTGCAGTGGAACGGAACATACTTAGAAAACCAGAGTCGACTACATACATTTTTTTCAACCTCTCTGCTGAAGAATTGATATAAGAAATAGATAATGCAGCGACTAGTTAGAAGATCCATTGTTTAAGGCTGATATGATCCAGGTATATAGTTTTGCAGATTTATCTTTGCTGTTCCGTGTATGTTGCAACTCCGACTACACATGAGGAAGACATGCAGCTGTCATAAGAGTCAGTCCTTTATTGAGCTGGCTACGAAGATCGTACTCTGCGTATGTTTGGTGCGGATGTAGGAAAGACCTCGCCGCAATGGTGGAATATCAAAAACTTGCCGCACGGAAACGTTTCGAGTACACACGCAACAAACGATAACGTTCAACATAGCGGGTGAACTCCATAATTAGTGGTCCATTCACTTCTGCTGTTGATGAGGCATTCCAATTCTACGGCAACGATGAACATTATGCATTGGATCATCAATATTCTTTGAGATCTTCGCTCATCCCGTGATTTACAAAATATATCCGGCTGCATTGCTCTGCTTCATCAAGAAGATCGCCTTTTTAAATTGCGGTATTCAAACCGTTCAGTTGAAATGACTCTCTCAAGTTCAGTGTAGTCGCGAGAGGGCGAGACTAAATGCTCCGGCGGTATATCGCTAGTAGCCTGCAACAGGCATGCTTCGGAAGCTTCACTTTCTATTTCAGTCACTACTGACTTGCATTCAGTGCAGTCTGCTAGGTGGCAGATTCCCTATCTCTTGTTTTCCTAGTCTTTTCTTAAATGATTGCAAAGAAATTGGAAATTCATTGAACATCTCCGTTGGCAACTTATTCCAATCCTTAACTCCCCTTCCTATAAACGAATATTTGCCCCAATCTGTGCTCTTGAATTCCAGCTTTATCTTCATATTGTGGTCTTTCCTACCTTTAAAGACACCACTCAAACTTATTCGTCTACTGATGTCATTCCACGCCATCTCCCCAATGACAGCTCGGAACATACCACTTAGTCGAGCAGCTCGTCTCCTTTCTCTCAAGTCTTCCCAGCCCAAACCTTGCAACATTTTTGTAACGCTACTCTTTTGTCGGAATCACCTCACCTAGAACAAATAGAGTTGCTTTTCTTTGGATTTCTTCCAATTCATGAATCAAGTAATCATGCTGACTGATCCTCTAGTTGGGGTCTTACCAGAGACGTATATGCCCTCTCCTTTACATATTTACTACAACTCCTAAATACTATCAAAACCGTGTGCAGAGATCTGTACTCTTTATTTACAGTCATAATTTTGTGATTACCCCAATGAAGATCTTTCCATATATTAACACCTAGGTACTTACAACCAAAGCTTCGCCTACTCTAATTCTCTGAGTTCTATTTTCTAGAAGCATAGCCACCCATTCAGTCACCATTTTTCTGGTCCAGTTGCACTGATTTTTTCCAGTAGTCTCCCATGATCTACCGTATCAAATGCCTTACATAGGTCAATCGCGGTATAGTCCACTTGACCTCCTGAATCCCGGATATCTGCTACAGTGAAATCTCGATACAACGATATCTTGCGGACGCAAAACATATTGTTGTAGAGGAGTTATCGTTATAAAGAGAATTTGGAATAACACCTTCCTGTATCAATTGGTGAACAGATTAAAACCCGGAAATTGAATTACATGAATTACCTACCACATGGTACCATTTAATTTAATTTAATTACTACAAATACAGTGTATACGATTTGCGAGAAGAGAAACACAGAAAGAAATATGAAAAATCAGTACTGTATATTACCTACGTTCATCAGAGTACAGTCATGTTGACAATGTACAGTAATTACATTTTCGTACACTTGCAGCACCTGTTATTCACACTATGCAGCACCTCGCTATTGTAAACTACTTCACTTAAAGGAATCTGAAAAGGTAGTCTGTTTGACAGTTTTCTTTGCAGAAAGTGAAACACACAAAGACCAGATCGAGTCGAGGTTCACTAAGTGATTTTCCGGAACACATGCAACACTCGACAGAAAATTCTGCAGCGCTTCACAAGATGCAATAGCTTATGGAAGAGTAAGCAATGGCTCGTTACATCGTTCGTCTCCTTCTTCATCCTCTCCTTCTTCTTCTTCTTCTCCTTCATCTACCGCCTGGATTCTCTGAATTTCCTCCACAATTGTTTCATCCGTGAGTTCAGAGAACACAAGGATTTCGTCATCAATCGAAAGGTACTCTTCCGCTGCTGGAACATTCTCATTCACACCAAGCTGTTCGTCGTAGTTTGAACACTGCCCAGTACTTTCACATTCGCGTCATACTCAAAATCGTCGCAGTCAACCTCTTTTTCAGGTGAAAATCCTGCCTTTCTCCAACAATTCCTCACGGTCTCCGGTTTCACTCGTTGCCATCCTGCAGCTATTACGTCACATGGTTGTTTTATATTAACCTGTTGCGCATTTGACAGATTTCTTTCTAAGTTTGTGACAGTCCTCTCGACCAAGTTGGTTATGTAGTACCCTTTAAGACACTTCGTTATTCCCATATCTAAAAGTTGCAGGATCGAGGTACAATTTGCCGGGAAGTAGAAGACCTCCACATGTTGCATTACCGGTAGTTGCTTGTGAGCTGCGCAGTTATCCAAGATGAGTACGATGTTCCTTTTCTTCTTCATTTCAGCATCCAGTTTCAGAAGTCACTCTGAGAACGTAGTAGCGGTCAGCCACGCTCTCTTGTCTGCGTTAGAGTCAACTAAAATTTGAAATGAGAAAACTCGTATTGAGGATCAGTGTACAGTACACATTAAAAAAAAAAAAAAGAATCAGAAAATTTAACACATGTAATTTTGCAAAGAGTGACTTTAAAATGACTTACCTGGCAAACTTTTAACATTTTTGAAGCATCTAGGCTTAAGACTTCTTCCTATTACAAATGGCCGGAGCTTGTGCGTTCCTGTCTGGTTCACACACAGGAGAGCAGTTAAACGTTGCTTGGATTTTTTGCCTCCACTGCATTTCTCTCCTTTCAAAGGCAAGGTTTTCTTAGGGAGTTGATAAAAAATCCCTGTCTCATCAGCGTTATAGGTATCTTCTGGTGTGTATTTCTGTGCTATTTCTTTCATTGAATTACTTCGCCAATGATCAGCGTCACCTGTCGCAGAACACTTCTCTTCTCCTTGAATTGATTTAAAAGTTATTACCATGACGATCTCTAAACCTACTAAGCGATCCATTGCTGGCTCTAAAATCGTCTACACGCAGCAGGTTAGCAAACTTTCTAGCCTGGGGCCGTTAATTCGAATATTGAGGGCTCTTTTCTTATTAAACCACTTCAACGTTGCAACATGAACGTCGCTGTACGTCGCAGTTTTTATGCGCTTTCTTCCAGGATTTACATCATTTGATTTTAACGTTTCCTCGATCTATTTTCTTTTCTTCCAAAACGTAGCCACTGTCGATAGCGAAAGGCCGTGTTTTCTTGCTACGACTGTTTGTTTTAGTCCCCCACCTATTTCGTTAATTATCATTAATTTCTGCTGTAGACTTATTTATTTCCGGGAACATGAAGCCGTGCTGTACAGTAATCTGCATACAATACAGAACAGCACTTCAAAACACCTGCGCTACATCTCCAGGGCGAAACACGACTGCACCAATGACAACAGTCGCTGGAATGTACGACAATGTGTCAAAACAATGTACAGTACAGTAAACTAATGAGTGTGCTACGGTTTCTAACAGCTATTCCACAGCTACCGTATTATTATTATTATTATTATTATTATTATTATTATTATTATTATTATTATTATTATTATTATTATTATTATTATTATTATTATGCATTCATTCTAGACCTTCTTGGAATTCTATACTATCATTTAAGAAAAGGCTAGGAAAACAACAGATATGGAATCTGCCACCTGGGCGACTGCCCTAAATGCAGATCAGTATTGATTGATTGATTGATTGATTGATTGATTGATTTATTGATTGATTGATTGATTGATTGATTGATTGATTGATTGATTGATTGATTGATTGATTGATTGATTGATTGATTGGGGAATTCCTAGAGTTGCACAATAAACCTACCCTCAGATAAGCAGCTACCGTACAGTATACAGTAATCACTTGCTTCCTTTGCTTACGCAATTGAAAAGTTCGTTCTTCATTACGCAGTTACGTACGGTCCTGATAACTTTTGTGCTTAAATCATCGTAGTGCAGAGGGGATGTTCGTAGGAGGGACCTGAAAAATGGATCGAAGTGGAGAGATTTTTCGTTATAGAGAGTATCGTTGCATCGAGAAAAAAATAACATTGTATCAATGGGTTTTATGCCGGGACCACAATATTTTATTGTTATAGAAAGGATTATCGTTGTATCGATAATCGTTCTACGGAGATTTCACTGTATATCTTGCTGGAATCCTATAAGTTTAACTTCAGTGAAATAACCCTTTCTAAGGCCAAACTGCCTTGTATCAAACCAGTTATTTATTTCACAAACATATCTAATATAATCACAAAGAATGCTTTCCCAAAGCTTACATGCATTGCATGTCAAACTAACTGGCCTGTAATTTTCAGCTTTATATATATCGCCTTTTCCTTTATACACAGGGAAGCAACTCTCCATTCATTTGATATAGCTCCTTCAGCAAACAATACTGAAATAAGTACTTCAGATATGGTACAGTATCCCAGTCCCACTGTCTTTAGTATATTCCCAGAAACCACATCAATTCAAGCTGCTTTTCTAGTTTTCAACTTTGTATCATACTGTAAATGTCATTGCTGTCATAGCTAAATTTTAATACTTATTTAGTATTAGTCACCTCCCCTATCTGGACATTATCCTTGTAACCAATAATCTTTACATACTGCTGACTGAATACTTCTGTCTTTTGAAGATCCTCGCATACACACTCACCTTGTCCATTAATGATTCCTGGAATGTCCATCTTGGAACCTGTTTCTGCCTTAAAGTACCTAGACATACCCTTCCATTTTTCACTAAAATTTGTATGACCGCCAACTATGCTTGCCATCATGTTATCCTTAGCTGACTTCATTGCTGGATTCAATTTCCTACAAAGATCCTTCAATTTCACCTTACTTCCACAGCCATTTCTAATGCTATTTCTTTTCAACCTGCACCTCCTTGTTAGTCTCTTTACTTCTTTGTTATAATATAGTGGGTCCTTACCATTCCTTACCACCTTTAAAGGCACAAAATTCCTCAACAATTCCTTTAAACCCATCCCAGAGTCTGTTAAATTTTTATTTACCGTTTACCATCGATCATACTTAATTTTTAAAACTCCCTCATGCCTGTTTTATCAGCCAAATGGTACTGCCGAATAGCCCTAATTTTAATACCCTCCTTTCTTTCACATTTATTTTTAACTACCACAAAAACTGCTCCGTTATCACTAATACCTCTATTACTTCGGTTACTCTACAGAACTCATCTGGTTTCACCAGCACCACAACCAAAATATTCTTCCCTCTAGTTGGTTCCATCACTTTCTGAATCGCATTACCTTTCCAATTGACATTTGGTAAATTGAGTTCACCCGCTACTTTCCCATATAGCTGATTACCTTAGCAAATAATTCTGAATCAGCGTCATCGCTACACTTTCCCGGTCTATACACTCCAACAATCAATCAATCAATCAATCAATCAATCAATCAATCAATCAATCAATCAATCAATCAATCAATCAATCAATCAATCAATCAATCAATCAATCAATTAATTAATCAATCAATCAATCAATCAATCAATCAATCAGTCAATCAATCAATCACAATCAGTACTGATCTCCATTTAAGGCAGTCGCCCAGGTAGCAGGTTCCCCATCTCTTGTTTTCCTATGATTTCTATGATTACAAAAAATTGGCAATTTATCGTTCATCTTCCTTGGTAAGTTATTCCAATCCCCAACTCCCCTTCCTATAAACGAATATTTGCCCCAATTTGTCCTCTTGATTTCTAACTTTATCTTCATATTTTGCTCTTTTCTACTTTTAAAGACACCACTCAAACTTATTCGTCTACTGATGTCAGGACTATTAGGCAGTACCATTTGGCTGATAAAACAGGCATGAGGGAGTTTTAGAAAGTAACGATTATAGGTGGAAAACGGTAAATTAAAATGTAAACAGACTCTGGGATGGGTTTAAAGCAATTGTTGAGAAATGTGAAAATAGGTTTGTGCCTTTAAAGGTGGTATGGAATGGTAAATATCCACTATATTATAACAAAGAAGTAAAGAGTTTAACAAGGAGGTGCAGGTTGGAAAGAAATAGAGTTAGAAATGGCTGTGGAGGTGAGGATAAATTGAAGGAACTTACTAGGAAATTAAATCTAGCAAAGACATCAGCTAAGGATAACATGATGGCAAGCATAATTGGCGGTCATACAAATTTTAGTGAAAAATGAAAGAGTATGTATAGTTACTTTAAGGCAGAAATAGGTTCCAGGAAGGATATTCCAGGAATCATTAATGAACAAGATGAGTGTGTATGCGAGGATCTTCAAAAGGCAGCAGTATTCAGTCAGCAGTGTGTAAAGATTGTTGGTTACAAGGATAATGTCCAGATAGAGGAGGTGACTAAACTAAAGAAGTATTAAAATTTACGTACGACAAACATGACATTTACTGTAAGATACAAAGTTGAAAAATAGAAAAGCAGCTGGAATTGATAAGGTCTCTGGGAGTATACTAAAGACAGTGGGTTGGGATATAGTACCATATCTGAAGTACTTATTTGAGAATTGTTTGCATGAAGCAGCTATACTAAATGAATAGACAGTTATTGTATAAAGGAAAAATGTGATATACATAAAGCTGAAAAATACAGGCCAGTCAGTTTGACATGCATTGCATGTAAGCTTTGGGAAAGCATTCTTTGTGATTATATTAGACATGTTTGCAAAATGAATAACTAGTGTGATAGAAGGCAGCTTGGGTTTAGGAAAGGTTATTCCACTGAAGCTTAACTTGTAGGATTCCCGCAAGATATAGCAGATATCCTGTATTCAGGATGGACTGTATTGCGAATGAACTATCTAAGGCATTTGATAGGGTAGATCATTGGAGACTGCTTGCAAAATTGAGCGCAATTGGACTAGAAAAAAGAGTGACTGAATGGGTGGCTATGGTTCTAAAATAAAGAACTCAGAGAATTAGAGAAGGCGTCCCTGTAATAATTAAGTAGGGAATTCCTCACTACAGTATTATTGTATCCTTATATTTTCTTATACATATCAATTATATGTGTAAAGAAGTGGAATTGGAAATGAGGCTTTTTGCAGATGATGTTATTCTGTACAGAGTAATAAATAAGTTAGAAGTTTATGAGCAAGTGGAAAATGACCTCTATAATGTTGTGAGATAGACAGTAGGCAATGGTATGATGATAAACGGGGTTAAAAGTCAGGTTGTGAGTTTCACAAATAGGAAACGTCGTCTCAGTTTTAATTACTGCGTTGATGGGGAGGTAGTCCTTTTGGGGATCATTGTAAGTACCTATATACGATTGTAAATAAAGGGTACAGATCTCTGCACATGGTTATGAGGGTATTTAGGGGTTGTAGTAACGATATAAAGGACTGGGCAATTTGGCCGTGCTGTTAGGAGCACCCAGCTGTGAGTTCGCATTCGGGTGATAGTGGGTTCGAACCCCACTGTTGGCAGCCCTGAAGATGTTTTTCCGTGGCTTCCCCATTTTCACACCAGGCAAATGTACCTTAATTAAGGCCACGGCCGCTTCCTTTCCATTCCTAGGCCTTTCCTGTCCCGTCGTCGCCATAAGATCTCTCTGTGACGGTGCGACGTGAAAGCAACTAGCAAAAAAATGGATGTAAAGATGAGGGAGTATAAGTGTCTGGTAGGACCCCAACTAGAGTATGGTTCCAGTGTATGGGACCTTCACCAGGATTACTTGATTCAAGAACTTGAAAAAATCCAAAGAAAAGCAGCTCGAATTGTTCTGGGTGATTTCCGACAAAAGAGTAGCGTTACAAAATCTTGGACTGGGAAGACTTGGGAGAAATGGGACGAACTGCTCGACTAAGTGGTATGCTCCGAGCTGTCAGAGGAGAGATGGTGTGGAATGACATTATTATGCGAATAAGTTTGAGTGGCGTCTTTAAAAGTAGAAAAGATCACAATATGAAGATAAAGTTGGAATTCAAGAGCACAAACTGGGGCAAATATTCATCTATAGGAAGGGGAGTTAGTGATTGGAATAATCAAGGGAGATGTTCAATAAATTTCCAATTTCTTTGAAAACATTTGAGAAAAGGCTAGGAAAATAACAGATAAAGAATCTGCCTCCCGGGCGACTGCCCTAAATAGAGATCAGTAGTGATTGATTGATTGATTGATTGATTGACTGACTGATTGATTGATTGATTGATTGATTGATTGATTGATTGATTGATTGATTGATTGATTGATTGATTGATTGATTGATTGATTGATTGATTGATTGATTGATTGATTGATTGATTGATTGATTGATTGATTGATTGATTGATTGATTGATTGATTGGTGTACGTTGTAAATGGGGCAAATATTCAGCTACGAATGTTGGCATGATAAGAAGTGTTAAGCTAGCACTTCACTTATTGATGCATTCTTGCAGCGTAGGAATCGAAGGAATCTGGAGAGACAATGAAACAAGACCTAGATGACCACGATGCAACCATGGTCCACGGGAGGAGGCCGAATGAAGATGATGTATGGTGAGCCAATATTGGTAAATTATTGCATTTTACCACGAGAGTAAACAGTTTTATTAACGTTACATTTTAAATTTCCATCTTTTAGTGTCAAATAAGTTCTTGTTTTTCAGCATCGTAATTTCATCTTTTAAATTTAATTATCTCATATTTTCCTCTCAAAAATGTCTTTGCAGCTAACGTTACCTAATCTTGTTTCCTTACAACGATAAAGCATTTCATGATTAACTTACTACCGCCATAGCCCTGCGAACACTTAACTCATTCTCTAAATAAATGTTATCACTCAGCCTTCAGCTTATGGTTGGCGCCCATCCCTTAAGAAAAAAATATGTTGACTTTATGCAGGTCCAGTTGGTAGCCACCAAATAATGCCGCCCAATGGTGGAACGAGTAAAAGTAAGTCCGAAACGCAACATTACCACAACTTTAAAACACCTCACAGTCATGTAAGGAGACCTGTAGCCATTCTTTACAAACTCGTTAATGTGATTTCCCCAGTGAACATCATTCCTTATATTATCACCTGAGTACTTACAGTGATCCCAAGGAAGTACTCTCATCCGATCAACTTCCTCTTGGTGAAATTTGCGACTTGACATTTTGTCCCGTTTAACAACATACCATTGTCTGCTCTCCATCTCATTACATTGTCGAGGTCTTTTTTGTAGTCACTCACAATCTTGTAATTTATCTACTAATCTATGTAGTATAACGTCATCCGCAAATAGCCTTAACGGTGATTCCAGTTCCTTGCTCATGTCATGTATGTATATATGTGTGTTTGAGTCATCAGTCCATAGACTGGTTTGATACAGCACTCCATGCCACCCTAGTTTGTGCTAACCTTTTCATTTCTACGTGACTATTGCATCCTACATCTGCTCTAATCCTCTTGTCATATTCATATCTTGGTCTACCCCGACCGTTCTTACCGCCTACACTTTCTTCAAAAACCAAGTGAACAAGTCCTGTGTGTCTTAAGATGTGCCCTATCATTCTATCCCTTCTTCTCGTCAAATTTATCCAAATCGATTTCCTCTCACCAATTCGATTCAGTATCACTTCATTCGTGATTCGATCTATCCTTCTCACCTTCAGCATTCTTCCCTAACACCACATTTCAAAAGCTTCTCTTTCTTTCTGAGCTGGTTATCGCTCATGTTTCACTTCCATACAATGCCACGCTCCAGGTGAAGGTCTTTAGAATCATCTTTATAATTCCTACATCAGTGTTTGAAGTGAGCAAATTTCTTTTCATAAGAAAGCTCTTCCTTGATTGTGATAATCTGCACTTTATGTCCTTCTTAATTCTGCCATCGTTATTTATTTTACTATCCAAGTAACAACATTCATCTATTTCCTTTAAGACTTTATTTCCTGATCTAATATTTCCTGCATCAACTGCCTTCGTTCAACATTTATTGTGGACTTATTTATTTTCATCTTGTACTCCTTACCCAAGACTTTGTCCATACCATTCAGCAACTTCTCGAGATCTTCTGATAAAATAACCATATCATCGGCAAATCTAATGGTTCTGATTTCCTCTCCTTGGATTGTGATTCCCTTTCCAAATTTTTCTTTGATTTCCTTTATTGCCTGTTCTATGTAAACATTGGAAAGGAAGGGGGGCAGACTGCAGACTTGCCTCACTCCTTTCTGGATTGCTGCTTATTTTTCAAAGCCCTCAATTCTTATCACTGCAGACTGATTTTTATATAGCTTATAGATAATTCTTCGTTCTCGGTATCTGATCCCAGTCACCTTCAGAACCTTAAATAGCTTGGTCTAGTCAGCATTATCGAATGCCTTCTTAGATCTACGAACGCCATGTACGTGGGCTTGTACTTCTTAATTCGATCCTCTGAGATCAGACATAAAGTCAGGATTGCTTCACGTGTTCCTACATTTCTTCTGAGTCCAAATTAAACTTCTCCCAACTGAGCTTCAAGTTGTCTTTCCATTCTTCTGTAAATATTCTTCTGTATATATATATATGAACACGTAAAGGACAAATAACACTGAGTTGTTGCACCCCCCTCTTAATTACTACCTACTCTAACTCTCCTTGTTCTATTTTCTAGAAATTTAGCCACCAATTCAACTACTCGTTTGTCTAGAGACCAATAGCCCACACGTTCTGCAGTAGTCTCCCATGATATACCCTATCAAAAGCCTTGGATAGGTCAATAGAGATACAGTCCATTTGACCTGGATCTAAAATATCTGCTATATCTTGCTGGAATCCTTACAAGTTGATCCTCACTGAAATAACCTTCCCTAAAACAAAACTGCCTTCTACATTATGTACTTATATATTAGTTTCCTTGGTAAATGCTTGTATATTTTTCATTGTACATTAGTAACCAATGCACATATTACGAATCTTTGTAGTTATGCTGTTGCTGATCCTAAATAAGTAGAAAAAATAAGTAAATAAAATAAATGTCAAACCAGTTATTAATTTCGCAAACGTGTCTAATATAATAATAAAGAATGCTTTCCAAGAGCTTACAAACAACAAATGTCAAGCTGACTGGCCTGTAATTATCCGTTTTATGTATATCACACTTTTCCTTGTACGCTGGGATTAGTACTGCAACTCGCCATTCATTTGGTATCGCTCATTCATGCAAAGAGTAATCAAATAAGTATTTCAGATATTGCACTATCCTAACTCATTGCCTTTACTATATCCACAAACATTTTATCAATCCCAGTTGCTTTTCAGCTTTCAACTTTTGTATTTTTTAAAGGTCTCTATTTTAACAAAGATATTTCAGTAATTCGCCATTATTTGTAGTGATCTATATCAATGGCAATGCTGTTAAATACCTGTTTAAATGAGTACATGAAATAAAATAAATAAATACATGAGAAATTGCGGGTAAATAATAGCAACTATTTTTGGCAACCTGAAAAATTTAGTGTTTGGTGGTTGTGCTCTTCCAACTCCCCGTGATTTCTAATTTTATTTTAAAATATAGTGTTACTATATATGTTTAAATATTCTGATTGTGTTGGATTTAAAATCCTGTCCTGATGTGCTTCTAAACTGACCAACTCTCTTTTTTCTCTCCAATTCCTACGCCACCACTTCAACAAGCACGCATTTTAGAAAAGCTGGAGTTCAAAGTTTCAATATCTCGCGAATGAGGCCACTAATCAACTTCTCTGCCAGCTGAAGAACGGTTAGTCAGGGAAGGAAATGAGGAGAGCTCTCTCGATCGCAACTGACGCACACCCAGCCAAGAATTCGAGTGAGTGAGGGTGAGTAGCTAGGACAGCTGAATGTAGCCGAACCCAAGTAGGAAGGCACGCTGAACGGCGAGAGGAAAGCACGCGGTTTCGTAACTCGATTGTAGGGCTCCGGTTGTAACTACACTTACAAGGGGGCATTCCCTACTCTTCACCACCGATTTCGCTCAAATTTATAGAACATGCAGAGATTGGCTAGAAATGAAAGTACCCAAAGTGGGAACTCCAGATGGCCAAGGGTACAGAAAATAAAAATAAAAATATAAATATTGCCTCGGCTCTCGCACTGTATAAGCCACTTACGTACAGCGCACGCTGAGCAGTTTTTGGCGTAGCGGTAAGAGCTGGGACTGGTAATTCGATGGTCGAGGGTTCGACTCGCCGTGTGGAGACTGTTTTTTTTTCTGTGAACTTTTATATTATTCATGTTCCAATTAAGCAAAGAGGTGAATAATTCATTTTATTTATCATCATCATCATCATCATCTGTTTACCCTCCAGGTTCGGTTTTTCCCTCGGACTCAGCGAGGGATCCCACCTCTACCGCCTCAAGGGCAGTGTCCTGGAGCTTCAGACTCTTGGTCGTGGGATACAACTGGGGAGAATAACCAGTACCTCGCCCAGGCGGCCTCACCTGCTATGCTGAACAGGGGCCTTGTGGAGGGATGGGAGGATCGGATGGGATAGGCAAGGAAGAGGGAAGGAAGCGGCCGTGGCCTTAAGTTAGGTACCACGGAAAACCACTTCCAGGATGGCTGAGGTGGGAATCGAACCCCCCTCTACTCAGTTGACCTCCCGAGGCTGAGTGGACCCCGTTCCAGCCCTCGTACCACTTTTCAAATTTCGTGGCAGAGCCGGGAATCGAACCCGGACCTCCGGGGGTGGCAGCTAATCACGCTAACCACTACACCACAGAGGCGGCATTTTATTTATTTATACGCAAAAGGCATAGAAAAGGTAAAAATTAGGATTTCATTGTCGGACTTTCTTTTTCCTGCGCCATGAATCTATTGTTTGTGTACAGCCGCCAGGAGCAACCTTCACTTGTCAGGTGAAAACGAATCTTACAGCGAAACGACTAATCACGGTTATGGCACATTCCCCAAGAAGGGGGGATAGCCAATAAAGGAGTAAAAAAGAGGAATGTCGGTTTGAACACGTCGGGAAAGTTCGCAACTCCAAATTTTCTACAATTGTGCGCTTATTAAAAAAAGACGTCCTATATGCCTTTTACGTATAAATAAATAAATAAATAAATCATCATCATCATCATCTGTTTACCCTCCAGGTTCGGTTTCTCCCTCGGGCTTTGCGAGGGATCCCACCTCTACTGCCTCAAGGGCAGTGTCCTGAAGCTTCAGACTCTTGGTCGGGGGATACAACTGGGGAGTATGACCAGTACCTCGCCCAGGCGGCCTCACCTGCTATGCTGAACAGGGGCCTTGTGAAGGGATGGGAAGATTGGAAGGGATAGGTAAGGAAGAGGGAAGGAAGCGGCCGTGGCCTGAAGTTAGGTACCATCCCGGCATTCGCCTGGAGGAGAAGTGGGAAACCACGGAAAACCACTTCCAGGATGGCTGAGGTGGGAATCGAACCCACCTCTACTCAGTTGACCTCCCGAGGCTGAGTGGACCCCGTTCCAGCCCTCGTACCACTTTTCAAATTTCGTGGCAGAGCCGGGAATCGAACCCGGGCCTCCGGGGGTGGCAGCTAATAACGCTAACCACTACACCACAGAGGCGGACAATAAATAAATAAAATAAATTAAAATAAATTAATAATATAAAAAATGAGAAAAATGTTCTCGACACGGGGAGTCGAACCCACGGCCAACGTATTACTACTCCACGCTCTTACCCCTACGCCAACTACTGCTCAGCGTGCGCGCTAACGTAAGTGGCTTACACGGTGCGAGAGCCGAGGCAACATTTTTATTTTTATTTTTATTTTTTTTATTTTATTTTATTTTTATTTTCTATACGCTTGGCCATCTGGAGTTCCCACTTTGGGTACTTTCATTTCTAGCCAAGCCCTGCATGTTCTATAAATTTGAGCGAAATCCCTGGTGGCGAGTAGGGAATGTCCCCTTGTTAGTAAACAGGTAAAGCTAATCTTAAATTCTAACATTAATCACATTATATCTTACCCATTCACGGTGGATGTCCCATCGTGGAAGACGTAGCACGTGCATATCGGAACGTTCAGAAAGAACAGACGCTCCGTACCAAACGTGACACATTAAATAGTGAATATCTCCAGGCTGCATCATAAAGGCCAAAGATGCGTGGCATGACCTCCTAGCTTCTTCCCTCTGCAGAGAACGCAGGATCTCACGGTAAGGATCCGAGAACACACGACGACGACCGATTACGTCCACCCAGTCACAGTTTGAACACTTTCTTTCCTTGCTCTTGAGGAAGCAGTTGAAGTATTGGCTTGTGTCGTGCATTATATGGCAGTAAGGGCAATACTTCAACTTTTGGCTCAATATGTGTGACTTGGACACATATTTGGCAACTTCAGGATTAATTTGAGGATCTTTCATAAGTTCTAAGAACAATTTCTTTATTCTTTTGCGGAGAAAATCTATGTCTTCCGATTTTAAACCAGCTAAAAGCAATTCAGCTTCCCGCTCCAGTAATGATAAGAACTCATTACACGGTCGTTCGTTGTAAATAGCTAAAGCATATTTGATGGACATCAACAACTCTATCCTCTCTTCTACTGTTACATCTTCTCTGCAGAGGCTGCGATACATTTCCCTTAGATCACAGGCTCTTTGCGTATTCATTGTGACCATTGAGAAATTGTTGCCTTTGGAATCAGTCCATTCTATGGGCTTTGCACATTTGTTCAGTAAGGCCTCTTGTTTATTTGCTTTCTTCTCTTCTTTTAGCTCTATTCTCTGTTGATCAATTACATTCAGAAGTGCTACTTCTTTATCTAATAGCTCATACCTCTCGGCAGGCTGTGCTGGAAGAGAAAAATTATCTTTAATTCTTTGTTCTTCCATTTTCCGCCATCGTTCAACCATAATATACAGTAATTCAAAATCAGTTTTGGTTTTAGGATACAATCTTCTTACAATATCATATTTCTCTTGATTCACTCTTTCCTCATCGAATAACTGCCGCTTCTTCTCCAAAATCTGCTGTCTCCTACGATACTCGGCAGCGAACTCTTTGATTTTCTTGCGCAGTACGTAAGCGCGCCAGTAGCGCTGTATTGTGCGTACTTTGCCCTCCACGTCTCGTATCCTTTCAAGTTCTTCTGCTGTAATATACGGCAGAGGGGTAATAATGTCCTCGAAAAAATCTGGAAGGTATAAATCTCGACGATAATTCTGAGTAGATTTCTCCACAGTGGTATTCTGACTTTTTCTTCGTTCATAAGCAGTCTGAGTGTCTCGATGAGCTTTATCCTTACATCGCGGTGTACGAGGATGTGTTTGAGAAAAACCATCATGATACTCCACCCCTGTATCTTTGTGACGATAGCCACCGACGAAAGGCTTCCTCATGCACCGACTTTCTACTAACAACCTCACTTGTTGAACATCTTGTTCATCCACTTCAACGGATATAATTCTATACGAAATTCGATCAGGTTTGTCGAATTCCCTGGTATTAAATCGGTACCTCAAAGGATCAGCTGTTTCCAATTCGAACCCAACTGATGTACCTGGATTGATGCCAAGTGTTACAAGAGTATCATCCTTCATTAATGTTTGTCCACAGAGCTTAATTACCACTTGATCAGCTGGAACCATAAATAGTTCACCAATATCCTGTGCTATGAATTCTATGGGACAAAACGATTTGTACTGACGATTAAAGCGGACTCCATTGGGGAAAGTAAAATTTACATCAACTGTGAATTGGCTCTTTTCGTCCCCTGAAAGAAATGTATCTTTTCTCAACTTCCTAGGCGGTTTAATAGGAATGGGGGCTGGAACACATGTCTCTATGTCACTACGCCTTTCGTCCTCGTAAAGATCAACTGCTTTACTATATTTGGTTATTTGATGTGGAAAAAGTTCTGATGAATCCTCAATACCAAATATTTCCGCTAACCAACCTTTGATTTCTTTCTCTAAATTCATTAAAGCCAAATTACATCGTTCATCATCAATATCATTGTCTTCTGTTCTGCTGGAAAGTACACCTTTAACACTGCTCAGGGCTCTCATAAACCAGAATATAGCTCGTTGAGCTCTTTGGTCTATCGCAGCTCGCTCTCTTAGGGCTTGTTCCTTCCCTGTATCTTCGTCTTCTCTTTCTAATTCTTCCGCAATTCTTTTTTCTTGTCTTCTCCTGTCTTCCCTTAAGAGTTCCACTAGGTCCATAACGGATTGTGTGACCTTAATGTGAAATGGGCCACACGATTTACGTTTAGGTCTTCTCATCCTCACCGTCTTGAACCTTGCCCACAGTTCATCTAGGACAGAATCCAAAAGTGTATAGAAAGATTTCCTGGTCATTTTAACACCTCTTGAATCAGCAGACTTCGAGCGGCGTCCCTCTGATGATGAGGACACACCTGATTCTGATTTGCTTTCTTCTGTATCAGCTGAATAGAGATGGTTTGTATCCTTTCGTACACATACCAGCGGCTCAGCAGATTGTGACCGACGTTTGCTCTTCAACGAAGATTTCGCAGTACGACTCGTCTTCTTCACGAATTTGACTCTAGTAGATTTCTTTCCCTTTTTAGACTGTGGTGGTGAGCTGCGCTTAACTGGAGGTACATTCATATTTCTTGAAACAATTTTATTCTAGTAGGATACGCAGATCTTCACCAGCTTCCTGCTGTAACCAAACAAGTATTACATTTACGATAAAACACTGAATTCACTAGTAGCTTAACTTAACGTTATTAATGCCAGTGAATGATTCTTCTATCATAAGAAAAAAGAATACACCGCTGAATGTTATGCTCCGGTGAGGGAAAACAATGTTCATACATAAAAGGTTAACATCTATCTAAACGAAGTCATTCACTGGTTTTATCAAGTCCAGCCCTATTGAGTGGTTCCATATTTTAGCGAACATAGCTCCTCCAGACATCAGCAGAAAAGCAGCCAAGGTACAAATGTTAGTTCCATAAAAGTTTTTTCCTGCTCTGCGCTTAAAATCACGCAAACCACGGACAGATCATCACTCCATCGGTACCTTCACTGTTATCACCAAATTGAGAGAAGTTGGAATGAAAATCCACAACGCCCACATGATTCAAGCCCCAAAAAGGAAGGTTGAGGGATTTTATCTTACCCAATCGGAATGGTCGAAACACAGCGGCATTCGAACGGGACAGAGGATTCTGGCTACACACTGAAAATTTGTTTTCTGTCACAATACTGCATTTGACTGCAGAGTAAAATAAAAGGCGATTATGCACATCATTGAGAACTACCCACTTCAAGCATTTGAAGATGGTCTCAGGAGCCTACATGAAGTGGATCCCGAGTGCTGTGGGATGGTTCCCCGATGTAGAAATTAATTTTCAGATATATTGTATATTTATCTTGGATATTTTACTAAAGAGGCGTAAGATAATAATCTTTCTATATAAAATGAAATAACGTCTGTCTCCCTCTCGAAACAACATCACGCCTGAAACACCAAGCGGAATTTTATAAGATTTTGCTTAAACATTCTTACGCATGACAGACTATGATTCATTTCAGAATATAGGCCTGAAAATTTATTATTAGCGAAATTGTTTGCAAAAATTCGCAAAATAGCTTACTCCGAAACCACGTACCATGGTTACGTGAGCACAGCGATGAAAGTAATTTATTAACATGAAGGCGATAGCCGACATATCGAAAGTCTGTGGTATGGCAACTTATTATCAGATGAGATACCATTGTTATGTGGACATATCAATGATCTCTTTTTCTTTCTTTTGCTATATGTTTTACGTCGGACCAAGACAAGTAGATCTTGTGGTGAAAATCAGATGGAACAGGTCTAGGATTAATAAAGAAGGGACCATGATAAAGTTGAGCTCCAGCATTTGCCTGGTGTTAAATTGGCAAACAACGGAACACAATCTGCAGGGCTGCCGGCAGTGGGGTTTGAACTCACTATCTCCTGAATGCGAGCTAAAGGAAATGTGAGTCAAACAGCGCTGCTAACTTTATCGACGCATTGCAGTGACATAAATTTATCGATATGAATGCAGTAGCCGACATATTGATAGGCTGTGGTTTGCCAAGCGCGGCGAAAATACGTCAGCTTGTGTAGAGGTTCCCTACACACAAAGAAAAAAACCTTAGTAAATTAACTTTCTTAATTGACCTCCGATTTCTAACAGGGCGACTTCAAGAGAGCTGAGAAGTATCAAAGCAACTCAGAAGTCTGGAAGAAGGGAAATTAAAATTGTCGCCTTCCGTTCTTTTTTAGTTAATAATTGGAAATCGCTATAGAAAGTTGGAAGTTAGAACCGTAGTGCATTAATATTGGGTAAATTTGAAAAATAATGGTAACAAGCAGATATCTATAGACATTACAGATGTTATCTTTTTATGGAGGTCTATCCATGCAGCAAACAAGCTGTTGCCGGATGAAACTATCTTTTTATTGGTTTGCTTCCAGACCGTCTTTCTGTATGGGAGTATAAGCTGGCTGGACTCAGGATATCCTATTCACAACCTGGAAGTAACACACATGAAAGTAGTGATAATTATTGCTGGTACAAACAGGTGAATGTAGCTTCCATCGAAGTATCAGTCTCATCCATGACTGTGACAATATGGAGCTGCTGGGGTGTGGGTAGGCCTGAGTAACAACATTCGGTATGAAAGGTGTTGTTCGTAGGGTCTCTCGTGCTGCAATAGCATTTCCTGGCCCATTGGCGAAAGCAACGGCAAACTACCTCACTGCCATCGGCTTTTGCAGTTTCATTATAACTGCATAACCTCTAGTGGTGCTATTTGAGGATCCAACCAGCCTATAGGTTAATGACCTAACAGACACAAACAGATGGGAAGCATTTTAGGAGGATACTCGACATGAGAATGTAAAGGCTGAGTTAGGACTGAGCTCTGTGGATGAAGCTGTACGTATCAACCGACTTCGGCATGTGAGGCCTACGGGTGAGGGTAGGTTTCCAAGGAGAATAATGAACTGACAAGGGGACATTCCCTACTCGTCACCACCGCTCATATTTATAGAACATGCAGGGCTTGGCTAGAAATGAAAGTACCCGAAGTGGAAACTCCAGATGGCCACGCGTATAGAAAATAAAAATAAAACTGAAAATTTTGACGCGGCTCTCGCACCGTATAAGCCACTTACGTTAGTGCGCACGCCGAGCAGTTGTTGGCGTAGCGGTAAGAGCATGGTCTATTAATTCGATGGTCGTGGAATCGACTCCCCGTGTGGAGAATAGTTTTTTCTGTCAACTTTTATATTATTCATTTTCCAATTAAGCAGAAAGGTGAATAATTAATTTTATTTATTTATACGCAAAAGGCATAGAAAAGGTAAAAATTGGGATTTTATTGTCAGACTTTTTTCTACCTGCGCCAAGAATCTATTGTTTGTGCACATTCCAAAAGGAGGGGAGATAGCCAATTAAGGAGAAAAAAGAAAATTTTCTGTTTTAACACATCGGGAAAGTTCGACTCCAAAATTTCTACAATTGTGCGCTCATTAAAGAAATGACGTCCTATATGACATTTGCATATAAATAAATAAATAAATAAATAAATAAATAAATAAATAAATAAATAAATAAATAAATAAATAAATAAATAAATAAAATCAATTAAAATAAATTAATGATATAAAAATTGAGAAAAATATTCTCCCCCTGGGGTGTAGCACTCACGACCATCAATTTACTAATCCAAACTCTTACCGCTACGCCAACAACTGCTCGGCGTAGGCGCTGACGTAAGTGGCTTATACGGTGCGAGAGCCGCGTCAACATTTTTATTTTTATTTTCTATATGCTTGGCCATTGCCTTTGCTGGCAGGACATAGTGTTTACAGTGCACTATGTCTTCTGGTATAGGCTAGAGCAATTTTGTTACTTTCATTGATCTGTCTCAGCTTTATCCTTAGCTTTGACAAAATGAAAGTGACTGAGGTATGAGTGATGCTAGTAATGCCATTTCTTCTGCAGCCAGTCCCTGCTATGAATGGTGTGAAGATATTGCTCATAGGGTCGGTTGGTGCATGCATTTCAGTGGGCTTGGCAGACTGATATGTAATAGCAACTTCTGGTTCAGTGAGGAAAGCAACGGGAAACTACCTCACTCCTCATTTCCCTAGTACGCCTCTTCAGCGATGCCTAGGCCATCTATGACAGCTGATGGCGGAGCTGTTGAGGATCCAACCAGCCTTCGGGCTGATGACTAAACATACACATGCTTGGCCATCTGGAGTTCCCACTTTGGGTACTTTCATTTCTAGCCAAGCCCCGCATGTTCTATAAATTTGAGCGAAATCGGTGGTGATGAGTAGGGAATGCCCCCTTGTGAGACTTGCGGAGTGAAAAAAGAAGAGGGACATCAAGGCGACGATGGTTAGGCTCAGTTTTTAACTTATTGGTTATAACAGCTTTGTACGAGTACATCCTGGTTGCTTTTTTTTTTTTTCTTCAAGATATTGACCAGAAAATATAACATGTGCGAAATTATTTTTAAACATCGCGTAATAGATTAAAGTGAGATGGTGCCTCTTCCTCCTTGCTCCATCACACCCACTAGTGGGCATATTGACCTGAAATTTTGGTATGCATGTACCTCATATATATTCCGTTCATATACAAGCCTATTCTAATGTTTTAATGATTAGCCTTTTCTAAATGGCGGCCCTTAATATCCAGATATTTACTGAACCTGCCCATGTTTCATCCACTAAACACAAAATAATGGGTAAATGATTAGTCCTATCACTGAATGTAGCCTAGCCCACGTAATTAAGATTCGGTGCTGGGTAGCTCAGGCGGTAGCGCGCTGGCCTTCAGAACTCAAGTTGGTGGGTTAGATCCCGGCTCAGTCCGGTAGTATTTGGAAGTGCTCAAATATGTCAGCCTCGTGTTGGTAGATTTACTGGCACGTGAGAGAACTCCTACGCGACAAAATACCAGCATATTGGCGTCTCAGAAAACCGTCAAAGTAGTTACTGGGGAATTTAACCAGGATTATATTATTATTATTATTATTATTACTTATTACTTATTATTATGAAAATGAAATGAAATGGCCTATGGCTTTTAGTGCCGGGAGTGTCCGAGGACAAGTTCGACTCGCCAGGTGCAGGTCTTTCGATTTTATTCCCGTAGGCGACCTGCGCGTCGTTATGAGGATAAAATGATGATAAAGACGACACATGCACCCAGCCCCAGTGTCAGCGGAATTAAACATTTATGGTTAAAATTCCCGAGCCTGCCGGGAACCGAACTCAGGACCCCTGTGACCAAAGGCCAGCACGCATACCATTTAGCCATGGATCCGGACATTATTATTATTATTATTATTATTATTATTATTATTATTATTATTATTATTATTATTATTATTATTATTATTATTATTATTATTATTATTATTATTATTATTATTATTATTATTATTATTATATAATTCGCTGGGGCCATCAAGGACCACGTTAAGTCTTGTTGCATTTGATACTGAACTTGGCCTTCTTTAGAGCCCAAATTTCCCTCATTCTTTGTGAGTGGGCCTGCTTACGCTCCTCTGTCCAAGGGGCACCGTGTCTTCTCTTCGGTTGCTCGTCTCTGTTTAGCCCGTTCGTCAAGATTTTCTTGCGGAAGAGATCTCTGTTAAGGGCGTCTTCAGCTGAGATATGTAGCATTTGCAGGTCTTCTTTGGTATTTCTAAACCAGGGAATTGTGGTTTTGGGGTTTGAATAAAAAAAAGTGAAAGATTTCTTTAGTTAACTTTCTTCCGTCCATTCTTTTCAGATGACCGTAAAATCGTGCCCGTCTTCTTCTGATTCCTCTCACAATTTTGCGTTCTCTTTTCTCCAGTTCATCAAGGAGCCCTTTGTTGGCATTTAGAGACAGGGTTTCGGCTGCATATAGAACTACTGGCTTCAGAACTGTTTCATAGTGACGTATCTTGGTGTTTTGGGAAATGCATTTTTTGTTGTAGATTGTGCGGGATGTTTGGTAGGCTATTTCCAGTTTGCGTACTCGCTCCTGAAGTGCTTCTTTGTCCAGTCCATTTTTCATGATTATCTCACCCAGGTATTTGAATTTGTCTACTCGGGTGACATCCCCGTATTTTGTATGGATTTTTGGTGGAGCCTCTTTGATGTTAGTCATTACTTCTGTTTTCTCAAACGATATCTGCAAACCAGTTTGTTCGGCAATTTCCTTTAAAATTTCAACTTGAGCTCTAGCGGTTTCTATGTCGTTTGAGAGAGCAGCAATATCCTCGGCAAATGCTAAGCAGTCTGTTGCGATCCCCTTGTATTTGGTTCTTATTCTCAATGGACTGTAGTTGGTTTCCTGTAATCTCACCCGCCAGGTTCTGATGATGTTTTCAAGAACACAGTTGAAGAGTATCGGGGATAGCCCATCACCTTGTCGGACTCCTGTTTTGATGTCAAAGGAATGCGAGAGTCATCCGTGGAACTTCACCTTGGATTTTGTATCGGTCAGGGTGGCTCTAATTAATGCCAGCAGTTTCATATCAACTCCAAATTCATTTAAGATGTTTAGAATGACTTCCCGGCCAATGGAGTCGTACGCTTTCTTAAAGTCCACAAAGACAGACACATACTGCTTGGACCTTAGTGTACAATATCTGATGATCGTTTTGAGATTTTGGATCTGTTCAGCTGTTGAGCGTCCTCTTCTGAACCCTCCTTGGTATTCACCTATTTGATGTTCGACTTGTGCTTCCAAACTCTCCAGGATGGCAAGTGATAGAACTTTGTAAGTCACGGGTAGCAAAGATATTCCTCTTTAGTTGTTGATGTTCTTCATGCTGCCTTTTTCGTGTAGTGGATGGATCAAAGCTATTTTCCAATCTTCGGGTAGGGTCTCCTTGTTCCAAATTTCTTCTATTTGCTTCTGCAAGATATCAAGTGATTCCTCTGGGGCATATTTCCATAGTTCTGCTACTACTGAGTCTTCCCCCGGCGCTTTGTTATTTTTGAGACGGGCAATGTGGCGCTTGATTTCATCTCTGTCGGGTGGTCTGGAATCTGGGTACCTGAGTAAGGGTTCCTTGGTCTCAATGGCGCTTTGCGGTTTAGAGCAATTAAGTAAATTCTTGAAGAAATCTGCCAGAATGCTGCAATTTTCTTCATTTGACGTCGCCAGTGTGCCGTCCTTTCGCTAAAAGCATAGAGATGGTGGTTTATAGCCAGTGAGTTTGCGCTTGAAGGCTCTGTAGTACTCTCTGTTTTCATTCTTCCTAAAGTTTAGTTCTATCTTTTCAATGAGAGATTTTTCGTATTTACGTTTCTCAGTTCTGTACACCCTAGCTGCTTGGGCACATTGGGTTTTGTAGGTTTCCCAATCATTTTCTGATTTCGTAGAGTAGTACTGTTTCCATGCATTGAGTCTTTCTTGGAGGACTAATTCGCAGGTACCATTCCACCAGGCATGCTTTTTGCTTCTCTTGATTTCTGCAACGTATTTGGCAGCCTCAACAAGGAGACTTTTGGAGTTGTTAAAGTCACAGTCATTTGGTCTAGCCTTCTCCTGGTACTCCTCGACCCTTTGCCGAAGTTTATCGTTGTCGAAGCGTGTGATCTATTTGGTTGTCTTCCTTGTGTTTGCGAGAATTGGTTTGAATTTGATAAGAGACATATAATGATCTGAGGCCACATTGATGCCTTTCTTTACCTTCACATTCATAATCTCAGGGCTGTTTCTCCTAGAGAATGCAACGTGATCAATTTGGAACTCTCCGAGAGCTTGGACGGGAGAACGCCAAGTCATTAGCTTTCTGGGTAGATGGCGAAAGTGGGTCGACATGACCTGCAGGTTGTGATTTTCGCAAATGGACACCAGTCTTTTGCCGTTGGGATTGGTTCTTTTGTGAGCAGGGTAATTTCCTATAACTTTCTTGTACTTCTGTTCACGACCTAGTTGGGCATTGAAGCCACCCAAAAGAAGCTTGACATGGTGTTTGGGGATTTTGTTCAATTTTTCATCCAGTAGGTCCCAGAAATTATCAACTTCGTCTGGATCAGACTTGTTCTTATCGTTTGTAGGAGCATGTGCGTTAACTAGGGCGTAGGTTTTGTTCGCGCATTTAATTCTGAGTATAGACAATCTGTCATTCACAGGTTTGACATTTGCAACCGATTTAAGGATCTTGGTTCTAACAGCAAACGCGGTTCCAAGCATCACAGCTCCATTGAGGATTCCTCTTTGCGCTTTGCTCTTGAGAAATCGGTAGCCTTCGGATTCAAAAATCTCTTCATTGGGTACCTTGTTTCCTATAGGGCCATTATGGATATCTGATTTCCGTGAAGAGCTTTGGTGAGGGTTTTCAGCTTGCCAGTTTGTGTAAGTGAATTTATGTTGAAAGTTGCTAGAAAGGTTTTAGATTTTGGACTGAGTTTTTGACCCTTCGGGGTACACCGAGACGCTCCGACTCGTCTCTTGCATGATGTCGAGTCTCCCCCAGAATCCGAATGAGACTCGTGCACCGTGACATTCACGACGAGGGATTTATCCGAAGATTTACCCCCTGGGGTATGTTTCTTGAAATGTTGTGCCATCATGCTTTTTGACTTGACTTTGCTTTGGACGGGTACCCATCCTTTTACAACTAAGGTTGTTCCTAGAGGTTGCCTCAAGATGTTTTCTGGCTTCTGGTCATTTACCAGTCTTCGCCGTAACCCTGGCAAGGGACCAGTTTTTTTCACGGTGGTATTTTATTTCTCTACTACCCTCTGACTCTGCTGGCGGCAGAGCCAGCGAGCTTACCCAAATCCAATGGGACGCGCCCGATGGAGGTAACCGATAAATCCCTACACGGGATTATTATTATTATTATTATTATTATTATTATTATTATTATTATTATTATTATTATTATTATTATTATTATTATAACAGTTTCTGGAGTAATAAAATCTATAGCAGTATTTCTGTAAATCTTGTCCCATTACAGGCGTGTCTGGAAAAAATACTTTCCTTAGTGACTTGAATAAGGCACCTGCCTTCATTCTCAGTTTGTGTGGAAGCATCCTGGCTGATGTTGGACTCACCCTGAAACCGTACACTGGAGCACAGAGTGACCCAAGGAGTTTTTAATTCGCAGTAATTTGGTGTTCGCAACCCCTCCGTGACTTTTCTTTGACCTTCGTCCTCTCTCAGCTCGTGCACTAATTCACGAGTGACGACTGCTTGCATATCAAAACATTAACTTATGTTTGGGGCATACAATTCCCCGGTATACGGTTAATGAAACTATTTATCTGAAGCCAGTTTGGTTTTTCACACTTTTTTAACATGTACTTTTGTACTTTGTGCTTGCCTTGAAAGCGATGAACAGATTTTGACCGTATCATATAAGTCTCAGCCTGATACCCTTGATGATTTCGTCAATGCTCTAGACGACGATGGAAATAAGCGTTGTTAAGAAGAGATGGGATAGAATGCAGTACATATTTTCCCGTCGTGCTTCAGATGAACTTATTTTCAAGGGCTGGAAATCCCATCAACACGAAGAGGAATCCGCCTTTCTACGTATTGCATAAAAAACAGTATTTACGATACCCACTCAGCCAACACCAGTCAGTCTCAGGTCTGGAATATCTAACGACTGTCCAAAGAGTCTAATGACACTATTATTTGCAATGATCGAAAGATATTCGTATGCATAAACCATATGCTGGGTTTGTACCCAAATTTTGAAATGTGAACCTTATAATAGCACCACAAACCAAAAGGTAGATTTTCTTTAATGGGACTGTTGCGGCTTTCGTGTTGGCAACTCGCCTGTCGCATATAATGTTGTCATTTCGCACTTGGCAAGGCGCTGCCGCGTTTTTCATTATCGTTAGACAGAACATGGCGATCGGGAGCAGTAGACGCATATTAGGTATTGTACATATGTGTAAATATGTGGTGTTTATTTATTGAATTATTTATTTAATGTGCAATAAAAAATTTTAATTGCCTTCTGCGTGATGTGTTGTGTCTACTCGTGCAGGGCAGTCTGGTCCTCCATTTGACTTCCATCAAATTGTATTTGTGCACCCATATGAACTTTGTTATGTGCTTCAGATATGTTGATTCGTCGGTCGCAAACATAAAATGTTGGTTCTTCCGTGCCGTGATGAGAACCATTGTGAACTATGAAGTTAAACAACGTACAGCTTTGAAAATTGTGCTAGACACCTTTAAAAAGTTAACGTCATGAAATTGAGCAACGAGCTCGAAAAACATTGTGAACAGTTATTGTATTGAAACACCAGAATGCCGTGTTTAATATTAACTACTACGAATGTATGAATACGTTATATAGAGATTTCAACGAAGCTTACCTTGCTTTGGAACTGCTTTGTGATCGTATGTTAGCAATCGGTGGAATATTACCAAGTGCTAACGCATCAATTCTTGTGAGCTGTTTACGCCAGTTTGTATCTGATACCCTGATGTTCGAGACGTTAAATGCTGCATGGACCAGCGAACATTACATCGCAAAAACACCGTGTGTTGCAATGGCTGACTAAATAATAACAGTGGGACTTAAAGAGTGTTTTGTATGACAGCTATCAGCCTAATTCTTCCAATCTTGCAGAAAGTGGTCATAGAGAAAGTCGGGGAAAGATGGCGCGGATTTTGTAATGATCCTGCAGCAAGTCTTCACCAAGATTTCAACCAACTTATTTTTTATGCTAGACGACACTTATGATGGAACTGGTCTTAGATGTAATAACAGACAAGCTGCTCGACTAAGTAGTATGTTCCGAGATGTTAGTGGAGAGATGGCGTGGAATGACATCAGTAGACGAATAAGTTTGAAAAAACAATATGAAGATTAAGCTGGAATTCAAGAGGACAAATTGGGGCAAATACTCGTTTATAGGATGGGGAGTTAGGGATTGGAATAACTTACCAAGCGAGATGTTCAATAATTTCCAATTTCTTGGCAATCAGTTAAGAAAAGGCTAGGAAAACAACAGATAGGGAATCTGCCACCTGGGCGACTGCCCTAAATGCAGATCAGTAGTGATTGATTGGTTAGCGCTATTAGCCACCGTCTTCGTGTTCCCGGTTTGAGGATGTTTGTTGCTAAGTCGAATTTCAGCGCAGCCACGAGAAAATGGGTAAAGAGGATATTTAATGAAAATCGGTATGTAAAGTCGAGGAATAGGGAACTTCAGTCTACGCTATAATTAATTTTATAAGACGCCCTAATATTACAGAGTCGAAAGAAAACTGAATGTGAAGGCCCACAGCACAGAAAGCTCATAACATTGATCAACAGTAACATTACATTGACCATTGTTTGATGTGATGTGCTTTGTGTCTCTGCTGCCACTCATCTCCGATAGATGGGATTACTGGTGTATACCGAGTTCCTTTCGTTTTTCTTGAGTTTGCTTTACATCGCGCCGACACAGATAGGACTCATGGCGACGATGGAATAGGAAAGGGATAGGAGTGGGAAGTAAGTGGCCCTGGCCTTTATTACGTTACATCCCCAGCATTTGCCTGGTGTGAAAATGGGAGACCACGGAGAAACCATCTTCAGGGCTGCCGACAGTGGGGTTCGAACCCACTATCTCCCGAATACTGGACACTGGCCACAATTAAGCGACTGCAGCTATCGAGCTCGGTTTTTCCAAATGTTATGCCTCTTTAAACAGTTGGCAAATAGTCAAATAACGATACCCCCTCATTATTACAGGCAAGATTTAATATGATGATGGTTTTTTTGGCTAAGTGACTCAGACGGTAGAAGAGTTGGTTTTCCAAACCCAAGCTGACGGAAATACTCAACCGGTAGGATTACTTTGCCACCGAATATTTCGGCACAATTAATGAGGTGTTTGAGAAATTCGTCTACTGCAGAACATGCATTCATATGCGTCCGTCCCACACTACCAATTTTGTATTTGAGAGCGCTTTTGTTTCAGGTGTGTATTTGACTTTAAGTGGCAGGTAGAATTAGCACTGAAAATGAATGGTAGTTTAAAAACAGAACGAGAATCATCCAGGTAAAAATGTAGCTGCTAATATTCTGGTAAATTAAGTTTCTCCAAATCTAATCCACAGGACTTAAAACAAAACATATACTTTGTAAGTGCATATTCTTCAGAATATCTAAGTATAAAATTTCGGGTATATTTCCTATTTCGCACGTAACTTGATCCACGTCAAATATATGTGACATTTTTTTTTTTTGCGATCACTGTGAAGGAAAAGTAATTGTCCCCATTTTAAAGGACGACAAAGACAAGGTGACATCCCCACACACATATGCAATTAACTCTATTCTATGATCATAAAAGATTTTGCTGACGACTGTCTTCAGTTATGAAGAATTATGAATATACTCATAATGGGAACAACATATACAATTTGATATAGTATATCGTCGCTGTTGTGCCAAAACCGCGAAGGTGACAGTGCTCTTCCTGTCCATTATTTCCCATAAGACTAATTACGCCTCCCAGCCACGTACTAACATGCGGTCCATCAGAACAGTTTTCGTTGAGTTCATTTTACTATGCGTGTGCGTAAAGGAAAATGAACCTTAAATACATCATACTGAAAGAGTGGCGCAAAAAAAAAAACCGGGCGAGTTGGCCGTGCGGTTAGGGGTGCGCAGCTGTGAGCTTGCACCCGGGAGATAGTGGGTTGGAATACCACTGTCGGCAGCCCTGAAGATGGTTTTCCGTGGTTTCCAATTTTCACACCAGGCAAATGCTGGGGCTGTACCTTAATTAGGGCCACGGGCGCATCCTTCCTACTCCTAGCCCTTTCCTATACCATCGTCGCCATAAAACCTGGCTGTGTCGGTGCGACGTAAAGCCACTGGCAAAGGCGCTAAGAAAATGCAAATCCTTCTTAATACTCCTAAACTAAATGATAATATTACGATATAAAAACTGCAGTGAGGTAAAATTGTACCACAGATTTCACAGCGTGAGTCGGCTACGCTACCCACTCCACTACACAAGCTGCATACACTGCGCTATACCTACAGTACATACAGAATAAAAGCAATTCCGTTAACTTATTTATACATTAAGAATTTTCTCTTCAATATGTGGGCGATACGTTCTAGCGCAGTGCTACTAAACCAGACTACTGCACAGTCACACAATAGTTCTGGCTTTGGAAACGAGCTGCAGAAAACATTTCCTCATTTTAAATACGAAAACTTGATTAGAGATTTGTAACCATTCTGTTTCTTACGTTGAATGTACGCTAATTCAATAAGCTGTATGGTATTCTCGTCATGTGGTGTTCTTATCACCAATGTCCGAAAGATGCCTACCCTGAATGAATAGGTGCACACTGCGATTTATTTGAGAGTATAGTGGTCATAACCCAATGATCAAGATCGCCTATGTGCACAGACCATATTACTATGAAAATAAAATGTTCCTATAGATTTTTCATTAAAATGAGGATTTTTCCTTCATTATTCAAGCAATTGAGAAGATATTGGTGCAAAGTGCATCTCACAATTCCTCGTAGTTTCGGAGCTTGAGTTTTGTGAAAGATGCACCTTAGTATAACTTAATGTATAAATACTAATAATTCTGATTTTTTTTTCTACATTTCAGTAGTTTTCCTACAACCTACAACAGATCAGTATACCTAACTCTTCTACAATTCCCTGCCTTATTCCTCTTCCGAACTTAAACTCTTCCAGACATATTCCTTTGTACGCCTTCAAACCACTTAGAGATGTTTTTGCACATTTCCTGTTGCCCTCACCATTTCAATTTAGCATTATAAGCTTGTGAGTTCTGTCATATGCCAACTTTTCATGTTCGGAGCCATTTTAATATTTTTTTCTTCAATAACATTCCACACATCACATTCCATAATTTCGCTGATTTTAGTGAGCCGCGCTTTATCCAGCTTATAGGCTACTTTCTAGCTGCTACATTTCAAATCTCTGTGCTTAATAATTTTTTCGCCTGTTATCAGTTTACTGTCCATATTTCTATTACATACAGCAAAATACCCTTAATCACAATATTTCAGGATTTCCTTTGTTTTGATAAAATGTCTCTACTGCATAATAATGAATTTGGTGTCTCAATTGTTCTCCTTCCTTCACTCCCTCTTGTCAAAATGTCAGACAAACTTGTGTCATTAGTATCAATTACTAATCCGAATAATATGTGAATTTACTGTCTTAATTTCCAAGTAATATTCTGTCAGCACTTTTACCCAATGATATAGGCCTATATTATACTATAATTCACATTCAGTCACTACAATTTATATTTAATACTAATAATAATAATAATAATAATAATAATAATAATAATAATAATAATAATAATAATAATAATAATAATAATGCATACATATGCAAATACATACATCATTGTAGACCGTTATGCCCTTCAGCGTTCAGTCTGCAAGCCTCTGTGAATAAACTAAACGTGGCCACAATCCTCTATTCGTACTACTGTGGCCTCATTTAGTTTTATACCTATTACCTTTAAATCGTTAGAAACTGAGTCAAACCATCATCGTCTTGGTCTCCCTCTACTTCTCTTATCCTCCATAACAGAGCTCATTATTCTTCAAGGTAACCTATCCTCCTCCATTCGCCTCACATGAACCCACCGCCGAAGCCCGTTTATGCCTATAGTTTCATCCAGAGAGTTAATTCCTAACTTAGCCTTTATCTCCTCATTCCGAATACCCTCCCGCCATTGTTCTCACCTGTTTGCACCAGCAATCATTCTCGCTACTTTCATGTCTGTTACTTCAAATTTATGAATAATTTTTTGAATAAGATATCCTGAGTCCACACAGATTTCCCTCCCGTAAAGCAAAGTTGGTCTGAAAACAGACCGATGTAAAAATAGTTTCATCTGGGAGATGACTTCCTTCTTACAGAATACTATTGATCGAAACTGCGAGTTCACTGCATTAGCTTTACTGCACCTTGATTCTGTCTCACTATATTACCATCCTGGGAGAACACACAACCTAAATACTTAAAAATATTTACCTCCTCTTCCAGTTTTTTATGAACAATCTGACATTTAGTTCTGTTGAATTTCTTACCTACTGACGTCAATTTAGTGTTCGAAAGGCTATAATTTTCATACCATACTCAATGCAATAATAATAATAATAATAATAATAATAATAATAATAATAATAATAATAATAATAATAATAATAATAATAATAATAATAATAATAATAATAATAATGCCGCCTGCAGCAGTTAATGGGTGGATTGAGTAGCTCATTCACTGTTGTTGCCGGCCTCAGGCCAGGATAAAGGAGCAGGGTTGACATCAGGGAAGGTATCTGGTCTTAAAAATTACTGCCAAAAACAAAACAACCGCCTGAATGCATCTTGATGCAAACTCTAGCGCTCAAAAACGCAGTTGTAATTTTGAGATCGACTAGGGTTGAGCTCCCCATAACCTTCAACTGATTAGCATGATGGAACAAACAGCTAATAAGGCTTTTACCCCAGGTCCTAGCAGGTCTCTCGGCCATCGGATTCTGGGGGACCGAGAACATCATGCGGTAATGTGTAAGAGCTTCCCAAATCTCTCAAACCGAAATGCAAGCAATTCATATGATTATTAAATATCAGAACATCACTCAAAATCAGAAAACTGAAGCAATTAACAGATATAGTGGACAAACGTGACATTCAAATTACAGCATCACGAGAAACTCGATATAGAGATCAAGATCACTTTGCATCAGAAAATTATAGATTCTACAAAGGACTGCCGTCAATATCCACATCCGGTGAACCACAATTTGGCACAGCATTCGCATACATAAATACTTACATTATCATTATAGACTGTTATGCCTTTCAGCGTTCAGTCTGCAAGCCTCTGTGAATTTACTAAACGTCGCCACAATCCTCTATTTGCAACCAGTGTTATGGCCTCATTTAGTTCTATACCTCTTATCTTTAAATCGTTAGAAACCGAGTCTAACCATCGTCGTCTTGGTCTACCTCTACTTCTCTTACCCTACACAGCAGGGTCCATTATTCTCCTAGGTAACCTATCCTCCTTCATTCGCCTCACATGACCCCACCACCGAAGCCGGTTTATGCGTACAGCTTCATCCATCGAGTTCATTCCTACATTAGCCTTTATCTCCTCATTCCGAGTACCCTCCTGCCATTGTTCCCACCTGTTTGTACCAGCAATCATTCTCGCTACTTTCATGTCTGTTACTTCTAACTTCTGAATAAGATATTCGGAGTCCACCCAGCTTTCGCTCCCGTAAAGCAAAGTTGGTCTGAAAACAGACCGATGTGAAGATCTCACTTACTATATTACCATCCTGGGAGAAGACACAACCTAAATACTTGAAATTATCGACCTGTTCTAGCTTTGTATCAACAATCTGATATTCAATTCTGTTGAATTTCTTATCTACTGACATCAATTTAGTCTTCGAGAGGCTAATTTTCATACCATACTCATTGCACCTATTTTCAAGTTCCAAGATATTAGACTGCAGGCTTTCGGCACAATCTGCCATTAAGACCAAGTCGTCAGCATAGGCCAGACTGCTTAGTACATTTCCTCCTAACTGAATCCCTCCCTGCCATTTTATACCTTTCAGCAGATGATCCATGTACACTACGAACAGCAAAGGTGAAAGATTATAGCCTTGTCTAACCCCTGTAAGTACCCTGAACCAAGAACTCATTCTACCATCAATTCTCACTGAAGCCCAATTGTCAAAATAAATGCCTTTAATTGCTTTTAATCTACCTTTAATTCCATAGTCCCCCAGTATGGCGAACATCTTTTCCCTCGGTACCCTGTTATATGCTTTCTCTAGATCTACGAAACATAAACACAACTGCCTGTTCCTCTCGTAGCATTTTTCAATTACCTGGCGCATACTGAAAATATGATCTTGACAGCCTCTATGTGGTCTGAAACCACACTGGTTTTCATCCAACTTCCTCTCAACGACTGATCGCACCCTCCCTTCCAAGATGCCGCTGAATACTGTGCCTGGTATACTAATCAATGAGATACCTCGATAGTTGTTGCAATCCTTCCTGTTCCCTTGCTTACTTCACAATTTTAGGTCTAATTTCATTTATTCCTGCTGCCTTATGACAATGGAGTTTATTTACCATCCTTTCCACTTCCTCAAGCATAATTTCACCAACAACATATTCCTCCTCCCCATGAGCTTGGCTGTTCGCAACACTACCAGGATGATTTCCTTTAACATTGAGAAGATGTTCAACATATTCCCTCCACCTCTCCAATGATTCTCTGGGATCTATTATGAGTTCACCTGAATTACTCAAAACACTGTTCATTTCGCTTTTCCCTCCCTTCCTAAGATTCTTTATTACTGTCCAGAAAGGTTTCCCTGCTGCTTGACCTAGCCTTTGCAGGTTGTTACCAAAATCTTCACATGACGTCTTTTTGGATTCAACAACTATTTGTTTTGCTCTGTTTCCTTCATCGACGTACAAATCCCTGTCTGCCTCGGCCCTCGTTTGGAGCCATTTCTGATGAGCCTTCTTTTTACGTATACAAGCTGCTCTCACTTCATCATTCCACCAAGCTGTTCGCCTTTTCCCATCTTTATACACAGTTGTTCCTAGGCATTCCCTTGCTGTTTCTACCACAGCATCCCTGTATGCCATCCATTCACTTTCTGTATCCTGAACCTCCTTACTGTCTACTGTTTGAAACTTCTCACTAATCATATCCATGTACTTCTGTCTAATTTCCTCGTCCTGGAGATTTTTTACCCTTATTCGTTTGCAGACAGATTTCACTTTATCTACCCTAGGCCTAGAGATACTTAGTTCACTACAGATCAGATAGTGGTCTGTATCATCGAAAAATCCCCGGAAAACTCGTACATTCCTAACAGATTTCATGAATTCGAAGTCTGTTAAGATATAGTCTATTATGGATCTGGTACCCCTAGCCTCCCATGTGTAGCGGTGAATAGCCTTATGCTTGAATAACGTATTCGTAACAGCTAAACCCATACTAGCTCAGAAGTCCAGCAAACGCTTCCCATTCCCATTAGCTTCCATATCTTCCCCACATTTACCAATCACTCTTTCGTATCCTTCAGTTCTATTCCCAACTCTCGCATTGAAATCGCCCATTAGCACTATTCTATCCTTGCTGTTGACCCTGACCACGATGTCACTCAATGCTTCATAAAACTTGTCAACTTCATCCTCATCTGCACCCTCGCATGGTGAATACACGGACACATTTCTAGTCCTAATTCCTCCAACTGACAAATCTACCCACATCATTCGATCATTTACGTGCCTAACAGAAACTATGTTGCATGCAATGGTATTCCTGATAAAGAGCCCTTCTAACACCCGTCAAGTACACTTTATAATATATCTCTTCCTCATTATCGAAAAATATCACCGATTCCGTGCTAAATTTCACATCACTCTCCGAAATAGTTTCACTTCTTTCGATTAAATCGGGATACAAGTCATATAAATTAATCAATGCACACGCTCCCACAAACAAGTATAATCGAAAAGATCCGCAAAATTTATACGAATTCTGGGAGATAATAGAGGAAGTAAAAAACAAAATTCCAAGACATCACGTCAAAGTGCTGATGGGAGCCTTTAATGGACAAGTTGGTACAGAAAAGAAATTTAGGAGAACAGTGGGATTGTACCCAGCACATAAATGGACAAACCAAAATGGTGAAAGATTAATTGACGTTTGCCAAACGTTTGATTAAAAAAATAACATCAACACACTTTCTGGCACTACACAGCAAGAAGAAAACTTGGATATCCCCCAATCATCAGCAAGGCCAAGTTCAAATTGATCATGTAGCCGTCACTTGGCAGAATCAGAGAGAAATAATGAATGCTAAATTTAAAAAAAAAAATTATAGATTCAGATCATCACTTGTCACTAGTAAAAATAAAGTTTCAACCAAATAAAGTCCAGCAAGTAGAGCACAATTTCAACCTTAAAACCATTCTTCAAATTCGAAAAACCAGACAAATATTAGACTTTGCAAAGCATTACGACTACATAGACCGGCAGACAGCGTTTAACGTGCTAGAGGAATTCCAAGTTGACAAGATCAAGAAAGCATTCACCGGTACAACATCGGAAGCAAAATTTTTAGGAGAAATTTCTGAACCATTTGAAATCATAACAGGGGTCAGACAAAGGGATGGATTATCTCCCTTACTATTTAATTTAGTTCTGGAAAACTATGATATGGAAAATTGAAACTAAAGTTATAAATATTGGTAAATGTATCCAAAACAAAATTCGCCTTACTTAGCTAGCATTTGCTGATGACATTGTTATCCTATATAACAACAGACAGAAAGCAATCCAGTCTGTAGAAAAACTCCATGAAAGAGCAGCCAAAACAGGACTCCAAACTTATTATGAAAAGACAGCGTATGGAAGGGACTAGATCAGGTTTCAACAATCAACCCTTTATCACCAAATATGGAAATATCGCTCAAGTAGACGAATTTAAGTATGTAGGTGAAATTATTGAACCAACAGGTAGGGAATACCAAGATGAAACAGGTGGATCATTTCAAGTACTCAGGATGTATAATCTTCCAGGATGGCAGAACAAAAGAAGAAATTGAATAGAAGTGTAACAAAGCTAATGCACTGAGCTCGCAGTTGAGATTCTGTATAAAATAAATTGCACTCTCAGACGAATTTCTCCCTCCATCGCTCTGCTCTCAGACCAATTTTGCTCCGTGGAAGTGAAAAATAGTTGGAATCAAGTTGGAAATAACAGACAGGGAAGCAGTGAGATTGACTGCTGATATAAACAGGTGGCGACAATGGCAGGAGGGTAAAGTTAAGAATGAACTTCATGGATGAAGCTCAATATATGAAGGGCTACGCTGAAGGAGTAATGAAAGACGAATGAAGATAGCTCATCTTGGGGAATCTCGCCCATAGAGGGTAAGAGAAGCAGAAAGAGACTAATGTGACAATGAATAGACTCAGTTCATAATGTTTCTATGACAATACGAATTCACGATAAATAAGCACAGATTCTGCCATCGAGTTCGTTTTAACTTCACACTCTTGTCATTTTTCCCTCCAGTTTGTACCGGCAATCAATCTCGACGCTTCCATGTCAGTGGCAAATAGAGAATTATTATCGCGCAAGCTCTTACTCTATTATGAGAAGCTTGCATACTGAAAGCTGAAAGCCATAACAGTCTACAGTGAAGATCTATATACGTACAGTATGTGCCTAAGCTATGTTAAATATCCTTCAAAGATATAGATGATCAACATGGGTATAGTCCTAAAGTGTTCAAGAAAACACTGAAATCCCTTTACCACAGACGCGTTCAACAATATTCTTGGAAATCCTGATAGTGGTCTGAAGCTATCAATAATAAAATCAAGTTTCCTCAGTATATCGTCCAGCAGCCCAATTATAATTCCCGAACCCCCGTCGCGGTTCTCATGGACTAAAGCTGTGGGGGGCAAGCCCTGATGAATAATCTCCTCCTGCCACCACCCGCACATATAAACAAAACAATAAGACGTTCAAAGAAGCTCACACGTACTTAAATGACGTAAATAATCCACTTCATAATTGATGTTTCATATTATATCAAACCTATATTATAATTCGATTGTCTGTGAATTTAGATTAAAGTGGGTTATATTGTTACGAAATAATGGCCATTCGAAAATAAATAGAGAGATTGAGACTCTCAAAAATGTTCAGTGGTTAGGATACTTTCTAAACACATCAAGGTTGTCATTTATAACTGGATCATCGTCCTTTTTCTTTGGCAATAACGTCATTCTATTGTCAAGACGTGGCGTCGTTATAAGAATAAAGCTGATTATTGTTATTTTAATTTTGTCCTGTGTTCTACTTTATGGTGCTAATTAGGCCATTCAGTTTCAAATAACGCATCATCCTTAATTTTGATACATGTCTTCGAAAACCTTTGTGTCGTGGTCCTTTAAATGAACTATTATATACACAAGATGATATAATTCTCCCATCTATTGGATTACGAGTTGGAATTAGGCAGACGGGTAGATAGATAGATTGATACCCCACTGGTGGTACACAACTCACACCCTTTAAGACAAGTACGGCAATCATGGTGTGCAAGTTGTCCCATAAAACCGCTCTAATATTAATATTAATAATAATCATAATGAAATAATAATAATAATAATAATAATAATAATAATAATGTTTACGTCCTGCTGTCTATTATTACAATTTTTGCACACGCTGAGGTGACATAATTCTTGTCTCCCAGCAATTCATTCACATGCCGGTAAATCTACCGACACGAGGCTGACATAATATGTTATTATAATATAATGTTATTATAATATAATATTATTTGAGCACCGTTAAGTACCACCGGACTGATCCTGGGTCGAACCTGCGAAGTTGACCTAAGTGGAGCAGCGCTCTACCGTATGAGCTATTGAATCCGACCTTAAAATACCGATACTTTCTACTTACATTAGACACGTAGTGTGACTCCAAAACTTTGGGCACAAACATCAAGGAAAGATTCCTGTCAGGATAAGGAACAAAAATATCTTATTAAAATTATGTGCGAAAATATAAGAAAGGAAACATTTAATACATTGTATAGTATTACAGAACACGATGGTACATGGGGCTGAGTACCACCTTTCCTGTTCCAACATTTAAGCACCGCCAATACCTAAATCTTGAAGGCAAAGAGGAATTTAAAAACAAAAAAATAAAATAAAAAAAGAATGAATCGTGTTCGGAAAAGTAATATATTCTTTCTTGATGACTGGGTAAGTAGTAATATGGCATAATTTAAAAATCCCTTCAGGCTAGCAACTCAATGTTGAAAACATCCTAGGGAAATGACTTACGAATTTTAGGTAAATACGTATATTTAAGTATGAGAATATATTCATCATTTATTCCTTAACATTACAATCCTTTTCTTAGTCATCGTTATCCGTTCAATGAGATTAGCATGTTGCATTTTAATACCGCTACGAGCGCTAATAACAGTCAATGCATTGTTTCACTTAAGCCCTTATAACTACATTCGATGCAGATATTTTTCAAAAATCTAAAAACGGCTTGGGGTATTTGATCAAGAAACACATTACAGAAAGAATTATGTAAATAAGTTAATTTCCCCTGGATTTGAATAAAGAGAAAACGAGTAAAGATACAAGCGATTTTAGGCTGTTTTTCCGGAACTGCATTTAAGCCGAAAGTGATTTTCGATTTTTTTTTTTTTGTTTGATAAACCTATCTAGGACTCCAAATTTTAAACTTTTCCGGGCCCTTTAGCCCTTCCACTTTCGGCACCATTGAGGAAATTACTTAATTTTTCATTTTTCGTAGTATGGGGACCGCCTACTTTGCCTGTTAAGAAATAATTTCAACATTAAATGTAGAGCAGATACAACTATTAATAGCCTAATGGGCCTACTTATGAGATATTAAGCTTGCATTATTTATTTTTTTCAGGGCTGATTTTTTCTCGATATTAGCTTAGATCGACTCCACGTACAGTCTGTTACGATTTCTGTGATTAATGAACACAAGCCTTTTACAATCAGATTATTTTTACCAGGCTGAATTTTTCTCCATATCAGCTTCACAGTCTGTTGCGATATTTATGCTGGATGAAAACAAGCCTTAAATATCACTGTTCACATAAATATGTTGTCGAAAGGGGCATCGAGAACTTCATTGCCTTCGCAGTGAAATCGAGATGGTTACATTTTGGGTGAAAACTTTTCCTTAATCCAAAAGCCAGAAGGACAATGTTCACTATAGCATCACACGGAAGCAATAGTTATTTATTAGTTATTCAATCTAAGAAGAACGTTTTCTAGTACAGTTTTAAGAATGTATTCTTGCTTTAAAATTGTATTCAAACTTCCTAGAGCTTACCACCTGAAAACACCTCAACTATCTCAAGTAAAATAAAACAAAACGCTGATCTAGCCTGTCAAAGTAAACACCCTAAACACGTGAACCTACCGTTCCATCGTCGGTGCCCCAGGGGCTATGAACTTTGAAGCGTGGGTTGGCGAACACGGGGCCCTTAGCTGAGTCCTGGCATTGCTTACACTTACTTGTGACATGCTCTTCACTTTCATCTATTCTATCCGACCTCTCTTGGGCAACTCTTGTTCTTTTCCGACCCCGACGCTATTAAGTTTCCGAGGCTTAGGGAGTCCTTCATTTTCACGCTCTTCGTGGCCCTTTGTCTTCTTCCATTGGCCGATATCTTAATTTTTCGAAGTGTCAGATCCCTTCCATTTTCCCCTCTGATTAGTGTTATATAGAGAATGGTTTCCTAGTTGTACTTCCTCTTAAAACAATAATCACCACCACCACCACTCCATCGTCGGTCATCTGCCTGGGTTATTTCGCTAGAATAATATTCATTCTTAGATCTTGGGTCGTGTAGGATTCCTTTCAGTCACTTCATTGACCGATCGACAGGGTTCAGAGGAAAGCATAACTCCTTCAAATCATGAGCAAAAATGTGCTTACTAAAATTTATTGAACGAAATCACGATAACCATATTTACTAAATAACCCACACAAGAAAAGAAATTATCACAAAATGTTATAACGCAGTCAAATTGAATAACGTGAATGGTGAAAGTATCTTGAAATTATTTACATTAGTGTCTTTCAAAATGTGAAAATGCAGTGTACGATTTGTGGACAGCAAAACTAGAAAAGGAACGAAAATCCTGAAAATCGGGCAGATTGACCCAAACAATAACTAAGAGTTAACCCACACGATCCGTGGAAAACCTGACCCTCAACAAGTAGAATTTCAGATTTTCATTTAATTAAGGATATCTACCAGTCGAATATTCTCTCGGATAACGGATCATCCCCGAATGGATCCTTAATCGAACCAAATTAACTATCAGTTACTCTGGAAAAATTGCGAAATATTATTTGAAATCATGGTGTTTATTACAAGTTAACAGGAATTATCATAATCTGAAATAAAATTCCACCATGTGTTGCCATCTCGTGACACCCTTAAGTTATAGATGAATCCCGATAGTGAAATATACATCACCCGAAACAGATGTTTAGAATGAAGGATCATACGTGACATCGTTCTGAAGGAACAACACTGTGAAATGCAGGGAAAGATCAACTCGCTATGCGTTTAGAAGAAGTTAAATAAAAGTGATAAATCACTTGAAAAGTCTTCTTACGAAACCAACTTTCAAGTTATGAAACAGTTACGTCGTTAAATTTGTTAAATACAAGTTCACAATATAAAAGAAGAAAAATGAAATATTTCCAATTCTACATAACTTCAACTGCAATTACAAATCTGTCTACCTACACTTGTCCCCTTAAACTAAACTACAAGTGATTGGTAGACCAATGTCTCGCCTAAGTAATGTAAATAAGGTAAAATAAAATATTATAACAGCTGACGAATCGAAACCGGATTCGTAGTGTAAATTCCTCAATACAAAGTAATTAACTGAGTGTCAACGCACTGCACTATCGTAATGCACTGTGCACCCGAACAATAAATCTCGAAAGAAAAGAATAACAATGTAAAATAGAAAACGAAAGACCATCGAGCTTGAACGCACGTGGCTAAGTAGTAGGGACCAGTCTCCGTTAACCAGGTTTCCATGTAGAATAATCCTTATATTTAAGCCACTACTGATGAAGCGCTATGATAGAAGCACTTTCCACCTAGTAAAGGTTATGCCGAAACGTGGCCTAAATAGTACCTGCTAATACCTTCCATACCTGCATCCACTACTGCAGACAATATCATCGTTCAAGTCGATTAATGAAAATGCCTGAACTATAACTTGTCTACGTACAAACGGCGTCCTGATCCTATCATTGAGCCAACGCTACATTGTCTACACACCTCTAACAATAATCATGTAGGCTACATGCGGAATCCCGAACCTATATCTGAGGCAACACTATGGTATTTGCATACCTCTAACAGCAATCATGTACATGAGGCATCCCGAACCTACCGTTGAGCCAACGTTATGGTATCTACACATCACTGATACTGTCGGGCGAAATCGAAAATTTAAAACAATGTCCGGGTATTTAAAACTCATTCTCATTGAAATTCAAACACATGAAGTAAAGTCCGCTACAGAAATGAACTCGAATCTGGAATAATATTGACTGTGTCCATTTCCTACAATAAAGTGTGAATTCAAAATTAAATAGCGGGTTTGAATAATTCATTCTATCACTCTTAAAATTTAAACACATACAGTGAAGTTCACTAAATAAAAGTAAACTCAAATCTCGTCGGATATTATGTGATATTACTGAAAAATAATCACAAACACCAAGAAATTCGTGGCATAGCTTAGTGTGTGAGGCTCTAAGTAACCTGCAATGTCAACACTCCAAACATTGTCATTGAAAACTATCCAGTGAAGTAAACTCATCATCATACCAAGGGTGAACTCTCAATCTGATAAATTCATTCTTTCATCCGCAATGTTTCAAATTCATAATGTTTTCACCTCATAAAGGTACAGAATAAAATTCAATTTCCAACAAGCAAGTATTACCTCGACCGTGTGTAAGAAGGTATTTTGTTCGTGAGGTCGGCTATAACAAAATGCGCTTCGCTGGTGTCAAATAGAATTGTTAACTTGACTCAACTGACGTTAACTACAGTGTTACGTAAAATAATAATCATGGGAGAACATCACTTATACTTAAGATATGCGATACAACGCACTCACTCGGATTTGACAACCTTTACAATTTTCAGTCCTTGTTTAACATAATTCAGGATCGCTACAGGATGTCGTTCCTCTTATACAGCCTGTCTCGAAAATATCACTCATCAACATACACACCCTGTCACAAAAAATTCTCTTCATCAATCTAGAGAGCTTTTTCACTTCAGCATCCTGCTTAAAACTTCCCAATCATAAAATACAGGGCTTACTCTGCCTCAAACGTTCTTTCTAATTATTCTCATAAATATTTCATTCCCCATTACGGTCCATTTCTTCTTGCTTGATCAAATTTTTTAAGTACAAGCTATCCCATAACCAAACAACTTCATAATGATCTCAAAATAGCTATTCTAAATTTTCCCACGCCTCAGGAGCAAAATAGCAAGCCGTTATTCTATATCTCAAATACACGTTGCCATATAATTAAAATTCCAAATGCCAAAATTATCTCACTTCACTGGATTTCGATATGAAACTGTAAACCTCACTCACACAACTGCTGAATGCATTATTATTATTATCATCTCAATTTACTCCTAACGTGAGTATTATTATTGTCATTATTACTATTATTAATTGACTTTATACACTTATAATTGTTATCTTTATCATTATCGTTATTATAACTTTTACCGGCAAGACCAGGTTTAACTGAATTTCATTGAAACATTTAACTTCACATTTTAATATATTTAATAAAGTTTAACTCCCCGCGTGGCGACGTGACTGAAAATCGCACCTACAGTGTTTCTTGGAACTTGCTGCCGACATGACACAAAATCATCGTTGATACACACTTAATTCTACACACGCCACATATACAACCCGGTGTCATGATTTTCTAACTAATTTAAAAGGACAGGCATTTACATTTCTAACTTCAAGAACATAATATTGGAATTAGACTGACCTGCAATTGTCCTGATCGATGTAGCGACATTTTGGCTGCATTTAGTAAACCTGCAACATCCGAGTTAGCACCTCATAATGATAGGTGGCATTCTTCACTTAAATACTACCTTATCAATTACACTGAATCTACACTTGTCTTGAGGCATACAAATTAATTTTCTTGAGCCTGAACTAACATAATAACAGATTTTATTATGCACACAACACAAAATGGACCACACCGCTCCGTTTTCGACCAGTTAACTGATAAAATCGTGAAAAGCTCCTTATTCTTTGCCGGGTGTTTATCAAACGTGAATTACCGTGGAATAATGATCTCTCACAAGAGACAAACTGCTCTCCCTTACCGATTGTCAAAGTAACCATGTTAATAATAATAATGTAAAAGAGATATCTGGGACTTCTCTATCTTTCTCGCAGAAGTTCATGCATCCTAAAGATAGCCACTATGATTTTACCAACTACCAGGATGAATGTCGTAAATAAAATGTTTTAATATCTAAGTTGTCTCTATTCCTCATTAATACTTTATAAATATTCTATCTCTCAAGCCTACTGGCTTTGGAGAATTTCAAGTTAATTTTTGTAACTTCTTCTCTTGGTGTTGATTATTGTAGGTTCGCCCTCTCGGACCGATGATTGCTGAGTGCTGCTCACGTTTTCAGAAGGGGTATTTATACGCACTCTACGGACGCGGTACAACACTTTCTCTTTTATTGTGGAACCATTCCATTTTCTAACCGCTGAACCGATTTCTCTGAGACTCACACCAGAAATTCCGTCTATTTTCTCGATCACAGTGGTGTTGTTCGTTGATTTCTGCTGATTCTTTTAGGGCGTAATTAATTAATTAATTCCGTGGGTGACATTCCCGCGTATTGTAACTGGATGACCTTGCCTCGTGTCATTTTCACTCTGCCGACAGACAGGCGAGCTTCTCTCTGGAGAATATTTCTCCCTGTGAAGTGAGCTTCATCAAATGATTCCAAAATTCTTAATTAATTATTTCCTCGCTAATGACAGTACAGAAATCTCTCCCAATGGGGGTTATTAGCCAAAATATTATTAATTTTCCGAAGTCTTCCGAAATGTTCCGTTCTCACTCGATGTTGTTTCCGTTCTAAGAAACGGCATCGCAAGTGCATGGACAATTTTTCTACAATACCACAGCAAGTTGTAGGGATATATCTTTGTTACGATGATTGCCCGTAAGGGGGTCGGACATTTTGAATATTGTTGTCATCTATTTCGGAACACTTGAGTTTTCGTAGGTAATCCATTGGAAAATGTTTGTTTCTTGTCTTCGTAGGAGTCTCCACTTTAACTTCATTCCCATAGATTGATAACACCTTATACTCTTATACTTGCGCGTTGACTGATGTCTGACTGGCTGTGTAGCGCGGCTGACTAAGAGCTTGTTCACGATATAATTAAAAGCACCACACAACGTTTAATAGTTCGTATGCGCAATATTAACAACTAGTGGACAGTATAACCTTCTTCCGTCAAGGTTGTGGAATTGAATCCCAGGACAATTGATTGATATTTACCAATGCTTAAATGTGAGCAACCCGTGTCAGAACATTCCTACCTCTTCTTACGCAACGTTCCCCATATCCTCTGGGCTCTGTGTTGCATAGCCTAGAGTAAGTAGGTGAAATGTTTACAGCGAGGTGATTCAAATGCATTCGTTAAGAGTAGTTACACACATGATCGCCCTGAAAGAGATCCATTTTGTTCTAGATGTTCTACCTGTGCAGTGATTCTGTTCTTAATTCCCTGCTCGTGGTACAAGTCAACTCCTTACATACGATTATTTTCCTTGATAACCAGAACATTCTATTATTTATTTACATGTTAAGTTACTAAATTGGCAACCAAAATGCTTGCTTTACATCTTAAATTCCTTCCTCTCATTTACGTCTTCCAGTACTATGGAAAATTCGCGTCAACTGGCGATCCTTAAGGAGGAGAATTCTTGTACGAACCTCAATAATGACTCCATTTTGAACTCTTTCTTCACAAATATAGAATCGCTTCACATTTTTCTATGCGCTATGAAGTTGTTTTTGAGCTGCCATCTTCCCTAGACCTGTAAGAAATTGGAAATATTCTTTCCTCTTTTCACTATTAAAAACATACAAAAGGTCTTTCAAGCTACACAGACCCCATATTTTGGAAAAATGGCCTTCGGATAACGATATCATCCATAAATACGCTAGCGCTACGTACAAACACAAAATTAATTTACAAATCCACACTTGTACTTCAATAGTTACAATACTGTACTTCCGATTCAAATACATAGTAAACATTATACGCAACATTGTAGGGGATAAGTTTAAATAGAAGTCTGATTTACGCATTTTGTGACTAGTGACGATGACAACTTTGTCATGCCCCCCATAGACCAATTTTCCTATTCAAAGGCAGATGCTTCTTTTGCATCGCCCTGTAGTAAATTTTCCATCGTTCTCCAGTGGACATGGATGTTCAATAGTAGTTAATATTGCGCATATAAACTAAACGTTGTATGGTGTTTTTAATATTACTGTATCATCAACAAGATTGCGTTTACCCGACCTCGAAGTTGCGATCAATGATAATAAATCATTTCGGTTGGTGTATGCATTTCAGCAGGTTTGGCAGAATGATATGTTGTAGCATCTTCTGGCTCGGTGAGGAAAGTAACGTTAACTCCTGATTTCCCTCTTATGCATTTTCAGTGATACTCAGGCTACTCATGTCAGCTGCTAGTGCATCCTTTAAGGATCAAAGTAGCCATTGCCCTGTGGACTTTAATTAATTTAATAAGGACTCAGAGACTGTGTAAAAGGGTTTTAAAGAATCCCTTATTAGGGCAAAATTCCATTACTGTAGCATATTTTGAAAGATATACTGAAATACATAGCTCCGTTATTATTATTAACTACTATATCTGTACATGCCCAACAATAGACGTTCATTACTACCGAACCGGTGTTATACCTTCAGCTAGCAGCTCCCAGACATCCCGCAGTGCCACACACTAATACCCATACGTGCTAATAGTAACGATCATAAGACAAAGACAACTCCCAGAGAGTTTTTTTTTTTTTTTTCATCTTACGCTGATGATTTATCTGGACTACACAGGCAAGGTCGGAGCCGCCCAAGGTCAGTCGCAGGTGGAAAGGCCGGCGCAGCAGGACGCCCGCCGTCGGTTTGTCAACAGAAGTTGGAGCTTTGTTTCCCGCACCCCCGACCGGCGTGAACGATCAAGACAAATGCTCGGGATTGTGGCGAGTTATTAGTTTTAATCCTGCCGGCCGCGACTCAGGCGAGTCCATTACCAAACCCCGCCAGATGACACGTCATTATAGAGCTTCATTAAACACGCTAATAAATCGAAAATATGTTAATCATCCAAATGTCGCCACAACCCTACAAAATCAATATTTCAAACATTCTCTGTCTTATTGCACGACGTTCAGAGAGCAGACCCGAATCCACTCTCCGTCATATATTAACTGAAAATGTCCATGCATGTGCATATTTATATAACCTGTAGTATAGTTAAGTAGGATATTTTAGTAATTGTATGTTAGCATTTAAATTCATTTGACTCCAGTTCTGTTTTGATGTTTTGAATTAATAACGTTATTTTATGTAACTTACGTTTCATTAAACTGGAATAATTTACAGCTTTTCTCAACCTGTTCTTCTTTTTGCTTGAGATGATGTCTTTCGCGAACCATAGTGAATGGCACAGGTGCAATCCTCTTCTCCTATGCTGGAATATAAAGAAGAGAGTATATCATTATCTTCAAAGTGAGGGCCGGTAGTCGAATGGCTTGTATGCTAGCTTCTCATACTCAAGATGACGGGTTCGATCTCACCCGAGGTGGGTAGGTGTTTGAAGCCCACGTCATGAATTTCACGTCGGACGGTAAAAGAACCCTGATGATGACCATCAAAAATCTCTCTGCATTCTAGTACGTCTTCGTAGAGTTTCACTTTCGCTCATAGGAATACTGATTGTAGTTAATTGCACGTTGTGTAAACGTATTCATAAAATCGTCTCTGTCCTTGATGTTCGTGGATATCAGAACTGAACATTCAGATATCACATGTGTGACCTGCTAGTTAGAAAATAACGCTGAAATTGACAGGCAAATTTCCCAGATAATGTCAGTTCAGAAGATTTGCATCCCGACAGCTATCATCCATTATTCTTCTTCTTCTTCTTCTTCTTCTTCTTCTTCTTACTATTATTATTATTATTATTATTATTATTATTATTATTATTATTATTATTATTATTATTATTATTATTACATCGTTATGCCCTACTCAGGAGCACGGTTGAACTTGCTTAGCTGATGTGTTGGCCTTCTTTTCCTTCCAAAATCTCTTCATCCTCTATCTGAGCTTCTTCCTTCGTTCCTCTGTCCAAGTTATAGTAGCTCTGGTGTTGGGTTTGTCTTCAAAGTGGTGATTGTCGACTTTGGTTCTGAATTTACATCCGCCCTGTACAATGTCTTCTGAGATGTTGATTTCCTGGAGATCTGTTTCAATTTCACGAAGCCAGCTGTTCTTGGTTTCTAATGAAAAGGTTGATAATCCTTTTATTTAGCCTGTCAGTGTTCATTCTGATAATGTGTCCATAAAATTTCAATCGTATTTTCCAAAAAGTGTGAGAATTTTTTTCAGAATGACAATATATCCCCTGGGATGATTTTTCTCCATTATTATTATTATTATTATTATTATTATTATTATTATTATTATTATTATTATTATTATTAAATTCATTACTCATTCGCTAATCCACCAACTAGTGACAACGATAAGTTTCATTACGCATTCTGGCATCCTTGGCTTTGACAATATGAAAGTGACCGAGGTAAGAGCGATTCTAGTAATATCGTTCCTTATGCAGCCACTCCCTGTTATGAATGATGTGAAAATATCGCTCATAGGGTCGGTTAATGCATGAATTTCAGTGGCCTTGGAAGACTATTAATAGCAACTTCTGGCCCAGTGAGGAAAGCAACGGGAAACTACCCCACTCCTCATTTCCCTACTATGCCCCCTCATTGACACCTAGAGTATCTACGGCAGCTGGTGGTGGAGCTGTAGAGGATCAGATCAGCTTTCGGACTGAGTACCCAACATACATAGAGTAACCTTATACTGGAAACACTATGCAACCCCGAAACAAAAAATGTTGAAAACAATTCGTAAACAAAATGAAGGTACAAAATTACGAAGGTACTGCAGAACATTCAAACAGAAATGGACCAAATATTTCCAACCATCACTTCAGTTCAAAGACGAACAATTAGAAGTCGCCCATTTCAACAGCAAAAACCGTGAAATCCCGGCAAAATACTTTTCCAAATTACTCACTTGCGAAAAACCACTGGAAAAGTTCCGGTTCAACTCCACCCAACGAAACACATATTTTACACCCCCGCGTACTTCCGCTGACTTAGAGAAGGTTTTTGTTCGTGTGGACGGGTAGCTTTTCTAAACAATGAAAAAGGCAGGACTTATTTATCCAGAAGGCGGAATTATTTTGAAATAAATGGAACAAAGGGAAATGTCAAAATAAGTAGTCAAGGATGTCCACTTTCTCGTTATCCCTTCATAGCCTTTATAGTCATCATAGAACTGGGATCAAAATTAGTGATGAATAACTACATTCCATAAGATTCGCTGATTATATTTCCATACAGACAGAAACAGGCAAAGGTATGCAGAGAAAGCCCAACAAACTAGCAGAAACTTTCGGCAAATGGAACCTCAAAATTAATGGAAAGAAAACTAAAGTGACTTTATGCAAATCCAGGCAAACTATATAACAGACACGAAAATTGAGCGAATGAAACAATTTGGTTATCTTTGAATGTCAATTACGAATGACATTTAGAATTAACCAGAAGTCACAAGAAGGACAGCAATGGTAAAGAGTAGGCCTATCTTTCAAGATGAAAAGAATCTGCTGCCCAACAAACATGTAAACTAGAAACGTCCTTACGCAAACCCTGGCAGGGAGCGTACTTCTGCACGGTTATGGAACCTGAACATTAGAACAGGAAAAGTTAGGGGCAGTTGAAATGTGGACCTGGAGGAGAATACAGAGGATAAGTTGAACTGAACTGAAGAACAATACCGCAGTCCTTAGAGATATAAGAGGAAAACGGAGTCTGGTGACTGACATTAAAAAAATAAAAGAAAATGTATTGGTCACGTTCTGCAGCATGAGGAGTTCTTTTGCAACACAACTGAAGGAAGATGACGACCCAGAGTGCCTTACTTCAGAAACCTGCTTCAGAGGATGAAATACAGGACCTACGCTGAGTTGAAAAGACTGGCTAAATATAGATACAAGAACATGATGATGATGATGATGATGAGCGTACAAGAAACCGAGGAGATAATCCACTCACTGAAAACTAACAAAGCATTAGGCGAAGACCAAATCACCGCAACACTATGAAATAATAAAGGAAAAAAGTCCCATCAATAAACCCCAAGAATTTATAGTCTACATGAAATCGAATAAACCCAAATGGTCTCTATAAATTTGAAAGTGGCAAGCATACACGTAATACACACACACACACACACACACACACACACACACACACACACACACACACAAAAAGGAATAAGGATGAATCGAGACAAGTATTGCGGTTTCTTACTTCTCTGAGTCACGTACAAAATTATCTCCAGAGCCCTCCTCACCCAGTTCAGAACCCCAATTGGATCCACAACTTGGCGAATATCTGCGGCAAGTTATACATTGGCCAGACATGCCAATCCATTGGCACTCGTATTAAGGAACACCGACTAAATATCTATCTTAACCAACCAGACCTGAGCATACCCTCTCAACGTGTAATAATGTCGTGTTCCAAGATGTTCGAGCTATTACTCGCACTAAACACCACAGGTCTATACGGGAAGCGTGGAAATACGTAAACATTCCAACAGCTTCAGCACGGACACTGGCTATCAATTAAGTAGTATGTGGATGCCAGACATTAAGGATTTACGTACGTAGTCCTCCTCCCTGCCCTTTCACTATTGTTATTTCGTTTCAGTTTTTTGCAAATTCGCAATCTCCTCATCACCAGATGGTTCACTCAAGGCTATGTGTCATACTCTCATAACCTGTATACACCTGTTACTGTATTATGTTTAGTTATTTTTTACTCCCGTGTCTTCAACCTCGTTGTAGTACGTCGTTCTTTCAGCCTCCTCTCCCCCTCCAGCCTGACTCACACTAATTCTTTTCTGCTGCACACATTTCTTTCCATCTTCAGCTCTATTCTATCATGTCAGTCTTTATTTGCACTTTATATTTTTACATATTTATTTCTTCTACCATATTCATCCCTGATTCGTCTGATGTCCTTGCGGTTTACTTTGCAACGCACAAATGATTGAACAAGGAACATCTTAATTCGAGCTGAGATGGTGTCGTCACCTCCCACTCGGAAGGCAAGCGCACAGTGTGCCATCTGGTAACACACTGGAGTACCACTAACATAGACCCACGGCCGACTAGATCACTCAGTGGACCTATAGTTCATTCAACGTTAAGAAAACAGTACTGCCACACAATCGCGAAGCTCTGATGATATTTTCCATCCGAGGCAACTACAGCGCTCCAAGCGGCAAGGTAGAGGCAACTTGCTAGCAGACAACAGGGAACGAATTACCACTACAGTCTAAAATGGTCATAACTTCTGAACCATTCATGTAAATAATGTCCTGACAAAGTTATTCTAATCCTTATGAAATAATGGAGGAGGTCAAACAATTTATTTCGATGAGGAATTCGAGGATAATATCCAAATATGTATTTAATCTTAAGGAGTTATTTTTCTTTACAGCAGACTATAACATAAAATCGCTTCTAGAGGGCAACCGGTTCGAAATAGGTACCATCGCGGACTTTTTGTAGAGGTTTCTATGCTCTAAAATTCGTATGCTTACACTTGGGATCTATCGTTGACGGTTCAGGCAGCGTAAGCCAAGAAAGCAAGTGACCGACCGACCGACATCGAACCTGCCAAGTTGGGCCAAGAAGGCCAGCGCTCTACCATGATATTGCTCTTATGGACCTACAAGGAGTGAAAACACCCCCTCTTAGACACTCATAATTCCTCCTGATTAAGGGATGTTATAATGTACTTTATATTGTATTATGAAAGAAAGAAATGGATGGGGAATGTTTCTTCCGGTGAGTTATTAAAATTACGCTGACTGACAGTGACAATGCAACACCAAGGAGGAGTGGTTCGAAAGGGATGAAAGTTGGGGAAAAAACAGAGACGGCACGGATGAATAATTGATGTTTATTTCAAACCGATATGCAGGTTACACAATGCGCACGGCATCGACTCAGTAGGATGTAGGACCACCGCGAGCGGCGATGCACGCAGAAACACGTCGAGGTACAGAGTCAATAAGAGTGCGGATGGTGTCCTGAGGGATGGTTCTCCATTCTCTGTCAACCATTTGCCACAGTTGGTCGTCCGTACGAGGCTGGGGCAGAGTTTGCAAACGGCGTCCAATGAGATCCCACACGTGTTCGATTGGTGAGAGATCCGGAGAGTACGCTGGCCACGGAAGCATCTGTACACCTCGTAGAGCCTGTTGGGAGATGCGAGCAGTGTGTGGGCGGGCATTACCCTGCTGAAACAGAGCATTGGGCAGCCCCTGAAGGTACGGGAGTGCCACCGGCCGCAGCACATGCTGCACGTAGCGGTGGGCATTTAGCGTGCCTTGAATACGCACTAGAGGTGACGTGGAATCATACGCAATAGCGCCCCAAACCATGATGCCGCGTTGTCTAGCGGTAGGGCGCTCCACAGTTACTGCCGGATTTGACCTTTCTCCACGCCGACGCCACACTCGTCTGCGGTGACTATCACTGACAGAACAGGAGCGTGACTCATCGGAGAACACGACGTTCCGCCATTCCCTCATCCAAGACGCTCTAGCCCGGCACCATGCCAGGCGTGCACGTCTATGCTGTGGAGTCAATGGTAGTCTCCTGAGCGGACGCCGGGAGTGCAGGCCTCCTTCAACCAATCGACGGGAAATTGTTCTGATCGATATTGGAACAGCCAGGGTGTCTTGCACATGCTGAAGAATGGCGGTTGACGTGGCGTGCGGGGCTGCCACCGCTTGGCTGCGGATGCGCCGATCCTCGCGTGCTGACGTCACTCGGGCTGCGCCTGGACCCCTCGCACGTGCCACATGTCCACATGTCCCTGCGCCAACCATCTTCGCCACAGGCGCTGCACCGTGGACACATCCCTATGGGTATCGGCTGCGATTTGACGAAGCGACCAACCTGCCCTTCTCAGCCCGATCACCATACCCCTCGTAAAGTCGTCTGTCTGCTGGAAATGCCTCCGTTGACGGCGGCCTGGCATTCTTAGCTATACACGTGTCCTGTGGCACACGACAACATAATCTACAATGACTGTCGGCTGAGAAATCACGGTACGAAGTGGGCCATTCGCCAACGACGTGTCCCATTTATCGTTCGCTACGTGCGCAGCACAGCGGCGCATTTCACATCATGAGCATACCTCAGTGACGTCAGTCTACCCTGCAATTGGCATAAAGTTCTGACCACTCCTTCTTGGTGTTGCATTTGCTCTATCAGTCAGTGTATTACTTAACATTCACTACTTACATACATTCGCAGGTAGGAAGCGCATGACGGAAACAGCCATCGTTAAGTTGCCTTCCTTCATTTTCCTTTTTAGTTGCTCTGGTACATGAAACGTGTAATCCGTTACGCCGTGAATCTCCGGCAGCTATCACTGATGAAGCGAAGTCATCTATTTATTTGTGTGTGTGTTCTAACATTCTCGTACTGTACAACAGTTGTTACTGAAAATTTTGATGCTGTGGTGTGCAGCGATACATCACAGCATTACTTGTACTGATACAGAAATACGCTATGATTTTTGTCTGTGCTTGGTTTTGTTACTTAGCTTTTGTTTCTTAACCACATTTTATTTTTGCCACATTTTTACCACATTTTCACAAGCGCATTTTATTGTTACCATTCTTCTCGTGGAGTGATACGACAGCACAGTAGTACCCGGCGTTGCCTTGGCGAATTCATTAAATGCAATTAACATCCCCTACCGCGAGCCTATACAAATTATGTGTTGTCTATTTTCTCCAAGTTTTCTTTGAACTTCAATACTGACGTTTTGTATGTGGAATAGTTTACCCATGTTGTTGTAAAAAAACTAATAAATAGATTTTTAAAATGCAGCTTAGTTTCTTCCTTCCTTTATTTTGAACTTAAGTACTGAGTTTCGCCAATATATATATGTTTATATATATGTACTGTATATGCGCGACGACTTTCCCGTGATGCTGTTGTGCAGAGCAGTTCGATATGGCAACCTTGTTGTCATAAGAACAATACTATCTTCTTAACATGGAATGAACTATAGTTTGAGCGACGCATCAAGTTAGCTGCGATAGACCAATGGTAAAGCAATCTTGATCCCGAACCTTCATTAGTACAGAAGCCTCCCTCATGAATAGAAATTTTCTTTTGAAGATGTGGAACAAAGTTCTCTGCGAAACGTAAATAATTTCATCTCGATTTCTTGACATGGCACAAGCCCGAAAGCTTATTATCATGTCTACAAATAGACTGTGAAATATTGAGAAAATAAAATAATTTAAAGTAGGTAGATAGAGCCCTGCATTTCCTTCACCCGCATCCGCAAAACGGTTATCCGCGGATATTGTAAATATTTAACTACAGTATATCACACTCAAGGTATGAAACAGATAGATCTGTTAACATAATACAACTAGCAAGATACCCGTGCTTCGCTACGGTATTATACTGAAATTTATAATTGAATGCTTATTTAGATATATAATCCGCCGAAATTCGCGATCTGACTCGTTCTCTGCGAGAATCCACCAAAATTCCCGATCTATTATTTTACGGCACGTTTCCTCCCATTTTAAAATCTTTCTTTCCAGCAATCGATTTCGTACTTCCCGGGTTAGGCTCAGGTATTCCTCCATGTCAGTTGGGTCCGTAAATCTTTGCCATCTTTTCCTATAATATTTTTAATACGGATATAATCCTTCAGGAGATCCGGCGTGCTGTCATACTGGGTGCCTTGGCGGCACTGAACCCGCGACCGGACTGCATTCTTAGTCATTACACGTCCAGGAGCCGTTTCCATCGCGGTCCGCAATTTGACGACGGTCCGGAATATTATTATTATTATTATTATTATTATTATTATGTGTTGCTGGAATGGCTGATGACAGGGAAAACCGGAGTATCCGGAGAAAAACCTGTCCCGCCTCCGTTTTGTCCAGCACGAATGCCACATGGAGTGACCGAGATTTGAACCACGGAACCCAGCTGTGAGAGGCCGGCGCGCTGCCGCCTGAGCAACGGAGGATCCTTATAAGTACATTAATAACAGTAAAATCAATTGGTCTCACCTCCTTCTACACCCAATCGCCGTTAAGTTTATTTACAGCCACCCCCCTTCCCTGAAAAAGAATTAAAAGGATGCTTGTTTCTTTATGTTTAAAGGAGATTCCAAACACCAATGTTCACGTCTATTACCTTCAGTTTTGAGATATAAGTATCCACATAAAAGTAATTTACTTTTTTTCATTTCATTTCACAATAATCTCTCCTCCCCCTAAATGAATTTTCCCGCAAAAAAGTACTTGTTTCTTTAATAGCAAAGGATCTTCTAAATACAAATTATCACGACTCTAACTTCTTCAGTTTTTGATTTATGTGTCCTCATGAAAGGAATTCAACTCCTTTACACTCCTGCCCTCCAAGATGGTTTCCCCACCAAAACGCCTTTTTCTTTGTTTTTAAAGGAGAACCAAATACGAATTTTCACGTCTGTAATAACTTTAGTATTAGATTTATGTATTCTCATACAATTAAGTCAACTAATGTTTCAATTCTTCCCCCCCCCCCTTCATTGGATTTTCCGAGAATACGTGTTTCTTTACTTTTAAAGCAGATTGCAAATATCAAATTTCACGTCTGTAACATCTTCATTTTTGAGATATCAGTAGCCTAATTAAAAGAATTCATCACCATTTTCAGTCACTTTTACCCCCCCCCCCCCCCGCCCTCCACCCAAGTGGTATTTCCGAAAACTAAAAATACACTTTTCTTTATGTTTAATAGAGATAAAAAATGCCATTTTTCACTTCTGTAACATGTTAAGTTTTTTAGATATCCGTAAAAATTCTCATTTTAAAATTTCACCCCTTTTGGGTTCCCCTTAAGTAGAGTTTCCAAAAACAAATAACCTATATTTCTTTACATTTACAGGAGATTTACACCCACTTTTTACGTCTGTAACATTTTACGGTTCCAAGATATTCTGTAGATATAGTCTTTCAAAAAATTCACCCCAATTTGTCACTCCTGTTTAACCGCCATTAATTGGCTTTTCCAAAAACTAAAAAATACGTGTTTCTTTATTTTTAAAGGTAATCCCATATGCGAATTATCAGTTCTGTAATATCTTTCGTTTCTGAGATATGTGTATCCTCATTAAAGGCATTCAACCCATTTTTCACCCTTTTACACCCCTCCTATTAGGACTTACTGGAAACAAAAAATACGTGTTCCTATATTTTTAGAGGAGATTCTAACCACCAATTGTTACATCTGTAAATTTTAAAGTTTTAAGATGTAGACACACTCATTTTAAAAAATTCACCCCCGTTTTCACCCCCCAATATTTGGATTTTCCAAAAACGAAAAAATACCTGTTTCTTTACTTTTAAAGTAGATCCAAAATACCAATTTTCAGGTCTGTAATATCTTCAGGTTCTGAAATATAAGTATCCTCATGAAAGGCATTCAACCCATTATTCACCCTTTTACACCCTTCCTATTGGGATTTTCCGAAAACAAAAGAATACGTGTTTCTTTATTTTTAAAGGAGATTCTAAATACTAATTTTTACATCTATAAACTTAAAAAGTTTTGAGATATAGATACACTCATTTAAAAAAAATCACCCCCTTTTCAACCCCCCCCCCCCATAATTGTATTTTCCACAAACAAAAAATACGTGTTTATTTTTAAAGGAGATCCCAAACACGAATTTTCAGGTCTGTAATATCTTCAGGTTCTGAAATATAAGTAGACTTATGAAATGCATTCGACCCCTTTTTCAACCTTTTCCACCCTTCCTATTAGGATTTTCCGAAAACAAAATATACGTGTTTCTTTATCTTTAATGGAGATTCTAAATACCTATTTTTACACCTATAACCTTTAAAAGTTTTGAGATATAGATACACTCATTTTAAAATATTACCCCTTTTTATCCCCCTTAATTGGGTTTTCCAGAAACAAAAAAATACGTGTTTCTTTATTTTTAAAGGAGATCCCAAACACCAATTTTCAGGTCTATAATATCTTCAGTTTCTGAGATATAAGTAGCCTCATTAAAGGCATTCAACCCCTTTTTCACCCCTTTTCACACCTCCTATTGCGATTTTCCGAAAACAAAAAAATACGTGTTTCTTTATTTTTAATGAAGATTCTAAATACCAATTTTTACATCTGCAAACTTTAAAAGTTTGGAGATATAGATTCACTAATTTTAAAAATTCACCCCCTTTTCACCCTCCCATTAATTAGATTTTCCAAAAACAAAAAAATACGTGTTTCTTTATTTTTAAAAGAGATCAAAAGTACCAATATTCAGGTCTGTAATATCTTCAGTTTCTTAGATATAACTACCGGTATCCTGATTAAAGGCATTGAACACATTTTCCTCCATTTTCACCCTTTTTCACCCCTCCTATTGGGATTTTCTGAAAACAAAAAAATACGTGTTTCCTTATTTTCAAAGATGATTCTAAATACCAATTTTTACTTTTGTAAACTTTTAAAGTTTTGAGATATAGGTGCACTCATTTTAAAATTTCACCCCCCCTTTTCACCCCCTTAGCAAAGGAATATCCAAAAATCCTCTCTTAGCGAGCACCTACATCTTAATATGAATGTATCCCCAAAAATTCATTTCATTATGTCCAGTAGTTTTGGCTCGGCGATGATGAATCAGTCAGTCAGTCAGGACAAGCTATTTTATATATATATAGATAGATAGGCCTGACACCTGGCACCAGACCACCTACAGTCACAGGTTTATGAGGGATTTTCTCTTGCGACAACTATCGACGTATTGACCTTTGTTCCTTCCTTCCATTCATTACGGACAGGAGCCAGTTAGGCTTAGGTCAGATATACGGCTTTATGGTCTCAAGGCTCTTTATATATAACTATTCTCCCATACCAATGTCAATGCTCGCCTAACCACAAGCAAAAACAAGAGTATACCTGAGTGAAAATCAATAAACGCCATTATTTAGAAATTATCAGCAAAATTATCCGCACTGCCATACAGTTTGTATCCGCCAAGATACTAACATCGCATCCGTGCACGGCTCTATAAGATACAGGAGTCCGACGATTCCCGTTACTCATCAATAGAGCCCTGGAAAAATCGTAAATGAAGAAAAGCAAGTGCACCAAGACACAATTAGGACCAAAGCTCAAAGCTGTAGAATTGGACTGTTTAACCTTCACTGATGACATAGCACTAACCGCCAAAAATATCTCACATGCTCAGATGCTGACACCTGGCACCAGAACCCCTATAGTCGCAGGTTTATGAAGGATTTTCTCTTCCGACAACTACCGACAACAGGTCACCAATAGTATTTCAATGGAGAAGGTAAGTACATGGTAGCTTCCGTGGCTCCGACAGCAGCACGCCGGTCTCCCACCGCTGGGTTCCATGGTTCAAATCCCGGTCACTTCATGTGATATTTGCGCTGTACAAAGCGGAGGCGGGGTAGCTTTTTCTCCGGGTAATCCGGTTTTCCCTGTTATCTTTCATTCCAGAAACACTCCCCAATATCATTTCATCTGTCTGACATTTATCATCGCACCAGAGGAGTGCGTCAGGGTTCGGCAACCGGCCGCTAGATGGAGGCTTCATTTATTCCATTCCCGACCCGGTTAAATGACTGAAAGCAGGCTGAAGATTTTCATTTTCAAGATAATTACACATTTAGATACTAGTTTACGTTGTTCTTTTCTTTGTCAGAACCAGCTTTGAAATTATGTACCTTAATATTTTGCAGGATAACTTCCGAGTTTTAGATTCTGAACGGGGAAAAAGTAGTTTTCGCTTGCTTCTCTCACTAAGTCCTTACTAGGTTTGAAGCGTAGATAGGCTAATAACTGATTCAATAGTTCAAACTTTGGTCAAAGAGAATAATAATTTGGCCTCAAGTTCCAGTAAGGATGAAAGAAAACAATAGTGGTGTTGACATTTTAAGAGGAAAAGACTAACTTATTATCGGATTTCCTTGACACTATTATGGGAGAGAGACGAAGAGATCCGACTGTCAGAAGAGTGAAGATATCGGCAAAAGAAATTGGAACCTAATGTTATAACCTTATGCAGATCATACATAGGATAGGCTATATAAACCTCTATCGGAACAAATATTTTCACGATATGCAAAACAATACATTAATATTACGAAGGTGATTCAGTCTCTAAGGTAACAGACATACGTACACGCAGTTCACATGTTCATTTTTCCTCATAGCGGCGTGTGAAATCCAATTTGGTCACTAACTTCCCACCAAGGTGCCCGCGGTTCCAGTTGCAGCCTTTTTATGGGAGAGTTTTCAAACGATAAGTCACGTCCTTCTTATTCGTATTACATGTAAAAATGGAGATTTCATGGCTATGGTCACAACACCAACACTCAAGAAAAAGTACTAGCTTGCTTTTTCAAATTTCTACGCCCACTTTGCTAAGCATTTGCTTTTGTAAAAATGACTTCTTTTTCGGCGCGGAAGAATCGCGATAAAGTTCCTTTCATTAAGACATGACAGGATATCAATAGGTTGCCGGGTCATTAATGTTCCAGTAGCTCCGAATATTAGCGCCATAGCTACTTATATGTGTGATTAGTAGGGCCCGGGTTTTTATATAATATCAAAATGTACATACAAATTTAGTAAATATCAGTCAAACATGTAATATTCATAAAACACATAATGAACTATATATTATACATCAAATATGCAGTAGTAACTTATTAATGCATTAAATTTACAAAAAAATGTTCATGTATTCCTCTCATTATGACTTACGGATAAAATCTGAGACAGTAAATGTTCTTTTAAATACCTCCATTTTAAATACCTCCACTTTTTGGACAAAGTTAACGTTGTTGCTTCGCATAATTGACATAGTCTGCTTTTCCTCATTTTGACATTAAGTGTAATTAAATAATTAAATTCAAAGCATAATCAAAATACTTCAAAAGTTTCAAAATAATTCCATGCACTGTAAATCACGGAGTGTATATCCAACCCCGTTACTTCTACCTCTACGGGGTCGGGTATAAAGAAAAATGAATCATCGTAGCGAGTACAGTATTTACAATCAGATGCCCTTCCTTACGTCAACCTCATCAGAGGAGTTAATGAGATGAAATGAATCAAGTGATATGTAATCGTAGTAAGGGAAGGTGAAACCCGCATAGTCTACTTTTGTTGAATAACACCAAGAGGCCTGCTCAAGGCTTAACGTCGCCATCCGACAGATGAATCACCATATGCCCGCAATCTATATAAGCTTGGAATTGAATCCAGGCTTCTGATGGTGAAACTGTTTTCGTCCAACGAGACTCGAACCGGCTAACCACTGTGTCAAACCATATAGACTTGTCGTCTTAACCGTCATAGCCACCAGGTGGGCTGCACTGCAAATCGTGGAGTAATTGACAGCATTTTCTTTTTTGGTTGTAGCTAATTTTATGTTGCCGTAATGCCCCGAAAATGAAATAAAAAAACAAACCAAACCCCATGGCACTAAAGGGCCTTCGCCTAACAAGCGACCGCTGCTCATCCCGAAGGCCTGCAGATTACGAGGTGTCGTGTGGTCAGCACGACGAATCCTCTCGGACGTTATTCTTGGCTTTCTAGACCGGGGCCGCTTTCTTACCATCGTTCTAATCACGTAAGCTGAGTGGACCTCGAACCAGCCCTTAGATCCAGGTAAAAATCCCTGACCTGAACGGGAATCGAATCCGGGGCCTCCGGGTAAGAGGCAGGCATGCTACCCCTACACCACGGGGCCGGCCATGAAATAAATAAGCGTTAGTAAGTAAAATTAATATAAACCTATACGTACAAAAATGTTACATTATTCACATAATTTGCAAAATATATAATATTATTAAGAATATGAAAAATATGTCAAAGGAAACCCAAGTATAACAATATCAGAACGACAATTAGTCGAGATTTTCAGTAGTCTACAAGTAAATGAATGAAATATGTAATTACACAAGAATTCAGTCTCTAGTTATTAGCCAAGTGTAACCTGGACTTATCATGCACTAATACATGTGTTCAGAGCAACACAGGTCGTACTCTATGACGCCTTTAGCTACTAATATGTCCTATAATTGTAGAGATAGCATTATACTGCGCATCTCAATACAGTACGTGACCGTTTTTTCACAATCCCTGCTATCTTACAACAGTATGGTTAGTATGAGGTATGAGAATAGTATGAGTGACAGGTGTAGAAATCGGATCACACTGCGCACATCAATACAGTACTTGACCGGTTTTTCACAATCCCTGCTATAAGGTTTGAGTATAGTATGAGTGACAGGTGTAGAAATCGGATCACACTTCGCATCTCAATACTTGACTGGTATTTCACAAGCCCCCCTTTCGAACAACTGATGTTTGGACATTATAGTTCATATGAGGTAGTAGTGGTAACGACAGCATGAACGTGTGTAGTTGCCCTGATTTGATGGGAAAATGGAGTGCAATTGAAAACAATACACATGTTGTCTTACTCACTGAACCACCTACGCATTATGACACGACGTTCATTTACTCTTGAAAGGTGTTGATGTTTTAGAAAGTGAACCGGTAAGTCAGTGTAGACTGACATCAAGATTAACCTGGATACATAAATGTGGGACGTAAAGCAATTATTATGCTCTAAATGTGATTGATGGGAAGACTGCAGTTTGAATATGTCCATGTGTGTACGCGTAATAACGTGGTGTTGATAAATGACTTGCAGTAATTCATCATGCGGTTTGACACGACACTGATTCCTTCCCTCCCTCGCCCTTGCACCCTAATGGAGTGGAAAATGCGTGGTGTGGTGGGACTCACTCGCCCAAGGATGTGACCGACGCTCCACTGCTCACAACAAATAAGTCCAAGAAAAAACAATATTGGGTGCAGCAAGAAAAGGCGGCTAACAAGGTTACAACGAGACAAATGATTCTGTCGAGGGTGTAAGTGTGGGACTTACGTCCTACACTTATGACGGGGTGAGAAACGAGGATTAACAACGGTGATTACTGCTCTCCTCTCCAAGAAGAAAACATATTAATGTCATCTGCAAATGACGTCCTTCCACTTCTTTTTGAGTCCGAATGCAAGATCTTCATTTCACATTTCAATTGCTTTGTAGTAAATCAATACGTGCAATATGATTTTAATTTGTACGTGGTTTCTGATATACACAGAACCAGCGTTGATAGCTGACTGGAGATATAGATCGTACGTAGCTCGCCTTGTGTCCATTATCACGGATTCGTTGAAAGCCAAGGATAGGAAAATCCATAACTCAAAATATTGGTTGAAATAGGATTTGGCTGTCCACATTATGCTTAGTAAAATTATACTCCTTAGAATTCCAATTACACTGCAATTACACTGCAATTAAAATGAAGACCAGGCGATAAAATGATGATTTGAAAAATAGGAGAAAATGGAGGAGATAGATCTAATTGACAAAAGCTAAACATTTTAATTGATTTCTATTTATTTATTTATTTATTTATTTATTTATTTATTTATTTATTTATTTATTTATTTATTTAGGCCCGCATAATAATTTTAATTTCTTCAAAATGTTAATATATTTTAAATTGTTTTGTTAATTATTTCTATAGATGAGGCTAACGGCGGAATTAACAAAGCTTCGATGGCTCTTAAGGGTTATAATGAACACACATAAAAATTTAAGTCGACAATATTAAAGATGTTCCAGACACACAGACAGACAGACAGACAACTGAGGGATTCGTTAACTACTTGATGCACGATATATATATATATATATATATGTCAATAAAATTTATTTAATTTCCGAAGCTGCAGTCCTGATTTTACAGTAGACACTCTTGACTGAAGTGTTCTCGTATTCACAGCCAAAAATAAGTAAGTTCTGTTGAAATTATTTTCAAACTAGTCGCTAAACACGGAGTTATCACATTAATACATATCAGAATAGACTGATGCACAACAATCATGTATATGCATTGAGCACCGTACTGTTCCGTGTACCATTCAGACTTTCAGAACACCGCGAAGATTTTTACGTATACAAGCTGAAATAAGGAAATTGATTCTTTCCTTGATTAGTCTATACCAATTACACAGCAATGATAGCGAAAGGTCTGTAAAGTAGGTGAGAATAATTATCCACAAAACACGCAAAGGTGAAGCATCATATGAAGAATGAGTTCAACAAGCAGTTCTTAGGTTGAAATAAGCTGAAATAACTAAACATAAAAAGCAAAACACGTTATGTTTGTGAACGTTGTGGCATATAAAGTTTTAAACTGAAATGGGAAAGGATAGGGAGCCCGAGATGAAGCAGGCATTAAATATTTCTTTTCATAGACTCATGTGATCGGTAGATATCAAACTTAAGTCTGCGCAGTTTGGGACACGTACAGTAGCTGTGAACTTCCATTTGGGAGATAGTGAGTTCGAACCCCACTCTCGGCAACCCTGAAGATTGCTTTCCGTGGTTTCCCATTTTCACACCAGGCAAATGCTGGGGCTGTACCTTAATCAAGGCCACGGACGCTTCCTTTCTACTCCTAGCCCTTTCCTATCCTATCGTCACCATAAAACCTATCTGTGACGGTACGAAGTAAAGCAAATTGAAAAGAGAAAAACCAGAGTTCGGTCAAGGAAACTGAGGCCGATACATTGATATAGATTCCTCAAGGCACTATAATCACTGTGATAGTTATTATCGCTTTGATCGTACGCAATTCCTCTCTGACATGTGTTAATGTTTATTGCTGTTGTAAGAGGCAAGACGACTGGAGTTTCAACCCTTGGACTTCTTCTGTTATTAAGAAAAGAGGATGAGGTTAAACCCATCGATCAATAAAGCTATCAGGTAAAAGAATGGAAGATCAAAATAATATGAACGTAAACATAAAGTTCATCCTAAGCCTAGCAAACCCAACACCGTCAGGGTTAGAAAAGAACAAGGGTTCACCTGAGAAGGTCAGGTAGGAAAGCAAACAGAGACTGACAGAGGAGCCTTATGGAAGTAATTCGAAGCAATGCCAAACTCAATTGAGATTCCATGTCAACTACTCACGAAATTGTGAGCCTTCGGATGGATTTAACTAGATATGTATTTGATGATATAACTAAGTGCAGGAGGATTCCATGCTTTATACATATATGTTAAAATTTTACTCAATCTCTTACTAATGTCATATGGTAAATGGCATTAATTACTTCTACTGAAAATGTTGTTTTTTTGTTTTTTGTTTTTAGCTAAAGTACTCGTTCTTCGCACGAGGGTTATATTATATTTTGCTATCGAAACTCGTGAAGAAAAGAATCCCTGCCACCAGTTCGTATGCAGTATTACTTATTCAAAATACGATTGCACTTGGGCGAGGCGGCGCTGGTAGGTAGAACACAGGGGGGCCAGCAGCGAGCAAATCCGTGCACGGAATGCAGTCGTGACATGCGTCTCGCATTACCAAAAAATTAAGATGGATTTCAGTGAAAAAAGTTGGTGAGTGCTACAAATTTAACAGCAATAGGATAAGAGCGAACAGAGCCAGCGTATCGCCAAGGACTGATCGCCTAACTAAGCAACCACAGATTTAGCGCGCTACTCTACCTGGCGACAGAGTTTCTGGCATGATAGAATGCAAACCTGTTTTAAACACTTATTACCGAACATGTCTCCCCTAAATATCTCAACTAAGTACTTGATCTTATCCTTACAAGAATCACCAGGCGGTGTCACAGGATATTTTACGTTGGAAGGTACATCAAGTGAAAATTTCGTCGTTTATTTCACTCTGTCTAACATCTTGGCTATAGTTGTCAGTGCCTTATATTAAATAACGAATCAAGAAATACGGAATAGAAAGACAACTATCGTTTTGCCCGCTAGCCACCACAAAGTGAGAATTGCTACCCCGTCAATGGAAAAAATACACAGGTATATTCAGATAATGGTTTATAACACCAGACACGTACAATCCTTCATTTTCAGCTAACAAAACGAAATACTCTAAGAACTGCTCCAATTCAAAATAAAACAGAGAAAGCCTTGGAAATAGATAGGAACGCTACTAAGTCGCATCAAATTTAACTATTACAGCAGCCTGGGACCAATAAACGCTTCTAAGTGGCATACAATTTTACCAGACCTATCACTGCAGCCTACGACCTTTCCCTCCAAAACATTACCCATTTTTGGCATCCTACACCCTTACTTTTACCCCGAAGTGTTGAACACATCAAACAAGTTTCTTAACTGTTACTTATGATGTAGATGGATCAAATGAGGTGGGTAGGGTTGAGGCTCTGGTCATGGGGGATTCCATTGTTAGACATGTGGGGAAAGTGTGTGGAGGAAAGAGAACCAGGGTAGAATGTTATCCAGGAATTAGGTTGAGGCAGATGTTGAGGAAAGTAGAAGAGAGGGAGGAGGGGAAGGAGAAGGGGGTAGTATTTCACGTTGGTACCAACAACGTAAGGCAAGCTGATATAAGTACTAACATAGTTGGAGATGTATGGAATCTGGTAAATGCAGCACGGGTGAAGTTTATGAAAGCGGAGATTGTCATTGGTGGAATACCGTGTAGGAGGGATACTGACTGGAGGGTGATTGGGGATTTAAATGAGACTATGGAGTGGGTACGTGGGAAACTGGGAGTGAAATTTCTTGATCCTAATGGGTGGGTAGGAGATAGGGATCTGCGCTCAGATGGCCTTCACTTAAACCGCAGTGCTACGTATAAGTTAGGAAATTTGTTTGGAAGGGTAATAGGGAGGTACATTCAGGGAAACGGGATGGCCTAGGGAGGGTTATAAGGGAACAGGGAACTGGAAATCAAGTAGGGATGACATAAAATTGTTAGTGTTGAACTGTAGAAGTATTGTAAAGAAAGGAATAGAATTAATTTAATAGATATCTATTTACCAGATATTGTAATAGGAGTTGAATCATGGCTGAGAAATGATATAATGGATGCAGAAATTTTCTCACGGAACTGGAGTGTGTACCGTAGAGATAGGATAGGAGTGGAGGGAAGGGGAGTATTTATTCTGGTGAAAGAAGAATTTGTAAGCTACGAAAAACTTAAAGATGAGACACATGAAATTCTAGGTGTAAGGCTGATTTCTCATGACACGGATTCAGAATTATTTGATAAGATAATCAGCTATGTAGGAAATGACATGGAAAGAAATGTGATTGTAGCGGGAGATCTGAATTAACCAGATGTCAATTGGGAAGGAAATGCGAACGACAGGAAGCATGACCAACAAATGGCAAATAAGTTAATATGGGAGGACAGCTGATTCAGAAAGTGATGGAACCAACCCGAGGGAAAAATATCCTGGATGTGGTGCTGATAAAACCAGATGAGCTCTGTAAAGAAACTGAAGTAATAGATGGTATTAGGGATCATGAAACTGTTTTTGTGGTAGTTAAAAATAAATGTGATGGAAAGGAAGGTCTTAAAAGTAGGACTATTAGGCTGTACCATATTGCTGATAAAGCAGGCATGAGGCAGTTTCTAAAACGTAACTATGATCGGTGGAAAACGGTAAATAAAAATGTAAACAGATTCTGGGATGGGTTTAAATAAATTGTTGAGGAATGCGAAAAAAGGTTTGTACCTTTAAGGGAGGTAAGGAATGGTAAAGACCCACCTTATTATAATAGAGACTAAGAAGGAGGTGCAGACTGGAAATAAATAGAGTTAGAAATGGCTGTGGAAGTAAGGAAAAATTGAAGGAACTTACTAGAAAATTGAATCTAGCAAAGAAGTCAGCTAAGGATAACATGATGGCAAGCATAATTGGCAGTCATACAAATTTTAGTGAAAAATGAAAGGGAATGTATAGGTAGAAACAGTTTCCAAGAAGGACATTCCACGAATAATTAATGAACAAGGAGAGTGTGTATGTGAGGATCTTCAAAAGGCAGAAGTATTCAGTCAGCAGTATGTAAAGATTGTTGGTTACAAGGATAATGTCCAGATAGAGGAGGAGACTAAGGCTAAAGAAGTATTAATACTTACATATGATAACAATGACATTTACAATAAGATACAAAAGTTGAAAACTAGAAAAGCGGCTGGAATTGATAAGATTTCTGTGGGTATGCTAAAGACAATGGTTTGGGATATAGTACCATATCTGAAGTACTTATTTGATTATTGTTTGGTCGGAGGAGCTATACCAGATGAATGGAGAGTTGCTATAGTAGCCTCTTTGTATAAAGGAAAGGGTGATAGACATAAAGCTAAAAATTACAGGCCAGTAAGTTTAACATGCATTGTATGTAAGCTTTGGGAAGGCATTCTTTCTGATTATATTAGACATGTTTGTGAAATTAATAACTGGTTCGATAGAAGGCAGTTCGATTTTAGGAAAGGTTATTCCACTGAAGCTCAACTTGCAGAATTCCAGGAAGATATAGCAGATGTCTTGGATTCAGGAGGTCAAATGGACTGTATCGCGATTGACCTGCCTAAAGCACTTGATAGGGTGGATCTTGAGAGACTACTTGGAAAAATGAGCGTAATTGGACTACACAAAAGAGTGACTGAGTGGGTTGCTATATTTCTAGAATCTCAGAGAATTAGAGTAGGCAAAGCTTTATCCGACCCTGTAATAATTAAGAGGGGAATTCCTCAAGGCAGTATTACTGGACCTTTATGTTTTCTTGTATATATATATAAATGATATGAGTAAACAAGTGAAATCAGAGGTAAGGCTTTGTGCGGACGATGTTATTCTCTATAGAGTAATAAATAAGTTACAAGATTGTGAGCAACTGCAATGTGACCTCGAAAATGTTGTGAGATGGACAGCAGGCAATGGTATGTTAATAAACGGGGTTAAAAGTCAGGTTGTGAGTTTCACAAATAGGAAAAGTCCTCTCAGTGTTAATTACTGCGTTGATTGGGTGAAAGGTCCTTTTAGGGATCATTGTAAGTATCTAGGTGTTAATATAAGGAATCACATAATCACATAAATGGGAATGTAAATAAAGGGTACAGATCTCTGCACATGGTTATGAGGGTGTTTGGGGGTTGTAGTAAGGTTGTAAAGGAGAGGGGTTATAAGTCTCTGGTAAGACCCCATATAGAGTATGGTTCCATTGTATGTGACCCTCACCAGGATTACCTGATTCATGAACTGGAAAAAATCCAAAGAAAAGCAGCTCGATTTGTTCTGGGTGATTTCCGACAAAAGAGTAGCGTTACAAAAATGTTGTAAAGTTTGCGTTGGGAAGAATTGAGAGAAAGAAGAAGAGCTGCTCGACTAAGAGGTATATTCCGCGCTGTCAGCGGAGAGATGGCGTGGAATGACATTAGTAGACGAATAAGTTTGAGTGGGGTTTATAAAAGTAGGAAAGATCACAATATGAAGATAACTTTGGAATTCAAGAGGACAAACTGGGGCAAATATTCATTTATAGGAAGGGGAGTTAGGGATTGGAATAACTTACCAAGGGAAATGCTCAATACATTTCCAATTTCTTTGAAATCATTTAGGAAAAGGCTAGGAAAGCAACAGAGCGACTGCCCTAAATGCAGATCAGTATTGATTGATTGATCCACTTCTATGCCCACACTCATCCGTTTGATGGTCGTTTGTGAGAAGTATTTTGCTTTTTTATACAGACTTGATTTTCATGCCTCATGGACTAATAACAATGTTTTCTTTCAGTTTACCTCTTGAATCTCAAATAACCTCCTGAGAGTGGGAATCCTTCATCTCCACTGCCATTGACATAATTGAACTTCATCTGACAAACGATCTTAGAGATCTTAGAAGCCTTATTTCAATAACCCGGAATGCGTATAGTAACCCTGCCATATAACCTGCGCGAGCTGACATACAAAAATACTGCAGTAAAGTTTAGAATTTCGACAGTCTATACTCCACTGTAGAACACCATATAAGATATTTTATTTCTCGGGTGTGTAACAACTTTTATCTTGTGACAATCTCCTGTGTGGGTCGAGGACGCAGACGAAGAATATACCTACGCTATCCTCTGCCTGTCGTAAGAGGCGACTTAAAGGGGCGACCAAGGGATGATGACATTAGAACCATGAGACTACATGTGATTAATATAATTACGTGCGGCACACCATGGGTCGACGTTACTTGCGACTAGTACCGCCTTGCGAAGAAAACCCTGGGTATCCGTTTCATAGGAGTAGTATCATTATGCGAGGAACACCGCGGGTCTGGGCGTTGCTTGTGGTAGATATCATTGTGTGCATTCCAGCGGTCGGTTCCACTGTGTTCAGAATGGTCTTCATGGGTCTACGTTGCCTATGATTAGTACCACTGTGTGAGAAACACCACGGGTTTGGCTGTCGCCCGTGATCAGCACCACTATGTGAGGAAAACCATGTGCCTGAGTTGCCTGAGAACACTACTATTGTGTGAGGAACAACATGTTGCTTGTGTGTGTTACCAAAATGTGTGATACAGCATTGGTCTACATTGCCTATGGTTAGTATCACCATGTGAGCAACACTATGAGTATATGTGGCCTGTGATTAGTCCCACTATGTGAGGAGCACACTGGGTCTTCTTTGCTTGTGAGCACACTGGGTCTTCGTTGCTTGTGAGCACACTGGGTCTTCGTTGCTTGTGAGCACGCTGGGTCTTTGTTGCTTGTGAGCACACTGGGTCTTCGTTGCTTGTGAATACACTGGGTCTTCGTTGCTTGTGAGCAGTACCCATATGTGCGAAATACCTTGGGTTTTTCTCTGTGAGTGGTGACGTTGTGTGTGACATGTCATGGGTATGCATTACCTGTGTTCAGTACCACCATGCGAGAAACACCATGGGTCCACGTTATAGGTGGTTAGTACCACTATAGGAGGAACACCATGGTTCTGCTTTACAAATGATTTCTATTATGAGGGGCCAGTGACCTGGATTTCGGACCCCTTTGGACAACAAGCATCCTCGCTGAAAATGAGGAATTGTGAATTGAATCCACTGTTTTGGATTCTATGTCATTTTTTCATCATTATTACTTTTAGATTCTAATCAGTGGATATATTTTTTTAATTATCGTGTCATTTCGTTGTACCTCGTACCATTAGGGGCCGATGACCTAGCTGTTAGGCCCGTTAAAAATCATCGTCGTCATCATCATCATCATCATCATCATCACCGTCATCATCTAACAATGGTCTTTTCTTGCACAGCGACTTTACACCTCGTAAACAAATGTGTTTGTAGTAGCCTACTTGAAAATTATGTTTCCTGAGTGATGCACCAAGTATGTCATAAACAATATATAAAAAACAAACCCCATAGCACAACAGCTCCGAAGGGCCATGGTCTGCCAAGCGACCGCTGCTCAACCCGAAGGCTGCAGATTACGAGGTATGGTGCAAGACGACTCCTTTCGGCCGTTAGTGGTGGTGGTGGTGATTGTTGTCTTAATAGGAAGTACAATTAGGCCATCATCCTCTATATAACACTAATCAGAGAAAGACAATGGAAGGGATCCGATACTTCGAAAAATGAAGGTATGGGCCAATGAAATACAAGGGCCATGAAGGGCATTAAAATGAAAGACTCCCTAGTCCTCGGAAACCTAATAGCGTTGGGGTCGGAAAAGAAGAAGAATTGACCAAGGACGGTCGTATAGGATAGATGAAAGTGAGGAGCCTGGCATAAGTAAGTGGAATCATTGCCGAGACTCAGCTAAGGGCTCCGTGACCGTCAACCCACGCTCCCAAGTTAAGAACCCCTGGGGCCTGTCGGCCGTTATTCTTGGCTTTCTAGACCTGGCCGCCATCTCACCGTCAGATAGCTCCTGAATTGTAATCTCGTAGGCTGAGTGGATCAGCTCGTATCAGCATACCTCACCTGTTGGAGATCTGTAATTCATGTAGCTTTAAAAATAATTGACAAGGATAAAATAGTAGTGATTATTAGCCACTCGTAACATTACCTGGAGGATGAAGAAGAGGTTACTGATTGTTGTTGAGGAAGTACTGTACACCTAGACAGCCATCCTCTCTTAACACTAATCCCCCTGTGGGTGGGGGCGGTAGAATAACACCCACGGTATCCCCTGCCTGTCGTATGAGGCGACTAAAAAGGGCTCCAGGGGCTCTGAACTTTGGAGCGTGGGTTGGTGATCACGGGGCCTTTAGCTGAGTCATGGCATTGCTTCCACTTACTTGTGCCTTGCTCCCCACTTTCGTCTATCCTATCCGACCTCACCTGGTCAACTCTTGTTCTTTTCCGGCCCCGACGGTTTAACGTGTGGAAGCCTAGGGAATCGTTCATTTTGACGCCCTTCGTGGCCCTTGTCTTCATTTGGCCGATACCTTCATTTTTCGAAGTGTCGGACCCCTTCTATTTTTTCTCCCTGATTGGTGTTATATAGAGGATAGTTGCCTAGTTGTATTCCTCTTAAAACAATAATCACCACAAACACTCACTCTTAACACTAATCGGAAGGAAAATGGAAGTAGTCCAACAGTGCGAAGAATGAAGGTATAGGAATAAGAAAGGAAAGAGCAACGAAGTGCTTAAAAATGAGACTCCCTAGGCCTCGTAAACCTAAAACCAAAGAAGTTCGAGCAGGAAAGATAAACGTGAGGAACATGGCACAAATACATAGGAAGAATACCATGCTCAGCTAGAGTCCCCGTGGTCACAAAATTACGCTCTCAAGCTAAAAAGTTCCCGAGGGAGCCCTTTTAGTCACATCTTAAGACAGGCAGGGGATACCGTAGCCTAAATGTATTCTACCTAACCTATCCACATTGGTTGAGTGAAGAAGAATTTCAAGTCTTCCGAGAATGAGGGTATTCAAGGGAAGGAACGGAAGTATCATAGAGGGTCGACAAGTAAAAGGAGATTAATAATAATGTTATTGGTTTTACGTCCCGCTAAGTACTTTTACGGTTTTCAGATACGCCAAAGCGCCGGAATTTCATCCCTCGCAACTTCATTTCCGTAACAATAAATCTACCGACACGAAGCTAGCGTATTTGAGCACATTCGAATACCACAAGGGTGAACCGGAATTGAACCCGCCAACTTGGGCTCAGAAGATCAGCGCTTTATTGTCTGAGGAACTGAACCGAACAGAAACAAAAGGCTCCCCAGATCTACTAAAATATTACCATCGGATTCGGTAAAGAATAGTAAGTGAGGTATCGAATAGGGGAGTTCCAACAGAAGAACAGCACAAACAACTGGCAGCGAAGTTAAATTCAGCTCGGTTCGAGCAAGTTGGCCGTGCGGTTAGGGTCCCGCAGCTATGAGCTTGCATTCGGGAGATAGTGGGTTCCAACCCCACTGTCGGTATTCTGAAGATGGTTTTCCGTTGTTTCCCATTTTCGCACCAGGCAAATACTGAGGTTGGACCTTAATTAAGGCCACGGCCGATTCCTTCCCAGTCCTATCCCATCTTCGCCATAAGACCTGTCTGTGTCAGTGCGACTTAAAGGAAAACACTAATTTAAAAGTAAATAAACACAACTCGGTCCTCATGATTGTCACACAGGTCACACTCGTTGTGAGGACATAGGTAGTAATAATAAAGCAGCAGTTCTCAAAGGATGTGCCCTAAAATTTTCTGGATTACTTTCGAAAAATATCAACACATAAAAAATACTTGTGTATTAAATATATTAGTAATGTGTAATAAAAGCGGAAATATTAACAATGCTCTTTTAGTAATTACATTATCGTTTTAACTCAGTAGGAAATGTGGGGATATTTACTTTTTCACAACTGTTTAATATAGGGAATGGTATCGGAAAAATTCATTCGTCAGTATTAATCCCTTGAAATAAATATCGTCTGTTTCTTATTTTAATGTTGTTCAGTAGAGAAAATCCCCATTGTCACAGGTACGATGTTGAAAACTGAAGTAGTACAGAAAGGGCACGAGTGATCGATATGTTTCTAGAGCGCTCCAGTGGTTTGTATACTTTCTACTAGTGTTCATGGTCTGGAGTTTGAAATCCTTCTAAAGCAGGCTGAAAAAACAGCTATTTCCCACAAGGTGAAGCTGTGCGCAGTGAACCAAAAAAGCACGAGAACACATAATTCAGAGAGATATTTCAAGAATATCATAAACCTCTCGAATATTACCTGAAGGGGGATGAATAAGATTTCAAACTCTTTCAGAAATGTGGCTATCGGATGAAGAAAATAAATTACTATGGATAGTCAATAAATAAGAAAGTAAGCATCTTTTTGGTCCAGTATCTGACAATAACTGCTAATAATGGCTTCGTTTCGTACTGCACTAATGTTCATATAAAATCAATAATCGAAATCTATTGACAATTTCGGAATATCAGCTAATATTTACCTCGAATGGGTTGGAAATATTGTTCTGGGTATACAGACGAAAAATTATTTCTTGCAAACTAGACAGAGTGTTCTCAAGCATTTCTTTTGGGCTGTTATGTAGTCCTCATAAATGTAACGGATGGAGCAGTTCGTACATACTAACCACCACCTAGAGATGTATTATGCTGTAACGCTCCTCATACCATCTTAACTTCCAATTTGAGGATCTCTAAGAGGGAGCGAACAAGACGACATGCTGTGAAGTAAGACCGTGTGTAGTCAGTACAGTATAATCAAGCACTCAGAACTAATCACAAGTATGTAAAGCCTTGTTGTGTGCAGGTTGAGTACAAAGCTCTGTGGAGATGAGTACATAGGATGAAGTATTTGAACTAAAGTGTATGCCCAGTTCAAGTTTAGTGGACCCATGTACCGGTCAGACTTCAATATAAGTTCGCCTAGAACAGAGCGCGAGGGTAAGCAAGCAGCAGGCTGATGAAAACCTTCCCTCCCCCATTCTCTTCTCTTCCCTGCGCATCCCCTAGCCATTTTACAGATTTAATGGCTAATTTCACTTTGACCCTAAGATGCTCGGGACACACCTCCCTTTTAACGTTTCTGTCTCACTCCCTCGCCATTCCTTGTCTTCTGCTTTGAGAAACCAGAAGTAATGGAGTAAGAATTGGAGGGATGACCAAATTCTCAGGATGAATAGACTGCAGGGTTTGCACTAATAATCTTAAGATTTACTTCCTCTTCAAGTTCAACAGTACAATATCCGTACTGGTGGTGGTGAGAGTTGAGGCAGGAATAGTAATCCTTCGTAACAACACTGAAGGTCGGAAAAGAATAGTTACCAACCCTCCAGAAATGACGAGTGCCGGATAAAGATATGAGAGGCGGGAAAATGTAAGAATCCTTAGATCTACCAAATCAAATACCAGAAGAGATCATAAGAGAAAAAGGGTTATCATTGGGAAGACGGACAGGAGAAACAGAAGAGGGAGTCTGAGTCTAGGAAACGACAACAGTGTCAGACTTTAAAAACTATTAGAATGGAAGGTGGTTGATCAACACTACAAGGGTATAAATCATGTGAAGTTACCCTTTATTAAGTGATTGATTGATTGCAGAATTTATTTATTTGTTTATTTATTTACTTATTTATTTATTTATTTATTTATTTATTTATTTATTTATTTATTTATTTATTTATTTATTTATTTATTTATTTATTTAATGATTCAGTCTTACATTCATTCTCTTAATATTCATTCACTTATTCTGTGATACATTCTCCTTACAATCATTACTTGTAACTATCACGTCAGTCAATTATAGAGTAGGGAAGAATTCTATCTCCTCGAAGAAAGAGGGATAAAAAAGTGGAAGGACATTGGAAGGAGGAAAACGATTTCCTATCATCTCAGTTTCTTAACTATAATACCATCGGTTGAGAAATGAGCACGAGTTAGTGAAGGGAGATCGTACAGGTAAGGTGTACGTGAGAAGTCCACCACAAGTCTGCGAGCGGTACCAGACACAGCGGTGACCTGTAAATCGCGCCTAGTGCAAATCGCGCCCAGATCGATCCCTACCTGTCAATCAAACTGAGTCCTATCAGCCATTAAACTGGATAAATGGAAAAAGACAACTTGAAGATGTTTAACGTAGGTGTGTATAATTCATCGTAATTTTCTTTTATTTATGTATTAAATTAACCGATTCTCTTCACACTTTATTCAGGCTTCGGACTGATTAAATGGCAAAAGTATATTTTGTCACTTGGGTGTGTTTAAAATCAGCTTGTACGCATCGTCATTTTTATTGTTTATATACAAATCAGCTTCAAAACATCGGCATTACTTTTACTTCTTTACATACTAATCAGCTTGTAAACATTTTCATTACATTGGACCATACACTAATGTTGAACTGAATTTACTCACGTTTTTGGATGTACGATATGGCTTTCAAACAGGTTCTGATGTCACCATCCTCCTCATACTGTATTCTTTACTGATTTCTCCAGCCATTCGTCAAGTCTCGTGTAGGTTATTTTCCTTCGTTTTACATTTATGCTGAGTTATGTCCTCATTGATACACGTGCTGTTCCTTCTGCTTCCACCTTCATAACTCCGATTACGTCTTTAATTTTTGAGTTAGGCTTTCCAACAATATTATTTATCCTGCTGTGCAAGCTTTCTACATCGTTGGTTGTTAAATGCCGCCGTCATCAGCAGCTCCATACACTGATTGAGACTTTATCATTTACCAATATGCACAAAATAATCGAAAAACTCCGTCAGCTTAACGACATTAGGTGATTTGGAATGGATCTCAAGCCAGCCATCCAAGACATCTTCAGGCCGGAGAAACGTTACCACAGCACATGTGCGAATATGCAGTCTCACTTCTTCATTTTCCCTATATTCTCGAGTCAGTCCCAATTCCTGCACTTTTCTCCAGAAACATTGCATCATATGGAAATAACATCCATGCACTCTCTTATTGCAGAAATAACTGCAGGTTCAAAGTCAACCTTCACATTCCATTGTGGAACACGCTTTAGTATATTACGAAAGAGGCGTATATACGTTGTTGTTTTTTTTTTTTTGGTAAACATTCAAAAGGTCACTGGATGTATGTTGGACTCACTCTTCAAACTTCCTAAGTCTGCATGAATCGTGTATATTTGTGAAAACTGCTCGCTACAGATCCTGAAGGTCCCATCCATGATCCATGAAAAAATCTTGTTTACTCTTCAGAACTTCTCTTCCTGCTTCCTCACCAAAAAGCATGATCCTTTCTTCGGACCTGTCGTTGCTTAAAAGATAACTGATACCTTACTTCATATTTAATATTTCTGCTTGAATCTCAACCTCTTAAGATGAATTTGGTTCCTTTTGATTTTCTTGTAGTTTAGCCCGTTGGTTGTATAACGTCCTACTTGCTCTCCCGGCATTTCCAAGACAAAATCATACCCTCGATTACGCAGGTCACCTAAGAAATCAAAGTATCTTCCTCTCGTGCTCTCTTCTTCTTCGCCTGATTCAGTGACTTGTACACTTCGAAACGAGCATCATCCGGAGCTCCACATTGACGCTCATTTGAACTAAGTACGTTGCCGTCCTTAGTCTTAATCGTTCCTCGACACAGTGTTGATCTTTGTTCTTGACAGCGCCAACTCACAGTTCCGTCTTCACTTGTTTTCTTTCCTGTATAAAAGTATCCTTCAAAAAGGGCACATGGTTCACAGGGGCTGGTCGTTGTAACTTCCATGCCTAACAAATAACGGCGTAAATACACAAAGCGCCCGAAATTAAAACTAGGATAGTTAGAGCAATCCTGAGGGTGGTGAAGAGAAATCTGGAAGGGTAAACTAGAAGGAAATTACAATGCATAGAGGATTCCAGCGGTTACTTATAGTGTTGTATGTCCTCCGCTCTCTCCGCTCACCGCCAGCCAGCCGCACGCACGCACGCAAGCGTGGAGATTTCGAGACTCGACGCGCAGCCTTCAGTGCGCGTGCCTGTACCGTCGAGTGCTGTATAAAAGGAGCTCCCTGCCTACCACTCTCCAGGATTCTCCCCAGTGTCCTGCTCCAGAATACACTGTACGTCGAACACGGAGGCTACTTCTCTTAAAAATGTGTCTCGACCAGGTGGACGGAATTCTGGTAGTATGAGGTTTCACCTCAGGTCACTGTTCCAAGTTCCCGTTTTTTTCATCCAAGTCGAGCCCCGATGCTGTACTCTACACATCCCCTATCTCCCTCAGGCTCCGACACTCACACATTAGACTCTCTAATTGTGTACTTAGCTTTCCTTCAGTGCAAGCTCATAAACTCAAAACACTGCAAGTTAGAAGGAACTCTCTTCACTAATTCATGCCAGTGAAACTGATAGTTTTCGACTATCACGAACTGAACATTCCTACGAACTATCTTTTCAAGATAGAAGCTAGTGTAAATACATTCCAAGTGTATATAGTGTACAGTGACAGAAATTCAGCAAGCTTAATTATCTACTTTGCTTCAAGACAATTTTATGTTTATTCTTGTAAATTTCTATGTGAAGCAAATAAACAAGTTGTGTTCTGGTAAACCTTATCCTGTTTACAACATATAGGGTTGGAAGTCCAGCGGTCCAGGGAGGAGGCGAGTCATGACTGATGGGGACCAGGTAGTCGCTTGGACAGAATACTTCAACAGGGAGCGATTTACGTACAACCGACTCAACTGTTGCACAGTGATCATTACGCATGACTCACAGATAACGGGACGTGGGAGACTTCAGAAAAAACGTCTCAATGATGTAATCACTCCCAAACATGTACCAATGAGCTGACAATTTGCCTCCAGGAATTTTTAGCTATAAGAGAAGAGCACTAAACTGGTACTGAAATGGAACTCAAAAACAGTTTAGTAAATATCCTAAGTCGCGTTTAGTTCAAACTAATATTCCTTCTAACCCAAACTAATAGGCTGACTGACTAAATCAATATATGAGGTGGTCGGTTTTCGGATAACAGGATAACAGGAAATGTACTGCAATGATGAAGAATAGAGTCCGAATATGGGGATGCGCTGTACAGAAGTGTAGAATAAAATAAGAAGATGAAAATTGAAAGAACTTCATTTCTGTACTGTTGTGAAACCTAACGTTAGTCTTCCTAAACCAAAATTTTTTAAAAGAGAATGGATGCTAATGTTTCAGGAAACGACATTGGTATCTTTTGGGGGACGGTGCACCGTGACGTTATCAAACCCTAAAACCATCCAAATGCTCTAACAATGAAGATGTGAGCTAAAATAATGGAAGGTCAATGAAACAATGAAAAGTGAAAGTCTTACTACTTCTTACAAAGTTCCGTGGGAAATAGAAGAAAACAAAATATGAAGAATAGAACAAAAATGAAAGGATAAAACGTTGGCAGAAGTTAATGGAAAATATGTTAGACTTAGTCAGGGTCCTGTGATTGTCACACACGTTTCAAAATGAGAGGCCCCTGAGGATTAAAAGAGAGGAGCCAACCACATTCTTAGATCACTGGTTCTGCCGTTGCCATCCACGTCTTATGTCCCCAGCTAGCAGGATCTGTAAGTGACGCTATGAAACCGAAGTATTTTTTCTAATATCTTAGAAATGTATTCGTTGAATCTGCTAGAGAACTACCATGAAGTAGATATTGGAAAATATAATGTTCATTCTTATTCATCGGCCCATATCCGGTTCGAAGTCCAACTTCTATTATGAATGTTACCTCTCGTCCTTGCTCTTACATCACATTTCTACGTGCATTCATCCAATGTGCCGGTAAATATAAAGGGGGAGATCTCTCCGTTCAGTGTAGGTCTGGGTGGGAAGGTAGAGAAAATAAAAAGGACGAGATCTCACAAGGGTGAAGTAGCTCTTTGCTAGCACACAGGGAGTGGCCAATTTGTATTCGCAGCACGGAGAGTAATAACGTAGAAAGATTCCAGAATCGCAACATTAAACTGCAGGGACTGATTGTGTTATATTAGCTAGTGAATGACTTCAAAGGAACATTAAAAAACCATTGATGTAGTAACCAAAATATTAAAAAATACACAAACTTTCCAGCCTTCGCTGCAAACCAGGTGGTTTCGTGAGGGAAGTATACATTAACTAAATTGATATCATTTTCATCTTCCGTCAATGTTATCGTCTGCCTAGCTAATAGATAGCCTTACATACGTATAATTTTATTTTAGAGTAGAATGCAACCCCGACTAAAATGTTTCTGTAGGTAATGAGGTTAATATTTCAAACTAGGCCTACTTCCCTGAAGTTACGTACAGTATAGCCTACTCACCCTTCAAATGATGATTTAATTTGCTAATTGGGATGTAATATATGGCCAAAGGAAATTTGATCTATATGTAGAAGTGTATCTTATGCGTGTAAGTTACTGAAAATGAAAACCTACAACCTGTTTTCCAGTCATTGACCGGCTCAGGTATGGAATGAATGAAACAGATATAGGCTATTAGTACGATGGGGTCGCCACTCCCAAAGTGATTTATTAATGGCTGATAGATGCTATGAAATGAGAATGGAGAGTGTTGCTGGAATGAAAGATGACAGGGAAAACCGGAGTACCCGGAGAAAAACCTGTCCCGCCTCCGCTTTGTCCAGCACAAATCTCACATGGAGTGACCGAGATTTGAACCACGGTATCCAGCGGTGAGAGGCCGACGCGCTGCCGTCTGAGCCACGGAGGCTCCCGTGTAAGTTACTAATACGCCGTAATACTGCCACAGATAATTGTAAATTGACGTGGTATATAGGTATATTTATATAAGGTATCCTGAATATATTTTCCTACATTATCCTCACCTTTTGCCTTTTTCTTTTGTTAATTTATGTAAGAGGGTTTGGAGATCGTGGTCAATAGCCCTATGTGCTTAATGGGTATGAATTCTGATTGAAATATTATTTTATCGGAAGCACTAGTAGATAAACTTCCCTTATTAGCACCATAACGAGTAGAAGAGAAAGTGTGAGCTCTTAAGTTGTTCCCTGCTGGCTAGTATAGGGACTGTGATGAATCGTCCGCTATGAGCAGTACCGTTGTTATCTGAGGGTTGGGATATGTAGTTGTAATAGGGTTATGTTCGGTAGTGTTGTTCTGTGAAGGCAAAAATGTAATTATTGTTAAGTGAAAGTGAAGAGTGTGTGATTTGGTGATGGTATTTTTTTATTTAGTGTAAATATAGTGCTGAGTTTATAAAACTTACAAAAATACCGACGAGGAAAAGAAACCTTCTTGCTTCGTTCCAGGATGTAAGTCTGGCTACAAAACTACGAAAGGTAAGCACTTCTTCAAACCACCTAAAAATGAAGCAGAATTTTCAAAATGGGAAAAGGCGATTCCCAGAAAGGACAAAAATCTTTCTCATAAGTGTTATGCGTGCGATTCACATTTTTCTGATGAATTTATTGTTAAATCAGATTAATTTGTAACACAAGGCGAACAGGTAGAAATTCCTAAAGATAGATGGAAACTGAAGACTGGCGCTGTCCCTCACATATTCCCCAATTGGCCACAATAGACAATTAAACAAACGAAAATCACCCCGTAAAAGACAGGTTCCGAAGACGGAGGAAGGTTCAAGAAACAATTTACACAGGCCTCACCGCGAATTAAATTTCGATGTTATTTCTGAGAGTGCTTAAAGAAATGAAATAGATTCATACACAGCTAAAAAAGACAATAAGTTCACTTAGAAACAAACTAAAGAGACAGGGACGTAATATAATGACTCTCCGTAATAAATTGAAAATAGCTAATGCTAAGATTTTGCTGCCAGAAAAACAACTAAGAGATTCCAAATTACAGCCAAATTATTCAAGTGAGCAGAACGCAAAAGGTGATTATTGACTCCATGCTAAAGAAGTCAGCTAAGAAATAAGAAAGGGATGAGATATAATAAAAAATTCTAGATAGTCTCTTATTTAAAATTAAATCCCCTAAGAGCTATAGACACTGGTTAAGGAATGACATGCTTCCCCTTCCTTCGGAGGCTCACCTGCGAAAATTAGTTAAAGGTCTTAAGTGCACTTACGGGGTGAACACCCATGCCGTTAGTGCTATTGAGAACTATTTCTGCGATGAGAAGAGTGAAAACAATCGCACGTGAATTCTCATATACGACGAAGTTAAACTGAGAGAAGAGGTTCAGTTTAACACCAACTCATTAAAAGTTGATGGATTCGTAAAGTTAGGAGAACACGCCCAAGAACACGGGAAAAATAAACTCTCAAATCATGCTTTATTGTTCATGTGTGCCCCTATTGCATGATTGGGTTCAACCGGTTGCTGTGTATTGTACCAGTAAAAGAGCCCGACTTTAAGATTTATTTTCAACGTAAGCATGGAATAGTTCTCAGGGCTAAACTGGATGAATATTAGCTAGGGCTTGGTACAAGAGGCAGGGTCCTATCTACAAGAAAAGTTTGAATCTGATTTGATAAGAGTTTATTCATGTAATGCATATTAAATTGCACATCACCTCATGGTAGATAGGGGTTGTCTTCCACATTGTCCTTTAAATGGCCCGGGTCTCCAGCTCACCAGGCCGCACCGGCTGGAACACGTTCCAGAAGATGCCCAAATACTTCGTCAAGATGCGGACGGACCATCCAGGTTGGTTGCATGGAATACGCCTCAAATTCCCGATGCTCGTGATGACCTCCGCTGGTTTCTGACGATGTTGAGGGTAATCACATTACCCAAGTACAATGAGGTTGATGCCCACAAGACTCCGAAAATGTGTTCTTCGTCACTCGCAGAATTGATAAGTCAAAGTTCATGAAAACCTTACATAATTAGTTTTCACACCATTTAGTCAATGTTTATAAAGACTTTCAAGAATTCACTCTTTAACACTCATGGAAAAGACAAATCCGTGTTCATGAAGACTTTCAATGATGTTATAGTTCATCAATGGCAAAATTTACAAGTCTTTAAGTAATCACTGGCAAGAATCACAAGTTTATGCTCATGGAATCTTCGAACAAATTTAGAGTTCATCACTCGTGAATATTCCAAGTCCTTGAATAATCACTGGCGAAAAGTTAGAGTCCAACACTGGTAAATATTACAAGTCTTTGAATAATTACTGGAGAAAAGTTAGAGTCCATCACTGCTAAATATGACAAGTCTTTGAATAATCACTGGCGAAAAGTTTAGAGTCCATCACTGCTAAATATGACAAGTCTTTGAATAACCACTGGCGAAAAGTAAGATTCCATCACTGCTAAATACGACAAGTCTTTGAATAATCACTGGCGAAAAGTTAGAGTCCATCACTGCTAAATATGACAAGTCTTTGAATAATCACTAGCGAAAAGTTAGAGTCCAACACTGGTAAATATTACTGGCGAAAAATTATAGTCCAACACTGGTAAATATTACAAGTCTTTGAATAATCACTGGTGAAAATCACAAGTCTACGCTCATGAAAATTTTGAATAATGTTAGAGTTCATCACTCGTAAATATCATAAGTCTTTGAATAATTACTGGCGAAAATTTAAAGTCCATCACTGGTAAATATTACAAGTCTTTTTTATAAATACTTAGAAGAATTCAGAGTTCCTCAACACTCGTAAATATTACAAGTCCCATTTATGAAGACTTAGAAGAATTCATTCCTCAACACTCGTAAATAAAGACTTCGATGAAATTCAGAATTCCACAGTGAGACTATAACCACGCGAAGATAGCTTCCGACGATAATGGCAGCGAGTAGAGCCACGCTGACTACTCGACTGTCACTGACTGACTGAGCTATCAAGCTATATTGAGCCCTCCTTATATTTGGTTTGGGGACATCTACGTCACATATGCCGCGAAGCTGGTTATCTCCTGAATCCTTCGACGGATTTTCTTGAAATTCAAGCATTGCGACGTTTATGTAATTCCCTTTAAAATGGCATGTTGATCAAGTCGCTACCATAATTATTATAGGAGTTTTAAATTTTTTCTCCATCGAATATTCCGGAAGGTGTGACGCTTGAATCTGGAACATACGAGTTCAGGCTAGCCGCATGTGGCATGACAGCGGCTACGTCACGCATACAGCTGTTCTCAGCTTGCTCGCTCGTCCTGCTGAATGTAAACAAACCAGGCTTGCACGGAGTAATACGCGTGGTGATAAAATACGATCAACACTCAAAAAAATATGCATGTACAGGTCGTAACCGGTACAGTATGCAAGCCAAAATTCCACACCTGGTGATATTTTGTCACGAATTTTAATCCAGGTGGTCTTACAACTGGAGCAAATTGGCGCCAGAATTATAGGTTTCTCCTCAGACGGAAGTCATTCTAATAAGAATGTGTGGAAATGTTTAGGAATAAATGGGAAGTAAGGGAAGGTCGTGTGCTACTTTTGATTCTAGTAGGAGACTTTGAGCATTTTCAGATGCTGTACATATAATTAAGTGCATCAGAAATAATTTTCACGACAAAAGGCAAGTCTATTACAATAATGAAGTTGTGGACTTTAAATTCTATCGACAAGTTTTTGAAATGGATAACTGCCATAAATTTGCAGGTTTGAAAGTTTGCCACAAGCTAACGTCTGCACATATAGACCCCACTTCATTTCAGCGAATGAACGTGAGACTTGCTTTTCAGTTATTTACTAATTCTGTTGCAAATGGCATAAAGTTCTTTAGACAGATAAACTCGGAGGGATTTGAAGACAGCGAACCGACAGAAACGTTCAAAAGGGAATTAAACATCCTAATAGATGTATTAAATACTTTTATACCAGCTGGGGCTCTTTATGAAGATTCAATAGGATATCATACCTTAATAAAATGGAGAGATAACCTCAGTAGGAAGAATAATACTTTTGCTTCAGAATGAACTCGTGAATCCCTAAGAGTAACAATTGAGAGCACCATACAGGTGACCGAGTATTTATGGAATAATGGATTCCGATCACCCATAAGACGAAGGGCACAATATGTGCTCATAGCCAAATTTAATCAAGATCCACTAGAACGGCATTTTGGTATACTACGCTCATTAAGTTGTGACGACCACCCTTCAACAATAGATTTTCTGAATTTACACATGTTGCAGTCTATTTATATCCCAACCAAACTTGCCCCGTCAACGGGTAGTAATTGTGAGCCCAAATTTGAACTGACATTGACATCATTCGTCACTCAATGAGAACATTGGCTAAGACGACAGAAGAGACAAATAAGGCTGTAGAAGAAAACGCACAAAATAAAATAAGACAATCACTACACTTCACTGAGAACATGGATGACCTTTTACCGGACTGGGAGAACAATTTAGGTCTAATAAGTGATAGCCACAGTCTTACAAAGGAGTGTTTGATTTATAATCTAGGAGGATATATAGTTCGCAACGTATCCAAGGTCACAAAATATCATAAATGTGTGAGCCTGCTTCACGGAGAGCTCACAGAAGAAATACTTGCCGCAGCCCTCACATTTATTACGAACTATAGCAATAAATGCAGCACTGACAGTACTTTCCTCAACCAACCTTCAAGAGCAGTTTATAATTTGTGCGTGTAGGTTGCGGACATTGTCCCTAAACTTGTATTACATTATATGAAATTTCGATTTTATTTTGTAACAAGACAGATGAGAAAGGAACTGAAATCTTCTAAAACCACAAAGTCTACCCGGAAGCTATCTAAACTATTTGACAACTGACTTCTGCAATCGTAAGCAAAAGCATAATATTTTGCATGCAATAATTGTCTTTTATTGGTATGCTGACTTGTAAGCTCAAGCTCAAATACTGCTGGGAGAGCAGCCTAGCGGAGAAACCGATGAACTAGGGAAGTGATCACACTTCTTCCTTCTACTCGCTATGTTAGCACTAAACAGAAGGTGAAAATGGAAAGAACTTTTAGAACAATTCGAAAACTAAGAAAGAGAAAAGACAATGAAGGGCGTGAAAATGAAAGATGCATAGGCCTCGTATCGCTGGCATTGGAAGAGAGCAAGAGTTGACCAAGAAAAGAAGGATAGGGAGGGTGGAAGCATAAAGCCTGACACAATTAAGTGAAATGCATGACAGATACATTTAGTGGAACCACGAGCCATGGCCAGTACTCCACGCTTACAATTTAAAAAGATCCTGCAGGACTGTGTAAGATCTATCCGATAACTTGTGTAACCGTGAATATAGTACAAGCGAGTGCATATTTTATCATGAACTGGAGATGAAATTGAAAAGTTGATAATAAGGAGACCTGTATACTAGATACCATTCGTTTGGAGATGGAGTGGCATAACTACGCAAATATGCTTCCAAAGAGAGAGATTTTAAGCTACCTTTTTTAAAAAATGATGTAGGGGAATACTGAAAGTGGACCGTTTTAATTTCACACAAATTTTTATTATAGTAGAATGGAAACATTCCGAATCAAAATTCATCAATTGCATCAATTCGCTAGCATCAATTCGCTAGATGGTGGATGTTTTTGATATTCAACGGAATTCCCGTTACATATGACACACACATTTGAGACCATACTACTCAGTAAAAGTAATGCACTATTTATCATTGTTCCCATCATGTTTAACGCTACCAGTCTCACAAACAGCACCAATACGCTGATACTGGCTGACAACTCAGCGGTCTTCAGCGCCTGTGCGACATTACTTAATTCAGATCAATGATTTATGTTGCTTGATTGATTTATTTGATGAATAGGTGGATTAACGAATTAATCAAGGAATTTGGCTTTAAATAACAATCCGGAAAAATATTCAAAAGCTGCCAACAAGCAGAAAATAAACACTATTTCTTATTAAACCGAATCCCATGGCTGAACAGCCTCGCAGGGCCATGGCCTACCAAACGACCACTGCTCTGCACGAAGGCCCGAAGATTACAAAGTGTCGTGTGGTCGGAAAGGGGAATCCTCTTGGCCATTATTTTTGACTTTCTAGACAGGGGCCCCTATCTCACTGTCGGATAGTTCCTCAGTTGAATCGCCAATTGTGTAACGGGTGTAAGACAGAAAAATTGCAAAATTGAATTAGGCACGGTTTCATGTACAATACACACTCTTTTATGATATGATGTTGCGAGCAACGTAAATCCATATGCGAATGTGGCAATTACGTCACCAAAACTTTGTGTTGATTTTCAAATGGGCGTAAGATCAGGACTAGCATCTTTTAGAAATTCATTACGGACAACACAGGTAATAACGCGCTTTGTTAATAGACTTTGCGCATGCTCCATACACATGCAAAAAAGCTGTCGCATGAAAAACAAAGTCACGCTGGAAGGAAGAGAGAATCATGCTAGCGTTTAATTTTCACAAAGGAACTCCGTGTTTTGTTGTAATAGCTTTTACAGTAGCAGAAAAATAGCCGTGCTTTGCTACAGTTTTGCAAGTGAAAGTTATATTTTAAGGTTTAAATTTTGGACAGTCCACTCTCGGCTGAGCCTGCAAAATACACTTTCAGTTTATACGTCAAACGTTTTTGGAGGAATGATTATTTACTTTTTGATCTAACACTCATTTTATACTCATAGAATTGGGGTGTTTTAAACATCTATATTATTTACCATCTAGGACATAGAACCTGTGAGCCTGTTAAATTTTCGTACGTCGAACATGAATGGAGGAGTGAATGTTTTTGTTTTAGGGGTAGAATATTTTCCAAAATATTTATTATTTAAGACCTAGGGCATAGAAAACCAACAACTTCATATGTTAAACGGTTTTGTATGGATTAATAATTTCCTTTCCGAACCAAATTTACGACTCCTTTTTATAATTCCCAGCAAAATCTATTTGTAAAAAACTGAGGTATTAAAATGAAATAATCTTAAACTGAGAATGCGATCGGAGGTACATTTTTGAGTCTCTAAACCATTAATGGCACCAATGTATTCTTGCCTACATTGAATGTCTCTAGTTTGAAAGATTACTAATCAATTTCCCGCAAGCAAAGACAAATATGAAATATTTAGCAAATATGAAAGGGTTGCAATGTTCTAAATTATTTCCTATTTCACACCTAGGGTTTTAAATATGTATCGCCACTTGGAATTTAGTTTCAGTTACGTAAACGGTTTGGGAGGAATACGTTTGTCATCAGGCCTCACCCTCCGGTGAAAAGGCCTTAGAGGTGTATTTTAAGACTATCTCTTATTTAAAATCTAAGACATAGAATTTTGCGTGCATAGAGGACATTCCCAATTATTCTGTTAATAACCGAGATGGAGCCTTTCATATATGCTAAATGTATGAAGCTTGTGGAAAACATATTAGTAATATAAGACCTTTACACTGTCATATTATAGACATTCAATGTGGGCAATAATATATTGGTACCATTAATGGTTTGGAGTCTCAAAAATGTACCTTCGATCGCATTCTCAATTTCAGATTATTTCAGTTTAATCCCACAGTTTTATAAATAGATTTTACTGGGAATTATAAAAAAGGAGTCGGAAATTTGGTCCAGTATTGACTGTCGTGAAACCTTGGTTAGTGTAAAATCTTCAACAACTTGTACACTATCCTTACATACGTGAATTGCTTTCACTTATATCATATTTGACAGCTATGACATAGAAGAACAGTCTTCTTGTAACATTACAACTTTGTCCGCCAAACGGTTTGGAATTATGAAGAATGTTGTCATTAGTCTTCACCCCGCAGCCAAAATTTCTTAGGGGCGTATTGTTTTAAGACCACTTCTTATTTAAAATCTAAGACATGAGGAGCACCGATCATTTTAAATTTCCACTTCACATGTCAAACTGTTTCAGAAATATTAAAAATTTTGTCGACAGATCTCTCTCACACACAAACACACACCAGATAAGACCCTTTATGGAGGATTGTTTTAATATCACTCCTTATGTAATATCTAAAACATACAGGGACAGCCATCATAAGAAAGTTCAACCTCGTATGTCAAACGGTTTCAGAGATATGATAATTTTGACATCAGGCCACAGACACACGCACACACACACGCACACACACACACACACACACACACACACACACACACACACACACAGAGACTATTCACAACCCCGCAGGGATGAATTGTTTTAAGCCCACCTCTTAACTTAAATCGAAAGAATATAGAAGCAAATATCATATGAAATTTTAACCTCGTATGTCGAACGGTTTGAAAAAAATTAATATATTTCTCGTCAGATATCACCTCCCTCCCCCATAAAAACTCCCGTATGGGTTTATTGTTTTAAGATCACTACTTATTCAAAATCTAAAACATGCAGGGAACGACCATTATGTGAAATTTCTACCTCGTATGTCAAGTGGTTTCAGAAAAAATATTATTTTTGTCATCAAACCTCACACCCCGGTCAAAACCCTTTAGGGGTGTGTTACTTTAATACCACTTCTTAGTTAAAATCTAAGACATATAGGAGTAACCATCATGTGAACCGTCATGTATGTCAAACGGATTTGGAGATATGAATGGTTTATGTGTTCAGTTCTCACCCTCCCGATAAAAACCCCTAGTCAAATCCCCTTAGAGGTGAATTGTTTTAAGACCGCTTCTTAATTTCTAAGATAAATATGGGCAATCATCATGTGAAATTCCAACCTGGTATATCAAACGACTTGAGGGAAATTAGTATTTTTGTTTTCGGCTTTCAACCACCATTTGACTCCTTAGAGCTGATTTACAGTATTTCTAAACTTGTCTTAATTTACATCTAGTACATAAAGGAACAGCGGATGTATGAACATTCATCTTTGTACGGTGATTGGTTTCGGAGGAATGAATGTTTGGGTTTTCAGGATTTTACCCCCGCTTCATCCACTTAGGGTTGGAATTTTTGAAACTCTTTCTTAGTGAACACATACAATGTAATATAAATGTATCCTCAAAATTTCGTTTCTTTGTGTCCAGTAGTTTTACCTGGGCATTGATTGATAATCGGTCAGGACGTTGCCTTCTATAGGTATAGATTTGGCCTTGACAATGCCTCTCTTGAATGATCTGCATAAGCAGAAACGTATCAGCAGGAAGAAAAAGAGAAGAATGCCTCTCTAATACGTAAGCACAGTATCAGCTTTAACGAGATGCATTAATTCAAAAACATCTAATTACATGGATGTTTATGATGACAGTTCTTTCTCTACAGGAATGGAGTAATAAAGGGACTTGAAATTAATGTTTTTCGTAGTTGTTACATTAAATCGTGTTCAACGACAGAACTAAAAGTTCAGTTCGTTTTCTAGCCTATGTATATCCAATTTTTGAAATAAAATGTCACATCCTTTTAGTTAGGATTTTACAGGTCCTGTGAGTCTGAGCATGAAACTGACGGTCATGTGAAACTGATACCCTACTTGATTTGTTTTGTTTTGTTTGTTGACCAACTATCTGTGGACCTAAGATGCAATAAGGCTCGGAAAGCCAAAAGAGGTAAGTGCCAAGGTTTCATAGTCTAATATTTTTTCATGTAGACATGCCATGCATCTGGGCCAATTCACAGCTAAAATGTATGTGGACAGAACATGTTCTAAATAGCGTGGCAGCGCTTTTTAAAGCTGCGATAAATGAAGCAACTTATAACACTATTCCTTCCTGTGACACATGATGCTTAAGTATGGATGTACAGAAGGTTTTCTATATACCTAGACTCACATACACAAACATGTCCTATTATAGGCAATTCAGTATCTATAATTTTGGCATACACATTCAAGACACTTCAGATGCTGTGATGTGTGCGTGGCATGATTGGGAGTCAGCACATGGAAGCTTCAATGTAGCGTTTTGTTTACCGCGTGCAATGGACGAGAATCTCATCGCGACCAAAAACAAAGAAACTGGTCATATGAAGTGAGAACTGTTCTTATTGACTAAAGAATCGTATGATGTTTCTGTACCTGCGTCTAATTGCCGTAGGCTTATTTGACTAAATCGAACGCAAATTTCTGATGGTGGGCCATAGTATTATTACTGCAGATCATGATTACGTTTTAATTGAACTACGTTGAAAGACTACAGCGAAGAATCAAATTCCGAATCATAAAGGTGCTGCCTATCAAGAAGTGAGACACTCCACATCGTTCAAGATCCGGAAAATGGGCGGAAAAGTCGTATACATTGAAGAAGCAGCATCCCCGGTAATCAGTACACCCAAATTGAAAATCTGTAGAACTGAATATTTAGTGGTTCAAAATTCAGCAGGTGTAGTGAAAGTCAATGAAACACTTTTGAAGCTCCAAAGTTATAAAAAATAAAAAAGGGATCACAATGGAAAACATTGCCTAGATGGAAATTCAAGCTCTTCTGGGAAGCGTTGATCTGTCCGTTAAAATAAGAAAATGACTTGAGCATAATACAAGTTATAAAAATAAAAAGGATCACAATGAAAAACATTGCCTAAATGGAAATTCAAACTCTTTTGGGAAGCGTTGATCTGTCCGTTAAATTAAGAAAATGACTTCAGGAAAATATTGCCATACGTGTATATACGTAAACATTTGTAACAAACGCCGGGGGTGGAGGGGAAGAGATGATTCCTGGCTTCAAAACAACCAAACGTGTCCCAAAACACATATGTACTATAATGTGTTTACATTTACATGCAACAGTATGACAGGACGAACATTGGCCACATCACAGGAGTGTCCGCCGAAAGTATCCTCAACATGAACTCGTGAAGCCGCTCAAAGATAACTGGGTTCTGTTGAACAGCTACACTGGCGTTACTGATACGCTGTTCTAGTTCGTTTATTTCGTACTTCGAATAGCGTTATTCTTCTTATTCTTTTTAAAGTGTCATGTCCATTCCCCCAGACGTTGGCGATAACCCTGGGGAAAGCACCTCTTTATTTACCTAACTTGAAGAGTTGTTCGGTGTCGTTGATGCAAGTCCAGTCTTTGATATTTTGGAGCCAGGACATCGATGGTCTATCAGCTCTTCGCTTCCTTGTAATATGAGGCGTAGAAGCCCGTACATTCTATCTGGTAAAACATGGCCTAAATAAGCAGTTTTCCTGGGTTTGATGTTTTCCAGCTAAGCTCTAGCACTCCTTAATACTTCATTATTGGTTATAAAATCTGTCCAGGGTATTCTGATCATTCTCCTATGTAACCACATATCAGTGACCTCTAATCTGTTCATGGAGGAAGCTCTGACAGTCCAGGTCTTTACTCCGTAAAGCAGTGTTGACTAGACGTGACATCTCAACAGCTTTTGACTGAGTAGCGTACACTACACATTTCATGTATCCACACAGATAAAGGTCCAGTTGATTACGTTCAGGAGACCGGACAGGCCAATGCACTGGGCTTCGTCTCCCGATCCACCATCGTGGGAAGGTGTTGTCCAAAGGCCGGCTTATACGGAAACTGAAGTGCGCTGGCACCCTATCATGCATGAACTATATACCGCTGCGAACTTTTACAGTAGCACAGGCTGCGTGTGCCACGAGCAGGTCGGATACGCTGGTACATTCAGTCATCGGGGCCGATCAGTTGAACTTGGATGATTACAGCACTGTTGATGCTTAGCAACAATCGTACCGTGGAATTTTTAACTGCCCACTGAAAGCGAACAACAAAAACGTCAGTATGGTAGTGGCCATGTGCAATGCCTGTGCCTCAATACCAATGCACATGTAAGGCGCACATACCCAAAGGAACATTTCTATTTAAATAGAATTATATTTCAGTGGTTTTGTTTTCAGGTATAATTCTGTTACCATAGGTTTCCTTTTTCAGATAGTTTATAATTGCATTTATTCAAACTTAATTAGCAGACTGAAGAACCTAACAGTTATAAGAAAAGGGCGCCAGTTGGCATTGACAGTAAAATTTGTTTCCCCAAATGGCTGAGCCGATATAGCCTTTGTTATTTTGTAGGTTTTCCTTTATAATTTTTTTTTTCATCTTAGAAAATATATTCTTTACCTTAAACCGTTCTTGTTTGAAGATATTGCATTGTCATTAAGATTATGAGATATGAAATATTTTCACTTGTAATGACACTATGATATCTCTGTAAGTGAGAATTGTTCACGATTTAAATCACTACTTAATTGTAAGCGTATCCGCATTAACCTAAAACGTTCAATCCCCTAAGCGTGTTGCCCGTGAGTTGCGTGGTCATTCGGATAGCAGACTCATCAACCAAACACAAAATAAAAGGCACACATGTACTTACTCTTTTGATATGTCATACGGCTATATACCATACAGAGCATCAAAAGCCGGCAGTGACCGCACGCTAGCAAGAGGAGGGGTATTTTTTCCTCCCGAATTATTCTTTGGCTTTCCTCTGATCTGATGGGACGGCCTGATGGACTTTTGATGGCGCAGAGTTCCGCCTCGGGCATTAAAAGATTATTCCGGCCGGCGAGTGAAGCTGGGCATGCCATGCTTTGCTGTGCTGTGCTATGTATGGAACGCTACGCGGCTATAGAAAAGTTACATTGACCTTTTGGGATCCATCAACAGATCAGTTTCAGTGCTTTCTGAATTAGCCTTCCTGCCTCGCCGAGAATACTCATAAACAAGTCACCCGCTGGAAGATTGAATTAGAGAGAAAGCAGATTTAGTGCGCACTACCCCCCACCCCCTCTTACTACCACCCTGGCCTCCTCCACGTTGCTATATAGAATATGAAATTCAATGTAGTAATCCATATTATAAAATATTTTAAATGTGTTGCCAGTGAAAAGCGTCAGTTTTCCTTATGTCCAGAATATTTTACAATTGTTTGCATCATGCCTCAATACTGTATAATCCTTTTTACACTCCATTACAACAGTGAAACACTTTATTTTAATAAGTAATTTACTCTCTGTAGCACTGACTGAAGGATGTGTGTAGTGTAGAGAACCAAATAGTTGTGTCCAAAATATCACTTGAGTACAATTGTTATTATATCTTCAAATCGAAGAAAATAATACAATCCAGCCTGTAATCAGTAAAGTGGTTCAGTGTAAGAGAGCGGCGAGAGCATTATCTTCGCCAAATGTGAAGACAAAAAACAAATAAATGATGGGGAAAATATTAAATCACTAAATATCGAAGTGTAAAGGAATTTCAATGATTTTTTTCATTGAGCTCATGGATATCAAGCCAGTTCATAAATAATTGTATAAATAATACAAATTAGTGCTACATATGTATAACTAGTAAAATTTAAGGACGGAAATTATAATGTTTCAAAAACGAAACTGTGGAAAATTAGAGTGATTTTTCAAATACCTATAGAATTCTGTTAGAAATACTGTATTTTACAGTGCGTACGACTACCACTGCAAACATTTTTTGATCTGCATAACTTGCCTTACAATTGTGTTGCAGACACATTCGTAATTATTTGAATCAATTCATTTCAAGTCAGTTATAGAACTAAGGGAAAACATTCTGAAATCACAGCCAGGTTAATCTTATTTGAACCGGGCGAGTTGGCCGTGCGCGTAGAGGCGCGCGGCTGTGAGCTTGCATCCGGGAGATAGTAGGTTCGAATCCCACTATCGGCAGCCCTGAAGATGGTTTTCCGTGGTTTCCCATTTTCACACCAGGCAAATGCTGGGGCTGTACCTTAATGAAGGCCACGGCCGCTTCCTTCCAACTCCTAGGCCTTTCCTATCCCATCGTCGCCATAAGACCTATCTGTGTCGGTGCGACGTAAAGCCCCTAGCAAAAAAAAAAAAATCTTATTTGATGTGCTGGAGTTTTGTCATGCTACCATATACCACGTTTTATGTATATTGAAGTTATAGCGCTAATTTGCATTATTTATGCACTTATGATTCGGATTGGATTGATCTCCACGAATTCAATGAATAAAGCAAAGATTGATCTTAAAACTGTGTAAACCCCGACCAGTTGCTCATCATACAAGTCATTGTGCTTGGCATCAATTCCGTGGTGAATAAGACCTTCCATATTTCACCAAACACAAGAGTTTCACCTACTTTGAGCGGCATTGAAGAAATACTGATTAAGGCTCTTTTTCTAGAGGTAAGGAACCCACTTTTTTCTCTTATCATGATAGACCACAACGGGGCACTTGGTATCTTCGAACATCTCAGCAGTCATTTTCTCATTGCACATTTCACATATTACAATATACTCTAAGTATTATACATTTTAATATGCGTTAAGTATTCCCTAAATTGTACTAAGGATAAGCACAAACAAATTGTTGCCCATCAGCAGATTGTCTCTCACTCCATCAGTAAACTACTTATAAATCTCAGTTTTAACACTAAAATTACCTTTTTTCACCAAATATATCACACAATAAATAATAATAAATAAAATGTTATTTGAGCTTGTTCTAAATATTTTATGACAGAAGTCTGAAAAAATCATCCAATTATTCTTCAACAGTGCATTAGTTTCTTTCTTAATCCGTTTAAACTCCAGATTTGGTTTCTTCCTCGGACTCAGCGAGGGATCCCACTTCTACCACGTCAAGAGCAGTGTCCTGGAGCGTGAGACTTTGGGTCGGGGATACAACTGGGGATGAGGACCAGTACCTCGCTCAGGTGTCTTCACCTGCTATGCTAAACAGGGGCCTTGTGGGGCGATGGGAAGATTGAAAGGGGTAGACAAGGAAGAGAGAAGGAAGCGGCCGTGGCCTTAAGTTAGGTACCATCTCGGCATTTGCCTGGAGGAGAAGTAGGAAGCCACGGAAAACCACTTCAAGGGTGACTGAAGAGGGATTCAAACCCCCTTCTACTCAGTTGACCTTCCAACGCTTAGTGGACCCTGTTACAGCCCTCTTACCACTTTTCAAATGTTATGGCTGAGCCGGGAATCGAACCCAGGTCTCCGTGGGTGGCAGCTAATCACACTAACCACTACACAACAGGGGCGGACGCATTACGATAATAAATAATGGTGTGTGGCCTCCGAAGGGGCAGGTCATTCAAGCTGACGCCGTAAGGCTGGGGCCCTACCTGTGATGAACTCTAATGGTGAAGGAGGCACATCCCACCCCCTCAGCCCCCGGGGCATCAGAAAGTCCCCTACCAGACTGGGAATAGAACCCTGGACCCTCTGGACCTAAGACCAACACGCCAACCGTCTAGCCGGACAGTTACACGAAAATGTATAGTGATTCAAATACACATAAATTGAACATTCATGTAAAGGAAAATGCATCGTAATTACAACTACGGTCACAAAAAATAGTTGCTAAGTCGGATAACCGTCTTAAACATCGGATGAAGTTTCACTTTAATTCATATGTTTTTAATATTTCATTTTCTACAAGGATGTTGTTTTAACATTTGGTGATAATATTTCTGGATAATATGATGTATTTTATTGTAAAGCCAATGTAACTCGCTCAGACCAGTTAGGCATTCTGTATTAACTAGGATATCCGACTAAAAGGTACTTCTGTTCGTTAGGCAGATGGAAATAAGTATGACTTAATTTCGAATGTATAAAAAAGTTATGTTCTACGAATCCTAACAGCTTGGTGTATTTCAGTATTAAATATTTTACGGTATTTTAATAAAATTAAAATAAAATATAAATTCAAATCACCTATTATAACATTATAGAAGTAATCCAAAGAAAGGGGAAAATTAACTGTTGCCTATGAATACATTATTGATCTTTTTAACCAATTGTGTGCATGATTTGTCCACTAATTTACTGATGTTATTTTAGTACCCAGAGAAAGGAGGTCTGTGGTCACAGATAGAATAAGAACGTTATCGTTTAGTAGATCAAGGTCCATTCAACGAAGATGTGAAAATGAAGTACACCCTAGTATTTAGAGGTGCTATTAATAATAAATTCGGGAAAGCAGGAGTTGACCGAGAAAAGTGAGACAAAAACTATAAAAGGAAGAACATATTGCGAGTAATGTCACTTGATTCATTTCCAATGATTGAATTGTGGAAACATTAATGTAAATCTACCGTCACGGGGCTGAGGTATTTGAGCATGTTCAAATACTACCGGACTGCGCTGGGTCGAATCCGCCATTTTGCCCCCCGTTTGAGCTGTAGCGTATCCTGGATCGGTCGATGGGGGTTTATAATTACAAAATGATGGTAGAACACAATGAAGGTGCATGCATGGCTTGGCATTATACGGACACTGATATAAGTGAATTACAGATCTGTTGGTTATACAAATTATGTCTCTAAATGTTTATTTAGTTTATTGTTTACTAGTACTGTAGTTACCCGCAGCTTCGCTCGCGTGGATTTCGTAATTTGTCAAAAGTAATCGTTCCTCGGTACTGTACTAAGACATTATCTGAAAATCCTTAAAGAATAAATGCTCACCGAAAAATTGAGTTTCATTTACCCCAGAAACTCTTTGTAAATCACGTTTGTGATATTGCCTTTTGGGGCTAAGATGGCCATACAACATAGAACTGTACATGTGAGAAACAGTCTTCTCTCAAGTCGAAAAAAATATGCTTCTTTATTTTTGAAAGAGATTCCAGATACCTATTTCCACGTCTGTAACATCTACAGTTTTTGAGATATAAGTATCCCCACAAAAATAATTCAACCCCTTAATCTGTCCTTCCTCCATCCTCACCCCACCTAAGTGGATTTCCGAAAACAAAACAAAAAACCCGTTAATTTTAAAGAAGATCCCAAATACCAATTTTCACGTCTGTAACATGTTACGTTTTTTTTACATATACTGTAAATATGCCGGTACTCATTTTAAAAATTCACCCGCTTTTTCAATTATTTTCACTTCTTAAGTGGATTTTCCTAAAACAAAAATGTACTTGTTTCTTTATTTTTAAAGGAGATGCCAAGAAACAGTTTTCACGTCTGTAACATCTTCGCTTTTTGAGATATAGGTATCCTCATAAAAGGAATTAATCTTCTTCTTCACTTCTATCCACCCCTCTGTCCCTAAGTGGACTTTCCGAAAACAATAAATACGCGTTTCTTTATTTTTAAAGAAGATTCAAAATACCAACTTTAACGTCTGTAACATCTTCACTTTCTGATATATAAGAATCTTCATAAACAGAATTCAACTCCTTTACTTATTTTCACCCTCCCCCTCCCCTTAAGTCGATTTTCCGAAAGCAAAGAAATACGTGTTTCTTTTTAAAGGAAATTCGAAATACTAATGTTCACGTCTGCAACATATTTAGTTTTCTTTAGATATGAGTATCCTCACACAAATAATTCAACAAGTTTTCAATTCTTCCACCTTAAGTGATTTTCCGAAAACAAAAGAATGCGCGTTTCCTTATTTTAAAGGAGATTCCAGATAACAATTTTCATGCCTGTAACATCTTCCGCTTTTGAGATATAAGTACCCTCACACGAAGAAAACACACATTTTTAAATTCATTAACCCCCCCCCCTCCACAGTGTACTTTCCGGAAACAAAAGAATACGTGTTTATTTACTTTTAAAAGAAGTTTCCAAATACAAATGTTCGTGTCTGAAATGTCTTCAGTTTTTGAGACATATGTTTGTATTGTTTGTTTGTTCAACCCTTGTCCCGTTTACCCACGGGGTCGGGTTTGAGGTGAGATGAATCTGTCGTGGCGGGTTTTTATGACCGGATGTCCTTCCTGACGTCAACCTCATGAGAAGAGTTAATGAGATGAAATGAATGACGTGATATATGATAATAGGGAGAGGGTGAAACCTGGTGCCGGCACGTAGCCTACTCCTGTCGAATAGCACCAAGGGGTCTGCTCAAGGCTTAACGTGTCCATCCGACGGACGAATCACCATCAACGGCGTCATATGCCCTCACTCCATATGAGCACTGCGGAGAAGTTTGGAATTTAATCCAGGCTTTTCGCACCCAATCTAGTGATTAGAAATTGTATACCAGCACCTCCCCTACCCTGCCGTCCAACATTCTGATGGTGAAAATTATTTCGACCAACGGGACTCGAACAGGCTAACTACGGCGATACCGTTTAGACTTCAGCACCTTAACGATCATGGCCACCTCATAAAAATAATTCACCTCCTTTTTCAACTCCCCCCCCCCCTACCCCCGTCAAGTGGATTTTGTCCCCAAAATGCGTGTTTCTTTATTTCTAAAGGAGATTCCAAATACCAATTTTCACGTCTGTAACATCTTTAGCTTTTTTAGATATAAGTATCCTCATACAAACAATTCAACTAATTTTTCAATTGTTTCACCCCCTGTTAAGTGGATTTTCTGAAGACAAATATGTTTGTCTTTATTTTTAAAGGAGACTCCAAATACCAATTTTCACCTGTGTAACAACTTCATTTTCTGAGATATCACTATCCCAATAAAAATCACCTTTTCAGTCTTTTTACCCTCACACCCAAGTGTTTTTTGAAGAAACATACATGTCTCTTTATTTTTAAAAGAGATTAAAAATACCAATTTTCACGTCTGTAACGTTAAGTATATGAGATGTTCTGCAGATATTCTCATTTTAAAATTTCACCCTCTTTTACATTTCCCCTCAAGTGGATTTTCCTAAAATAAATGATCTATATTTCTTTACTTTTACAGGAGATTCCAAATACCAATTTTCACGTCGGTAACAATTTACGTTTCTGAGATAATTAAGCTATACTGTAGATATAATTTTTTTTTAATTCACCCTCCATTAATTGAATTTTCCTAAAACAAAAAATACGTGTTTATTTTTAAAGGAGATTCCAAATTGTTTTCATGTCTGTAACATCTTCAGTTTTTTAGATATAAGTATGCTCATAAAAGGTATTCAACCCCTTTTTCCCCCTTTTTTCACTCCCCTAAGAATATTTTCCAAAAAGCAAATAATACGTATTTCTTTAAAGGAGACATTTTTTACGTCTGTAAACGTTTACTGTAGGTTTTTGAGATATGGATATGCTCATTGAAGCAATTCACAACCCCCCCCCCCCCCCGCCTTTTCACCCTCTTAGCGACTGAATATCCTCCCTTAGTGAGAATGTACACTCCAATATATATGTATCCCCAAAATTCCATTTCGTTCTGACCAGTAGTTTTGGCTCGGCGATGATGAATCAGTTAGTCAGTCAGTCAGTCAGTCAGTACAAGTTATTTTACGTATACAGTACAACTTTAAATTATTATTACATCTATAATTTTGTCACAGTTCATCTCAGCGACCCTGAACACTATGGATCGACACCAATGTTTGTCTTTTTCGATAATCTAGAATCCTTGATTTAACGTTGCCATGGTTACGGTGGGTCACTTCTTCAGCCGATCCCTAGAGCCGGGATACTAAGGTGCGAATATCTCGAAAACGGTTGGTTTTAGGGCCTTAAAATGTGGTTTTCGGGTCTCGTAGGGACATGTCGAGGTTTGTTCCTCGCATCGCGAGGCTTCAAATGACCTCTGTTTCGTTCTTGTACGACAGATTCAATATTTCGTCTATATTAGCCTATTGTGATGTGCCAAAGGGCCAAAATTCAGGGAATGGTGATGACTTAACATGTCACACCACTTCCATAACCCTCTCAGGAGCAATAAGAAGAAAGTATGAAATTTTCAGCGAAATCGGTGCAGTAGTTTTTGAGTCTATAGAATACGAACAAACAAACATTCATTTTTGTACATAAGATTAGCAGTTTATGTTAATTTTCATTTTGTCAAAATTCCATTCCCCCTGGCTACGCCCGTGCGTTTGAGTAACTCAGTCCGGCAACGAACATCAGACTCAACGTTAACATGACTTCGAGAATTTATACATTGTTTGTGTTCTCTTTTACTTCCTCTCGGCATTGAAAATTTAGCAAGGAAGCATGATGGGCGTAAAATTCATAGATACAAATATACTTAGATTTTACAGGGTATTTATTCCAATAATAAATTGCTTAGTAGCGTGCATGATCTCCAGTTGTTAACAAATGGAAATGATGCAAGAGTTTTCACACCTTTTGACTCTCCTCTAAGACGTCCAGATGCAATTCAGTGGATCTAAATTGTACGGATCGATATCTCTTTATTTTCCAGTGATAAAGATCTCCAACAAATAGAAATTTAGACAAGACCTAATGACAATGCAGTGGAAAAACTCCTGTGTATTTTAAGTGCGTTAACCTTTCTAAGAATGTCGAAGTAACCACTGAGGAGTTTTTGATACTGGATTTATTTATTTATTTATTTATTTATTTATTTATTTATTTATTTATTTATTTATTTATTTATTTATTAAGGAGGTAGTAAAATATAATTTGCTACCGATTGACTTGGAAAATGAAGAAGGACCACTTACATATCTTGAAGGGTGAAAGTATGAGGTAAAGAAAGTGAACCCATGAATGTTGCGACAATATGACAAGATGATAGTCTAGATTTACAATACTTCTAGGGAAGAAAATTATCATGAGTACCTCTTACACTTTTCTCACAAGTCACAAGTCCCTCAGGGGGGTATATGTATACATTTTCTAGTATTGAAAATGGCACATTGGTAGAGTTTGTCTGACCACGTGCAATCTGTGTTTCCTTGGTAACACAAAACCGGTATTAGTTAGAAAAACAGACAATCAATCAAGATACAACTATGAAACTACGAACTAAGTAAACGAACCGGCTGAAGATGAAGAAAGCGAATTAATCATTCGATCGATTTCAGTCATTACCGATCTGCATTTAGGGCAGTTGCCCAGGTGGCAGATTCTCTATCTGTTGTTTTCCTATCTTTTTCTTAATTGATTGCAAAGAAATTAGAAATTTATTGAACATCTCCCTTGGTAAGTTATTACAATTCCTAACTCCCCTTCCTAGAAATGGATATTTACCCTAATTTGTCCGCTTGAATTCCAAATTTATCTTCATATTGTGATCTTTCTACTTTTAAAGACACAACTCAAACTTATTCGTCTATTAATGTCATTCCACGTTATCTCTCCACTGACAGCTCGAAGCATACCACCTAGTCGAGCAGCTCGTCTCCTTTCTCCCAAGAAATATTATCAAAATATCTTCGTTTTCTATAATGCAATTGAAAATATGCCTATTGCTGTGTAGCTTCTATCTAGACGATGCTGTTAAAATATTGACTAGCCAGATTGTTTGACTTGTAGACCTGTGAAAGTGAAAATACTTGTTAATGGGGTATTATAAGATAGGAAAAATATTAGATAAGGAAATATGTCAGATATCCAATCCACTACTCTACTTTGTACTTTGTCATCACATCTATTGATTGACTTGTATATCTGCGCATCCACCTGCTGGAGGTCTGGCCTGAGGTTGATGACCAGCTGGCAGCTATGATAGATGATTAAGATCAACCCATGTTAATTAATTACGCTAAGGGGGACATATAATAATGCAGCTGTAGCATAGCCAAGACAAAAACGAGATTGAGTGAATTCTCTTGCAATAGGCTGTTCACATTTCAATTCGTCCTAACAGATATTCGAGACTAAAGTAATGTTACGAATAATGTTACGAAACAATAGCCGTAATGGACTCCATTAAAACGAGAAATCGTGTTCTCAAACATAGTAGAGCTGCAGTTACCTTAAAATATTATCTCCCTCTCTCTTTTTCCACCTGTCTAAACACAAATTTCTAAAGAACTTCTAGTGATACTCGAAATTAGGAAGATATCTGTTTCCTTTTTGTGCTTCCTGTGGGAAAATGCTAAGTTAAAGAAGAGGAAGAAGGTCTATGTTTTCCTTATGGCACTCGTACATGCAAACATGACAATGTATAACACAATGCTCCGTGTTGTAATTGTGACTCACGCTAACGAAAGCTAACCGATAATTCGGGATTAAAGAAATAACAATGTCAACACGCCTGTTCCTGAATAGGAACCGGCTCCATGGTTAAATAGTTAGCGTGCTGGCCTTTGGTCACAGGGGTCGGGAATTTTTACCATTATTGGTTAATTCCGCTGGCACGGGGCTGGGTGTATGTGTCGTCTACATCATCATTTCATCCTCATCTCGACGTGCAGGCCGCCTACTGGCGTCAAATCAAAAGATCTGCATATGGCGAACCGAACTTGTCCTCGGACACTCCCGGCACTAAACGCCGTACGCCATTTCATTTTCCTGAAGAGGAATAGCTCTGAATTCTAGAAGGATGAGCATTTCGTATAAAGGGACACGTGAATTGAAGAAAAATGAATATTTTGTGAAGTAGAGACTGTATGACCAAGTATGAACAAAAAGAAGTATGAACGAAAATAACCCTGTCCACCTGAGTGAGAGTAAGATCAGAGGCAGCCATCGTGGTCACTGTTCATGTTTCTTAGCCTGTAGAATTTTCAGGAAGCTTTCAAAACTATAAACATGATGTTCTCAGGTAGAAGTTCCATCTGCATTAGAATGACACTTTCGTTCGCAAGAACAGTAAAACGTGTGAGGATTACTATCCAGGAATAAAACCAACGGTGTCGAAAACAATTTGGCTAGTATGTTCATCAAACATAACTGGTATCTTGTCTATATAACCCTATTAAGAAATAACTCCTCCCTTTTTAACCCTTGCCTTTAGATCAATGGTATTACTATTTTCGACCGATCTCACAGTACTGTATATCTCATGTTAATTCTTTCATTACATACAACCATTTAATACAGGCTTTGCCACATGTAAATCCTCGCAGCCGCACTTTCGTTTACTCAGTACATTGTATTTCATTTGCCTTCACTTCCTGAGTCTGCTCTTAACTTTCGTCTTCGTTCAAATCCTGTTGATGTTCGTAATACAAAACTTTACCACTGCTTCCTTCTACATTGGATAGATTTTCATAACATAACTTCCATTAGGACAATATTTCACCATGATCTATTGTGACCTCAACATACATTCTCAAAACACTGGTCATTTCTCTTTTCCTTCCTTTCTAAGGTTTCTTTCTACATATTTTATAGTATTTCCCGCTTATTGATTGTTTCGCAAGTTCTCTTAGAATTTCCTGTCGGATTCATGAATTATTTTACTTTATTCTTCTTTATAATGTTCCCCATTTAAGATATATCTAATTGATATCCTGCCCAGACTACATCATTGCATTAGGGTTTAGATTTTACCCATGCTAGCACACTAAGTTTCCAGTTCATCAATATAGATTTTTTATAGTATTTATTCCCCGTATATCACCTCCTTCTGGATTTGTATGATGATATTTTTCGGAACTCCATCACCAATAATTTTCATGCATTACAAGGTTTTGGAGCATTTCCTCCTTTATTCACCTGCTGGAAAGTATCTTGACCAGTAATACTTTGTTTATGTGGACCAGGGTATCATCAAAGAGTCCTATTGAGCCTTGCCCTCCTAAATTTAGAGTCTATAATGGTATTGGCTGTATGGATCTACTTCCCTTACGTTTGTGAAGGTATAAATTCATTTTTAGTGATATCCTACAAATTCAACATCAGTAAGGTCTAACCATTCCTATGAAGTTTCCTAACATCCCATAGTTATTACCTTATTATCGTCAATTTATTCTGTATGCCTCCTTCACACGATTAGTACTCTTTACACATTTCTAGTGTTCATTAGCAACTACAAGTTCTGTCAGTATTAGTCGTTAGTCGAATAAGAACTATGTAGCGAGCAACGATTACGCTACCAAGCACTCCCACTCCACCTTTTGTCTATGTCTTTCGAAAACGTCAACACCTCAAATCGTCTTCCCTTTCCCTTGTTCCGTGATGTCCTATCTACTGACTCACCTAATTATACTTTCTTCCCTTTGTAAGTAACATTGATATTGTGTGTTAACTCGTTTTGCATGAGTGCCTCTCAATACAATAAGTAGAATGTAAGCATTTCTAGGATAAATTTCTACAAAACATCTTGAAGTAAATATTTTTATTAATTGCACTTAACGAAAATCTAATGCAAATTATGTTCATACTGCATAACTGTGACAAGCGTGTGATTTTCACAGCTTTTTTCTACAGAAACGTATCTATAATTGGTCTTTCATTGACATACACGCACAATGATGGTAGAGTTGATCGTTATTTTCAGGAGAAAAGTACATCATATACACTCATTAAAGGAGGAAAATAGAGGAATAGACAGAAGCAGAAGAAGAAGACACTACTAAGTGGAAGCAATGTCAGACTGGGATAGTTCTTTGTTTTCTTGACGCATGTTTCAAAAATTATAAGCCCCTGGAGGATAGCAGAAATGAAAGCCAGTGAGAAGATATAATTAGGCTTAGTACAAATGCTAATTTCGAATAGCTACAAATGAATGACAAAATGGAACTTGGATTCCATCAGCCAATGTGAGAAATAACTCAACTTTTAGTTGAAAATACAAGTAAAAAGATATCCCATAAACAATTATTCGAGCAGAAATCTATTAGCAGAGGAAATTTGAAACTCCTAGCTGACATATCTGAAATAGTATCTTAGATTTTAAAGGCCTGGACTCTTTTTAAGTGCATTATCCTGGATTTAATCCATAGTGATGTCAGCAAGAAACTTATGAAAAGGTATCTACTCTTTCACACTGCATTCTTAACGAGAGACAGGAACTTCGCGATGAAGTGAAGTGCGGGGGAATTAGAATTGCCTGGAGTTGAAGTAATTTAAAAAGTATGATTCATATGTCTCATTAATTGAAGAGATTCAGTATAGGCCTATTGTATTTATAGTATGTTTAGTGAGTATAGTGACCACATACGATAGGATTTAGATTTGAGCTTCCAACACATGCCAATGCTATTTTTGATATGTATTCCCTGTGTGTCACCTCTCTCTCTATATATATAGATTTACATAGGTCTAATTTACTGATATTTGTCGAACTTATAACCAATAATTTGCATGTATCCCTGTCTAATTACAAAGTTTTGGAGACTTTCCTCCTTTATTAATCTGCTGGCAGGTACCTTACGCCCAGTAATACTTCATTTACTGTACACCAGAGAGGGAGAGAGAGATTGTTTAACAGAGGGCATTTTAGAGGTGTCCGACTCGTTGGCTGAATGGTTAGCTTACTGGCCTTCAGTTCAGAGGGTCCCGGGTTTGATTCCTGGCCGGGTAGGCGATTTTAACCTTCATTGGTTAATTCCAGTGGCCCGGGGGGCTGGGTGTCTGTGCTGTCCCCAACATCCATGTAATTCACACACCACACATAACACTATCTTCCACCACAATAACACGCAGTTACCTACACACGGTGGATGCCTCCCACCCTCATCGGAGGGTCTGCCTTACAAGGGCTGCACTCGGCTAGTAATAGCCACACGAAAAAAATTAGAGGTAGGATTTTAGGAATAAATTATATTATAGACACTTTTGCAGCTACAAGAAGTGTACCAGCTTCCTTCCTTCCTTCGGTCCTAGGCTTTCCTAATCCCTTATATTGAAACGATGCTGAACGGAAACATGTTAACATTTACCAAGTTTCGGAATTATGGGTTTCTGTTCCCTTCCCGGTCTCCTCACCGTCATGTGATAACTGTTTGCAAAGAAGAGTACAAATAGGCGTCGTTCTTCTCGCCAAATATAATTTTATAACGAGAAGGTTGGGGGAAGACACAGAACACGTGTAATACGAAGAGCTCTAACAAGGAACACTCGTCAACTCAACCTCTTCAATTTTGACGAATTGTGGTAAGTGGCATCGTTTGAGACTCGGGAGATGATTCTTTAAACATTTTGCTGTCGTCGGCGACAGTAACGACTGGGAGTATTGACTACCCAGCGCAAATATTCTAATGGTTAATTTTAAACATTTTGTATCGATCTTAATGTACGATATTATCTAATTTAGGATTGAGTCGTCTGGTGGTGGCGATGGGGAAAACGGTGGAATAATCTTCTGGACCTGAAACGTTCAACTCGTTTCGTCAATATCGGAGAGGTCGAATTAATGAGATTCCTGTTAAGAGCAAAAATGAAAGAAGGCATTGCAGTCGGGATCGGAAGAGAGCAAAATTTGCCAACGGGCAGATTAAGCAGATGAGAAACAATCTCAACCTTGAGGACAGAGTCTCGTCACTTTGCATTAAGGTTATCTAAGTTTGTTCGAGTGTTGTAGTCCTAGTCATTAGACTTAATAATTATAATTTATTTAATGCACACAATGTGCAAAGTATTAAATCACATGAATTACAAAATTTTACGAGTGATTCCAATCGTTGCTTTCTACTTGAAATATATTCGAAGAACGAAGTTAATTACTGTATAGTACAAAAACGGTAGGAGTATATTTTTAAAGTCGTGAGAATTGTTTTATCTAGACACCTAGAATAAATGTACTAATTTTGAGTAAATTAGTCTTCTAAATTTGAACAACATGATGTGTAATTTAAATTCATGTCATTGCTATCATATGGTACCTAGTGTCACATTTCGAGCAAACGCAGTTCGGGCCTGATTTTACATAATGATGTATGTTACATAATTTACAATGAAACCCACGAACGGAGGACCTTGTTATTAGGTTAGACGTAAACTATCTTGTCATACTTCATCAACCTGGTCACTATAAAATGTGTAGACTCGTATCCTCATCCTGCTGTGGTGCCGATAATTTCAGGCAAAACCCCGATGGAGGTTTTTTAAAATTTCGTGTACCTATTTCTAGCCGAGTGCAGCCCTTGTAAGGCAGACCCTCCGATGAGGGTGGGCGGCATCTGCCATTTGTAGCTAACTGCGTGTTATTGTGGTGGAGGATAGTGTTGTGTGTGAGTTGCAGGGATGTTGGGGACAGCACAAACACCCAGTCCCCGGGCCAGTGGAATTAACCAATGAAGGTTAAAATCCCCGACCCGGCCAGGAATCGAACCCGGGACCCTCTGAACCGAAGGCAGTACGCTGACCATTCAGCCGACGAGTCGGACCCCGATGGAGGTGAGCTGCATGTACCATTTTAACCTTAAACCAACCCTCTTGCCTTTTTTAAATTTCTGACAGTACCGGAAATCGAACCCGGTTCCCCAAGGATGGCAGCTAATAGTGATAACCGTTACGCTACGGAGGTAAACGCTTCCGGGGGGTAATTGTAATGCACTAAATCCTAAATGTAGACAAGAGAAAATTTAAAGAGCTGTAAGACCTGAAACTTCGTATGTTTTGAATATATTTTTGTGAGAGTTACAAATAAGAAATTTAACTGGAAAAACATAATCTAGCTATTAACAAATGACAAATATGCATAGCCATAAGGACTTGAAATATATTCGAAGAACGAAGTTAATTACTGTATAGTACAAAAACGGTAGGAGTATATTTTTAAAGTCGTGAGAATTGTTTTATCTAGACACGTAGAATAAATGTACTAATTTTGAGTAAATTAGTCTTCTAAATTTGAACAACATGATGCGTAATTTAAATTCATGTCATTGCTATCATATTTGTTCTTTTTCGCTACGTCTAAATCATCGAAGAGGCACTTCGCTTACAGTCATCCGGACGATCTCAGAGTATTTTTAACGGAGTTAAATAACGGCATAAATTAATTTTAAACTACCCACTTACATTGCCTGATAAAATCGAAACATAATTTAACTCAATGTACAAAGAACGAACTATGAAATCGTTTTCAGTTTCACTACTTACAGTTTAGTAATAATTTTCGAGCATGTGATTATTTTGTCTTCCCATTATATTTTCTCTCTTGAATATAGTTTCACATAACCTATTTCACTCATTTCATAAGCCCGGCTAAATTAATCTAAATGTAAACTTCACTGTTTAATATTATAATTCAAGCAAACTAAATTGGCAATATAAAAATGTTTATGTATCCAACAGGACCGATTATCAGCTGATGTCCAGGCGTATACCATAGACGACACATCAAAGACTAACACTCTATTCTTTCCAACTGCTTAGCGGGCGGTTTCCTGTAGAAAGAAGAACTTTTTATCGGATAGTTGAAGTGAGTGGCCACCATGTTGGTAATCTAACTGTTACGAGAGTCTACAATGTACCTACTACTTAGTAGAGCCCATTTTCCCATTTTCACATCAGGCAAATGCTGGGGCTGTACCTTAATTAAGGCCACGGCCGCTTCCTTCCAACTCCTAGACCTTTCCTATCCCATCGTCGCCATAAGACCTATCTGTGTCGGTGCGACGTAAAGCAAGTAGCAAAAAAAAAAAAAAAAAAATTAGTAGAGCATTTGATGCGTTTGAGATGTCAGAAAAATAAACGTTCATGTAGTATATAAGAAGTTAACGGAAGAATATATGATCAGTGTGCTTGAACACCAGTGGAAAGAGCGTCCATGTGTCCATGAATTCTGGGCGTGTCTGACCACAACAACGTCTGAACAGCTCGGATATGGCTAGTGCCTCCATTGTTCGTCATTAAAAGACACTGTTGGATTGTGCATTTGAGGATTTTGTTAGTATTGTAGGTATATGTAAAATGCCACTTTCAGTCTACCTTTCATTATATACTGGTTGGCACCTTCTAGCCTACAGCCGTTCTCTTCCCAAAATGTTGATATTTTCACGCACATAACGGTGCCAGTTGGAAAGCTATCTAGACAAATTCTCAATAGTTTCTCGAACTGTGCTTCAGATTATCCTCTGCTGTGAAACTGCATCCGGAAGATAGTATGTTGAAAGTCCACTGTCGGCAGCAATGAAGATGGCTTTTCCGTGGTTTCCCATTTTCACACCTGCCAAATGCTGGGGCTGTACCTTAGTTAAAGCCACGGCCGCTTCCTTTCCATTCCTAGGCCTTTCCTACCCCGTCGTTGCCATAAGACATATCTATGTCGGTGCGACGTAAAACAAATTGTAAAAGATTATCCTTCGCAACTTCTGTCTTCCCACCTATCTGTTGCCTTCGAGTAGGGTAAATGGAGGTTTTAGGTTTTACAGTTAGTCCAGCGGTGTGGTAGCGCTAGCCTGCAGAATGAACGTGGCAATGGAGCCACAACATTAATAGTAACTGATTGTTGCTATTTCTAGGTTGCTGAAGCAAGTCAAACCCTCCGACTAAGGTGGGCGTGGTGTCACATTTCCGCATAGGTAGTCCTTAAAATGATTTTCAGTGGTTTCCTATTTTCGCACCTGGCAAATACCGAGGCTGTAACTTATAAGGCCACAGCCACTACCTGCATTGAGAAATGATGGTAGAATGAGTTCTGGGAACAAATGTTTACAGGAGTTAGACAAGGCTGTAATCTTTTACCTGTATTGTTCATAATTTACATGGATCAGCTGCTGAGAGGTACAAAGTGACAGTAGATTCAATTAGGTGGAAATGTTTGTTTGTTTTATGTTTGTTGTTTAAAGGGGCCTAACATCGAAGGTCATTGGCCCAGGTGGAAATGTAAGCAGTCTGACGTATTCCAACGACTTGGTCTATTATCATGGAACTTAAAAAGAGGTGCAATGTGAATAATATAGAAATTAGCCTTTCTAAGACGAAAGTGATATATCAGTTGGTATCCGGCTCCGTGCCTAAATGGTTAGCGTTCTAGTCTTTGGTCACAGGCGTCCCGGGTTCGATTCCGGGCAGGATCGGGAATTTTAACCATCATTGGTTAATTTCACTGGCACGGAGGCTGGGTGTCGTCTTCATCATCATCGTATCCTCATCACGACGCGCAGGTCGCCTACGGGTGTCAACTCAAAGGACCTGCATCTGACGAGCTAAACTTGTCTTCGGACACTCCCGGCACTAAAAGCCATACGCCATTTCATTTCATTCCATTTTAATAGGTAAGAAACCTAAGTTATTTGGATGTTAGGTTACGAATACAAAACTGGATCAGGTAAATTAGTTCAGGTATTGGCGATATGTATTCTCACAGGATGTTATTATAGTAACGAAGATTGAATCAACGTGTAGTAAAGTTAATATAGTGAGCTCACAGTTAAGTTCAGCAGTATTCTGTAAGAAGCAAGTCAGCTCCCGGACACAAATATGTTTACACCAGCCTGTTTTCTGATCAATTTTGTTTTACGGGAGTGAATGCTGGGTGGACTCAGGAATTCTTAAAGTTAGAAGTAACTTACATGAAAGTAGCGAGAATGATTGCTGGTACAAACAGGTGGAAACAATGGCAAGAGAGTACACGGAATGAGGATATTGAGGCTGTTAGGAATAAACTCGATTGATGAATCTGTAAACATAAACCGGCTTCGGTGGTGGGGTCATGTGAGGCGAATGGAGAAGGATAGGTTACCTAGGTGAATAATGGACTCTGTCATGGATGGTAAGATCAGTAGAGGGAGAACAACACGACGTTGGTTGGATTCATTTTCTAATGATTTAAAGATAAGAGGTATAGAAACTAAACGAGGCCACGGAGCTAGATACAGAAAATGCATAGAGGCTTGCAGAATGAACGGTGAAAGGCATGACAGTCTATAATGAAGAAATATGCATGTTACTAATTGCTGGACTGAGTGGCTCAGAACCGGGCGAGTTGGCCGTGCGGTTAGGGGCACGCAACTATGAGCTTGCATCCGGGAGATAGTGGGTTCGAATCCCACTGCCGGTAGCCCTGAAGATGGTTTTCCGTGGTTTTCCATTTTCACACCAGGAAAATGCTGGTGCTGTACCTTAATTAAGGTTTCTTCCCACTCCTAGCCCTTTCATATCCCATCGTCGCCATAAGACCTGTCTTTTGTTTTTGCTAGGGGCTTTACGTCGCACCGACACAGATAGGTATTATGGTAACGATGGGATAAGAAAGGCCTAGGAGTTGGAAGGAAGCGGCCGTGGCCTTAATTAAGGTACAGCCCCAGCATTTGCCTGGTGTGAAAATGGGAAACCACGGATAACCATCTTCAGGGCTGCCGATAGTGGGATTCGAACCTACTATCTCCCGGATGCAAGCTCACAGCCGCGCGCCTCTACGCGCACGGCCAACTCGCCCGGTAGACCTGTCTATGTCGGTGCGACGTAAAAGCCACTAGCAAAAAAAGGAAAAAGTTGCTCAGACGGTTGAGACGCTGGCCTTCTGACTCCCAACTTGGTAGGTTCGATCATGGCTCAGTCCGGTGGTATTTGAAGTGCCCCAATATGGCAGACTCGTGTCGGTAGAGTTACCGGCACGTAAGATAACTCCTGTGGGACAAAATTCCGGCACGTCGGCATCTCCGAAAACCGTGAATTTTTTTGGTGGGTAGTAAAACAAATAACATTATTTATTTATTTATTTATTTATTTATTTATTTATTTATTTATTTATTTATTTATTTATTTATTTATTTATTTATTTATTTATTTATTTATTTATTTATTTATTTATTTATTTATTTATTTATTTATTTATTTATTTATTTTTATTTACAAAGAGACGAAGTCCAGACGCTGAAGATGCGAAGCCTTACCAGCACCACACGTAATTGCGGGAATTGTGCAAGTTCCATAATATCATGCATTGGGGCGGTGACATACTGCGACTTAGAGTAATAGGCAGCAGGCTCTCAACTTGTGAGCTTGAGATTGCGAAAACAATTCTTCTAGCTATGTCTGACATTGCTTCCACTCACAACAGGCTCCTCTCTTTCACCTTATCAGCCCCCTCCCATCCCTTGTGGATAGGACCCTTTGCGGGTGGTGTTGGTAGAGTACAGCCGGGGTAAGGGCGATGAAAGGGAAGATCAGGGGCTCTCAAGTCGGGAGAGTGGGTCTTCACTTTCATCTTTCCTATCTGGCCTGTCTTGGTAAACTCTCGTTTTCTTTCGACCTCGATGCTATTAGATTTGCGAGACAGAGGGAGTTTTACATTTTCTCCGTCCTTCGTCGCTCTTCCGTTTCATTTCCCTATGCCTTCTCCTTCGAAGTATCATGCCTCTTCCATTTTTCCTATGATTAGTATTAAGAGGGGATGGTTGCCCAATGTTACCTGCTGTGGAAAGGGGCAGGAGAATATATCCATGGGGTCTGACTGTGGTATAAGAGGCTACTAAAATTAGGACCAGGGGATCGCAACTTGGAAGTTGGATTGACCACCACTGTACACTTAGCTGAGTCTGGCATTGCTTCCACTTGCTCATGATCTCCTCCTTTCTCTTATCGCTTTCATCTTTCTTAACTGATTGGTGAACTCTTGTTCTTCTCCGACTCCGACGGCATTAGATTTGCGAGGCCTACGGTGTCTTTCATTTGCACGCCCTTCATGGCCCTTTCATGTCTTTTGCCGATACCTCCATTCTTCGAAGTGTGCTACCTTTTCCATTCCCCCTCTAATTATTGTTAAGAGAAAATTGTTGCCTAGATGTACTTACTCTTAAAATAATAGCGTAAATGAAGATTATTATTATTATTATTATTATTATTATTATTATTATTATTATTATTATGATTATTATGATTATTATGATTATTATTATTATTATTATTATTATTATTGTTATTATTATTATTATTATTATAAGAGCAGGGCCTACAGTGTTCAGAGTGTAAATATGTAAATTTAAAATTTGGTATCTTCTTCTTTCCCTACCGCTTTTCCCCACACCTGTGGGATCGCGGGTGCGAACTGTGTCGCACATGTGGGTTTGACCCTGTTTTACGGCCGGACGCCCTTCCTGATGCCAACCCTATATAGAGGGATGTAATCACTATTACGTGTTTCTGTGGTGGTTGGTAGTACAGTGTGTTACGTGAATATGAAGAGGAGAGTGTTGGGACGGACACAAGCACCCATTCCCCCGAGCCAGAAGAATTAACCAGAAGCGATTAAATTTCCCGACCCGGCCAGGAATCGAACCCGGGACCCTCTGAACCGAAGACCAGTATGCTGACAATTCATCCAACGAGTCGGACTAAATTGAAAATTTTCTATATCTGCACATATTCAGTATATATAGAGTTTATGTAAACATACATGTGGGGATGAAGACACTTTCTCCATCTACCACCCCTAGATTGTATATGTACAATTTAAGGAAAACAATAAATAAATAAATAAATAAATAAATAAGTAAATAAATAAATAAATAAATAAATAAATAAATAAATAAATAATAGTAAAATAATAATCACCACTACCACCACGTTAGCCTCAAATCTCCTGATATCACCGTTATAGACTGATAATTTTTGACGATATCCCAGATACCAGATGACTGTGTGAAGTTGCTCAGTAAGACTCACAAAGCAGACCGGGAACAAACGGAAAAATGCTAAGCAGATGATAAGTGATGATTACATATACTTCAAAAGAACCAATATTGTGGTCACCAGGCTCTGAAATGGTATTATAGCAATGGCTGGCAAGAAATTATTCCACTGACAAGCGTTATTATTTGAGATATCTTAGAAGATAATCATCTTCATATTTTAACTAACAAATGATAACGTAGACCATCTGTTATGAAACAAAAAACTTCATTGAATGAAAGAATAATGATTTGGTGGCATGTTCCTACTTGCTGAGCGTGATTGCGTGCCTAACTTTAATAAGAATACAAAATTAATCGTTATTCAAACATGAGTTTTGCAGAATGCCTTCCTCGTGATACCACGATCTGTTAACAGAGGAATGAATTACTAAGTTACACATACCAGCACAATATTCAGAATGTGTCGAGTCATGTACATCAACAGATGACCTTGACAGTGGCTAGATGACTCACTACTTATCGTATGATATAATCGTACCTAATCCTTTTATGAACAGCAATGGTATTTGTACTTTTTTTTTTACAATCTGGTTTACGTTGCACCGACACAGGTAGGTCTTATGACGGCGATGGGATAGGAAGGGGCTAGAATTGTGAAGGAAGTGATTAATTAATATATAGCCCCAGTAGTTGTCTGGTGTAAAAATGGGAAACCACGGAAAGCCATTTTCAGGGCTGTCGACAGTGGGATTCGAGCCCATTATCTCCCGAATGAAAGCTGATAGCTACGTGACTCAAACCACGCGGCCACTTGCTCGGCGTTATTTGTACCAATTACCGGGGGAATGCCTGAGATGCATGACTGAGCTCGTAAACACAGATGCACTGATGTGATGACCACAGAATCTTAGAATCATAATAATCATTTGTCCATAAAAATAATGTTATGGCCAATTACAGAAGTTAAGTTTTGGAGGGCATGTGATCAATCAATCAATCAATCAATCAATCAATCAATCAATCAATCAATCAATCAATCAATCAATCAATCAATCAATCAATCAATCAATCATCATTGTTCTGATTTTAGGACTGTCATCCAGGTGGCAGATTCACTACTATTGTTTACCCAATCTTTCTTTAAATTATTTCCAAGGATATTCCCCAATTCCTCTTCCTATAAACGAATATCTGCCCCAGTCTGCTCTCTTGAATTTCAAGTTCATTTTCATATTATGATCTTTTCTAGCTCCACTCAAGCGTATTCGTCTACTGTCATTCCACGCTGCCTCTCCACTGACAGCTGGAAACTTCCCGCTTAGCCCAGCAGCTCGTCTCTCCAACACAAAGTTCGCAAAATTTTCGGAATGAACAGATGAACACTGGAAACTGAATCTAAATACGTTCTAGTTTTTCGTGATTTTGGAACATTTTGGCTTATGTTGACACAAGTTGAATATGTTCAGAAAGAAGAGAGCATAGCTGTAGAGTCACAATCAACGCAAACAAAATCACAGAGAGTGGACATATTAAAACGAAGGTAAAATGTAATTTCATAGTTCTTATTCGACGAAATGAGATAAGACCAAATGCGGGTAAATTCTCGATGTGTTTTCCTTACTACTGACAAGTTTCGTGTCCAACGGATGAACAGTTTTTGCATGTATTCACTTTAAACAGAACGACAGACAAAATAAAACGTACAAAATGATGGATACTCTCTTAATATCATGTATAAGTTACTATAAACCCTATCAAAGTCGCGATGCAGAGCGAATGTATGGACAGAAACTATGTTCCTATTACATTAATAAGATTAGGCTACCTAGGTTTAGATAATTCTTGCTACCTTCAGACCCTATTTCGATGAGGTATTCTGAGCATTTTATTCTCTAATCCTCTTGAGGTATAATGTTTTGTTAGTCATAGGACTAACGGCCGAGTTTTCAAAGCCGTTTAAACTGGCTTATCAATGAACAGAGAATTTGAAAGACAAGACACGTTGAGCTTCGTGGCTGTTATGATAGATGACTTGTGAAGGTAGCTAGTTATGCGCTCACCTGTGAGATTGAAACTCGACACTGTGAAATTGGTATGTAAAGGTGCTTAAATGAAAAAAAAAAAAACGTATACATTAGATTAAGTTGCACTTCAAAGATCACTGAAAACAGATCTATATTCCTGGACTACTTCGTCATTTTGATAATATACCAATCGAAGAAATGTTAAACATATCATAAATATTAACCATGATTTCGAGCAACAAAATCATGATTTTTCATTTCATAATACACATATTCATGACGGACATTGTGCCTCAGATGGTAGAACTCAGTTCTGGAGGTAATTGATTGTGCCCATTTATATTTTAGATGGTACGTTTTTATGGAAGTTAGGCCAAATTATATTTTATACTTGATTTGCAAATCATTTCTTATATCGACTGATGTGTGCAAGTGATACATCTTATTTGAATCAAACATTCCGGATTAGGGCTCTCTCCTCTAGTTCGACCGGATGGAGGCTTATTGAACAGTGTTCCCCTTTTGTCCATCTATTAGAGATGCTCACAAACTGTCTAGAAGAACTGAAAGTCCATCGCAACTTTAAACTGACTACAACAGGTCATCAATATTGCAATAACTGCTAAGCGAAGATCCACGGGGTATTCCTTCAGTTTTGGTGCTGTACTGTGTGCGCGCAAGAAAACAGTAAGGATGTAAAGGAGATGTAAAGGAGAGTGCATATAAGTCTCTGGTAAGACACCAACTAGAGTATGGTTCCAGTGTATGGGACCCTCACCAGGATTACCTGATTCAAGAACTGGAAAAAATTCAAAGAAAAGTAGCTCGATTTGTTCTGGGTGATTTCCGACAAAAGAATAGCGTTACAAAAATGTTGCAATGTTTGGGTTGGGAAGAACTGGGAGAAAGAAGAAGAGCTGCTCGACTAAGTGGTATGTTCCGAGCTGTCAGCGGAGAGATGGCGTGGAATGACATTAGTAGACGAATAAGTTTGAATGGCGTTTATAAAAGTAGGAAAGATCACAATATGAAGATAAAGTTGGAATTCAAGAGGACAAATTGGGGCAAATATTCATTTATAGGAAGGGGAATTAGGGATTGGAATAACTTACCAAGGGAGATATTCAATAAATTTCCAATTTCTTTGAAATCATTTAGGAAAAGGCTAGGAAAGCAACGGATAGGGAATCTGCCACCTGGGCGACTGCCCTAAATGCAGATCAGTATTGATTGATTGATTGATTGATTGATTGATTGATTGATTGATTGATTGATTGATTGATTGATTGATTGATTGATTGATTGATTGATTGATTGATTGATTGATTGATTGATTGAACAAGTTGAAGAGCAAATGCACGGCTTACAAAGCGAGTTTTAGTGAAGTACCTTGTGTATTTATGGTTCCACGTGAACACGTCTTTTCTCACTCCAGATATGCAGTCATAGTAATATCTGTCAATTGCGACAACCTGACTGGTGTTGAGGATTGGGTCTATGAATTCCGAATTGCATGTACAAGGTACTGTATATATCGGGGCATAACTGGAATGCCAAAATGTTGTACTCATGGGACGCCCACTTAAAGTTCGATATTTCAAATGTCGGCAATAACTGGAATAAATCTGGAGAAGTAGCATTTCATTTTTAATTATTTTCAATAAATAGGATGTGATCCTCCTACTTCTTGACACAAAAAGTTGATGGGCTGAATATTTTGAAGACGTCGAGTAAAAGTACGACCGAATGGAAGGGAACAATTCTTACTGAGATTTCTAGGATACTGAATATATGAAGGTTTATTTTGCCAATAAAAGGGTGCACTTCTCTGCTTGACACCCTGTTTAAAAGAAACCGAACTTGGCAAGTTTATTGGCTAAGCAAAGAATGTGTTGGACAGATGTATGATAAAGAATGAAACAGGAAATACCATAGCATGGACGAGGTATAGAAAGTGTCCTGTCTGCCATTTTCAGGAGATGACACCGAATAAAATAAATAACAAAGTGAACAAGTCTGTGTAGTCTCTAGACGTGTCTTATTATCTCATCTTCTGACCAGAAATCTTGGCAGAGCAGAATTTCGAGGGGAATAAAAGATAGGAGGTTAATTTCTAACCCTATTCAAACCCCCAACCAGGAAGTTGATGTAGTGGCAATGAGTGTGCCTAAAATTAAAGTTGTAGTAAATAAAGTTTTAGCAGGAGTAGTGAAGATTAAAAAGGAGGACAATCCTATTTACGGGGTATGAACCCATTAGCTTATATTTAGCTTACCTTTTTGTTAAAGTTTATGAATATATCTAGGTGTATGAAGCACGAAAGTTTTTGATACTTTAGTGATCATCTTTAATCACTTAATCTAACCAGTAAATCAAGCAGGTATTCAAAATAATGTCAGAGAAAATAGTATCTTTAAAGAGCCAAATTATTACAGCGGCGTATATTAAGTGTATGGATTCAATAATTCAAATTTCTTATTTCACACATTTATTATCCACCTTTTTCAGGCAAGAATGCATATCACCGGTTATATATAATTGTGTAAGAAATATGCATGTAATGGGTTGTGTTAGTCCATAATCGCCAAGAAAATTACGGATCCATGATAACTTTTCAAAAATTCAGCATGAACACATTTTCTAAGATGTCATAATAAAACAAAATCATGGATCACCTATAATTTTCAGATTATTTTCAATTCTAGTCCTAGTTTCTGATTAGCACTAAGTATACATCATTTGTGGATTAAATACTTGTATATTTCCTTTGAAATTTAGGAAAAATTGTAGCCAATCCATCTTACATTTTTTTATGAATGTGCTCCAAGGACAGCAAAACGTTCATCCTTGACGGTAGAAGTTGTTATTTTGCGATGTTCACTCTATGGACAATCGTGTAAGAGAAATAATTTTGACAGTGGCCTGCGGTGACAACCTAGTTTGGATACAAATAAAAATCGAAAATAAGGGCTCTTTCTAAAATATCCTTTGTACAGTATATGAAAACCTACAACCTGTTTTCCAGTCATTGACCGGGTCAGGGATGTAATGGATGAAACATATATAGGCTATTAGTACGATGGGGTCGCCACTCCCAAAGTGATTTATTAATGACTGATGGATGCTATGAAATGAGAATGGAGAGTGTTGCTGGAATGAAAGATGACAGGGAAAACCGAAGTATCCGGAGATAAACCTGTCCCGCCTCCGCTTTGTCCAGCATAAATCTCACATGGAATTACCGGGATTTGAACTACGGTATCCAGCGGTGAGAGGCCGACACGCTGCTGCCTGAGTCACGAATGCTCCCTTGTACAGTATAATCATGTAACTTTTAAATCAATAAAACATGCGATCAAAGCTGAAGTTTTAAAACTTATTGCGTGCCGTAATGAGGAAAAGTATTCAGTTCAAATCTAAAGGTCAGTTATAAACTATAGTGTAATACAGTTCTATTAATTTTATGTACTTACTAGTAATATATATTTATTTCACTGCAAGGGCAACAATTTTGTTTTATTTTTAACCCCTTCTTCTACGACCGCAACCTACCATTGTGTGGTGAACTGAAGCACAGCTTCGGTTCGAAATGTAGCGAGTATGCCGAGTACAAGGTATGCTTTGCTGTCGCATGATGCTGAGGGAGCAAACATCCATAGCTTCACTGTGTAATAGCACTAACTAATAATAATAATTTCGTGTGGCTATTTCTAGCCGGGTGCAGCCCTTGTAAGGCAGACCCTCCGATGAGGGTGGGCGGCATCTGCCATTTGTAGCTAACTGCGTGTTATTGTGGTGGAGGATAGTGTTGTGTTTGGTGTGTGAGTTGCAGGGATGTTGGGGACAGCACAAATACCCAGTCCCTGAGCCATTGGAATTAACCAATGAAGGTTAAAATCCCCGACCCGGCCGGGAATAGAACCCGGGACCCTCTGAACCGAAGGCCAGTACGCTGACCATTCAGCCAACGAGTCGCACATAGCACTAACTGAAGCAGCGAGTTTACTCACACTGGAGAGGAAGCCTCAGCGTTCAAACGAGATGAATTAGTAATCATTACTTCTATTTATTTGAAACTATTTTGAATGTGTGAAGAAGTACTTCATTTGCTTTGGCCAGTGCACGACTCTGAATTTTGATTCTGTGTGGCTGAACAACGGAGACTGAAACTCAGAAGCACTTCCCCTTCGCTCCTTACTTTGGAATCCTCTAAATCCGCATTTTTTCCATTCATGTTACCATGCTTGCTCATTAAGCATTACAATTTAAAACCTAAACTTCCATGAACCCTATCCACGAGGTCCAAAGAACAGTAAATAAGACAGTCTGGTCAAACGAGGAACAAAATGAAACTCGTTCCTTGTTTCAAGAAGGAAATAGTGGAGGCCGTGCAATAGAGTTCGTTGACCAATGGCAAAACAAGACCTTACCTCTTACACTTGATGACTGAACTTCTTTACCATCCTCACGGGAGCTGGGGGAGTTAGTTTACTCGCCCGTTTACTGTCGCCACTCTGAGTTTTATGTCTCCAGACATCTGTCCTTCCCCAACACCTGCTTATCGCTCAATCTCCTTCCCTAATGCTTGCCACGCCCCATAAAAAACACATTGGTTTTGTTCGGAGTTCGTGAAACTGTCCCTTCGCTTCATTGGCGAGAGTATATTTGCCGCCTGTACCTCGTAATAATAGCAACTGAACTAATGACATCATTTTCTTACTCTTGTTTACGACTTCATACGACTTCTGCACCTCCTTCTGTCACAAATAAAGGAGGAGAGAATGAAGTGTTGGAAGACATATCTTCTTTAATGTGGAAGACAAATATAATGTTAGTGAAGTGCCAGGCTTCTTGAAATCATATTTTTTGTTCTATATAATTGGTCAACTTTTGTTGTTTTCCAACCCCGGTGGGGTCAAATTTTCTTCATTTTCTGCTCTTTCGCGGCCATTTTTATCCTTTCGCTGCACCTCTCATTTTTCGAGAGCTCGGAATTCTTCATATTTCTCATGCTGAATTTATTTCTTCAATTTATTCTGAAAATGTGTATACTGACCGCACAATTTCCTCCAGAATCATATAAGCAATTTACCGATGTCTCAGAATGTCGAACCGATCTCTCCTTCCGATTACAATTTTCCAGATTCTTCTTCTTCCTCCTCCTCCTCCTCCTCCTCCCTTTCCTTCTCCTTGCTGACAACGACTAGGCCCAGTCATCAGTTCTGGGTTGAACTCATCTTTCATTGGCTTTGTTATTTATTACATTATCAGATACGATGCAATTAGGCTACAACAATGAAGTTGCTTATCGCATCCCAGCTTACACCGTTACCCGGTTTTCCTACTCACATTCTTGCAGATTCCTTTCATGCATGTACTGTCTGATACCGACCGCTCATGTTTTGAGGTAATTCCCCTGTTTTCTTTGAAACAGCAATGGATTTAGGCTAGGTACAATGCAACTTGTAACTTCTGAAAATGCATGTGCATGTCTATTGCTTTGGTGATTGAATATTCATTTTAAGTTTAGTTGAAAATCGGAAAACACCAGAAACCATTTTAAGCACTATCAGCGGTTGGGTTTCAACACTCACGGCGCCTAAGTAGGACAAACCTGACCCCATGCTCATCCACATCACTCCGTGATTGTCCAATAACGACAAAGTTTAAAGGTTTGGAGTTAAAAAATGTTGGTATCCTGCATAATATATCATTAATTTGATAACAATCCCTCATAGCTAATCATCAATGAACTTTAGGAATAGTTCAAAACATTCAGCGTAAATTTGCTTAACATTGGTCATCGCAGCTGCATTGGTGAACTTCATCATAGGAGAACAGGTTCCTTCTTGTCCACTGATGCCAACTTCTGTATGAGTAAATCAATGGTGGAAATTTGCTAAATATCTCCAAACCGAAAGAAAGGAGAATGAACGAAGGAGACTTTCTTCTCACTAGGTTTCCACAGACTTTTTAACATTACAGTGGATATTAACAATGGCGATTTAATATGTTGCAGTCGAATCTATCAGATTTTCACACTTCTGACAATATTCCACTGGACTGATGACTATTTAAAAAGAAATGTAAATTAAGTTAATGATCAACATAAAATGATTTGGCTGTTGGGGTAAAACTAGACCTACATTTCGACCAAGGAACAGGAAACCCTAATACTTTGTCGAAAGACATACCAAGGGTTAGTTTGACGGACCCAATGCATTTCCTGCTTTTGTCTTTGCATTTTACCAGCTATCTCCACCGTAGCAGAAGGACACGTCACCTTAATATACTGGAAATTTCATACTTAAATATATGTTTAAAAATGAGTAGTTAAGCAATTTAACTTTCAAATTCCTCTATGGAATGTTATACTTTTCTTAATACGAGGATCACCACTGTTTTTCCAAAGTCCGTTTTTATTCTACACGTTGATTGTTTACACACTATAATGCTACATTCGTTACAAACACAGTCACTTCCATACATAACCTCCGTTCCTTTCAAATGCCTTACGCTAACTCGAAACGAGCTCATGCATGTACGATAAAAGTCTGGTTAACTTCCTCGGAATCCACACGGAACAGATATGTTCCTACACAGTTCCAGTGTTCTGCATACAGTACACTTACTGCCTCAAATCCAAGTTGGGGTTACATTTCGCTCACAATTGCTCATTTGCTGTCCGTAACCATGAGGTAAAGTGCTGCCCACCGCGGATACGGTCTGCCTCTGAGAAGATATTGAATTTTGTTGTGCTTATTGGTGTCCGATAATCTCTGTGCACTGCAGTCAAAAGCGCCATTGACATACACTACGCAGCCTCTTGTGAATGGTTCCCTTAGACTCGTTTTCACAATACAGGAACTCGAAAACAGCCCGCTGTTTCTGACGGACATAAAATGCAGTGGCCATCTCGAACGATTGCTACGACTGCACCATGCATGGGAAATGGTAGAACTAAATTCGTACAAGCGGTAAGGTTGTTTCTATGTTCAGTTGACTCTCTCATTCATATACATCAACTAACTGATGTACCCGTGCTTCGCTACGGAATTCTCAGATAAACGATCTTTATGGTTTTCCCAACTGAAGTCAACATAGGTCATTAGAATGACGTCAGTAGGAACGTTGTTGTTTGAGTCATCAGTCCATAGACTGGTTTGATGCAGCCTTCCATGCCACCCTATCATGTGCTAACCTTTTCATTTCTACGTAACTACTGCATCCTACATCTGCTCTAATCTGCTTGTCATATTCATACCTTGGTCTACCCCTACTGTTCTTACCACCTACACTTCCTTCAAAAACCAACTGCACAAGTCCTGGATGTCTTAAGATGTGTCCTATCATTCTATCTCTTCTTCTTGTCAAATTTAGCCAAATCGATCTCCTCTCACCAATTCGATTCAGTATCTCTTCATTCGTGATTCGATCTATCCATCTCACCTTCAGCATTCTTCTGTAACACCACATTTCAAAAGCTTCTATTCTCTTTCCTTCTGAGCTAGTTATCGTCCATGTTTCACTTCCATACAATGCCACGCTCCACACGAAAGTCTTCAAAAACATCTTTCTAATTCCTATACCAATGTTTGAAGTGAGCAAATTTCTTTTCTTAAGAAAGCTCTTCCTTGATTGTGCTAGTCTGCATTTTATGTCCTCCTTACTTCTGCCATCGTCTGTTATTTTACTACCCAAGTAACAATATTCATCTACTTCATTTCCTAATCTAATATTTCCTGCATTACCTGATTTCGTTCGACTGCACTCAATTACTTTTGTTTTGGACTTATTTATTCTCATCTTGTACTCCTTACCCAAAACTTCGTCCATACCATTCAGCAGCTTCTCGAGATCTTTTGCAGTCTCAGATAAAATAACAATATCATCGGCAACGTAGCGATTAAAAACAATGTTATAATATACTCCATCAAATTAAAAACAGCACATTTTCTGACTTTTGCGAACAGTACGACGCTGCCGATGTAACAATCCAAAGTTCCAGTGCTGAAATGACCAGGCCGTAGACAGCCGTGAACATTCCTCTCCCATTGTTCACTTAAATGTGCACACTGCTCATTCCAATCAATGTTTCAGAGTATGGACTGAATAGCTGGAATGCTATGATGAACTAATGTGTTGCGTACCAGCAGTATCAGAAAATTTATGAACCAGAGGAATGACATGCTTCAGAAGAGAGAGATTTAACTCCCCGGCTACTTCCCGCCAATATTCAGACAGTCTGCTATACTCGGTACGCAGCAGTAATCCCATCTATCGGAGATGAGTGGCAGCAGAAGACACAATAATTTTCTTCCGACTTGGCAATATCAGGACATCAAAATTATTATAGCGTAGTCCCCGACTTTACATACCGATTTTCATTAAATTCTGTTAAGCCATTTTCTCGTGATGCGCGTTCATGGATACAGACAGACAGACAGACAGACAGACAGACAGACAGACAGACAGACAGACAGACAGACAGACAGACAGACAGAAATTACGGAAAATTAAAAAGTGCATTTCCTTGCTACTGTGGACATGACCGATACAGAAACACCATTCTTTTTAAATTCTGAGCAATGTACAGACAAAACTCTTATTTTATATATACAGATTACGGGACTGAGACAGGGTCGGCTCACAAAAAATGTCGGATAATCCACAAACAGAACATTCGTTATAACACAAGAAGGAATGTAAAATAGTTTTACAGTAACTTATTCTTCGGCCTTTTCCCACATTGGTTAGGTCGTGGGTGAGAACTGTGTTGCATATATGGATCTGGCCTGATTTTACGGCGGAGTGCCCTTCCTGACGCCAATCCTATGTAGAGGGATTTATTGACTAGTGGGTGTTTCTATGGTGGGAAGGGGAATTCCGTATCTCCCCTAGTGCACCGTCACTGGATTGTCCTACATGGGAGGCTTGCAGTAGTCTCTCAACGGCGCATAATCCGCCAGCGTCTTGGAAATTTGTAGCAATCCAACTGAGGAGCCCACTGCTACGCTGGAGCGAAATGTAGGTAATTTTACAATTCAAAAGCCTTAGGGCCAATTTCTCCAAATCGAGTGAAACCTGGGATAAATTAAACCCGTTTAACTTTAGAACCTTGTGTAAACTTGAGTCCATTTTCTCCACCAATTTCTGACACTCGTTTAGTTTAAACGACAGCTCGCCCGTTTAAATTAATGATGTCAAGTTTGCGCTAGCGTTGGCTGCACTGAAGGAATAGTCGAAGGCATGGTCGATTGGAATTGGCCAATCAGAGCGAAGTGATTCAATGACCGACATTTTTGTATTAATATCAGCTGTTTGTGGCGAATTAATGCTGTCGTACGTAGTGAATAAAGAACAAATTCGGCGGGATATTAGCTTTACTGATAAATAACTTGTTCACATTTATGCAAAGTGTTGTGTCGTATTTTAGCCATTGCTGTCTACACTTTCTTGGAATGCACTTTTATTTCTTAGTTTTCTCTGTCATGCTTTAGGCCTACCGTGGGCCTAATACGTGTCTTTTGATGTCTGTATTGTCTTACGGAACACACGGGAACGTTGTGATATTAAAATCCTAGTCTTTCTGCAATACGGTATTCCTTTCCTCAGAAAATCAGCATTTATGTGAATTTCAAGTAAACAAATTCCAAGCATGCTCGGGATCTATCTCCTATTAAAATCCATCGCCCTCGGGCGGGATCAATCTCACACATCTCGGATCCAGCAGACAGACCACTGAGGATGTATTATTTGGAGATGTATTACTTGATTCTATATTCGTTTATAACATAACCAAGTTCGCGGTATGTCGTACTGTTTGCATAATACTCTTCTCCCTATAGCAATAATATTTCTATTGCTGGTTTGCTGGCAATAGTTATGATGAAACATTTTATTACTTTTCTGATCCTATAAAAATATGATCTAGTGATTAGAAATTGTATACCACCACCTCTCCTACCGTGCCGGCCAACATTCTGATGGTAAAAGTATTCTTGACGAACTGGATTCGAACCGTCTAATCACAGTTTCGGACGATACCGCCCTAGCGTTTTAACGACCACAACCACCAGACACCGCACGGGAAGCGGGCGTATTACAGCTCTTATGTACGAATATTTTTATGCCTCACATTACAGTATTTATACCATCAACGGTATTTTAAATATTATAAAAATACTGCAATTTAAGGCCTGTGGTCCCCGTTGTTAATAAGAAAATTGCCTGCTGCATAATATCTTAAAGCAACCAGAATCATTGCTTCTAGCGGAACAGCATTATTTCGTGCAGTTGACGTTTTAAATAAATCCTCTGATACTAGACAATCCTTGCTGTTCGCTTATGAATTATAAATCCATCAAAATACTCCGTTACATCCGATTTTCCAAGATTGTAGACTTTTGTTGGAATGCGGCTTCTTAACCTCACTTGAATATCAAAATTATTTCCTATTTAACCAAAGACTTCAATAATTTCTTCCTTTTTTCTAATGCTAATACTACGTTCTAATTTTAGTGCTGCAGTACTGGCAGTCAAAACTAACCCTTCTACTAGGAAAATAACAGATACGTTAATAAAATGTCAAGAAGGTTGTATATAAACAGCAGTTTAAACCTACAGTATAGAAGGTTTAACTTTGAACCAAGTTTAAACTTGATTCAAAGTTTAAACCAACATGGGGAAAATGAATTTTAGTTTAAACTCAGACTTAAACCTGATTAAAATAAACCTAGTTTAAACTCATTTGGGGAAAACGGCCCTTAAAGGGCTAACTGTTTTTAATATTTCAGCTTGCCGGCTTGAGAGGATCAGACGGTTGAGATGCTGGCCTTCTGACCCCAACTTGGCAGGTTCGGTCCTAGCTCAGTCCAGTGGTATTTGAATGTGCTCAAATACGTCAGCCTCGTGTCAGTAGATTTAATGACACGTAAAAGAAGGGGCTAAATTTCGTCACCTCGGCGTCTCCGAAAACCGTAAAATCACTTAGTGGGACGTAAAGCAAATAACATTATTATTATTATTATTATTATTATTATTATTATTATTATTATTATTATTATTATTATTATTATTATTATTATTATTATTATTTTTATTATTATTCCAGCTGTGATATAATTATGTTTCCACTTGGCTAATAAATGTTTAAACTCACTCCAGTAAATCAAAATTTTGCTAGAATTAATTACAAGTGTATATGTGAACGGGAATCTGTTTGGACACGCGGGCTAAGATACTGTCACCCATTTCTCTTGCTCGTATTTTATTTTGAGATTTCACATTGTGTACATGCTAAAATGTCTACAAATATTGTTACAGACCTTAATCATTAAGGTTAAATATCGACCAGTTCTGTTCAATCTTCAAGTTATGGGAAGAAGTTTGTGACGTAGTCGTTCCGGGCTGGAATAATATGGAAACCAATGTTTAAAAAATGATGCAGTTAAATCTACACTAATTTTGTTGTAATCAGGACAAGCTCTCAAATCAAGATACATCTTATGAATCTGACCCTTCGAGAAAAGTTGACTAATGGAAGGATGCACCCAAAATAGCTTTCGCTTGACTTCAGTCAATAATATCTAACGAGAAGAACCGGGATGCACGGTAATTTAATGAAATCCATTATTACAATGTTTACTGTGGCAGTTTTAGTCCATGTACACGCGGTACCGACAATCGCCTATGGTCGCTTCTCAGTGACACTATTGCCGATGGGCAAAAAGTCTCCCGTCTGAACGTACCCTAAAATTCAGACAATCATTACACTCAAACCCTTTTATAACTTTACATACACAAGAAGTGTTGAATATAGAAATGATGTACTAGGCCCCTTGTCACTCTAAGTTATACCAGCCCCAAAATTTTTAAAACACGCAATAATAAGTTGTTGCATGATTATCTGAGTTCAGCACGCAATATCGAACCACGGACTATCACTCGTAATACGAACCGGATGTACTTTAGCCATACGTGACAGCACTAAAAGAAGGTAGTTACTGCGTTGTAAAACAGGAAATTACACAATTTCCTTTAAGACGAAAATTCCTCCTCATTGACACATCACGATATTGCGGTGGCGCACCAGAAGGCTAAGAAACAGAGCGGCACGATATGCTAAACCGGAGTCACAATTATAATCATGACAAAGTGCATGTCAGGAAGAATGTCTTCAGATGATGTGAAGAAAATATTCATAATTGCGTTAATTACTTCAAGTTGAAAAGTAACAGGAATAACTCAACAAGGATGGAATACGCAATTACACTTAAACAACTTAAAAGTTCGCTATCCATAAGTGCAGAGTTCGCATACGTCCCATATTTTACGAGATCGTTCCTTTTCTTAACGTTGAGTCCCAGCGTCCCAATAATTTTGTTCGAGACCCAGAGTTATTCCGTATGTTATAGATTTGTTTTGAACCTGAGTATACGTAACAATTAACGCACGGAATAGCCCAAAACTCATAAAACAGAAAGACATGTCTCGGTCATAAAATAATTCTCATCAGTTGGAAATACTATCATTTTGTGATAACAATGGCACTAGTGCCTAGTGAACGTCATTTGTCTTAGATTTTATTGAAAAATTCAGAAACCCATCTCCCTCTGGAAAATGTACAGAAAAGTGTAGCACTATTGAGGTCTGACCAAACGCAGGAAACAATGAAACTGAAACATCTGATGAGGTGATGATGTTGGAAAAGGCAATCACGGAGAAAGAAGATGTGAAAACAAAATCTACGGGAGATTTGAAATGTTCTGCAATGTTGAATTGAATGAATTATCATATTGTTGAGTTCCGCTGCTGCATTCTTGGCAGGAATGCTAGAATTGAAACGCTGCTTTCCCAGATAACTCCTTATAAACAAACAAAAAGAACAGGTCATCTGTAGAAAATGTGAAATCTATGCTGATTGTTAAAATGTTTTTCGATAAGGACTGTGTGGAACTTCATAACTTTGCATTACATAATCATTCTTTAATGAAAAATACATTCACCTGAGTAGTAGGCTATGCCGCAGATTCGTAGAGAAAGATTGTTTTAGCGTTTCCTTCGGTAGCGTTTAAAGTTCACTTTTAGAGTTTTATGTTTTGCCCCTTTGCTGAGATTTGTTAAAAAAGAAGTGCAAAAAATTCCTCTTTCGTGTTAGTCTTCAATATACTGTATATACGAACCCTGTAAGTGATCTTCGTATAAGCTGTTAAAATCCTTCGTCATCTAAGGAAATGCCCATTGTGGATTGAATTTTAGTGAGATATCCGCCAGACCACTGGAGAGTGACGTACACAACTTCCCTATTGGCTGATGTCGTTCTAACCTCTTCTTCTGCACAAATCTATATAAATAAAGTTGTAGGGGGTCCGCTCTCTGTAATTCCTTTTGTTTTGCCTAATTTTCAGATATTTATCCGTTTTAGGTCAACTCAACACCGAATCGGTGGTTTTTACTTTTCGTGTCTGTTTGTTTGTCTGTTTGTATGTTTTTCCGTTTGTCTGTTTGTCTGTTCCACCATCACTTCGAAACGGCTGGATAGTGTAACCTTTCGTGGTATCAGTACATCAATAGACCATAATATTCCCGCAACATGACGTTAAAAATGGAACACCTTGGATGAGGCCTTCGACCGGGCGCAGCGCCGAAGACCCCTTCTCCCCTACTAGCGTTACAAAGCACTAGCTGAGCCGGTAGAGACATACGGGTCGCAGTCTGTCCTTACTGGGCAGTAATCTAATAATTTACAGTAGGGGAATCATAATAATGAGAGGAATACTATTTACCTATGAAATGAGAAGAATAAATTACGTTTCTTTTTTAAAAAAAAATTAATGCCTGAGAAAACACGTAGATAATTTATACATGGATATGCCACCATATTAAACCTATAAATTAGACACCGAAAATTTCCTTGAGTGTGTAACTGTCCTCTCTAGTCCTTTCCCTAGAATTGCAATTCACTCTGAAGATATTCAAACACATTATGCACTAGTACCGTTGTACACAGAAATAATTGGATGATGGCGTATCTTGTATTACTCGCCTTATTTACATTATTACACAATATATTCAAATACCAAGTCGTAGTCCTATTGGCGAGAATTAACATTAGCTATCGAATGAACCAGGTGAGGCGTATTTGATATATGAGCTTGTCTAAAATACCTGAAAGTCGTCTCACTTATTAGAAAGAAAAACACCTATCTCGCTATCTCATGAAATAAACAAATAATACACATCGTATGTTCCAATGGGATGTCACTTAAATATATACACGAATTCGACACTTATACAACGATGGTTCCTAAACGAATCATATTTAGCGAAACAGAAAAACAATACAGTATTCAAATACATATCACACCTGTGGAAAGAAGACAATAAATACACTCGACATTCACAATATAAATCACGGACCGGAGCATCCGCCCGTAGCTGGTGGCAGTAGCATAACTGCCTCTGGTGCTGATGAGACATGAACTCATGTCCCATGACAATTGTGAAGTGTGACTTCCACTCTGAAAATCCCTAGTCGTTTAAATTACATAAAGAAACGGGGGAATTCTCTCATTTATTGGAATTGTAGGTCTAACCAACGGTGTTTATTTCTGACTGGTTGCATGTAATATCGATGCCGGAGAGAAAGAGAACGAGCCCTCTAACACTAAGTTCCTCTCAAAGCGGTGATAGTATTTCACATCCCTCCTTACCTGGCCGGACTTTAAATCTCACCGGCCAGCTGTTTACACTGTCCTCACCCTGCACTTTCACTTTCAACACAAGGGAACTCGGTCCCGTTATCTAGCCACCTCGGCATTTCGCTTCAAAATATCATTGTTCATTGGATGCCACACGCATCAATTAAACACATCGGCTTGCATCTAGCCTACTTTATACCATTAGCACGGGATAAACAACCTTGCGCATACTTTGCTTATATTTCATCAACACCGCATTCGATCTATTCCTTATCAGCTGGAGTAGCTCGATCTCACTTCTCGACATAACCAATACACACATATTATGGAAGAAAGAAAGGCCCTAGCATTCGGGACAAAGTATGCTAACACTCGCGTTCTAAATAAATTCACACATTATCACACTTCACTTGTCATATCGAGGTTTCTTCTTCGCCATACTTAATTTATACAGGGGATGACCTAACACATTACGTGAAGCATCTACTACAGAAAACCTTGAAATTTCCAGATGACTCATATTACTCGTATCTTTTTATCGATGGTACATGGAATGATTTTCAAGAATATTAAATAATCCCTTTTAATTCCCATAGTGCTCCACGGTAAATCAAATCTAGGGTCTTAAATTATCATGCATGAATTCCCATATTAAATAAAGAAATACGGTCCCCGACCGTGAAGAAACATAAACACTAGCCCTATCAATAACTACTGCCATCCCTTTGAGAACAACGAAATCCTACCCTACATTTCTAAAGAATCTGCATGCATTAAATATTTACATTTTTACAGGAAATAGACTTTCAAATATTTTCACAATACTCATCTGCCTGGATCACCCCACAGCTCACCCAAGAAGGCACATCTAGTCGTTTAGTCGTCCATTACGACAGTATCAGCAACCTGGAGTCCGGTGTTCGGCTGCCGCTGGGTGGATGGCATGATGTCTTGATTCGCCGTACACAGTAGGAAGTCCTTGAGGTTCCACGGCGTCTTGATTAAGTGCGGGTCTCCCGTTGATTCTCTTCTTTCTCGGAGACTGATGTCACTGGCACACCACAATGAGGGAATCTGACTTAATTATAATTGTGATAATTGGCAACACATTATAATTTTCTATGATCAGAGAGACTCATAGGCTCGAGTCCTCTAACCAAGCACCGGTAATGTTTGTAGCCCGTTGCTTTCCCTATTGGCTGTCTATCCCACTGTCGGCAGTTTAGGCCCTAATTATCACGTTCGCACTTTCACTGTTATTAGAAGTCCCAAAGCTACCCTTACGAACGTGGTTTGACCTTGCCTAATTCAGCACTAGTTTATATGGGAGTACAGATTAGCTACTACGTCTGGGATTTTTTTCTTTACCGATATCGCCCTGAGTTTACGCGTCACCACTGAGCCGCACTTTCTCCTACACCTGATCATTCATCATTATATGGTTACTGGATCTCCCATGTTATTTCTTCGGCAGTTAATACACTCGTGAATTTACTTACACGATTTCACAGCCTACTAGCGTTTGATTTACGTTTTCTTTACTCATATATTCATACACATAAGCGCTCTGCATATCATATGACCGTCATGGTTAGGGTTAAATACCGCACTCTGTTAGTATCACTAAATCTTCACTCCACTGTTACATAATCATATCACTGATAGAATTTCAGCTACATAAACACTATTCAAATGATTATTGACTGGTCACACTTTGTAGCACTGAAGCAAAGAATACCGAAGAGTCACTCACATTAGGTACCACTTCACTATGCCACTGGCAGAATAGAACAAGATGCTTGCCTCAGTTCGCACCCCCTTTTATCATGAAACGTGTCAGACTCGAAAGAGAGGGTAAGACTCCTCCTACCTGCAGAAATCGGTCCGGTGGCACGTGGTTTCCAGGATCGATCAATGCATCAAATTAAAGCTCAATTGCGCGAGTTTCTACTGATCATTTATCATTTTGATCACTTCACGCGTTTTGCTTTAATCTCGAAAGCGTCCTTTGATATCCCAGTGAGGGAGGGGCTTGCAATTTGGCGGTTCCGTGGCTTCGGTCACCCTAACAGCTTTCTCCAGATGGTGAACACCTGTGGGATGTCCGTAGACTGCGTAGATTATTCCATTAGAATCATGTAAAGGACTTCTTGGTGTCAAAATTTTCTATAAAATTCGCCGCTTTTAATGAACCTTGAGTCATGAAAATCTGCCTTGTAGTATGCGAGTTATGTTAATTTCTCTCCTGAAAACAATTGAAGACAGGTTTCTGGCAGCGGTGTTTCCGCGGGAAAAGGAGCGGAAAAGTGATATTTGCCAACGTTGGGCACGACCTCCGTGACCTACTTGCTGTGGGAGTGTTTCTTTCTCTGTCGCGCCTGAGTGAGAGCGCTTCTGGCCGGAGGCGAAAATATGTCTCGGTACAGTACTTACGCGCAAAGAGAGTTTGGTGCGTGGGGCTGACAGCTCGCCACTCGCACCCCGTGGAGGGTGGACGTGCGCTGACTTGGGCGCTAATTAACGTATGAAAGCGCGGAAAACGGCATATTTGAGCGGCGGAATGCCACAATATATTGTTGATGATGTGATGAACGGTCACATCCTCTCCCCACTTTGACAAAGAAAAATCACGAGTAGGGATTTTTCTTTCCAGTTCATGGTTTCTGCCATGTCACACTTGACAGTTACGTAGACTGTTATTTTCGCGCCTCAACTCATATCTGGACAGGAGTATACGCAGGTATTCCTCAGTCATCATGTTTCTTCCCTCCGTGCATTCACGGTAATCATCTTGGTTTGATTCCTTGTCGCCATCATCCGCATCGCGGCGGTCTCCGTCAACTATCAGGAAGTTCACCTCGTCTTCTTCTTCCCCTCCTTCCTCTTCTTCTTCTCGTTCAGACTCTCCTGCGGCGTTGGTTTCGTCGTCGTCTTCTTCTTTATCATCGGGCATTTCTTCATCATCTCGTTCCTCAGGCAGTTCTCTCTCCTCTTGATTGTTTGGATATTTTTAGGTTTATCGTGCCGCATAGTTCATGATGCTTCTTAGCTTGTTATCCTAATGGTCATTACTTAATAGTATTTCTTATCATTAATGCCTTATGTCGATTACTTTATATTATTCTATATATACATTATATACATGTCTGTTCTGAATAGAGTTTGTGATTGTGTCAGCCTTTCACTAGCCCCTTCCGGCACACCTAAGAGTAAGAGGATTTAGGCTCAACCCTTGTCGTCCTTTGTCATAGTCACGCTGCACAACAGCTTTCTCTTCCCTGCGCCATCTTCTCATTCCCATTGTAATAATAGTCTTCTTCAGTCCGTAGCTTGACGGAAGTGCTGAGCTGGGTTGATGTCTTCCTTTACTTCGGCGTTTTATGAAGAAGTTCTTCTGGATAGTTCCACTGTCACTTAGTCTCTCCAATCTATCTCTAATTAACTGGATATCGTCCTGCTGTCGGTTTGATTCCGTAATGCATCTCTTCATAATCGTCAATAACTTCCGATGCTGGGTAATATGTTCCATTCCGCGGGTCCATACAAGAAATTTCCGGATCTCTTTGCTTGATCCTCCGTGAATATTAATCTTGACTGGTGCCTTCCGGATGACGGGTAGTTCTCTTGTTTTCTTCATCTTCCTCTGGTATTTCCTCCTATCCGTCTTCTTCCTGCTCTTCTTTTGTCTTGTCTTGCCTCTCCGAATCATACGTGTTAGACTGTAGGTGGGAGTCGAATTAACATCCTGTGAAAGAGGAGCTGGAGTCCCTTCATTCATATGGGGAAAATCTCTCATCGTCCTTTGTACTATGCAACCTCCTAGTATTCCTTGGCCACCCTTCTCTGGCTTCTCCAGGACTTTTATTTTGCCTTGGGTTTCCCGTTGTTTTCCCTCGGCGGAAGTGTTAAGTTCGACCCTTGCCTGACCCATTTGTTGGTCGATGTATTCCTTGCATTTAGTTTCCGTTTGTTCCGCCACCTGTGTCAAATTTTCTTCGATCTCTTGGGACCTCAGAGATAAGTCTTCGAACTTAGTTCGTAGATGAATCATTTCCTCCGCTTCAGTATTTAATTTGACCTCTAACTCTTCCACCTTAGTCTGCTGAACGATTAATTTATTATTAGCTTCGCTTATTCTTTCGTCTAAACGGACGTTTGTCTGATCCAATTTTAATGTAAGAGAGTCTATACGATGTGTGACATCGCTAATACTAGAGGTAAAAAGGTCCTTAAGTTCCGCGGCCTGGGCTCTGCCTGATGCTTCATACCCCTCTAATCGTGCATTAATCTGTCCCATATTACTAGTGTGCTGATCTAAAATTGCATTTATTTTGCTGAATTGTTCCTGGTTTTCCGCGTTCATCTTACTGAAACGTTTCTGGTTTTCCGCGTTTATCTGTTCCAGTTTATCAAAACGTTCATTAAGTCGTGTATTTGCCTGCTCCAATTTCTCGTTCTGTTCGGCCAATAATTGGGCGAACATTGCCTTCACTGCCTCCAAATCCATGTTAAACTGTATTCTTGAGAATTAGTGCCCCCTTGAGATTGAGCTGCTTCGTGAAACCTTGGTTCATTCGACTTATTCCCTAACGAAAGAAGGTGTGTCTTTTGAAAAATACAGGATAATTTATGCCGAAACTAGCTTCATAACAGCTGCGTAACACCTCATAATAATTACCGTGCTTTCTCAGTATACTATACGTAATTCATGGATATCATCCCGATATATAATAAATACAATCTATGTTAGCCCTTCATGAAATAATAATAATAATAAGATTCGCGACTACAGGGGCTCGAGAATTTACCTGTACCTGAAACATGGTACGATCGATAAACATTGAATGCTCTCAGCTTCAAGACAGGCAAGATGCGTTTGCAGACAATTCCCCGTCTTAAACTGACAACATCGCACTGTTCATTTAGAAAACAAGAGTCGTGGGATGAGGCATCCCCTCTCATACGCGATATATAATCACTTTACGTGGGATATATCCCCTAAACTACCAAGGCCTGCTGCACATGCAGTACCTTTAGCCTAGACCCATGACCAGTGGAATTTGAAGAATTCCGTCTAATCATTTTATCCTCACTGTTGGGAAAATCATTTCACTGTTTCCATGAAGTTTCACAACTCCATAATATTATTGGGTCTGCTATAATCTGAGTGATTCCCGCGCATATTTCCACTTAACCTGGACGCGCGATATTTCATTCTTCTCCCTACAGTTATTATTTAAATTTAATTTACCTTATCACTCATTTAAATAGCATGTATTCCTCTGTTCTAACAAAATCGAATATACGGAATAAATTCAGTGTTCCATTCGTTCAGTTCTGACCGTGCCAGTTTGGCAATACTACTTTACTAGGTTCTCCTTCAATAGTAGCGGTGTTCGAACTTGTGCCTAATATTTGGCTATGTCATATTTTCTATCGCCATAAGGGCATTACAGGATTTGCCAAGAAAAAAAAAAAAAAAATACAACACGTGCGAGGTGTCAAACTCGATATCGCAACCTAGGTGTAAATCTGCCCATAAATAACACTGCACCACGTGTCGGGCGCCACACTTGATGTAACCTTTCGTGGTATCAGTACATCAATAGACCATAATATTCCCGCAACATGACGTTAAAAATGGAACACCTTGGATGAGGCCTTCGACCGGGCGCAGCGCCGAAGACCCCTTCTCCCCTACTAGCGTTACAAAGCACTAGCTGAGCCGGTAGAGACATACGGGTCGCAGTCTGTCCTTACTGGGCAGTAATCTAATAATTTACAGTAGGGGAATCATAATAATGAGAGGAATACTATTTACCTATGAAATGAGAAGAATAAATTACGTTTCTTTTTTAAAAAAAAATTAATGCCTGAGAAAACACGTAGATAATTTATACATGGATATGCCACCATATTAAACCTATAAATTAGACACCGAAAATTTCCTTGAGTGTGTAACTGTCCTCTCTAGTCCTTTCCCTAGAATTGCAATTCACTCTGAAGATATTCAAACACATTATGCACTAGTACCGTTGTACACAGAAATAATTGGATGATGGCGTATCTTGTATTACTCGCCTTATTTACATTATTACACAATATATTCAAATACCAAGTCGTAGTCCTATTGGCGAGAATTAACATTAGCTATCGAATGAACCAGGTGAGGCGTATTTGATATATGAGCTTGTCTAAAATACCTGAAAGTCGTCTCACTTATTAGAAAGAAAAACACCTATCTCGCTATCTCATGAAATAAACAAATAATACACATCGTATGTTCCAATGGGATGTCACTTAAATATATACACGAATTCGACACTTATACAACGATGGTTCCTAAACGAATCATATTTAGCGAAACAGAAAAACAATACAGTATTCAAATACATATCACACCTGTGGAAAGAAGACAATAAATACACTCGACATTCACAATATAAATCACGGACCGGAGCATCCGCCCGTAGCTGGTGGCAGTAGCATAACTGCCTCTGGTGCTGATGAGACATGAACTCATGTCCCATGACAATTGTGAAGTGTGACTTCCACTCTGAAAATCCCTAGTCGTTTAAATTACATAAAGAAACGGGGGAATTCTCTCATTTATTGGAATTGTAGGTCTAACCAACGGTGTTTATTTCTGACTGGTTGCATGTAATATCGATGCCGGAGAGAAAGAGAACGAGCCCTCTAACACTAAGTTCCTCTCAAAGCGGTGATAGTATTTCACATCCCTCCTTACCTGGCCGGACTTTAAATCTCACCGGCCAGCTGTTTACACTGTCCTCACCCTGCACTTTCACTTTCAACACAAGGGAACTCGGTCCCGTTATCTAGCCACCTCGGCATTTCGCTTCAAAATATCATTGTTCATTGGATGCCACACGCATCAATTAAACACATCGGCTTGCATCTAGCCTACTTTATACCATTAGCACGGGATAAACAACCTTGCGCATACTTTGCTTATATTTCATCAACACCGCATTCGATCTATTCCTTATCAGCTGGAGTAGCTCGATCTCACTTCTCGACATAACCAATACACACATATTATGGAAGAAAGAAAGGCCCTAGCATTCGGGACAAAGTATGCTAACACTCGCGTTCTAAATAAATTCACACATTATCACACTTCACTTGTCATATCGAGGTTTCTTCTTCGCCATACTTAATTTATACAGGGGATGACCTAACACATTACGTGAAGCATCTACTACAGAAAACCTTGAAATTTCCAGATGACTCATATTACTCGTATCTTTTTATCGATGGTACATGGAATGATTTTCAAGAATATTAAATAATCCCTTTTAATTCCCATAGTGCTCCACGGTAAATCAAATCTAGGGTCTTAAATTATCATGCATGAATTCCCATATTAAATAAAGAAATACGGTCCCCGACCGTGAAGAAACATAAACACTAGCCCTATCAATAACTACTGCCATCCCTTTGAGAACAACGAAATCCTACCCTACATTTCTAAAGAATCTGCATGCATTAAATATTTACATTTTTACAGGAAATAGACTTTCAAATATTTTCACAATACTCATCTGCCTGGATCACCCCACAGCTCACCCAAGAAGGCACATCTAGTCGTTTAGTCGTCCATTACGACAGTATCAGCAACCTGGAGTCCGGTGTTCGGCTGCCGCTGGGTGGATGGCATGATGTCTTGATTCGCCGTACACAGTAGGAAGTCCTTGAGGTTCCACGGCGTCTTGATTAAGTGCGGGTCTCCCGTTGATTCTCTTCTTTCTCGGAGACTGATGTCACTGGCACACCACAATGAGGGAATCTGACTTAATTATAATTGTGATAATTGGCAACACATTATAATTTTCTATGATCAGAGAGACTCATAGGCTCGAGTCCTCTAACCAAGCACCGGTAATGTTTGTAGCCCGTTGCTTTCCCTATTGGCTGTCTATCCCACTGTCGGCAGTTTAGGCCCTAATTATCACGTTCGCACTTTCACTGTTATTAGAAGTCCCAAAGCTACCCTTACGAACGTGGTTTGACCTTGCCTAATTCAGCACTAGTTTATATGGGAGTACAGATTAGCTACTACGTCTGGGATTTTTTTCTTTACCGATATCGCCCTGAGTTTACGCGTCACCACTGAGCCGCACTTTCTCCTACACCTGATCATTCATCATTATATGGTTACTGGATCTCCCATGTTATTTCTTCGGCAGTTAATACACTCGTGAATTTACTTACACGATTTCACAGCCTACTAGCGTTTGATTTACGTTTTCTTTACTCATATATTCATACACATAAGCGCTCTGCATATCATATGACCGTCATGGTTAGGGTTAAATACCGCACTCTGTTAGTATCACTAAATCTTCACTCCACTGTTACATAATCATATCACTGATAGAATTTCAGCTACATAAACACTATTCAAATGATTATTGACTGGTCACACTTTGTAGCACTGAAGCAAAGAATACCGAAGAGTCACTCACATTAGGTACCACTTCACTATGCCACTGGCAGAATAGAACAAGATGCTTGCCTCAGTTCGCACCCCCTTTTATCATGAAACGTGTCAGACTCGAAAGAGAGGGTAAGACTCCTCCTACCTGCAGAAATCGGTCCGGTGGCACGTGGTTTCCAGGATCGATCAATGCATCAAATTAAAGCTCAATTGCGCGAGTTTCTACTGATCATTTATCATTTTGATCACTTCACGCGTTTTGCTTTAATCTCGAAAGCGTCCTTTGATATCCCAGTGAGGGAGGGGCTTGCAATTTGGCGGTTCCGTGGCTTCGGTCACCCTAACAGCTTTTTCCAGATGGTGAACACCTGTGGGATGTCCGTAGACTGCGTAGATTATTCCATTAGAATCATGTAAAGGACTTCTTGGTGTCAAAATTTTCTATAAAATTCGCCGCTTTTAATGAACCTTGAGTCATGAAAATCTGCCTTGTAGTATGCGAGTTATGTTAATTTCTCTCCTGAAAACAATTGAAGACAGGTTTCTGGCAGCGGTGTTTCCGCGGGAAAAGGAGCGGAAAAGTGATATTTGCCAACGTTGGGCACGACCTCCGTGACCTACTTGCTGTGGGAGTGTTTCTTTCTCTGTCGCGCCTGAGTGAGAGCGCTTCTGGCCGGAGGCGAAAATATGTCTCGGTACAGTACTTACGCGCAAAGAGAGTTTGGTGCGTGGGGCTGACAGCTCGCCACTCGCACCCCGTGGAGGGTGGACGTGCGCTGACTTGGGCGCTAATTAACGTATGAAAGCGCGGAAAACGGCATATTTGAGCGGCGGAATGCCACAATATATTGTTGATGATGTGATGAACGGTCACAATAGATCTCAACCAAACTTCATATTTAGAGTATACTCATCCATATCATTTCAAAATCTTTGAATGGACGTGGGTTTTATAGGAAAACCACAACGGTTTTCCTCCATTTTCTCTTACACTATTGATTTTCTGTAAACTCTGTGGACCGTATGCGAAAGGTATCTTCATTATAAACAACTTGCGTTATGTTCATAACACTCTTCAAATAACGGAGATACCATGCTCTGCATTGAGTGACCGACAGACCGACAACGAATATATGGGTTATCATGGCAACGTCTCTGACTGCTTCCCAGCAGGGAAGTAACGTATTACCATTTTCCTCATTATTCCTTTCAATTCGTGGTTGTTCCTTGGGTAGAAAGCAAGAGAGTCGTCAATCGGCCATTCTGCGGGATATTGGCGAAAAATCATTGGACGTTATAACGTCCTCGAATAGCTTAAGTAATAACACAAATATTCATCTTCTTATCTGATTACCTAAGAATCCCTGCGCCTAAATTTCTCTCCGATTACCACCTTCTTATATTCATAACTCACACCGGCATAATTTATTGAGGAGCATTTGATTTTCCAATACATTCACTTGGTATTTACATAGGCCTATTTGTCGTCATCCGGATGTCCTCAGTTATAATCCATTTCCTATTCATTTCAACTTAATAAACTGTATTATTTTTTCCTTAATTACCACGTATGTACGCGAGTGCTAATCCCGAAAGCTGGGCGAGTGCTAATCCCGAAAGCTGGACACTCTTTTCTTTTAGGAAATATTCTAAGCTATGCAAATGTTTAAGTTTTTGCCCAGAAAAATTCCGAAATATGGATGCAATTTTGACGACGGTGACCTTCGTTTCGGGGTAATTGGTGGCTAATCAGTAAGTCGTATCACAAGTCAGAAAGCAAACGGCGTTTCATTTTGGAGAGATCTACAACTTTTGTCCTACGACTTTTCGTCGTATTTCTATCCCTAATACGTTAAATAGAGCTGTATTTCTCGATTTCAAGATTTTGTACTTTTACACGTATATGTTATCATTTGGCACACTTATAGGAAAGGTAGAATCATGACATTGGCACGCACATTGACATGACCAGTGGCCATGTGATAGCCAAATTGTATGATTCTAGGTGTCACGTGAGTATCAAAAATATAAAGTAGTATGTGGAAACTGTACAAAATTTCACCCCATTCAATGACTCTAACTCAATCTAACCCATAAATATAGGAGATACGAGAAGATGCCATAGGACCAACCATGCAGAGCACTGAAAGAGGCGTCTGATAGTGAAGTCCGTTTGTAGATACGTCGTAGAGTTTCAAAGCAGTAACTATCGAAATAAAGGTCTGCACTTCTAGAGCACTATTTTGGTGAAATTTCCGTACACTTATCCGTTTCAGGTGTAATAATGACCATCTGCATATATTAAGTTTTGGTGTCTGTCTGTTTGTTTGTTTGTTTGTTTGTCTGTTTGTCTATAACTTGGAAACTACTGGATATATTTCCACCAAACTTGATATTTAGAATCCACCTGTCCTTGGGTAGGTTTTAGGGCAAATATTGTTTCTAAGTCCCTAAATTGACTGGGGGATTATACGAAACAGAAACCGTGATTTCGCATTCCCACAAAACATACACAACCAAACTTAATGTAAATTTACCTGCCTTAATGGAAATTAACTTCTACGCCTTTTTCCTCATGTGCATCGTTTCAATACGAGGATTAATAAGGCAGATATCATTAACAGACCGTTTTCCTGTATAAGTCCCACTGGACTGCACTCAAGAACGGGTGCGTGTAAAGCGTATTTTTTACAACTTGAAAACTACTGAAGATATTTGAGTCAAACTTTACATTAACATCCACCTGTCCAAAGGTAGATGTTAATGGTCAATAACATTTCATGTTCCCGGAATGGACTGGCGGTCTATAGGGAACCGAAATGTTGATTTTATTCTTCCACAATATATATCTTACAGTACAAGACCAACCAGACTGGAAATCGACCAAACGTGATGGAAATCCATTTCTAAAACTTTTTTCATGTGCATTTTTTCGACAGGAGGATTAATAAGGGAGATATCATAAACGGTCCGTTTTTTAGGTTAAGTCCAGCGGATATAGCCCAAAAGGTGTACGTGGAGCAGATTCCTTATCTATCTGTGTAAATAAAATAGAAACGACTGAGTGCCTGTACATTGACTATTTTGGCGAAATTTTCGTACAGCTACACGTTTAACCATCTGCATATTTTTTGGTTTAGTTTCTTGAAAGTCCTAATTTTTACATTCCTCACCGAAAACCCAGATTGCGGCATAATCTGCCAGTGGAAGAAGGATATTGAAATTTGGCAAAATTATACGTTTTAGCCTGTAACGGACGGAAAACTTCCAAGATCTTTAAATTTTTCCCTTTTTATTCCCGAAGAATATCGAAATATGGAGGCAATTTTAATTATGGTGCAGACCATCGGGAAGTATTATCACATAACGGATGGCACAATCCCCGTTCAATTTGGAGTGATCTACAACCTTGGTCTTACGACTTTTTATCGTATCTCTATCCCTTTTACGTTAGATTTTTCTCTATTAATCGATGTTAAGTAAATTTGGACTTTTCACATACATAATTCATACTTTCCATCACTTATAGGAAAGATAGAATCATCAAGCTCTACACGAAAATTTTTCCACCCAGTAGCCATATGTGAACCAAATGCTATGTATGTAGCTGTCACTTAATTATCCGAAAAGCAAAGCAATGTGAGATAATATTACACAAATTTTACCCTATTCCACGTTTCTAACTCAATCTGGCCCATGAAAAGATGAGCAATTTAGGCCGCTAAATCCAGCGTCTTATGGTACAATCCTTTCTCGATATGATGTACCGTTTAGCAGCAGTTAATCCGTAAATGAAGGTCTGCAATATTGTAAACAAGCACATACTTTCGTATGTCGATCTATATATATCACTGATGTCGATTCTGTAGCGATCGAGAAAGGGTGTGTCTGCTATTGTAATCAGTACTCCCCACACCGACTTTGACTGGCAATAGGAATGGGGTCCTTCTCCAATTTCTGTGTAACTGGCATTAATAAGGCAGGCCTACCATTGTAATGAATAATTCACTTCTCGATTTGACTCGCAGAAGGCAAGGGAGCATGCAGTTTTGTTCAAAACTCCCCTTACCCGATTGTGTTTGGCTGTAGGCAAGCGTTCCCGCAATTATAAACAAATGTACCCATCTAAAATGTGACTGGCATTAGACATAGTGGCCTGCTATTTTGATGGAAACTCACCAACTTGGTGTGACTGGCAGTAAGCTGGCTGGCACTTGAAAAAGGGGCCTGTCATTATAATGATAACTGCACAGCTCAACTTTGACTGGTTGTAGGGAAGTTTCCTGCTATTATAATAAAAACTCCTCAACTGTAATATGTCTGGAAGTAGGAAAGGGGGTATGCCATTGTAACGAAAACTCCCCAAATCGATTGCGAATGGCAGTAAGCAAGTAAGCCTGCCGTTATCATCACAAATCCGCAACAAACACTTTACATTGGAAATAAACGTATGGGGACCTCTCCATGCTGTTTGTCGGATAACGCTAAGTGGCATGCTATTTTAAAACAATCTTATTTACTGCATGTACAGTATTTACTTCAATATTCGTATACAAGGCAGAAGACCGTTGCGAAGCACGGGTACTGTGCCCTTATAAGGAATTTCGAGGCTCTCTCCGCTGTTTCTACCAATCATCGTTGCCTCGTACTTCCGCGTCTTTTGTCCCTGATTATTAATTGAATGTTGACCTAGTTCCGTTGTTCGTTTCAGATAAGACAATTCTTAGACCTGTATTCCAGAAATGAACGTTTGCCATAAGAGAGTGTGAGTCATAGAGGTATGTGAATAAAACTTACAAGAGTGAGTTAAACTATAACTCTCGTCATTTCAGTGTAACGTCCTTCAAAGTCACCATTTCTACAACTTGCAAAGAGTTCATTATAACACAATGATATTATCATTAGACTACTTACCAAAGCGACTAGAACTCGAGTCCCAGTTCCCCATTCTGGCGAGGGGTGGTAGAATAAACCCATGGCATCCCCTTCTTTCATAGCAGTTGACTAAAAGGGAATCACAGGGGCTCTCAATTTGAGACCGTGGGTTGGTAACCATTGGAGGCCTAACTAAATTTAACATGGTTTCCACATGGTTTCCACTTACTTCCGCCAGTCTGCTCACCGTGTTTTCATCCCAACCCACGATATCGCGTTTGTGACGCATAGAAAATATTTTATTTTTGTATCCTTCTCTTTATTTCTCTTGCCGATACCTTCATTATTCGAAGGATTGGACCTCTTCATTTTCCCTCTGCATAGTGTTAGGAGAGGATTGTATCTTAGTTGTACTTACTCTTAAAACTACCACCATTGGGCCAGTTTGGCCGTGCGGTGAGGGCGCGGAACTGTGAGCTTGCATTCGGCTGATAGTGGGTTCGAACCCAACTTTCGGTAGCCCTGAAGATGGTTTTCCGTGGTTTCCTATTTTAACACCGGGCATTCACCCCCCATTCACTCACAACCGCTTCCTTCCCATTATTAGCCCTTCTCTGCCCCATCGTTGCCATAAGACATCTGTGTCGGTGCGACGTAAAGCAAGTTGTAAAGTAAAACCTCCATTATCAAGGACCAAGGGGAAAGTTTTTCATTCCCCTTCCCGAAGGGGAAGGGGCGGGCCACCTAGAAGTTAACGCCTTCTCTCTGGCCAGGAGATTCGGCGGGTTTGGAGGATTGCTGGAGTTGGAAGAGAGGGACAGAGATTTTTATTGGTGAAGGAGTTGGGAGGGGGTCTCGACCTCTCGGCTAAGTGTTTATTGATCTTCCAGTGTGTAGAGTAATTTACAATTTTGAATTTTTACAATTTGTTTTTACAACAGTGGTTATTTCATGTTTTTGTCTTCCTCTTCTTCTTCTGGGTTTTTTGTATGCTTTTGTTATTGCTGGTTATAATATGGATTTTTATTTAAGTGTATATCCTTAACCCCCTTTTTTTAAGTCTCTTTATTGGGGGTTATTAGGATATTTACAATGTATGTTACTAATTTTATTTACATGAATTAGTTACATTATGTACAGAAGATTTTTGCAGTTTTTACAATTACCACCATCTCGAATTCCGGTCAATGGAAATTAATAATTTACCAGAATTCGTATCAAACTGAAGACACCATGGCTGACAGCAATAAGATTTAACACACAGGTAAAGCTCTCAGATCTCTTACTTTCGTTTTACTATAGATTCCTGGGGACAATGATAACCACTCTGAGGTGATATTGTTTCCGATATACATTGTGATTGGGAACATTGAAATTAAAGTTTATTAAGCCTTGTTTTAAGCCTGATGATTTCAGCACCGCATTGCAAACGAATGAGATATACCAGGACATAACTATCAAATATTCTTCAGCATGTATATGGTGTTACGGACTGCAGGTGGTCCACGGAGTAGCAGCTGGACCCTGTAATGTTGTGGGCGACTGTTGTTAGTGACTGTCACGGTTAAGTGCAGTAATGGTGGCCACAAGCTTGAAGCTCTAAGATAAGCTAGTTGTTATTGGATTTAGGCCCCGCTAACTACATTTACGGTTCTTGGAGACGCGAAGGTGCGGGAACTTAGTCCCGCAGAAGTTGTTTTACGTGCCAGTAAATCTACCGGCACGAGGCTGGCGTATTTGAGCCTTCAAATACCACCGGAATGATTCAGGATCTAACCTGCGAAACTGGGGTCGGAAGGCGAGCGCCTGAACCGTCTGAGCCACTCATCCCGGCGGATACATTAATGATTATTATTTCTAAACTTTAGAGCAAACAACGTACTTAGCTCAGGTTATAATTACGCAAGTGAACACAAAAACATCAGAAAATAATATCCCGCGTATTCATCCAGCTAACTGATTTTTCGATGGCATTGTGCAGGTCCTGAATAGATCACTCAGACCTCCTTAGAGGTCACTCTATGGCTACATGCTGAATATTTTGCAGTACATCATCACGGTCACAGAAGGGACCATCAGTCTCTCCCACTTGTGCAGCTAGACTTACTTCTGCCATGGCTCGTTCGAACCCTATTCAGTAATGTCCATAACTTTCTCAAAGATTATAGCTAGATGCGTAGGATTTCAAGCAGCCCATTCATCACGTCAAGCGTGATCTATATTGAAGCTTCTCACCTGGCATCCATGAGTTAATTTTGAATTTTAATATCTCTGAATTGACGTTTGCAGTCCTGGTGCATAGGGAGTTGTGGATCCTTGCAGCACTTCCTCCATCCTTTCTGAATAGTTGTTTTTATAATGGTTCCGATGACATATAAGGACGGGAATAAACGTGTAATAACTGTACTGATATACATATTAAAGCGAGGAAAGCTCAAGCAAGCAGAAGCTGGATTCCGATGATTTATCACAATACTTCCTTACTATACAATATTTATTTACCTCAACTATTCTACGCTTCACATCTTCGTAGATCTTCTCTCACTTTTTGTTTCCTTGTCAAGTTGCATTTTTTTAAGTCGTGTACAGAAAAATGCTTTGTTTAATGTTTGAAAGCCAAGTGATTTGTGTTTCTCCTTTTTTTTTACCAGTAAACGTTTTCTAATACAGTTTAGAAGTCTGTAAACATACCAGTTCTTCATTATTGTGATTGGGAACATTGAAATGAAACTTTCTTAAGCCTGGTTTTAAGCCTGCTGATTTCAGCACCACACTGCATACGGATGAGATACACCAGGACATAACTATCGAATATTCTTCAGCATATATATGGTGTTACGGGCTGCAGGTGGTCCACGGAGTAGCAGCTGGACCCTGTAATGTTGTGGGCGACTGTTGTTAGTGACTGTCACGGTTAAGTGCAGTAATGGTGGCCACGAGCTTGAAGCTCTAAGATATGCTAATTGTAGCGCGGAAGTTCGTTGTCGTCACGACCTGTGCATGCTACTGGCGATACGAGTTACGGTAAATATTCCTGCTCCTCTGCCCGAGGCTGCAAGTAGCAACCCTACAGACTACAGACATGTAAATTTTAATTCTGTAACACTCCTTCGTAGAGGAGTGAGATGCTCAACAGTATGAACTGTAAGTCCTGTTTGAGTGGTTCGTTTACTTCATGGCGTGGCTACTAACGTACTTCAGTGCACATACTCAGTAATCATCGCAATTCTATATCAAATTAATGCCTTTAAAAATAGTGCTGTTCATTAACTTCCATAATAATAATTTCGTGTGGCTATTTCTAGCCGAGTGCAGCCCTTGTAAGGCAGACCCTCCGATGAGGGTAATTGCGTGTTATTGTGGTGGAGGATAGTGTTATGTGTGGTATGTGAGCTGCAGGGATGTTGGGGACAGCACAAACATCCAGCCCCAGGGCCATTGGAATTAACCAATGGAGGTTAAAATCCCCGACCCGGCCGGGAATCGAATCCGGGACTCTCTGAACCGAAGGCCAGTACGCTGACCATTCAGCCAACGAGTCGGACATTAACTTCCATGGACAACGAACTAATGATGGAAGTTATCAAAAATAAGTGCGTGACTGTGTAAAACAGGCGATGAATGACTTTCCCATGCACTAAAGCGAATCAGTAACAATTTAATTATGAAGCCACGAGGGCTTTTCATTAACAGTAACCTTTAGAGAAGTGAAATACGAAGGCTGTAGATTGTCGATGTGTAGTGTGCATTTGACGGCCATCTAGTTGGAAGTGTTGTTGCTGTGTGGTGTTGAAGTGAAAAGTGTCCATTTCATCGCTCTAAAGCATGTTTTCAAAAGGTGATCAACGTTCGTGGATTAAAACTGAGGTTGCCCGCGGAAAAAACGCATCACAATCTTATAGAGGATTTCGTGAAGTCTTTGTCGAGAATGTATCATATGAGGAAAATTCCTTTCGGTTCCACATCAACTCACCGACGTACAGAAATGGCCCTGGCATGCAATGGCTGGCGTCTACTGGACAGATACTGTTACGAAGAAGACGCATTTCTGCAGCGTATTGTCTTCATTGATGGGACGTAGGCACGGACCTACGAGCGTCAGTCGAATGAGAGTCACCCCAGGTTCGCCACGTCCAGAGAAATATCGACAGGAACCCAGTCGGGTGAAGCTTATGCTGATTGTAACACTCGACTACGAGGGTGTTATTCTGAGGGACAGACCGTCAACAGCGACTACTATTGCTGATTTCCAGAGCGACATTTCCATCCGGCTGTGTGTTCCAAACGACCACGTTTATTGCGAGACGATCGCCCTATCGCATGTCGTAAGCAGTGTCAAGCTCTTATTGCAACGGAGGCATTGGGAGGTCTCGGAACACCCTCCGTACTCACAAGACATGAGTCCTTGTGACTTCGACCTCTTTCCGAAATTGAAGGAACCCCTCCGAGGCTGCCGATTTCATCAGGTGGCATCTGTACTTCACGCGGTAGGGCGCTTCGTCGCTATCATCAACAACGGCCTCCGACACTTGACAAAAGACTTCTCGTATAACTACGTGGAAGGAATGTAATGCAATTGAACTTCATAGTTCATTAAATATTGCGTTCCATCAGTATTGCCACTACTTTATTTACACCCCCCGCACTATTGTCACATGATTTCATAAAAACGTGTTATTGGAAATCAAGCTTTCTACAATATTCCACATCTGTAAGCAAATAATTTAACTCATGGTACCAGAAGGAAAAGAACGTCAGAAGAGACAAGCAGGAATCTTGTAATTCTATGAGTACTAGGAGTAGTAACCGTTGTTGATGGGACAATCGTATGAAAATGAAAATCCACAGCCTGTTTTCAGTCATTCGACCGTATCAGGAATGGAATGAATGAAGCCCCCATCTAGCGACGAGGATAGGAATTCTGCCGGCTGCCGAAGCCTGTCGCACACCTCTGGGACAGTGATTAATGAATGACAGATGAAATGAAATGATATTGGGGGATTACTGGAATTAAAATTATGACAGGGAAAACCGTAATACCCGGAGAAAAACTTGCCCCGCCTCCGCTTTGTCCAGCACAAATCTCACATGGAGTGGCCCGGATTTGAACCACGGAACTCAGCGGTGAGAAGCCGGCGCGCTGCCGCCTGAGCCACGGAGGCTCTTAGGACAATCGTATAGCATGTACAAACTCATCTAATCCCCAGCTACTCTTGCGTCAATATTCAGGCATGCTGTTTTACTCGGGAAGCAGAAGTAATCCCATCTATCGGAGATGAGTGGCAGCAGAAGAGACAAATCACATCACAACAATGGCCAAAGTAATGCTATTGTTGATCAGTTTTATGAGCTTTTAATATTGTAGGCCTTCACATTTCTGACATTAGGGCATTTAATGTAAAAGAGTCCTTTCTTGTTTCACAACTCCCTCTTGTCTTATTCTTTACTGATCGATCCTTCATATTTTTTCTCATTTTTTCATTATCTTCATAATTTTCCTTATCGATGTGGGCCGTTGACCACGCGTAAGCCTTAAGACAATCGTAACAAAAACTATCGGCCTTTAACCGAAATATTTCCACCTTGGCAATGCTCGGCCACAAGCAACAATAGTCTAAATTTATGAGATCTATTATCATAGTCGGTATGGTAAAATTAGCGAGGTGGCCGTGCGGTTAAGAGCGCGCAGTTGTTAGCTTGCATTCGCCGGGTAGTGGGTTCTAACCCCACTGGCGGCAGCCCTGGTTTTCCGTGGTTCCCATTTTGACACGAGGCAAATGCTGGAGCTGTAACTTAATTAAGGCCACGATCGCTTCCTTCCCACTCTTAGCCCTTTCCTATCCCGTCGTCATTATAAGACATGTGTGTGTCGGTGCGACGTAAAGCAACTTGTAAAGAAAGACTTCATTAAACATACATGATCGTAATTTTTATTCTCTATAATTTATGTTACGTAATACTTTTCGATACGACCAATAACACAGGCATAAAACAAATTTTAGGCACCTTCCTCTAAACTACTAGTTTATCCAGCGTGAATAAAATTATATATAGCCCATAGTGTAGTACCCTATTCCCATACTTTCATGCCGATTTTCAGTAACCTCCATTCACCCATTTGCTCGTGGTTCGGCGTTCATATGGACTTAGCAACACATCGAAATTCGTGAATATCTCTGTTATCATAGCCGGTACGGTAAAAATGTATGAGACATAAATGAATGGAAATTTTATTTTCTGCTATTTTTTTACGTCGCACTGACACAGTTAGGTCCTATGGCGACATTGAGACAGGAAAGGCCTAGGAATTGGAAGGAAGCGGCCGTGGCCTTAATTAAGGCACAGCCCCAGCTTTTTCCTGGTGTGAAAATGGGAAACCACTGAAAACCATCTTCAAGGCTGCCGACAGTGGGGTTCGAACCCACTATCTCCCGGATGCGAGCTCACAGCTGTGCGCTCCTATCCGCACGGCCAACTCGCTCGGTGGAAATTTACTTCTACAATATATAACTTTAGTTAGGTATTATTTAATGATAGGACCACTAATAAAATAAACATTTCAGAATTAAATTGCAGGACTTCTTATCAGCCTGTATACACCTCCCTTGTTATTAACAGATGTCACTGGCGGGTGCTGAACAGGTCCCTCCCAAAGGATGTCATTTCACGCACCCACCTTTCAACCTTCGAAATGTGTTCGAAGTCGGTAGTCTCCGTGCAGGAAATCGTTCTTGGTTACAATCACCATGGTTCTCATGCATTAGGGCTTGCTACTCAGTAGAGTAGTCGGCCTAACACAGGGGTTGCCTGAACAAGAACTACGACGCGAATGTATAAACACTGTCCTAAACCCTTCTCAGCCTTCCGGCGCCGAAAACCTTCGACCGGGTGATTTGGCCGTGCGCAGAGGGGCGTGCGGCTGTGAGCTTGCACCAGGAGATAGCGTATTCGAACCTCACTGTCGGCAGCCCTGAAGATGGTCTTCCGTGGTTTGCCATTTTCACACCAGGTCACTGCTGTGTGCCACGCCCACACCTAAGTGTCTTCATATTTTATTCTCTGATATCGATGCCATAAATCAGTTAATTGAAAATGATAAAAGTTCTCTAACTTGACGTCTGACAGACAGCACTACATGTAATTATGTATTGACAAAACATTTACTTCAATCTAAAACTTGCTTTGTATGCTCTCTGACTATAAGATGAGAAGAAGGCTTGGGTAAAGAAAAGATGGAGATGCAAGGCTACGAGATGATTCTCATATCTTTTAAATGGTACTACAAAAAGATTTATGATATTCCCTACGTGACTCTCTGCGTGGAGTCAACTTACATTATTAATATGTTTGGATTCTTACCCTTCGAACTCCAGGTATTCGTTTAAATTTACATTTCCTTCTCTTGCCACAGTTATGATAGATTAGTGTACAATGTAATTCCTATTCTGAATTTTGTTCTTTATGATTATTGTGGCGGAACTATTTACGTGTCTTCCCTTTTTTCTTTATGTTTACTTGATATATATTCGTTCCTACGTAGGAACGGAAGGTAACACTGATCCATTCTGATAGGTGTGTGTGTGCGATGTGGTTGTTTGTGGATTCTCTTACATTTGAGACCTGTTCACATCCTCTTCGACTGCGACGTCTGACTTGAGCCCATGTTGTATAATATGTTTGAAGCGCTAATGATGTACGATTCATCCTCACCAATTCATGCGATATGAATATGTTTCATAGCCCGTGTGTTGTTTGGTTATTGTGGTGACTGGGTGAGCCTTGCCTACGAAGCGGCCACCCAGGTAATCTGATCTGTACTCTTGGATCAAGCTTTTAAGCCATCGACTGGCTTTTATCATGTGTTACGATCATTATCGTAACGTGTCTTGATACCACATTTTATTCTACGTTGCACATTTGGTATCTATGTGTATATGTGCATGTGCGTTGTGTGGTTGTCGGATCGGTGTTATTTTTCGGTGCGTTATGATTCTTTATTATTATTATTATTATTATTATTATTATTATTATTATTATTATTATTATTATTATTATTATTTAATTATGTTATCGATGTTCCTGGGTTGATCAGCCATTTTATTGACCTATTTCGGGATCTTATTTTCTATTCAATTTATCACCTTTGACTCGTGTTTATTTTGCTTCGGTAACTATTGCAACGCCCTTTTATTTTCCTGATAACCTCCTGATCTATAATTATTCTGTTCTGGCCGCTTTGCTTCTGCTACATAAACTTCTGAGAGATTCTGATACTTTGGAAATTGTTGGATGCTTTTGGGGAAGGTTTGACGGGTTGTGGGATTACTTTTATTTTATCTGGGGCGGTGACAATATTTCTTTCGTCTTTAAAAGCCGCTACATTATCTCTAATTGATGCTTCGTTCTAATGAAAGAAATGTTTTGTAACAAACTTTATGTACCACTGTCTGGTATTGACTGAAGAATTGGTATTGCCCTTCCCTATGCCTCTGTTGAATAAGATAAATGCAAGAATTTAATGAGATGGTTATTAAAGAGGCGAAAGACTCGTATGTATTTTAGAATTCTTCAAAGACTATGTTCGTGAGTATAGTACGCGAAACTTTTCTTGAGACCTATTTCCCATTCTGCACTATGGAGCTCAGGGCTCAAGGAAAGGTTCGCGTACTATAACTGTTTCCCTTATGTCTCCTCTTTGTTTATTTTGCATCTTTTATTTGTTCGGGCAACCTTATAATAATAAATCCTATTTATCAACCTTATAATAATAAATCCTATTTACCTTAACCTGATCTCTGCTTTGGGTTCACGCCTTTTATACTCTCAGTTATTAGTGTAAGAGGCTGAGCTGAAGTGAGTAGGTTGAGCTGTGGTAAATGATAGTGTTGTGTGTGTTATGTGAGTTTCTGGAAAGTTAGGAACAAGATAAACACCCAGCTTCCGAACCGAGGAAATTATTTGTTTACGATTATAGTCCCACTACCCAGCCGAGAATCGAACCTGGGGCGATTTCGATCTGACTACTCAGTCAAGAACCTCTGAAATTTACACAATGTGTTATGGAAAGTGTTATTTTTCTTGTTTTGTAAACTATCTAAATGTTTCAACCTTAATAACCCTTAATAAACAGAGAAGAATGAACTGAATTTCACTTCAGTTTCATGCTAGCATTCGTACGTCTTTGAATTGAGTACTTGCGACTGCAAGTAGTAAGGAATGTAATGTCTCTGCTAATAATTTTATGTGGCTATTTCTAGCCTGCTAGAGTCCTTGAAAGGCAGACACTCCGACGAGGGTGGGTAGTATCAGCCTTGTATTGGAAACTGTGGGTTAGTGTGGCAGAGAATGGTGTTGTGCATGCTGTATGAAAAGGATGTTGGGGATAGCAAAGACACCCATTCTCCGAGCTAACGGAATAAATCATTTAAGATTAAAATTTCTCTCCAGCCCGGAATCGAAATTGGGGCCCTCTGAACTGACGGTCATTATACTGACCATTCAGCAACGAGCAGGACATGTTTCAGATAATGTAGCTCTCTAATAGCTGTTATAGTTTCGAAAGAAGTAATGTGTGATAACATCAATGAATCCGTTTTTTCTCGAATTTCAGTTAAATATGAAAGGTAAATGGGATATACGACATTTTATATGTGCACTGCTGATTATTAAAATGATAACGCCAAGAACGATGTGAGCCATCAGAGTCAGATTTATTGCCCAGAAGACTACCCATTCCCACCTGGAAAATTGTCGTTGATTTTGTTCTTTAAAAACAAAATTGTCCGCCTCTGTCGTGTAGTGGTTAGCGTGATTAGCTGCCACCCCCAGAGGCCCGAGTTCAATTCCCGGCTCTGCCACGAAATTTGAAAAGTGGTACGTGGGCTGGAACGGGTTTCACTCAGCCTCGGGAGGTCAACTGAGTAGAGGGGCATTCGATTCCCTCCCCAGCCATCCTGGAAGTGGTTTTCCGTGGTTTTCCACTTCTCGTCCAGGCAAATGCCGGGGTGGTACGTAATTTAAGGCCACGGCCGCTTCCTTCCCTCTTCCTTGTCTATCTCTTCCAATTTTCCCATCCCCCCACAAGGATCCTGTTCAGCATAGCAGGTGAGGCCGCCTGGGTGAGGTACTAGTCACCTTCCCCAGTTGTATCCCCCGACCCAGAGTCTGAATCTCCAGGACACTGCCCTTGAGGCGGTAGAGGTGGGATCCCTCGCTGAGTCCGGGGGGAAAACAGATTAAGAACGAACGAAGAACAACATTTTGGGATGAGTTCAAGATCTAGAAGAGAGAAAAAAATATTAAAACATTCCCTTTGCCATACGTGCTCTGGGCAGGTATTTATTCTGCAAGTTTTCCCTGTATATGACACAGCACTTTGTGCAATTCTTCCAAGTATTTGACATAAAACAGTGAAACTAATTCTTTGGGGATGAGACGTTTGTAGACAACGGTCGCAGTGCGTCATCATTTTGTGACCGATTTATATCTGCAGGCTCAATGAACTCCATTGCAACACATTTCATCGCAAATACATTTCCTATTTTCATAAACTTTCAAATGCAGTTGAAAAATGTATATTTCCATTGAAAAAGCATACGTGGGTCAATTTCTCCACACGTGCAAGTTTTACGAATAGTAGCTGTACGCTATATGTATTAGTGATATTTGTTCGGAGCGTCGACCCATGTGGATCTTTTGCCCCTGATGGCACCATATTGTATGAACCTGCGTGTAAATTGGAATGGCGGTAATGTGGAATGTTGTGTGCGAGGAGCGGAAGATTAAGGACGTCACAAACACCCTGTCCCCAGGCCGGCGATATTAATCATTGCAATTAAAATCCCCTGACCCGGCCGGGAATCGAATCCGGGGCCGCCGGGTGACAGGCGGACGCGTACCCCCTACACCGCGACACTAAGTATTACTTGTCCCTTCAAAAGTGAATACCTTATTTCGATATCTTAAACTACTGGGGCTTTCAACTTAGCTGTACGACCCGGTACACTAAATTTATGACCTTCCTACTCAGGGCCTGTTTAAATCTATCTCCTGACATTCTGACCATCAGGAGAAAAATAATGAAACATACTGTTGCTACTCCAACCACTACTCTTATACCTTCATATCTTCCACACAATATAAATAACATTTGTTTGAGCGCCAGTTGCTTTTTTTAAGAAAAACAACAAAATTCGGTAGAGCATACCTCTTATATCAATTATCTCAAGGCGTGAGGTGATAAACTCACATATCTGGCAATATACAGGGATATGGATCACGACAATATTAAATTACTGTTGCATTTCCACAATTGAGGATTGTACATGGAACTGGAATCACTTATTATAATTAAAATAAAACTGAGTTTATGACTATAATTTACGTCACAATGAACAATCATTGACGTCTTTTAATTTAACAAAAGAAATATATCGTGAGATTTGCGGTACTAAGAAAAGGAAAATTTAATCTAAACAAAAAAAAGCTATTGGCATGAACTTGAAGTGAGATGTGATATCGCCGCTGATTACATTCTTCTTCATGTTATGAATGCATAACATGTCTGATGCTTTAATTACCTGCTGTCTGCATACACCGCTGTTGAACTGGAAATTCCAGGGAAAACCGATGAGCTGAAGTCGGGAGCCGTCTGCTGTTATCTTCTTATATAACAAGGAGTTGGCCTACATACCATGTACGCGTGTAGGGAGCTCCAATGTAATTACGTCCACTCAATATATTATAAGAAATTGGAAAATATTCTTGAAACATCTTGTGAAGTCCATCCTCACAAGAAGATGATGTTTCTTTATCAGCATAGTACCCGTCTCTGCTCGGATACAACCACCACTTGTAGACCTCCTCGATTATTACCAGACCTCTTGAAAACACAACTCTTAGCTCTGACCATCACACTAAGACCACTTCTTCCATTTGATACATCTGACTGTTACCTATGATCTGAACGATATGAACTGAATAATATGAACTGAAAATGAACAGAATACCTCTCCCCACCATAGCATCAACTTATATCACCTCGCGATGACGACTCCTCTCCCTACTCACTGTTCATCCCTTCCACTTCCACATACAGTAGCTGGCGAATACTGACACTTGGTCGCAATCACGTGCCCACGCACTGATGTCATCAGTCAAGTGTTGTCTAAGCGTACCCAAGCGGCTTGAGAATGACTAAGCTGAATGCGTCACCGGAAAATCTACTTGCACAGTTAAACATAGCCTCGATTGCAAAATACTATGGCAGCTCATCCAGCCAGAGTTACAAGCCACAGCATGACAATATGAAACCAACAAATCTCACTTACTACAATACAGAATAATTACAAATAAATTTCACATAACCTATGATTAAATACAATAATATACGTGATACCTAATTATTACAGTCTAAATGATGAGAAACAGAATATATAAAATCTAATGAATCGGGTTAATAATAATAATAATAATAATAATAATAATAATAATAATAATAATAATAATAAATACTGAATGGAATCTGTAACCCTGTTGTACGGTTACAGAACGCCTCCCTCATGAAATAATCGATTAAATGAATCGATTGATTCATGAAATATATACATAATCACCTGAAATCGAGTACACCATAGATACATGTATAAAATTGCCCTTTACAAATTGGGTACATAGTATCATCCATCTGGATGTTCGTTGTTACACATCTAAAACATTGATCAATTATCATTTTCACTTTGATTATACAGTATTATTTACATACAGAGATTACATTTCTTTCTCACTTCTGTCGTTTCAAACGTTCATTTAGTGTCCAAAAGTAATTCTCGAAAACATTTCATTATATACACTTTCTCCAAGCACTGGAGTTTATTGCACTGCCGTGCTTCACTTATTATCACATCACACGCTAATTTCACTGAAGTCCTGTTCGCAATGCCAGCTTCATAAAACATGGTGAATTAACATAATAATGAAAATTAATCAACAAACTCACATGATATATTTCTTAAGATTTCTTATATTGTATGTGCCTACGATATTTCCTTCCTTGTCTTCTAGTGAATAAGCACATTTCCCAATCCGTTTCACTACGGTGAAGTATCCCTGATATAACAAGAAAAACATAGAAAATTGACCAGCTTCTGCTGATGACGGAAGTGGCACTCTGAGTAAAACCTTGTCACCAAGCTCAAATTCATCCAATATAATCCTACAAAAGTTATCATGCACTATCTTACCGTGTTATCCTTCTTAGGTATAATAACAAGTGGATTCAAATTAGGACTACATGATGGTTCAATTATATTATAATCTAGCATAATGTCAATCTGCTCTTCAACAGCGCTAGCGTATTTTAACGGAATGGGATATTTCGGTCCTACAAAAGTTGAGTTATCAAGAACATTAAATTTGTGTTCGTAAAGATGTGTTCTACCAGGCCGGTCACTAAAAACATCACTCTGTGATATCAATAATTCACACAATTCGTCCCTCTGACTCTCCGCTAAATTACATTTCTCCACTGTCTCATACAATTCATCTCTAGAATCTCTCTGTATAGACACATGGCAGACATCAATATTTTTCCTAATATTAGGAATTTCACAAGGCCCTTCCGTACTAGAACACACTTTATTCGCACTAATTTCTGACAAAACATCATATGGTAAACTGACTTCCCTGCTATTCTTTCCCCAAATAAGATTGACATTACACAGATCAAAATTTAATTTAGCCTTGTGACACGTTAACCAGTCAGTACCTAAAATAACGGCATAAACTAAATTAGGCACAACTAAGCATGGTTGGAAAATACATTCTCCACTTATGCTAATGGGGACAGCTATTTGTTTATTCACTCTTTGAGACTTGTTCCCAACAGCTGTTACGATGAACGTATTCCTCACTGGAATTTCCGCTACTTCATACTTCTCTCTCAAAACTTCCTCATACAGCTTGGAATTTACACATGACTTCTCACTACCAGAGTCCAACAAAATCTTAACTTTTCTGCCCCATATCAGCAGTTCAATCGTCGGTGTAACAGTAACACTACTTAAATTATCCTCATTACATAATATAAGATCACTTAACAAATCTTGCCTTATATCTAAATTCAAATTACACTTATAAAATTTATTGTCTACGATTAAGTCGTCACTTAAAACATTTGAATTATTGCTACTTAGGTCACAATCATGTTCACTTACAACTATAGGCTGGTCGACATTAACATACTTATCTACCTTATACGTGAACTCACCATTTACGGACTGTCTCAGTGACCTGTTTATACAGTCCGTTGCGCGTTTAAAGTACTTGGTTCGGTTACGACTTGTTGGTTACACACCTCAGTCGGCCTCCCCTGTTGCCTATTTCCTCTAGCGTCATTATTATTATTATTATTATGGCCTGTATTCTCCCGCCTCGCAGCTTCTGGTTGACTACCATAATCACGCCTCCCAGTCCTGACATTTTCCGAACTATTTTGATAATTTCTCTCCCTGTGGAAATTATTATTAGGTCTCTCCTGATATTCTCTTCAGTAGTTACGATTATTCCTAGGCCTGTCCTGATTATTAGATTGGTTACCCCTTCCTTCTACATTCCTATTTAGTGTCCTACTATTATTCAAGCTACTACCTAAAGCATCAAAACTTTCCAACAAAATCTCCATTTCCTTAATAGTCTCCACTCTTTGCATACAAACAGCTTCTCTTATTCTATCGGGATAGTGCTTAGCCATAAGTCTAACTATATCAGCCTCAGGTCCAATACATTCTAAATTTCTCCACACCAAAACATGAGCCAAAAAGTATTCAGTCATTCTAACACCCTCGTTAGAATTATACCTGCCAAACATTACTCTCTCTCTCTCTCTCTCTCTCTACTCTGAACACCTTCACTCCAAAATTTAGCCCTGAATTTCTCCTTAAATTCAGTTAGACTAGACATCGAGCTTTTATATACTTGAAACCAAGACTTAGTCTCTCCTACGAAAGCATTAGATAAGATCTCCAATACAGTTTCCCAGCTAATAATATTGTCTCTTAATTGAACAGCAAATTTCTTCTCTACTACTCTCATAAATTCCATCGGGTTGAATTCTTTCCCAGAAAACTTAGGTAAATCATGATCTCTAGTGATTAAACCATTATTTACAATTATCTCACGTACATTCTTACTATCACGCACTTCTTGCTGGAGTACTCTCTGGCAACTCAGAAATTTTTCTTCCACTGTTTCCTCAGCCTTTTCTTGAATTTTTCTTAATTCCTCCTGTAATTTTTCTTCCGATTCTCTCACCTTCTGTAATAATGATTTTTGTTCACTCTCTAGATCATCTACTTCTCCAAGTTTTCTTTCCACATGTTCTACCCTACTAATACATTTCCTAGTTTCTTGCCCCATTGTATTGGTTATCTTTTCAAACCTTTCTTCTACTAACTCATGGATTTCTCCTTTATTAGACTCGATCTTGGCGCCTAATTCATCAATCTGTTTGATGCATGTCTCACTAATTTGCTCGATTTCAGTATGGAGATTGCTCCGGCCCAATTCCATCTCAGCTCTGATGTCACTACACTCCCTATTTACCTTACTTTCTAAATTATTAATTTGCTTACTTATTTCTAACACCTTATGATCTATCTTATTACTAACATCATCAATCTTCTTATTAATACTATTTATGACATTACTCTGAGCTTCAATTTTCCCACTCATAATATTATTCTGAGATTCAATTTTCTCACTCATAATATTATTCTGAGATTCAATTTTCTCACTCATAATATTATTCTGAGATTCAATTTTCTCACTAATGACCGCTTCAGTTTTCTCATTCATAATATTATTCTGAGATTCAATTTTCTCACTAATAACCGTTTCAATTTTCTCACTCATGGCATTATTCTGCTCAGTCATTTTGGACATCAGCAAATTAAATAAACCCAGGTCAATCACCCCTTTACTTTGATCTTGCGTGACAGCGTTTTCCTCACTTTCTACTATTTTCTGACTTTCAGCAGGTCCCACCTTAGTCACCAACTTCCTATTTATGTTACCACCTTGGATTTCCTTGGACACAATAACCTCAGCCTCATCACCTGACTGCATATTGCTATACTTGTCCATCTTCGGTTTCCTACTAATTTTTCGCGATCTCAAAGCTATTTCCCCTTGCAATTCCTCTGACATTACCCCTTAAATACAAACTTCAACAAAATGACCTTCCTAACATTACTCGGTGAATTTAACATGTGCGTACTCATTAAAAGAACTGATCCATGTATATTGCCATTCAGAAACACTTTTTCTGAACCTTTCGAATCCCACGTTGCTGGCGACACGTTGTAGCTACTCCAACCACTACTCTTATACCTTCATATCTTCCACACAATATAAATAACATTTGTTTGAGCGCCAGTTGCTTTTTTTAAGAAAAACAACAAAATTCGGTAGAGCATACCTCTTATATCAATTATCTCAAGGCGTGAGGTGATAAACTCACATATCTGGCAATATACAGGGATATGGATCAGGACAATATTAAATTACTGTTGCATTTCCACAATTGAGGATTGTACATGGAACTGGAATCACTTATTATAATTAAAATAAAACTGAGTTTATGACTATAATTTACGTCACAATGAACAATCATTGACGTCTTTTAATTTAACAAAAGAAATATATCGTGAGATTTGCGGTACTAAGAAAAGGAAAATTTAATCTAAACAAAAAAAAAGCTATTGGCATGAACTTGAAGTGAGATGTGATATCGCCGCTGATTACATTCTTCTTCATGTTATGAATGCATAACATGTCTGATGCTTTAATTACCTGCTGTCTGCATACACCGCTGTTGAACTGGAAATTCCAGGGAAAACCGATGAGCTGAAGTCGGGAGCCGTCTGCTGTTATCTTCTTATATAACAAGGAGTTGGCCTACATACCATGTACGCGTGTAGGGAGCTCCAATGTAATTACGTCCACTCAATATATTATAAGAAATTGGAAAATATTCTTGAAACATCTTGTGAAGTCCATCCTCACAAGAAGATGATGTTTCTTTATCAGCATAGTACCCGTCTCTGCTCGGATACAACCACCACTTGTAGACCTCCTCGATTATTACCAGACCTCTTGAAAACACAACTCTTAGCTCTGACCATCACACTAAGACCACTTCTTCCATTTGATACATCTGACTGTTACCTATGATCTGAACGATATGAACTGAATAATATGAACTGAAAATGAACAGAATACCTCTCCCCACCATAGCATCAACTTATATCACCTCGCGATGACGACTCCTCTCCCTACTCACTGTTCATCCCTTCCACTTCCACATACAGTAGCTGGCGAATACTGACACTTGGTCGCAATCACGTGCCCACGCACTGATGTCATCAGTCAAGTGTTGTCTAAGCGTACCCAAGCGGCTTGAGAATGACTAAGCTGAATGCGTCACCGGAAAATCTACTTGCACAGTTAAACATAGCCTCGATTGCAAAATACTATGGCAGCTCATCCAGCCAGAGTTACAAGCCACAGCATGACAATATGAAACCAACAAATCTCACTTACTACAATACAGAATAATTACAAATAAATTTCACATAACCTATGATTAAATACAATAATATACGTGATACCTAATTATTACAGTCTAAATGATGAGAAACAGAATATATAAAATCTAATGAATCGGGTTAATAATAATAATAATAATAATAATAATAATAATAATAATAATAATAATAAATACTGAATGGAACCTGTAACCCTGTTGTACGGTTACAATACAAAGTCAACGAAATCGTAAGGGTCAATAGAAAGCAAGAGCTCAGAAAGGAAGAGTATGGTAAAATTTGTTTGATTGTCACAAGTAAATAGAAACAATAGCGCTCTCAATAAGAAAAGTGTAGTATATTAATGTGGAGAGTGAAGTTTCACGTTGCCCCTGATATAAGAATAAACTAGGATTGGGGATGTGAAACAAAGCCTACATTAGCACGCTAGCTTGCTAATGGGGTCGAAGGCTCCCGTCAATTGTAGGAGGCAGGCTGGTAATTGATGGAGATTGCAGTATCATGTGAGCAGACCTAAACAAGGTACTTGAGGAAATACCACGATTAGAAAACACAGCGTGATATTCGCTACTATTATAATGATTGGCCCTTGCTGTAAAGACTACCACTTTGTGAACACCTGTAGACACATCTCCGGAAACAAATGCAAGTCATCCTTGATGATCATAAATAATGCGATAAATGCACAGATCACTCCATGGCGAAACGGATAGTGTTAATTCTTATGTTATTATAAAATATAAGGTAGCTCAGGGGAGTCAGTGCCTTTGCTGGCGGGACCTAGTTTTTACAGTGCACTATGTCTTCTGGTATAGGCTAGAGCAATTTTGTTACTTTCATTGATCTGTCTGTGTCTTATCCCTGGCTTTGCCAATATGAAAGTGACTGAGGTATGAGCGATGCTAGTAATGCCATTCCTTATGCAGCCACTCCCTGCTATGACTGGTGTGTAACTATTGCTCATAGGGTCGGTTGATGCATGCATTTCAGTGGGCTTGGCAGACTGATGTGTAATAACAACTTCTGGCTCAGTGAGGAAAGCAACGGGAAACTACCTCACTCCTCCTTTCCCTAGTACATCTCTTCAGTGATGCCTAGACCATACAAGGGAGTCATATTTGGCATGAGGGGTATTGTCTCTATACCTCCTTCCATAGGACAGGATTTTGTTAGTCACAAAACTTCATCTGAGTTGGAACTGATTTCACTTATATGTCCAAAACTTCCTGTCTGAACCCCTTTGATAGACGTTTGTTTATTCCAACTCACTACGGTTTTAGGTAACTTCATTCGACACTTCGTTCGTCAAGGGATCGAAACTCTTCGCCTTGCTCTCCCGATTAACGATAAACACATGGGTTTTAAAGATAATCATAGCATCACTTAAAAATCACATTAACTCAGTATTTTACCACTTAAAACAGAAAGCACACACTCATTATGTTACCTCTTTAAAAAATCAGTTACTCAATACTTTGCCTCTTAAAACGAAAAGATTATCACTAATTATTTTTTTCTGATTTAAGAAAGAAGCCTTAACACTCATTATAATATTTACAACCACTTTCTGTTTCGCAACTTAAAACAAGAATACTGTCATTTTCGTTCTGCATCATAAAACAAGAGCACTACCGCTAGTTTTGTCACTTAAAACAAAAACCACAGCCACTTATTCTTTTGCCACAGTCTTTCATATCTTCAACACTTAAAATGAAAATCACAACAAATCTTCATCTCGCACCTGCAGATAAAATCTCTACAACTTTCTGTTTTGACACTTAAAACAGAAACCACCACCCATTGATTTGCTACTGACACCTCTGCAAAAGACCACCCATACACAATAAGATCTACAAACGCCATCTCTTGAAATGTATGTAAGTTATGTCATTTCAGATGATCATAAATGAATACAAAAGTAAGCGAAGAAGTCTCCCTCTAATGCTTTCACTTTAATTTTAATTTTACATTACGTGATTTGATATTTTTTTTCTTTATCGGCAATTTCACATGCCTAGCAATAACCATGAAATTAAGTTTCTTAAAATTATTATTGCAATCATACTAGTCATTATAAATATTTTAAATGTTCCTGAGTTTCCGGTTAAAACAGTTCTGTACCTCCCTGTGCAGGCTCTGGTTTGTTTAGCCTTGTGTGAACTAATAACTTGAAATATTCCCAAATTTCAATCAAGAGAATATGTACAGCCCTCAGAACCGCTTGGTACCGGCTTACTCTCTCTCTCTCTTTCTTTCTTTCTCATTGGTCAGAGCAGAACCACATAGAAGCGTAAAACACACACACAACTGAAGAGTGAAGATAAACATGTCAACTCACTGAGATCAAATTCTCCTGTTTCTTTGTAATCCTTGTGTAATAGGACACAATAGGCCTTTTTAGATGACTCTTATAATATGGTCACCAATAAAAATGTTGCTTATGAACACTTTTCTCACACAAAATCAGTACATCGCAATGAACATTTCTGTTTTGGAATGGGGTTTAACTCTTCCTTGGTATAAAAGGCAGAGCGTACTCTAGTCCGAGGATTATCATAGGATTTCAACGTTTCTGAAAGATTCAGTCGACCGGATTTCGTAGTGTCCACTGCTTCCCACCTTCTTTCTTCTTTCTACATCCCAGCTCTGGCGCTGCGTTATTCTGACTCTCATTTTAGACGTCTACCGATATCAAGCAACATCTTAACTTACTTCTTTCAAAACGTATTTGTGAAATTTTATAATTTTGCAATGCATATCAGTCTGGTCAGAAAAAATGTCCGTATAAGCCCATGGAAGAACAAGATTAGAGGCATAATTAAAACACCTCATAGCCTACTTCTTGTACAAAATAAGTGTTAAACTGCATGTAAAATATTACCATATATTCAGGTCAGTGCAAATTCGAATGAGTCTTGTATAACAGCCATGCAGCTGGCCATACTACAAGACGGCACGCTTCCAAATAGTTTACAAGCTAGTTCATAGTTGGCAGCACCAGTCTAACAAACAGAAACACGTACGCCACCCTTAAAGGCCATCCTTTCACTAACGATATCCATATTTTGTAATTCAAGTATGATAGGGACGTAATGAATTATGTTACCCACGCTCTGAAAGATAACATGGCGTCGTCAGACTTATATTTCAACATGGGCAGCGATATGGTCTCTAATAATAATAATAATTTCGTGTGGCTATTTTTAGCCGAGTGCAGCCCTTGTAAGGCAGACCCTCCGATGAGGGTAGGCGGCATCTGTCATGTGTAGGTAACTGCGTGTTATTGTGGTGGAGGATAGTGTTATGTGTGGTGTGTGAGTTGCAGGGATGTTGGGGACAGCACAAACACCCAGCCCCCGGGCCATTGGAATTAACCAATGAAGGTTAAAATCCCCGACCCGGCCGGGAATCGAACCCGGGACCCTCTGAACTGAAGGCCAGTACGCTGACCATTCAGCCAACGAGTAAAAATACCCAATACAGGTAGGGGTTGTTACCACACAACTCAACACACGAAAAATAAATACGGCTGTGATTTTATAGCCCTTTGCCGTTTTAGGGTTTGCGGGGGGGGGGGGGTAGTCGGCAGATATGAAACTTACTATATGGTCGTTTTACAAGGCTGGACGTATTATAGGACTTGACTCTCTGCGCCATTCAGTTGAAAGAGGAAAGAGTGTTATTTCAACCTTCCATTCATTACGGAGTTTTGCCGTGTTTATGTACTTTTCATACGGTCGGGGGTGTTCGTGTCTTCCCTCAGCCCTTTCCCCTTGCGCATAGACTGTGAAGGATGGCATAAGACTGTAGAGAAAAAATCACTGAAAACTTAAAACAGTAACTAACTCTTGAAGCATTTTGACGTCTGTATGCAACTCCGATGATTTAAGAGTTAGGAAACACTGGATTACATGAGATTTCCGTATTTATTCGAGAATGATCATGATTAGTATCCGAATGGGTCGACGGTTTGGTGTTGTATGCTATGTTATATTGCCGCAAATACATTACAGGTCCGGAAGTTCTTCACAGGCGAAAGCGTACTAAGTAGAGCAGTCTTTTATTTTCCTTTCTTTACACGAAGTGCCATGTGATATAAAAGTACTGCTTCTTATTAGCACAAATTTTTCCACCGTTATAACGTTGTTAAGTTTTAAATAATTGATTAGGTTACATCCCAAGTGGCGTTTATTATAATTTTTTTTACTGTATATACTCTCTGCATACTCCACTACATGAGTAGTACTACATGCACTTACAATACATTTCCTTACAAATGCACAAACATAAATTACCTTTGAATAATTAAATTTCTAGATGACTGTTATTCTTATCAATATCAGTCTTCCTTGTCCCTGAGAGCTTGAAAGTCCAGAGCATTAACAAATTTGGAAAACTCCTTTAAATACTTTTTTAATAGCACGGATTTCTGCATTGGCCAATTATCATCTCTATTAACACTATTTATCAAGAATTGCCTAATATTTTTCACTTCACTCCCTCGAAAATTATATGATCTATTGTCTGAGGGCTGCTGTTACAGGAACACTCGGAGTAAAGTATAATTTTAAGTCTGTATAAGTACGAAGCAATAATTCCATGTCCAGTCAGTATTGTACTCATAATCTATGTTAAGTTGATTTTGGACTTTAATCTGCCTGCAACTGTTGGAAAGAATTCCTTTGTAAGTGTGCCTTTTGAAGTTTGTTCCCATTTTTCCTGCCATTCATGAATTGATTCTTCTCTGAGATTTTTCTTTAATGTAGAGACGGGTATTCTATCAAAACAGATTTAACTTAATTTTGCAGCCTCCTTTGCAATTTTATCAGCCAGTTCATTGCCTTCAACACCTATATGTGCCTTAACCCATTCAAATTTCATTCTCCAATTATTTCTTATTAGAATAGCTGTAGTCTTTCTTATATTCTCAATCAGTTGGTTATGATTTCTGAAGTCCGCAATGGAGTCAATTGCTACCTTACTATCTGTGTAAATAATTGCTTTCTTACCTTCATCATCCTCTCTCCTATTAGTTACTAAGGCGTTTATTATTATTATTATTATTATTATTATTATTATTATTATTATTACAAGGTTACGTCGCGCATTCCTATCTACAAAATGTCACTGTAAAATTTGTCACAAATGGAACATAATAATTGCTTTTACTGAAATGAACTGAAAAATCTGCGGTAAATTAAGAAATACCGTCGTTATTAGAGAAATATGAATACATACTTAAGGCCTGTAGACAGGATTCCTTTATGCCGTCTTCCGCTGCTGGTGCCGTCTTTTGTTAATTTTTTGAGGTCCAGGGCTAGCACCGAGGAATGGGAGTGTTATGTCTGTGGATTCTCATTATCTTTGTCCGTATGACTAGTGCGGTCAGTTCAAACAGCAAAATGGAGATCAACAACATTCACGATGTTATTTCGTTCTTCAATAAAGCCATGTTATAGTGATGTGGCTGGAACTCTACGGAAACACAACAAAGGACGCATTCAACATCTTGGTGCTGCACATTACAGAGAAATATTGCAAGTACCACAAAAATGATTTTTGTAGAAAGAAAAATAGCATGATCCGTGGACCAATAAATATTTTTTATTTTTGTTCGAACGAAAATAGCATGATCCTGAACCAATAAATCACTAGTCCACAGAATTCTCATGTGCATTGGCCATAGCTTTTTGTCGCCTGTTAAATCTTGCATATCGCGATACAATTCAGGAAATGATGTAATTGACAACGAGCAATGAAAGGAAAGCAAAGAACTTCAGTGAACACACAGACATCACACACGACATTGTTGAAAGTGCAAGACAAACAAAAGACATACCTGTGTTACTGTGAGCGTTGCACCAAAAGTACTTGTAAAGTAGTAAAGTAGGTATACGTAATATTCTCCAAAAATAAAATATTTCTTAATTTACCGCAGATTTTAGACTTCCAACTTTGTAAAAGCAATTATTATGTTCCATTTGTGACAAATTTACAGTGATATTTCGTAGATAGGAATGCGCAACGTACCCTTATTACAATAATATCGTTATTTATCATCAACAACCAAAGTAAAAATAATATGTCATTAAATACTTATGTCCAGAGACGCATGAGTGTTTGAGAAACCGTTCCTATGGAGTTATCATCAGTGCTGATCAAACATTTAAATGCTATACGTACTTACATCGTGCACATTTCTTCACAATGAAATAACAGTTAATTAATCATTTTCCTTCATTATGAAAAGGCAGTAAAGTCAGAATGTTTAATCATGAAAACATCTTAATCAGTTCCTGATAATATGCCAATCGAGTTGGAGTGATTTGTGAGTGCGTGACGTCACAAGCTACACCACCTGCAAGACGAACACATGTGACGTCCCGCTTGTCTCTCCTCCAAACATGCTGTTGTTAGATGACACCTACTACAGCGTGAACATACCCTTGTCACATGTGAACCACATTTGGTCCCACAGAGTTGCATCGATGTTAGTTCATTCCAGTTCCATTTTGTGAATGTACACCGTAGGAGTTCACGAACTGTAACACCCTCTATGGTGACTTGGAGGCCCTGGTTTGGTCTCAGTTACCTGCACCAGGCTGTTCACTTCCATCCCCTATCTGTTCTCCCTGGTATTTCCAGGACTTTCTTTCGACCCAGACTGTATTTGTCTTCTCAATCCTATGAAGTCTTCCATTTTATTGCCTTTCATGGCTCTTGTCTTTCATAATGGCTCAGCCGGTTGAGCTGCTGGCTTTCTTAGCACACAATAGCAGGTTTTATACTTGCTCAGTACGGTGATATTTGAAAGTGCTCAAATGCGTCAGCTTCGTGTTGGTAAATTAAACGGGAGGTAAAGGAACTCCCGGGGACAAAATTCCGGCACATTGGCGTCTCCGGAAACCGTATAAACGTAGTTAGTGGGACGTAAAACGAATAACATTAGTATACTTAATTCACAACTGTCTTCAACGATTATTATTAAGGGAATCTGATATGTACCATTGTTCTTATTCTTGAAAAGAAGCAGTGGTTTCTAATTTTCGCACCAGGCATATGATGGGGCTGTACCTTAATCAAGGCCACGGTAGCTTCCTTCCCGCTTCTTGCCCTTTCCTAACCCATTGCCGTCATAAGCTGTGCGACGTAAAGTAAATTGCAAAAAAATCAAAGCGACCAAACCCCCACTAACACATACGCCACTACACTTGGTGAAGAGTCCGGCTCCATGGCTAAATGGTTAGCGTGCTCGCCTTTGGTCCAGAGGGTCCCGGGTTCGATTCCCGGCCGGGTCATTGATTTTAACCTTAATTGGTTAATTCCAATGGCTCGGGGGCTGAGTGTGTGTGCCGTCTTCAGCATTATAATTCATCATAGGTAGGGCCCCATCCTCATAGACGCGCAGGTCACCTTTACGACGTCGAATTAAAAGACCTGCACCAGGCCTCTTCGGAGGCCACACGCCATTAATTAATTATTACTTAGTAGAGAAGTTTTTTTCTTCGTCAGATCGTTAGGTGACTCCATTTAAGTTTCAGGTTGTCAACTTTAAGCTGTTAAATTACGCTTTAAGTTAATAAATAAGTAGACCAGCTAGTGTAGGTAACAAAATTGGGACTAATTACTACTGCATTAGTGACAAGGTACGTGCATCTGCAGATTAGGAACACCCAGTTTCATGAAAATGGGGAACAAATAATACAGAGAAATATATTTTTTTTTTTTTTTTTTTTTTTTTGCTAGGGGCTTTACGTCGCGCCGACACAGATAGGTCTTATGGCGACGATGGGTTAGGAAAGGCCTAGGAGTTGGAAGGAAGCGGCCGTGGCCTTAATTAAGGTACAGCCCCAGCATTTGCCTGGTGTGAAAATGGGAAACCACGGAAAACCATTTTCAGGGCTGCCGATAGTGGGATTCGAACCTACTATCTCCCGGATGCAAGCTCACAGCCGCGCGCCTCTACGCGCACGGCCAACTCGCCCGGTGAGAAATATTTTCATGTTCGATTATTGTCCTCTAATATACTAGAAGAATGCCACCGTTGAGGAATGTAATTTTTAAGAACGTTGCTACTTCTACTACTTGGCGCTGGTTTGTGATTACACGAGTTAATCCACCATGTGATACCTTGAGTGTTGGTTTAATTCCTCTAGAGGGACTCGTCGCAATTTGAGGTCAGGAAAGCGTACATTATTGACGTCATTGAAACTACCACACAGATGTTTAGTTCACATGTTCAGTGTTAGGTGATTATTAGATTAATAGGACGGTGGTCCATTGTGCGTTCTCGGAGTGATTACTCATCGCATCACACTAAATTTTTTTACCACGCTGAAGTAGTTTCACTGGAGTGTAGGTTTGCAGAACGCAGTGTCTCGTTCCTAATTCACCGATCATTGTGCAAGTTAAAGGGCTGAAAAAATTAAATGGCGTATGGCTTTTAGTGCCGGGAGTGTCCGGGGACAAGTTCGGCTCGCCAGATGCAGGTCTTTTGATTTGACACCCGTAGGCGACCTGCGCATCATGATGAGGATGAAATAATGATGAAGACGACACATACAACCAGCCCCCGTGCCGGCGAAATTAACCAATTAAGGTTAAAATTCCCGACCCTGCCGGGAATCGAACCCGGGTCCCCTGTGGCCAAAGGCCAGCACGCTAACCATTTAGCCATGGAGCCGGACAGTTAAACGACTGCTTTCATTATACAGGGCGGTCGGAAACAACGTGAACAGAGTATATGGCCGCTAGAGAAGTGGCCATACTGATAAATACTTTGAAAAAAATCGATATCTCGCGCCCTTATACGCTTCTGAACTTAGTCAGTCACATTGTTTCGCGGGCGAATTCAAATGGGCTTTACGAGACGGTTTAGCTACATCTACAGGTGGCTTAGACCAGCTTGAGAGCCATGATGAGAAATCAGCATCAAACACAAACACACCATGGATTTAAGTCGATGTCACCGTACCGTACGTACTAAGGGTCGATCCTATCCGCACGGAGGCCCGTGTTCAAATCCCTCCTGTGGAGAAATTTATTTATTCTATTGGTGCTCTCAAGCCTCGTGCAGATTTTGCAACTCCGCCCCGCAAATCATATTTGAAGTCACCCACGAAGCGATCTGATTGGCGAACTTCAGCAGCTGATAATATGACAACAGCAAGAGATATAAAATTATTTTTCCAATTATTTATCAGTAACACTCATATACGCGATTCACGTTGTTTCCGACCACCCTGTAACAGAGAGAACTTTCCCTCGTGGTGACATTTACAATCTGATTTTTCATCCCGGTTACCATTTTACAACATTGGCAGGGTCTTTTCTTAGTGGTGGTTGTGGTGGTGATTATTGTTTTAAGAGGAAGTACAACTAGGCAACCATCCTCCATATAACACTAATCAGAGGGAAAAATGGAAGGGGTCCGACGCTTCGAAAAATGAAGATATCGGCCAAAGGAAGAAAAGGGCCACGAAGGGCGTGAAAATGAAAGACTCCCTAGCCCTCGCAATCCTAATAGAGTCGGGGTCGGAAAAGAATAAGAGTTGACCAAGATAGGTCGGATAGGATAGATGAAAGTGAGGAGTCTGGCACAAGTAAGTGGAAGCAATACCAGGACTCAGTTGAGGGCCTCGTGGGCGCCAACCCACGCTCCAAAGTTCAGAGCCCCTGAGGCCCCTTTTAGTCGCCTCTTACGACAGGCAGGGGATACCATGGATGTTATTCTACTGCCCCCACCCACAAGGGGAGGTCTTTTCGTAGTCGCACACAATCCTGTAACATAGTATAACATTGTCCGCAAAAAGCCTTTACCTATTATTCTACTGCTTTACTCATATGGTATCACTTATGTACATAAGAAAACATTAAAGTAAATAATACTAACTTGTGGAGTCTCCCTATTTACACTGCCAGATAGTGCTTCACCTGCTCTAATTCTCTGAGTCCTATTTTCTAGAACTTTCAAAGTGATCAGGAATATTGAGCTTTCTCGACAGCAAAGTCCGTGTCCTTCGATGTGAATAGGCTATGAGCTAAACCGGTTTCACAATGTCGATAGAAATTAGGATTGCCTAAATGTGAAAGTTACGTGCCAATGGACTTAATGACATGATACACTGAGGACTCATTTCAAGGAAGACGGTTCAGCTTCAAAGGAAATTATTTAGAAATTGGAGCAATAGTCCAAATTTTATTAGTTTAATATATAAGTTATAATTTCCAAACTGTTAAAAACATTTCAAAAAATTACTCGTCAATATCAGTTTTCGAACCTGTCTAGCAGAGACGGTAATGGCCTACTTGATTCTTCCGGAAGAAGGTGAAAAGATCTCCCCGACAGGAAGTTGAAAGACTTAAAAATTAAAAGCTTGACTTCTACTTCTGGAAATGAACACCAAAATTGATTACCAGATTAATTCCTCTGAGCAAAGATGGCTAGCCATATCCCTTATTGCAGAGATCACGAACAGTGGAAGCTTTCACCTTCCACTCCTTGATGGCACTTGATGATCTATTCTGAGTTCGCTGGCTTGCATTATAATTTTAAAAACAGAACGGAACAATATACACTTTCTCACAGAGGAGAGAGAAACGCTTAGTTCTGCTCTACAGTACGCATTTCTTTGTCTACAAAAAAATCCGATTTTCATAAATAGGAAGGTCAAAGGAAGTAATCTATAAATAAACGCATACCACAACAAATATGCACTTTTGAAATCCCTAGAATCTTCCTCATAACATTGTTGAAGATTTTGAAATATACACTGACTGACAGAGCAAATGCAACACCAAGAAGGAGTGGTCAGAACTTTATGCCAATTGCAGGGTAGACTGACGTCACTGAGGTATGCTGATGATGTGAAATGCGCCACTGTGCTGCGCACGTAGCGAACGATAAATGGGACACGGCGTTGGCGAATGGCCCACTTCGTACCGTGATTTCTCAGCCGACAGTCATTGTAGAACGTGTTGTTGTGTGCTACAGGACACGTGTATAGCTAAGAATGCCAGGCCGCCGTCAACGGAGGCATTTCCAGCAGACAGACGACTTTACGAGGGGTATGGTGATCGGGCTGAGAAGGGCAGGTTGGTCGCTTCGTCAAATCGCAGCCGATACCCATAGGGATGTGTCCACGGTGCAGCGCCTGTGGCGAAGATGGTTGGCGCAGGGACATGTGGCACGTGCGAGGGGTCCAGGCGCAGCCCGACTGACGTCAGCACGCGAGGATCGGCGCATCCGCCGCCAAGCGGTGGCAGCCCCGCACGCCACGTCAACTGCCATTCTTCAGCATGTGCAAGACACCCTGGCTGTTCCAATATCGACCAGAACAATTTCCCGTCGATTGGTTGAAGGAGGCCTGCACTCCCGGCGTCCGCTCAGAAGACTACCATTGACTCCACAGCATAGACGTGCACGCCTGGCATGGTGCCGGGCTAGAGCGACTTGGATGAGGGAATGGCGGAACGTCGTGTTCTCCGATGAGTCACGCTTCTGTTCTGTCAGTGATAGTCACCGCAGACGAGTGTGGCGTCGGCGTGGAGAAAGGTCAAATCCGGCAGTAACTGTGGAGCGCCCTACCGCTAGACAACGCGGCATCATGGTTTGGGGCGCTATTGCGTATGATTCCACGTCACTTCTAGTGCGTATTCAAGGCACGTTAAATGCCCACCGCTACGTGCAGCATGTGCTGCGGCCGGTGGCACTCCCGTACCTTCAGGGGCTGCCCAATGCTCTGTTTCAGCAGGATAATGTCCGCCCACACACTGCTCGCATCTCCCAACAGGCTCTACGAGGTGTACAGATGCTTCCGTGGCCAGCGTACTCTCCGGATCTCTCACCAATCGAACACGTGTGGGATCTCATTGGACGCCGTTTGCAAACTCTGCCCCAGCCTCGTACGGACGACCAACTGTGGCAAATGGTTGACAGAGAATGGAGAACCATCCCTCAGGACACCATCCGCACTCTTATTGACTCTGTACCTCGACGTGTTTCTGCGTGCATCGCCGCTCGCGGTGGTCCTACATCCTACTGAGTCGATGCCGTGCGCATTGTGTAACCTGCATATCGGTTTGAAATAAACATCAATTATTCGTCCGTGCCGTCTCTGTTTTTTCCCCAACTTTCATCCCTTTCGAACCACTCCTCCTTGGTGTTGCATTGTCACTGTCAGTCAGTGTATATTGTAGGAATTTCAATTGGCAGTCATCTCACACCAAATGGCATTGAAATCACTGGACCTCCTGCTTTACGAGGACCTCGAACCACTGGTACGTGACTATTATTTAAAACATTTCCCACATCCATTGGCCGGGATTCGAACTGTGACCGACCTTGTGAATCAATCAATCAGTACTGATCTGCATTTAGGGGAATCACCCAAGTGGCAGATTTCCTTTGTTTTCCTAGGCTTTTCTTAAATGATTGCAAGTATATCTGAATAAGGGGGCAAGAGGCACATGTAACATCACACGAAATTCCAAATTCCATTAAGCTTCTGACTATGCCGCTCAGCAATCACGCCAACATAACAGTTCAAAATCTGTAATTAAATCCCACGAATCATTTGTAACAAAAGGTTACCAGTAAGTCAGAATTCGGTGATGCTTTTGTTAGACCGTTGGACTTATAAAAGGAGAATTATATAACATTCCTTATTTAAAAATGCTGCCAGAAGAATTTATTTTATATAATTTACTTCCTAATGCAGTATTATTCGTTTACTATGGTATTATGACGTGCAGGGCGTCTTAGAATATTGACTTGTGGATGTAATTAGGAGATATGGATGTAGTTGCCATAGTTTTCATGATGCGAAGAAGGGAAAACAATATCAGGAATGCATTCGTAATAGTATAAATGAAAGAAATTATTCATTTCGTGTTTGTTTAACCCCACAAACGCTTGAGCAATTCGAAAGTAAGAAATATGGAGATCTAAGTTCATGGCACGACAAAACTGGCTCATATCCCTTCAGGGATGGGATAATAATGAGGTCTCTGTAGACTACCTACCTGATCCATCCAGCATCTTCGACGAAATAGGGGCCTAATATTCCATGACCGGATGCAGCCCACCGAATTGTAACCCGCGCACTGTGTATTCATGACACTAAGCCTTTTTTTTTCTTTTTGCTGGGGGCTTTACGTCGCACCGACACAGATAGGTCTTATGGCGACGATGGGATAGGAAAGGCCTAGGTTGGAAGGAAGCGGCCGTGGCCTTAATTAAGGTACAGCCCCAGCATTTGCCTGGTGTGAAAATGGGAAACCACGGAAAACCTTTTTCAGGGCTGCCGATAGTGGGATTCGAACCTACTATCTCCCGGATGCAAGCTCACAGCCGCGCACCTCTTCGCGCACGGCCAACTCGCCCGGTACTAGGCCTTTCAAACCGTCCATAATGTTACAGACGAAATCTGTATCCTAATACTCCATGGAGAACACTCGGCTGCAATATTGTAATCGGGCTCACTCATACCTTTCTTATAGAAGCTGAGCAACTTGAATGCGGTATGCAAATCCACCCAGCTCTTTAAACATCCTCCGAACAGACCTATCGGTGATACCGTATGATGGAACTTGTCAACGACGCTCTATTTGCCTTCTTATTAAATTACTCCTCATAAGTTACGTGAAGCAGACTCGATCCATGATGACGCCCATCGCCGTATTACCGGAAATAATGTTCCATGGTAAACACCTCCGCAGTTCTGTGAACCATAATTTCAGAAATGAACACAACACTGAATTCACAACATATCAAATTATTATATACAATGAATAAATACTTCGTAGCTAGTGAAACGTGGACAGCAGATGAGGAATATTTTCAGTCTCGTTTGTTGTTCCGGGTTCCTTACTAACTTTCTCTTACTTGTTACATTCCCCTTATAGATGATTGGGTTTGATTGTGTTACTGTAGTTGTTGTTTGTCCAACCCTTGTCCCGTTTCCCTACGGGGTCGGGTATGAGATGAGATGACTCTGTCGTGGCGGTTTTTTATGACCGGATGCTCTTCCTGGCGTCAACCTCATTAGAGGAGACAATGAGATGAAATGAATGACGTGATATATGATAGTAGGGAGAGGGTGAAACCCGGTGCGGGCACATAGCCTACTCCTGTCGAATAGTACCAAGGGGTCTGCTCAAGGCTTAACGTCTCCATCCTACGGACGAATCACCATCAACAGCGTCATATGCCCTCACCCCATATGAGCACTGCGGAGAGGTTTGGAATTTAATCCAGGCTTTTGGCACGCAATCTAGTGATTAGAAATTGTATACAACCACCGCCCCTACCCTGCCGACCAACGGGACTCGAACCGGCTAACCTCAGTGTCAGACCGTTTAGACTTCAGCGCCTTAACGATCATGGCCACCAGGCGGGCGATTGTGTTACTGTAGTTATAGTGATATATTCCTTTACCGAACGAGTTGGCCATGCTGTTTGGGGCGCGCGACTGTGCGCTTGCATTCGAGAGATAGTGTCAGCAGCCCTGAAGATGTTTTTCCGTGGTTTCCCATTTTCAAATCAGGCAAATACTGGGGACTGTACTTTAATTAAGGCCAAGGCCGCTTCTTTCCCACTCCTAACCCCTTTCCTGACCCATAGTCGCCATAAGACCTATCTGTGTCGGTGCGATGTGAAGAATAATGTTCCTTTCACCATTATTATTATTATTATTATTATTATTATTATTAAATTTTGTAGACCTTACTGTCATTATTATTAAAATATTATAGTGATTATTACTTAATAGTCACAAAATAATGAAGTAAAATCTTCAAATATTGCTAGCTTGACTTGATTCATGAGTTATGTAGGCGTTATCAGCCTACTTGTCTCGTCATGAGCCAAGCAAGTAAAGATGTTCTCACGAGCAAGAACGCTTCTGAGGAATTATTTTCAATAACAGCGATACTATCTGTTTACTATAATATTTAAGGATTTGGTGAAGAAAGGTTCTCACTTGTGAAATTCCTTAAGAATAAAATGCGATTACTATTAACTGGTTCACATCTGCAACTCTGTTTACGTGTACCTACAAGCAACTTCTCTCTGGATATCTCTGAAATTCTGAGTGACATTCAACCTGAAGAATCTCATTAACATGGTGAATGTTTTAGAAATCTAGGCCTATTCAATTCCACGATATGGTACTCGTAAACTGTGTGTAGTGCTCACAAGCTTTATTTCTAAACTTTCTAAGACTGAGAATCCTTGAGTAATGTAAAGTGAAACGTACTGTTGACATTTGCGAATTAATTCAGTTCAGTTACAGCCATATGCATAATCCTATTCTTTTTAACCTAATAACGCCGAGATGAGTAGTTCAGACGATAGAGTTTGGCCTTCTGAGCTCAAGTTGGCAGGTGGTGTTAAAGGTGCTCAAATACGTATGCCTGGTGTCGGTAGATTTTGAATGATACGTAAAAAAGCTCATGTTGGATAAAATTCCGGCACCTCTGTATCTCAGAAAACTGTAAAAGTTGTAAGTGGGATATAAAACCATTATATTATTATTATTATTATTATTATTATTATTATTATTATTATTATTATTATTACTTCTATTATTATTATTATTATTATTATTATTATTATTATTATTATTATTATTATTATTATTAATAACAACGCAACTTAAGTTTTAACAACTCACGGGATTTTTCTGTAGCGTACCACTGAACTGAAAAGGTTAAAATCGCAGATATACCCCACATATTGCACCAAACCCTCGTATGTATGCATGTGTCTGTACAAATTCCAACGAGCCAGCTTCTCCCATCACGGTCAATGGCCATACCCTGCACATTATCGAACACTTCCCTTACCTTGGCAGCAACCTCCCGACAACCGCTAAAATAGACGTTGGATGGACTAGAGGTGCAATAAATTTGGGATCGTGTCTTAGTATCCACGGAACTTCTAGCTGTGTCTAGCATTGGTTCCACTTAATTGTGCTAGGCTCCTCACATTCATCATTCCTATCCGACCTCCCTTGGTCGACACTAGTTCTCTTTCGACACAGACAGCATTAGTTCTGCGCTCCCTAGGATGTCGTTCATTTTTGCTCCGCCCCCTTAATAGTTCTTTCCTTTCCTCATTCTACGAAGAGCTGAACGTATTCCACTTCCCTTCTAATTAGTTTAAAGAGGTCGGTTGCCCATTTGTACATTCTAAAAATGTAATACCACCACCATCATAATCGCTAGACGTTGAAATATAGTTCGCATCAACTGCTCTAACTTCCAGGCGCTCGCGACTTTAAAGGTACCGAAAGCGCGCGTGCTGCGGCAAATGGACCGCGCTAGTAGAGTTTGTATTTTTCCGTGTTCAAACGTTTTATTACGGTGAAAGGTGGATGAATGAAAAAATACACATATTAGGCAGATATGTAAGTATGTTTAAATAGTTAATAAACTAGAAATAGTAAAATAAAAACAGAATAATTAAACCAGTACAACTAATTCAAACAAGAAAAATATATGCCTGACTCAACTTCACAAGGAACCTGTGGAAATATGAACAATTCGCAACAAAGTAACGTCAACACTTCATTGAAATGTCTCATTCCTAAATTTAAAAAAATGGAACAGTGCAATGTCGTAGAAGAAACAAGAACTAAGGTTCTTCCTCGGTATTATTGTCGCACTTCTCAAGTGTAACTCGATGTTGGCTGTGATTCTTGCACAGGTATGTACCCCACGTGATAGTAGTATTATTGTTTGTTTTTCTTTTGCTTCCACATAGGTAACAAATATTTTGGTATCCGAAGCCGGCATTTGAGGATACGATTCTTCTTTGTATTTTGACGCAGAAGTGAAAATTTCCTTAGTAAGACTAGATATTTTTGCCCTATTCTTCTAGTTTTCCTCCATGAGCCTTGTAGTAATTTTTAGAGGTATTCCCTTCTCCGGAAAACTTCCTGTGAGCAAATTGAAAGGAAAAATTTGTAGGAATTGATGGCTGCAATATCAAGTTTACGGTAAACACTGCCATTGGCTTTTTTGTTTTTAAAGAGGTGTTGTATGTTGAACAAAGCAAGTCAACAATGGCAACACCTCCCTTTGTCGAAATGTAGTCAGTGATCTGCAAGGGTTTACTTGTTTCATGGTCCAGTTCATTAGCATCAGGCACTGAAGACAGGAAAAAGCATAGCCTTCTTCTTCTTGGAAACCAAATATACTCGACTCAACTTCACGCGATCTGTCCAGGAGGAATTTGGTATATTTTTATTCTCAGCAAGGTTCCCAAGGAAATCAGCCCGTTTTCCAACAGTTGTTCGACCAAAGGATAGCTGCTGACGTGGTTATCAGTGATCGCATTGCTGAAATTAGCACGAAGAATTGACATACCGGTCCCATCAGAGCCTAAATAATCTAGGCTATTAGCACGGTTTCCTTTCTTGACTAAACCTTTCCTCTCTATGCCCTACCACCGTTGTACTTTTCATCCAAACAGTCGACTGATAAGTACAGAAGCACGGAGGAAAAAGAATTATAAAGTAAAATATCTATGATTACATTGTGGCTCGCACTACGGTTTGTAGAAGAATTGCGCTCGCGTCGCGGCTTCCGGACCACACTTAGCGTCCACCAGTGAGATCGATCATTTTCACCCTGAACACTCTAAGGACGGAGATTCGCCGATTGCGCGATCAGATACCCCTAATCATAGTTGAGGGTTAGCAGTGACTCGCGTTGGTCTGCCTACTGTCGTGAAGCAGCAGTATGAAAAATTTAAAATGTGTGGTCCAAATGCCGCATGCGTGAGCGGGAGCGCCTGGAGGCTAATGAGGGATTTGGTCGTCTCCTTAAACGGGTCTCCGACAACCACGTACACAGTGCCATATTTACAACGCCATAGTGGCACGAACACTCACTTATAGAAGCGAGACTTGGGATACTCAGACATGCCTGGAAACAACCATCGCTGGGTTCGAAGAATGCTAAGAACGAAACTGTATCGCTTGAGACAACTAGCAGCTGCAGTAAATTATTATTATTATTATTATTATTATTATTATGATGATGATGATGATTATTATTACTATTATTATTATTATTATTATTATTATTATTATTATTATTATTATTATTATTATTATTATGTTACTGTCGTCCTATGTTCAATGGAATAATGCTATCGAGTTCGTTCTCTTGAAGCAGCAACGTTGGAAACAACATATGGTTTCTATATTCTTCACAAACATCGCGTAGTGTGTTGAAATTCTGAAGATGATTTCTGTGACAACGTGCCATGTTCCAGAACGTGTACCTTAAAGTGGTCCATGTTCGTAAAGGTTAACATGTAGGAGGAACGTGAGGAGCACACGTACTCCAAACGTGGAGCGATGCTAGTTCGCTTCCGGGAGCATCGCGTGTCTTGTAAACCGCTCCACACAGTATAATTTCAGTAACTGGCCACAGCAAATTATTCTGTTTACCAGGCATTTCATGATTTACTGCTAAACGACTTCTGAATACCACTTGCATATTAGAGTGCATTGCCAGTACACGAGTTTTCTGTATTAGGCAATTGTTGCCGTCATACGAAACTTTCATTTGCGAAAAGTGTTTTCAGTGTGGAAGACGTATTCCAGTCCTCCCTCAACATGGTAGGTACGAGGACATCTTGGAGGTCGGTCACTCGGGAACATATTCAATTAAGCAACAAATTATTTCAATTACAAGTGAAAACTTCATGCGAGGATAGAAATAAATGATGAATTGAGGAAGAAAGAAAGAAGGAAAAGGAAAGTAAGAATTTCGAAAGAAAATGCGATGTTAATAATCAGGGATTTCGGTACTCTTCTTTACCTACTCCCTCCTTTGTCATCTGTATTGGTCCCGTCCAAAAAATTGCAGGTTACAGTCACTTTTTTTAATAATTCGTACTATACGCGAACTTTTTCTTGAGCCCGATTTTTACGGGGTGAGGGGTAAGAAGGGAGCGCTGACGGTTCCGGTTATACTGCCAACTGAATGGAAATGAAATCTGAATTGAATCGATAATATGATCGATCGATATGAATTTTCTAAACATTTATTATCTTACGCCAACAACTCTGTCACACATATATTATTTAACATTATATAACATTTCTCGATGCGAATCTTGTTCCTAGCATGAATTATATAGTTTGGTTTTGCTGTGTAAGCAACATCAGTACTAGTTCGTAAAGTGTACGCCAGATTTCGCACAGCGATCATAGTTTGTGTTTCAAAGGTTGCCAATGCGGATGTCGAAGATAACCGAGGTCTACCGATTCAGCACTAGGGAGCTCAGGGCTCAAGAAAAGGTTCGCGTATAGTAGACAGGCTAATGTAAATATTTCGTGAGATAATAGTATAGACCATTTCAAGTACCCAAAGTCATATAAATAAATGTCCAATTTGCAATGTACTGTATATGGAAGTACGGCTGTTTGTATAGAACTTAAAAGAACAACATTTCACAAATTATTGAAGACATGAATGACTTATTGATGCATTTATCGATGAGCAGCAGTTCAACCAAGATGACTTACTGGTGAAAAACATTAGATAATGAGTGACATTTCAACCCCAATGACTTATTGGTGCGAAAACCTTACATAGCCAAATGTGCAACAGATCAACACAAATAATTAATCTATGCCTTTATCGATGCACAAATCTACGTATTTTGAAACAGTTCACATATAGGCTAATGTTCAGTGTGCCATTTCACTGTTCTGAGAATAGAATTCAGTGGAGTTACGATGGTCGCAATTGCCAATAATGAATTTAAACAGAACGCGCAAACTCGATAATATATAAAGGAGATACGGTATAGCGTGACGTCGAAATAGTCAAAATCAACATGGCAGTGGTTAAGACAAAGCAAACCGGGCGAGTTGGCCGTGCGCGTAGAGGCGCGCGGCTGTGAGCTTGCATCCGGGAGATAGTAGGTTCGAATCCCACTATCGGCAGCCCTGAAGATGGTTTTCCGTGGTTTCCCATTTTCACACCAGGCAAATGCTGGGGCTGTACCTTAATTAAGGCCACGGCCGCTTCCTTCCAACTCCTAGGCCTTTCCTATCCCATCGTCGCCATAAGACCTATCTGTGTCGGTGCGACGTAAAGCCCCTAGCAAAAAAAAAAAAAAAAAAAGACAAAGCAAGACTAAAGCCGGCTTTACATTTACGAGTAACTCGTATACGAGTAGGAAACGCGTTTACATTTATGGTGCTTACTCGTATAAGAGTACAGTTTCCAATATGGCTCCAAGCAGACGAAAACATCTTGCTATGGTTGGTATCTTGCTGTTGTGTTTTAAAACAAGACAACAGAATGAAGCGAAAAAAGCCAGGAGCTTTTGGGTTAAAGAATCTTTGAAGAAAAGACCCGTTTTTGGAATACAGGAACATTTACTAGTTGATTTATTAAACGAGGGAGGAGATGGTTACAGAGACTTCTTAAGGATGGATTTTAGTACATTTGAAATGTTGTACCTTTTGGTAAGTGGACGAAATGACTTTTATAATACCGGTACCGATATGCTAAATACTGGCATATTATTAGTAATTAATTTTTTATAGGTTGCCCCTCATATCCCCAAAGAAAACACTCAGATGAGAAGTTGTATCAATTCTCAGCTGCAACTGGCAGTGACTCAGATTTTTAGCTGCTGGAGATAGCTTCAAATCATTAGAATTCTTGACGCGTATATCAGCCTCAACTATTTCCTTGTTCATTCCAAAAGTTGTTGATTTTCTTTTTAACTAGATCCGTAGTTATGTTTAACTTCATAGGCCTTATTTCTCGCATTGATGTCCCGATATTGAGAACACTTAACATTCCACAGGCACTCCGCTCTGTAGTATAAATTAATGAACTCCTCCAGACATTCACGAGACATCCTGCAGTATTTAGTCTCCGCCATTTTTAAAACAGTCGAACTCGGATGCAAGTCGGAAACCTCTCTACTTTGATTGCTATTCGTATACGAGCTACGAGTACGTACGAGTCATCGTTTACATTTACGATTTCTTATCCGAGTCAGTCTGAGTAGCCTACTCGTATAAGAGTTACTCGTAAATGTAAAGCCGGCTTTAGAATTCTTAAAGGCAGCACTATTGTAAATTGATAAATCGCGATTGGACGATAAGAAATGAGTCCAACCACACCATTCAAGAAGAAGAAGTAAATTGATAACTAACCAAACCATCGTAGAGAGCGAACGCATTACGTCCAAGAGGCTAAATACACATCTTTAAATTCACTGCTTAGAAGAAAATCATCGGAAAAAGAAAGATTTGCAGCGTTAAACTAAGTGAATAGCATACAAACATAATAGAAATAATATAATCTAGGCGATAAGGAGAATATGATAAAAATAATCGATATACAGGATTTGATCACGGCAAAGATAAGGCCTTGATTCCATTAAAAGAAAAATAATTCCTTGTAACGCAGCGATAACATATTGAATCTTACAACAATAGTATAGGGTATAAAAACCTGAAACAACAGCAGACATATTGGAGATCTGCAAGATTAAAACGATAACATTCACAACATTTCATGAAGAAGAAGAAGCTAAACGAATTCTCTTTGAAATTGTTATATTAGAAGGCTTTGAATTCAGCATAATGTTGCGGCTAACTTCATACATGTATTTTTATCTTCCTATTGCGCAAGACGAGACCGCCATGCAGTTGTAAGAAGAACATGGGGAGATTATCTGGATGAAGGCCAAGCTGAGATGACGGCAAAGAGTGACCACATCTCCGAGGACATCTCGATGGCCAGCGGCGGAGTGCGAACGTCAAACCAAAGCCGTAGATGACGATGCAGACATAAACCAATCCCAGAGCCGAAGGATAAAGAAAAGTTATTCATTAAATTAAGGTAAATGATTGTGATACAAATTCAAAAGTAGACATTTTAGTTGTTTATAAGTAGATGTTAGATCGTTAATATCTTCGAAATGATTCAGTTATGTTAGATTCTCGCGCAATAGTTATACATTGGTGTCGACATACATGGAGATAGGTATTCATCCTAAAGACAAGACCAATTCTAATTAGGGAGTGTGATATGAATAATATGATGAAAATGAAATGTCGTATGGCTTTTAGTGCCGGGATATACCAGGAGGGGTTCGGCTCGCCAGGTGCAGGTCTTTCTATATGACGTCCGCAGGCGACCTGCGCGTCGTGATGAGGATGAAATGATGATGAAGACAACACATACACCCAGCCCCCGTACCATTGGAATTAAGAATCAACCAATTAAGGTTAAAATCCCCGACCCGGCCGGGAATCGAACCCGGGACCCTCTGAACCGAAGGCCAGTACGCTGACCGTTCAGCCAACGAGAATAATATGATAATACCATTGCAATGAAACCAAAGCATATTGGAAGGTTATGCCATACGAAATGTGGAGTGCAGAGTGGTTGATTTTTTTTTTTTTTTTTTTTTTTGCTAGGGGCTTTACATCGCGCCGACACATATAGGTCTTATGGCGACGATGGGATAGGAAAGGCCTAGAAGTTGGAAGGAAGCGGACGTGGCCTTAATTAAGGTACAGCCCCAGCAATGTAGAATATTTTAAGGTTGTATGTTAAGTGATGAATATATTGTGATATGAAGGTTAGTAATTGCCATAGAAAATCAGACTGGGTTTATTTATATGGATATGAGAATAGACCGAAGACATATTCAGAATAAATATGAAGATATTGATCCAATGAAGTGAATAAGTGTGAATAAAATTATTTTAAGCGTCAAGGTGGGTTATATATGGGGGTTATTGGAAAGAAATGGAAGAGATATGATATGATATGATATGATATGATATGATATGATATGATATGATATGATATGATATGATATGATATGATATGATATGATATGATATGATATGATATGATATGATATGATATGATATGATATGATATGATATGATATGATATGATATGATATGATATGATATGATATGTGAAATGAAGGTAATGTTGTGATATTATATGAGTATAATGAAGAATGGAAAGATAGAATATACGTATATTGCTACGACGATAAAAGAAAAGCGTAATTGTTTTTGAGGAGAAAGATGATGTTATCTGAAGCAAGCTGAGAACACTTATGATCGTGATACCATGATTATATTTCATTGATAGAGAATCCATATCCTACGATAGTGACAACGTGTTGTGGTGGTCATAATGTGTTATGGCAGGCAGGATTACATCATCACAATGAATCCTTATAGGAAGAGTCGGTCATTAATTTGATAAGTTTTAACCTAGTACGACGTCTTGTTATTTTCCGACCGGGTCAGTTGGATTGACAATCTATATATCTATATATATAAAATAAGAGTTTTGTCTGTACATTGCTCAGAATTTGAAAAGAATGGTATTTCTGTATCGGTCATGTCCACAGTAACAAGAATTTTTTTTTCTTTTCCGTAATTTCTGTCTGTCTGTCTGTAGGTATGTATGTACACGCATCACGAGAAAACGGCTGAAGAGAATTTAATGAAAATCGGAATGTAAAGTCGGGTGATGAACCGCTACAATCTAGGCTATAAATTATTTCAATCACGCTGAGTGAAATGGTAGTTTAGGGGAAGGCCTGAAATTTAATTCTCAAATATTTATTTTATTAGTGGTCGTATCTTCACGAAAATTGGTATGCAAAGTCGGGGAATAGGTTGCTATAATCTAGACTATCAATAATGTTATTCGCACTCAGTGAAATGGTAGTTTAGGGGAAGGCCTGAAATGTAATCTATATATATAAGAGTTTTGTCTGTACATTGCTCAGAATTTGAAAATAATGGTATTTCTGTATCGGTCATTTCCATAGTAACAAGAAAATGCACTTTTTTACTTTTCCGTAATTTCTGTCTGTCTGTCTGTCTGTCTGTCTGTCTGTCTGTCTGTCTGTCTGTCTGTCTGTCTGTCTGTCTGTCTGTCTGTCTGTCTGTCTGTCTGTCTGTCTGTCTGTCTGTCTGTCTGTCTGTCTGTCTGTATGTATGTATGTATGTACACGCATCACGAGAAAACGGTTTAAGAGAATTTAATGAAAATCGGTATGTGAAGTCGGGGCATGAACCTCTACAATCTAGGCTATAAATAATTTTACTCACGCTGAGCGAAATGGTAGTTTAGGGGAAGGCCTAAAATTGAATTCTCCACTATTTATGTTATTAGTGGGCGTATTTTAAAGAAAATGAGTATACAAAGTTGGGGAATAAATTGCTAGAATCTAAACTGTCAATAATTGTATTCACGCTGAGAAAAATGGTAGTTTAGGGGAAGGCCTAAAATTTAATTCTCAAATATTGTTGTTATTAGTAGTCCTATCTTGATGAAAATCGGCATGCAAAGTCAGGAAATGAGTCGCTATAGTCTTGGCTGTAAAATATTTTATTCACGCTGAGTGAAATGGTAGTTTAGGGGAAGGCCTAAAATGTAATTCTCAAATATTTCTTATTAGAAGTGTAGTCGGTGAATGCTAGATAACTAAGGTTATATAGTATTAAATTTCCTATTATTCATGTCTTATACATTGTTACCGTACTGGCTATGATCACCAAGATATTCATGAATTTGAATTTTTGTTACTAAGTCCATATCAGCGCCGAGTAACGAGAAAATGGGTAAACAGTATTTAATGAAAATCGGTATGTAAAGTCGGAGAATAAGAAACTACAGTTTACGGTACAAAATATTTTACAAATCACAGAGTCGAAAGAAAACTAAATGTGTAGGCCTACAATATAGAAAGCTCATAACACTGATCAACAATAACATTACATTGACCATTGTTTGTCGTGATGTTTGTGTCTTCTGTTGCCCCTCATCTCCGGAAGATAGGATTACTGCTGCGTACAGAGTAATTTTTATTTGATTTCCGTCGCACCGACATAGATAGGTTTTATGGCGACGATGGGATAGGAAAGGCTAGGAGTGACTTAGGCCTTAATTAAGGTACAGGCCCAACACTTGACTGGTGTGGAAGTGGGAAACCACGGAATACCATCTTCAGCGCTGCCGACAATGGGGTTCTTATCCACTATCTCTCGGATGCAAGCTCACAGCTGCGCACCGCTAACCACACGGTCAACTCACCCAGTCGGACAGAGTGTAACAGCCTGCCTGAATATTGATGGGAAGTAGCTGGTGAGTTAGATAACTTTCTTCTTTAGCATGTCATTCCCCTGGTTTATAAATTTGCTGATACTACTGGTACGTAACACACTGGATCATCATAGCATTCGGGCTATTCAATCCCTACTCTGAGGTACTGATTGGAATGAACAGTGTGCATATTTAGCAGAATAATGACAGATGAGTGTTCATGGCAATCTGCGGCCTGGTCATCCCAGCTCTGGAACTTTGGACTATTAGATCGGCACCGCAATCTAACCGCAGCACTGTTCGTTAAAAGTGATAAAACGTGCGGCTTTCCATTTCATCGAGTATTTTATATGATAGCATTGCTCTTAATCGCTACATTCATACTTACGTTTTTGTAATGACCTATGTTGATTTCAGTTAGGAAAACCACAAAGTCAGTCTTTCTGAGAATCCCGTAGCGAAGCACGGGTACATCAGCTAGTATAAAATAAGAGTTTTGTCTGTACATTGCTCAGAATTTGAAAAGAATGGTATTTCTGTATCGATCATGTCCACAGTAACAAGAAAATGCATTTTTTACTTTTCCGTAATGTCTGTCTGTCTGTCTGTCTGTCTGTCTGTCTGTCTGTCTGTCTGTCTGTCTGTCTGTCTGTCTGTCTGTCTGTCTGTCTGTCTGTCTGTCTGTCTGTCTGTCTGTCTGTCTGTCTGTCTGTCTGTCTGTCTGTCTGTCTGTCTGTACACGCATCACGAGAAAACGGCTGAAGAGAATTTAATGAAAATCAGAATGTAAATGCGGGTGATGAACCGCTACAATATAGGCTATAAATTATTTTAATCACGCTGAGTGAAATGGTAGTTTAGGGGAAGGCCTGAAATTTATTTCTCAAATATTTATGTTATTAGTGGTTGTGTCTTAATGAAAATCGCTATACAAAGATGGGAAATAAGTCGCTACAACATAGGCTATACACGCTGTGAAAAATGGTAGTTTAGGGGAAGGCCTAAAATTTAATTGTCAAATATGTATTTTATTAGTGGTCGTATCTTCACGAAAATTGGTATGCAAAGTCAGAGAATAGGTCGCTATAATTTAGGCTATCAATAATGTTATTCACACTGAGTGAAATGGTAGTTTAGGGGAAGGCCAGAAATGTAATCTATATATATAAAATAAGAGTTTTGTCTGTACATTGCTCAGAATTTGAAAAGAATGGTATTTCTCTATCGGTCATGTCCACAGTAACAAGAAAATGCATTTTTTACTTTTCCGTAATTTCTGTCTGTCTGTCTGTCTGTCTGTCTGTCTGTCTGTCTGTCTGTCTGTCTGTCTGTCTGTCTGTCTGTCTGTCTGTCTGTCTGTCTGTCTGTCTGTCTGTCTGTCTGATTGTACACGCATCAATAGAAAACGGCTGAAGAGAATTTAATGAAAATCGGTATGTAATGTCGGTTGAAGAACCACTACAAGCTCGGCTATAAATTATTTGATTCACGCTGAGTAAAAATGTAGTTTAGGGGAAGGTCTGAAATGTAATTCTCAAATAAGTTATTTATGTTATTAGTGGTCGTATCGACAAATATGTCGTTAGTAGTAGTTATGTAAGAAGTTATTAAACTTCCGATCACTTATGTCTTAATCATTGTTACCGTACCGCATACAATCGGAGATATTCATGAATTTGGATTTTTGTTACTAAGTCCATATCAGCGCCGAGTCACGAGAAAATGGGTAAACAGAATTTAGTGAAAATAGGTATGTAAAGTCTGAGAATAAGGAACTACAGTCTACGATATAAATAATGTTGTAAGACACCTTAATACCACAGAGTCGAAAGAAAACTAATGTGAAGGCCTGCAATATAGAAAGCTCATAAACTTTATCAACAATAACATTACATTGACCATTGTTTGTTGTGATGTGCTTTTTGTCTTCTGTTTCCTCTCATCCCTGATAGATAGGATTACTGCAGCGTACCGAGGTTTATTCAAAATTTGCTTGACGTCGCACCGACACAGGTAGGTCTTATGGCGACGATGGGATAGTAAATAAGTGGTGCGAAGGAAGCGGCCTTGGCTTTAAGGTACAGCCTGGTGTGACTGGTGTGAAAATGGGAAACCACGGAACACCATCTTTTTTGTTTGCTTAACGTCGCACCGACACAGATGTCTTATGGCGACGATGGGATAGGTCTAGGAAGTAGAAGGAAGCGGCCGTGGCTTTAATTAAGGTACAGTCCAGGCATTTGTCTGGTGTGAAAATGGGAAACCACCGAAAACCATCATCAGGGCTGTGGACAGTGGGGCTCGAACCTACTATCTCCCGAATACCATCTTCAGGGTTGCCGGCAGTGGGGTTCGAATCCACTATCTCCCGGATGCAAGCTCACAGCTGCGCGCCCCTAACCACACGGCCAACTCGCCTGGTCGTACCGACAGTAACAGCCTGCCTGTATATTGGTGGGAAGTAGCTGGGGTGTAAGATAACTTTCTTCTTTAGCATGCCATTCCTCTGGTTCATACATTTTCTGATATATCTGGTACATAACACACTGGTTCATCATAGTATTCGAGCTATACAATCCCTACTCTGAGCCACTGATTGATATGAGTAGTGTGCATATTTAACGCAATAATGACAGAGAAGTGTTCACGGCTGTCTGCGACCTGGTTATTCCAGCTCTGGAACTTTGGACTCTTAGATCGGCACCGTAAAACTGTTCGATGAAAGTTTTGTAATGACCTATGTTGAATTCAGTTAGGAAACCACCAAGTCAGTCTTTCTGAGAATCCCGTAGCGAAGCACGGGTACGTCAGGTAGTCGGATATACAGGGTGAAAAGTTAACTGATGCAACAAAGTAATACAAATAATAGATCGTGGGGAGAAGACCACAACGCCGCATTTTAGACATCTGTAGCGTGTACCGTTCTCGAGGGAAGTCGTGTTTTGGGATTTGAAGGAATTGCAAGGCAGTGGCTGGCGGTAGCTACTCATGAGGCTGCCGGGGTACGTGCACAAGTGTTTAAACCGGTTGCGGCCTACTGTTGTATCTTCGAGTTCGAGCGTCTGCTCACAACAAGAACAAGAACAACATTCATATCCTCTTTCCAGAGGAACGGCTTGTACTCGTGCATTGACCGAGTTTTGTGACGGTACTGGACGTAACTTAACGCTTTAAATTTAACAAACGCAAGGAAGGTTCGTTAACTATTCAACAATATCACATTAAGCTTAACTTGGCCTACTCAAATGATGATGATTCCTGCCCATTATTTGTAGGTGAAAATAGGAAACCACGGAACACAATCATCAAGACGGCCGCCAGTAGGATTCAAACCATTCACCATCCGATTGCAGCAATCTCTCCGGGATAGCGTACCGCTGATAACTGCGCCATGCTGCTCGGGTTTGCGAGCCCGTTAATAAATAACACAATAATGAGAACATAACTGTTCAGATGCATACCTGAATGGCTAGCGTACTAGACTTCCGTCCTTGAGGTCCCGGATTCGATTCTCACTCGGGCCAGGGACTTTTACATTAACATGAACATTTCTATGCCTCGCCGACTAGGGGTGTCTCTCGTCTTCAATACTTGTACGCAGCACACAACAAGACATGACACTCACTACCGCCACATTATCACGCAGCACTAATGGTTGACGTTAAGAAGGGCATCCGGCTGTAATACTCTGTCAAATCTCCTACAACCCCTAACCACACACGGAAAACGGAATAATATGGGGTGTGAAAGAAACAATCCCAGTGGCATCGCTGCTCACCTCTCACCCAGGCAGTCCACGTTTGATTCCCGGCCAAAGCATGTGGGATTTACGAAAGGAAATGTCTCATCCTATGCGTCGGATTCCACATAAGAATAGAAGTCCCGTGGCTTATGACGACAAAAGTGATGATGGGGTAAAACTCTAATCGTAGCGTTTGTTTGCCTGTTAGAGAGTGACACAATCGACCAAATTGGTCGAGGGAAATGGTACACATCGTTACATGAGGTGTTCGAAATGTCCACCATTGGCGGTAATACTCACTGGGAACATTTGGAGACAATTCCTTTGAACCCGGCTCAGTACCTCGTGGTTTTGACTGATGTCCTGAGCAGCTTTCGTTTCCGGAGCTCTGTCAGGGTTTTAGCTTTTCTGCAATGCACATTAAATTTCATGTACATGCAAAACAAGTAATCTAAAGGGTTTAGATAGGGGCTTCTTGTCTGACAGTCGTTAGGGCCTAAACGCCCCCTCCATTGCTACGGATAGGTAGCGTCCAGGTGGCAGCGCATTGCGTTCGTAATGTGCGGGGATGCTCACCATGTTGGAAGCACATGTGCCGTATGGAGTAGAAAATTCTCTAGTAGTAGTAGTAGAGTGCCTTTCAGAAACTGTAGATAAGATACGTAAGGCAGTCTGTGAGGTAATACCACAGGCTCAATGTAAATGCCTCCCCACATCCCTGTGAAAACATTAATGGAAAACTGAACATGGTGGTGGAAACATCCCATAGCATAGAAGTGTTCTTCGACCAAGCATACCTGTTGTGAAAATTAAAAATGCCTCTCCTTGTAAACGAGGCCTCATCTGTAAACAAAAAAGGATTCACGTCTTCGGGTTGACGATGTACCCATTCACAGAAGGCTATACGCGGACCATAATCTCTCTCCCATAGGTGCTGAACAGCTGCAGATGGTACGGATTATGCCAGTCTTCCTGTAATTTTTCGAGGACGGTCCAATGGGACGCTCCTACCACTCCCACGATTTGGTGAGTACTCTTACCGTGATCCTCTGCAATATGTTCTAAAATCACGCCTAGGCGTATCAGCTTCACACCCAGTTATGATAATTCTGATGCCCTCTATTCTATACGTATGTATAGCTGCTACAAACTTTTGCCGTTATGGAGCCCTTCTTTGTGGAAATCGTTCAGCGTACATCTTAGCACTTGCACGAGCATTCTGCCCTACTTCGCCGTAAATTAAAATCATGTCCATATATTTCCTCGATGTGAACTGCGTCATGGCTAAGCGGTATGTGTTCACTAGATGTACACTAGTCATGTCCCGTTTGTATGCATTACGTGACAGGTCTCTCCTCCCCTCCCAACAAGGCTGCTGACCTTTTGTATCGTTCGCTTAATCCTAGCTGCGTTATCACATGTTCTTTGTTATCATTCAAATCATAACTTTTTAATATGTTACCGCTAAACGCATCAAGACACAGGACAAATAACCAATAAGCATTAGTTCTGACACTTATTCTAAGGTAGTTGTACACTCCATCGCTTTGCGTTTCGAGCCATTATTTTACATCAATGATTTCAATGGGATATTATAGCGTAACGGTGCAAGCTACAGATCCGAAATGTGCGATGTTTTGACCCTCTCCCCACGATCTATACCTGTGTAACTTTGGTGCATGAGTTACCTTACATCCCGAATAATAACTTCCTCTGGTCCAGTGAAGAAAGCAACGGGCAAATATTACACTCTTTGTTTCCCTTACACACCTCTTCAGTTTCACCAAGCTTATCTGCAACAGCAGTTGATAGAGTTATTGGGGATACCACATTCGGGCTGAGGAGTCAACATTCAAAGGGGAGAAAATGAAACTACTGCTGTCGTATGGAGATTCGTGAAATCTCAGAAGGACGGAGTCTCAAGTGACATAGGCTGACCTTAATTGAGTGCTACATGCATTTTATGCGAATTTTAACTAGCTCTAGAACTCCTCGGGAGAAACTGTAACCGTATAATATATATTTTTGCATTGTTTCGTGTTAGTTGTGAACTGGAAAAACGAATAAATTTGGATTTGCAGTAAACAGACTAATAGACAAAATAGAATATATCCAGAAATGAACAAACTGGTTTACAAAAGGACTTACCGTACGTGAAATCTTGGTGAAGTTATCATTTTCAAAAATTAAGCACAGATTTTGAATCTTAAAAGTTCCCTTTTACTTCGTGTGCGTATTAGTTAGAGGCCAGTTCGGGCATAAAAAGTAAAACATATGGGGAAAAAGCTCTTCAGTGAATACTGCAGACACTTAAAATGATTATATTGATGAAAACATTCATGAATATTGGTAAAATTTGTATCGAATCATAAGTACCGAATTTATTTTTTCCATTCCTGTAAGCTATGGCCACTCAGAAAGACTCATAATTAAGAAATCTGTGGAAGAATTAAACTACTCAAGTCTGAAATTTAGAAGATGAAATTATTTATTTATTTATTTATTTATTTATTTATTTATTTATTTATTTATCGTGGTAATATTAATGCCAGATGGCCTTCTATTACATCTTACCACTGTGCTAAGGCTTACTAAAATTTTACTTACTTGGATTTCTTTGAAATTTTATCGAAATCCATTATATTATAGATAAACTACAACTTCCAGGAAAAATAGTGATGTAAACTTATTGAAGATTATCGATATTATTTTTAATTACTAACATTGTAGTGTGTACGGACGAGTTCTTGCATTTAAAAATAAGTTATAGATATTTAAATTTCATCTAAATATCTCGTAATTTATTTAAGTTTTTTAATTGTGATGTTGCAACAACAGCATTCTGCTGAGTTGTGGTTCAACGCATCCCCGCTACACACTCTTCGTGAACCATAAATGTGTAATTTTGAGACTCAAAAATTATGTCTTAATTTTTGTCCTTAAGTGTTGATAACCGTAGGGCCAGGACAAAAAATACTGAATAGATCAGAAATTAGGGTACTAATTGATTAAAATATAGCTTCTCACTTTTCTCTTACTGTACTGCATCATCAGGCCAAGGTAATAACAATTGGAATTGAAGAAGGAAAAATCAATATCGGCAGTTTTAATAGAAATATAAATATATTTTGAAGGGGTGTAGGTAAGGTATAACAAATAAAAATATTAAGTAATATTAGTAATATTATACTGACAGAAACCCACAATTGTCGATTGTACTGAACGCTAGAATGTTGAAATCAAAGAGACAGCCACATTGCACCATAGCTAACGGAGCCTTTGTTTATTCCACAAATTGAGGTGCTGCCTTTCTCATCACTACTTAAACCGTTATTTCAAGGTGTGAAAATTGTAGTCCAATTATTAGGCTGAGTGAAACTCACGCGAATTACATGGTTGAGTAACCACAATAACTAAGAGTACCTTCACATGAAACGTTTTATGATAGCATTCTATGTGACGAGTTGTCATTTTACGACAGTGAGATAGCGGCCCCGGTCTAGAAAGCCAAGAATAACGACCGAGAGGACTGACCACACGACACCTCCTAATCTGAAGGCCATCGGCCTGAGCAGCGGACGCTTGGTAGACCGTGGCCTTTCGGGGATGTTCAGCTATGGGTTTCTTTTGTTTCCAATGGTATTTCGCTATCTGTAAGTGCAAAGAAGAGGTAGGCAAAAGAGAAAAAGAGGGGAGGAGGAAAACAAAATAGGGATGAAGTGGACCAGTTCACTGCAAGAGAAGCCCACTGCAATAGAGTTGTTGACACGGAGCTATCTAGGATAGATGCCATAACAGAGTGAGTAACAATATTAATTTTTTTAATTTTATTTTTTACAATTTAAATGGTATGATCTATATCAGGCAGCCTCAACTCAATGTCCTATGACAGGGTTTCCCAAACGTTTTGTGCCTGAGGAACCCTCAGCATATCACATGCACTTCCAAGGACCTCCAAGCCAGAGAACAAAATACAATTCAGTAAACAGAAGTCAGAATATTGTAATGTTACCATGTTTAATTTTAATAGTAAAATACAAGCCTAATATTTACTTCTTTTAAAACTTGACAAGTGTACTTTAGCTTTATTTACATAAACATGCCCTCTAAATGCATAAACATTACACAACAACGTGACATTTGGCTAATAAATACAACAATCTGGATCTGGAAACTTACTTGAGAACATTTTCCGGAGACCAAGCGCTTTAGGTCTACTACAAGCGCAGTCACTCGAAGTCGAAGATCGGCGTCTATAATAGATCTGTTTCTGTTCTTTGTTTCCATTTGTGTCAAAGCAGAAAAGTTACACTCACACACGTATGTTGTAGTGAAATGTATTAAAAGTAGAATTGGATTTCTGGAAATTGCAGGGTATATGGGACGTGCATGAATTCATAAATCAATCAGACACGTGGAGTTGTGATAAGGGTCTTTAAAGAAGAGTCACAAGATACTTTGGCTAGCTGATATTTCTCAAGGACGGACAGTTCACGTTCAGTTTCCAAGATGGGATTTCTGATCAACGATATTTTCTCAACTAAATGCGGAAAATATTGTCTGCGTGTAGATCGTAGCAATTCGAGGTGTTTCACCATTACACAATTTACACACTCTGGTAGTATTTCTTCATTTGCAGACAGGAAAACATGAAGTCTTGCGAAAGAATCTAATTCGCTTCTGCTGATTCGGCGTGCCCATATACTCCTTTTCTGTATTATTCCATCTATTTTGTCTTGGACTGTGAATATTGTGGCTTGCGTTCCTTGCTGACTTGAATGCAAGTAACTGAACATATCTGCCAAATAATCAAGTCTCATAAGGCACGAGAAATCATTGAAGAAATCTTTGAAGTTGCCTATCCCATCGAGAAAAAATATCCTAACTCCATCTCTCAGTTCAAAGAAGCGGGTAAAAATTTCGCCTCTCGACAACCGCCTAACCGCTGGATGCAATAGCAAATGTTCATGGTCACTCGACATCTCCTTGCACAACATCGTAAAAGCCTGGAATTTAGAGGCCTGGCTTTGATGAACAGCTTCTTTCAACACATCCTTCAATTCGTAACTATGATGCGAGTTGCTCATGGTGAATGTGACTGTGAGATCAAGTTACACAATGGGCGACAGTCTTCACGTGTGTAATTACGCCGTTAGATTTTCCAGATGAGGCTCTAGCACCGTCGGTAACACATTGCTCCCAGTTAAGTCCATTTTCAATTATGAATGTGTTGAGGATCTCAAACATATACGCGGCATTCGCGTGCGTGGGTAAGATTAAACAAAACAGCAAATCCTTGTGGATCGTGTTTTCGAATTCATATCGAATGAAAGTTTTTTAATTTCGTGTGGCTATTTCAAGCCGAGTACAGCCCTTGTAAGGCACACCCTCCGATGAGGGTGGGCGGCATCTGCCATGTGTAGGTAACTGCGTGTTAATGTGGTGGAGGATAGTGTTATGTGTGGTGTGTGAGTTGCAGGGATGTTGGGGACAGCACAAACACCCAGCCCCCGGGCCATTGGAATTAACTAATGAAGATTAAAATCCCCGACCCGACCGGGAATCGAACCCGGGACCCTCTGAACTGAAGGCCAGTGCGCTAAACATTCAGATAAGGAGTCGGACGAATGAAAGTTAATAAGTGTTCATTGTTACAAATATCAGTGCTTTCGTTGAGTTGCTATGTGTAGCTTTCAACAGTTTTCACTCGTTCCAACAATGTATCTCGCACATATGCTGCCATTTCTTCTATTCTTCGTTTGACAGTGTTATCAGAAACGATTTATCACCCAATTGTTTTGAATGCTTTTCACCAACTTAAGTATTTGTAAGTTTTGCTGCAGGTAGTACTAGCTTCTCTACAATTGTATGTGGTTCACATGTTTTGTAATTAATGGGGGAGCTTGATATAACAATGAAAGTACTTTTTTCTTGCCTCCCGTAACACTGTCCGTGAGTAGTTTTTTGTTTCATGAAGTTCAGCAAATTTACAAAAATATTGCAAAGTTTGGGCTGGGAAGAATTGGGAGAAAGAAGACGAGCTGTTCGACTAAATGGTATGTTCCGAGCTGTCAGCGGAGAGATGGCGTGGAATGACATTAGTAGGCGAATAAGTTTGAGTGGCGTCTTTAAAAATAGGAGAGATCACAATATGAAGGTAATCTTGGAATTCAAGGGGACAAGGGGCAAATTTTCATGTATAGGAATTGGAACAACTTACCAAGGGAGATGTTCAATAAATTTCCAATGTCATTGAAATCATTTAAGAAAAGGCTAGGAAAACAACAGATAGGGAATATGCCACCTGGGCGACTGCCCTAAATGCAGATCAGTATTGATTGATTGATTGATTGATTGATTGATTGATTGATTGATTGATTGATTGATTGATTGATTGATTGATTGATTGATTGATTGATTGATTGATTGATTGATTGATTGATTGATTGATTGATTGATTGATTGATTGATTGATTGATTGATTGACACTCCCCAAAACATCTAAGAGGTTTAGGAACCAATTTCTTCACAGCTGATATCCATCAACAGTCGTGTTGAGAAAAAATTGTCCCTAGGAAGCACCACCAACAGCTAACGAAATACAATGGTTGAAAAAGAAACTAGTAACGTTCTAAGACAACAGCTGAATCGATAACGCGACTATTTTTTTTACTGTTAATTTTGAAAGTTCCTGGTAGGAGGGCCAACGGCCGTAGCCGTGATGAAACAGCCGATCCCGTGAGATCTCCGATGTTAAGAAACATTGGGCGTGGTCAAGATTTGGATGGGTTGCCACACGCTGTTGGTGGGGGTAAGGGAATGGAGGAGCTGAAAGTAACTGGCCACCCTACCGTACGTAAACTCAGGCTCAGGACCTCTGCGGATGTTCGGACCTGCCTTCGAGCAGAATACTCCCTTACCTTACCTGGTAGGAGTATTACTAACAGCGGCACCAGTCGTGTGAAGGGTGGTAATAATAATTACCGTCGCTTTTACGTTATAATTGTGGGGTCTTAGATCAATTTATCCGATTCACCACTTCTCTGTCGCACTTAACACAACTCTCCATGCACAAACTGTATTGACTCACTTCTCATTTCGTTAAACTGTTTTAAACCTCTTCCACCCGCTGCGTAAATTACTTTCGAACATATTAACAATAAGTTTCTTATAATAAATAACTAATTACTTCAAATCCCATATTCCGTGACCTTGCGAGTCACAGTAGCGCAACTACGAGCTTGCATTCGGGAGATAGCGGATTCGAATCCCACCGTTGGCAGCCCTGAAGATGTTTCTCCGTAGTTTTCCACTTTTGCTCCAGGAAGATACTGGGGCTGTACCTTAATTAAGGCCATGGCCGCTATCTTCCCAATCCTTCGCCTTTCCCATTCTTTCGTCGCCGAAATCTTTCGATGTGTTTGTGCGACGTTAAACAAGAAGTACCATAAAAAATCATATTACGTGTATCACAAGACACCATGTTTTGTCCATTATCTGTAAGGTGCCGATGATTTTAAATAGTAGTGAATTCACATAGAAAATTTGGTAAATATGAAAACTGCGTACATCATAAAGGACACTGGTTCTGAATGAGATGAAGAAGTTAATTTTCATTCGTAAGATCGTAATTGTCCATGACATTCTACATGGAAGGGGTGATGAAGTAAGAGCTATTTCACCATAGTGTTGTGAGTATTGCATTGATATTCATACAATTCACCAGATTATGGAAAAAGACCGCAGCTCGTAAAGTGACCAATGAGAATAGATTTTGGATTATTGGTCGGTAGATTCCTGACATAGCTGTGATAAATTGGTATTTAGAGCTCTATCAACAAATAATTACGGGAAGTGAGTGATAAAGGGCAACTTTTCTAACAAAGGTGAATTACATTCAAGGCTGTGGGAATCCAGTTCTAAATAACTGGAATGTACACTATATTACGTGGCATTTGAAGCATTTGTTAGATATGTGGGCCATATGAAAGAAACTATCACTTTTTAATATGTTCTCGAGCATTGCATAGTCTACTCATTTTAATGTTTGGAAAGAAAGTTGAATCATCAGATGAGAAGAAACGTGCGGATCAGTGGTATTGACTACGAGTGAGCGAGAATGTATTCTCCAGGGGGAAATAATTGTATTGCAGTTGATTCAGCGGTGGAAGAATAGAGGACCATAAGTAAGCCTTCCAAAAAATGTCATTCACATACCAGTAAGCTCGTATCACTTCATAGAGGGTATCATTTGTTAACGATGTGTAGTTAAGTGACATTACGCAAAGAATATACTAACAAGGGCATATATAACCATTAGTTACCAATATTTTCCTAGTGTGGGTTGACGAATTATGCATTGTATTTTTCTAAATGAGGGGCTGCGTGGCCGAGTCGGTAAAGGCGCCAGGAAGTCGAAACATATAAGAAACTAGATTTCCTCTTCCGGTGGTTCACATGGTCCTGAGGATCACTCAGCCAACACCAAAAATGAGTACCACGTTGATTTCCGTGGGCACAGGTGGCCGGCCGTACAGCTTCCCACTCTACCCATCAAGTGTCGAAGTTACGGACAGTGGAAGCCTTTACCTTCCTCCCCTCCAACGGCGTGGATTTATTTTTCTAATTTACTGATTTTATATTTTAATGTAATTTTTGGGAGAACCTACTTGGTAATAATAATAATAATAATAATAATAATAATAATAATAATAATAATAATAATCTGTGGACTCCGAAAAGTACTGGTGCAGGTCTTTCGAGGTGACGCCCAATAAGCGATTTACGAGTCTGTGAAGATTGGGCCCAGCCTAAGATGAATTCCAATGCCAAAGACGGCTCAAACACCCAACCCTCGAGTCAGAGGAATTAACCAATGAAGGTGAAAATGCCCGATCCGACCGAGCCACTGAGTCGAACACCCACTTGGTCAAAAATGTCACAAGGACACCGTTATCAACAACCGTTTATCGCATGCGTGTTCCTTACTACCCTGTATTTGCATTGTAAAGACTTTTGCTGCTAACAATATTTTTCCATTAGAATAAAATTGTAAAAGTAGCAACAAATTATTAACAAAACCTAATGGCGCTAGGCCCTGATTGACGTTGGCCTACCAAGCGACTGCTCTTCATCCCGGAGCAGATTATGAGGTAACGTGAATCCTCTCGGCCGTCATTCTTGCCTTTCTAGAGCGGCGCCGCTATCTCATAGTCAGATAGCTTCTCAATATTCTAAAACAGGCTGAGTGAACCTCGAACGAACCGTCAGACCCAGGTAATAATAATAATAATAATAATAATAATAATAATAATAATAATAATAATAATAATAATAATAATAATAATAATAATAATAATAATAATAATAATAATCGTATGGCCTCAGCTACCGTGTGCAGACATTTCGATTTGACGCCATCTGGCTGTCTGCTCGTCAATTTCGACGTTCCGTTTTACTCTAGACCCACTAGATGGCAGACAGAGTTAACATCCCAGATCTGGCCGGGAATTAAACCCAGGGTCTTCCCTAGACCGCGGCACCTTCGTGAATAGTTAAGTATCATTAATAATAAAACTATAATCGTCCGGCTCCTTGACTAAATGGTCAACATAGTGGCTTGCGTTGAGAAGATGCAGCGGGTTGGTGATTTGAACTGTTTATAGTTAATTCTGAAAGCTCAGAGGCTGGGTGTTTGCGTTTGTGTTAATGCACATCTTCAAGTACACACAACACATCCCATTGCAAACGACCATGGAATCACGCAGCTAGAGGTGGGGAAATAATGAGTGTGCGAGATGGAAAGTGTGAGAGAGTGACCCATGACTTGCCGTCCGCCCCGCCTCTATCAGTAGCCTACCTGCTTCCCGCAGCTAATTCCTGTCTATGCGGTACTTAAATGAGCAAACTTTAACTGCCCAAAACAGCAACTAAATATACGATTGAGCATCTGATTTTGATATAGCTGAACAGAGCATTCCTACTGAAGTCGTTGTACCAAATCTCGATCAGATCGGAGACATACAGATGCAAGTGTTTCCTTGTGAGAAGAAGCTGGAACAATTTCTCACACCGTTTGGAAGAAGATCTATACCATACTATAAATTCGGAAATCGACCTCACTGTGTCTCGATTTTGTTCAGCTTTGAACCTCACATTACTGCCACTTGTTTCTGGAGAAGAAAATATCAGTTCAACACACCGTATTAAACGTGTGAATGAGGCCACGTATCTTCGCATAAATGCATGGATAAAAAACAGTTGTTTTCGGAGGTACGGGAATCTCCTGGATGTAATCAATAATAGCATTACACCGAATAACTATTGTTAATTGATGTGTGCTCTTTCCACAGCCGTCTCGATCGTCCTATACCGCATGCTCTAGGCTAGGGTTTTTACGAATAGGCCGAGCCAAGATGACAAGCATAGACGCAAAAACTTCTTAACGCATTATTATGACTACAGCCTACAAAACACTGTGCAGTATAGTCATATGTTCACCGAAGATCGTAAATTACATCTGTAATATTACCTATATCAAGTTGTGGTTGGCCTCCTCATGTCACAACTTAAAGACTTTTCTGGACGAAGGCTTGGAGTGATAGACCGAACTTAGTTAGAATAATATCACTAACAGTTTGCTGATATTCATTGACCTCACGCTGTAAAAGAACAAATTCTGAAAGGAAAGTAGTAGTAAGTCCTCGTATTACGATCGTAAGAGGATCGAGACGGCGGTGGTTTTATCTCTTCTAAAGCCGCATACTTCCGCATTACTTTAGCAACTGCAGCGAAACTAACCCGACAACGAAGCGTATAGCAGCCTCTTTGTAAACATTTTATAATGTATTGCGTACTTGGATATGTAGCCCTGTAACACGACCCCCTTCAAAGTAAGCTGCTGATACTGCCTTCTTCTTCTACTCAAATGCATGGTTAACTCACACCTATCTCACAACGTCAACACCGGACGATAAGTAACGCTCGCGAAGTGTGCAGTGCGTGTTTGAAGTGTTTATAGTGCATCTGCAGCAGGCATTAGAGCTTCAGTTGGCACCAGACAGCGATCTGTAATAAACCGATTATTTGAGAGACAGCTCCGAGCCAGACGTACCTGTAGCGCTCATGCCTCTGCCTCCGAATCAATGCCATCTGATACTTTAGTGGTGTCAATCTAGAGCTCATTGGAGGGCGGAGTGGAGATCTTTTGTGTTCTCAGATGAGGACCCTTTCTGTCTTGGTACCAGTGATGGCCGTAGTTTGGTAAGAAGGAGGCCAGGGGAGCGCTTGGAGTGAAGCGGTCTACGACATCGACACGTCGACTGGGGAGCGATTTCCTTGACAACAGGAGCACTGTCGTCCTTAACCCAAGAACATTGACAGATGATTTATACGTCAGAATGGTAATTAGACCGGTTGTGCTGACATTCATCCGCAGTATTCAAGCGGGTGTTTTTCAATAGGATAACACTCATCCTCAAACTACCTTGTTCTACAGAGTGTCGACCAGTTGCCTTCGCTTGCGAGATCATCAGTCAGACATTCCCTCCATTGAGCACGTATGGGACATTATGGGATGACAAATCCAGCGTCTTCCAATAACAGAATTAACCATTGCTGATATGACTGACAAAGTCCAACGGGCGTGGAAATGACATACGGCAACTGTACGACACAATGCATGCACGTTTGCACGCTTGCATTCAAAATCGTGGCGGCTACAGGGATCATTGACGTACCAATACGTCATAAGTCTTCTTGCGCAAACTTAAACTTGTGACCTGGAGAATTTAATCAAATGAATTGCATTCCTGTGCTTGGTGCTGGGATTTCATTTTCCGCCGTTTTATAAGCGGCAGTAAAAAAAAACGCGTCACTTACCAAAAATTGTCATGCTCCAGAATTAATCACCAGAACTGTTAGACACTTTTCCCTCTGCGTGATGGGACGGTCAGTCCTACTGTTGGAAAGAACTAGTAGGCTGTCGGCAGAACCACATCTGTACCCAGTCACACACGCAGTCGTTCGATGCAAACCGATGTTCATAAATGTCTTCCTACAGCTCGAGCACGAGATCACAATCAATGCTTTAGGTTATGAAACACGTCGAAGAAATGAGATGCGTCATAAAGTTGAAACGCCCGGGTATGCTATCAAACGACGTTGAACATCTCCATAGAGGGGCCGCCTCCGTACTATCAACTCCGTGGAGAATACAGTTCAGAGGTTTGGGTGGAAAACTCTTCAACAGCCTCTGTACAGCCCAGGTATATCACCGTGCGATTTCCTCATCTACGAAGAGCTTTAAAAAAGACATTCGTGGATATAGGTCGATGACGTGTGTGACTGGGTACATACATAGTTCTGTGGACAGCCTGCGAGCATTTTCAAGAATACAGTGGGATAAATGTCCTACCGGTTATGGTAATTGCATTTCAGTTACGAAATGCCCTAATATACTTTTTGGCAGGTGACCCGTTTACATTCGATGACTCTTTGTACAGATGCTCATTCTGTTAAAATCCCAGATGACTAACATATTTATTTTTTATGGATTAAGATATAGACACAATTCGCGTCTCTAAACCCAGCTTTAAGTGTGAAGATCAAACATTTACACCACATTCGGTAAATAAGCCAATTCAAAAAATATATAATTAACATACAATTCACAATTACTCTGTCCGACTCGTTGGCTGAATGGTCAGCGTACAGGCCTTCGGTTCAGAGGGTCCCGGGTTCGATTCCCGGCCGGGTCGGGGATTTTAACCTTCATTGGTTAATTCCAATGGCCCGGGGGCTGGGTGTTTGTGCTGTCCCCAACATCCCTGCAACTCACACACCACACATAACACTATCCTCCACCACAATAACACGCAGTTACCTACCCATGGCAGATGCCGCCCACCCTCAGTGGAGGGTCTGTCTTACAAGGGCTGCACTCGGCCAGAAATAGCCACACGAAATTAAAAAAAAACAATTACTCTAATTTGAAATAACACCTAACCATGTTTCAATGCAAAATGAACCTGAGGTATGGCCTCTGACGAATCCTTACACCACTATTTTTATTGAAATGCAGCTGAAGTCGCCTGAAAACTTCACATTCACCTCAAATTTTTATTATTATTATTATTATTATTATTATTATTATTATTATTATTATTATTATTTAATTTGCTATTTGCTTTACGTCGCACCGACACAATACGTCTTACGGCGACGATGGCATAGGAAAGGCCTAGGAATTGGAAAGAAGCGGCCGTGGCATTAATTAAGGTACAGCCACGGCATTTGCCTGGTGTGAAAATGGAAAACCACGGAAAACCATCTTCAGGGCTGCCGACAGAGGGGCTCGAACCCACTATCTCCCGATTACTGAATACTGGCCGCACTTACGCGACTGCAGCTATCGAGCTCGGTCAAATTAATTTAAGTACGGGAATATCCTGGGGAGTCCGTCTCTGTGGTGTAGTGGTTAGTGTGAATAGCTGCCACCCCCGGAGGCCCGGGCTCGATTCCCGGCTCAGCCACGAAATCTGAAAAGTGGTACGAGGGCTGGAACGGGGTCTACTCAGCCACGGGGGGTCAACTGAGTAGAGATGTGTTCGAATCCCACTTCAGCCATCCTGCAAGTAGTTTTCCGTGGTTTCCCACTTCTCCTCCAGGCAAATGCCGGGATGGTACCTAACTTAAGGCCACGGCCGCTTCCTTCTCTCTTCCTTGTCTCTCCCTGCCAATCTTCCCATCCCCCCACAAGGCCCCTGTTCAGCATAGCAGGTGAGGCCACCTGGACGAAGTACTGGTCATCCTCCCCAGTTGTATCCCCAGATCCAGAGTCTGAAGCTCCAGGACGCTGCCCTTGAGGCGGTCGAGGTGCGTTCCCTCGCTGAGTCCGAGGGAAAAACCAACCCTGGAGGGTAAGCAGATTAAGAAAGAAAGAAATAAATAACCTAGAGTACCATTCGGCCGAGTGAAACAAAACACAAATACGTGTGATTTATAAGACCAAGAGCTAGCGCGAAATAAATAGCGGTTCCAGTAAATGTCATTTGATGTGATTTATGTGTATATTTTATTCTCCTTCAGCGAGAACAGTAATTGGCTTAACTCAAGTACGAATTTATGTTTGTGGATATATCTTGATAGATAGAACATAATATGCTCAGTCTACCGAGCGCGATAGTTGCAGTCGCTTAAGTGCGGCCAGTATCCGATATTGTGGAGATAGTGGATTCGAACCGCACTGTCGGCAGCCCTGAAAATGGTTTTTCGTGGTTTCCCATTTTCACACCAGTCTGTACGTTAATTAAGGCCATGGTTTCTTCCAAGATTTCTTCAATACCAATTTCCTGATGATCTTTGTTTATTTCTGTAAGCTACTTGTGATTTTTTAGAGATACTGCGAGATTTAGTATCTTCTTTGTTAGCTTATTTTTAACCATGGTTGTTAAATCCTGATTTTTTACCTTCCATATACTTTGTATTTTCATATGAAATTTGCAGACCTGTTCTTGCCGCTATTTCATGAAGTTTATCTACCGACTGGAGTGCTTCTTGTTTGTTGTTGGAGAGGATTGTCAAGTCATCTGCAAAGGTGAATTTTGTTTTTGAGAAGTCTACCAATATGATCACTTTAGTTTCATTTTTCCATTCTCGAACTACTTTTTCCAGAACTAGACTGAATACAAGTGGTGATCATCCAGCGCCTTGTCTGACCCCTGTTGTAATTTCGAGTGGTTCTGAAATCTCTAATAAAAATTTAACTTTCGGTGTTGTGCCTATTAGAGTTTACTTGATCAATTCCGTTGTTTTTCTGTCGACTTGAAATTCCTTAAGTATGTTGAATAGAGTCTGTCGATCTACTGAATCATTGAATGTCTTCAATTATTGCGTGTCTCCGTGGTGGTTGGTAGTGTTATGTGTAAATGAAGAAGTGTGTATTCAGACAGTATGTAGGTAGAGAAGACTTGTTTAAAATTCCCAGTCCGATCGGGAATCGAACTCGGGACCCCCTGAACCAAAATTTGTCACGCTGTTCATTCAGTCAAGGGGACAAATTGATGCCCCAGAACATATTGATTTAAAATACAAACTTCCTTTTCAATTACAAATATCAACTACTCGATCATTCTCATAATATCTTCTAGGAAGAATTCGCGTGTTTGCATAAAATGAGAAGCTTTAATAAATCCCTCGTGTAGTTGATCGTATGGTGATAAAATATGTCAGGAACAAAAACACGGGAAACAGTAGTCTTTCTCTTAAGCGCCAGATGGAGAGTACGTAGAAGTGATGAACAACACAAGCCAGTATGAGCAAATTTCATATTGTATCTGGTTTCAATGTATGCTGTTAGACCAGTCGGCCTGCAAAATGATCTTCAACACTGTCTAACAATATCGCTTTATCTGCAGATAAAACAAATTAAAGCTTTGACAAATTTCTAATCTACGTTCATCTGCGTAGATTTACTCATCACGACACTACAATAGTTGTCCTCAAGGGTGCCAATAGAGAGCTAAAAGTAGACGACATGACGCACACCAGAAGTTAGTTTTGACAAATCTTCTAAATTGTCTCGCTAGAGGGCGTGTGAGAGACTAACCAGCTGTGGCATGCTGTGTACTTTGGCATAGTACGGCGACCTCCCGCCAGGGCGACAGTGGCTGACACGTCACCACGTCGTTCGTCTTTTCCGTCACCACTCAATGAGGGAACTCAAAGTAGAAATACAGGCCCGCTGTTTGTGCGAGGAAAAAATAACATAGTTGACAGCGACAGAAAACAGAGGTGTCTGCCGTTTAAATCGAGATCGTAATCTCGTTTATGTTCAGCGCTGCGGAATAATATTTGTTCTCATTGGTGTCAACTAGAAATGTTATGACGGAACACAGACTCTTTCTGAGAATGCGGGTTAGAAAGATCGCATTAATTTTAACTCATAATTGAATGAGTGCTGCCAGAGAGTTATAATTACGCTTAAAACATTCGCAAAAACAGCAAATACTTGGCAAAAAAAATGATAAATGGCCAAGAACGTCTTCTGAATGTTTGAAATGCAGCATTTTAGTGGCATTCAGTACTTACACGCATTCCTAGGTATTACAGTCTTCAAAACAAGTCCACAGTCGAGCCACTGAAGTTTTTATATGGATCAACAGTATAGTGGCGGTCTCCGGATCGCAAGATCGCGGGTTTAAGCCCGACAGCTGTTCCAGATTTTAGTAGGGCGGAAAAGGTTCCACTCGCATACGATGGCGCACATAACAGTTCTGGTGATCAGGGTTGCCATATTTTAATCGTGAAAAATCGGGGCTTAAAATCACAAATCTTTATGTATGCTCGGGCCATCATATCATTTACACTGAGTTAATCGCGCTTGGGGCACACAGATTGACCTCTCGGCTTTTAATATAAATAGGCCCTACCCCGATATAGTATTACATTCGTTACAACTTACAAAATACCTATAAACTGAGTATTCAGCCCGAAGGTTGTTTTGATACTCAAGGTGAAAAATTGAAATATATAATTTTTTATGACTAAACTATTTTCTTACATTATAACCGTCTCTTGATCTTACCACATACAGTAAAATCTCTTTCATTATTTGTACTTTTTATTGCTGGGAGCTACATTCAAAATTTACTTGTATTCTACAAAATGCACACGTTCAGAACACAATTAATAAAAATGTAAAAATAAATTTGTAGTCTGGCTATGTGGTGTAGTGCTTAGTGTGATTAGCTGCCACTCCCGGAGGCCCGGGTTCGAATCCCGGCTCTGCCACGAAATTTGAAAAGTGGTACGAGGACTGGAACAGGGTCCACTCAGCCTCGGAAGGTCAAGTGGGTAGAGATGGTTTCGATTCCCACCTCAACCATCCTGGAAGTGGTTTTCCGTGGTTTGCCACTTCTCCTCCAGGCAAATGCTGGGATGGTACCCAACTTAAGGCCACGGCCGCTTCCTTCCCTCTTTCTTCTATCCCTTCCAATCTTCCCATCCCCCCGCAAGGCCCCTGTTCAGCATAGCAGGTGAGGCCGCCTGGGCGAGGTACTGGTCATCCTCCCAGTTGTATCCCCCGGCCCAGAGTCTGAAGCTCCAGGACACTGCCCTTGAGGCGGTAGAGGTGGGGTTCCTCGCTGAGTCCGAAGGAAAAGCCGACCCTGGAGGGTAAACAGATAAAGAAGAAGGAGAAGAAGAAGAAAAAGAAGAGAAATGTGTAGTCTCACACTGATCAATAAAATTCTGCACTTGTTCCGCTGACCGAACTTCTTTTTCTTCTTCTTCTTCTTCTTGTTAATCTGTTTACCCTCCACGGTCGGTTTTACCCTCGGACTCGGCGAGGGATCCCACCTCTACCACCTCAAGTGCAGTGTCCTGGAGCTGAAGACATTGGGTCAGGATACAACTGGAGAGGATGACCAGTACCTCGCCCAAGCGGTCTCACCTGCTGTGCTGAACAGGGGCCTTGCAGGGGGATGGGAAGATTGGAAGGGATAGACAAGGAAGAGGGAAGGAAGTGGCTGTGGCCTGAAGTTAGGTACCATCCCGGCATTTGCTTGGAGGCGAAGTGGGAAACAACGGAAAGATGGCTGAGGTGGAAATCGAACCCACCTCTAATCAGTTGACCTCCCGAGGCTGAGTGGATCCCATTCCAGCCCTCGTACCACTTTTCAAATTTCGTGGCAGAGCCGGGAATCGAACCCGGGCCTCCGGAGGTGGCAGCTAATCACACTAACCACTACACCACAGAGGCGGACACCGAACTCCTTAAATGTATTAACATTCATTATTAGGAATAACATTATAACCGAGTCATGAATAGAAAACCGAATTCGGGACATTCCGCGTCACACGGGACACGGAAAGAATTTGCAAATACAGTATTGGGAAATTCGATATTAATTCGACTCAGCAATATACCACCCAATACAGTTTTGATTTTCCCATTTTCACGCAAGGTGAATGCTGGGGCTCTACTGACCAAGAAAGGTAGGTTTTTTATTTTCTGCCTTTTAAGCCAGTGCTTTGAAATCGCATCAACACAGGTGTGTTTTCGGCGATACTGCTTTGAGAAAGGGCTAAGACTAGGAATACATTGGCCTATGCCTGATGTGAATATGGGAATGTTTCTCTTCTGACCCCGACGGCATTAGGTTTGTGAGGCCTAGGTGGACTTTCATTTTCACGCCGTTTGTGACCCTTCCGTTCCGTTCCCTATATCCTCATTCCTCTCTTCCGTTTTAACTCTTATTAGTGTTACGAGTGGATGGTTGCTCACTTGTATTTTCTCTTAAAACAGTTGTCACGTTACAAATAGTTACAATAGTCCTATCACCGGGCGGGTTGGCCACGCGGTTAGGGACACGCAGTTGTGAGCTTGCATCCGGGAGATAGTGGGTTCGAACCGCACTGTCGGTAGCCCTGAAGATGGTTTCCCGTGGTATCCCATTTTCACACCAGGCAAATGCTGGGGCTGTTCCTTAATTAAAGCCACAGCCGTTTCCTTCCCACTCACAGGCCTCTCCTATCCCATCGTCGCCATAAGACCCATCTGTGTCAGTGCGACGTAAACGCAAAGTTGCAAAAGATAGCCGTATGGGAAATCCTCAAAGCTATATTTGAGACTTTCGAAAATTCGGTTGGTTTATTGTTATTATTTTGCTATTTGTTTCACGTCGCACCGACACAGATAGGTCTTATGGAGACGATGGGAGAGGAAAGGCCTAGGAATGGGAAGGAAGCGGCCGTGGCCTTAATTATGGTACAGCCCCAGCATTTGCCTGGTGTGAAAATGGGAAACCACGGAACACCATCTTCAGTGCTGCCGGGAGTGGGGTTCGAGCCCACTATCTCCCGGATGCAAGCTTACAGCTGCGCGCTCGTAATCGTACGGCGAACTCGCCCGGTAGATTCAGTTGGAAGCCAAAGGAAGATTTTTTAAAATGTGTTTGTATGTTGGGTATTTAGCCCGAAGGCTGGTTTGATCTTCAACAGCTCCGCCATCAGCTGTCGTAGATAGCATAGACGTCACTGAAGAGGCGTACTAGGGAAATAAGGAGTGATATAGTTTCCCACAGCTTTCTACGCCTAGCCAGTTGTTGTTGTTACATATCAGTCTGCCACGTCTGAAGTGCACCCACCAACCGACGCTATCAGTGATATTTTCACATCATTAATAATAATGTTGCCGCCTCTGTGGAGTAGTGGTTAGCGTGATTAGCTGCCACCCCCGGAGGTCCGGGTTCGATTCCCGGCTCTGCCACGAAATTTGACAAGTGGTACGAGGGCTGGAACGGGGTCCACTCAGCCTCGGGAGGTCAACTGAGTAGAGGTAGGTTCGATTCCCACCTCAGCCATCCACGAAGTGGTTTTCCATGGTTTCCCACTTCACCTCCAGGCGAATGCCGCGATGGTACGTAACTTAAGGCCACGGCCGCTTCCTTCCCTCATCCTTGCCTATCCCTTCCCATCTTCCCATCCCCCTACAAGGCCCCTGTTCACCATAGCAGGTGAGGCCGCCTGGGCGTGGTACTAGTCATACTCCCCAGTTGTATCGCCGACCAAGAGTCTGAAGCTCCAGGACACTGCCCTTGAGGCTGTAGAGGTGGGATCCCTCGCTGAGTCCGAGCGAAAAGCCGAACCTGGAGGGTAAACAGATGATGATGAATAATGTTATTGCCTTTACGTCCCACGAACTTCTTTTTCCGTTTTCAGAGACCCCGAAGTGCGGGTGATTTAGTCACGCAGTTCTTTTACGTGCCAGTAAATCTACCGACACGAGACTGCCGTATTTGAGTACCTTCAAATATCACCTGGCTGAGCCAGGATAGAACCTGCCAAGTTGGGGTCGGAAGACCAGCGCCTGAACCGCCTGAGCCACTCAGCCCGGCTTCACATCATTTATAACAGGGAGTGGCTGCATAAAGAATGGCATTACTAGCATCGCTCATATACAGTATTAGTCACTTTCATATCTTAAAAGCCAAGGATGAGACTAAGACAGGTCAATGAAAGTAACAAATTTGTTCTAGCCCATACCAGAAGACATAGTGCAACTGTAAACACTAAGTCTCCCAGCAAAAGCACTTTAGGCCTAATGTGTTAATTTATTTAAAATCTGTTCAACGTCTCATAAATAGCTACTGTCCGGCTCCATGGCTAAATGGTTAGCGTGCTGGCCTTTGGTCACAGCGGTCCCGGGTTCGATTCCCGGCAGGGTCGGGAATTTTAACCATCATTGGTTAATTTCCAAGGCACAGGGGCTGGGTGTATGTGTTGTCTTCATCATCATTTCATCCTCATCACAACGCGCAGGTCGCCTACGGGTTTCAAATCAAAATACCTGAGCCTGGCGAGCCAAACCCTTCCTGGGATCTCCCGGAACTAAAAGCCATACGCCATTTCATTTTCAATTGCTACTGTATATAAAAGCCGAAACATTGCCGTGAAAAGTTGTTCTTTAACCAATTAGTAAATTTACTTTATGCCGTACCGAGCTACTTGGCTGCGGAGTTCGGCTTGCATTAGGGAGATATGGAGCTTGGACACTACTGTCAGCAGCATAGAAGATGATTTTCCGTAGTTTCCCATTTGCACACAAGAGACATACTGGGGCCATACGTTTATTAAGTTTGCCTGCTGCCATTTCTTGATGGATACAGTACTTTTGTATCCATCCCTTGGCACAGGCCAGAGTAAAGTGTAGCTTTCACCGAAGTCCCAGTCTCATCCATGGCTGTGACAATATGGAAGCTGCTGGGGCATGGGTGGTGCTGAGTAATTCAGAGCACAACTAGTGCATCTGAGTGTTATGAAATGTGTTGCTCATAGGGTCAGTCGTGCTGCAATAGCACTTTCTGACCCAGTGAGGAAAGCAATGGCAAACTACCTCACTCATCGTCTTGCCTAGTACGCCTCATTTTGCTGCTGCCATTGGTTTTTGCGGTTTCCTTATAACCGCATAACCTTTGGTGGGGTTATTTGATGATCTAACCAGCCTCTGGGCTGATGACCTAACAGACAGACGTTTATTAAGGCCTCAGCCGCTTCCTTCCCAAACCGCATGTCGTCGAAAACCTTCAATGTGTTAGTGTGACGTTAAACATCTATGAAGAAGCAAAAAGCAAAGCAAAGTCACCTCCGTACAGGCCATGAAGGCCCTTGGAGGAGTGGAAGGTAAAGGCTTCCACCATTGTTAACCTCGGCACGTGATGGGGTAGAGTGGTTAGCTCTACGCCCGGCCGCCTTTGCCCCCAGGAATTAACCTGGTACTCATTTTTGGTGTAGGCTGAGTGAACCTCAGGGCCATATGCACCTCCGGAAGTAGAAATCTCGTTTCTTAAATTTTACGACTTCCTGACGGGGATTCGAACCCACGTCCTTCCGGGTGAACCGAGCACGCCTTTACCGCCTCGGCCAGGCAGCCCCTATCTATGAAGAAGACATCTACTATACACACAGTAGCCGACGGCCGTAGCCGTGTTGAAACACCGGATCCCGTGAGATCTCCGACGTTAAGCAACATTGGGCGTGGTCAAGATTTGGATGGGTTACCTCGCGCTGTTGGGAATGGAGGGGCGAAAACGAACTGGCTACCCTACCGCAGGTAAACTCCGGCTCGGGCACACCTCTGCGGAGGTTCGGACCAGCTTTCGGGCAGAATACACTCGTACCTTACCTTTATACACACAATACGGCTCTCTCCTATTTAAATACTGTTAAACGCTAATAGACCGTGCTCAGAATTGATTCAGCAATCTTGAGCAGCAAAGAAGACCGAGCAGGTCACTGTGGAACAACTTTGCATTCGGGAGGAGAGTGGGTTCACACTCCACCGTCGTCTTACCTGAGAAAGGTTTTCCCATTCTCACTTCCAGACAGATGCCGGGACAGTTCTTATTTATAGGCAACGGCCGACCCCTTCTTCTTCGTCCTCCACTGCAACGCAAATCACCACATATCTCCTCGTCAGAGAGAGGGTGTTACCGTCCGAGTGGCCCACCTGACCACTTTAGGATACAAAATGAAAGATAAAAAGGAAAAGAATGCCTCAATCAACTGCACTATACAGTTCTGATCAAATACAGTATAGTTAGACACAAGTAAGAAGAAGAGATACCATACTCAAGAGGGGAGTCTAAATATTGACGGACACCGATTTTTTCCAGTTTTCGTGAGGTTAATCTGTATAGGTACAAAATCAATATCTATTTTGAAATTCTTTCCAATAAGTTTCAATTTTCGAGATTGTACTGTTTCAGTTTTTCAAACACCAGTTGTAAATCGTAGAATGAGCGAGCAATCAATAAAATAATTTCGTAGCATAGTGGTCCAGACGCTAGTCGGTGAAGTTGCATAGGTTGGAAACTTCATTAAGACTTTTTGACTTTAATTTTTAAACTAAATCGACCGATCTCGGTAGCTGCAGTCGCTTAACTGCGGCCAGTATCCACTATTCGGAGATATTGGGTTCGAACCCCACTGTCGGCAGCCCTGAAGAAGGTTTTCTGTGGTTTCCCATGTTCACACCAGGCAAATGCTGGGGCTGTTGCTTAATTGCTAATTGTTTTACATCGCACCGACACAGATAGGTCTTATGGCGACGATGGGACAGGGAAGGGCTGGGAGTGGGAAGGAAGCGGCCGTGGCCTTAATTAAGGTACAGCCCCAGCATTTGCCTGGTGTGAAAATGGGAAACCACGGAAAACCATCTTCAGGGCTGCCGACAGTGGAGTTCGAACCTACTATCTCCCGAATACTGGACACTGGCCGCACTTAAGCGACTGCAGCTATCGAGCTCGGTGTGTTGCTTAATTAAGGCCACGGCCACTTCCTTCCCACTCCCACCTCTTTCCTATCCCATCCGCGCCACAAGACTTATCTGTGTCGGTGCAACGTAAAACGACTTGTAAAAAAAAGTAAATCGGCATTTTGTGAAATTCGTCATGTCCATTTTTTTTTTTTTGTGAATGAATAAGTATTATTTTAATCTATTACTATGGAGCAAGACAGAGCAGAACACATAAAATGTCACATGTTTGCTCTTTATATTTTACATTTTCGTGTAGGCTAATTGTTATCTGATGTTGCGTAGACAGTTTTGTTTGTTTTATCATACATTTCTTCTTGGGACATGTGGGATTCCTTAAATGGCCGATTCAGTCATTTTTAATCGCCACTGTCGTTTTTTTAACAGTACAGTATGCCGTCTTACTTATGTAATTTAGTTGGTAATTCATATGAATGTAACGTTTAATCAGTCCGACTCCTTGCCTGACTGGTTAGCATTGAAGGCTTTAGTTCAGAGGGCATCGGGTTCTTCTGGCTTATGGACTCCTTTCCTCTTTATATTCAGACCACACACCACTCTACCAACCACTACATAAACACCTGCGATAAAATAGATGTGAGAGAAGCGGTTGAAGAGGAAGAAGAAGATTGTAATGATTAATCATAATATCCCGCCTCTGTGGTGTAGTGGTTAGTGTGATTAGCTGCCACCCCCGGAGGCCCGGGCTCGATTCTCGGCTCTGCCACGAAATTTGAAAAGTGGTACGAGGACTGGAACGGGGTCCACTCAGCCTCGGGAGGTCAAATGAGTAGAGGTAGGTTCGATTCCTACCTCAGCCATCCTGGAAGTGGTTTTCCGTGGTTTTCCACTTCTCCTTCAGGCAAATGTCGGGATGGTACCTAACTTAAAGCCACGGCCACTTCCTTCCCTCTTCCCTGCCTATCCCTTCCAATATTCCCATCCCCCACTATTGCCCCTGTTCTGCATAGCACGTAAGGCCGAATGGGCGAGGTACTGGTCATTCTCCTCAGTTGTATCCCCCGACCCTTTGTCACAGGCTCCAGGACACTGCCCTTGAGGCGGTAGAGGTGGGATCCCTCGCTGAGTCCGAGGGAAAAACCGACCGTGGAGGGTAAACAGATTAAGAAGAAGAAGAATCATAATATCACTTCGTTTTAATCAGTTAAAACATACAAAAAGGATTCTATTAAATGTCTTCAAATATAAGAAAGAACAAATAAATGTAAGTTACATAAACAATTATTTCCAGGTGAGAGCTAACCTATAGTATTAAACAAATTTCTGTGGCAGATCTATGAAAGTACTATACATTTCAAGTAAATACAGAGAAGTGAAGGAAGGGAAGAAATTCCGAACGGGGCAGTAACGGGATAAGGGCCGCAAGTTTTGACGTAGAATATGTACCGCTTAATAGCTATTGTCAAAATAAAGTACCTACTCTGGTCAGTAAGGGTTTGATATATTATTGTTAACATTTAATTTACCGAGCTCGATAGCTGCAGTCGCTTAAGTGCGGCCAGTATCCAGTAATCGGGAGATAGTGGGTTTGAGCCCCACTGTCGGTAGCCCTGAAGATGGTTTTCCGTGGTTTCCCATTTTCACACCAGGCAAATGCCGGGGCTGTACCTTAATTAAGGCTACGGCCGCTTCCTTCCACTTCCTAGGCTTTTCCTACCCCATCGTCGCCATAAGACAAATCTGTGTCGGTGCGACGTCAAACAAATAGCAAAAATAATAATAATAATAATAATAATAATAATTTCTTAATTGGGAAAACGGGATTAAGGGTTGGACATGCATTGAATTTCTTAATTCTAAACAAAACTTTCACTTCTTCAGACCATGAGTTCCAAATGGTTATCTACCTCTTGGACAGTAAATGTTCTCGGCTGGGTCTCCAGCGGTACGAAAGGAACCTCACGGCGCTCGGCTGCCTTACCTGTCAGACACTCCCGAATAAGACTCTTGACGGTGATGTTTTACTTCTTGTAATTCTGATAAGTCGCTCGTCCTCTCGAATGCGTCGGCAATCACTTTTGAAGCAATTTTTTGCTCATACGTAGCCTATAGAAATTTTGGGAGTGAAAAATTGTTCGCACTTCTTCGCATTATAATTTCTTCAAATCTACGCTATTTGATTTTGATTTTACCGCATGCATGTAGAACTCACCAATCACCGGAGTCAGAGCTGTACTCATTGTTAGGCGCGGGGCACCGTGCTTTTAATACGTCAAAATGGCAGCGCTACAGCATCACTCGAATACGTCATAGCAAGGTTAGAATCTTGTTGCTATATACTTCTTCTTTAAAATGAGATGCTGAACAATGCCTCACGTGTTGTCTAGACATTATTTCGAAATTTCATGTTCTTGTAATGCACACGGGCAAGATATAGCAGATATCCTGGATTCAGAAGGTCAAACGGACTGTATCGCGATTGACCTATCTAAGGCATTTGATAGAGCAGATTATGGGAGACTCCTGGCAAAAATGAGTGCAATTGGACTAGAAAAAAGAGTGACTGAATGGGTGGCTATATTTATAGAAAATAGAACTCAGACAATTAGAGTACCGGTAGGCGAAGCTTTATCTGTCCCTGTAATAATTAAGAGGGAAATTCTTCAAGGCAGTATTATTGGACATTTTCGGTTTCCTTATATATATCAATGATATGTGTACAGAAGTGAATTCAGAGATAAGGCATTTTGCAGATTATGTTATTCTGTACAGAGTAATAAATACGTTACAAGACTGTGAGCCACGGCAAAATGACCTCCATAATGTTTCAGATGTAAGGCTTTTCAGGCGTTTGCTCTATTATCCAGCGTTTCGTCTTAGGTCTGACACTAGACTCGTCAGAGTGGGATGTGTCAGACCCTACCCACTGACGCTGGTTAACAGAGCAAACGCCTGAAAATCCTTACATCTGATATGTTTTTGATATGCTCTATTGGTGAAAAATATCTAATTCCCTCCATGGGAATTTGAATTTTCCATCTCCATAATGTTGTCAGTTGGCAGGAGGCAATATATGATGATAAACGGAGTTAAAAGTCAGGTGGTGAGTTTCACAAATAGGAAAAGTCCTCTAAGTTTTAATTACTGTGTTGATGGGGTAAAACATTTCCTTTTGGGGATCATTGTGTTAATATAACGAAAGACTTCATTGGGGCAATCACATGAATATGATTGTAAATTAAGGGTACAGATCTCTGCGCTTGATTATGAGGGTATTTAGGAGTTGTAGTAAGGATGTAAAGAGGACATATATGTCTCAGGTAAGACCCCAACTAGAGTATGGTTCCAGTGTATGGGACCATCACCAGGATTACTTGATTCAAAAACTGGAAAAAATCCAAAGAAAAGCAGCTCGATTAGTTCTGGGTGATTACCGACAAAAGAGTGGCGTTACAAAAATGTTGCAAAGTTTGGGCTGGGAAGACTTGGGAGAAATGAGATGAGCTGCTCGACTAAGTGGTATGTACCGAGCTGTCAGTGGAGAGATGGCGTGGAATGACATCAGTAGACAAATACGTTTGAGTGGTGTGTTTAAAAGTAATAAAGATCACAATATGATAAAGTTGGAATTCAAGAGGACAAATATGGCAAATATTCGTTTATAGGAAGGGGAGTTAGGGATTGGAATAACTTACCAAGGGAGTTCAATAAATTCCCAATTTCTTTGCAATCATTTAAGAAATGAAAAGGAAAACCTACAACCTGTTTTCCAGTCGTTGACCGGGTCAGGGATGTAATGAATGAAGCAGATATAGGCTATTAGTACGATGGGGTCGCCACTCCCAAAGTGATTTATTAATGACTGATAGATACTATGAAATGAGAATGGAGAGTGTTGCTGGAATGAAAGATGACAGGGAAACCCGGAGTACCCGGAGAAAAACCTGTCCCGCCTCCGCTTTGTCCAGCACAAATCTCACATTGAGTGACCGGGGTTTGAACCACGGTCTCCAGCGGTGAGAGGCCGACGCTCTGCCGTATGAGCCACGGAGGCTCTTCATTTAAGAAAATGCTAGGAAAATAACAGACAGGGAATCTGCCAGCTGGGCGACTGCCCTAAATGCAGAAAAGTAGTGACTGAAGTTCCGTAAATATAACATCGCAACGGATTTAGAGAAAAATCAAGAATACTGTTTGTTGACCATCAATAATATTATTATTAATACACACATGTACTTAAAAACCAGAACACCTTGAAGGACTAGCGATAGGAAGTTCATATTCACAGGACAGGAGCATTAGTATGTTCTGAAGAAATTATTAGCATTTGAACGATGTCGGCCCTCAGGTTCACGGTCCATGCCGATATCTCGGCGTACCACCACCGCCTGGTAAAATGTGCCTGCGGCTCTCGTTGTCGCCATAAACCGAAGGTAATAGATCAGTGTAACTTGAGCAGACGTGCAGGATGCTACGCAGACGTATGCGAGAATCGTACCGTCAAATGAGTGAGTTTCAAAGAGGACGCATTATTGGCACGTGAGAACGAGATGCATCCACCCGTGAAATTGCTGCTCGTGTGGGACGAAGGGTGTCGGCAGTACAACGGGTTGTACAGACTGGTTCACAGAAGGCCGTAGAGCACGACGAGATGGGTCTGGTCGCACCACCCAAACCACCCCCCGGGATGGCCGACTCCTCATCCGAATGGCATTGCAGGACAGATCTGCGCCCTCCTCGGCTCTGGCGGAACAGTGTAACACATCGAACACTATTAGGAGTGACAGTCCGTTGCCGTTTATTACGGTTTGGGTTACCGGCGCGTCGTCCACTTCTCCATCTACCTTTGACTAATGTGCATAAACATGCTAGACTGCAATGGTTTAGTAAATGGCGTCACTGGCGACAGGAATGGCAGCACAAATCACAGTTGGTGCGTGTCCAGGGCACTGTGACCACTCTGACCTACGTGAATGACACCGTGCGACCCGTAGCCATACCCCTTCTGCACGACACCCCAGACGCCATATTTCAGCAGGACAATACGCTACCACTTGTTGCTGCACGAACAAGTGCCTTCTTGTTGTCACAGGATGTCAGACTGTTGCCTTGGCCAGCCCGATCATCGGACTTGTCGTCAATCGAAAATATTTTGGATATGTGAAACGACGGGCGCGGCGCTGTGACCGAATTCCAACCACCAAAGATGAACTGTTGAACCAGGTGAATGCAGCATGGATGGCTGTACCCTAGGACGCCATTCGCGCCTTATACGCGTCGATGCCATCACGCATGGAACAAGTTATCAGTGCCCAGTCCCTACTAGGCAACAGGACACATGCTGAACCTAGGTGATTGAAATCCTAATCGTTTCTGCAGAACATACTAATGAACATGTCCTTCCTATCTCTTCTTATCTCTAGTCTTTCAAGGTGTTCTGTTTTTATGAACATGAGTGTACATGAATATATGCATATGTAGCACGGTTGGGTAGACCAGAACAGTCAGCTGTTCCGAAACATTAGGAGCTTTAAACATTAGGACACACGGAACTGTAACTGCGCGGAAGAGAGATCTTCGTGAGGCAACACGGCATGCTCCACATCACCGGTAATGTGCCAGTGCTAAGAACTATATTCAGAAGGCCACTGATTCTCTAAAGTCTAATGTCTTCCATAAGAATCGCATGTTACTTATATTCTTCCCTTTAAGCTCATTTCATTGGAGTAAACATTATGTCGGAACATAGGAGCGCAACAGAAAGCCGTGATATCCGAACATTTGCGACATACGAGCCGAAAGGATTGAAAATAGTATTTACTAATGGTCACCAAATTTTACTATTTACCCTAAACCCATTATGATCTATTAAAGACAGAAATAAACATGAAATTCCACTCGTAATGACGGTCTACGTAACCTTTTTCTCTTACTATCCCCATGGCCATCCTTCGTTTTATTTTACCAATACCATTATTCTTTGTTAGGAGCGGAACCCTTGCTTTATATATCCTAACAAGCGAAACAGAACTGTACATCTGAAAAACAGTCCTCCCTCTAGTCGAAAACAAAAAAGTGTTTCTATATTTTTAAAGGAGATTCGAAATACCAATTTTCATGTCTGTAAGAACTTCAATTTTTGAGATATAAGTATCATCATAAAAATAAATTCAACTCATTTTTCACTTCTTTTCACCCCTGCTGTGGCTTTTCCGAAAAAAAGAATACAGGCTCATTTATTTTTAAAGAAGATTCCAAATACGAATTTTCACATCTGTAACATGTTGATTTTTAGAGATATACTGAAGATACAATCAGTTTAAAAATTCCCCGCTTTTTCAAATATTTTCACCCCCTTAAGTGTATTTCCGAAAAAATACGTTTTTATTTATTTTAAAGGAAATTCCAAGAAGCAATTTTCACGTCTGTATCATCTTCAGTTTTTGAGATATATCTTCATAAACAGAATTTTTTCTTCAATTATTTTCACTTCTTCCCTAAGTCCATCTTCCAAAATAAAAACATACGTGTTTCCTTATTTTTAAAGGAGATTCCAAGTACCAGTTGTCAAATCTGTAACATTTTAAGTTTTTGAGATACACTAATGTTTAAAAATTCATCTCATTTTCACTTTTTACCCCTTAAGTAAATTTTCCAAAAAAATGAATATTTTCTTTTTATTGGAGGAGACACCAAATACCAATTTTTACGTCGGTAATACGTTAAGTTTTTGAGATATACTCATTTTAAAAATTCACCCCATTCTTAATTTCTTTTCACCCCCCCCCCCCTTTAGTTGATTTTTCGGAAAACAAAGAAAACAGTTCTTTTATTTTTAAAGGAGATTCCAAATACCAATTTTTACGTATTTACACTATTCAGTTTTTTGATATAGCTATACTCACTTTAAAAATTCACCCCCCTTAACTTCCTTAGCGACGGAATGTCCAAAAATCCTCCGCATGTGAGCACCTACACTGTAATATAAATGGATCCCCAAAATGTCATTTTTTTATGTCCAGTAGTTTTGGCTCGGCGATGATGAATCAGTCAGTCAGTCAGTCAGTCAGTCAGTCAGTCAGTCAGTCAGTCAGTCAGGACAAGTTATTTTATATAAAACTGACCAAACTAACCCCATGGGACTAGAGCTCTGAAGGTCCTCGGCCTACCAAGTTACCGCTGCTCAGCCCGAAGGCCTGCCGATTATGAGGTATCGTGTGGTTAGCACGACGTATCCTCTCGGCCGTTATTCTTGGCTTTCTACACCGGAGCCGCTATCTGGACGTCAGATAGCTCCCCAATTCTAATCACATAGGCTGAGTAGACCTCGAACCAGCCCACAGATCCAGGTAAAAATTCTTGGCCTGGCCGGGAATCGAACCCGGGGCCTCCAGGTAAGAGGCATGCACGCTACGCCCCGGCCGACGTTATATTATATATGTAGATTTATTTTTTATTTATTTATTGGTTTGTGTATTTAGTTATTTATTTGTTTTTCATTAGCTAATCAGCCCTCGTATCACTTTTCTGGGGTTTATTCAATTGTTCGTTCGATCCAGTAGTTTTCATTAGATCGCTGTGTCGATCACGGCTTTTATTCCACCACTTTGCACCAATTCCTCATTTCGGGAAGTCCCATAATTCACTATGCTTGTTCTGAACAGGTCTCGTTTGTGTGCGTCTTTTGGTCGTAGACCCATTTCTTCAAGGTCTTTCTGGAATTCCCTGAATTGGCTTTTCTTTCTTTCTTTCTTTGGCGTCTCCGAAAACCGTAAAAGAGTAGTTAGTGGGACGTAAAACAAATAACATTATTATTACTTTCTTTCTTTCTTTCTTTCTTTCTTTCCTTCTTTCTTTCTTTCTTTCTTTCTTTTTTCTTAATCTGTTTACCCTCCAGGGTCGGTTTTTTCCCTCGGACTCACCGAGGGATCCCACCTCTATCGCCTCAAGGGCAGTGTCCTGGAGCTTCAGACTCTGGGTCGGGGGATACAAATGGGGAGGATGACCAGTACCTCGCCCAGGCGGCCTCACCTGCTATGTTGAACAGGGGCCTCGCGGGGGATGGGATGATTGGAAGGGATAGACGAGGAAGAGGGAAGGAAGCGGCCGTGGTCTTAAGCTCGGTATCATCCAGCATTTGCCTGGAGGAGAAGTGGGGAACCACGGAAAACCATTTCCAGGATGGCTGAGGTGTGAATCGAACCCACCTCTTCTCAATTGACCTCCCGAGACTGAGTGGACCCCGTTCCAGCCCTCGTATCACTTTTCAGATTTCGTGGCAGAGCCGGGAACCGAACCCGGGCCTCCGGGGGTGGCAGCTAATCACACTAACCACTACACCACAGAGGCGAACCCTTTTTATTTTTCAGTAACAAAATACGTTTTGTCCATCAAGAGTCTTCTATCCGTCGTGGGTGACTGTACAAGCGGCCCGTACATTGCGCATTGTTTCCATGATCTTCTCTATCTTAGAGTCCATTTCTTGTCTAGATTTTCTTATGTTAATCACGTTTTTGTAGTCTGAGCTAAGTATGTTGTGGAGAATCTTTCTCTCTTTTTGCTCTAACTTAGCGAGGTAACATTTCTGAGAGAGGATAAGGCATTCTGACGCAAGGAGAAATACCGACTTGACAAGTGTCGAAATGATAAATTTTGGTATTTATAGAAAATCGCCTTTGTTATATATGTGTGTTCCAGGTTGTTTGAAACGCTACCACCATTTTATTTATTTTTCAGCTCTGGCCGCTAAGGCCTCTGTATCTAGCCAGTATGATAAGATCCACTCACCATGGTATTTACTGCAAACTTATGCACACTGTTTATTGTTCCGTATTTGTTGTTCAGTTGGGCGTGTTGTCTTTGATGTTTGACATCACTTCCGTCTTTTGAAAGAATATCCGAGAGTATGTTTTTTCTGATACTTCTTTCAATATAGAGCGAGTTGGCCGTGCGGTTAAAGGCGCATAGCTGTGGGCTTGAATTCGCGAGATAGTGGGTTCGACCCCCACTGTCGGCAACCCTGAAGATGGTTTTCCGTGGTTTCTCATCTTCACACCAGGAAAATGCTGGAGCTGTACCTTATTTAAGGCCACGCCCACTGCCTTCCCACTCCTAGCCTTTTCCTATCGCATCGTCGCCCTATTTCAGGAAGTTAATTTTTCTGTCGCAGTTTCAAGTCTCTGTCATTATCGTTATATCATCCGCATAAGCTAAGCAGTCGATTTCCACTCTGTTATTCTTCGTCTCAATCCTTAAAGGTCTGAACAAGTTTCTATTTTGTAGTATCTGACGCCATGCCTGTATTACTTTTACGAGCACACAGTTGAACAAGAGTGGCGAGAATCCCTCTTCCTGTTTAGTGCCTGCTTTAGTTTCAAAGGATGAAGAGAAAAGCATCCTTGGAATTTTTCTTTTGGCGTGGTATTAGTGATGGTTGCTCGTATTACCGCTAGCAGATTTTCGTCCACTCCCATTTCTGCAATAATTTGAAACAACTCATCGCGGTCAATAGGGTCGTATGCCTTTCCCCACTCTACAAATGTACACAGGCATGTCCGCCCCCTCAACATATCTTATATAGTTTTAAGATTGTAGGTTTGCTCTGCTGCTAACCGGCCTTTCAGAAAACCTCCTTGGTCTTCCCCAACAGGCTGCTACTTACTGTTCTAGTCATTCTAAGATGGATAACAATAGAATCTTATATGTTATCGGGAATAATGAGATGCCACGATAGCTATTTACAGTTTTGATATTTCCTTTCTTATGCAAAGGATGGATTAAAGCTACCTTCTAACCCTCTGGTAGTTGCTATTTCTCCCATACGGTATGCCAATGCTTGTCTTATGCGAGACGACTATTGCTTCCTCCGGAGCGCATTTCCATATTTCTACTATCATGGAGTCTTCACCAGTCTCCCTACGTGGCGTTTATCATCATAGTAATCCGGGACAGAAGACGGAAGGTTTTGCCATACTGATTTTTTGGTTCTGAAGGGGTTCGTTTTTTAAAATAATTTAGATGTTTATCGAAATATTCGACAAGGACCTCAAGTGTTCTTTGTTTGATGTTGCTAAAGTTCTATCTTCCCTTCGAAAGCAGAGGGAGGGAGACTTGTACCCTTGTGTTTTCTTTATTATACTCCTGTTATATTCTCGGGATTCATTTCGCTGAAGTCTTGTTCAGTCTTGTTCAATCTTGTTCATTTTCTCCTTTCCGTACTTGCGTTTCTCACTTCACCATTTGTGCCCATTGCTGCTAAGAGCTGCTAAGCTCTTTTAAATGGATTCTTGGCCCGTTTGGCCATTGAACGTTGAAGTTCAGGGTTCGGTTCCTTTCTGATGTGGAACTTTCGTCATTGGAAATTTCTTCGTAGTACCAAAGATGCATTAAAACTATCAAGTCTTCAAAAGGGAGCTCCTTGTCCCTCGTTTATGATTAAACTCTAAACATTTATCTGGTTTTGTCCTTTTTTTTATTGTTATCTCTTAATAAAATGTTTTAAATTGTCGTTGTTGTTGTTTGTCAAGAATATTGAAACATTAAAAGAAAGAAAAGAAAAGATAATTTAGGGAATATCTTGAAAATTTAAAAAAAAGATCTTTTCGTCTAGCTGCCTAGGCCCAGCCGTTCCTTCCCATCTACTTCTACAGAAGTCAATAACAATTCTTCTTCTTCTTCTTCTTCTTCTTCTTCTTCTTCTTATTATTATCGGTATTATTATTTTCGGCCCCGCGGTGTAGAGGAAGTGAGCCTGCCTCTTACTCGGAGGCCCCGGGTTCGATTCCCGGCCAGGTCAGGGATTTTTACCTGGATCTGAGGGCTGGTTCGAGGTCCACCCAGCCTACGTGATTACAATTGAGGAGCTATCTGCCGGAGTGATGGCGACCCCGGTCTAGAAAGTCAAGAATAACGGCCGAGAGGATTCGTCGTGCTGACCACAAGACACCTCATAATCTGCAGGCCTTCGGACTGAGCAGCGGTTGCTTGGTAGTCGAAGGCCCTCCGGGCCTGTTGCGCCATGGGGTTTGGTTTGTTTGGTATTATTATTGCCATACGTTGTTAACACACAAAGTGCACGAAGTTGTTGAGCACGATGTCCTAAGCCTCCAACAGGAAGCAACAACAAGTTGCCAGAGACAGCCACGTTCCTCTCATTGTCTGTATATCGCTCGGTGGTAAGACTTCCTTTCTCCTTGTAGAACAATTGAACACAGCACTCATCAAGTAGTCAAATAGCGGGTCACTATGAACCAGCTCTAGTAAGAATCGACTGTATTTGCATGTCCAGCCAGCAGTAGGAGGAGAGGAGACCCGGATGGAGATAAGGCAAACGACCGCAGCACGAAGTGATCCAGGCAGGGTAGAGCGAGATGCGTGCAAGGCCTCAGGCCACATCCAACATATACGACAAGCTTCATTCCACCGTAAATGACAAGCCAGATTCAATCTCTCTAAGACTTCCTGTAATCTTTACAACCGCTAACATGAAAATCAATTTCAAGCACAAAACATGGTTCTTCTATTTGTATTTCTCTCACACATTCCAATGACGAATAGAAGTAGTAGTTGGCTCCAGTATATTCCTTGGGTCTTCACCGCCCGTCTACACATTAAGTCAGTCCATTCAGCATTAGACGATATCCTTAGGGACGTAAACCAAAACATTTTAATTATTTTATAATGTTCACACAATAGTACGATTACTATTATTATTATTATTATTATTATTATTATTATTATTATTATTATTATTATTATTATTATTATTATTATTATTATTATTATTATTATTATTATTATTTCTTGGCCTTCTCAGTTATCTCGGGTCGTTACTTTGTACATATTTAGCTCAGTGTCATGGCCGGATTCCTCTTCTTGACGCCAACGCCCTGTGGAAGGAAGTATTCACAATTTCGTGTTTATAATAATACAAGCAAATGTACCTGTGCTTCGCTACGGTATTCTACATTGTATAAGGATTTTTCCTTAAATTACCGTAAAAGCAGTAAGTCTCTCGGCGCTACCCGAGAAACAAATGTGGGAGGACACCATACGTTGTTTCCGATGTAAGGTAGGCATTGGGGAAGTGTTGTTGATAATTCCAGGGCACATTTCCTACTGCCAAAGACAATCGAGTTCGGGAGTTTCTACTATAACGGCAGGATCACTTGTCAACTGCCATTCACAGTAGAGATGGAGAGTCTTCATTATAAAGACAAACCCCTTTTCCTAATGCCAGTCACAATCGAACTGGAGAGATTTGATTATAATCGAGAAATGCAGCGCTATCTATCAATAATCGAGACACGACAATAAATCATAGCACCAAAGTTGTAGGTCTCTCTCCATTGCGCTATCTGTTTTGTGATACGACTTACTGTTTAGCCACCAATTATCCCGAAACGAAAGCCTGCACTGTCATTAAAATTGAATCCATATTTCGATATTTTCCAGTGCCAAAAGTTATACATTTGAAGAGCTTGGAATTTTTCCTCAAAGAAAAGAGTGTCCAAGTTTCGGGATTAGCACTCGCATGCATACGGAGCAATTAAAGAAGAAAGTAATACAGCTAAGGAAGTTTAAATTAATATAAAATAGGATTCTAACTGAGGGCAGCTGTATAGGACAAATATGTAAATAATACCAAGTGGGTGTATTTGAAAATAAAATGCCCCGTAATAAATTGTGATGGTAAGAGTTATGGATATAAGAAGGTCGTAATAGAGGAGAAATTTAGTTGCAGGGATTCTTAGGTAAACAGATAAGAAGATGACTATTGGAAGAGGCAAGGCAGGGGAAAACAGAAGTAGAAGCAGAATAGAAATACAGTAAAAATTATAGCAAATGCCAAAAAAACCTTATGATATGAAATAATGGGCTACATTCCGTGAAAGTGTTCAAATATTAAGAACGCCTCTTAGTGCTATGCGAGGACGATTGTAATCTTCAACGGTGTTGTTTGAGTCATCAGTTCATAGACTGGTTTGATGCAGCCCTCCATGCCACTTTATCCTGTGATAACCTTTTCATTTCTCCGTAACTATTTCATCCTGCATCTGCTCTAATCTGCTTTTCATATTCATACCTTGGTCTACCCCTACTGTTCTTACCGCCTACACTTCCTTCAAAAACCAATTTAACAAGTCCTGGGTGTCTTAAGATGTGTCCTATCATTCTATCTCTCCTTCTCGTCAAATTTAGCCAAATCGATCTCCTCTCATCAATTCGATTCAGTATCTCTTCATTCGTGATTCGATATATCCATCTCACCTTCAGCATTCTTCTGTGACACCACATTTCAAAAGCTTCTATTCTCTTTCTTTCTGAGCTACTTATCGTCCATGTTTCATTTCCATACAATGCAACGCTCCAAATGCAAGTCTTCAGAAACATCTTTCTAATTTCTATATGAATGTTTGAAGTGAGCAAATTTATTTTCTTAAGAAAGCCCTTCGTTGCTTGTGCGGGTCTGCATTTTATGTCCTCCTTACTTCTGCCAGCATTAGTTATTTTACTACCCAAGTAGCAATATTCATCTACTTTCTTTAAGACTTCATTTTCTAATCTAATATTTCATGCATCACCTGCCTTCGTTCGACTGCACTCCATTGCTTTTGTTTTGGACTTATTTATTTTCATCTTGTACTCCTTACCCAAGATGAAGTCGTTCATCAATCAGCTTTAGTATCTCCAACGGTATTCCGCCAGTATTCCGCAGAATGGTCGATTGACGCCTCTCTTGCTTTCTACCCAAGGAACAACCAAGGGATTACAGGAATTATGAGGAAAACGGCAATACGTTACTTCCCTCCTGGCAAGCAGTCAAAGACGTTGCCATGGTAACCTGTAGGTTCGTTGTCGGTCACTGATTGCAGAGCATGATACCCTCAGAAAATAGTAATAGTATGAAGAGTAAGTGAAATTATATACATAACAAACGTTGTTTATAATGAAGGGACGATACACATATAGTCCACAGATTTTACAGAAAATCAATAGTTTAAGAGAAAATGGAAGAAAACTGTTGTGGTTTCGTATAAAACCACCGTCAGTTCCGGGATTTTTAAATCATATGCATATCAAAACCGTCCTTTCGATGAGTATACTCTATATGAAGATTTGTCAAGATCCATCCAGCCGTTTCGCCGTGATAGTGGATAAAAACAAGCAGACACGAAAAATAAAAACCCCTGAGTTGACCTAAAAAGGATAAATATGTGAAAAAATGGCAATACAAACGAAATTACAGATAGCGGAACCCCTATAACTTTATTTATATAGATAAAATAAGAATATCGGCTGATGACCTAGATGTTAAGCCCCTGAAGAAACCTATCATTATCATCAATAATATCTTCTTCCTCAGCCTTTTCTGCTCCCAGGTGGGTTAATGGAAACGAATTGTGTCTTACATGTGGATTTGGCCCTGTTTTATGGCTGGATGCCCTTCGTTTCATTAAACCTATGTGTAGGAATAATACTATCTGCTTAAAATATTACGGATTTCAGGGATAACGTGTATTTTCACTCACTAAGTCATATTTGTAGGCAATATAAAGACGCTTTTCCAGTTTCTATTAATTTATAAAATGACTTTTTTCAGCTTGTCCGAGTTATTTCTGGGGTCCCTGGAGCTACTCAAGTTCATTTTTGGCTTTGGCAGAGAGTTTATGACCAGATTCCCTTCCTGATAACACGTGTATTTTTTAGATTAAAATGTCAATCCACGATTGGACGGGATTCAAACCTCAGCCGTCCGGGTGGGAGGCCAGCTGCTAAGCCTCTGAACTAATCACTCTAACTATTATTGTAATTTATAAATTCTGTACAATATTTTAATAAAGTCTATCTGTAAAGTCATTAGCCCAGAGGCTTAGCCTATATTATATATTCAAATATAGCCCCGGAAAGTTATGCAGTTATACAGCAACCACAAAAACCGATGGTCGCGCTATCTCGAGGCGTACTGGATGAGGTGAGGAATTAAGTAGTTTGCCATTGCTTTCCTCACTGAGCCAAAAGTTCATTCGCAGCATCAGTGGCCCTATGAGTTATACGTTTCGCAACATCCAGACGCACTAGACATGCTCTGAATGTCATTACATAGCACCACCCATGCGTCTACAGCGTCCATACTATCATAGCCACAAATGAGATAGAGACTATAGTGGAAGCTGTGCTTTGCTAGGGCCTGTCCTAAGAAATATTTTTAAAAAATACCCAGGACACGGAACATGCGAAAATATGGTTAAATAACCTCAAGATAGACATTTTTTAAATGAGATATAAACCTTGGATCCTTGTAAGGTAAAATATCTCTTCATGATAAATATTTTGGATTTATGCTGTGTAATGAACTACTAAATACTAAACAGTCTCAACGCGTTTTGAAAGGATTTCAAAGTGATTCACTGAGTGAATCATAACTACCTATTATCAGAACCATCAGAAAACTATGCTTTACTGTTGCCATTCGTTGTCCCCATTATGGGGCTAAAATGGCGTCCCTATCACATTTTAGGGCACCATTTTAAGTTCTTTGTTGCTTTCTCTTAGCAACCTTTCATGCGTCGTGTTTCTTTTTTCTGTTTTCTCCTTATGGAGAAAGGCAAGGTTCCCTTTGCAATGCGTTGAGAGTGTTTATATAGTTCATGACACGGCATTAACCCAAAATGTATTTCTTCTTCTTTTTACCCTCCACGGTCGGTCTTTCCCTCGGACTCAGCGAGGAATCCCACCTCTACCGTCTCAAGGGCAGTGTCCTGGAGCTTAGGACTCTGGGTGGGGATACAACTGTGAAGGATGACCAGTACCTCACCCAGGCGGCCTCACCTGCTATGCTGAACAGCGGGCTTGTTGGGGGATGGGACGGTTTGAAGAGATAGAAAAGGAAGAGGGAAGGAAGCGGCCGTGGCCTTAAGTTCGGTACCATCTCGGCATTTGCCTGGAGGAGAAGTGGGAAACTACTTCCATGATGGCTGAGGTGGGATTCGACCCCACCTCTACTCAGTTGACTTCCAGACGCTGAGTGGAACCCGTTCCAGCTCTCGTACCACTTTTCAAATTTCGTGGCAGAGCCGGAAATCGAACCCGGGCCTCCGGGGGTGGCAGCTAATCACAGTAACCACTACAACACAGAGGTAGACAATCCCAAAACATACGTCGTGCAAAATGTACACGGGCCGTGAAGGTCTAAATTTGAAATATCTCAATCATATCGAGGAGTATGAAATGTATTTATGTGGTAGGTAAACATGAAATGAGTCTCTCCTCCATTTTAAGTTCAATCATCATCAGACAGTGTATGTGAAAATGTGTGCTGCGTTGATCGTATAACGCCAACAGCCGTAGACGTGTTGAATCACCGGATCCCTTGAGATCACCGAAGTAGCATTGGGGGTGGTCAAGATTTTGATGGGTTGCAACGCGCTCTTGATCGAAACCTTACCAATGCATGCAGAATTTTTGAAACGAAATGCCACATCTCTGTAGGGGCTTGAAGCCCAGAATCTGTAAAATTCACTTACAGTATCTTGGATTTTCCTAGTCTTGTTTCAAGATTGCTTTGTACCTGACATGATGTTAGTTGTTGAGTTATTGTTTTTTGAAGAAATATAATCTTCAGTTCATGTTTTAAATGAATTTTTGATAGTGTAGATAGACCCATTCACCCCGGACCTTATTTAACCTCTTTCTGTTCCACGGGTATCCCCGTAATAATAATAATAATAATAATAATAATAATAATAATAATAATAATAATAATAATAATAATAATAATACAAATAATTGCTTTTTTGTAATATTATACTCTATGCCCTCACCAATTTTTATATGTTGTTCAAGTTCAAGTTGGCGATTAAGATTATTCTTGTCAGAATATGTTGTTGCTACTAAGCGTGAGACCCCTGAGTGCGGTTTGGCCTACAAAGCGACCACTGCTCACACCGAATGGCTGCAGATTACGAGGAGACGCGTGGTCAGTACCAGGAGTCCTCTCGGTTGTTGGCTTTCTATACCAGTGTTGCTACCTCACCATCATATACGTCCTCAATTGTAATCACGTAGACTGAGTGGACCTCGGACCAACTCTCACATCCACGTACGAGGGTTGGAACTTAAATAGAGGCAACACTGCTGTGGAAACACTATTCAACGGAATCTAATATTGTCGCTGATAGTACGCGTTGGTTACATACCTATCTTAGGGGCCTACCTCAGAACAAAAGGACTCGCCCTTCCCACATCACCTGCGTGTGCACAAGCGAGAGAAACACAGTCACGTGTGAGCTAGCAGTCTAACGTAACGTTGTCACTAAGTTTTCCAAACAGGAACAACGGAGTTGGATCAAGATTGAATGTGCCAGAGGTCGTAAAGCACGACAGTGTCATCAAGGCCTTCAAGAGGCTTGCGGGGAATCTGCATTGCCTTACAGAACAGTGGCACATTGGGTAAAAGCCTCAACGATGGTCGACAAACTGTGGCGGGCATTCATCGGGCAGGTCGTCCCACGAGTGAAGATGAAGTGCACGCTCTTGCCGCGTTACTGGACAGTGATCGAAACCAGACGATTCGTTGCATTCGCTTCAGAACTGTTGCAGACATTCGACAGGCAGTAGACCGCTCCATTGGCACCATCAACAGAACAGGCTCTGCTGAAGGTATACTACGACTTCCACATCGCTGGCAACGGGTTATACACAATGCTGGTGACTACATTGAGGTACAGTATAGGTTGCTAACATGTAACTCTTTTGTATCTGTTGTAAATAACTAGTTGCCACTGTTTAAGTTCCAACCTTCGTAAAAATATCTGACCTGGCCGGAATCGAACCCACGGGCCTCCGGATAAGAGGAAGGCACGCTATCACTAGATTGCGGGGCCTGCTGTTATGATGCCCAATAATTGGTAAAATAGTTATTGTAAAAATCTTATCTACTCTAAGCACTCACTTTATTCCTCTGTTTTAAGTCATTGAACTTCATATTGGTGATCATTATCACCATCATCGCCAAAATGCTACATGAACAATAACGATGATAACCCGAAACAATATATCGTGGGCTTACAAGGGAAAGGTATAACAACCTTAACGATTTTCAGAACTCCAAGGTGTTTAAATTTCATCCCGCAAGAGTTCTTTTTCGTGCCAGTAAATCTACCGACACTAGGCTGGCGTATTTGAACACCTTCAAATACCACCGAAAAGAGCCTGAATCGAACCCGTAAACTTGAGCTCAAATGATCAGCTTTCTACCGCCAGGAGCTACTCATTCCAGCTTTCTTGTAAATTAAAAGTTTTGTATTAAGATAAACGCAGACACTTAGTTCCCGAGCCAGAGGAATTATCAGTTGCAGCTAAAATATTCAGCCCGATTAGAAATTCAACCAGCTACCTTCTGAACCGAAGGCCACTAAACACATCGTCCAGTCAAGAGCCAGTCATCATAGACTCACTTATCGCACGGAAAATCCTTTCTTATTCATACTACAATTTAACAATACAACGATGCATAAATTGATCTCATAACCCGTAATACCACAACCACCAAATGCTCCAAATTTATCGTTATCGTTTCATTGATTTCAGAGTTATATTCACTTCTGTTTCGTGTATTCCGGTGAATATACAAATGCAGTACTTAACCTGCTCCTACAAGTGGCTAAGTTCCATGTAGCACCATGGTGTTAGAAAATACCTATTGGCGAGGGCTGTCACACACATCCAGTACGTCGGTAAATCCATGATAATGGAGTGTTTTTGGAATAAATTTGAGGTAAGAAACCCGATACGCACTATGAAACTTTACCTACCTTCATTTTACCCTGTATAAGTTTTACATGGATTCACTGAGATTTGAACTTGGGGCGCAAAGGCAAAAGTTTGATTACCTGAGCCACGTAGAATCTTGATAGGTTCATTATATTTTTCTAGAAAATGTTTGGGCTCCTTGGAGACACTCTGTCTGATTTTTAGTTATAGCTTGGGGATTATGCCTCGTCATTTTTCAGATGGTTTTTCCACCTATGATCTGCTTAGATTTGAACACCAGCTGTCTGGGTGGAAAGCCGACAACTAAGCCACTGCGCTAAACACGCCCCTCCCGCGAAGTATTCTATTCATTAATTCAAGTAATTAGGGAATACCACTTAGCGACAAGTAGAGCCACACGAACTCTAAATTAGGGCTCTGTAAAGAAGAATTATTGTAATCAAAAAACAAGTTTTTGTAAGAATTTCACACTTGGAGGTGATGTACTGAGTTATCCGTTTGATATATTCAGTTGGCCCACTTTTCAAAGAAAAGCCTGAAGAAATTCCGTAACTATTTTTCCATCTTGGCTATCAAATACAGTATATAATTCGCCAGATCTTGCATTTAGGCTATAATGATCAACACACCACCTGATAAATCTTATTAAGCAACTTATAATATTTAAAATTGAAAGATAGGCTAGTAAGAACGAAGAACCCTCACTAATGCTCATCCTTGGTCTCGAACATGTTCTTTATGTTAATGGTTGAACGTCTCACTAAATATTTTTACTGATTTCATGAACCTTCACATGAATTCTTTTAAGTGACACGAGCTTGGGTTATTTGAGCACTTACAAAAACTACTGGCATGAACAGGTATAGAACCCCCACCGACATGTTCTCTACCATCTGAGCCACTTAGTGTAGAGTTGTCTGTGTTCTCTTTGCCCAGTAAAATGCATTACTTGAAGAACTGAAATATAAAAGTTTTCTCGACGTCAGTGAAGCCCGTTTAGTCAGCATTCTTTAAAATAAGTTCCAAATTGTTAACATCACAAAATTACACTTCCGCTTTATTTTAGTGATTTGATGGAGGTTCTGTTAACGAAAGCTACAATGTGTCGAATTTCATTAAGCATTCAACTAGTAATTTTTATTTCATTATCATGCAACATTGAAGAGAAATATTACAACTATCAATAATACTGCGGGGAATAGCCAGCCTCCTCCTTGGGATTTAAAAACCGTAACAAATGGTTTGGTTCTTTTTCTTCTGGATGAGGTATGGAAAACGTCGAAGAATTCCAAGTTTGTAATTTCATGCCAAGTGAGAGAGCAAGAGAGTTTTTCTTTGTGCATGTCCATCCGAATTAATAATGATAGCTCGTTTCGCAACAGGAGAGAGAGAATGTAGTTTGGTACCAGGGATTGAACTGTGTTTCCTTCGCCATCACCTCGCATGTTAACAGGCAATCGCTCATAATTAGTTTCATAGAAGGAACGTGGAAAGTACGGCTGCAATGTAAGTTTATGGACTGAACAGGTCTTCGTGCTAAAACATTGTTATATCATTTTACATCTTTTGTTTCGCCACAGCCGTATACCTTTCATCATCTGGAAGTGTACCCTGGAATTTGGATACCGATTACTATTGCTAAGGATGTTTTGTTCTTGTACACAAGCTGATTGTGTGAAAGAGACACGTGCAACAGAACATAAAATCATAGCGATGGTTACTTCAAGTGGCGATCTGCTGAGAATTTATAATGAGTTCAATGTGTAGTTTATTTACGGAATACAATGAGGAAAACCTTTATTTATTGGATTTGAGATAATTCCTTAATTTCAGATACACAGTAAAGCAGTGAGAGATTTTAGTAGACATAGGAGGCCAGTAATCCCCATAAATATATTAAATATAACCCACAGAGTATTTTACACCTGATAAAAGATTTGTCATTAGTTTAACATATCAGTTAGTCCAAAACACAATCAGTAGTATTGGTGCTGGAAGTCCCACACCGTGGATCCTTTAGTGGCTCCTCCGTCTTTAGGGATAGCTTTTCATTCCATGGACAAAAATGTAATCCTACTTCTGTTTACTCATCTGGCCTTCTAAGAGGCTGTTAACATTTAAAAATATAACACCCGCCTGAAGAATTTGGTCCCCCAAAATTCAGTTTTGTAATTTTCAGTCAATCAGAGGTTTTCATCGACTGGCATTAGGAAAAGGGGCCTATCTTTATAATGAAAACTCTCCTCCATCTCTACTGTGAATGGCAGTTGCCAAGTGAGCCTGTCGTTATAGTAGATACTCCGGAATTCAATTGTAATTGGCAGTAGGAAATGTCGCCTGCCATTATTAACAAAACTTCCCCAACGTATGGTAACCTCCCTGTTTTGTTTGTCAGAAGCGCTACGAGACGTGCAATTTAATATAAACTTACTCACTACCTTTACAGTAATTTAGGGAGAAATCCGCATACGTTGTAGAATACTGTAGCGAAGCACGGGTACTTTTCCCAGTATGGTAATAAGATAATATTATTATTATGTCACACCAATTCAGATAGGTTTCTTAGTGACGGTAGGATAGGAAAGGTCTGGATAGGAAGTGGCCGTGGCTTTAATTAAGGTACAGCTCGATATTAATTGGCCTGGTGTTAAAACTAGGAAACGACATAAAATCTTCTTGAATGTAGCCAATAACGGGGTTCGAACCTACCGGCTTCTGAATTCTAACCAACAGCTACAACGTTCGAACTGCTAACTATTATTATTATTATTATTATTATTATTATTATTATTATTATTATTATTATTATTATTGCTAGTTGCTTTACGTCGCACCGACACAGATAGGTCTTATGGTGACGATTGGACAGGGAAGGGCTAGGAGTGGGAAGGAAGCGGCCATGGCCTTAATTAAGGTACAGCCCCAGCATTTGCCTGGTGTGAAAATGGGAAACCACGGAAAACCATTGTCAGGGCTGCCGACAGTGGGGTTCGAACCTACTATCTCCCGAATACTGGATACTGTCCGCACTTAAGTGACTGCAGCTATCGAGCTCGGTATTATTATTATTATTATTATTATTATTATTATTATTATTATTATTATTATTCATTTCTAAATATCCTACATATTGATGAGATTTCGGTGCCTGTAGTCTCTCCCACTCCCAGTTAAATTGGAATAGGAGCAGTGTCACGCGTCTGGGACTGTCTAATCCACCGTAATGTACTATGACACATATTAAAATTGTCTCCTTTATATCCCAGTATCTCTTTACCTATATTTTTGAAATATTTAGATCTGTTTTTAGTACACGTAAGTTCACTGAACCTGAATTAAGTGACCTTTCTGATTTGAATATGATGTATTGTTTAATATCAATTAAAGGCAGTTCTAAGAGAAATAAATACAGATTACTTACGGGCATCTCTCAGGCAGTAAGAACACCTTTTCTACGGTTTTGTTTCAGAGGTTCACTTGCGTATAGAAATTTGACCCTTACAAGAAGGGCGATTCAGGTTGGTAATGAAATATTTAATAACCACGCCTTCTCCAGTATTAACATTTCCCTCTTGAATGCCTCCAGAAACATGAGTGACAAGTTACTTACCTCACCTCAAAATATGAGCACTTCATACCCTCCCTCTGTAATATCGAGCCTGTAATAGCAATATATTGAGCAAGTCTACTTCTCCTTATTTGCTTCAATAATAGCAAATTTAAGGGAGGCATATTTGACCTATTCTTTAGTTTACACCGAACAAGACATCGTTCATTATTTCTTTCTCTGGACTTACTTCGAGCCAGTCACAGAGAAAAGCAGTAACGGCTGGGTGGAGTCAGGTGTTAGAAATATAAACATTATGGAAAGGAAAACCACTATGTAGATACTCGGGCATGGGCCATATTTTCTACACTCAAACGTCCGGCTGCATGGCTAAATGGTTAGCGTGCTGGCCTTTGTCACAGGGGTCGTGGGTTCGATTCCCGGCAGGGTCGGGAATTCTAACCATAATTGGTTACTTTCGCTGGCACGGGGGTGGTGTATGTCTTGTCTTCATCATCATTTCATCCTCATCACGACGCGCAAGTCGCCTACGGGTGTCAAATCAGAAGACCTGCACCTGGTGAGCCGAACATGTCCTCGGACACTCCCGGCACTAAAAGCAATACGCCATTTCATTTCCACACTCAAACGTACCTTTCAGTCGCTTTAAAACATTGAGGAGAATTTGTGCATTCTTTGATCTGTATTTTGATAGATACATTTACACTTGCGAGCAAAAAAAAAAAAGTCCAACAACGGCGATTAAGGTTGGTAATGAAATGTCTAACACCCCCTCCCTCTCCAATGGCAACCTCCTTCGCGCTCTTATTTACTTCTAGAAACATGATTGACAAGTTACTTACCTCCTCCCAAGAGATGGGTACACTCAACTTCTCCTACAAAGCTGAGTCTCTATACCTCTACAATAAAAGCAAATTACATGTGGGAGATTTTTTAGACCCACTTTTCAATTTACACCGAAGGGAACATCGTTCCTTGCATCTTTCTTGTTCCTCCAGATTCCCTTTAAGTCAGTCATTGAGAGAAGCAGTCAGGAATGGGTGGATTCATGTGTTAGCTATATAAATGCGGAAACCCTACGCAAGGAAAAATTCTGCTGCAATTTACGAGTATGGGCCAGATTTTTCGTACGCAAATGTACAAATTATATTAAAATATTAAAAGTCAAAAATGTTTATTCAATGAAGCATTGAATTGAAAACCAAGCACCTCAAACCTTTATTATAACAGTACTACTAACGTAAAAAATGAAGCTGGTTCAAGAAATGACTGAAAACCAAACCGTTCTGTCACTTATTTCCGAAGTATCAATGTTTCAAGAGAAGTAGGTGGAATTGGAGTAATTTAACCCTTTACTGCATACTGTTGCCCTCAGGCAACATACAACTTTTCACCTGTATAAATGGATACAGATTGTGGACAGAGGTAGTTTTTCGGCACACCTTTAACTGTACTGTCATTTAAAGACATTTACCAGTGGTGCCTTGTTTTTTTTTTTTTTTTTTACACATAACATAAGACAAAACAGCCCTACAACAAAAGGTACTCCTTCCACCCCGTCAGCAGTCAGGAGTACCTCTGGCTCAACCTCAAAGACATTACCGACCTACGGTCGTGCAAGTATACTTGCGCCCTGCAACACGTAACCATGGCCAGTAAGCAGTAATGTTCGGTCTTTGAATGTTAAAAGCTTAGCGTGAAATCGTGAAAAATCGTATATATACCCCGTTATGGCAATCCACGTCACATACGAGTGTTAAGCTATTAGCCCCAGTTAAGAATTGCTGGTAAATCTAAAACACTGAACGTAAGTTGAACATTGAAGCTTGAAATGTTCTTCACCAAACGAAAACGAAAAATAATTCATGCCTTGTAAGCGTCAAAGAAGTGACTTAGTAAAGGACACACTAATGTAGTAAGTTAATTGTAATATTTGTGGGACAAAAATCTAAAAATGTCAACATTTCAATGTTTAGGTTTCTGTTCCCTCCTTAGCCGAACTTGTCATTGGGACTTCCTGTAAGCAAGACTCGCACTCTTCTTACAGAAACGCGTCTTCAATTTATTTTGGAAACATTCAGACCTCGGCTTGAAGATCGATAACTGTAAGACATAACAGTCTACGATAACAAAGTGCATATAAATACAGATTTCTTTTGAACACTGATTCTAAGTTGTAGACCAATCAGCAACAACAAGGTGCATGATTAAAAATCGAAAATATAAAATGTTAACAAGTGACTTCAGCTAAGTTACTGGATATCGAATAAATTCAGAACAATTCCATCCAAAGCTGATCGTAAGTTGTGTAAAATTAACGATTATTGAGGAAATCTGTGAAGAGAGATAATGAAATGAAATGAAATGACGTATGGCTTTTAGTGCCGGGAGTGTCCGAGGACAAGTTCGGCTCGCCAAGTGCAGGTCTTTTGATTTGACACCCGTAGGTGACCTGCGCGTCGGGATGAAGATGGCCCCCGTGCCAGCGAAATTGACCAATTAAGGTTAAAATTCCCGACCCTGCCGGGAATCGAACCCGGGACCCCTGTGACCAAAGGCCAGCACGCTAACCACTTAGCCATGGAGCCGGACAAGAGAGATAATAATAAATACTTTAGCTATGCAAGTTACGACTCAGTTTAAAATAAGCCTTTCTTTGGAAATAGCAAAATCAATATAGGGCCTAGTATTAAAAGACTTTCCGGTCTTGGCAACGGAGTCCCAGTATTTAAGACCGAGTAGTAGCGCAGGTGGTAAGCGAGTACTATCTATGACAAATTGGCCTCGTACCACGGGGAATGCAAATATGCTGTGAAGTGCCACCTGTGGTGATTGTTGAGGAGATCTTGGTATTGTTGGCTAGCGGGCGGGCCTGAGAAGTTCACAGGCGAGGCTAGGGGCGCGGCTTGCTCCGCTCATCCTATTATACGACCAGCCAGCAATCACGCAAACCGACAATCATGTCCGTGGCTCGCCAGAAATCAATCTGCTTTCTGCTTTTGCTACTCCTACTTTATTTATTATAAGCACTACCATTATGGATTCCTTCTAAGTTAAAGAATATCATTTAGAGTGTAATTCAGGTCGAGTAAGTTGTTCTTTATAAGCTATTGTTCCGCCGACGACATCAATCTCTTCCTCCTGATTACCTCTTATATTTGTGGTTACTTTCCACTTGTACTTTTATTGTTACATATTTTAATTCTTTTCTCCACCTGAGAACATCTCATTGTCTTGGAGCTGACTTGGGTACAATACCACGCATCGTCCAGTGAGCTGCAGTCTAGTAGCATTAAAGTCGTAGGTAACAGTGTAAATTTTCTCTACTGTTTTAATGTTTCGTTTTACAGACTAGAAATTACTTTTTCATCAACCTTTCACTTTAGTGTGAATGTTAACTTATAAGAAAAAAGACTTTAAAACAAGTACAATTTCAAATGGATATATGATGAGCTTTCTTACAACTTCATCATATAAAATTTTGAGTTCACAAAGACTTTCACAATTTGAAAGTAGTCAGGTGAATAGTTTGTTTAGTAATCAACGACTTCCTTGGTCAGGTGACAGAAGAAACGTTCGCATAAGGAGATGTGGGCAAGGATGCGTAACCATGGTTGGAAACCTAAATAAACTTTGTCCATTGAGGCCGCAACGATGTTTAAAAAATCCAATTAATCTAGTCAGAGGTCCACCTGGGTTCTTAATACTTTTTCATATAGTCTAGGCCTTCTACAGAAAATTTTATTTTTGATTTACTGCATATTGAATGATAATCAATTACACAACATAAATGCTGATAAGGTCCTATTTTTATTTGATAAATTAACACTGTGTCCACAAGTAGAGTAATTTCACAGCTGTTTAATCTCCGTGTATATTATTCTGAATTCCATTAATGAAAATTTCTCAAATGTACACACTTATATAGATGCCTAGCCCACTAACATCATCCTGACTGAGACATTGCTCATCATCACCCTAGATTACGTCTCCTTGTATGGATAAGTTATCCTCTGGATGCATGAATACATTATTATTGTACCACCTGTGTGCTTCACCTTCCTCTCAGTTCTCCCCACCAAAACTAATGTCCTTATGTTTTGCTTCTTTCTTTATAATTTTTACAAATAAGCGAAAGATGTTGCATTATTATTTCCCTTATAATTTCCCTCTCTGCAACAATGTTGGGTTTCCTGTTTGATCTACTGTAACCGTTCATCACCATGCCATAGGCATGTTAGGAGGTTTAGTCAATCATATATGACGTTTTCCGCAACATTCTGCGACATATAATTTCGTAATTAGCACTTTACTTTCCGAACCGGGACACGAGTTGCGATACGCAGGCCCGAAGGGAGCAGTTTTCTGTGCTGTATCGAGAGAAGGATAGCGTGTTACCGCGGAACATTGAAATTGCGCTCTCACTCTGTACGAGAGAGGAGGAGAGATGACGCTACGCGTGAAAATGTATTTTTTCAGAGTGTCGGGTGAATTAAGATGTGTTAACCCCCAAGAAATAAAAATCCTTACTGATTCAACATCGCATTCACTGGTGCCAATTCACCATATTTAACTAAAAAGAAGGGAAAGAAGAACACCTTTGTCTGAGATAATCTATGAAAATTTATTAAGTCCGGTCTCATTCGAACCGACGTAATTAATGCAAATTGTTGATGCATATAAACGCAATACTTTAATTGTGGATCGGTAACGACGCATGTCATATAGTGGTGCGCAGACTGAAGCTGAGTGCTAAGATTTGGCAACGTGAGGAAAAAAGTGGGAGTACTTATGAGATCCGGGGCACTACGTGTAGGGGGGCTTGTCCTTTTTCCCTGGCCTTCCATAGATACTGTAAAGGTTTATGGTAAATAAATAATGAACGAATGAATGAATGAATGAATGAATGAATGAACCATGACGCGTGATTTTATAAAAGGACGCTTTTGAGATTGTGAACGACGCGCTGATCGGATTGACTTAAAACTGGATCAGTATAAGACAGGGGTCAGGAGCTATAATTTGATTGCTTTCACGTCGCTGAAAGATTACGTTTAGCGGAGCCGAATCTCGATTAGGGGCGTGGTTTACCACCTCTCCGACCACTCAGCCCAAACACTACAAATAAAACCCGGACCCAGATGCAGGATCCCATTGTAATTTGTGCAGCCGCAGTACTTACGTGTCAGAACTATGGATATCAATGTGTGAAGTGCTGTGTCGAGGAAAAAATATCAACGCGGTGAATATATCGCGAAATAAGCCGTTTGCTACGAGATAAAGTATAGTAGTGATTAATAGAGGTGTTATTTCAACATTTAATGCTTTAGATATTGATGACTTCAATGACGGCTTATGATACAATCATCAGAGAACGGGCAAACTCATCAGGTTGTTTAGAAGTAGTGAGACAGGCGATTACATTCAGTAATTAATAGTGACTATTTTTAGGTATTTAACCAGTGAGTGATGCTCAGAAAATTAAAAGAACGGTGTTCGTGATAAGAAAAACGTTTGCATACTCCATGGACACTCGTGGTAACAATTAGTCAGACTGTGTGATTAAAGGGGAAGTCCATTTGAATTTATAAGAGGATCTAATCACCAGTAGGTTCTTTGAAAACACATAAACAGTGTTCATTAACTAATTTCCAGTTTTTGCCTGTATGTTCTTGAGTGATCGTCGGACCCAGAATTGGAATCAACGACAGTCGCGCCTAAGTGCCAGCATTCATCTCCTCACGGCACGCCTAGAGATTCCAACAGTAGAAGACCATAATTCGAGACATGGATGGTATAATGAGGAAGAGGAACCAGGGACTATTTAAGAGTGGATCTGTCGTCATGAAGGTCTAAAAATCCCAGATGTACCCTCGATATGTCAGCAAACCGCGCGCAGTATTGATAGTACACTTTTAAACATATTAAACCACGAGATTTGCATGTCAATATCAACTTTCATTTGTAAAAAAAAAGTATTTATTTTATGTAATTAATAATATGAAATGTAGGGAACACTATATGCGTGTGATTGGAAAAGATTATTTTATTTATATAATTAGGATTTCTTCTGTGATTTAAGGATAATCACTAATATTTCAGCGGGCTTATTTACATGAATTAGTACATAGATCCCATAAATTTTAGTACGTGTGAAGCATAGATATATTTTAAGGGAGAATGGCACTTCAGCTAAATTTATAATTTCCTCCTAATGTTACTAACTGTTAAGGATCTTCATAATAATTTGAATATAGATTATGTGTTCGCTTTATTTTATAAATCCCATATAGGGTAAATATATGATCATTGAAGATGTTGAAGCCAAGGTGCAATTTGTGAATTGTATAGATATGCGAGTAAGATGGAAATAGTTAAATGACTTGTGGGAATAGAGTCTTCTATATAAATGAATAAAATGGATTTGAGATGCAGTAACGTGACAATGGGGAATATGAGACTTGTGAAATGTTTGAGATGACGGATTGACAAAGAATTAGAATAAATGATGCCTGTCGGGATGAATTGAATTAGGCTGTATATGGCCGGAATAATAAGAAATAAGAATTGGTGGCCCTTAAATCAATGTGTACTTGGAAACGAACCAAGATGTGAAGAAAGAAAGAAAGAAAGAAAGAAAGAAAGAAAGAAATAAAGAAATAGAAAGTGTCTTTGTGGCCGGGCCCTCTTTGGTTCTTTCAATACTCTCTATCCCACTTATTGCCCAAATACTTTTAATAACACTAGAATCAGCTATAGCAATTATTCAATCATATGTCTTTGCTATTTTAGCTACTCTTTATTCTAGAGAAGTAAACCACCCTTATCATCTAGTTAACCCAAGACCTTGACTTTGACTGGCGCTGTTGGTGCTATAGCAACTACTATACGAATAATTAAGTGATTTCACCAATACGATAACTCCCTTTTGTTTTTAGGATTAATTTTAATTACTTTAACTATAATTTAATGATGACGTGATATTACTCGTGAAAGAACATATCAAGGCCTCCACACCTTACCAGTAAGTGAAGGATTGCGATGAGGTAAAATTTTATTCGTTATTTCTGAAGTATTTTTCTTTATTTCCTTCTTCTGAGCTTTCTCCCACAGAAGCCTTTCACCTGGTATTAAACTAGGTAGACTTTGACCACCTTTAGGAATTCAACCTTTCAACCCCCTTCAAATCCCCCTTCTTAATACCACCATCCTACTTGCTTCAGGAGTAACCGTTAATTGAGCACATCATAGTTTGATAGAAGGAAATTACAGTCAAGGTACCCAAAGATTTTTTTTACAATTTTACTAGGTATTTACTTCACTATTTTACAAGCCTATGACTATATTGAAGCTCCTTTTACCATTAGTGATGCTGTTCATTCTTCATAGCAACTGGATTCCATGGCCTACATATAATTATTGGTACGAAACTCCTCCTAACTTGTTTACTACGACACTTAATATGTCAGTTTTCAATTAATCATCAATTTGGATTTGAAGCCGCCGCATGATATTGACACTTTGTCGATGTAGTATGATTACTATTATATATTTCTATCTACTGATGAGAAAGATAATTTATTTATTTAGTATATAATTACATTTGACTTCCAATCAAAAAGATCGATCAATTCAAAATAAATAATCTGAATCATATTTATTGTCTCACTGTTCACAATTATCTTAACATCAATTGTAATAATATTGGCTTCAATTATATCTAAAAAACCATTAATGATCGAGAAAAACCTCTACTTTTGAGTGTGGATTTGACCATAAAAGTTCACCCAGTCTTCCTTTTTCTCCACGATTCTTTCTATTTGCTGTAATCTTCCTTATTTTCGATGAAGAAATTGCCCTCCTCCTTCCAGTTATTACTGTTATAAACTGATCAAATATTATATCATGATCAATCATTAGCACATTTAAAAAAAATATTTTATTATTAGGCTTATACCATGAATTAAATCGAGGTGCCTTAGAATGAGCATATTAGGGTTATAGTTAATTATAACGTTTGATTTTCATTCAAAAAGTGTTGATATCTCAATCTACCTTAAATAAGAAGCGATAAATTGCAATCAGTTTCGACCTGATCTTAGATGATAACATCCTTATTTTCCTTTAATTGAAACCAAAGTAGAGGTATATTACTGTTAATAATATTATTGAAATTTATTTCCAATTAAGGAAATGTGTTGATCAAATTAAAGCTGCTAACTTTTCATTTTAATGGTTTAATTCCATTAACATTTCTCAATTTATATAGTTTAAGGAAAACAATACATTTTCATTGTATAAATAATATAATTATATTTATAAATACTTAAAAGTCAATTAACTTCTCCAACATCTTCAGTGTTGTGCTCTTTATATAAGCTAAGTATAAAGTCAATATTATCAACATAATTATCCATAAAACAAAACTAATTAAATAAATTTTGATACTATTATTCTGTCAATTTTGAATTACTTGAGAGTATTGAACAGACTGTTTAAAAATTATCTGACCTCCTCAATCCTCGCTTCATCCTTGATCCACAGTTTTAAAAATTTGTTTTCCGAGAAATAAAGGTAAATAACTTACTCCATAAGTTCTAATAAAATATATAAATCGTATTGATCCTAAAAAGATATCATGAATGTCCTTAGTGACAATAAGTTATAAAGAAAATTTAGAAATCTCATATCCTAGTCAACCTCCTAATACTCATACAATCAACGCTACATTACCAGAGAGACAGATTTATGATGTAAGGGATTTGTCCGGTCCGGGCGGACCGAGTCGTCTCCAAGAGTTCTCAAAACATTTGGCTTTGTAAGTTTCCTTCATTCACCATACTAATGATACATTATGAGTAGCGTTGATAATTTTATGATTCTACGAAGGACGTATTCCTCCCCATTTTTATTTATCAAATTAGCTCGTGATAGGAGTTTCAGATTTTGTACCACGGAAGCTGGAGAACGTGGGTTCGACCCGCGTCAGAACGATGGATTTAACCTGATACCATATGGCTTGACTAGACCATAACTTCAAGATGTATTGCTTGCTATATGTTTAATATTTCTCTGTGTAATGTATTTATATATTTCCGTTATTCTCAAGTGTTTATGGTGATGGGTAGGATACCCACGTTGTGTTAATTAGCTTTGAATATAACAGGGTCAGGTAAACCCAGGATACGTGTATATGCTCAGTAGAATATTGTAATTGATGTGGTCAAACAGACCATGTGTTCCATATATGGCGATGTAATCTCCTGCGTGAACAAATGCATTAATTTAGTATGCATAAATTCCACAACCATGACAGCTAACTAATAATATGATTAATGAGAGAGTGTCATCCTGACCTTGTGGTCAGTCCATTCAAATAATAGATAACATCAAGTATCACTGCTCAGAGATAAATAAACTTGTGTTTGTGGAAATGTATATAGTATTAGTGCGAGCTAATAAGGAATTTAAAGTATGCCAAGCGATAACCACAACAGTGTACGAACAGGGTTGAGGCTACTGTATACAAATGATTGCTTTACTATTGATTATTTTGTGTGTGTAATAATATGGCATTATCTCATGTATTTATCGTGTGGTTCTATGTTTAATAAAATGTTTAGTAAATATTGGGAACAAAACTCTTATCATTTAATAATATTAATGTATTCCTCTTACATTATAGAGAACCCTACTTTCTTTATATTTAATGTAGTTCCCATTTTTCCTTTACGAAAATTCCATTACCCGTATACTTCTGAGCTTTAGCGGTTGACGCAATGAAAGTAGGGAGGATGGGACTTTGAGCCTTGGGAAGTGATTTCCGAAGGTTCTCATCCAGGAATTCCATTTATGTGTTTGTTTGTGAAGCCGAATTTTGTAATTGTTGCCCTGATGTGCCCGGGATGGGTACACTACAGCACTACATGGTCTGTGTGACCATCGCTAACTAGCCCTTTACCTTACTTATCTCCTTCGGGGTTTTCTCGTTCATAATACCTCCCCGGCCTAGGTTAGGGAATTATCATAGTAATGGTAGACCCGCTTGCCTACCATCAGTCACAATCAGGTTGGAAAATTTTCATTACAAGGGCAGACACTCACTATGCACCTGCCTTTTTACATCCTCAGAAAGACTGCCTTAGTCGTTTTCCAAACTGAAATGAACGTAGGTGATTACAATGACGTCAATCGGAATGGCGCGATTAAAACCAATGCCTTCATATGAAATACTCGATCAAATGAAAATCCACACATTTTCTCACTTTTAACGAACAGTACTACGCTGCCGATCTAACAGTCCAAAGTTCCAGAGATGGAATGACCAAGCCGCAGACAGCAGTGATCCGTGAATTCTTAGTACGTTTCCGGCGGGAAGGGGAGTCGAATAGTGGAGAGTCCCAGGACAAAAACTATGCCATTTAACTAATCTGTTTCCTAGGAGTACCCGATGGGTAGGAAAACCTCAATTCACTACACTGGCGGTGGAAAAATCTATCTGACTTCGAGGTAAATTTTTTCTTCAAGCCGGAGAAGAAACCCTCTCTTTACTGCTAATTTGGAATAAAATTAATGTAGAATTTAATAAAAATGAAGAGGAAGAAGCTTTTATTAAGAAACGGCTCTTTTCAGGGTTGAATTTGCGTTATTTAGTGAAATGTGGCGCTATAATTTGGAACAGGCCTAAATTGTAATTCTAAATTGTAATTGTAGGGATCGAATAGCTGGAATACTACGATGAACCAGTGCGTTCCGTACCAGCTCTATCAGAAAATGTCTGAACCAGAGGAATGCATGGTAAAGAAGAAAGTTTTCTAACTCCCAAACTAATTCTCGCCAATATTCAGTCAGGCTCTTATAATCGATCTTCTTCTTTTCCTACCGCTTTTGCCACACCTGTGGGGTCGCGGGTGCGAACTGCGTCGCACATGTGGATTTGGCCCTGTCTTACGGCCGGATGCCCTTCCTGACGCCAACCCTATATGGAGGGATGTAATCACTATTGCGTGTTTCTGTGGTGGTTGGTAGTGTAGTGTGTTGTGTGAATATGAAGAGGAGAGTGTTAGGACGGACACATACACCCAGTCCCCGAGCCAGAAGAATTAATCAGAAACGATTAAAATCGCCGACCCAGCCGGGAATCGAACCCGGGACCATCTGAACTGAAGGCCAGTACGCAGACCATTCAGCCAACGAGTCGGACCAGGCTGTTATAATCGGTACGCAGCAGTAATCCCACGTATCGGAGTTGAGTGGCACCATAAGAGACAAAGACCATCACAACAAACAATGGTCAATATAATGGTATTGTTGATCAATGTTATGAGCTTTCGATATTGCAGGCCTTCTTCGAAATACCACTCTTATCGTAGTCGGTACGGTAAAACTGAATAAAACATAAATGATCGAAAATTGGATTCTCCATAACGTTTGTTATGTAGCACTTTTCGATAGGACCAATAACATAACTTAGGTATTTAAAAATTAAATTTTAGGCGCCTTCCCCTAAACTATAATTTTATCCAGGGTGAATAAAATTGTTTATAGCTTAGACTGTGTTTTCTTATTCCCCGACTGTATATACCGATTTTCAGTGAATTCTGTTAACACATTTCCTCGTGGCTCGGCGTTGATATGGACTTGGCAACAAAAACACAAATTCATGAATATCTGTGTTATCATACCCGGTACGGTAAAAATGTATAAGACATAAATGATCGGAAATGTAATTATGTATAACTTTTGTTATGTAGTATTTATCGATAGGGCCACTGATAATATAAATATTTGAAAATTAAATTATAGTGTACCGTACCCATGGGTAAATACCCTCTAGGACGATGCCTCCATTCCTGTATGAACATCCGACTAACTCAGGGTTGGGCAGAGAGTGAGTTGGTTGTCGGTTGGGTCAGGATAAAAAGTCGAAGTTCTACTCTAAAATATCAATCAATGACAGGACATGGAGGTATAACACGAATGAGAAACAATCATAGGGGTAAGATGGATTTATTGATAAATATCCCCGATCATATCCCAAGAAAACAATTAAATCAAGAAAAATAATTTGTAAAAAAATAAACTCAAAATATTAGAAATAAGTCGAAATTAGAACGTTACTTGAATGATAATACCAAATTTGACATCAAAATCAAGTTCAATAAAGAAAACTATATACATCAAGACTGAGTTTCTTCTTATAGTCCAATGTTTATATTTTATGGCAACAAGTGTACGCAAACACTGACATGTGGTATTTCCGTATGGAGTTTCACACTGTCGCATCCCAACGATACGGTTTCAAAGTTAAGTTAATCCCGAGAGTCGCCTAAATTACAATTAAATAAAAGTTACATTATAAAGAAAAGTTACGACGAAAAGAAAAATAATTAGGACGCAATGGACGCTATGAAAGTTATGCAAAATACTAGGGGCATATCCTATACTGTATTTACAACAATTCAAAAAATCAAACTAAGCACATCTATATACATTGGATATCGAGTAAAGTCTTAAATGCTACACAGATTTTAATGTGAAACCCGATTCACTGCAAAAGATCTAGATAGAACTAGATAAACCATCAATACTTCAGCACTCGGGCTGTTCCCTTTTAAAACAACGAGACAAGGTATACAATCACAAATAACAATGTAAAACATCATCCTGTAAGGGAAAAACATATAAATAACCCTTGATATCATGAAGAAAGCAATGGGCAACATTGCCTCCTTCTGCTGCGTTTGAGCGCTCAACTGCGCGGTCATCCGTCATGTACTTCCGGTAGATTACGAGCTGAAAAGAAATGTTGAACTCCACTATGCTAAAGATTGGATTTTGTCTCCCGAGGCTGCCACAAGGAAATACTGTCTCCTTCACACCTACAGATAAACACAGGCCAGGAATCAGCTTGCCATGAGATAACGCCTTTCATCGGCTACACGGAAACTCACGTATATTCATTCCTTCTTAGCATGCTTGGGCCATTTAACAACATCAGACTCAATAGTCTGGGATTAACACTGTCCATTCTTATCACAATATACACTCAGAAGACACTAGGCAGGCACACACATCTGCACAATACTTTTTATCTTGTCAGGCATACAATCAGCCTGCACCAATACATTATAATTCAGCATGCAATCTTTATCTCATTATTTCTCATGAATCCCATTGGCCTTCCACATTATGAGACGCAGTTCGTGTCCTTTGCAGACCATCAGGCAAACAGAATCCAACTTAACTTCAAAGATCTTATTTTAACAACGGCGTTCTGCAGCTCCTTCTGTCAGCTTCTGTAAAACCATGCATCATGCAGAATAGCTATACCTGTCTCTCTGAATAACTGAAATAAAATGAACTAATACGTGTTTAACGTTGTATAAAGATGAACCTGTCAATCTAGCCCTTCTAGCATATATTTAAGGAAAACTCGGAATATCCTACGCTAAGTAACATATGTAAATAAACAACAACTAATCCTATCAATCCCTCATTTTCCCAAACATCTAATCATAAAGCAAAATGAAAATAAAATAAACATGCATTATTCTCGTATCCGAAACTATCATAATAACAAATTTAAACAAACACATGCCGTCAGGCTTACTTTACATGAAGTTATAAATCCTATCTACACTGCCCTAGTACCTTAACATAATTTACATATCATGCCATAAATAACACATGCGCCTTACTGTATTTTACATGACGACTCTCGAGATACCAGGATAGCAGCTTACATCCCCGCTAATTGAGGGATTTATTCCATGTTAATCACAGCATTAACATGTGGGAATGCACTTCCTTCTTCTACGGTTGTGGCCATCATCTTGCTGGAAAATAATTCACTGGAAACACAGAGGACTTTAGTTGACAATATCTTCACTGCTTAATGCTACGAGCCGAAATACCCTTTCTCTTTAAAAGATCAGCTAAACACACTGATTCACATATATATTACACACTTCACTTAAAGGGTAAAAATACAGTTTGAAAAGCAGCACACGGTTCGTTACGGAAGTTCCACGCGAAAACGCGCCCGTCGCGAAGTAGTGAAACAATAGCACGTTTCCACTACACTTGTTACACAGCGGTCACTAAACACCGTCTTTATCGATTGAGAGTAAACTTTGCTAAAATTATACTATTCCATTTATTCAAGTACATTAAAATTTTCCAACTGCACACTTTAAAGTACCATTGAGAACCAGTTACTGTTACTGGAATAACACCACGTTAACCACGATCACCAATCAGAGTTTGTGCTTCCGCACTATCCAAGCATTTAACACAGAGTGACGCTCTCCAGAGCTTGGGTTACTGAGGAGGCTTCGGTGACGCCATTAATACTGGGGTTCCCGGGTGTCTGAACCAACCACCAATCAGAGAATTCGTCGTATATGATGACACACTACTTATTGTGATATATTTACAAAACACAGCTCAAACACTAGCAAATCTCTTCCACCAATTTTTATATTACATTTCCAAATATATCTGACTTCTGAAACTGTGGAAAACCGATTACCTACAGAAACTGACTTTAGCAGCTGAGCACGTTGGTCATTCTGGAATTAAGATTTGGCGCGGTGTAGCCTCCATGTTTCCCAAGTCCTTAATTTCCATTGGTTGAAATATATTGCTTGGTCAGCATCTAATACACGTGTCGATCCAGGCCCGCGCTTGGTTACACCATCCTTTCTCACGGTCATACGGAAATATGAAGCAATGTCCAGCGACTCACTGTCTTGCTCAACATCCGGTATTAACTATCTTGGGATACGATGCTTTAACATATTAGACTGTAACTTTTATGAATAAATTTTACATATTGGTTCAAATAATACTCAAATTATTATTATGGGCCGGCAGGATACGGCTCAATAGGCCTCCCCCTATACTATCACTTCACTCAGCGTGAATAAAATTATCTATAGCCTAGATTGTAGTGGTTCATCCCTCGACTTTACATACCATTTTTTATTACGTTCTCTTCAGCCGTTTATCCGTGATGCGTGTATATACATACATACAGACAGACAGACAGAAAGAAATTACGGAAAAGTAAAAATTCCATTTCCTTGTTCCTGTGGACATGATCGATACAGAAATACCACTTTTCAAATTCTGAGCAATGTGCAGACAGAACCCTTATTTTTCATACATAGATTTCGAGGTTAAACATTCACGTTTGGAAGATCGTAATGTTGATAGCACGTTGTCATAAAGACATGTCATATTCTGTTTTCTGCTGATGACTGTGGGTTTGATCTATTAAAAGGGTCTTCTTTCTGTCTCATCAACTGTCGCTGGCTCCTTCTCTCTCTCTCCTCCGTGAAAGTTAACCGATTCAGCTGGAAAATCTTCCTTTTGAAACTATGTGATGCATAATATAAATGACCTCAGTTTCTAGACCCTGGAATCAGTACCGATATGGTAAACTACAGAAGACTCCTTCCACCCTTATAAGGATTGCACGAGGCTTTAATATTGAAGTACACAAAATATACTTTAATCAACACTGTGGCCTCTCCTTCTTCGGTGTCACCTTAAAATAGTCCGCCTCCACGGCCAAATGGTTAGCGTTCTTGGCCTTTGGTCACAGGGTCCCGGGTTCGATTCCCGGCAGGGTTGGGAATATTAACCACCATTGGTTAATTTCTCTGACACGGGGGCTAGGTGTATGTGCCGTCTTCGTCATCATTTCATCCTCATCACCTACGGGTGTCATATCGAAAGACCTGAACCTGGCGAGCCGAACTTGTTCTCGGACACTCCCGGCACTAAAAGCCATACGCCATTTCATTTCACCTTAAAATAATCATGTCAACAAATATATTTTGATAGTTGCTTTACGTCGCATCGACACAGATAGGTCTTACGGCGACGATGGGACAGAAAATGGCTAGGAGTGGGAAGGAAGGGGCCGTGGCCTTAATTAAGGTACAGCCCCAGCATTTGCCTGGTGTGAAAATGCGAAACCACGGAAACCAGGGCTGCCGAGTAAAAAGAAATTGACAATAGAATAAACGGTAAGTCATTATTTAGGAAGGCAAGACTCACTAGAAAATATAGTTGTTAACTCTTCAAAAACATTTTCAGAACAGCTAGGAAAGGTAGTACATGATTGTACGGTACAACGAATCCATTACCTAATACAGAGAGACTTTCATCATTTTACCTACCACTAGTTTCTGTTACAGACGTAAATATGGTACAAATGTTACAAAATCGTATTGTCAAAGCATTCTCTTGGTATGAAAACAGAGGTATACTTAGCTTACGTGAGGATATGTTAACAGGGATGTACCAGAAGGAAAGGTTCTTGAGAGTTAAACAAATTTATATGTACAACACAATTAAAGAAAATTACTGGAAGACGCAATATAGAATTGTAAATGAACATAAACATGGAAAAAGACTGAGGCATATAAGTTATTTTCAGGTCATCAGGTACTGCAATAAATATGGATCCAGAACACAGCAAGTTGTAGTTCCCAAATTTTTTAACAAGTTGCCCTCAGAATTGACACACTTGACAACAAAATATCAACTAAAGAAAACATGTGGAACTATGGATCATAGAACATAAAATTACAGTTTAAATATTTGTTCATGAATGAAAAATGTACCACAGACTTATCTATTTTGAATAATACTTTCAGGGATTGAGAAACACTCACACCACAGGACAAAATTACAATGATAATGTAAATGTACATACCTTATTAATTTTGTAAACAATAAGGAAAGTTATAAATAAATAAATAAATAAATAAAATTATTATTATTATTATTATTATTATTATTATTATTATTATTATTATTATTATTATTATTATTATTATTATTATTATTATTATTATTATTATTATTATTATTATTTGCCACGCACTGAGGACTGTGTGTGGTGAAGAGTATGATGCTGTGTTGATGTGCATGCTTCAGTTAGGTGGATATGATGTGGAGGGAGAAACAGTTGCAGAGGTTAACAACAGAGATGCCCATGCTACACTCTTTCATTTGTTGAATCCTTGTACCGAATTTGAATTTCTGACGATTAACTGAGAGGGGTGACCAGACTCCCCTGGACCATGTATCTCACATTCCTCCCTCGCACGCGAGCCCATAGTTTACGATCGTCTGCTTATTGGAGAGGGGTTGGCCCGCGTTTCCATCCCACCTTGACAGCTCTCATAACGCACGCAATATAACTAACAGAATCGTGCTATAGTTCTGAATATTATTTAAGAATATTCTCTTTTGAAATATTACGTGTTCTTACTTGTCCTTAACATAATTATCAATCGGATGGATCAGTCCAATTTGTTGATGCAAAGCCGAATCACCAACAGATCTACGATTGGAAAATTGAATACCTTACAGAAAGAAATGTCAGTGAAGCAATTAAATGTCTTGAATAAATAAATAAATAAATAAATAAATAAATAAATAAATAAATAAATAAATAAATAAATAAATAAATAAATAAATAAATAAATAAATAAATACAATTAACGTATAGCAACAATTTGCTACATCTGAAACTTGAACCAGAAAATAGATATTTTCCTCCGGTTTTCTTTCCCAACTCGCCCATGAATTTAAGACTGGTTTAATGAACTGAAAGCTTCAGGTAACCCAAGTAGAATTCCTACATGGTAAGTAATATACATGACACGGCCACTTCCTTCCTAATTTTACTTCCATTTCTTCGTTTCGGTGGAGTTGAATACTGCAATAAACACCACATTTGAAGTTTTTCTGCTAACATGTAAGACTGCAATGTCTGTACCAAAGTATGTATTTATAGGATGGGACAGAAAGTGGCTACGGGCTGCAAAATAAGCCTACCTACTATTAAAACCCCAGTTATCATTCGGGAGTAGAATAGGAAAACCGTGACAGAATTATCTGGCTTGGCCGAAAGTGGAATTCAAACTCAGTTCTATATTTCGTCGTGAAAGAGGGGCTAGGATTCACTTTGTCCACTGTACAGTAGTTGTCGATGGGAGTACACCGTTGACGCTTTCAACCTTATTAATATGGGTTCTATTCTCGAATCTGTCACGAATATAAGTTGATGTAAAGGAACACAGACAAGACCCTCGACATATTTTGTCGAATTAAATTACTCTTTATAACGGAAAAAACTATTTCAAAGTTGGAAAAATAGTACGGTATAATTCCAGATAATTTTCGAGAAACTTCATCAAGAATAGCAATTTTTGGTGTTCTAAAATAAAGCTAAGTGACTCACTGTCATCAGGATACTTGAATTGCTAAATCACATCGAATGAGGGCAAAACATTTCCTCTTTGTTACTCTAAGTCTATACATGAACGCGATTAGTAGTGTTGAGAAATATACGCACTAAAAATCCCAAAATCTGCATACAAATACGCACTATCAAATGGTCAAGTAGGAAGTTACATAGGGGATTTACTAAAATAATTGAGATTGAATGCTTACTGTTGTAGGATACGAAGAAAGATCATCAACTTATCATGAAATATTAATGTTTTTAATCATAAAGATACACACATTTTTATTTACACATTCAAACACATTCCTAACATAGTTTACTTTCCAACCAACACTGATTTAGTAAAACACTGATAAACTATAATTTTCTCCATATTTTCTGGATCAAGCTTTTCCTTCTATCTGTAAAAATATACTTACAAACAGAAAATGTCCTTTCGAGATCACAAGAACTTAATATCGCCCATAAGCTAAAGTTAATGCTCACATCACCAACATAATTTTGAAGGATTTTGCTCATTTCTCTTATCTTCGTAAGTCCATGATATTTTACAAGGACGCTTTCAATTTCCTGCTTCACAACACTGCTTTATTTTACACTATCTGCGTCCAGTCTTTTGACGGCATCATCAAGCACATTCGGTCCTTCAGCAAGCTCCATGCTCTGTCCCAATTGCTTGATCCTTTTGCAAATATTATGGACATTTAATTTTATGTACACAATATTTTTATGTACACTGGATTCAGCCAAGATTTGGTTTGCGTCAGTGATACATGCATCCTCACCTTCAACTGAGTCCGTTACCTGAAACTCATAAAATAAGGCTCCTTATGAAAGGTGTTGAAATTATTAAGAAAACTTTAATAACAAGATGCAGCCGATTAAAAGTCAATGTAGTGACACCAACACCCCCACGCGAATGTGTTCTACTGCATGGTGCGTTTTACTGAGATCGAGAAATATTCATTAAATATGCTCTTAGCATCTAAATATTCAGAAAAATATTGAGTCTGGATTTCAAATATGTATTCGCATGTATTTCTCAACATTCGTGAATGGAATAGGATGTCACTTGTATCAGACTGTTAATAAAATTCAGATGTCTAATAAAATATCTTCTAACCCCTTTTAGTTTCAAGTGGAGTATCAGTCTAACGATTGAAGCCTCTCCGTAACCAGTATTGTAAGATAATATCCTTGTGAGTTTTAAAAATACTACAATATATTCCAGTTATCTACATGTTTTGAAGTGATTACGATCCTGATCATGTGTATCTGGTGTCGCGTAAGTAGTTATTTCTAGAGGTTTGGAGGATCATGGTACATATGCATTTATAGCCTGATAGATGTCACGTAAGCTGTTTTACCGTGGTGTTTCATCTGTCGCGTGCATATATACTCTCAATTGAGAGAAAATTTAAGGATTAGAATGCTGGACTGTAAACATTTTCGACATGTTCTCATGGTCTTCAGGCTGCTGTACCAGTCTAAGTGAGAGAGGCTATATATAAATGCGCCTCCTTCATTCACGCAATCCTGTTCTTAGAATCGTTCTGTGCGCTAAAGATCGCTCAGAGAACATTGTTCGGTAAAGATGCATTCTGCTCTAATATCTGTCCCACACAAATGTGTTGACCATTCTGTAACGCACGTCGACTAAGAGAAATTTACGTGAACATGGAGAAACTTTAGTAAAAGCTAGGTAGATTGTAAAAAGTCCTGGATGAGTAGAATCCCTAGCCAAGAAGTTAGGATAGTCTGCAGTTACGCCCGGCTCACTGGACAGTGAGCGGTGACCAGCGAACGATCTTGTGACACCACTAGGGTCTGCCGCCCCCTCTCCACTCGGCCACAGGGTAACACATGTTCCCAGCGCCTCGACGCCCGAGCAATCCGTTTCCCTGACAGCGTCGCTTTGTCCCCGTCACCACTACATCGCATCTCTTGGGGATGCATCCAACCAAGCTCCTTCCTTGAGTTGAAATGTTCTCCGTCCACAACTAAACTGGCTGTCACCAAAGTAGCGAGTGATTTAGAGGAAGGCGAGTCTGGTCAAAATAGAATACTCGTAACTTCTTGGTCATTACAATGTTCCCAGGTACTTTCGTACCCTATCTTCGAATTCTACAATATATTAAAGTGTAGGAGAAAAAATGTGAACTCTTCAGTATATCGTCGCTGCCGGGACAAAACCTCCTATGTGAAATATTTTAGCTTAGAACTTTGGCCGGTAAGGTTCTGTCATCTAAAGCGCAATATTGTGTGAATATTGTCAAGGCATTCTCGCTCTTAATAATGTATGTGCTGCGGGTCAGTATATCTCCAAAAATAATATCACATAGGAGGTTTGGTCCCGGCAACGACGATATAATACTTCAGGGGTTTAAGTTTCAAGAATAAACTGATTCGTGGTTTTGTATAGGTCTATAGCTAACGATATGCGTAACTCAACACTCGAGAGAGTACTAGGAAGGCAAATATAAAAGTGTAACTATCGAACTAGTGTAACTTCGATTCGTGGCTAGAACTATGCCCGTCCCTGTATGTTCCTCCCTTGTATTCACTCTGGAAGTATCCTACGTTTGTATCATACTTCGCCCTTTAATCCACCTTCGTTTAGGATAGTGTGTCGCGTTCCGAATTTCTCAAACTAGTGATGAATGCAATGTTTATAAGTCACTTAGGTCTATGCCTGGGCTACAATACGTCATCATTTTGTCACATTACGACCGGTTTCAATTCACCAGGAGGTATCACCTGAAACATTTCTTACCTCTCCTAACGCGATGTGGAGACCCTTCCCTTGTTCATTAAATAATAAATATTGTAGTTCAATCTGTTAATCATGGAGGGTGCAAATTCTCTATTCTTAGTTTTTTATGAATGTTCCTACTATCAGGCTATCATTATACAGGGTTAGTATATGACTTGGTTACTTACAAATTTTATGTGGGACAGAATAGACTCTTCATATCAATCGAAATGACCAAAACTATATATTTTTGTAAAGTTCTGAATGTGAAATGATCTAAATAAATTCAAAATATATTTCACTGCAGCAGTACAACAGTATTACATTATAAATATCCGTATATTTTTGAAGGGCATAGTCATTCAAGGAAGAACGATAGAGTGTGGCATTGTATGTTCACCGCATTTAATAGTCTTAATTTTAATTATTATCAAAGTACTATTCACCAGCCATGTAGATACAAAACCTCTGAATACCCCACAGCAAACATTATATCTCTAAGTTCAGATTTTTCTTAGAACAAAAGTACAGTAAATGCCGGGAACTTACACATTACCACGTGCTCATTCTTTTCTTGTAACGTAAAAACATGAGCAGTAGATATAGATATATTTGAATATTGTATTGTTTTGAATCTTTTGATATTCGAAACGTATGATACGTGCTTGTACACCCACATTCTAGACAGTCCACAAAAATCTCAACATTTCTGCTTCAGTGGAGACGTTTCTTCTGAACAAATGAAGAAAATGCTTTTGTGGAACTTGCACAATCTGCATCCTTTCGTAAAAAAATAAAATCATGAGACTATCGTGTGTATCCTGAGCCATTAATAATACACTTTTATGAAATAAATAATGCACAATATTAGTTAATACAGTTAACGTAGTATTAAATATAATTACAGGTAAATATAAAGTTGAGTCATGAAATGACAGTGATTCAGGCTTTTACAACGGAAATCTCGTCGTATCTGTCGGATATGATCACATTCAGTGTGGAGCAACTCAAGATCCTTCGTTCATGTCAGTGACGACGATAATCAGTGGTCGTCTTAACTCACACTTGCAATCAATTAATGAACGTATTTACTGGTGCAATAATTATATTATATTATATTATATTATATTATATTATATTATATTATATTATATTATATTATATTATATTATATTATATTATATTATATTATAATAATAATAATAATAATAATAATAATAATAATAATAATAATAATAATAATAATAATAATAACTGCAGATCAACTGTAGAATGTTGGCCTCCAAATCCCAAGATCGCGGGTTCGGACCCGGTGGACCTACTTAGAATTTTGCAGGATGGGAAGAAAGTCCATTCAGCACTTCATGTCGTACGATGGTGGCGTGTAGAAGATCTACGGTACTACATTTGGAGTTCGCTTGACAGAATTAATGAAAATACGGCCATAGATCGCCCAACAGAGATATTCTTCTGCGCACTCTCTTAAAACGTCCAAATTGACAGCCCACATGTTGTCAGATAAAAATACCTGCACATGGTAACTGATATAAAATGATATTAATATTATCATTATTGTCATTATTATTATTTGCTTAAGGTCCATCCAATTGCTACAGAATTTTAAGGGACGTTGTGTTTTCGGAATTTTATTTCATAGGAGTTATTTAATTTCCAGTGCAACTCCTTGGCTGAATGGTCAGCGTTGAGGCCTTCGGTTTAGAGGGTCCCTGATTCGATTCCCGGCCTGATTGGGGATTTTAATCCCGTCTGATTAATATTTCTGGCTTCGGAACTGGATGTTTGTGGTTGACCCAACACACTCCTCCTTATATTCGGACAACACACTACCGAAACATGCAATAGTGATTACAAGCCTCCATATACGGTTGGCGTCAGGAAGGGCATTCTGTCGTAAAACAGGGCAGGTGCTACGCAGTTCACACCCGCGACCTCACAAGTGTGGGAAAAGTGGTAGAAGGAGAAGAAAAGAAGCGTTTTTTAACTTTCTGGAAACCAACGACAAGGTGTTGTATTCAAATTACCCCCAAATACCACCAATCATCTATCTTCGGAACGGAAGGACAACGACTAACCCAATTAGCCACTGACATCTGTTGGTACAAATTTTGTTCAGTGTTACTGCATAAATGCTTAGTCTTTTGTTGATGGAACCATAAATACCGAGCTCGAGAGCTGCAGTCGCTTAAGTGCGACCAGTATCCAGTATTCGGGAGATAGTAGGTTCGAACCCCAACTGTCGGCAGCCCTGAAGATGGTTTTCCGTGGTTTGCCATTTTCACACCAAGCAAATGCTGGGGCTGTACATTAATTAAGGCCACAGCCGCTTCCTTCCCACTCCTAGCCCTTCCCTGTCCCATCGTCGCCATAAGACCTATCTGCGTCGGTGCGACATAAAGCAACTAGCAAAAAAAAAAAACACACATCATTAAAACAGCAATCCAACCACATCACTAGATTATTCCGCTGGAGCTTTCATTGCGAATGCTGTGATCGTCTCCAGACCAATATATTCCAGCTTCCAACTTAACTCACCTCACTATAATGCGTTAACTTCAAACTTTAATAAAGGACGTGAGAACCGAGTGACATCGTCGCTAACTTCCTACCAAGGAGACCATGATTCACATTCCAAACAAACCACGTGGGATTGTTACTGACTGTCGTTCATGTCACTGTCGTTCGGATTCCTCGTAATTCTGTATGTCTAATGGTTATGATCCCTATTTTACGGTTACGTAAAATTATTTCCTTTCTTGCTTGCTGACTTGAAAAATTACAATTAATTGTAATTCCTTATAATTATTCAGTCAGAATACAATTACTTTAACAGTATCATACGTCATGATTTGAATGCAGTAGAAGCAGTACAAGAGCCTCCGTGGTTCAGACGGCAGTGCGTCGGCCTCTCACCGCTGGATACCGTGGTTCAAATCCCGGTCACTCCATGTGAGATTTGTGCTGGACAAAGCGGAGGCGGGACAGGTTTATCTCCGGGTACTCCGGTTTTCTCTGTCATCTTTCATTCCAGCAACACTCTCCATTCTCATTTCATAGCATTTATCACTCATTAATAAATCACCTTGGGAGTGGCGACCCCATTGTAATAACAGCCGATATATGTTTCATTCATTAGATCCCTGACCCAGTCAGTGACTGGAAAACAGGTTGTAGGTTTTCATTTTCAGAAGCAGTACTGGAATTCCTAGGAACAATTGTGTGTAAAGATGGGTAAAAACGAATATCCTGATGGAATGATGAAGCGAGGGCAGCTTGTAAACTTAGAAAGGAAGTGTATTGTAAGTGGCTTCAAACAAGGACTGGCGCAGACAGCGAATTCTACATAGATGAAAGAAACAGAGCGAAACAAATATGTAAATGTTGAATTCAAGAATAAGTCGGTAATAACCTGGAAAGGCTGGGTTAAGTGACAGGGAAACCTTTGTGGACAGTAATACAGAATCTTAGAAAGGGAGGGGGAAAAGGAAATAAATAGTGCTTTGGGTAAATCAGGGGAACTCGTAATTGACTCCAGGGAATCACTGGACAAGTGGAGGGATTATTTTGAAAATCTCCTCAAAGTAAAAGGAAATATTTCTGTTAACGTCGCAACAACCAAGCTCAAGGGGAGAAGACAACGCTGTTACTGAAATGACGCTTGAGGATGGTAAATAAACTCCATTATCATAAAGCAGGAGGAATAGGTTAAATTAGACCTGAAATAGTGAAATATAGTGGGAAGGCAAGGATGAATAGATTTCATAAATAACGTTGGCATGGAATGTTAGCAAGGTATCCTATGATTGGACGAAAACAGTCATCCCATCTACAGTATAAGCAAGGGAACAGGAAGGATTGCAACAACTATCGAGGTATTTAATTTATCAGTATGCCAGCCAAGCTGTTGACTGGTATCTTGGAACGGAGGGTGAGATCAGTGGTTTAGAATTAGTTGGATGAAAACCAGTGTAGTTTCAGACCACAAAGGGGCTGTCGGGATCAGACTTACAGTATGCACCAGATAACTGAAAAATGCTTTGAGAGAAATAGACAGTTATGTTTCGCATATGTAAGAGAGGGCATATGACAGAGTCCCAAGGGGAAATATGTTAGCTGTACTGGGAGATCATGTCCACCTCCGTAGCGTAACGGTCAGCACTTTAAGCTGCCATCCTCTGTTCTCAGTCCTGCAAGAAATTTAAGATTGGCAGGAGGGCTATTATGTGGTTAAATAGGTGCATGTAGTTTACCTCCATTGGGGGTCTGCCTGAAAAGAACTGCACCACCTAGGGATGAAGATACGAAAATTACTTACTGGAGAATTATGGGATTAAGTGTAGATTATAAAAATATACAAAAGTTATTCATGTTGATATTTGGGTTGCAGCGAGAATTGGTGATAGAATGAGTTTTTGGTTCTAGGTACTTATAGAGATTGTACAAGGCTGTAATCTTTCACCTTAGTTGTTCATAGTTTGAACGGATCATCTGCCAACCGGAGGGATTCATTTAGGTGGAAATGTAGTAAGCAGTTTGGACTACGCCGATGATACCTTACTTCCCTTCATGAGATCGAGGTAACAGGGCTATTGCTAGGGGTTCGTGGCACTGCTCATCAAAGTCTGAAAACGGTGCAGTTTAACAAAAGACAAGATTTTGGACCTCATCATAACTGTAATACACAGTGCAGTGAAAATAAAACCTGTGAACATCATGTATAATCCAAATTCGTTATCAGTAGCCTACCTTCAGTCAGCCTACTAATAACACATTTTAGTTCTCAGCTTTTATATTTTTCATTTGCCCATTGTACACTTGGTCCATTGTTCGCTGCCCGTACATACGGGAAGTTGATGATTTAATAAACCATATTTTGTCCGACTCATTGGATGAGGCCTTCGGTTCAGAGGGTCCCGGGTTCGATTCCCGGCCGGATCCGGGATTTGAATAGCCCCTGAATAATTCCTCTGGCCCAGGAACTGGGTGTTTGTGTTTGTCCCAAAACTTCCCTCTTCATATTCAGGCAACACACCACACTATCAACCACCACAGAAACACGCCATAGTGATTACATCCCTCCATATAGGGTTGGCTTCAGGAAGGACATCCGGCAGTAAAACAGGTCCAAATCCACATGTGCGACACTGTTCGCACCCGCGATCCCACAGGTGTGGAAAAATAGGTAGAAAAATAATTTTATTTATTTATTTATTTATTTATTTATTTATTTATTTATTTGTTTGTTTGTATATTTATTTATTTATTTAAGTTTTATAGTTTATTGGTGTGTGAGGATGAAGTGATTCCAAAAGCACTTCACTTATGTAACATAATTAGATTGAATCAGACAGTTAAATTTCCTGCTTAGTAATATTTAAGTATTTACTTGTGTACGTGATACAATAAATATTGACCCTTCCTTAGCGAAGTTTTCTATGCGAGCGAAAAGCGTAATTTATTAGCATCTAAAAATGTAAGCATTAGTTAATATATTTATACTAAAATCTAAAAAATGGTATGAATAAATTATTCCTCATCTGCACATTTTCTTGAAAAATTAATTCATGACTGACTTGAAGAAGTGAAATTCATAACACAAAATTAGTCAAAATATGTTAAATGGCCAATATCAACAGTCACGTGAAAAATCTGTATTTGCTCAAATGTTTAACTGAATGATGCTCATAATTGACCACTTGGCTGATAATTTGTTTCTTTATCCTTTAAAGACAACCACCACCACCATCACTGCAAACTCAACAAACAAACAAACAAACAAACAAACAAACAAACAAACAAACAAACAAACGAACGAACAAACAAACGAACAAACGAACGAACGAACGAACAAACGAACAAACAAACAAACAAACAAACAAACAAACAAACAAACGAATAAACAAAAGAAAACAAATAAACAAGCAGAAACCCATGATGGTATACCCCTGATGAGCCTGGGCTTGCCAGTCACTGCTAAGCCCTGAGACGTGCAGATTATAAAGTGATGCATGGTCAGCGCGACGAATGCTCTTAGCCTCTATTCTTGGCTTTCTAGACTGGGACCGCTATCTCGCCGTCAGATAGCTCTTCCATTGTTCTCATTTAGGCCGAGTAGACCTAGAACCAGCCCTTATATCGGGGTAGAAATCCCTGACTTGGTTGGGAGTCGAACCTGGGGCATTCGGATAAAAGACAGACCTACTACCACTAGACCACAACCACTACAACTTCAACGGCATGGGATACTAATTCTCCCACCGTTCGTGACTTTTATCGTCACATGGTACTTTCAGTCCTACAGGGGTGATGATCTAGGTGATAAGCCTTGAATTTGAATTAGGCACTCGAATTTTCAACCAGTCAAACTGTACGAGTAGCTATCAACTTATTAAAGAGCTTAAATCTAGTCGTTGGTTGTATTAAGGGCAAATCGCGTGCCCTATATTTTCCAGGCATGTGATCTTTACTGTAGCAGTATCAAGCTGGGTTTAAATGACAGACATTACAGTCATTCGAACGCTCACAAGCGATGTCCAATAACGTTGATTATACCGTGTTATTCATCATTTACTCGGTGCTAACGACTGGCTACTGAAAGTGTTTAAATTAGTCTTTTAGTGAATGGCAGTAGTCACGAAGTAAGAAATTGGAAATTTAGTGAGGTGGGTGCTTCAGGATCAACATGGCATTTCGTCATTAGTCATCTCCGTAAGTAAATACACAACCAATTGCTATTAACCTTTACCCTGATTTACTTGCGTGTCGTCCGTGACGCTTACCTGGCCTCAATAACAGCTCATTAGATAGGGCTAGACATATTTAGTACATCCTTCTGTGTCCAAATTAATTAATAAGAATACCATGCATTCATTTAATCCACTTAGCTACCCAAAATAGTGCAGAATAACACAAGCTAAATCAAATATATCTTGTTCCTTGGACATGACCACACAGAGCAAGAAACTGCATCGAGTTGTTCGATCCTATGATGTGGAAAATATTGTCAACTATTCTGAGTACATTCATTCGGAGTTTTTCCGAGATTTCTCTAAGAAATTATCAGGTTACTTGTTGTTAACATAATCGCAAATTATTATTAGTCTATTATTATTATTATTATTATTATTATTATTATTATTATTATTAAGTTCCGCAGTTTTTCTGCAACCCATATGTATGAATACTTTACCCCTCATCATTTCTCTGCTTTACACATTTCTTACCTACTGAGGGGCGATGGCTGTATAATTGCGAAATTTGGTAGTTGACATAGTGTTTGTAACATTTGAGACAAATCAAGGAAATTTGTGCATGCGCTGGAAATAGGTTAATAACCGAAAGTGATACATTTTGACATTTTTATTGACATTCTAACCTTCCAGCCAATTTTCATTCTTTTCACTTAGCACACCACTAATTTTTTTTTTTTTTTTTTTTTTTTTCAGAACTCCAGAGATGAAACGAAATGGCGTATGGCTTTTAGTGCCGGGAGTGTCCGAGGACATGTTCGGCTCGCCACGTGCAGGTCTTTCGATTTGACTCCCGTAGGTGACCTGCGCGTCATGATGAGGATGAAATGATGATGAAGACAACACATACACCTAGCCCCCGTGCCAGAGAAATTAACCAATTACGGTTAAAATTCCCGACCCTGCCGGGAATTGAACCAGGGACCCCTTTGACCAAAGGATAGCACGCTAAACATTTAGCCATGGTGCCGGACACTCCAGAGATATATCACTTAGGAAATGTGTATAAATGGTTTACAACTTTAGAATCTGAACTGACTGTAAAAGCTTCTTTATACCTTAATTATATAAATTTCAACATGATTTTTTGTATTTGCATCTGCAAAACGAACAAAGACATCTTGAAGAATGCTTCCAGTAAAATGTACACTAAATGCTGAAAGTGGTTTCCCAGTTTCATTAAGATCCTGTGAATAAATATTGAAAAAATGTACGTATGCTACCAAAACCTTAAAGCTTAGAAAAACAAGAAGCAAGAGGATGAACAACAAAGGTGCGGAGAATCATGAAAAAGAGTAAGACTACAGTTACGGGAGGTATTCGCACTTTCTTCACCACAAACTGGCAAGCTGACCTAATTGCATTATTCTGAACCCTGTAGTTTGTGAAAGATCTTACACACTCAACCAAACTTTATCATTCCGAACTATCCACATTAACATATAGTCTTAGTGAAATGAATATCATGTCATTATTTTCACAAGAAATAATTACCAAACACCCCAAAACAAAATCAATAATGAGCGTTAGCAAGCAACCACTGACTTATATTACAGGGACTGAAGCACGCCTCTTCAATAAGTAAATACTGAAGCCATCTTGAATTTGCTACATTCCACATAACTTGTCAAAATTCTCCTGAAAAACTGGACATAGGACGTATTTTTTCACAAAATAGGAGGTGTGGCACCTGCAAGACCTCAAATTTAAGATTAATTAACCCATTAATATTTCTGAATCAGGGATATCATTTAGGGAATATGTGCTCAGAGCACAAACATTTCGTATAAAGATATATTTATGCATTGTTTAAAATGTTTAAAACGTCTTCGTACACCACCAATCTACTGTTCTCTAGGTTTTCCTAGTTTTCTGTTGCACTCAGCGTTCCGATTTAGCAGCAGTATGGGAATTCAGTCACCTGTCATCTCTTTCACGTGTAGGAACCATTTCATTCTTCTTTCTTTAATCACGCCTAGCACAGCCTTCACTGTCTCCATAATTTATCTGAATTTTTGTGTTCCTTTACTTTAACCAGCTTTGAATTTCCAGTTGCTATCCTTCAAAAATACATCGTGTTCACTTTTCTCTTTGTTGTGCATGTTTCTGCTGCATACAGTATAATATTCTGTAGTACGGAATTGTAGATGAGTTTTTGTTTCTTAAATAAATTTGCTACACCATAATTCTGAATTTAGTGTCCTAGTTCTTCTAATATCAGTTACTCTTCACTCAATACTAGACGAAATTGGGCCGTCGGCCTCTATAAATTATTGATCCTAAATATTTGAATTTACTGACTGTTTTAATTTACTCATTTCTGATCTGTAATATTCTAAAATTCCACACTCAACAACATAGACAATAAGTGCTTACGCTTAGATCAAAAGAGACAATTTTTTTTTGACAATTCACATTCAGCCCCATATATATTTCTCCATTAATTTCATCATATAAGAAGTGTCTTTAGTATCTTGGGGCAAGTGTCATAGGAAGTAGTTTAATATTATCATTAGTATTTGAACGTGACAACACATCCATAAATTCAGGCTGCATACCTTAGATTTACGAAATCTGTGTTCACTTTCGAGCTTATATCTTCGGAACAGAAGATTCCATCCGAATTGTTGAGATACCGTTTGATTAAAAATGTGAGCCAATTTAACATTTGATAGACCACTGTTAAATACATGGGTTACCGGGGAGCTTTTTAGGGATGTGAATTTAGCTTACAATTAATATCCTTGCGAATGAAACACTGTCAGTTTTATCGGTCTAATTGAATGTGCAATGCCCCAATTAGTACACTCACACACACACATACTCACAATATATTTAACCATGAATGACCGCACATTACAAGTCTCTCGTGTTCCCATGGGAAGTGGTATTAGTTGAGACGGGCGATAATTCTGACTGATATGCCTCACTTCGCTTCACACGCTCAGTCGCTTGACACAGCCATTGCACGCAGACATGTTCGAACATGGGGCTGTTGACTATCACATCTCACGATTTATGTTCACTTGGTTCCATTCCAGATGAGTCCGGTAACTCACACAATCAACACTTGTCAACTCTATTAACTCACAGTCAACACGAATCCTCCACGGAGTGAACTACTTAACACTGACAACTGTCAGGGGGCACATAACAGCAACAACTCAACGATGCTAACCAGCACTATAATATTCCTCACAACAACAACAACAAGAACAACAACAACAAACAGTGCTCCCATTTTAGTGGCACCAACTCTACGTACTCCAACAACTCTCCGATGGGATACCCACCAGACCAACCCTGACGACAGCCAGCACTACTGCTCTCCTACTCCCCTAAACTCACTGTCTGCTCTCGGCGAACCTGTTTTATATCCCTGGTGATGAAGTTCCTGACTTTTCGCGGTGCGGCCGGATGAGACCATTCTCGTCACACCTTCAGAAAATCCAAGAGAAACAAGACGAAGAGAACAATACAGAGGAGAGATCACCAATATTCCTCTGGTTGGAATGTCCCAGCTGACTCATTAGTTCCTTTCAGAAAATAAAGAAAGGGATTACTGACAAAGGGCAGTTTGTGGAAAATACTGTTCTGTGTGTTTAGCTTCGCGGAAGTCTTATTGATTGATTACATGTAGATACTTCAGAAATATTTTATAATCCTGTGTCAAAATGTTATATTTTAAGATCTCTTTTCGTTATTAAGATTTTCAAAAAGGCATTAGTTACGTTCATACCCGATTTGAGTCTCAATTCACGAAAGTTTTCTTTTTGTCATGAATGATTAAATCAGGGTTCCTACTGGAGTTTCTAACCTGTGATTTCTTAAAGCTACTGCCCAAATATCCTAGGTTTTGTAAGCAATGAAGTAAGCTTGTAGTTTTACATGACCGTTGATACCATTACCATAGCCACAGGACCTCCAATTCATATGGAATCCAAATTCAAGTACGGTTTTCATTTGAAAAATGTCATGTGCAGGATTTAAACAGCGCATCTCTTCGTGGGATATTATTCTGGCAATTTGAACTAGTGCTTGTTGGAAATAACATGTAATCAGAACTAAACTTCTCTTAAAGGCACATGCAGTTCCAGGAAACTGGAGATTTGATTTATTTATTTTTTGTTAGTGGTTTAACGTCGCACTACACATCGAAGGGTTTCGACGACGCAAGGATGGAAAAGGTCTAGGATTGGGAAGAAAGCGGTCGTTGCCTTAATATAGGTACAGGTCCAGCACTTTTCTGGTGCGAAAACGAGAAAGCATGGAAAATAATCATCAGGGCGGCCGACGCTGGGATTCGGACCCACGATCTCCCGATTGCAAGGTCACAGCTATACGACCGTAACCGCACGGCCAACTCGCTTGGTGAGATTTGGTTAATGCCCCTTCCCCAAGCTTAAGCAATGCATGACTAATGAGGCAAAATAACCCAGATTGTACTTACGTTAGGGTAGTCAGTTCATTTCTGTAAATGCTCTAATCCACAGGAAGTTGACATTCTTTAAAACAGTGGCCATGTTAAATGACACTTGGTTATATACGTTTCAGAGGACCTTTATTTGAAGCATGGCTAAACTGTTTATCACAAAAGTTAACGTATTTAACAAGCATTGGACTTGATTTCGTAGAGGTCAATCCCACTCTCTTAAAACCAAATCTGATCATTCATTTTCCTTTCCACATTACACAACTGTTCACAGAGATTAGCTCTCTAAGCATCCCTTTCAGATGTACCCGCACTAACTGGCTGCATTGAGCACGAATTCATTACAAAAAATAATATAACTTTCTGACCTCTAGCTGTATACCTACATTTCTATCCGCTAATGAGTGAATAAATCTGTCTACCTACCGCAGTCATGTAAATTATTCTAGTAAAGAAAGTATGGCACCCACAACATTCACCCGAGCACTCTCTCTCCCAATAACTAGGCCGCAGTTTCACTTAGACTAACTCCAAGTAGTGACAACAATCAGGAATAGTTCATTTTTGTACAATTGACCATTTACTCCATTAATTAAATTATTTAAACGAAATCAAATGCAAATTTTAGACATATACCGTAAATCTTTAAGGTTCTCCTTGGATTTTTATTGAAGGAAGGCATATGCTGTCACATAACAATAATGGTGGCAAAATATTATACATTGGTCCAGCTACCGTTGCGCACAGTTCTTTCTGACAAGTGAGAGGATATATCAATCTTTTTTCATAAAATGTCAAAATTACAATATAGTCTAATGAAAACAAAGTAAAAATTAATGCGAGTAATTTCTCTTTTCAGTCTTCAGTGATTAAGAAGCATATGTGAATATATAAAATGCAGTTGGATATGGGTGTTAGGCATTCGTTTTTGGGTACATCTTTGCTTGAAGTTTCTTCTTGTAAGAGTGTGAAATTATATTTAGTGTATCGAACACAACCTATAATTTCCATTGTGATGCTATCTAGTAACGAAGACAGAATTATACTGTACAGTTCCATGACTTAGTTTTGTCGGATAACACTGGCTGCGCTATCAGATTTTTTACCGTCCTTCAAAAATCGCTCATCTCAGTGGCGATAGTCCGCGAAGTTGGGATGGTGAGTGGAACACACTGCCACTGATCCACAGAGCAAGCTATTCTCACTGTTAATAAGAGGACACTAAAAAGTACTGACTAATCAGTTTGGCCACTACAATCCTACTTTCTTTTTGCCCTATGTGGCGAAATATTATTTCTGGTCGAGGTAGACTTCCGAATTCAGTATGATTGTCAAATTCATCCATACCTTTCGTTAGTCTTGCTGTTAAGGGACCAAAATTTATCATCCGTCTTTCCGAATAAACTTTTACTTACTTACGTACTTATTTACTTACTTACTTACTCACTTACTTAACTTACTTACTTACTTACTTAATTAATTAATTAATTACTTACTTACTTACTTACTTACTTACTTACTTACTTAATTACTTACTTACTTACTTACTTACTTACTTACTTACTTACTCACTCACTCACTCACTCACTCACTTAATTACAGTCTCTTATTATCTCTATATAATTGTGCCAGGCTCCCTTTATTCAATTTTCATTTTCATTTTTCTGTCAAATCGTTCCTCAACCCCTGTTCTCTAGATACCGATGGTATTAGTTTTAAGCGACCTACTAATATCCTAGACCATAATAGCCAATAAAGGAATAGAAGGTTATGGCTTCCACTTTCCGCAATCTTAGCGCTAGTTCGGATAGTGGTCAGCTATAAGCTTGGTCGTTCTTGCTCCCAGGAATGAGCCCGGTACTCATTTTTGGTGTAAGCTAAGTGAGCAAGTGCCCGTCCAGAAGTATAAGTCTCGTTAATTAGTTCCCAACATTGAATAGAAACAACGTCTTTCCGGGTGAACCATGCTCGCGTAAATCGACTTAGGTAGGCAATCTTCTTTGTAACACCTAGGAAGTTCTCAATTTTGAACCTTTCACAGTCGTTCGCTCTACCCTCATTCTCTAACTCCTATGATTACGTTAAATTGGTATGATTATTTCTTGGTATTCACCACTATGACCGGCACAACTTCTGACTGTTAACCTTCCTGTATATAAACGATAACGTTACACCTCACAAATTCAGCTATACTGTATATTCTATGCGGCCAGTATGTATTGTCTAAATGCGATCTGAGTGGTCTAGACTTCAGAAAGTACTAACTTAGTGCTTTGTGTAGATCGTTGCCTAATGGATGTTGTATTCATAGACACCAAAACAACTCAGCGTCAGATTTCCACGCTCGCTAAGGTTGCAATCCTCAAAACAAAGTTTGTCACCACCAATAGGCAATTACTGATCCGTTCATCCTTCTACACTAGGTTGAATATTGTATAAGCCTAGTGCAAAATATAATATTCTCGTCCTAAATTCTAAATTATTACGCTGATGGATTATTTTCATCTTGCTCGTATAGTTTGATAGACAACGACAAAATTCTGCTAGCTGTTTTTGCTCTTAATCCCCCTGAGGACCTCGGAACACTAGAACTCTTACATAACTATTTTGTATTGTATCGAACTGTCTCCTAAGCTGCGCTAAATCAATGCCAGGATAAGAAATGAAATAGTATTTTCCCGCGTCTGTTAATAATATGAATTTTACTCAGTGGTGGCCGCTGAGTGTGATAAATGCTAAGTGTCTACAGTGTAATAAAAATAACAACAGAAACTCACCTAATGCCGAAAAATGAAGCCCATACGGTGCTCCTTCTTAGTGCAGAACTTCTCTATCACTTCTATTCGTGACACTATTTTCTTTTCGATGGACAATATTTGAAGTGCAGTGAGGCGTTCCTGAGACATGGTGTACCTTAAGAGAGTTTTTATTCTTGCCAGTGATAATAAACATATTTCGTGTTCTGCTGTCGTCATTGGAGTTATGATCAGAATCTTGAGTACTTCTTCACTTCACAAAACTTATCCTGTAGATTATGCGATAGTAAAAGAATAGAACCTTTCAGAAGTCCTGCCTCTCATACAAAACGCGCAGTTCTGTTCTTATTCAGAGCTTTATAATAATGAACAGCTGCATCAAGTCCCCTTTCTTCATTGTTACTGAAGTTTATAGAGTTAAATAAATTCACTGCATCAAGATTATTTAATGGACATAAGCGATGGTGATGCTTTTGTGTAATTCTGTCGCACACTTCAACTGAGTCAATCATCCTCCCTTCTATTTTCCTTTCGTTACAAACTAATGAAGTTTCTGTTTCGACACGACTTACACCTATGATATCTCTGATATGACTCACAACACCTATGATAATAGAAACTGCATTCCTTATCTTGACTGCATATATCGATCTTGACTGTAACTGTTTGTATAAAAGGTCTAAATGTGGCATTATTTTGCTAAAAGAAATTGTTTACCAATAAATATGTCCTTCGTTATTTAAATAACGCCCTAAACCAATTGGCCCATGGAAAGGTTTGTCATGTGCCATTCTTCTTCCTATTCTATCAAACATTCCTTCAAACTTTACTTGTTCTTAAATATGACATTCACGATTCTAGATTTACTGTTGCACCGAGTCGCAAGGGAGCTCGGAATTTGACGAGCCACCATTGATTACAACGCAAACAAGCGTTGTGTTGACCTTTAACACCCTTACGGATTTGTTATTTGTTTAGTGAAGCAGCTTTTTTCACAATTAAGTTCAATTGATGAGCATAGCAATGCATGAAGTGTGCATTAGGATACTGAATCTTTATTTTTGCTTGAACTCCATCTGTCATGTCACTCAACACGGAAAATCCATCCAAAGTCTCCGCGATTAGTTTGTGAGGCTTATCTTCAAACATAAGATTTAGTTCATTCAAGAAGCATTCATAAATTGCATCTGCACTTTGACCCTCTGGTTTAAAAATCCCAAAACATTTCAAATGGCTCACCGTTATTCTCGTAACGAAAAACTAACACCAGTTGTGACTATTGAGGGATATCAACTGTTTCGTCTGTCATTATTGCAAAGAAATCTCCTTCCTTCATTTCCTAAATGTCCGGCTCCATGGCTAAATTGTTAGCGTGCTGGCCTCCGGTCATAGGGGTTCCGGGTTCGATTCCCGGCAGGGTCGGGAATTTTAACCATATTTGGTTAATTTCGCTGGCACGGGGGCTGGTTGTATTTGTCATCATTTCATCCTCATTTTATCCTCATCACGACGCGCAGGTCGCCTACGGGTGTCAAATCAAAAGACCGGCATCTGGCGAGTCGAACCTGTTCTCGGACACTCTCGGCACTAAAAGCCATACCTCATTTCAGTTGTTTTTTTCATTTCCTGAATTATTGCTTAACAAAAAACTTCTAACATCCACTGCAATAGTTCATTTAGAATAGTTTTGGGGGTCTATTTCAACACTTGATTCGATTACATGTGTTCTCATACTGCGTTATCTATACTTGCACGAAATCTACTAGTTCTAAGAAGACGATAGGATTTTCAGTATTGCTGGTCTCGTCACGACCTCTCAGTGCAAGCTCAAATGCCCCGCAGAACTTCATACGATCAATAATTTTGGGAGCACTTGTTGATTGCATTTCAATTTTGTTACATATTTTTTATGATATGCACGACTTACAGTAGTTGTTTTGTTACATTTACTCTGCCGACTCGTTGTGTATGTGTTTAATATTATCTTTGTGTTGTATAAATGTCTCCAGGTGGCCTAAATCAGTTACTCCCGTTCTACGGAACAAATTAGAATCACTGTTACCAAAGAACAGAAAAGAGGAACATAAAATAGCGTTCCTTATCTCACAATCGCATATAGAATTGTTTTCGTACACTGTTCTATTATAAACACAGTTTTCACAGACTTTAGCTTACTAAGGTGTTTGTCTCCCTTAGCTTTTCACCTCTATTTTCTCCTATACTTCTCCTAGGGAATAGATTAGTCAATGAACTGTCGACTGCATTCATTATGGAGTTCACAAAAGAAACGCTACCTGAACAAACTCGTAAGACACTTCATACACACGCAGATAGCGAGCGAGGGTGCTCTACTGGCAAGAATACACCCATGCTCATAAAAAGTAGAACACCTTGAAAGACTAGAGATAGGAAGTTCATATTCACAGGACATGTTCATTAGTATGTTCTGCAGAAACGATTATCATTTCAGTCACTAAAGTTCAGCACGTGTCCGGTTGCCTAGTAGGCACGGGGTCCTCCATGGGCACTGATAACTTGTTCCATGCGTGATGACATCGATGCGTATAAGGCGCGAATTGTGTGCTGGGGTATAAAAATACATGCTGCATTCACCTGGTTCCACAGTTCATCTTTGGTGGTTGGAATTAAGTCACAGCGCAGAACCCGTCGTTTCACCATATCCCACACATTTTCGACTGGCGACAAGTCCGGTGATCGGACGGGCCAGAGCAACAGTCTGACATCCTGTGACAACAAGAAGTCACATTTTCGTACAGCAACATCTGGTCGCGCATTGTCCTGCTGATATATGGCGTCTGGGGTGCCGTGCAGAAAGGGTATGGCCACGGGTCTTACGATGCCATTCACGTAGGTCAAACTGGTCACAGTGTCCTGGACACGCACCAATTGTGATTTGTGGTTGTACCCAACAGTACCCCACACCATGAGGCCATAAGTTGGCGCTGTATGTCTTGTGGGAATGCAGCCAATGTGATGCCTCTCCCCCTGTCTGCGGCGAACCAAAATGCGGCCATTATTTTCAAACAAACAGAACCTGGTTTCGTCCGAGAACACTATCCGCTGCCATTCCTGTCCCCAGTGACGTTGTTCCATACACTATTCCAGTGTAGCACGTTTATGCACATTAGTTCAAGGTTGGCGGAGAAGTGAACGACGCGCCGGTTACCCAGACCGTAATAAACGACGATGGACTGCCAATCCTGATAGTGTACGAAGTGTTACACTGTTCCACTATTGTGCCAGAGCCGAGGAGGACGCAGATCTGTCCTACAATGCCATTTTGGTCAGGTGTCGATCTTCTCGTGGGGTGGTCTGCGTGGTGTGACCAGATCTATATCATCGTGTTCTACGGCCTTCTGTAAACCATTCTGTACACAGCCGTTACAGTGCGGACACACTTCGTCCCACACGAGCAGCAATTTCCCGGATGGATGCATCACGTTCTCTCATGCTTATGATGCGCCGTTTTTCAAAGTCTCTCATTTGACGGTACGGTTCTCGCATAACTTATGTCTGCAAGGCATCCTGCACTTCTGCTCTTGTCACACTGATCCATTACCTGCCGTTTATAGCGACAACGAGCACCGCAGACACATTTTGCCAGTCGAAATCGAGATATCGATGTGGACCTTGAACCTGAGGGCCGACATAGTTCAAATGCTAATCATTTCTTCAGAACATACTAATGCATATGTCCTGAGAGTATGAACTTCCTGTCTCTGGTCTTTCAAGGTGTTCTGGTTTTCATGAACATGAGTGTAGTACACCGCAGGCCGGTTCTAAGCTCTGGTGAGGCGAGAGTAGTCTGCCTAAGGATGTTTGTAACCTCGACAAGCGATGCTATTGCCGACTGTAGCGCATGCTATGGTAGTTCGCAACTTAACGTGATATGAAAATTCGCAGCACGTAGTTGTTGTAAATGCATCCAGGGTTAGCCTGATCGAAAAAAAGAAGGTGAGACTGCGCCAATGTAAAATGTTTTACAGAATATTATTCATTTGTAATTATATTGGTATTATCAATAAAATTGTGAGTGTATTACAGCTCAGTAGCACATTGGGAGGGTCGTTTCTAATTTTTAAAAAAATATTTTATTTAATCCTATCGAGGGGGGTAACAATAAGCACCACCAAACTTTAAGCACACATTCCTCACACGCAGAAGAAGAAAATATGTTATATAGACATGGGTCCGGAAACGCCTTATTTCCATGTTAATAATCATGCACCTGATGATGTCTGTGTGTCTATGTGACCATTGCAATAAACATTGTGAGAGATATCACGTTCTAAAGTGCCCCGAAAGAGGGACCTCCGAAAGGAAATTCTGTCTGGTGGAGAAATTTTTGTCTAACATAGATTCTAAGTCGTAGCAAAATTCGCTATGGATTATTAAAAAATTGTCTGCAATGAAGTTATTATTATAATTAAATTTTCGTTGCACCCTATGGCCATTAAAATATGTTTACATGACTAATTACATTAAACCGAATTTGGTTAGTCCAATGTATCTTTGAGCACACGTCATAACATGACATAAGTCGCAAGTCTGCTCGCACAATACACATATACATTCCTTTCTTGGGGTGTGAAACGTTTTGTTAGTACACATGCGGTGATGAAAACCGTGTCTTGCTAATCTACTATGTGCCTGAGTTCATAGTCTGTCTTCATCCAATCCGCACTGCTCCTAAAATCTTTCCCCTTCTGTGTTTGCAGCTCTGTTTGTAACTGGCTGAATGCATTTGTAGATGACAATACTAGTTTGTGTCGTATAGTTCTTCTGTATAGAACAGTTCTCTTGCCAGCTCGTAACGTAGTCTTGAAGGAGTGAATTTGGACAAACACAATAGCTTTTTTAATGTAGATTGCTTTTACACTTTCAATGCCTGGAATATTTAATTTAGTGAGATGCTCCCATATCAATTCTAGTCTGTACGTCATTATCGGGGATATTTTTCTATGGAACAATTTCATAGCAACTTCAACCGAGAGTTTGCGTAAGATCAGGATGTCATTCATTGCTATTACGACCGCAGCCACTCTTTCCTCGATGTGTCTAGTATAAGTAGTTCTTGATGTCTGTAATGTAATGTCCAAATATTTAAAGTTGTTTACGATGGGCATAGTTTCTCCTCCGTTCTCATAGTAAATTTTCTCTGTTAATGCTGTTCTGCCCCCCTTTCGGAAGATCATCTGTACCGTCTGGATAATGTCCATATAGAGGAGGTGACTAATACTAAAGAAGTATTAAAATTTACCTCCGACAGCAATGACATTTACAGTAAGATACAACAGTTGAAAACTTCTTTTTTTGCTAGTGGCTTTACGTCGCACCGACACAGATAGGACTTATGGCGACTATGGGATAGGAAAGGCCTAGGAGTTTGAAGGAATCGGCCGTGGCCTTAATTAAGGTACGTCCCCAGCATTTACCTGGTGTGAAAATGGAAAACCACGGAAAACCATCATCAGGGCTGCCGACAGTGGAATTCGAACCCACTATCTCCCGAATGCAAGCTCACAGCCGCGCGCCTATAACCGCACGGCCAACTCGCCAAGTAAATTTGAAAACTAGAAAAGCAGCTGGAATTGATAAGGTTTCGGGGGATATACTGAAGAAGATGGGTTGGGATATAGTACCATATCTGAAGTACTTGTCTGATTATTGTTTGGTTGAAGGAACTTTACGAAATGAATGGAGAGTTGCTATAGTAGCCCCTGTATATAAAGGAAAGGGTGATAGACATAAAGCTGAAAATTATAGGCCAGTCAGTTTGACATGCACTGCATGTAATCTTTATGAAAGCATTCTTTCTGATTACATAAGACATGTTTGCCAGATTAATAACTGGTTTGATAGAAGGCAGTTTGGGTTTGGGAAAGCTTATTCCACTGAAGCCCAACTTGTAGGATTACAGCAAGATATAGCAGATATCCAGGATTCAGGAATCGCGATTGACTTATCGAAGGCATTTGATAGGGTAGATCATGGGAGACTACTAGCAAAAATGAGTGCAATTGGACTTGACAAAAGAGTGACTGAATGGGTGGCTTTGTTTCTAGAAAATAGAACTCAGAGAATTAGAGTAGGTGTCCCTGTAATAATTAAAAGGGGAATTGGACCTTTATGTTTTCTTATGTATATCAGTGATATGTGTAAAGAAGTGGAATCAGAGATAAGGCTTTTTGCAGATGATGTTATTCTGTACAGTAAGTTACAAGATTGTGAGAAACTGCAAAATGACCTCGATAATGTTGTGAGATGGACATTAGGCAATGGTATGATAGTGAACGGGGATAAAAGTCAGGTTGTGAGTTTCACAAATAGGAAAAGTCCTCTCAGTTTTAATTACTGCGTTGATGGGGAGTTCCCTTTGGGGATCAATGTAAATACATAGGTATTAATGTAAGGAAAGATCTTCATTGGTATAAACACATAAATATGATTGTAAATAAAGGGTACAGATCTCTGCGCATGTTTATGAGGGTATTTTGGGGTTTGTAGTAAGGACGTAAAGGAGAGAGCATATTTGTCTGTGGTGAGACCCCAAGTAGAGTATGGTTCCAGTGTATGGGACGCTCACCAGGATTACTTGATTCAGAAACTGGAAAAAAATCCAAAGAAAAGCAGCTCGATTTGTTCTGGGCGATTTCAGACAAAAGAGTAGCGTTACAAAAATGTTGCAAATTTGGGGCTGGGAAGACTTGGGAGAAAGGAGACGAGCTGCTCGACTAAGTGGTATGTTCCGAGCTATCAGTGGAGAGATGGCGTGGGAGGACATTAGTAGACGAATAAGTTTGAGTGGTTTCTTTAAAAGTAGGAAAGATTACAATATGAAGATAAAGTTGGAATTCAAGAGAAAAATTGGGGCAAATATTCATTTATAGGAAGAGGAATTAGAGATTAGAATAACCAACGGAGATGTTCAATAAATTTCCAATTTCTTTGCAATCATTTAAGAAAATGCTAGGAAAACAACAGACAGGGAATGGAAAAATTTATAATGTCCAACCGGGACAAATATTTCAGATTTCCTATAGGAATCAACATCTATATCATCTGATGGCCAAGAAGGCATCAATTTTTGGTAAGGGGACTAAGTCTCTCATAGTGCATTGGCCGGTGACTCTAAGTAGCCTACGCAGTGGCCTCCACCGTATGCACCGTCCAGTGTCTTGGTAGGTGTGCTAGGTACCAACTGATGAGTCCAACCTAGCACACGAGGGCGAAACGCTGGCAACCAGGAATGAGTTAGCTGGAAAATTTATAATGTCCAATAACGGACCTTTTATATTGATATTATAAATTTTCTCATTCGGGACAAATATTTCAGATTCCCTACGGGAATCGACATCTATATCAACAGATATGTCTTGTGGCGGCGATGGGATGGAAAAGGCGTAGGAGTGGGAAGGATTCGGCCGTGGCCTTAATTATGGTAGAACACCAGCATTTGACTGGTTTGAAAATAGCAAATCACGGAAAACCATCATCAGTGCTGCTGACAGTAGGGTTCGAACCCACTATCTCCCGGATGCAAGCTCACAGCAGCGCGCTCCTAACCGCAGGCCAACTCTCCGGGTCATAGAATATTTAAAAATACCCTCCGTCTGCATTGAGATGTTGAACAATTTCGTGCAATAATTAATTTGTTTTGTATTCTTAATTTTATTCTGATATTTAACTCTGTGCCGGCCCCGTGGTGTAGGGGTAGCGTGCCTGACTCTCACCCAGAGGCCCCGGGTTCAATTCCCGGCCAGGTCAGGGATTTTTCTCTCGACCTGAGGGCTGGTTCGAGGTCCACTCAGCCTACGTGATTAGAATTGAGGAGCTATCTAACGGTGAGATGGCGGCCCCGGTCTCGAAAGCCCAGAATAACGACCGAGAGAATGCGTCGTGCTTACCACACGACCCCTCATAATATGCAGGTCTTCGGGCTGAGCAGCGGTCGCTGGGCAGGCCAAAGCTCTTTCAAGGGCGTAAGTGCCGTGGGGTTTGGTTTGGTTTGATTTCACTCTGTAATGTCCGGCTCATTGGCTGAGTGGTCAGTGTAGTTTCCTTCTTCTCATAGGGCCCCGGGTTCGATTCTCTACCGGGTCGGAGATTTGAATCATAAACAGTTTATTGCCTAAACTCGAGGACTAGGTGTTTGTGCTGTCTCTGTCATCGTTGCAATTCACATAACTTTCACTGTTGTATACTTCACTACATTTCTATACATGGCAGATGCCACCCACCTCGTCGGATGGTCTACCTTAAAAGGTCTGCACCAGGCTAGAAATAGACATGTCAAATTATTCTTTGTTAGTTTTCCTTTATTCTAATATTCGAATCATTTATTCTTTTCTACCTTTCTTCCAGAATTTCCCAATCATTTGTCTGTTTCGAATATTTACTTCATGCTGTACAAATCCACGTCACTTATAAGTTAGTTATTCATTTTCGAAGCTCGCACATTTCCTAATCGTTTGGTTTTGTATCTTTACGCATGATTATAAGACACGATCGTTGCATTCTATGGGATTATAAGTTTTGCAACTTCTCTGAGCATCATTTATAAATATTTGATATCCGAATCCTGCGATGAACGGTTCGTTAATTAGTTGGGAGCATTTCTGCACTTCACATGATTTAATGATTTTATATCCGGAAATATGACTAATCCTTACTTATGGACATGTTGGGACGAATGTTCTTCTGCCCCTTTTTTGGTGCATACCGCACAACTGCTGAACACAAGTTGGAGCATATCTTACTGCATTCCAATACGAAACTCGGTGAATACAGATGTCTATGACTTGTTTCTGTGTTTTCAGTGATTATGATGATCATGATTATGATGATGATGATGGTGGTGGTGGTGGTGATAGTATAATTCTAAAACGCCTTTGGAGGAAAGACGCCGAAAACTGGATCAGATATTACAAAAGCAAGCTTGGATTTTTCCTTGACAATTATTCCTGAGTCACAAGACCTACAGTTTTACCTGGGATGTGAACCATAAGGGCGTGTTGTTTCATTTCAAAACAGTACTCATCGTCGTGGATTCAGTGCGCAGGACATTAACACTTTGCTTATCAATCTCATCAACAATGGAGTTCCTTGAAGAAGGAAGTTAGCAAAGGCAAAGAGGAATCAGTCCCTGAAGACTTACTGTGATTCATAAATCTCACGCTAAGTGGTAACAAAAGCAAAGCAAAGCAAAGTCATCTCCGTTTAGACCATGAAGGCCCTGGGAGGGGTGGAAGGTAAGGGCTTCCACTATTCATAACCTCGGCACTTGGTGGGATAGAGTGGTTAGCTCTAAGCCCGGCCGCCTTTGCCCCCAGGATTTATTCATTTATTTATTATTATTATTATTATTATTATTATTATTATTATTATTATTATTATTATTATTATTATTTTGCTATTTGCTTTACGTCGCACCGACACAGATATGTCTTACGGCGATGATGGGATAGGAGAGGGCTAGGAATTTGAAGGAAGCGGCCATGGCCTTAATTAAGGTACGGCCCCGGCATTTGCCTGGAGTGAAAATGAGAAACCATGGAAAACCACCTTCAGGGCTGCCGACAGTGCGGCTCGAACCCACTATCTCCCGATTACTGGATACTGGCCGCACTTAAGCGACTGCAGCTATCGAGGTCGGTCCCCCCCCCCAGGAATTAACCTGGTACTCATTTTTGGTGTAGGATGAGTGAACCTCAGGGCAATATGCACCTTCGGAAATGGAAATGGAAATGGAAATGGAAACGAGAATTCGAACACACGTCCGGCGGACCGCCTAAGTGGTAACAATGATCGAGAAATGAAAAAAGGTGAGAAACACGTATAAACAATACCAGACTGAACTGGGACACCATTACACTGGCCAGAAGGAGTCCTTCTGCTAATTATAAGTTTACTTTGTTGACGTGCCGGCCCCATGCTCTTGGAGTAGCATGCCTGCCTCTCACCCGAAGGCCCCGGGTTCTATTCCCGGCCCGTTCAGGAATGTTCAGCCTGACCCGAGGGTTCGTTCAAGGCCCACTCAGCCTACATGACTACAATTCAAGCAAGACCTACGTGACGGTGAGACGGCCCTGGTCTAGAATAACAACAATCAGGGCTGTAGTGCCATGGAACTTGGTTGGTTGGTTGGTTGGTTGGTTGGTTGGTTGGTTGGTTGGTTGGTTGGTTGGTTGGTTGGTTGGTTGGTTGGTTGGTTGGTTGGTTGGTTGGTTGGTTGGTTGGTTGGTTGGTTGGTTGGTTGGTTGGTTGGTTGGTTGGTTGGTTGGTTGGTTGGTTGGTTGGTTGGTTGGTTGGTTGGTTGGTTGGTTGGTTGGTTGGTTGGTTGGTTGGTTGGTTGGTTGGTTGGTTGGTTGGTTGGTTGGTTGGTTGGTTGGTTGGTTGGTTGGTTGGTTGGTTGGTTGGTTGGTTGGTTGGTTGGTTGGTTGGTTGGTTGGTTGGTTGGTTGGTTGGTTGGTTGGTTGGTTGGTTGGTTGGTTGGTTGGTTGGTTGGTTGGTTGGTTGGTTGGTTGGTTGGTTGGTTGGTTGGTTGGTTGGTTGGTTGGTTGGTTGGTTGGTTGGTTGGTTGGTTGGTTGGTTGGTTGGTTGGTTGGTTGGTTGGTTGGTTGGTTGGTTGGTTGGTTGGTTGGTTGGTTGGTTGGTTGGTTGGTTGGTTGGTTGGTTGGTTGGTTGGTTGGTTGGTTGGTTGGTTGGTTGGTTGGTTGGTTGGTTGGTTGGTTGGTTGGTTGGTTGGTTGGTTGGTTGGTTGGTTGGTTGGTTGGTTGGTTGGTTGGTTGGTTGGTTGGTTGGTTGGTTGGTTGGTTGGTTGGTTGGTTGGTTGGTTGGTTGGTTGGTTGGTTGGTTGGTTGGTTGGTTGGTTGGTTGGTTGGTTGGTTGGTTGGTTGGTTGGTTGGTTGGTTGGTTGGTTGGTTGGTTGGTTGGTTGGTTGGTTGGTTGGTTGGTTGGTTGGTTGGTTGGTTGGTTGGTTGGTTGGTTGGTTGGTTGGTTGGTTGGTTGGTTGGTTGGTTGGTTGGTTGGTTGGTTGGTTGGTTGGTTGGTTGGTTGGTTGGTTGGTTGGTTGGTTGGTTGGTTGGTTGGTTGGTTGGTTGGTTGGTTGGTTGGTTGGTTGGTTGGTTGGTTGGTTGGTTGGTTGGTTGGTTGGTTGGTTGGTTGGTTGGTTGGTTGGTTGGTTGGTTGGTTGGTTGGTTGGTTGGTTGGTTGGTTGGTTGGTTGGTTGGTTGGTTGGTTGGTTGGTTGGTTGGTTGGTTGGTTGGTTGGTTGGTTGGTTGGTTGGTTGGTTGGTTGGTTGGTTGGTTGGTTGGTTGGTTGGTTGGTTGGTTGGTTGGTTGGTTGGTTGGTTGGTTGGTTGGTTGGTTGGTTGGTTGGTTGGTTGGTTGGTTGGTTGGTTGGTTGGTTGGTTGGTTGGTTGGTTGGTTGGTTGGTTGGTTGGTTGGTTGGTTGGTTGGTTGGTTGGTTGGTTGGTTGGTTGGTTGGTTGGTTGGTTGGTTGGTTGGTTGGTTGGTTGGTTGGTTGGTTGGTTGGTTGGTTGGTTGGTTGGTTGGTTGGTTGGTTGGTTGGTTGGTTGGTTGGTTGGTTGGTTGGTTGGTTGGTTGGTTGGTTGGTTGGTTGGTTGGTTGGTTGGTTGGTTGGTTGGTTGGTTGGTTGGTTGGTTGGTTGGTTGGTTGGTTGGTTGGTTGGTTGGTTGGTTGGTTGGTTGGTTGGTTGGTTGGTTGGTTGGTTGGTTGGTTGGTTGGTTGGTTGGTTGGTTGGTTGGTTGGTTGGTTGGTTGGTTGGTTGGTTGGTTGGTTGGTTGGTTGGTTGGTTGGTTGGTTGGTTGGTTGGTTGGTTGGTTGGTTGGTTGGTTGGTTGGTTGGTTGGTTGGTTGGTTGGTTGGTTGGTTGGTTGGTTGGTTGGTTGGTTGGTTGGTTGGTTGGTTGGTTGGTTGGTTGGTTGGTTGGTTGGTTGGTTGGTTGGTTGGTTGGTTGGTTGGTTGGTTGGTTGGTTGGTTGGTTGGTTGGTTGGTTGGTTGGTTGGTTGGTTGGTTGGTTGGTTGGTTGGTTGGTTGGTTGGTTGGTTGGTTGGTTGGTTGGTTGGTTGGTTGGTTGGTTGGTTGGTTGGTTGGTTGGTTGGTTGGTTGGTTGGTTGGTTGGTTGGTTGGTTGGTTGGTTGGTTGGTTGGTTGGTTGGTTGGTTGGTTGGTTGGTTGGTTGGTTGGTTGGTTGGTTGGTTGGTTGGTTGGTTGGTTGGTTGGTTGGTTGGTTGGTTGGTTGGTTGGTTGGTTGGTTGGTTGGTTGGTTGGTTGGTTGGTTGGTTGGTTGGTTGGTTGGTTGGTTGGTTGGTTGGTTGGTTGGTTGGTTGGTTGGTTGGTTGGTTGGTTGGTTGGTTGGTTGGTTGGTTGGTTGGTTGGTTGGTTGGTTGGTTGGTTGGTTGGTTGGTTGGTTGGTTGGTTGGTTGGTTGGTTGGTTGGTTGGTTGGTTGGTTGGTTGGTTGGTTGGTTGGTTGGTTGGTTGGTTGGTTGGTTGGTTGGTTGGTTGGTTGGTTGGTTGGTTGGTTGGTTGGTTGGTTGGTTGGTTGGTTGGTTGGTTGGTTGGTTGGTTGGTTGGTTGGTTGGTTGGTTGGTTGGTTGGTTGGTTGGTTGGTTGGTTGGTTGGTTGGTTGGTTGGTTGGTTGGTTGGTTGGTTGGTTGGTTGGTTGGTTGGTTGGTTGGTTGGTTGGTTGGTTGGTTGGTTGGTTGGTTGGTTGGTTGGTTGGTTGGTTGGTTGGTTGGTTGGTTGGTTGGTTGGTTGGTTGGTTGGTTGGTTGGTTGGTTGGTTGGTTGGTTGGTTGGTTGGTTGGTTGCGTGCCTAAATTCGTTTTAAAGAATTTCATCCTTTCTCATTCCCCTAAAGCAGGGATATTCTCTGACTCCTCACTGTAGGTGTGTTACGAGTCTCCAGGAAGTGTAATCAGTCTGCGACGTGCCTGTTCTCTCGTGGGTGGGCACCAATCACGAAATAATACTTAGCTGAGCTTATTATACTAATCGTCTGTTAGAGTATCTTCATTCAACGAACACGCCCTGGAGGAAAGATGCTACCATATTACCGGTGTGGCCAGTCTCTAAGAGGAAAGTTGACCTTATCCAAGACACTAGCGCGCAGCGATTTGTAGAGCAACGAACATTTCTTAGTAGAAGAGATGCAGAAAGCAACACTTAGTGCTGTATCTTAAAATAATTGCACGATTGCGAGAATATGAAAGAAAAAAATATACCTAAAAATTGTATTCACACAATTATTTTTCAGTCTATAAATCGAAGAGACAATTTTCATATAGAACAAGAGGAAGACGAAGGAGAATAAGAAGGAACAACGAAAACAGTACAGACCAAAGTGGTCCAAAGAATGTAAACAAGCCTTCTCGTAACGATTGAAATCCTATTGGAAAAACAAGAAGAACCCACAGGATAATTGATTGAGTAATTTGCTTATCGTCTTCCAATATTGGGAGAATTCGCTACTGTTACTATTACTACTAATACTACTACTTATAATAATAATAATAATAATAATAATAATAATAATAATAATAATAATAATAATAATAATAATAATAATAATAATAATAATAATAATGGAGTAACGAACGGCTTTTACGGTTTTCGAAAGCGTCGAGTGGGCGGAGCATTTTTCCCACAATACCCCTTTTACGTGCCAGTAAGTCTTCCGATACGAGGCTGAACTATTTGGACCGACAATTTTCATATGGACTTCTGTATGATGTAAATTGATTTTTCTTTAAAATATCTTAAATTTTACGAAATTCTCTTTTGTTTCTCAATTCTGTAACTTCTTTTCTGATAGCAACAGTTATTGACTTAGAATGCACCTGTTAAAACTTAGTACCTAATCTCCTTCAATTCCATTAAAATCTATTAGGTTTTCATATTAGGGGGGTTTTCATATCGATGAACTTGTTACACAATGGAATAAACATGAAGAAATGGCAATAATAAGTTATTCTTAAGCTGTTATTTTGTACTAGAATCCACAATTCACCTTCAACGAAGACACGGAGTGATACTTTATGTTTCGGAGGGGGGTTTAGGGCGTATGACAACTACCGTAAATGCCAGTGTGGAATATTTTCAGTGTTCTAAACAGAAACTACATTACCATGAAGATATGTTTCGTTTTGTTTGATATGTCAGACTATGTAATGGTTGTTTGGTGGAAAGAGAGTGATTGTCCATTCTGCCCAATAGATTGTTCGTGGGACAGTGGCAAAGCGTGCCAAGAATTGAATTGAATTGAATTTATTGATCATGATTTACATGCCACTGAGACTGAAAAGTCCCTTTATGCAGCGTCTTCTTATAATACAATGCAGATTTATGAAAACAGCAACTACATTTTTATAATATTAAGGTTCAGAACACCAGAAACAATATTCGGTGCAATTTGACGTGCTCTAGACCCATGGAAGGGGAGGAAGGGGTAGGTGAAAGGGGAGGGGGGTATGGAGCTCAAAGAATGAGCGAAACCGGTCTGCTAGTTACGTATTAGAAGTGAATGTGACCTGTTGGATGCATAGGCTGCTAAAAGGGAAACTAGCTGTGCTCGTTAAGTGGTTTTTGGATCTCTTCGCTATTTCGAAGGAAAAGACAACTAAGGTAAACCGCAGTATTTTTGAACAAATATAGAAAACAGCTACTTGATGACGACGTTCTTGTAGAAGAGTACAGAATTCTTATGGTTGATGAAGAAGTCACCGATGAAGACGATACTGAAAGTGATTTTGGGGATGATTCACCGGTAGAACTAGAAAACGAGATGTCTTCAGAAAGCGGTCCAACATTTTGTGGCAGTGACGAGAGCAGTGGTTGCTCGTATTATCCATCGCCATAAAAGAGGAATAGAACATCATTTCCTGAAGGCTACTTGGCTGTTGTCCCCTAGAGTGAAATTCACCATCGTAATTGCACAAAAGAGACAAATAAAACAAGACCGGTTTTCAAAACTTTGAAAAGAGGCTGAAACGACATGGCAGAAATAGCAAGGTGCTACAAGAAAAAAATAAGTAACTAGATACGTGATCATTTCACTACAATGCAAATACAACATGGAATTATACACGACCGAACGTTATGAATCTGGGCCATGTCTTTTAAAGCATAAATTGATCCAAACAATAGCTTTATATTCAAAGATACGAAATCATGGCTACAACAGTTCAAGAGAAGAAACAAGGTTGTTTTTCGCAAGATCACGCATAAAGTTGGCAGCAGATTTGTTGATGATGCTGCTGATAAAGAAGAGAAAACTGATGAGTATTTTTACAGAAGTAAGGCGTTTCATTGAAGAGTATAATTTTACACCAGAGCAGATAATTAATGCAGATCAATCAAGGTTCTGTAAGGAGTTGCATTCTGGGAGAACTCTTGCCGTTACGGGAGCAAAGACGATGTATGGTACCGTGGATTCAGTTGCAGCAACCACCCAATCATACACGGTAATGCCTGGTATTGTAACGGGTCGCACCCTTCTTCCACACATGTACGTTCCTGTCTCGGAACCCAGTGGGACATTTCAAGCAAGCATTGTACTAGAATTACCATGAATTACCCAATTTGAAACCATATGCTAGCAAATCATCAAACATGACAAATGCGGGATTTGAAAGTGTTCCTGGAACGGATGTTACGGCCGGATTTTCACGGCAGAGATCGAATTATTCTTTTGGCTGATTCTTGTACACCAAATAAGGATGATTCCCTGTACAATGAGACAGTTCCAGAAGATGTTGTACATCACATTTCCCTGTAAAATGTAGTGGATTGGTACAACCAGCGGAAGTTTTTCTTTCCGTCCAGTGAAAAGCATGGTAAGGATCGTCATAGAGAGGGCATTGCTGAGTTAAAGTGTGGCAAAGAGAACAGTTACTTCTCATTCAATCGTCTGTGCACATACAGTTGTCGGCAAATACATTATAGGCCACGATTACTTATCGACTTTCATGTCTTCTGCACTCGAACTTCCACGGGTGCGTAATGTACCTTACTTCCAGTATTTAAACGTTTCTGAATGCATTTGGTCACCCATGTTCAATATTAATCAGCGTTTGGACTAATTTGATAGAGCATTCCTGTCTCTATGTATTCTCACAGTCTATATTGTCTATTCAACACACATATAGGTTCAAAATCTGCGCGACAACAATTCGGTACCCTTCCTTGATACAGGCAGACACTCCCTTACCTATCGCGCAGCAACATTATAATTCAAACACCTAGTGTATTTTGTGTCGTAGAAAAAGGCCTTCTAATACTTTACAGTAGGCTACATGGAAGTGGAACGGTTTACTTCACAAAAACGCGAAAATCGAGAGTAATGTTATAAGAAAGGGACGTGCTAACAATTTCCACGAAGGCGGCCTACAATCTACTTGTGCTTTGTAAAATGCGAAAGCATCTAGGGTATTTTCGTTTTCAAGAAAAGGAGTTACTAATTCTATGTCTGAATATGGACTTCGATCTGCCTTGTAAAATGTTTACGTTAAACTCTCATAGTAATATACAGAAGGAAACTGAAGGAAGAAGTAAAATTTACACGACAAATGACCCAGAGTCTTCTTTAGTTGGCGGCGATGTATTTGATTCCTTAATACACTAGCAGAAATCGTATTACATCATGAACACCTATTCCGAATGCCACCAAACTGATACCCCAGTATTTCCTTGCCTGTAAGATAGCTTATATTGATTAAAATTTTATCCTCATACAACATATTTGTTAGTACAGGAAAAATGCCATTCCTAAAGATGGTGGCTGGTGTGTGTACGTGGTGGCTCTTGGGTTTGTCTAACGTTACTGTCTCTTTTCAGCTAGAGATCGCAATACAACGTGGATAGAAGACGTGCACGGACAGCTTATCGCCATCCTTCGGACTTGTGAAAGGTCTAATCATTGGCATGAGCGATATGGGAGCATCATACCGACAGATTGAGCAGGCAGTTGGCAGTGTGGCACGAAAAGCAGGCACAAGTCCTTGCAGAAAGACTACACCACGACAAGATCGTAGGATTCTTCGGCTGGCTCTGGTGAACAGATGGATGACAACAGCTGAAATCCGGGCAGAGGTTACAGGCAGAGTGCCACAACGAACCGTAGTCAGCAGATTACTGGAATCTGGGTTGCAGTCTCCAGTTGCCTTGCGTTGTTTACCGCTAACATCAAACCGCAGATAACGGAGACTTCCATAGTGTAGAGCCAGAGTTAACTGGGACATTGACTGGCATTCTGTGGTGTTCAGTGATGAGTCCCGCTTCTGTTTGTGGTGGTCAGATCGACGTCAACATGTCCGTAGACGACCTGGTGAAAAGTCGCAGAAAGCAGCGATCATCGAGGCGCATACCTCTCCAATTACTGGAATCAAGGTGTGGGGAGCAATTGGATATAACAACAGGATTGATTTGGTACTTGTTGGAGGGAGACTAAATGCTCGCCACTATGTGACAAGAAAGGTAAACCCTGTTGCCATACTCTTCACGACGAGTGTGCAAAATGGCATATTCCAGCAGGATAATGCAAGAACCCAGACTGGAGTTCACACCAGAAACGCCTTTAGGAATGTACGGATCCTTGACTGGCCTGCCCTGTCCGTGATTTGTCGCCCGCAGAGCATGTCTGGGATGTGATGGGAAGACGTATACGGTCATACCGGCCTCCAGCCAGCAATATTCATGAACTGATACAGCATGTGTTTCAGGCATGGAAAGAAATCCCTCAAGATGACATTCAGAGGCTGTTTACTTCCCTGCCACACTAAATACAAGAGTGCATTCGTGCCCGTGGGGGTCATATTGTGATGTTTGGGACATCACTGAATGTTTTTAATTATTGAACTATATATTTAATTGATAATATGTATATATTTAATCACTGATAGGTCATTTTAAATTAATATGTATATATATAGGGCTTTTATCATCCATTTCAATCATCATTTCATTTCTTTGTATCGCGGCTATAACGTATTCTGAACGAACAAATTATTGGGTAAAGTATTTCAACATCACGCATATTTATAACTTGCAGTAAATTTTCCAATAGCCGTTGTGAGGTGACCAGAGTCAGCAGGCTAATTTCAGCCCAATTCCAGGAAAAGTACGTCATCGAGATTACGAGAGATCTTACCCTCTCCACCTCATGAAGATACAGTTGATACATTATTAACACCCACTTTTCAAACTCGGCTTGGGGACGCTTTATTTCAGCGGGAAAGTTCAGCCTATGCGAATGAACGTAATGAAGCCACGTGATGGATTGACAGCTATACATCGGAGAAGGGATGAGACCTCGAATCTTACTGGACCATGTGATATGGATGTTGGAAGGAGACTTTTGAACCAATATATACCACCGACAAGGGCTGGAGAGGACATTCATTCGGACAGCCGGACTTTGTCATTTATATACTTATTCATTCTACGTCTACACATCGGAGAAGATTTTAACTTAGTTCACTTCGCATCTGAGTATATTCTACTCAAAAGTTACTCTCATTGGGACTTGTTATCTCAATGACGAGAGGTAGTCAACGGGAGACCGGTTTTTGACTAGTATAGGGCAGGAGAGCTTTTATTATGAGTTTAGCTACGCTACTGTTCCGTAGTACGGAAGAATACGAAGGTATTCTCTCCATGAACATAACCCATGGTGGTTTTGCACTTAAAATTAGGACTCATTACGACTTTATGTAAGGAGTACAATAGGAAGTGTTAAAGACAGGAAATGTGGATGTAGGACTGGAATCCAACAACAGATGAGGCAGCCTGTACGAGAAATCCACCCATCTTCAGCTTCAAGACAACAGAGTCTACATTTGGTGAGCTTATGGCATAAGTTACTGCAAGTCTTCGCGCAACAGTTCATTTTCTTAAAGTTAATTTCATTCACTTTTTCTTTTGCTTCCGTAAGTTCAGATTTCGTTAATACGCCGTTACGTCACGTTTTCATCTTAATAAATAGCTGTTTTAATTTGTATTTTATGAAATGATTATTAATGATCCTTAAATTCCAAGTTAGTGTACTTAATGATTTGTGTTCCGTTCACCCCACCCCTGGGAGTTTTTTAAGTCTCATTACGTATTTTTATTTATTATTATTATTATTATTATTAATTATCTACTTTTGTTTTCAAGCCATAAGCTTGAAGACTGGCGCCCTTGGGATACTGTTTCTGGAGAAACCATGACATATCATTTATTTATTTTAATATTAAAGTGACCCGCCACGTTATAAATTTGTCATTAATCTGTGGGCATAGTGGGTACGTCACAATATCTCACACCGCTTATGATGATAATGATGGTGAAGATGGCAGTTCCGAATGGACTGAAATTTTAATCATTTAATACCTGTTATGTAATGAACATCTCCAACGTTGTTAAATATCTGAGTGATACTTCATGGTGTAACACTTTCCACATCCGCTAGTGTACAACAACTATCTTATCATAGTGTCTTGCGACAATGACTCCCGATATCTTCCTGACCATAATGAAAGTTCCTCTAGTGTATATACTTATACAGGGCAACATGAAGTGTATAGATATCTGCGTAACTTACATATCTAACGATAATGACATTTTTGCTACATAATACTACCCTCACAGCATCATGTTCACAAGAATATTCACAACTCTACAAGAGCCTGAAGATGATTTTCCTTGGTTTTCCGTATTCACATCAGGCATATGCCGAGGCTACACCTTACGCCACAACCGATACCTTTTCAACTCTTGCCCTTTTTTCATCCCTTCATCGCCGAAACACCGTCGATCTTTCAGTGCGACGTTAAGCCGTTAGCAAATGAAAAGTACGTATGGGGGCAGATGAAAGCGTGTCCCATTTGGTGTTAGAGAAAAACTCGCCCAACGCAAGTCTGCTATCGGGTGGAGTGAAAAACACGTTAGGTAATACATTGTATTCGATTATAATTGCAGTGAGAGACAACTGATATAGTAGTGGGCAATTGTCACGTCAATAATTAAATAAATAAATAAATAGATAAATAAATAAATAAATAAATAAATAAATATGATATTAACTAATTTTACGTTACGAGTGCAGTGTTATTGAGCCACCGTGTCTCAGCCGGCAGCGTACCGTGCTCTCACCGCGTGATTCAAATCTCGGTCACTCCATGTGAGATTTGTGCTGGACAAAGCGGAGGTGGGACAGGGTTTTTCTCCGGGTACTCCGGTTTTCCCTGTCATCTTTCAATCCAGCAACGCTCTCTAATATTTCCTTTCATCTTTCAACCATTAATCATTGCTCCAGAGGAGTGCGACTGGCTTAAGCAGTCGGCACAGTTCTTATCCTCGCCGCTAGATGAGTTCTTCATTCATTCCATTCCTTACCGGGTCGAATAACTCGAAACAGAGTGTGGATTTTCATTTTTGCTGTTGTGTTATTTATCTGATTTATCTGATTTATATCATACGTAGGTATTTACATTCGATAGTCAATAAGAAGCAAATTAAGACATTCTCACGTTTTCGATCCCGCATAACTTTGTTCCTAAGGGTCATACGGCAGGCTCTAAGGAGGCTGTCGAATTATATCGCATATGGGGCGTCGGAATAGATATCAATGGCCATTTGTTTTAAACAAACCAACTTCAAATTTGGGGCGAGTCGCTAACGAGCTTCAGCCGAAGCAAGTCACTCAGCGCTCTTACCTCTCGTTTGTGTTTACAGTGTAGCATAACGTGTAATGTGCGTTCGTTCTTCAGTGTATTAAACTTCGTGTACTTTCACGCTACGAACTTACACTTCTCTCAACATGGCGAATGAAATAAACCCTGATACGGGGACTATATTGAAAGAAAGTTTATTAACATATTATTCTCCGTCAGTGGACGTAGAATACACGCACCCAATTCAACATGGTCAACAAGTTAATACAAACCAGCCTTCAGTGAATGTTTCCTCACATCTACAGCAACAAGCAACTCAACAGCAGCAATTGCAAAGAAGGGAAAAACATCACATAAGTCCAGAACTTATTAATCAACCTTCAGTGTCCTTAACCCCATCACTACCTATTTTACAATCAAGTAAACTTGCTGAACTTGAACGTGCGCACGAAACTCTTGCTTCACACGATCCTCACTTACAACAAGACGATGGTTTTCAAACTCCAAGTACCGGGCGAGTTGGCCGTGCGCGTAGAGGCGCGCGGCTGTGAGCTTGCATCCGGGAGATAGTAGGTTCGAATCCCATTATCGGCAGCGCTGAAGATGGTTTTCCGTGGTTTCCCATTTTCACACCAGGCAAATGCTGGGGCTGTACCTTAATTAAGACCACGGCCGCTTCCTTCCAACTCCTAGGCCTTTCCAATCCCATCGTCGCCATAAAACCTATCTGTGTCGGTGCGACGTAAAGCCCCTAGCAAAAAAAAAAAAAACTCCAAGTAAAAGTTAACTGTATCAGCTGCAAGATTAAACAATAAATATATGGTATATCTTATGGCCGTTCATAATAAGTATGCTCCTCTTGAACACATAGATGAGAACACTGCAGGCGATGTTGTTGCTCCAGTAACACCTAAAGTTAACGTGCCACCAATCTTTCTCCACGAAGTAAACAATTATCAACAAATTATTAAAGACTTATATACTGTAACCAGTAGTGATTACACTACACAACAGCGCGGCAAAGTTCTCAAAATAAATACTACCACTGTCAGTGATTATCGTTCCGTAACCAAATTTCTAGAAGAATCAGAACTTCAATTTCATGCCTTCCAGGAGCCTACAACCAAACATCTTGAAGTAATAATTCGTAATGTCTCATACTCTGTTACTGACTCAGAACTTCACTGAGAGTTAAAAGAGATTAACTTACCTGTCCGCAAAGTTACTCGGCTACTTTTCAAAGACAAGCAGCCCATGCCCCTCTGAACCGTTGAATTGGACAACACGGAAGATGCAAAACGAATTTGTGACTTAACACAAGTTCAACGTGCCATTATTTCAGCCGAACTTTGTTGCAAACCACAAGACACCTCACAGTGTACCCGATGTCAAAGGTTGGGGCACACTAAAATCTTCTGCGGGTTAAGTTCACGCTGCGTCAAATGCCCTAATATTCATCACCATTCAGCATGCAGTAAACCAAGACAAGTTACTCCACGTGGGTCAATCGCGGACAAGAACATGGTGCAAATTAGAAAGTCTGCTCATACTATCTAAATATGAAGAACAAGATCAGGCGTGAAAGTACTTCTCTTTCAACACCGATGTTCACCAGCACCCAGCCCAGCAGTATCACCCCTCTACCACCAGCTAGTAATGCTAAAAACCTTCCTCCACTACCATCCCGACGCTTCGTTAGTACAAACACCTAAACCATCATCATGTCAACGCCCTATTTACCAACCTTCTACGCAAACTCCAGTATATCCAGCTCAGAATCAACCGCATAAAATTCTTCTCAACCTGAATCGTTTTCCAGCCTTGTCATTCATTCCCCAATTCAAATAATTTATTATGAAACTATTGTCAGAACTTCTTAATAATGGTTGTTAGTTCCAATCCTATGCTTTCCCATCTCACATTTATAAACTGGAATACTAACGGTTTGAAGGTCAAACGTGCCTCCTTCTTGGAGTTCATGTCTCGCCATAATATAGATGTAGCATGCATTTCTGAAACTCACCTAGTTGAACATAAACGTTTTACAGTACCTGGTTACAACGCCTACAGAACTGATCGCCCAGCTCCTGTTGCCTCTGGTGGAGTGGTAGCCATCATCTAGAAAAAAATTAAACATTATACAATAATCCTATCACAGCTAACCACTATAGAAGCTTGTGCTGTAAAATCGAATTAAGCAATGGAACTTCTTTGGCAGTCATAGCAGCATATAAATCTCCATAAGCTCGACTCCACATAGAAGACAAAAGTTTATTGTTTCTAAACCACTACCAACTATACTAATGGGAGATCTTAACAGGAAGAATGAGATTTGGGGCTGTCGTGTAACAACTCCTAATGGTAAACAGCTGTTAGCAACAGCTTAACACGTCGCTGCCCCAGAAGAACTGACTCATTATCCATCCAACTTAAATCAATTGCCAGCTATTGTCGACATAGCCCTAATCAAAAACATCGCATTCCCGGTTTACATGAGACCAATGGCTGAAATGGACTCGAATCACTGCCCAGTAATTACATCATTTTCTGCTAAAACTTCCGTTCAACAATCTCGCACATTCACTCATGGTTATATTAAATGGAACACTTATCAACAACAGCTTGACTCCTGTATTTAACCAAATATTCCCCTAAAGACTACAGTAGAAGAGATATTGACAATGCCATCCACCATTTCATCACCATCACATCTACCTCACTTAAAGCAGCTACTGTATCTCAAGGGAGACAGCAAAAGACAACTATTCACTCAGCGTTTCCTCTCAGAATTTTACGACTCATCAAGGCCAAACATAATATTCGACATCTGTGGTAGGCTCAGCGTCTACCTTGGCAACATCATAGATTAAAAAACCAGCTTATCAGATTAGTACACACGACTTTAGATAATCACCGTTATGCATCGTACCAGAATCATCTTTCTGGTCTATCGCTTGGTGATGATTGTACACTCTCCAAGGAAACCAAACGAATACTGCATGAACCAAGCATCATTCCACCTATGAAAGCATCTGATATCCATTATTTGAGTGATTCTGAAAAATGTGATATACTTGCATATGTTTTTGAAGCTTCCTACACTCCAAACCCACCAACCAACCACGAGTATAACAGTGAAATAGATGAAATGCAACATTCTACCCTATAGTTCCGGAAAGAATCAAATTTATCTCACCCGAACAAATACGAAATCTGGTCAAGAACCTCCCGTCAAGAAAGCTGCCAGACATGATCTCATCCCTAAAATATCCTTGAAGCAAGTCACTCGTAAAGCACTATCATTCCTTGCATCTATATTCAATATACTTCTTCGTATTGGGTACATTCCCGACACATGGAAACATGCAGAAATAATTGCAGTTCACAAACCTGGAAAATCTTCGTCACTAACAACGAGTTAACGACCAATAAGTTTATTACCAACATTATACAAATTATTTGAGAAAATCATCCACAAAAGTCCAAATAATTTCTTAGAGGAAACATATCCCCTTCCACGTCATCGGTTTGGCTTCCGTCAATGGCATTCGACTACTCATCAGCTACTACGTATTACAGGACACATTGCACAAGGTTTCGAGTATAAACATCACATTATTGCAGCGTTCTTAGATTTTAAAAAGGCATTTGATTAAGTTCGGTACATAGGCCTATTACACAAGTTGCAAACAATAGGAATCCCACATTATATAAACAGAATCATCTGCAGCTCCTTGAGCCAGCGTACCTTTAGCGTACGTATCAATTCCACGAATTCAACACCTCAACCCATCAAAGTCGGAGGTTCTATTCTTGGTCCAACACTCTTCGACATTTATACATGCGATATTCCATCGCCTCCATTCGTCAATATCGCAATGTATGCAGATAATGCTGCCTTCACATCACACCATGACATTTTAACTGCCAATCCCCGCCTGCAAGCTCCTCTCCAAACCATATCAGCGTGGTTAGATGACTGGAGAATTTCATTCAATGTACCGAAATGTGAAACCATGATATTTACTTTTCGACGTCCACCACCCCCACCACCAATAAGTCTAAATGGAACAACCATACCATGGACGCCTAACTACAAGAACATTAAGTTCCTGGGAGTATTCATTTACCTTTGCTTATCATGGAAATACCACATAAATTAGAAATGAAATCTAAGTTATGCAAGACTAACAAAATTATATCCTCTAATAAACAGGAAAATTTCCCTCAAATTGGAATATCGTTTACTTCTCTACAAATCACTACCACGTCCTTTATTCATCTACGCGTGCCTAGTCTAGGGAGGGGCGGCTCGAACTATTATCAGACGACTGCAATCATTCCAAAACAAAGTTCTCGTATCATCAACAACGCTCCATGGTACGTTCGAAACAAACAGTTACATCGTGAACACTCTGGAACACGTGATTACTACGCAAGCCAAGACGTTCTTCAAGAAACTACAGAATGTGCCTGGTGCTTTGTTCTTTGCCGCTGTAAAACGATCAACACATCCACGCCGAATTAAAAGTAGACTTCCTCAAGGTATTTTACTTTCGCCAAGAGAAGAACCTGAAGATGATCAATGAGTGTTCGTGTATTTAAAAAATTTTACAAATTTCCACTCCTGTGCTATTGCCCAGTGCTTCTTTTAATCATCTGCCAATGTAATTCTCAATGAAGTATTCAGTATAACAAGTATTACCGGAAAAAGTGAAAGTTATCTCGAAATGGAAAAATGGAAAATCATTTTGTGTTTGTGAACGATTGCTTTTTTAATGTGTGTGTGTGTGTGTAGCTTTTCCAGCACTTTTTATTACAAAACTTTGCTCAGTTGTATAGTTACAGAAGGACCTACAGGAGGTCGACATAAAATCACGTCATTATTAAGTGATTATTTTTGCCATTCAAGAAACTACAAAATGTGCCTGGTGCTGTGCTCTTCGCCCTTGTAAAACGATCAACACTTCCACGCCGGATTAAAAGTAGACTTCATCAAGATATTTTACTTTCACCAAGAGAAGAATTATTATGTACTAAGATTTTTGTTTATTATTTGTTTGGTTGTTCGTTTGTTTTTCATCTCTTATCAACAGTAATCTGATTTAGCATGTACTTATCCTGAACGCTTCCTGTATTTTCTATTTGGATTATATTTCCTCCCACGGCTCACATTACAATCAAACGATATCTGAACCATTCTGATTGGAATTTGAGTTTCGAAGTTGAGCACTTAACTTCGATACACTAAGGTCGGATGCACGACGCCTCATTAGTCACGACAGAACTATTAATAACATCGAAATTAGGCCGTATATTTCTAGACAACCTGTAAATTACAACACGAGAGAATCTCGTACCACACTACACTAAGAATCTAGAACTGATTTCAGAATTATTACGTCAGATGATGAATAAGGAGATGTTCCTCTGCCGAGTTTCTCCTATCATTCAGTTAGCGCACGTAGGTCAGTAGAGTGTGAGATAAAATATAGGGTCCATCTGATGCAAAGTAAGTTTTATCTCCTAAGCTGTCACTCCGAGCGTGAACACTGCACGACTTGTGATCGCTCGCGGCGTTTGCTCTGGATTCTACGGTAACATCCACCTGTATACCATTGCTCAAGCCTCTTGAAGTCATCGGCCGACATTTGAATTGGCAGAGAAATTGAGTCCTGTGCAATTGGTGTGCGAGAATACCGGACTCATTATGGTCGGTCAGCTGTAATCTACAGATACATAAACACATGTTGCGCTTGTGGCATTTATTCTTTAGCCTTTCATTACAAAAGCGCTTTGAACATTAACTGCACTGCTAAATCCGTAGTGACAATCTGATCGCATTTCTTAATAATAGCTTGGATACTTTTATCGGTCAAGGAGTGATACATGTTCGAATTAATAGTACGGGTGGACAATTAAAAAATCGCAAAATCACTTGTCAATCCTTTGACATATTATGTAATAATTTCGTGGAATTATTGCTAGCCTGGAGTAGCCCTTCGGAGCAGAACATCCGACCATAACATCCGTCGTATATGGAAAATTGCTTGTTAGTGTGGTGGAGGATGATGTTGTGAGTGGTGTGTGAGTTGTAGCAACAAAAACACCCAGTCCTCGAGCCAAGTGAATTTCATATTTAACTTTATAGTCTCCTAATCTGTTTGGGAACGGAGCCATGGGCTCTGGTGTATGCTCTGGTTGACTAATAAACTGTTATACCGGTACTGTGTGTCTCGTAGTAATTCTTTATGCTTTCGTTTTAAAGCTTAAAATCAGTATTATAAACAGTTGATGTGAGTAATTTTTTGTTACAGATACTTCTACCTAACGAGTACCTTTGCTTTACTTCATACTTTAATTAGCGAGAACAATTGGATTGTCGAATTGATTCTCTTTTCCATAATGCCATTTTTAATAAAGGGATCAAAGTGAAATGTTATTTTTCTATGATTACTCTCGATAAACGTGTGTTCTAGTTGGGAACCATGTCGATACACCATGTCATCAACATCATCCACAATGGTCTTGTCTTCAGAGATATTTGGATTCGGCAGTACATAAACGTTAAGCACGAGGTCTATCATTCTTTTGGACTTTTGAAGTAAAATTTCTCCTAGAGTGATTCTCAACCTTAATTGATTTTAACGTATTCGTCCCGGAATCTTTTGGAAACATATCTTCTTCTTCCACTTTTCCACACCCTGGTGGGGTCGCCGGTGCGGCAATTAGACAGTTGCGTGTGGTGAGGTATCTGATTCTGCACATCGTCGTTGCCGGGACGAAACCTCCTATGTGATAATATTTTTGGAGATATACTGACCCGCAGCATATACATAATGAAGAGCGAGAATGCCCTGACAACAGTCACACAATATTGCACCTTAGATGACAGAACCTTACCGACCAAGGTTCTAAGCTAAAAATTTTCACATAGGAGATTTTGTCCCGGCAACGACGATATAACACGCGTGCAATACTGAGGACAAAATGCAGAGAAATGTATGCATCTCTCCATTCTTGAAACTTGGATCGGTTAAAAATGTAGCTCTGTCTTATGTTCTGAATAGTAATGTGATGAAAATGGTGGTGATTATTGTTCTATGGAAAAGAACAACTAGGCAACAATTTATCTTTCATGTTCTCGACATCGTGCAATTATTTTAAACTATATATGTGGTAGATACTTTAAGATACAGGCGTATTTGGAAATATATAGACAACACAAACAGTATAAATCAATGGGCAGGGTACCAACCTTGGATAGACACCAAAAATAAACATAATTAATAAGCAAATCAGTGGGGGATGGCAAAGTGTCCATTCGAACCTAATGTTTAATGGTGTCACGGGATCAAAAATATAATTTGATAAGAAAATGGTACAAAACAATAACTTCTCGTTTTTCTTGTTCTTCGTGGCCTTTCGCTGGTTACATGGGATCGGCACAATGTATGGATTCAGCCCAGTTTCACGGCCGGATGCACTTCCTGACGTAAAGTTCATAGTGCGATATGTTGTATGTGAACAAAGATGTGCATTAAGACGAACATAAACACCCAGACCCTATGCTAGAAGAATTAACCAAACAAAGTTGAAATCTCTGACCCGTTCGCGAATCGAATCCGAGGCCCTCTGAAACGATGGCCTCTATGATGACCATCCAAACAAGAAGCTGGACAATCACTGGTTTATTAAAATAATTAATTCATACAAATTTTCTATTAAGATACATGAGATGAGTAAAATAAGGAGAGATTTCTCGCCACATAGCACGAAGGTGTCCGCTGCCGTTTCACTACCGGTTAGGCAATATTCCATCACACTCTGTGACTCTCGACGATTTACTGTAGTTGAAAATATAAAGGTTGTGTTCCTCCCGCCCAATACTGTAGAACCAATAGATCGGAGAGTAATAGGAAATTTCAAGCCATAATATTTGCACGGCACCTTTAATCAACTTCACCCTGCCACTGTCGATGACGATAAACAATTTATTCGTGAATAATGGCGCAGTTATGACATTCTGAAGGTGACAGAAATCATTGCGAAACCCTCGGCAAAGGTCGTCGACAAATGCAAGAATGCTATGTGGAAGAAGTTATGGCCAGACTGTGTAGCTGAATTTCGGGTATGTTACAATGTAGAAGGAATAAATAATAAAACACTTCAAATAGCGAGACAAACAGGATTCGCGCAACTTGAAAGTGAAGATATCAAAGAAGTGCTTGACTCTAGTGGGGAAGACCTTACCTATGAGAATCTACAGGAACTCGCACGAAATCCAGACAATTGAGAAAGTGATAATGGAGATGACGAACTGTAAAGGCTTAGCAAACTAGTTTCAACTGATTGTGGTAGGGACTCCTGATTTTAAAACGTGATTCAAACGTTGAGCGCTCCTCGAAGGTATATCGCAATGTGACGGGCAGTATGAGATGCTATCTGGAAATGTATAACAAAAAGAAAAACACTGCAACGAAACAGTCTACACTCGAGTTCTTCAAATCCGGGAGTGTGGCAATTAGACAGTTGAGTGTGGTGAGGTGTCTGATTCTGCACAGAATACGTGTGCAGTAGTGAGGACAAAACCTAGCACAAAATGTGCAGAAATATATGTATCTCTCAATTCTTGAAACTTCGGAAGTGCAAAATAGCAGAAGGCAATTATTATTATTATTATTATTATTATTATTATTATTATTATTATTATTATTATTATTATTATTTGTTAGTTGCTTTACGTCGCACCGACACAGATAGGTTATATGATGGCGACGATGAGATAGGAAAGGCCTAGGAGTTGGAAGGAAGAGGCCGTGGCCTCATTTAAGGTACAACCCCAGCATTTGCCTTGTGTGAAAATGGGAAACCACGGAAAACCATCTTGGGGCTGCCGACAGTGGGATTCGAACCCACTATCTCCCGGATACAATCTCACAGCCGCGCGCCCCTAACCGCATGGCCAACTTGTCCGGTGGCAATCAATTTTTTTTTTTTTTTTGTTATTTGCTTTACGTCGCACCGACACAGACAGGTCTTATGGCGACGATGAGGCAGGAAGGGGCTAGGAGTGGAAAGGAAGTGGCCGTGGCCTTAATTAAGGTACAGCCCCAGCATTTGCCTGGTGTGAAAATGGGAAACCACGGAAAACCATCTTCAGGGCTGCCGACAGTGGGGTTCGAACCCACGATCTCCGAATACTGGATACTGGCCGCACTTAAGCGACTGCAGCTATCGAGCTCGGTGGCAATTAATTAAACCGTTATTTAAACGCATACAAAGGATATCATTTATTAAGATTTCTTTGTTTTGTTGAACCTAACTGTAACCTCTGTTATTGTGCAGTATGAAAACGGCTCATTTAACGTCGTTTAAGTTAACGTCGTGAATCTTAAGAGCCTTAAACGTTATGCGAGGACTTACTGTACTACCGACAACTTTCCACAATATCTGAGTATGTATGGGTCATACCCATCTGGCATCAATAATACAGTCCAGTAAAGCCCCGATTACCCGAGATCGGATGATCATCGGTGCGAATTATCCGCGAGTGCCGAAAAAAAAAAGAATTTCGAACCTCATAAAAACCAATTTTAATCCAAACTAACTACAGGGAAAATACAATATACCCTACAGTGAGAAGAAGAAAGTGAAATTGAAGAAGACGAGGCATCTTCGTGGATGACACACGAAAATGCTTTGCAGCACGTAGAGGAATTGCTTCAATATTTAGAGGAACAAGACGACGACGCACATCAGGCAGAACAACTCATGTTAAGGAAACTACAATCTATAATAAAATAAAAGTGTTTCCGAAGCAGGAAGCGAAAACGAACGACTAGTTTTTTTTTTTTTAAAGACGTACCTGAACACTTCTTGTTAACAGTACAATATTGCTTTTTTTACTATTTATTTTAGTGATTTAGACATAGAGTTAAGGTTTTTGCTATATTGTTCATATTTTTAAAGTTTAACATACTATGTTGTTTTGTACAATAAAATATACATTTTATGCTGAAATATTTTTGTAGTGTTTACACTTCATGTTCGACATTCTTTCGGGTTATCCGCGATTTTCGCTATCCGTGGTGCCCTTGACACCCAACTCCGCGGATAATCAGGGACTTGCTGTAATTATGTTATTGATTTTACATTCCACAAAATACTTTTACGGTTTTTAAAGACACCGAGGTGCCGGAAAATTGGTCCTACAAAAGTTGTTAAGCGTGTCGATAAATCTATTGACACGAGGCAGACGTACTTGAACTCCTTCAAATACCACCGGACAAAGCCAGGAACGAACGTACCAACTTGGACTGAGAAAGCCAGCGCCTAAACCGTCTGAGCCATTCCATCCGACAGAAGCAGAAAGAGAACGGGGATTCCCCCCCTACGTTACTTTTCCCCAGTTGTTTGTATAATGCGAGTAGGAAGGTTGATTCCTATCCTAATTTTAACTGTCCTGGTTCTCTTTACCACAGTCTATCACTATTGGTCGGTATCTTACCTACGTCCTACATACAATGAATTAGAGTTAAAGGAAACAATGGAAATTTAGAGTAATGTTAACTTAATGAAATCGTACGTCCAATGTCTTAGTACGAAAATACAGTATTGAATAAACATTGCAGTTTCTTCAGGCAGAAGATGAAGAAATGTAAACAAATGGCGAGAAATATCAACGACAGAAATGTGTAGCGGAGGCCATGGAATGAGTTAGATCAAACGGGCCAAGTTCAGTCTACATACTGTGGCCATACCTTATCTATCTAGTTCGATATAATTCGAGATTCGAGATTCATTATGAAATAGTCGACTGGTACGTCAACCCATAAGGTGACGGATTGTAAAATGAATTCCTTTGCTGATGGCAATGATTTTTAGGAGCACTCTGTATCAAAGAGGTTACGTATTTAACGTCAAAAACATATGATAGGCTATGGAACTTGGAAAAGTCTTCAAATGCAAACCGACTTTTATTATTGCAGTCTAGCATTGGATTTTGTTTCAAAAAGAACAATGTAGTTTGTTAAAAAGGGATTTTGTAAGCTTTAGAAGTATCGCACACGATAAGGAAAGAATCACATAAAAAACTGATTTTAATTGCGGGATTATTATAAGTAATACGAATAACTTATTGTAAAGAGGAAAGATATATCTGATTCTCTCCAAAAATACTGAGGCGAGTGTTAACTAATAACATTGTGTATGGTGTTCATGTGTGTGGCATTATACTAATATTATATTACAAGTTTCAGGTGCCACGATGACGAGTAACACGAAAGAAATCTATAAGATGTTTGTAAATCCCATCATAATGAGCTAATTAAAGATGTGGTCTTGACGGAATGGAGAGTGTTGAGACGGATCCCAACGGATAAAATTAAGACCGTTAAGTGTCGTCTTCCTGAAGCCAACGGCCCGATAAGTACCCAAAAGTAAATGTCTTATATCAATCCTGCTATGTAGTGGCTTAAGGTGGAGTAGTATACTTCCGTGGTGTCAAAAATGTTACATGCTTAGACTTACAACTTGAATGCTACCGTATAGTCGTCGATCATTATTTCATAATGAGTAGGTATGTTATGATTTTACTGTGAATAATCCTGGAAATTATAATTTGCCGTACGCTATATCATGGGAATCTAAGCGGCCAATAGTAGGTATCATGTAGGTGAAAGTTAGGCATGATCGATGTATGTGTTATGATAATGTCATTGTAAATGAACCTTAGTTTGATTTACTGTTCAAATATGTGTTATTTAAAGGGAATCGTGAAATTATTATATGTGCGTGAATTAGAGTTATCTCCGATCGTATTTTCATATTAGGCGTAGTCTTCGCGACTGTGATGGTAATATTATCGCGTTGATATTGAGGTAATAGTTGTATTAGGATGAATAGTCTTCGTAAAATAATGTGCCTGAGTATGTTTAAAAATTAAATGAGAATTCGTTGAGCATGACATGTGTATAAGATAATAGAGCTTTTGTAATAAGATCGTCGAATAATATGAATGATTATTGTTGTGTGGTTTGATGAGAAATAATTCATTAGGGTTACGCATTTAATTGAATAATGCAATTTTAGAAGTCCCGGTGATATTTTGTTTGAAGGAGAGACTGGTTTCGTCATCCGTATAAATTTAATGGTTATAATGAGTAATAACTACTTAGGTTTGAGCACGATGTTTGCGATAATGTTTTCGAAGTGTATTGAAGATACTTGTATGATGAACGTCAAAGATACCTTAATTTGAGATACAATATAGGTAATTGCGCAGAAATATCAAAGGATGAGATAAAATCTTCGCTATTTAATGACACCATGCAGATGCGAGCCATGTCACAGATGAAATGTGTAGACATTACTTGTGAGTAGTGTGTAGACTGATCTTCCTGCTAGCTAATATTCTTCTAATAGATTATAAAGTTGGTGCTTAGAGTCGAAAGTAGATTTTTCAGATTTACTTCACGGAGATTACCAGAGGCTGCAGAGTCATCGGAAATCTTGAATCATTATTGTTGGTGATAATTGTATTTTCAGGGATTTGTTATTGAGGTGCAGCTGCTGACGGAGTTCATAGGAGGTTGATTTCATTTTTATTGTACAACCTTAATGTTTGGAAGGGTCAAAACGTTGTCCTTTCTTGATAATTTATTGACATGATCGATAGCGGTACGAACAGGTTATTGATGCGTTCAAGTTGCTTAGCCAGATTTTTTACATGAATTAAATGGTGATTTTAAGATGATAACGGGATATTGAGACATATATTTCGAGGTCAGTGAATATGAGTGCCAAGGGAACAAGATTTCATTTTCTTTATTAACCAGAAGACAAATTAAGTGAATGGTGGACTTATATTTTAAATTACTCCTTCAGCTATGTGAATGTTGGTTTTCTTTTTGATTTGTTGAATTCTAAATATTATTATTATGACCAAAATATCTGATTGTGATAATAATTTGATGATATAAAGAGCATAACTAACAAAAGTCAGGAATTAGAAGAGTTTTGATTAGTTTGACTTTCAATTACTACTAATATCCATTTGTGTTGCTTCTCTAATATTGTAGTTGTTATTCCGAATTTTGATAGTTATTAAACGGAACATCCTTCCACGAAATTAATTTCTCATTGATAGAATAAGTTAATATCATAATGGTTTAGGTTAAATCATTAGTTTACATGCATTTCTATACGTCAGTCAGATCTTGAGGAAATAAACGGGGTGACTTTGTGACCGGGCTCGACGAACTTTCACGTCCCTTGAGTGGAATCTTTTGCATTTCCGCGTGACACCAGCCGAGGCATAACATTTTCAACTAGAACCCAGAAATTAGAGATGCGTGAAAGGTCACAATACATACATGTTTTACTGGAAATGTTTGTTGAGAATTCCAGGGACCGATCACCGCACAAATAACTCTCACCTAAAAGAGCTTAAAACTGAATGGAGAATCTCAGTCCAGGTCAACTGAAGTACTTTGGCCATGTAATGAAGAGTCCAGAAAATATGGGGAAGTTGATCGATTTGGGTAAAACCAAGGGCAGACACCACGAGAAAGAGTCCTAGTAAGGTGGATTAGCCAGTTTAATAGAACGTATGAAAGAATAGTGCACGATCTCATACAGCACGTCAGTGACAAGAAATCATAGAAAGAAATGATGATATTACAATGACCAACACTCCTCCTACAGGAGTTCGGGTTTGAAGAGCTGAGAAGCTTAGTAGGGTAGATCCCTGGCATCTGAGCTGAAGATGACGGGTCTATCCCGGCTCAGAGTGGTGATACTTGAACGTGCTCTAATACGTCAGCCTGTTGTCGGTGGATTCACTAGCACGTAAAAGAACTCCCCCGGGACAAAATTCCATTACCTCGGCGTCTCCGAAAACTGTAAAAGTAGTTAGTGGGACGTACATTTATTATTATTATTATTATTATTATTATTATTATTATTATTATTGTTACCGTGTTTTTGTGGTAGTTATGCGTGAAAGAAGGTGCGGGGTGGTGAACAGGTCTCAAGCTACGAAAGTAAAATTAATTTAAAATTTAACAAGGTTATATTTTCTTTTCAAAATAAAGAAATAACAAGCATGGCAGGTACAGAGTAGCAAGTCACAAAGGTAGTTAGAATATTTACAGGATTCGGGCTTCGCGCCCTGACTTTACAATGCTTGGGCAATCAGCCCAACCTTACTTCAAAATAAGTATTAACAGAGGGGCAGAAAACCCCATTCATGCTCAGGAGCACTTGCTCCAAATTACACCGAAAAGCCTCCACGAGGCATCCAATACTCAATTTTCGAAAAAGAGCCACTCGCTCTCAACTTTAAGCCTCTCAAAGGCCACACCAAACTCCACCTTCAAGTTGTCCTCTCTGGACATAGACACAGGGGTAAAATACCCAACCTACTGAGGTCTATTAGATGAAAAAAAGGGGTAATTACATGACCTCTAAAATAACAATTTGAGAGGAGGCGATCTGCACTCCTAATGTATTTGTTTCAAAACCTAATTTGGCTCTAGGCCACTGATGCAAGGGCTAATCCCATACTACGGAGGTGACTTTAGAAAAGAAACAAATTTACATAATGTTAAAGAAGAATAGGTTGAGAAAATAAGTTCACCTCAAAACAATATGAGTGGGAGCTCGAGAGGGTTAAGCACTCTCTATCCCAATATGTAGTTTAAAAGATAGAATAAATACAAGTTTCTTTACATTTTAAGGAAGGTTACATAATGGAAAAACTTCGGACCCGCCCCGAGAGTTAAACTGCTGAGCAAGCAAGAAAAGAAGTAATTAATCGGCCATTGCCTGGTTGTTGACCGCTGCCGGAGAAAGAGGCGCTTCCCGCCCCCTGCTATGTACTTTACACACTGAAAGATGGAACAGAAGTGGCCCGGAGACCCTAAAATCAGCAGCTTATATACTCTCGCGGAAGGTTCGAGGCGTTAGGGGAATGAAAACACCCTCCCACAAGCACTTTATTGGGTAGGATACAGCAACATATTCAAGTTGGGGGAAGATACATCCGATTGGTCAGAAATTAATAAAAGAAATTCGGGATTGGCTAAATACAAAACAAGGGGAAAGAGAGGGGTATACAGCCAACTTAAACAATAACAGAAAGAAATTTAACAAGAAACAAACTTTTGAAATAAAAATTTCTCCAAAAAAAATAGTTCTTTCACTCCGCACTAGGGTGCACTATTGTTGATCTTCAGTAGTGTCCTCTAGAAGAGAAAGTTCATACTTCTTACTACAAGCAAAACAAAAATACGTCGAAAATGACACAGTTCAAAAACTCTAAAATTTCCAGGTAGTGACATCTTCTAAGAAACTTGAAAGTTTATACCGTCAATAAGGTTCAGACTTCCTCCAGCAGAGGAGTTTCAACTGGCGCACATTTTAAATTAGCGGCGTGGAGGTGTACCGCCCGGTACAGACCTCCCCCCCCCCCCAGAAGTTCCTCCAGGGGTGACACATGAAATCTGTTTGAAACAAGGTCCAAGTTATGATGTGGATATGAAGATTGATTGCAGAAGCATTTATCGAAATGGCTGAAATTTAGTTTGATTCAGTTTCAAAATTTCTTTTAGTAATAGCGGAAGTACTGTCTTAATGTTTGTAGAAGGTTGAATTGAGAAGAAAAACTTTAATTTTAAAGTTGAGGAAACATTTTCTAAGTCCACCAGATTTTGTTGTTGAATACCCAAGTGTAGTAATTGCTGATAGTAACTGTCCATGTAGTTGATGTTGGTTAAGTTGGATGGCCAGACCGGCCGTTGCAGCTTGCGTCCAGAGGAGGCCGCTCGGACCCCTCAAGTACCCTGAGATACCGCTCGCCCGCACTATGAGGGGAGCAGTGGTGTTGAAGCACGCCGCGCCCGCGGTGAACATATACAGGCTGCGGGCAAGTAGCAGGTCGTGCGCCGCACATCAGCCTTGGCCGGGAGGAGAGCTCCGGCTCGCCGTGCACATGTGGTCCTCGCTGGGGAAGAGGGGGCCCTTCCTCTAACCCAATCGCAGCACGGCGCCGCGCGGCTGCGGGGGCACTGAAACATTAAAGCTAGGCGGCAGAATTGTTGGACCATCATCATTTTTTTGAGGGCACAGGCTTTGTGGAGAGGTTGAGGGGCCAGCGGCGTGCAAATATCCATGGCATTAATAAAGCCACTATGTAGAGTGGAGCAGGAGACGGGAGCGTGGTAATGGCCGTGGCAAGGATAGGACAGCAGTTTAACCGCGCTGGGAAGGTTTACAAAAACTTACGTATGAAACAAAATATTATAGAAGGGGCAGAATGCCTTCAACGTGAAAACTCAAAAAAAGAAATATAACCTTCATATTCCTTTCACGATTATATGAAGCAAGTTAACCCAGAAATTACACCGGTTTCACCTGTGACAGGTGAACCCTAAATATCCTCTCGGTGGCTGGATTGCTTAATAATAATGTGACCGGCGTAAGGAAATCTAGAATGATACACGGCCCATGAAATCTGGGGGCAAGCTTGCCCGAGGGAACAAAGTTCTTGACCATCACCTGGTCACCTACATTCAAAGTGGTGGGTCTCCGTCCACGATCATACCTTTCCCTAACCTTTTCATGAGATACCTTAAGATTGGCTTTAGCCTTCTTCCAAAGATCTTTAATGTTATCCGGATCTATTGTCTCGGGTAGAATGTCACTCAGAGACCAGAGGTTAGAGAGCGGTGTGTTGGGAACGAACTTGAACATCAAAGAAGCTGGAGTAAACTTGTGAGATTCATGAACCGCCGAATTCAAAGCAAAAGCTAACCAATGCAGGGACGTGTCCCACCTGGAATGATCTTCATGATGATAGGCAATAAGCGCGGACCTGAGATTACGATTAACCCGTTCAGCCAGAGATGGTTGAGGGTAATAAGCAGAAGTTGTCACATGAGAGATGGACAGGTCAAAGCAGAATTTACGAAATAAATTAGATGTAAAAGCCTTAGCATTATCAGATACAATATATTGGCACGGACCAAAAGAAGCAAAAATAGAATTTAGGCAAGTAATGGTGGACTGCGCGGTAGCCAGCTTAGTCGGAAATAACCAGGAAAATCTCGTAAAGCCATCTACGCATACAAAGATGAACTTGTTGGCATTTCCCTTTGACTGGGGGAAGGGTCCTACATAATCAATATACAGGCGTTCCATGGGGCGCGACGCTTGATGCGAGGACAAAAGGCCTACCTTGGTGGACATGGTGGGTTTACTGAGCAAACAAGATTTACAAGCTTTTACTAGTTCACGGATTTCACCGTCCATACCTTTCCAGATGAACATTTCACGAATCTTCTCACGAGTTTTAAAGATACCCAGATGCCCTCCTAATGGGGTCTCATGATAATATTTGAAGATCATAGGCACAAGAACAGCTGGAACGACAACTTTCATCATCTTATCATGCTTCGAAGTGCAACATAGAACACCGTTCCTCAGAACATAAGGGACAACATGTTCCCCAGAAGAAAGGGTTTCCATTATCGGAGCCAGCGTCGGATCTTCACGTTAGTATTTCTCGATATCCCTAAAGAGCATGGGAGCATCTGTTAAGATGGCATTAACACCAGATAGTATGGACTCGGAAGGTGATGAACTGTCGACCGGTTCACGGGTCTCGACGTCGTTGGAAAACATACGGCTGAGTCCATCAGCAACACCATTTTCGGTACCTCTGATATGCCTGACATCGAATTGGAAGGCAGAAATACGGATGGCCCAACGGGCTATACGACCAGTACGACGCGGCCTACCTAAGACCCAGCTTAAGGCTTGATTATCTGTCTCCAAGTTGAATTTGACATGTTCCAGATAGAGACGGAACTTTTCTAAGACAAATAAGACTGCCAAACCTTCGAGCTCATAGATGGAATACTTGGCTTCTTGAGCCGACAGAGTCCTAGATGCATAGGCGATGGGTCGCCTCCCTAGTTCAGTCTCTTGAAGAAGGACTGCAGCTACTGCTGACGACGACGCGTCGGTTTGGACGATGAATTTCTTTGAGAAATCAGGCATAGCAAGTACAAGGACATTACAGAGAGCTAATTTAAGATCTTCAAAAGCGGCTTGTTGAGAAGGTCCCCACTCGAACTTGATGCCTTTCCTACGAAGAAGGTTTAAGGGCGCCGCTCTATTAGCGAAGTTAGGAATAAACTTCCTGAAGAAATTCACCATACCAATGAACCTGGCGATACCTTTAATGTCCTTGGGAGGTTTAAAATCACGGATGGCCTGTGTTCTAGAATGATCGACTGCTACACCATCAGGTGACACAATATGCCCTAGGAATGACATAGAGGGCTTAGCAAAGGCAACCTTGGACAACTTGACAGTTAACCCAGCCTTACGAAGGCGATCGAGAACTTCTCGCAGATGATCTAGATGTTCTTCAAAAGTGTCTGAAAATACGACGACATCATCCAAGTAGTGGTACAAGTACTCAAATTTGATGTCGGAGAAGACCCTATCTAGCAGCCTAGTGAGTACAGCTGCTCCCGTGGGGAGCACGAAAGGCACGCGGTTGTATTCGTATAAATTCCAGTCCGTGGCAAACGCTGTAAGATGTTTAGACTCTTCGGCAAGGGGAATTTGATTATAGGCCTGATTCAAGTCCAAGATAGTAAAGAACTTGGCCTTACGAAACCATGAAAAACAAGAATGAAGGTCAGGAAGGGGCACGGATTGCAACACCACCTTCCGATTGAGAGCCCTATAATCAATGACAGGCCTGAAGCCTCCTTGGGGTTTCGGGACTAGAAAAATAGGCGAAGAATACGCCGACTTAGAGGGCCTAATAATACCATCCTTCAACATTTGATCGATGATTTCTTCAGAGCCTTCATTTTAGGTGGAGATAGCCTATATGGTGGAAAACGGACAGGAATCGAATCCGTGACCTCAATTTTGTATTCAATAAGGTCAGTAACACCAAGAGTATCAGAGAACACCTCTGGAAACGACTAACACAACTAACGAATACTATCCGCCTGCTCCTCAGGTAGATGTCTAAGGTCTAACAACATCTCATCCTGGGTAGGCGAAATAGATGAACATGATACAGAATTACACTTTAACAAGGGAATTTTACAATTGGACGCAAATTTGAATGTGCACGACCTACTCTGGAGATCGAGCACAATACCAGTGTGAGAAATGAAGTCCGCTCCCAATATGATGGGGCAAGACAAGTGCTTAGCCACAAACAGTTTGATTTTCCATGTAAATTTAAAAATACGAATTTTGGCATTTACAGAACCTAGAATTTCTAATGGGGAAGAATTAGCCGAAACATATTGAACAGGAGATGAGTCATAGTCAGGTAATTTACAAACAGACTTCAATTTTGAATACCATTGGTCCGAAATAATTGAACAAACACTGCCTGAATCTAATAGAGCGGTTATAGGCTCGTTATTTAACTCAATCTTAATAAAAGGAACAGGTGCGGGGGTATCCGCCGCAATCCTAAGACATTCTTTGGGGCATTCGAAAGATGGATTTGCAAATTGAACGTTCCCTGAATTCACGACCTTTTTGCCAGGGGCTGAGCCTTGGGAAGCAGAATTAGTCGACTCAGCCGAAGCCGCTAGTCACATTTTAATATTGGCATTGGTGGAATTTGCACCAGAAGTTGAGCAGGAGGGGGTGCTATTTGAGTTTGGGCAATTCTTGGCGATATGTGAGAAAGCCCCACATTTAAAACAGCCTTGTGCTGAACCAGCTCCATTATTTGCCCTACTAGACTTGATCAGTGGACACTTATTGCGAAGATGGTCGGGCGACCCGCAAGCATAACATTTACGAGGTGTGACTGATCGGCGAGGTGGAGGCCGAGTATTACTAAAAGAAGGCGGGGGTTCTTTCGCGACACGCAAGGAATCGGCGTATCTCACTCCTTCCGCTGAGACGGCCAACGCTTCAAGTTCAGAGAAAGTTTGCGGGCACGCCGCGAAACACAAATATGACCTATAGGATGGTGAAATTCCTTCTACAATAGCCTGTACAATCTGGTATTCAGGAAAATGAAGAGCAAACACCCTAGTATAGAATTTAATGTCTTGTATGAAATCAGCCAAATTTTCATCCAAACGCTGTACACGATAATAGTACTTCTGAATCAGAGATGACCTCGCGCGGGCGGGAATAAAATTTGCAAGCAAGTGTGCATGAAAATCTTCAATAGATGACTGTTCGGCTATGGCTCTTACTATTTTGTCTGAGAGAATACCAATTGCATAGGGATAGATGATTTGCAAAATCTGACATGGGGAAAGAGAAAAAACAAGGGCATGATCCTGAAATTCGACTAAAAATCTTAAAAATGAAATTACGTCACTGGTGGTATTAACGGAAAACTTAGAGATACCTCTGAGCAACATTGCCAATGGATGAAGCAAACTGCTAAACCCTGGTGACATAGTAGGTAAAGGTTTCAATGGCAAGGAAGTTAATTCCGAACGTATATTATTCAACGATGCACGGCGTTCAGACTCGTCCAATGGGGCAGAGGTTGTTTGAGCAGCGATGGTTTTCCTATTTACTTCTCCCTTAGGAGGCTCTTCGTCGCTACCTACATTCACTGTGGTGGGTAGATCGCTTTTGGGAGGAACTTCCCCAGTTAACAATTGAGTGACCTTGCTAGATAATTCAGAAATATTTTCAAGCAGCGTACTAGCTTCCTTCTTCTGAACGTCATTCAGCTTTAGAGACAACAGATCGTTAACTCTATTTGAAAAATGATATAGCCTGGCTTGCACACGCTTAATTTGATTAGGAGAAGGATCATTTTCATCAAAAAAACTAACTACAGATGCTAGCCCAGTAATATTCTCGACGATCGTGGAAAGAGAATCGTCAATTTCTTTCTCTCCCAAGGTGGGGATGGAAATGGGCAAATCAAGGGACTCTCTAAGCTTGTTTGTGTCTACCGCAACCGTGCCTCCAGATTGCACATTTCTAATAGTCAATTCATAGATCAACTCCTCCTTGCGCAAATAGTTAAGATGGAGAACATCGCGAGGGCCGGGCATGATGACAGAACAATTTTGAAAAACTCAAAAAATTCCAGCAACTGAGAAAATGGTTAGAGTTCGGATCAAAACAATGTTTAGCCGTCAAAAGGGGCTAAATGAGACCCATTCAACCACGCTCTGCTACCACTTGTTACCGTGTTTTTGTGGTAGTTATGCGTGAAAGAAGGTGCGGGGTGGTGAACAGGTCTCAAGCTACGAAAGTAAAATTAATTTAAAATTTAACAAGGTTATATTTTCTTTTCAAAATAAAGAAATAACAAGCATGGCAGGTACAGGGTAGCAAGTCACAAAGGTAGTTAGAATATTTACAGGATTCGGGCTCGCGCCCTGACTTTACAATGCTTGGGCAATCAGCCCAACCTTACTTCAAAATAAGTATTAACAGAGGGGCAGAAAACCCCGTTCATGCTCAGGAGCACTTGCTCCAAATTACACCGAAAAGCCTCCACGAGGCATCCAACACTCAATTTTCGAAAAAGAGCCACTCGCTCTCAACTTTAAGCCTCTCAAAGGCCACACCAAACTCCACCTTCAAGTTGTCCTCTCTGGACACAGACACAGGGGTAAAATACCCAACCTACTGAGGTCTATTAGATGAAAAAAAGGGGTAATTACATGACCTCTAAAATAACAATTTGAGAGGAGGCGATCTGCACTCCTAATGTATTTGTTTCAAAACCTAATTTGGCTCTAGGCCACTGATGCAAGGGCTAATCCCATACTACGGAGGTGACTTTAGAAAAGAAACAAATTTACATAATGTTAAAGAAGAATAGGTTGAGAAAATAAGTTCACCTCAAAACAATATGAGTGGGAGCTCGAGAGGGTTAAGCACTCTCTATCCCAATATGTAGTTTAAAAGATAGAATAAATACAAGTTACTTTACATTTTAAGGAAGGTTACATAATGGAAAAACTTCGGACCCGCCCCGAGAGTTAAACTGCTGATCAAGCAAGAAAAGAAGTAATTAATCGGCCATTACCTGGTTGTTGACCGCTGCCGGAGAAAGAGGCGCTTCCCGCCCCCTGCTATGTACTTTACACACTGAAAGATGGAACAGAAGTGGCCCGGAGACCCTAAAATCAGCAGCTTATATACTCTCGCGGAAGGTTCGAGGCGTTAGGGGAATGAAAACACCCTCCCACAAGCACTTTATTGGGTAGGATACAACAATATATTCAAGTTGGGGGAAGATACATCCGATTGGTCAGAAATTAATAAAAGAAATTCGGGATTGGCTAAATACAAAACAAGGGGAAAGAGAGGGGTATACAGCCAACTTAAACAATAACAGAAAGAAATTTAACAAGAAACAAACTTTTGAAATAAAAATTTCTCCAAAAAAAATAGTTCTTTCACTCCGCACTAGGGTGCACTATTGTTGATCTTCAGTAGTGTCCTCTAGAAGAGAAAGTTCATACTTCTTACTACAAGCAAAACAAAAATACGTCGAAAATGACACAGTTCAAAAACTCCAAAATTTCCAGGTAGTGACATCTTCTAAGAAACTTGAAAGTTTATACCGTCAATAAGGTTCAGACTTCCTCCAGCAGAGGAGTTTCAACTGGCGCACATTTTAAATTAGCGGCGTGGAGGTGTACCGCCCGGTACAATTATTATTATTATTATTATTATTATTATTATTATTATGATTATTATTATTATTATTATTATTATTATTATTATTATTATTATTTCCACTTTTTTAGCGTAAGGATTAGAACTATTAGCTGCCGTCCTCGATACCCGAGTTCGATTTCCGGTACTGCCAGAAATTTGAAAAAGGCAGGCGGGCTGGTATGTGGTTAAAATGGTACATGCAACTCACCTTCATTGGGGGTGTGCCTGCAAAGAGCTGAACAACTACGGTATGAGGACACGTGTTTATTATTATTATTATTATTATTATGATTATTATTATTATTATTATTATTATTATTATTATTATTATTATATTATTTGCTTCACTTCCAACTAAGTCCTTTTTACGACTTTAGGAGACACCGAGGTGCCGGCATTTTGTCCCACAAGAGTTCTTTCACGTGTCAGTAAATCTACCGACACGACGTTGACGTATTTGAGCACCTTCAAATACCACGGGACTGTTCCAGGATCGAACCTGCCAAGTTGGGGTTAGAAGGCCAGTGCCTCAACTCTCTGAGCCACTATGCCCAGCATTATTATTATTATTATTATTATTATTATTATTATTATTATTATTATTATTATTGTTACATTATTTATTTCCGCGGAGCAGAGAGGGGAAAGAATCTTGAGGGGTGAATGGTTGGGCAAGGATTAACCAGAACTTACGCATAGCTAGGAAAATCACATTTGAAGTTTATTTCTTTCCATTCATTGCATTTAACAAATTTATTATAATTGCAATTGGGAAGGTACCTTAAATAATTCACCTATATTTGAGACGTTTAGTAAATTTACAGAGGCTTGCAGACTGAACGCTGAAAGGCATAAAAGTCTATAATGATAATGTATGTATGTATGTATGTATGTATGTATGTATGTATGTATGTATGTATGTATGTATGTATTGTACCAGGAAAAGTTTTTGGGGAAAGGGCATGAGTAGGACCTCAGGGAGTAGAACTTGGTTTTGGAGCCGATACAGAGTAGGATAGACTCGCAGAGCGAATAATAGATGGTAAATTTTTTTTAACAATTTATTAATTCTTCACCCTGCAATATGATTATTGGACTCAAATCTGGCATTGAAATTAAAAGTTTGAACGAAATCTTCCTGAATTCTGTTCATGAAAAATGAATATCACTGATTCCAAAGTCTTTTATCGCTGGCCTAGAATGAAAACCTCGTATCTCACAAAGTTCTTCCTATCCATTACTTCCCTTAAGACTGGTTACGCCTCCCAGCCACACATGAATACGCAGTCCATCAGAACAATGTTCGTTGTGTTCTTTATTCCTATGCCGACGTGTGAAGGAAAATGAACCTTATCGTACCGCACTATAGGATAGTATATCTGCGTGACGTATTTACTGACTCCTACAGTATAATTTTATAAGGTTCATTTTCCTTTACGCATCACCGTAGGAAAATAAACCCAATGAACATTGTTCTGATGGACTGCATATTCATGTGTGGCTGGGAGGCGTGACCAGTCTTAAGGGAAATAATGGATAGGAAGAAGTTTTTGAGATACGAGGTATTCAATCTAGGCCGTCGTTATATGTGAGAAGACGAGGTATTAAATTTCCACCTAAAGTCTTTCTAAATATGAGCACACACTTGTAATTGCAAATTGACATGAGAAATTAAATTTCTGTTAAAAGTTTTCAGTTTTTCAGTTTGTAAACCTCGATGTATAGCACACTTGAAAAGCCTAAAGTCTTTCTATGAGATATGAAAATTAAATTTGAAAATTAAATTAATCACCTCTGAGAAACTATGACAATTCTGAAATATTTGTTCACTCGCGGCACTGAAGTTTCCACTGTTCAAAATTAATGAGAAAATTTTAGTCAGTTTGTTACTACTCACTTAATGAAAGAAATGTTGCTACAAATGTTGAAGGATGGACATCTGGAATGTTCCGTGGAGAATCAGGATCGGCGATGTTCCCTTAACACACCATATTGACGTCCCCCGATGAGGTGATGACGGCTGAAACTGGATCGTGTAGAATTGCAGCTTGTTAAGGTGATTTTTCGCACAACGAAAAATTCACGTAGTGCGAGTAGTTATCACTGACACTGTCATTTACTGTTGAACACAGTTTATGGCGTAATTGAACTTTAAGACGTTAAATGAATAATCACAGTCTTTCCTGTATGAAATACTATTTAAAGTCGTTACTGAAACGTCCATAATTACACAGTTCACACTTGAAAAGGCAAATCATAGTCTATAATCACAGTCTTTGAACATGGTCATTAAGTCACTAAGGATTATTTTCTGATTATCTTGTTATTATAACGTCATATTACCTCAGAAAAAGTTCTTAGTATTCACCCAGATTACTACTGTAAGTCGTATACTAATATGGCGTGAATAAAGAAGTACAGTTCAATACTCGAAAAGAAATGAGTTCTGGTAAGTCTACACATTAGTTTCTGTAGAAGTTCAATATCATGTGAAGTAAACTAAGTCTACACGTAATGATATATTCTGTGAACGTTAAATATTTGGTATTTGCACTTCAGTAAGTTCACTCGTATTATATTCTCAAATGTCATTAGAATTAGTCTGTAGTCGCGACGCGATGTACTAAATACAGTGCGACGTCTTTTATAATTTTGTCGGCGATATAACTTCGTGTTCCGGAAACGCGACGGCAAGTACTTTCCGCGTGACTGCGCGGACATACTGTACAAGGGTCGGTCTCTCCTCTGTCTCACTCACACACATCTGTGTACTCGTCCTTGTACTGCGCTGCTCTGCTTGTTAGCCTTGACATATATACATCGGCGCTGGGAGGGGTGGTTTCTCTTGGCCATGTGACCGTGAGTGTATAATTTTTCTTAGACTTTAAATTATTATAACTCAACAACCATGGGATGGATTAATTCGAAATTCACAGGGATTAACTTTTATGACGTCCGCTACAATTCAGCGTTTGTCCCGTTGAAATTGATTAAGGCGTTGAAAAGCTTGCGAAAAGAAAATTCTTTTCGAGAAATATCTCTAGGGGAGGTGAGCTTCGAGCGACAGGTGACGTCACTTGACTTCGCCTAGTGCACTCGTGAAGTCTGGCACATGCTGGAACATTCCTTTATTTAAATGTTCGTACGTCGGACGGATATTTTATGCTGGAATAACGTTTCTTTCGATTGATATGGGCCAGGACATAGGCTTTCCTGGTACAGTATGTATGTATGTATGTATGTATGTATGTATGTATGTATGTATGTATGTATGTATGTATGTATGTATGTATGTATGTATGTATGTATGTATGTATGTATGTATGTATTGAACCCTATCGGTCATTGGTATAGAGGCATGATTTTAGCCTGTGGTATCACGTACATTCAAGACCACCCTGAAGAACCTTAGAAATCCTTGTATTTTAATTTATTGCCTGGGAGAAGTTGAGTGGTGCAGTGCTCGTGGGAATGGAACAGCTAAATAATTAGGAAATCTCTGGAATCTCATAAGACAAATTTATGACCCCAAGCAAAGCGCGTTAATTTAGACGCAGGACGCTAAACCCTTTACAAAAGATCTTAAAGCACAGAAGAAATGCATTTAATCTGAGAAGAAAATTGCAACCTCCATAAAATGAGCAAAATTTTGATATGCGACTTGGGCATAACTAAAAGTGCATATGCGAGATTAGTACTTAGCGCGCTTCTTGCAAGGAGACCGCCGGAGGGAGAATATCGCGGGGAAATCCTTAGCTTGGGCACGCGAGACGTGTTAAAATATGCAGCGGTAGAGCACTCGAGACCGCACTCTTTGACTGTCTCGCGACTGCGACTGTGTGATACTACTCCAGGAGGACATCGTGAATCAGATCTAAGCGGCGAGCTTTTAACATCCAGCACAACCTACCAGGGAGTAAAGTAAGTAAATAATCTGCATAATCAAGTTGAATCTTTCCGACTACATGTGTTTGTCTGCCTGTCATGGAAATGTACTGCCAATAATTCCACTATCTCACTTGTAATTCGAATAGCTTTTAGGGCCAAGTATTAGAAACGAGGTTCGTAATATTATAGCTCAGATGAGTTCTGGCCGTTTGGAAAAAGATTTCTGTGATAGAAAGACTGAATCTAGGCCCAATATGTGAAAATGTGAATGAGGGGTGTATTTGACGTCGTTCTAAAAGGAGCTTTAAAACGTGTGAAAGGGGCGTGAGTGGAGACTGACTGTGTAGCAGAACTCTTGGTAACTTATGTCTCTTTTACAGTTTCCCTTCACGTATACAACGTGAGAAACATCGCAGAGAACGAGAGAGAAGAACAGCAAGCTGTAGCAACGGAGCAGCTGTCGAGACAACCGAGCATCGACGCGGGGACTCCAGGAAGGCGGAGCTCACCACAATACCGGGAGAGACACTGGACTACCTTCACGGAAGCTGTCGAAGAATCGTTCACCAGCCAGCATGGATCCAGCGATCTACATAACTTTGCAGATGGCAACGTCATCTGTCACCATGCGATAAGTTCCTGGGTTCCATAGAGAGCCGCCTCACAATGTCATCGGTACTCCCAAGTCAGACTGGTCCAATTAATTATTAGCATGGGCTAGATTAAAATTAAAATTCAAGGTGGCGTCAGCCACGACAGTTATGTGAATAATGGGTTGTATAGGATAGGTATGCACAGACCTCGAACTCTGGACGGTAGATATGGTTGTAAATTTTTATATTTTCACCTTGTACTATGTTAGTTTCTGTTCGCGGCATCTTTTATGCATTGGTCACGTTAGCTAGGTCTATTTGCCAGACACGGGATTTCAGAAGCTGAGGATTTTTATTTCTTTAGTTATTGTACGTAAGTTTTTCATACTGGAGACAGATTCCTTGACTTGCACAGGTTGGCATGGCTGGAGGTGTTAGACATGGTGCTAGTGCTTTTTATGCACGGTAGAGAGAGCTAATCACACGCATGAACGTTATATGACTGAGTGCTGTTGAGATGATGAAGAATTTTGTTAGTGCCAGGGAAATGAACCCAGGTGTCATGATGAAAAGCCCTAGGGAGGCAAAGTATGTGAGAGTTATATGATTGAGTGCTGTTGATATGATGAATAATTTTGGTAGTGCCAGGGAATTGAACCCAGGTGTCATGATGAAAAGCCCTATGGAGGCAAAGTATGAGAGGAATATGTATGTCCAAGCCCTATGAAGGCAGACATGTTATGATGAGATAATTTCAGCACTCAGAGATTAGATGTGTGTTTATGTAAGGTGGTAAGAAGTCCCTGTAGTTGAACAGCTGTGCGTAGTGTAGGATGGCGGGAAAAAATACTCAGCCATGTGATTGGTGCGAGGCAGGGCAGTCGAGTGTGACGTCATTGACGGGAAGATTTTGTCTCTGTCTGCGTGTTTGTTTTGTTTACAAGTGCTTAGGGGGGAGTCGCCCTCGGCTTGTGACCTTGAAGATAGCTGCCTGTTAGGACCGCAGTTCGTTTGTTTGGTTTATATTTCCTTGTCTACTTAATCTCGCCACATGTTTATTTCGCCACTGGGATATTTAGGTGTACCTTAGTTATGTTGGACTGTGAGCTTTCATCCAGTCCCGGTCTTGTACTGTAAAGCTTTGATTATGGTAGAGCATGGGTTCGAGGTCATGTGACGCAACATTTTTACGCACGGGAGATTTTTTTGATTTTTCCTTTTGCCCAGATAGTTCTCTTATCTTCTTATTTCGACTTATTCTGTTGTTCCACCCTTGTTCCAGCCCGGCAGACCGATGGTTTTGTGGCGAGGCGGGCCTCGGCGATATCAGATTGGAATATATCAGATATTCAAAATCTTTGTATATATGATTTTGGATTTAAATTTTTGTAATAAATTCATCACGTTATTTTATGAATGCAGCTTGGTTTCTCGTATTTTGTTCATTTTTATTTTAGATTATTCTTACCTGTTATGTCACATATCCTGTTGTTTATCGTAATTTCCCCCTTTGTTTCCATTGTATCCCTGAGATGTGCGTGACTGAGTTGCTGTGCGAGAATATGTGTTCAGGTAAGACTATGTGCACAAGCTCACGATTGTGAGAGTTTTTTTCACTACTGTGCTCTGGGTTCGAGACCGGTATTCGCCTGGCCGGAACCACAGGACCCTGTAGGGCACAGTATAAAAGTTACAGAGATTAATTCCAATTTCCAGATTTTTTCAACATGGGGAGCTCGAATGCTCCAAAATATTTACAAGAGTATGGTCAAGAGTATGATGAATGACTAGCATGGTCAAAATCTTCGATCCGCAGGTCTTAAGAAACTAGTAAAGGTGGGGCGGGGTACCCCACCCATAACCGCGTCCATCATCATCACAGAATAAAGGAGCAGTATACTGCCGTACTCAAGACGATATAGAGTAGATTTACAGAGGCCGAAAGCACACAGTGAAATGGAGGCAGAAATCTAAGCATTCTAAATTAATTTAAGAAGCATGATTCCTAAATGGGCGTTCAGCCCTATGATACAGAGGACAATACCACACTACTGGGTGAGTATTTGGAAGTATAAAGCTGAAAAACCGAAAGAAAATGTAGATGGCTGGAAGCTTAGTCATTCTACACAAATTTAGAGGAAGGTTAACGAGGGTAACCACTCGTGCTTCCTTACATTTCAACTATTTCCCCACACTACTCAGACGAAGGTATAGAAAATAACGTTTAAATCTACAAGGCCGAAAGTACACAGTGAAATGAAGGCGGAAATCTAAGCACTCGAAATTAATTTAAGAAGCAAGATTATTAAATAGGCGTCTAGCCCTATGATACAGAGGATAACCCCACACTACCGGGTGACTTTTTGAAAGTTTAAAGCCGAAAAACCGAAAGAAATTTAGATGGTTGGAAGCTTATTCATCGTACACAAATTTAGAGGAAGGCCAACGAGGGTAACCACTCGTGCTTCCTTACATTTCAACTATATCCCCAAGGGAATTGAAAATAAAATCTAAACATAGAAAGTTAAATTTGGTACAGAGGACGAAATCCCTACATTAAATTTTGAGAACTGAGCCTATGCCTAGCAGTTACATCCTAAATGGAACGTAGAAATCTTCCGTAGGTTCGCACGCAGTAGTTCACTTAATAACATAGACTCCCATACCTTTTTACAACGATTTTATGATGCCGAAAACTACTCTTTATCTCCCGAAGGAGATTTCCTCACTCCTTAGTTCGTAGTACACACACTAAAGCTGCCGCAAGATCTGACAGACTATCCTCAAAGCTGGTATCTTATGTAGAGGTTTTGACAGAACCATCTAGAGGTTTTAGTGAAAACTTTTAGATTCGATTAAATGAAATTCATATCAGATATTCTGATAAGTGAAATAGCTTCATATCACGCCTCTGGTGGGGCGGATTAAATAAATCGCAGTTTAGGTAATTTTAGATAATTAAAATAAACAATGGAAGATCAACAGTATGGATAATATCTAAAAACAAATATTTTCCCTGACGAGTAATAACATCTGAACTCAAGATTAGAAACTGAAATAGAATTTGTTATCGGAAATATCTAGTCCTCAAATAAAAAATCTATTTTTTCATCAATTTCACAGTTTTTCCTACTAGAGTTGGATGCACAGTCGTAGAATACACAGTTTGAAATTCACTTGGAGGCTTTACTCATGGTACAATTATTATTATTATTATTATTATTATTATTATTATTATTATTATTATTATTATTATTATTATTATTATTATTATTATTATTAATATTATTCGAGATGTGAGGCGAGTGGAGTGGAGCAGGTTACCAAGGAGAATAATGAACTTGGTCTTGGAAAGTAAGAGGAGTACAGGGAGACCAGGCGACAGTGCCTAGACACTATTTCTCAGTGATTTAATGATAAGACGTGTGGAATTTAAGGAGACCACAGGGGTACAGTAACTGGGAATAGGGGATGGTGGAAGCGCACAGTTAATTCACAAATGCTTGCAAACTGAACGCTAAAAGACATAACAGTCTATATTGATGATATTATTTATTTATTTATTTATTTATTTATTTATTTATTTATTTATTTATTTATTTATTTATTTATGTATTTATTTATTTATTTATTTATTTATTTATTTATTTATTTATTTATTTATTTATTTATTTATTTATTTATTTATTTATTTATTTCAACACATTACTTACATAAAATTGTTTAGATTTGTGCTTTCCCTGGTTTGATATTCTTTTAGGTTATCGCCGTGTGGAGGTGGCGAACTGCTCCGCGAGGACTTCATTTCGCCTCCGCAGAAAAGATAGTTGATTGACCACGACCTTTCTAAAATGACGAAAGTTTTAAATTTGATTGACTCTTAATCTATTGATAATATTATAATCTCATTCGTTCCCAGATAAAACTCGCTTGAAATACATGTGCAGCGCGGTGCGCGAAAGGGGACTGTATACTTCTTTCTACTATGGTTCCTACAAACATTCTCTCCGTCTGAAACATTCAACCTGTAACACTAAACAATTTGAGTTTCGATGTTCTTTGTTTAGGACGGACCAGAAAGCGGGAACATTCTCGTGTACAGAGGAGGTTCTAGAGAAAACATTGCCATGTAATTCAGTCTACTGCAACTCTTAACAGCGTTAACATAATTTCCTAGCAGTGTGCTAGTAACGACCTATTATGATCGATATACAGAATTGGCAATGGTAGTTCACACTGCAGCATTTTCGTTTTGTCACTTGTTCTTTAGCAAGGGTACCATATCGATGGCTTTCTTTAAAAACCTCGTAAGTCCGAATACTCTTCCTATCCATTATATTCCTTAAGACTGGTCACGCCTCCCAGTCTCATATTTATATGCAGTCCAAAAGAACAATTTTCGTTATGGTCATTTTCCTCTGCCAATTTGTAAAAGAAAGTGAACCTTAAATACATTATACTGTAGGAGTGTGTAAATTTGCCATGCAATCAACATCCCTACAATACGGTACGGTAAGGTCCATTTTGCTTTAGACATCAGCAAAGGAAAATGAACACAGCGAAAATTATTCTGATGGACTGCATACAAATATATGACCGGGAGGCGTGACCAGTCTTAAGGTATATAATGGGTAGGAAGAACATTTGGACGTACGAGGTTTTAAAAGAAAGCCATCGATATTTGCAGTGTGGCACTTTTTTATTCACACACAGCCCATTTCAATATAAAATATTCCATTTTATCTTAAGTTACTCAAATTATTAAATTATATTTTCAATGTAGTGAAGATAATAGTGAGATGTAAACACCCAGTGCGCAAATTATTTCCAAAAGCAAATAGATTGTGTATACAAAAGTAAACATTATTTACAAGCCCAAGTACAAGTAACATTGTTATTCATACATTAGTGTAGATGTATGTATTCGTTCGATAACCTTGAGCTCAAGTACAGCTGGTTGTGTTCTAGTAGAAATGGCAAAGGATAAGGAGTATGGTTCCGCATTGAAATATACAAATATAAATCTAGTACTTTAAAAAATCTCGGTAAGAAAAATAAGACTAACTGTGAAGAAAAGTCACCCCACAACTCAGTACGTCGTGAATAGTTTTATGAATTAAGGATCAGTATAGAATGTACCAAGAAAACCCAAACAAACAAGAAGAACGAAGAATTTTGAGGAGAGTGAAATCTAACTCCGCGTAGGTGCTCATAAGCTGTGGGTAGAACTGGAAGTTACTGCTGGGAAGAAATTACATAGACATGGTTACAATGTCAGAATACCTTTTCGCTAGGGGCTTTGCGTCGCACCGACGCAGATAGGTCTTATGGCAACAATGGGATAGGAAAGGCCTAGGAGTTGGAAGGAAGCCGCCGTGGGGTTAATTAAGGTACACCCCTAGCATTTTCCTGGTGTGAAAATCGGAAACCACGGACAGTTGGATTCGAATCCACTATCTTCCGGATGCAAGTTCACAGCCGCGCGCCCCTAACCGCACGGCCAACTCGCCCGGTGTCAGAATACCAAAGGAGAGGCCCTATGTTAGTAAGAAGAACCATGCAGCAAGATGCTCTTCGCGAAAGAACGCCCATATAAAGACCAGGAGTTTTGGATTACTGTAATATTACCTGGTCTGATGAAACTAAAATCAACCTTAATGTATCGTTTGGCGACCACAGGATAGGGATAAAGTCCAATACGAACAACGATATGGCCAGTACAATTCGCTCAGTGAAACATGGAGGTGGTTCAATTATGTTTTGGAGGTGTATATCAGCTAAAATTGTAGGAAATATTCAATTTATTGAAGACATGATGAACAAAGTACTGTTTAATGACATTCTGAAGAACAATGTTAAACAAAGTGCTGAAAAATTGGGAATACTACCGACCTACGTATTTCAACATGATAACGAGCCCAAAACATACCGCTGCTCTAAACAAGGAGTGGTTAACTTGGAAGATAACACAACTGAAAACGCCCCCCAATCTGCTAACCTCAACCCTATTGAACATTTATGGGCATTTTTGAAATCGTATGTCCATAGTAGAAATGTTTCATCCAAAAAAAAAATTAGAGTGGTGACCGAGCAGTGGTTCAGTATCAGCCGTGAAAAGTATTGTAGAAAATTACAAGGATATGTTAACAGTGTGCCCGTCTCTATGAGAATGGAATATTACTATGAAGACTTTCTTAACTGGGGATGTATGTGAAGTTTGTGCATAGGTGGGGGAAAATTATTTTTTCCTTCTGCGCGCGACACAGTTATTTGCGTCAAGTTCTAGCTTACTATACCCTACTATACTTCGAGAAGAGATTCTCTTCTGTGGACCTGATGTGAAGTCTTCGCGATACATGTGTCGAAAGATTCCCCGCAGTTTGATGCTTCTTCCACACGACAAAAATGGCAAAAAGTTTAATTATGGTGTTGATGGTGGTCGTTATTTTAAGATTCAAAACAGCGTGGTCTGGGGATGATGACTGAAGACTGCCTACTATTTAAATTGTTTACAGCCCTCAGTGTTTTATAATATTATATAATATTGTGGTTCTCACATGTTCGATAAGAAATAAACATTGGTACTTCATTACTACCGGTATCCACTCAAAAGTCAAGAAGTGGAGAAACACATTGATTACATATTTAACAGTTCTGAATAGTTTTTTGTCATCCTTTCCCTGAACTCATGTCAGTATCCAATTTTGTACAAAGTAGCAGTTAAAAACTAAACGCATATGTATGAGGCAGTCACAGCGCAGTATTTTAACAGCGACATTGTCAATTAATACATTTTATTACCGCGTGTCGTTTAATTGTTTGTAGCTGCGTGCTGTGCGTGCAGTCAAAGGGCCCGCCTGATGCCCCGTCATAAATCGCAGCCAGCTTTACGACATACCAAGGCCGTCAACAGTCGTGTGGGCATAGGCTCAGGTAGCGCGGTTCACTCATTCGAGTCTGGTTCCAGGCAATTTTACAGTGGTATTCACCCGCTATTACTCTCAGCTCCAAGGCTTCAACAATGTCCTGTAATCAGGCACGTACAAATTTTACTTAAGCCTAAATTTAAGGTTCCGTATTGAAGCAGAATTCACATCAAAGAAAAGTACAATAAGTTCCACCTTTTCAATACATTATATTATGTGACAGTTTTACGTTACAGTTAAACCTTCACAGTTGTGAAGGTTTAACTGTAACGTAAAACTGTCACATAATATAATGTATTGAAAAGGTGGAACTTATTGTACTTTTCTTTGATGTAAGCCTAAATGCCTAAGAATTTTGTTGAAGCTTAGAAACATCGTTTCATTCATAAATGTTTCCAGAGATAGTGAGAAATTTCTTATTTCTTCCGTTTTCATACTTCTGTGTGCACACAGATATTATTTTGCGAGATTATTTTCTGACTTTTGTTCTCGCGTCAGTTCAAAAAATGTAGTAAGCATACTTACAGACATAATATAGGCTTTTGGGCTTATGCCGTGTCAAGAAAAATAAGGTGAAATTCTTTACGTTTCGCAGAGAACTTTGCTCTGCGTCTTCAGAAGAAATTCCTGACTGTTAGCGAGAAAGGCTTCTGAAACAATGATTGAATTTAGACGTGGAAATGGTACGTCCATTCGTCACCAGATGGCTCACCGGACGCGGTGCAGCGCTAGCGTTCAAAGCGGAAGCTGACGGAACCATCAGAATCGGCTTAAAAGGGTCACATAACATAACAGGTATACACACATACGAAAGTATGACATTGACACAAGCCTGGAATGAAACATCTGGCGATGAAGAACGTACGAATTTGGAAAACACCGAAGCGAACAATAGTGAAGGGACAGGGAAGGGAACTACCTACGGAAATCCTTAATGGCTGGCAACCACGTATTACTTGATAGCCAGTGTCCCTGTTGAAACTGTTAGGATTTCTAGATATTTTCACAGCTTCCCGTATAATCTTGCACCTGTAGTGTCTAGTGTGGGTAAGAGCTCGAGCATCTTGAAACACGATATCATAACCCGACGATAGAGCGTGCTCAGCTATTGGTGATTTGTCTGGCTGGTTGAGACAAATATTTCGTTCATGTTCCTTGATACGAGTACCAATTGACCGGCATGATTGGCCAATGTATACCTTGCCGCAAGTACAGGGTATTTCGTATAGGCCTACCCTAGGATGTAAATGTGGGAACTTAGCCGTGCGCGTAGAGGCGCGCCGCTGTGAGCTTACATCCGGGAGATAGTAGGTTCGAATCCCACTATCGGCAGCCCTGAAGATGGTTTTCCGTGGTTTCCCATTTTCACACCAGGCAAATGCTGGGGCTGTACCTTAATTAAGGCCACGGCCGCTTCCTTCCAACTCCTAGGCCTTTCTTATCCTATCGTCGCCATAAGACCTATCTGTGTCGGTGCGACGTAAAGACGCCAGCAAAAAAAAAAAAAAAAAAAAAAATGTGGGAACAATTTGTTCTTGATTTTACCCAGACTGTGAGCAATTTTAGTGACGGTGCCTCACCTACATTCCACTCATATTCCTTGCCTATCGAGGAGAACCACGCTCGAAAATAGAACTAGGTTTGGCCGCGTTCTTTTGACATCGAATTTCAAATCCTTGTACTAGCAGCGGTTGATTTACGAGTGACTTCACGTCCAGTCCCTCTCTCTCCTCACATACGGATGCACACACACACACACACACACACACACACACACACACACACAACTGTTGTGAAAACACAAGCGGGATTGATAACCATGTTCTTAAAGATAATCGAATTTATTGCCAATGATTCGTTCATTATTATTGAGCTGGTTTAAATATTCAGCGTGATTCAAAAGTCTGTGACCATGGGACAACTCAGCTACTAGAGCTGATAAGGAAAAATGGTAAGAGGATAAATCATTGTAAAATGTTATTATTCTACTATTATGTGCTTGAACCGCCTGTTGCCATTTCTTGATGGATGCAGTATTTTTGTAGCCGTTTCTTGGCACAGGCCAGAGCAAAGTGTAGCTTCCACCGAAGTCCCAGTCTCACCCATGGCTGTGACAATATGGAAGCTGTTGGGGTATGGGTGGTGCTGAGTAATGACATTTGAAGCACAACTAGTGTCTGAGTGTTATGAAAGGTGTTGCTCATAGGATCGGTCGTGCTGCAGTGGCACCTTCTGGTCCAGTGAGGAAAGCAATGGCAAACTACCTCACTCCTCATCTTGCCTAGTACGCCTCATTTGGGCTCTGTCATTGGTTTTTGCAGTTTCCCTATAACTGCATAGCCTATGGTGGAGCTGTTTGAGGATTCAACCAGCCTCTGGGTTGATGACTTAACGGACAGATGTGCTTGAAAACACGTTCAAGTGAGACTTTTTGTAAGCTCAGACCAGTGACTTCCGTCGTAGAACACGTCAAAGGATGTCATTTAACATTACCAATTTGCACTAGGTGCTTGGATGAAGAGTGGTGGATCATTTTGAGGATGTGCGTCTACAGCTAGATGGGATTTTTCGCCCGCCTAATACATTGAATTTTGTCTATCCACTGTCCCATTCAAATGAAAATGGAAACAGGCTTTGTAGCTGAAGAGAAAGTAAACTTGAAGGTGCCGCTGGTGTCGACGTTTTTTCTTCAGACCACTCACAGAAATCCACGCGTCCATCTGTGTCATCACCGTGAAGTTGCACAAAATACGTGTATGTGAGCATAGCCTATCCCAGGTGTATGGCACACAGTACGCTGAATAATGCAGGCCTATTTTCTGTTGTGAGTATTTTGTTCTTCTGTGGGGTTGAAGGTTGGGGCAGGCTAGGGATGTTGCCAGATATTTATTTGAGCAACTTTTCGAGCACGTTAGTAGAACGAATAACCCGCATATTTCCAACAAATTTTCCTCCTTTTCATTCGCTATCTGCACGAGCAGCAGAGTTGTCCTACTTTACCAGACGTTTGAATCACCGTGTATAATATCTGCATAGGATTAAGACCTCTTTTTTGTTATACTTAAGCCTTCTTTTTTTCAAATGCCAGTAGCCGTTACAAGATCACAGACTCCGTTTAAATAGATAATACTTAACTATAAACATAAAAAGGAAAAAAAAGGCAGATTTTAAAATAACTGGGCATAAATTTATGTCCACATAAGAGAAAAGGGCCAGGGGCAGGAATAAATTCACAATGAATTATTTTATTATAATTACAATGCCATCAAGATAATGACAATATAATGTATAAATAATCTGGCCGGCGGAGAGTTGGACTTAATCTATAAATAAATATTTTGAATGTATAGAACCCTCTCTGGTTGCGGCAAAAATGTAACCCCCTACGGAACTATATTATAATCGTTGTATCTCTCATTCAGGAGCTACAAAGAGGTCAAGACTAGCTTCTGGCTCGGACAAAATTACGACCAGAAGGCAAGCCCTCAATTTCGACAGTTTATCTCGCCATTCACTGCTGCTTACCTACAGTCATCAATATGTTGTTAAATACCTAGTTCAAACTACTAGGTAGGGTACACATACTGGTTGTAATACGCTAACCAGTCGCTTCCGGTGCCTGATTTTACACAGCGAAGTATATAGGAATATTTAGACATAGTATTCATTATTTTCCCCCTACGAAGATTAAGCCTTTACACATCCATCGAACATAGCAGTTGAAAGCAGAAGATGATTAAAGCAATGTTTGGCCTATTTCTTTGTCCTTTCTTGTATATCGTATAACTCAACAAATATTTATTGTTCAATATTCAAACGAACATAACTATCACCAGTGTTACTTTTAATATAATTTCTGAACACTTCAGTATAATTTAAAGCCAACGCCTCCATACCTTCTCATCTTCTTCTTCTCTTCTCCTTGCCATTATTGCAATTAGCAAAGCAAAGCAAAGTCATCTCCGTACAGGCCATGAAGGCCCTTGGAGGGGTGGAAGGTAAAGGCTTCCACTATCCGTAACCTCGGCACTAGATGGGGTAGAGTGGTTAGTTCTAAGCCCTGGCCGCCTTTGCCCCCAGGAATTAACCTGGTACTCATTTTTGGTGTAGGCTGAGTGAACCTCAGGACCATGTGCACCTCCGAAAGTGGAAATCTCATTTCTTAAATTTCACGACTTTCTGACGGGCATTCGAACCCACGTCCTTCCGGGCGAACCGAACACGCCTTTACCGCCTCGGCCAGGCAGCCCCTCATTACTGCAATTACCTTGCTAAATTCCACACTGTATTAGCTTATATAAATTTGTTTGTATTAGTATTTCAAACTTATTTCATTCATTTATTTTGTTAGAAATGTTATCGTTATATTTAGTGTTGCTCAATTATATTATCTTACCAGTGGGAAACCCAAAAATTTAACCATTTTAAAATAAAACGAAATACAATGGCTGAAACAAAATCTAAAAATTGTATTTCAACAAATTATCATTTACCATTATAGACTGCTATGCCCTTCAGCGTTCAGTCTGCAAGCCTCTGTGAATTTACTAAACATCGCTGCAATCCTCTATTTGCAACTAGTGCTGTGGTCTCATTTAGTTATATACCTCCTATCCTTAAATCGTTAGAAACTGAGTCTAATCATCGTCGTCTTGGTCTACCTCTACATTTCTTACCCTCCATAACTGAGTCCAAATTATGTTTGACGAAATCATTACTATACTGTGATTGGGTAGGTCCGAGCCAAGTTAAATTGTAGTTTTTGAACACATCTGTTTATATTGCTTGTATACTATTTCGAGGGGATTTTTACTGGTATTTATTTTAATTATATTCCTGTGGTTGATAATGATTTCGTTTTTGAAATGATATCTTAATATTTATTTATTTTTACATTTTGTTCCACTGACTGGAATACTCTTACATCCTCACTGTTAAAAAGTCGATAGCGAAAAGTATGGCTTCCATCCAGTCTGAATCTATCTAGTTAGTGGGACTCGTTATTGGTCATTTTCGGCTTGACTTACCTTACTAACTGCAAATCACCTTCCATAGTAGCGTTGTAATAACAAATGTCCGGCTCCATGGCTAAATGGTTAGCGTGCTGGCCTTTGCTCACAGGGGTCCCTGGTTCGATTCCCGGCAGGGTCGGGAATTTTAACCATAATTGGTTAATTTCGTTGGCACAGGGGCTGGGTGTATGTAACGTCTTCATCATCATTTCATCATCATCACGACGTGCAGGTCGCCTATGGGCATCAAATCAAAAGACAAGCATTTGGCGAGCCGAACTTGTCCTCGGACACTCCCGGCACTAAAAGCCATACGCCATTTCATTTCAATAACAGATGTAAATGTAGGCGTCATTCCACAATGAAAGCCCAGCTAACTAAGCCATGTATTAGTTACTTGTTTCCATTTACATTTTTTATTTTGCGTGGATTGTTTTAAGGATTTGGGATAGATTACGGGCCACTAGTGATAGGTTATTTCTTTGGTTATTTCTAATTCTGTTTCGATGCGTCAGCAGTAGCCGAATATTTCATTTTCCCCACGCGTGTACCTTTATTTCTTCGATTTAATTTTGATTTCGTTTGTTGATTAGACTAAGGAAGCAAACTTAGTTACACAGACCAGTAGTTGTAGAAGAGAAGGGAAAAAGAGAATCCATAGTTTATTTGTTCTTCGATAAATCACGTACGATTGTTTAAATAATTTCAGTGTTAATTGTACATAATATGAAAGTCAATTGATTAATTTCTTCAAGTACTAGTTTAACATTTTTTAAGTATTTACAGTTTCCTTCTGAACATGTTTATTGGCAATGCATATTTGATCATGAGTAGGTGAAGCATTATCGTATCCTGTAATGATTAAAAGAAGAGTTCCTCAAGGCAGATCTTTATCTTTCCGTATATATTTACATGATATGAGTGAAGAAGTGGGATTAGAAATAAGAAAACATGTATGTCCAGTCCTCAGCCCTAAGGCTGGTTGGATCCTCAGCAGCTCGGCCATCAGCTGTCATAGATGACCTAGGCAACTCTGAAGAGGCGTACGAGAGAAATGAGGTGTGAGGTAGTTTCCCGTTTCTTTCCTCACCGAGCCAGAATTTGCTATTACATATCAGTCAGCCAAGCCCACTGAAATGCATGTACCAACCGACCCTATGAGCAACATTTTCACACCATTCATAGCAGGGACTAGCATAAGGAATGGCATAAGTAGCATCGCTTATACCTCAGTCTTCATATTGCCAAAGCCAAGGATAAGATAGAGACAGATTTATGAAAGCAACAACATTTCTCTAGCCTATACGAGAAGACATAGTGCACTGTAAACACTAGATCCTGTCAGCAAAGGCATTTAAGAAAATATAACTCAGAGAATGAGTAGGTGAAGCATTATCCGATCCTGTAATGATTAAAAGGAGAGTTCCTCAAGGCAGCCCTTTATGTTTTCTTATATAAATAATATGAATGAAGAAGTGTTATTAGATATCGGACTTTTCTCGGATGATATACTGTTTAGAGTTATAAATAAGTTACAGGATTGTATGCGACTGCAAAAATGTTGTGTGAAGTATAGCACATGATGGTATGACAGTAAAGGGGATTAAAAGTCAGATTATGAGTTTCATCAAGGAAAAAATTGATGTCAGTTTCCTTTACTGTATTGATGAGGTGAAAGTGTCCCATATCGATCACTGTAAGTAACTAGGTGTTAATACAAGGAAAGATCGTAATTGGGTTAATCACCTAAACGGGAGTGAAAATGAAGTTTACAGGTCTCTTCATATAATGGTTAAAATGGTATTTAGGGGCTGTAGTAAGGATGTAAAGGACAGAGCGTACATGTCACAAGTAAGACCACAATTAGGGCTTGGTTCCAGTGTATGGGACGCTCACCAGGATTGCGTGATTCTAGAAGTGAAAACAGAAATAAAAAAGGCAGCACGATTTGTTGTGGTGATTTCCGACAAAAGAATACTGTCACAAAAATATTGCAAAGTTTGGGCTGGGAAGACAATGAAGTAAGGAGACGAGCTGCTCGACTAAGCGGTATGTTTCCAGCTGTCTGTGCAGAGATGGCGTGAAATGACTCCAGTAAACTAATAAGATTGAGTAGTATTATTAAAGGTAGGAAAGATCGAAACTTTAGTTAGAATTCAATAGGACAAACTAGGGCAAATATTCGTTTATGCGAAGGGGGGATAGAGAATGGAATCAATTACCACGGGAGTTATTCGACAAATTTCCAACTTCTTTGAAATCATTGAAGAAAATACTAGATAAACAACTGATAGGTCCGTCTCTGTGGTGTAGTGGTTAGTGTGATTAGCTGCCACCCCCCGGAGGCCCGGGTTCGATTCCCGGCCCTGCCACGAATTTGAAAAGTGGTACGAGGGCTGGAACGGGGTCCACTCAGCCTCGGGAGGTCAAATGAGTAGAGGTAGGTTCGATGGTTTAGTGCCATTTCGTCCAAGTGCCATTTCGTCCAGCAAAAAATTTCCTTGAAAAACCTGCCATTTCGTCCAGCTCGGTTTTACAAATTATTAAACAAGTTAATGAGTGCCATCTCGTCCAGACGAAAAGTTGACAAGGGTTGAGGCAGTGGAGGTTAACTCTTACGTGCACAACCACAGGTTGTGGGATTTCCCACCCACCCCTGCTGTGAAATTCCATTCCTCTCCTGCCCACCTTTGTTTATGAACAGAGACTTCATTCGTTCCAATGATCACTATGAATTAACATCTTTGTTAATTATGGAGTTTTCAACCACCACAAGGGGCCAACCTAGTTTATTACTTAACGGGTATCGGTATACGGTTAAGAATGAGAAGAAGTGCGGTGAAGTTGTGTGGCGTTGTGTTAACCGTTCTTGTAGTGGAAAAGTTTTTACTGTAAAGCGTGAAATTATTAAAGAAGAAATCCATAATACGTGTGTTCCTGATGTGGCTGCACAAGAAGTACACAAGGCTATGGTACAGGGAAAGAAGAGAGCCCGCGAAGAAACCGATAAATCGATTTCACAAGTAGGTTTATATTTTTATTAGTGACAATATTTACTCCCTAGACTCTAGGACTCCGCCCCACTGGCTTTTAAATGGGCATATATTTATTTAAATTGAGTTTGAACTCCTTGCAAATTCTGAGGCTGAAGGCCGAAGGAAGTAAACTAGCGAAGCGGGTTTACATTCTGCGAGCGGCGTCTTGCTCGACAGACAGACAGAAATTGAGATAAAGTTCGATTCGGCTTCTACGATGTATAATACATGAAATTATGCCAAAATGTCACTATTCCATGTAACGTACAGACATAAATCTTATTTTATTCATGTAGATAGTATAATTAGTTCCTTTTGGTTTCGGATTTTTGACGACGAATTTAAACCTCTTCTACAATCCGGATTTGAACTAGTTACCAGAATTCCTCAATTATATAACTGCAAGTCTACTCTGCATAGACAGCGAAGGGATGCTCAGGGAATTCAGGCTGAACCCAATCATCGAGATGAACTTGAGTTGGATTCAGAAAGTTTGAGAATGGCAGATGGAAATATTTTTTTACTGGCTGACGACTGTGATGGTGAGCGGGTACTTATATTTACCAGTTCCACAGGAAAAACTGCATTACAAGAAAATAAGAATTTTTCATGGATGGCACCTTTAAGGGTATCAAGAAACAATTTTGTCAGTTGTACACCGTCCATGTAGGTTTAGGAAATACTGTGGAAGAAATAAACGTAACCCCCGTAGTTTTCGCATTACTTCCTGACAAGAGAAAGTCACCTTACATTCGCCAGTTTAATGCCATTCTTCGAGTGATTCCGGACTGGTCCTCTGAGACAGTAAACGCAGATTTCGAAGCTGGAGTGATCGAGGTAATCAACACTGTATTTCCTACTGCAGAATTTCATGGGTGCTTTTTTCATTTTTCACAACGTCTATAGATGAATGTACAAAACCTTAGGCTTGCCAAATTAGAACACACGCCACGAAATACGAGACTCCGTGAGAATGTGCGCTGTTCTGGCCTTTTTAAAGACGACAGATGTGGAGGAAGGCTGGCTACACAACCACAGTGTTGCTGTAGCACATGAGAAACACAGTTTTTTTACTATTTCATTGACCAGTGGTTAGAAAACCCTCATTTCCCAATTGATGCATGGAATTGTACCGGCAGGCGACATCGTACCAACAACGCTGTGGAAGGATGGAACCATCGCTTGAATGCTATCGTAGGAAAACCACACCCTCGAATAAAACACCTAATTATGGCACTTAAGAAAGAAGCATATTATTCTGACACGAAAATCATCAGGATTGGCCTAAATTTAGAAGGGCTAAAGAGGAGAAACAAGTACATTGTAATGGACAACAGAATAGAAAGAGCACTTGAAAAATTAGAGAAGTCACGAGACATTGAAAAGTTTTTGAGGAATGTCTCCTACATAATTAAAATGGATTAAGAGGAACAAAAACTTACTGATTTGCATCATCGGACAATGCACTAGCTGCTGCATACATTGTACACACTATATATTTTTAAATAGACACAAAACTTGAAAAGACTGAAAGGTCGCTTCTTCCATTGCCATATTTGTTTTGTGATTTTAATCAAACCTTTGTAGTGATGATGATGATGCTTGTTGCTTTAAGGGGCCTAACATCGAAGGTCATCGGCCCCTAATGGAACGAGATGGACGACATGATCTATGATAGTTAAAATTTTATAATGTATCCACTGAAATAAAATGTGGTATGGTTTTTAGTGCCAGGATATCCCAGGACGGGTTCGGCCAACACCACCTAGATATAAGGCCTGTGCATGGTGTCGAGATTAAAAGGAAAATGGCGGACTGTTGAGGCAATGTCTTGTGAAAGTGATCCGTAATTTTGTCATACAAAATACAATAATGGTCTACAAATGTTGTGTGCCTAATTGTAGGGGAAACTACAGTGCCAATAGCAAAGTACAGATTTTTAGATTTCCGAAAGATGAAGATCTACAAAAGAAATGGATATGTGCAATAAAGCGCGAGAATTTCGTTCCAACGAAGTATTCAGTGGTAACTAGATAGCCTACTAGGTTATGCATTTTTTTATTCGCAAATATTTTATTTCATAGTGTGTTCATATATTCATATAATCAAGAGATGGTATTATAAGATATCTGAAAAAATGGCTATTAGGTTAGACGGGATCTAACCTCTAACTTGCATGGTGAAATTCGTTCAGGTTAGGTTAACTGATTGTCTGTAATTGCAGGTTTGTGAATTACATTTTAATCCATCCGAAATAAGGAAACATACTGAGTTCCACTGTGAGGATGGACAGCTTATAACTCTACCACTGAAGGTTCCACGACTTATCCCCAGTGCTGTTCCTTCAATTTTGCCAAATTGCCCAGCGTATTTGAGTAGTTCAAAAACGTATCGAGAAGGTCCTGAAGAGAAGAGAAGAAGAAGAGAAAATGAAAATATCCAGACAGCAATCGAGGAGAGTGAAGTTGAATATAATTTACACAAGAATAGAATAACATTTTCTAATTTCACTGACCTGAAAGACAAGTTAAATAATCTGAATGTACGTGAATCATGGGACATACTTCACAAAGGTGTAAATATAGTTAAAATTGTGTTGTACCCTGAACCTGAAATAATTAGTTCTATAGTTATCAATGAAACTTTGGAGTTAAGCGTATACTATGAGAACATAAAATTAGACAGTATTGGTTACTTTCATTTCCCACAGTCTGTAAAGGACTTGGATGAAATTTCAGTGCTTCTTGAAAAAGTTGACACGTTAAGTTCTGAGGTTCACAGTGCAAACAGCACTAATGACATTTTAGGTTTAGTAGCATACCTTTTGAAACAAGTCAGCATGTTAGAACCGAGACTAAAAGGACCACTTGAATTCATGATTGAACAGATTGCACTTTGGTCACACGAGAGGAGGAGTTATAGTCCTTCCTTTCTGATTTTATCTTCAATATTGCAGTACATTTCACCCCATTGCTATGCATACCTCAGACATCTCAATTTATTGTATCTGCCTCATCCATGTACCATCAGGAGGCTTTCTTCTTCTTTAAAAGTAGATCCTAGGATAGAACAGCACGATAACAATTTCCTGAAGTATATAAGGGGTAAATTTTCTGGCAATGATAGTGATAAGTTCATTGTGCTTATGATGGATGAAATTCATGATAAACCATTAATGGACTATAAAGGTGGTAATGTTGTTGGCAAAGCATTCAATGATGAGCAGTTAGCAACAGGTGCATATTGTTTTATGGTTTCAAGTTTGTTATCTGATTTTAAGGAAGTAGCTCACATATTACCTGTAAAATCAATTACTGGAGAATATTTGCATGGTGTACTAAGAAAAGTTATTGTAGGATTAGAGGAAACAGGGTTTAAAGTTGTTTGTGTTGTTAGTGATAATAGTTCTGTAAACAGAAAATGCATGCAAATATTTTCACCTGAAAATGAATTGAAATGTGTTTATCCGCATCCTGCTGATGAGAGCAGACCACTTTTCTTTGTGTTTGATAGTGTTCACTTGCTCAAATGTGTTCGCAATAAATGGTTAAATCGAAAGGATGAGAATATGTGCATGAACTTCCCTGATTTTGAAGATAACAGTGCAGTGCAGTGTGTGCTTCTTTTCTTACAATTAAGAAATTATATGATCTTGAGCATGAAAAGTTCATAAAATATGGTTATGGTCTGTCTCTCAAAGGATTAAGTCCTTCATCATTTGAAAGGCAGAATGTAAAATTAGCTCTGCAAGTGTTCAATGACAATGTTATAGAAGGGCTGAAAGTGTTAGGTGAAAAGTGTAAGCTACCATATTATAAAGAAACAGCCTCATATATCAAAATAAAAAATAGATTGGTGGGCTGTTGTCAATGTCAAAACACCAGGTAAAGGGGTAAGGCTCAACAACAGCTTAATGTGTCCAGTCTCTTCGAATTCAGGGGAAGGGCTTCAATATTTGAAGAAATTCCTACAATGGCTAGTAAAGTGGAGAGATCTAGGTGGAAAAGGTTCATTATCATCTGAAACAATGGCTGCTTTGATATTGACAACTGAAGGATTGTTGATGTTGATAGAATATTGTTTGTCAAAACTTAATTTTGCATATGTCCTATTAGGAAAATTTCAAACAGACATATTAGAGGACAGGTTTGGGAAATATGGGCAGCTTGCAGGAGGGCAGTACAATATTTCTGTGAGGCAGTTGTTTGTAGTTGAAAAGAAGTTAAGGTTACTGTCATCACTGACTCTAAAGATAAGATCAAACGCATTTCGGGAGATTGAAGTAGATGAGTTCTCTGACCCGCCTCCTGAATCCTCTGCCTTTTTGGATTTTGATAATTCATTGTGTAAGAGCATAGATGTACATATAAGTTTACACGATATTGAAAACTGTAACAATGACATGCCAATTTTAGTTTATTTAGCAGGTTATTGTTGCTATAGTGTCTCAAAATATTTGAAATGTGAACACTGTAAAGGAATTCTCGTTACTGAGGACTTCATTGATGCTGATGATGAGGCATATAATCTAATTAGAAATAAGAGTAGGGGTAGTCTTTTGTTCCCTGAAATGTTTATTATCAATGTAATAATACATAATTATCTGGTAGTAACAAAATTATGTACAGATTTTGAAACAGAATTTCTTTTAGTAAATGATAATAGAGAGGTTGCATGTGAGAGTACAATGAAAGTTATTCATGATAAAGAACTTTTGTGGGAGACAGATATGTGTAATAACAGGCATACATCAGAATGTGTTTGTAGAAAACTGGTATGGACTTCAACAAACATTATTTTGAATAATTATTGTAAGAAAAAAAAGTTCCATGTCAAACAATGTATTGACGAGGAAGAAACGTGCTATTTGTCAACAGGACTGAATTTCATGCAAATCTGCATTTATGTCAATAAGTGTGTTGTTGCTTTCAATTTTGTTTGTGGGTGGGGGGACAAAATAAAACATTTATTATGAATTTCGGTATTCTGCCATTCCCTTAATTCTTGAACCTCACTTGATTTTCAGCATTATTTAGAAACCTTGTGTATCAACTATCCCTAATTTTTTCAGAAATAGTTTCTTGAAGGTGTAAGTGACTTTTATATGAAAGAATGAGGGTTTGGGGTAATTATTTTGAGGTTTAAGTAGCCAGATCAATTAAAACATATGGTAAGATGCCATAGTGACATTATGATGATTGCCTCTATTGTCAGCCATCTTGGTTTCGTGCTCAGGCCTTATATCTAGGTGGTGTTGGTTCGGCTCGCCAGGTTCAGGTCTTTATATTTGACACTTGTAGGCGACCTGCGCGTCAGTCAGCGAGTAGGATAATGTATCCACTGACTAGACTTAAAAGAATGGTGATGGCAAAATGAGTATGCGATTAAAACAATCAGTGGATCTAATTCGCAATGCCTTATTTTCTAATAAAATAAGAGAAAATACAGGGAAAAAACGGAATAAGGCATTGCCTGAACCTTTGTAGTAATGTGAAAATTGGCTGAACGTGATTTCATAGCAGTCTCGAGGAACGCAGTTAATAGTGAGTATATTATATTTAATTCTGTTAGGAACTTTTTGTCCAGTGAACTACTTGTTTTATTATAAGTCCGATTTTGATGTTTTAGGTGTCAAAATAAAGGGAACTTTCCCTAGATGTTTCGAAAGGACATGATTTTTCCTAAATTCCCTTAGGGCTCCCTCCTAAAATCCCTTCAAAGTCCCTATGTAATTTTAATGAAATAAAGAAATATTCCTGCTTGATATACGATAAGATATTTATTTAAACATATGTTTTAGTAATGCAACTTTGGATATATTTTAATTATCACCTGATTTGTGAAAATATTTGTTTTTATTATCACTACGTTGTTTACATTATAAGCATTTCATTGTAAAATATAGTTGACTGGTGGCAAACGAGCGGAGCGAGTAATGTCCATTATTACAAACATCAAAAAATTACCTATTTATAACAAGGAACGCAATGAAATGGAACAGTTATTGTAGACCTGTCAAACTGTCAGTCATAGGTGTTTGGACGAAATAGCACTAGTGGGCCGGTAGAGAGTTAACTACCGGGCGAGTTGGCCGTGAGCGTAGAGGCGCGCGGCTGTGAGCTTGCATCCGGGAGATAGTAGGTTCGAATCCCACTATCGGCAGCCTTGAAGATGGTTTTCCGTGGTTTCCCATTTTCACACCAGGCAAATGCTGGGGCTGTACCTTAATTAAGGCCACGGCCGCTTCCTTCCAACTCCTAGGCCTTTCCTATCAAATCGTCGCCATAAGACCTATCTGTGTCGGTGCGACGTAAAGCCGCTAGCAAAAAAAAAAAAAAAGAGAGTTAACTGCCTGCCTCTGTTCGTTGAATTTGGACGAAATGGCACTTGGACGAAATGGCGCCTGGACGAAATGGCACGACACGGGTTCGATTCCCACCTCAGCCATCCTGGAAGTGGTTTTCCGTGGTTTCCCACTTCTCCTCCAGGTAAATGCCGGGATGGTACCTAACTTAAGGACACGGCCACCCTCTACCTTGTCTATCCCTTCCAATCTTCCCATCCCTCCACAAGGCCCCTGTTCAGCATAGCAGGTGAGGCCGCCTGGACGAGGAGGTACTGGTCATTCTCCCAGTTGTATCCCCCGACCCAATGTCTCACGCTCCAGGTCACTGCGCTTGAGGTGGTAGAGGTGGGATCCCTCGCTGAGTCTGAGGGAAAAACCAACCCTGGAGGGTAAACAGATTAAGTAAGTAAACAACTGATAGGCAATCTGCTACCTGGGCGACTCTACTAAATGCAGATCAGTGGTTATTGATTGATTGATTGATTGATTGTGGAATTAAATCTTATTTCTAAGTACTGCTGTTATTGTTGTTGTTTTTGTTGTTAAGATTTTGCCTTCTTTCAGGACTCGGTTCATCGTGGTCAACAGCACTCTGTACTCTGCGTGTTAAGTCGGCCTGTAGCTACAAATGCACCAATTCGTTAGACTCCTAAGTGATAGAGATTAGCACATAGAGTTGAAATCAATAATACAACTTAGGGCTGATGAACATGATATACGTTATCAAGTTCCTCTATTCGGCTCCTTGGCTGAATGGGTTAGCGTAGTGGCCTTCGGGTCAGAGGGCTCCAGTTTCGATTCCTGGCCGACTCGGTGATTTAAACTTTGTCTGTGTTCTTCCTAATGCATATTTTCCCTAACGCTCGGCTTCGTGGCTAAAAGGTTAGCGTGCTGACCTTTAGTCACAGGGGTCCCGGGTTCGATTCCCGGCAGGGTCGGGAATTTTAACCAACATTGGTTAATTTTGCTGGCACGGGAGCTGGGTGTATGTGTCCTCTTCATCATCATTTCATCCTCATCACGTCGTGCAGATAGCCTACGGGTGTCAAATCAAAAGACCTGCACCTGGCGAGCCGAACATATCCTCGGACTCTCCCGGCACTAAAAGCCATACGACCGAGCTTGATAGCTGCAGTCGCTTAAGTGCGGCCAGTATCCAGTATTCGGGAGATAGTAGGTTCGAACCCCACTGTCGGCAGCCCTGAAAATGGTTTTCCGTGGTTTCCCATTTTCACACCAGGCAAATGCTGGGGCTGTACCTTAATTAAGGCCACGGCCGCTTCCTTCCCACTCCCAGCCCTTCCCTGTCCCATCGTCGCCATAAGACCTATCTGTGTCGGCGCGATGTAAAGCAAGTAGCAAAAAAAAAACATACGCCATTTCTTTTATTTATTTTTTTAATTAACATGCAGCACATCACACTACAAACCAACACAGGAAAGCACAATAATGAATACATCCCTTTACGTAAGGTTGGCGTCAGATAGGCACTTGGCTGTAGAACTGGGCTGAATTCATTCAGTGTACCGACAATAGGTAACTGGTAAAAGGCTAAGGAGAATTCCGTACGACAAACAGTTGTAAGAGTTACCATCACATACCCTGGCTCAGAAAGAAACACCTCATTTCCGTGTGTACTGAGCGAGTGGCTGTGCTGTTTAAGTCATGCAGCTGTCAGCTTTTACGGGAGATGGTAGGTTCGAACCACCCTGTTACCATCCCTATAGATGGTTTTCCGTTTTCACACCAGACAAGTGCTGGGGCTGTACCTTAATTAAGGTCACGGTTGCTTCCTTTCCACTTTCCTATCGCATCGTCGCCATAAGACCTACCTCTGTCGGTGCGAAGTAAAGCAAATTGTAAAAGATACAAATCTGGATGTAAATAGCCAGTAGTAATAAGTTCCGTAAAAAGGAATAATAAAGGTCATTAAACCACAAGTAACAACCCGAACTGAAGAATTCTCTTTCCTTCTTTATACTTTTCTTCCCATTTTTCTCCTTCTCTACAATATAATTCGTGAACTATTTGGAGCTCGAATATCAGGAAATAGTTTTACACTATTATCTACTTATTAATCAAAGTGACTGAGCGAGTTGGCCGTGCGGTTAGAGTCACGCAGCTGTTAGTTTGCTTTTGGGAGGTGTTGGGTTCAGGAGATGGTTTTCCGTTGTTTCCCATTGGAGGTGTTGAGACGGTTCTCATTTATCCTAAATTAAGAATATAAATCCCGTAAACATAATTCCCTGACACACTCTAACCCTTGAGAGACTTGGCCTCCCAAGATGCCAGCTCCATATTCGGATGGCCTGCAGGTATTGCAGTGCCACGTGGCTGGCAAGATGATTTCCTCAGCCTTATGCTTAGCTTTCTTGACTGACGTCTCATATCACCGCTCCTCAGTTAAACACATGAGGCTGTGTGAATCCCGTTCCAACCCTTATTTCAGGACTCTAATCCTTTAGCTGACTGGGAATCGAACCAGGGTTCTGCCTATAAAAGGTACACATGTCTCCCTTACACCATTACAGTATTAAAATACCTCCATCAAATATTTTAGAGGTATTATTTCTTGATTATCTATTTCAGTTTCTGCTCGATAGAGAGGACGTACATTTCCCGTTTGAATTTCAACCAGTAGGCTACATTTTAGATTTTCGTAATGAAAATACCTTCCTTGTGCTTCGGAGACGATGCAGTAGTGTATAACTGGTCCCGTGGTTACGATCCTGATGTCAACAGTCACATGCGACTACAACCTTGTCGGTAGTGTTTTCTTCCCAATTCTTTCCCATTCAGCTCCGAAAAAGCGAAGTTTGGAGTTGTTATTACCATGAATGCGCCGGGCTGAGTAGAGCGCTGGTTTCCTGAGCACAATTTGCGGCAGGACAAACAATAGAAGTAATTTGAACAACTTCACCATTGTTTTAGTAGTAAACCAATATTAGGATATCTGTTCTAAGCTTCGACCCTGGTTCAATTACTTCAGTGATATATGAAGGTGCTGGAGTGCACCAGCTTCTTGTCGGTAGATTTACCACGACAGTATACAACTTCTGCTGGACAAAATTCCGGCACCTCGAGCTCAGATTCTGTGGTTAGAAGGTATAGGCCTACACGCCTCCCTTACACCTGGATGAACTGAGATCATTATAGTCTTAAAATACCTCCCTGTAAAACTAATAACATAAATAAATGTCATGGGACAAACCTGCTTACGTAGAATATTTGTCGCTGGGATCAACTTTCCACTTCGAAACTGTCCTCTGTATGATACGGATTTTAACCACGGCCAGCTTGGGATAAAATAGCAACGAAGTCTTTTACACCTGCATGATTGTTTTAAAATGATACCAGTATAAGCGGAAATTAAGAGAAAATCTTCACTTAAATAAGTACACGGAACTCTTGATTCAAATGCTCCTATACTCTTCCATGAGACTACAGCAACTTAATCTCTCCCTAGGACACGATATAACTTCAATGTGTGTGATAGTGAAACAGATTATTTCCTTGATCCAGAATAAACTCATCCATGAGTTACGTTCTCGTAGGAACTGTTATCCTGGACGTTATGATTAATGGAATGGGTAATAATTTTAATTGAGAAACGATACTTACCATGTAGAGTATTGTTTTCGAGAGGTCAAGAGAGTCAGGAAGACCTGTTTAAAATACGATGAGCAGAAATTACCTTCAAGTGGGTCATTAATACGGTCACTGGACTTGCTTATTTCAAGTCCCGGCCAAGCAAAACACAACACTGTGGTCCTGACTTTCATATCCTGTGTCCCCAATAAGATAGCGGTCTACATGCTCCTCGGGATGTGCCGACCTCCGGAGTCACTCAACCAGTCACACAATAGCTCGCATTGTTTCACCCATCTCAGGATCAAGAAAGTGACTGAGGCCAGAAGTGCCACAATCTCTTTTTATCAGAGAGATCAGTTCACAAACCAAGTTAGTCCTAAACAAGATGAACAACAAGAAAGATGCACGTATAAAATTGCTCTCACAAAATTACACCGAAATACAGGATTTGAATTCATATTGATAGTGATGATGATGAATACCCTATTACTATTATTATTATTATTATTATTATTATTATTATTATTATTATTATTATTATTATTATTATTTGTTTTATTTTGCCCATTCAAATGGCACGATAGATTTCGTTAGATTGCTTGGTGGCTTTTACCTTCTTATCCGCCAAAATCTCTTCATGAATTCGCTGTGTTGTTTCTTATGACCTCCTCTTACTAGTCTTTTTTTAGGTTTCTCCGTAAATTTATTGCTTAGTTTCTAATAATATTTCATAAGCTCCGCGATTTATTATGATGTTTTCTGTGATATTCGTTTCTTGAATGTCTTTCTTTGTTTCTTATAGCCATTTCATCTCGGTATTCTTGAGTTCATTTTGTGTTAGGTGAATCTGTTGCTGTCCCTTATGTAGATATGTCCACAGAATTTCAAACGCCTTTTGTGTACCATATTAATGAATCTGTTTCTTAGATTGTACAAGTCTGCAGTTCTCCTCTTGATCCAGATCCCATTTATTCGCGTCGAGCCGTATACTTTCACTAGAGCCAGGCTGAGTGACTCAGACGGTTGAGGCACTGGCCTTCTGACCTCAGCATGGTAAGTTTTATTCTGGATCAGTCCGGTATTATTTGAAGGTGCTCAAATACGTCAGCCTCGTGTTGGTAGATTTACTGGTATGTAAAAGAACTTCTGCGGGACTAAATTCCGGCACCTCGACGTCTCAGAAAACCGTAAAAGTAGTTAGTGGGACGTAAAGCCAATAACATTATTATTATTATTATTATTATTATTATTATTATTATTATTATTATTATTATTATTATTATTATTATTTCATGAGAATGTTCCGTTCTTGCTTTTCACTTTCTGTGATTTTAGAATGACCTCCAAAGGCTATGGTATCTGATAAGTATAGATCTTCTTACGAGACAAGTACTTTGTAGTATCTCAGATTTACGTTGGTCTGTATGCGTTCTTGAGTTTGACAGCCCTTTTTATTTTGACCCAAGGTGCTTGAATGATTTCTCTGAGGTATTTAAAGAAAGTAACCTGCAAGATCGACCCGTATTCCATTTCAAGTTGGGATTTCAGGTTTTCGTGGGGTTTTTTGTATAGGTTTTTCATATCTGTAGGCCTGCCTTTGACGTTATCCCGTGTAACCTCCCTACGTTACATCTTGTTCCTTCTCTCTTCTTCGTGATGATTGCTAGGTCATCTGAGAAAGTTAAGCATTTCACCTTGATTCTGCATCCCGATTTTGATGTCATTTTTTTATTCTATGATGAGAATAATTGTAAACAGATTGGGGAGAGGACGTCTCCTTTTCGGATGCCTGTACGTAGATCGAAAGCCTCAGATAGTACAACCAAGGAATTTCACTTTATATGTCGTGTTCGTTAGGCTCTAATGGATCAGTTTTCTAGTCGTCCTGTCCATTTTGTGTTTTTCTGCCGTATCGAACTCTGTTCACAGAGTCGCATGCCTTCTTAAAGTTCACGATTATGTTGCATCTGTGAATCTTTAATATCGTCTTCAGGTTCCGTATCTGTTCGGCACACGATCGACCTTTCCTGAAACTCGCCTGGTACTCGTCGATCCAATGGTCTGTCCTTTGTTCTAGTCGGCTCAGGCGGGCTTTGGATAGAATTTTATATCAGTGACCGGTATTAGGGGTAGGCCTCTATAGTTGTCTGGATTCACCAGGCCGTCTTTCTTATACAGTGGAGATATCAATGCCCACTTCCAGTTCTGTAGGATCATTCCGGTTTCCAAAGCTACCACTTAAGATGTGTGGAATCTTCTGACGAGATCATCTCCTCCTAATTTCCACATCACTGCGGTGATACGATCCCGTCCGGGTTTTTTGATGTTTTAAGCGATCGAATAATTATCGCTTCCTGTAGTGTCGGACAATGCGTGAATTTTTCGAAGTGTAGTCTTTGTTTTGGTGGATTATAATTCAGTAGGTGTCGGAAGTAGTCAGCTAGAATCGTGGTGTTCTCTTTAGTATTTGTCTCTAATGTTTCTTCTGCCTGACGGAAACACCCTGGTGGTTGGTAGCTGGACAGATTCTTATGGGACGTCCTGTAGAAATTACTGGTGTTCATCTTGAGAAAATCCTGTCCTCTATCTATGAGTCTGTATTTAACCTTACATGCGTTTTCCTCTTCGGATCAGATTTTTGAGTCATCTTCTGGATCATTTGGAAGGTCTTCATCATCCGGTCGCCTTGTGTCCATTCCACTGTTTACACGTTTTGATTCTGTCTTCGATGGCTTTATCACAGATCGAGTTCCACCACCTGTGCTACTGGCATAACTTCAGTGCTGATGTTTGGAGAGTCTTTTTCAGGCCTGACCAGTCCATGGGATCTTCCTCTCGTATGTCTTGTAGAAAGGCGTTGGATTTCTAGCTGACTTATTCGGGGTCGATTATCAGTAACCTACAGTATTAAATTTGGGCCTGTGTCCGTTGAGTTTGAATCTCAATTTGATTTGATTTATGTTATGTAGATAGCCTATCTGATCGACCACAACCTTACGAACTCGACGTTTTGAGTCTCGCACATGTTCTTTTTGGAGAGCGCAAAATGTTAGATGTGTATTTCCACCAGTAATGGGTTAGGCGATTTCCGGGTTTTCTTTGTTGTCCAGGGTTCTGGTGAAGTGCAGTCGGACCTCGATATCTCGAACCTTTATTACTCTTTCAGTATTTCGGAGTAACTTCGATTTCCCGGCCCTTTGTATTATTATTCACCTGTATTCATTTCTCTTTTACTCGAAATTCTGTTACACGAATTTCCCGATTTCTCGAAGCAAACATTTCCTCCCTTGAAGCAAAGAAATGCTGTGTAACTCGAATTTTGTACAATGTTAACTGTGAAATACGACATTTGTCGTTTGTGAGGAACAGTTAACAAGTAAAGAAACGTTTACAATTGGGAGCTGATATGACGGGAACCGAAGAACTAAAACTTCTACTGATCGGAAAATCGGTAAAGCCTCGCTGTTTCTCGGGTGTGAATTAACTATCGGTAACGTACGAAACGAAGCCCCGAAGTAGCGGATGACAAGCTTTATTTACGAATATCTACTGCGTGGTACTGACGAGAAGCTTCAAATCTTCCTTTTTGTAGACGGCTGCCCTCCCCATTCCAAGGTGCTCGTTCAGGTGTTAAAAGCAGTGCGCGTTGTCATCCTTTCAACGAACTTGACATCCAAACTACAGCCCATGCACCAAGGGGTGATTAAAAACTTCAATACCATAGGAAGAGGGCTGTTCAGAGAATTCTGAGAGAAGCTGAACCAGAAGAATCATTAATGGACATTACAGTCGATAACATTGCTGAGTAAATCGTGGGCTGGTGTGAAGCTGGAAACAATTGCAGACTGCTTCCGCAAACCCGGATTTTTGAAAGGTGACTTAGAAGCTTCAGAACACGGAGGGGGAAGACACTCCTATTAGTGAAGAATGGATGGAGTATTAGCAGCATATTAACTACAAAGCTGATTTTGAGGCTTACATAAATGTGGACTCTGACGTTGTAGTGGCCGAGCCACCTATGGATACCGTCAACACTGCTGCCGAGCAAGAAGAAGAAGAAGAAGAAGAAGAAGAAGAAGATTTCCAACAAGAAGAGGTAAAGCTGCCTTTGCTTGTACCTTCAGTAGACCAGGCGTTAAGTGCAGTAGCTGTTCTTCGATTCTACGTACAGAGTCAGTCGAATTTAAATGACAGTGATTTCACCGCAATAAATGCTGTTGAAAAGTGTGTGTGGAAGAAAAGAAGGTTAACAGGTAAAAAATGAAGAGACTAACGGACTTTCTCCAAAGTTGTTAACGGAGGTCTGTTTCTTCTTTCACTACTATATCCTGTCTTCTAAAATGTCGCTATAATAACAGCCATAATTAAAGTCATGCCGTAAAATAGAGTGTGTTTGTATATTTTTAAATATTGTTAAAATAATGTATTCAGTATAAGCCCGTAGATACATATGGTTCATTTACGTGCTATACATACTCAAAAATATTATTCTCTATATCTCGAAAGTTCGATAACTCGAAATAAAATTTAGCTCCCGAGGCGATTCGAGGTATCGAGATACCACTGTATGTAGACATGAGTCTCAGTTCGAGGGTTCGCAAAAGTCTATTAGGTGGTCTGCGCTTTTGTTCTTTGTCCAATGAATATGCTGGGTGTTGTCCTATTTATTTATTTATTTAATCGTGTCAGAAACATACATTATACTTACAATAATAATAATAGCACAATAACAAATCTGGTACTATAATCATTAATCACTTCTGATGATGGCAGGTAATGATGTGATTTAAGCTCTCGATAAATACAAAATTAATTAAATGTGGTGTGACCAGTAAGCAGCTAATTTACATGCTTCCTTGGTAGCGTCCATCACATTCTGGAGAGAGCAAGTATTTGGACATAAGTTACAAACAAGGAGATGGCTCATTGTCTGTTCTTCACCACATTCACATAGAGTGGAGTCACAGACAAAACCCCACTTTCTCATGTTCTTCCAACTCCTGAACGCAACCTGTTGAGCGTCTTCCATGTTGACCAGCTTTCCTCGTGGCCTGGAGGAAGTCTTTCGTAAGGCGCCATCCATCCTGCAAGGTGGCTGGATCTGGAAAGCCATGAATTCACTCTGAAGTTCGATGGTGATTCAGTGAGGCTTTCAGTTGTATGAGGAAAGCTTTTCCTTGATTTGAGCCGTTGGGTTGCTGGATGGTACCCATATAAAGTATGGTCGTCAGGTTCAGTCTGGATGCACACTCACGGCGGACATCTGGAGGTGTGATACCTGCTAGACAATAAACTTTATCAAGTGGGTAGATCTCAAACATCCTGTAATGAGTCTGCAGGTTTCGTATGATCCATCTATGTTTTCTTTCTCTACCAATGTGTGCGTTGAAGATACCTAATAAGATTTTCGCGCGATGGTTAGGGATTTTGGTGATGGTTTCCTCTAGGAATTCCCACAAGTCTTCCGCTTTCCACAAGGTATTTTTTTTTTTGGTCGCTATTTATTGCTCGATTTCACAGTGAGTACTGAGATTCTTTCAGATGGGTATGTAAAGTCAAGTACTGAGTTTGTGAATGTGTTTCTTAACAGAAAGTCTGTCTCAAATTGTGGTAGGCTCCCTCTGATTCTCACGGCTGTTTTACTTTTGTGTATCATACAGTTTCATGAGTTTAAATGGATTACGCCTTCGATGTTTTAAGTTTTCAAAGATATAGAAAAGCACTGACGATAAATTAAAGACTTATCTTTGATATTTCAGTGGGACTTGCAACACGTGTAATTAAAAGCTGATACAAAATTTTCATACTGTAACATAATTTATAATTGTGAGACTGAATTGATTTATTAAGCAAATTTCTTCTGGAAAGGTACAGTATATTCCAGGCCGAATTTCCAGAACGTATCCAGACTGAATTGGTTTGTAAAACAAATTTCTTCTTCTGGAAAGTGCCACATTAACAGTTAATACATTTTCCGTTTAGGGCATGCTTGCATCGAGAACTCTTGATTTCCAATCTAAATTGACATAAATATCGACATTTCTACTAATTTGTGAAGGAAACTTCATTATTTACGTTAATAGTATTGCCTTCCCAAGTATTGCTGCGTATAATGTAGCGTTTGTTTTGTAATTTCACGTTTAGTGTGAGCATTCATACTTTAATAATAACCTTTATCATTGAAAATAGTTTATGGTCAAGGAAGGCAAAAGAAAGTTAGTTTTTTTTTTGCTATTTGCTTTACGTCGCACCGACACAGATAGGTCTTATGACGACGATGGGACAGGAAAGGGCTAGGAGTGGGAAGGAAGCGGCCGTGGCCTTAATTAAGGTACTACAGTCCCAGCATTTGCCTGGTGTGAAAATGAGAAACCACGGAAAACCATTTTCAGGGCTGCCGACAGTGGGGTTTGAACCTACTATCTCCCGAATACTGAATACTGGCCGCACTTAAGCGACTGCAGCTATCGAGCTCGGTAGCAAAAGAAAGGATAACATTTATACCATAAAGAATACTTACCTTGACTGAAGCTCTGTCCAGATGTCCCCTTACCGGACAAGTTGGCCGTACTTTTAGGAGCATGCAGTTGTGAGCTTGCATCCGGTCGATAGTTGGTTTGAGCTCCACTGTCAGGAGCCCTAAAGATGGTTTTCCGCGATTTCCGTTTTTCACACCGGGCAAAGGCTGGAGCTGTACCTTAATTAAGGCCACGGCCGCTTCTTTCCCACTCGTAGGCCTTTCCTATCCCATCGTCGCCATAAGACCTATCTGTGTCGGTGCGACGTAAAGCAAATTGCAAGAAAGGAAAGTATGTCCCCTTAAAAGGGTATAGATGTCCGCTGCCGTGATGAAGCTAGGAAGTAGAAAAGACTTCTTCGGAGGCTAAGAAAATGAAAGAAATGAATGTAGGAAAACGAATTGGTGAAGAAAGGAGCATGGCCAGCTGTGCTCCAAGATGAGAAGGATGCCCTGGTTCTTTTGAGTTACCGATGTAATGTTTGCCTTTGCTTTCTTTTGTCTCTAATGACACGTCATTTGTTTATCCTACCAGAATATCTGTCTGGTAAGAACATCAGCTCGGAGGCTGGTTGGATCCTCAAATTGCTCTGCTGAAGGTTATGAGTTTATAGAGTAACCGTAAAAAACAATGGTGGCGCTATAAAGAGGTGTACTTAGCATGATAAGGAGAGAGGTTGTGTGCCATTGTTTTCCTCACTGGCATAGAAAGTGCTATTAATGCACAATTGATGTTAAAACTAACACTGTCCATATGTCAGAAGCTGCCATACTCCACTGCCATAAGTAAGACAGACTACAGTGGAATCTATATTTTGCTCCGGCTTGTGCTGCATAGATGGATGAAAAGAAATTGCATCTATCGAGAAACAGCAACGGGAAATGATGCAACATAAAATCATAGACTATTCCCTTCCACTAGTTTCAGATCACCATAAACAGAAGGGAGAATATTTTTATATTGCAACCGAATTGTTTGAAACATCCATGCTATAATAACCCATATTACAGTGAAGTGTTATCTTCACTGGCTTCTCATCAAGGATCCGGTGTTGGAATCTCGGTCACATCGTTGATCGAATTACACGTAAAACTGGAGGTCCGGAGGTCATGAACGATACCACCAGTCATGTAGAAATGCAAGCTTGCTTACTTATTTGAGTACTGTATATCTGTCCACATATGTGCTCCTCTCCAAGTTCCTGTTTTTCAGTATATGAATGTAAATCACGCTCAGTGATCTTACAATACGTGCCAAATGCTTTTAATTTTACAATTTATTTTACGTCGCACCGACACAGATAGGGACAGATAGGACAGGAAAGGGCTAGGAGTGGGAAGGAAGCACCCGTGGCCTTAATTAAGGCCCCCAGCATTTGCCTGGTGAGAAAATGGGAAACCACGGAAAACCACCTTCCAGGCTGCTGACAGTGGCGCTCGAACCCACTAGATCCCGAATACTGGATGCTGGCTTCACTTAAGGGACTGCAGCTATCGAGCTCGGTATGCTTTTAATTGGAGAGGGTTCGGAGATGTAGGCCTATCAGTTTGAAAGTGCTTACATTGGCGAGATAGAACACATTTCTCATCAATAAATAAAGGGAAGAGTATGGTATTTTTACAGACCACGTCTTCCTGTGTTAAATTCCTTTGGTTGTATTTCACACTTGCGTACATGTATTATTGATTTTCTCCAGGAACCGGAAGGATTATTATTGGCTTATTTTGTTATTTTGGCGTTTTTTCAACATAAATCTCAGGCTTTGGGCATTATATTTTTCGGCTTACTGTTCCTTAGAACATTTTAACTGTGGTTTCCCTCATTAGTAACGTTCACCGTTTTAAGTGAATCATATTCAGTATACTTTATATACTTTATATTTGTCTCAATACCTTAACGTCACTCAAGCACAGACAGGTCTTATGGCAACGATGGAAAGGGGGAAAGATAGGTCTGGAAAACAAGTGACTTAAAATGGGAAACCACGTAAAACCATCCTCAGAGCTGCTGACAGCGGGGTTCGAACCCACTACCTCCCGAATGCGAGCTCATAGCCACGTAGTTAACTCGGTGGTATAAATACATTTCTCTTCTTACGACAAAGTAGAAAATGCAGTAGTCTGTCACGCATTATTTTTATCATCCCTTTAATGATATTGCCTTCTCCTCCTTTTCTCAATGAAATTATCGCTCTCAAGACAACCACTAAAAGACACAACGGTTTGGGACTGAACTGTTCAACTTCACCTGTTACTATTTCTGGTGTATGTCAAAAAGCATACCGTTTTGAAATGTGTTAGTCAAAATCTATCGCTAACTTCAAAAGTATTCTTTGTCGAAAATGTTTGCTTTAAAATCGAACCGTAAGGAAAGAGTGCAGGTGTTTTGATATAACGAGTAGCGTGAGAATATATTGGTGATGGAAATAAATTTCAACAAAACTGATATATAAACATAAATATATGGTTTAAAAAGGATGGACTGTCCCGGATCAATTCAGTGCAGTGTTTATTGACATGTTAGATGAACATTTGATGATGTATTTCGTATGCCTATCTTTTATAAGGGAAACTACACAACTTTAATTTCAATTTTAATGTAAGTTGCATCGTTTTGGTTATCCGTTTTACGAGATGTCCAGCATGTTCCATGAAAATAGTGTACGTTTCTAGAATGTTATTAAACATTATAGAAAATCAGCCTCTTTGATGAATGGTCAGCTTCGAAGCTTTGGTTTCAGAGTGACCCGGGTTCAATTTCTGGCCAGGTCCGAGATTTTAACTGCGTCTGGTTAATTTCTCTGACTCAGGGACTAGGTGTCTTTGTACCAATAAACTCCCCTTCATATAATATATGTACAACACATCGCAGAAACAATCAGTACTGAATACATCCTACCATACAAGCTTGGAGTGAAAAAGAGCAACCTCCGTAACACAGGGCCAAATCCACTTGAGTGGCACTATTTGCATCTACGATCCCTTAAGGGTGTGGTAAAAGTGTTGGGAGAAGGAGAAGAAGAAGAAGAAGAAGAAGAAGAAAGTATGGAAAGAAAAGTTTGAGGGAGAGTGATGTTGGATTAACTCTCAGATCCTTCGACACTCAACGATCAAGACAAATCAGTTAATTCAGTGATCTTATGTCAGATATTGCATACTTTGGAAACCCCTTGTCTTACGCCTGGAGAAGCCAAGATGCCCACGTCTCGCTTCGTTTCCCGGGCAGAACGTCACTGTATCATTTGGAGAGAATGTCCACTTATAATTGGTGCCAATTACGGGACGTTCATAAATAAAATATCATATTATAATAACCGAGGTGTCTGAATGAATTGGTGCTTATTATAATAGGAGCACCAACATCCATGATACCTGGAACCTTGTCTCTTGGTCCAAGTCAGAAATTATTTAAATTATTTCCGCCCACAGATAGACTCATCTAATTGAACGTAACTGAAGCAGAGGAAGCAGAGGAGCGTATAACAAACGGTCCCGGAAGTTGTTAGCCCCGGTTCGTGCTCCACTCGCACCGACGTCAATGTCTACTTAGTTGTAACTTCTCAATTTCCGCTTCTATTCTCAAGAAATTCCTCTTGAGACTTACGTGTATGATCAAGCGTCATTCCCCATACTTCGTGATATTTAAGCTCTCAGTACGGCGGGAGATAGACTTCATCACAAAATGTTCAAAAAATGTTAAATTATTAGGACCTACATTTTCAAGTGTTTCCTATTGCTGTTACTCGGTTGGTGCAGTATTTTCGCATCTGTCTCTTGGCATACACCAGAGGAAAATGAAGCTTCCATCGAGGTCTCAGTCTCATTTATGACTGCAACAGTATGGAAGCTGCTAAGGTGTGAGTAGTGTATAGAGTATGGACTAGTACGACCAGATGTTATCAAATGTACCGGTCAAGCTCCACTGAGAAAAACAATGGAAAAGTACCTCACTAATCATGCTTTGTACACCTCATTATGGTACCACCATCGGTTACTGTACAAAGTTTCAGAACAGCCTCCGTAAACAAAAACAAAAAACCAAAAACACATTTTACAGTGAACAACATTTAATGATGATTTACAGTAAGGTGGTTAAGTACTGGCCTTTTGAGCCCCAGTTGGCAGGTTTGATCCAAGCTCAGTCCGGTGGTATTTGCTCAAATACAAGAGCCTAGTACCAGTAGAATTACCGCCACGTAAAATAATTCCTGCGGGACAAAATTGTACACCTCGGCTTGAATACTTCTTCTTCTTCTTCTTCTTCTTCTTCTTCTTATTATTATTATTATTATTATTAGCAGCCCACTTTAGCCATAAACGTTAAGGCGTGGTTGGCTGGTTCGCGTCCCGTTGGTGGAGAATATTTACACTATTAGAATGTTGGCCAGCAGGGTAGCAGAGGTGGTGGTATACCATTGTTAATCATTAGATTGCGTACCAAACGCTTGGTTTCAAATTTAAACCTCTCCACAGTTTTCATATAGAGTGAGGACATAATATGGCACTGCTTCTGGTAATTCATTCGACGGATGGAGGCGTAAAACTTTAAGCAGATCTCTTGATATTATTAAACATGAGTAGTCTTTGTGCCGACACCGGATTTCTCTCTCTTCCTACTTCATTAACACCATCGCCACCGCTACCACCACCACCACCACCACCACCCATCCAGCATTTGCCTGGTGTGAAAACAGGTAACCATGGGGTTCGTACCAACTATATCCCGAATGAAAGCTCACAGCTGAGCACCCCTAACCACACAACCAGCTCGGTAGTAGTAGTATTGTATGTCATTGGTCTGATGCTTGTGGAAGTCTGTTGAATGTTAAGTCATCAGCCCGATAGCTTGGATCCTCAAATACGACCGGTCAATGCGTGATTATTTCAAAATAACATGACTGTGTCACAAAAGAATATTTTAGTACTGCTATTAATTAAATTTAGGGAACTGAAAAATGTAATACGCTACAAACTTATTAATTAAGAATGCTCCACTTTATGCTGTAGATATGCCGCAATATTGCACATTGTGCGCCGCGAGCCAAGAATGAAGAAAGTGTTATCATAATTTAATCACATCTCAAAACCTCATATTCTATGATAGTGATAAGAGTGTTGTAGGAACTTTATGGCGGGAAATTCCTTAAGCTTTTTTTTATAATGAGCTTTTAGTGTCAGACATTTCGGCACATGTTTGAATGTGAGATGTCAGGATGACAATAGCTAAACAGAAAACACAGTGGAAAAGGAAGAAGAAGAAAGGGACTTATCACTATGTTGTAAAGGCTAAGATGACGGAAAGGCAGAACCATCTCTTTATGGGCTATATAGGCCGCGAGCTAGCAGCTTAATGATCCCCTGCCTTCAGTGTCCACCGGGGTTTTACGACATCATATTTCCATCGTGCGCCTGTCTTGTCCTCTTGCCATCCAGCACTCCATTAAACATCCACTTTGCGCTGCTTTTTACTACACATTCTGGTTACATACAAAGTTTCCACAACTTGGGCAGTTAAAAATGTTCATAAACTAAGTCACTTTATATCACAAGAGATGCACAGGGAAGACAAGGGCAAAGTGAGCTATCAGAGAAAAGCCAGTTACAACGAAAAAGGCAAAGAGTTCAAAGGAATTCCACTTAAGTCACAGATGTTACTTCGCACTTCGGAAGAACAACGTGTAATTTGCACCAAGTTATTAAAATGCTCTCAAATATTTAAATTCCACATTTGAAGAGAAGAAAATATTATTTTAGTTCTTGCTTTTTCATGTACTGTACAGTATATGAAATATCGGTCTTGACTGCTAAGTGCTAGGTAAGTATTGTAACAAATCCCCAAGCCTTGAATAATCCTGGACCTGTACATATTATTTTCTTATTACCTTATTAGATAATAAATAAATGTTAAATATTTTAAATTCTTCTTGTACTACTACGTCCACTCTTCCCCCGCCGATGCGAACTCTGTAGCACATGTTTTATGGCTGGATGCCCTTGTCGACTCTAACCCTATGTGAAGGGTGAAATGTTGGGCATTTCTGTGGTGGTTGACAATGTAGTGTGTTCTGTGTGTATGAAGAGGAGGGTATTGGGGCGAACACAAACACCTAGTCCCCGGGCAAGAAGAATTAACCATACGTAGATTGAATTCCTCGAATCGGCCGGGAATCGAATCCGGGAACATCTGAACCGAAGCATTCTACGCAGAAATATTTTAATTGTTTGGTGAATTATTATTTAAGCTTTAATTTAACGAGTTTCTATCTCACGTGACAATATGTTTTTGATTTTACGTTTTTAGAATTTGCTTTACCTCGCACCGACACAGATAGGTCTTGTGACGACGATGGGATAGGAAAGGCCTAGGAGTCCGGAGGAAGTGGCCGTTGCCTTAATGAAAGTACAGCCTGCTGCGAAAATGGGAAACTAAGGAAAACCATCTTCAGGGCTGCCGACAGTGGGGTTTGAACCCACTATCTCCCGGATGCCAGCTCACTGCTGCGCGCTCCTAACCGCACGGTTACGTCTGGTTACGTTATTCAAAAGGGCAAAATTTCTCTTTTGTGGAGTAAGTTTCAGCTGAACAGTGGAAAAAGCACACACTCACACGTACAATGGTCCACTAGCAAAATTAAAGTTTTATGCAACCTGCAGTTTACAGACAAACTAAAAGTATCGGTCCCTGCTCATATACTGGAACAGTACAGCAATATGCCTGGGTTTACGTGCGACAGTGTAAATGGAATAGTTAGCGCCAATGGTAATTCAGGTATCGGTGAAGAAAGTAATCGTTCCCAATTTACTTTTAGGCGCTCTTAAATGCTATAGTCATATATTCATTAAGGAACGTGGAACGCCTTATGGTGCGAAACTGCTGCGTTCTTGTACGAATACAGTGCACTATATATGACTAGGAGAGAACATAATTAGCATATTTACAGGATGACTGACAAATGACGTCATAGTGTTATAGAGGGAAGTGGAGTATTGATATCCAGAAACAAAGTCGAAATTTTCACTACTGCGCATGTGCGACGAATTTTAGTATTTAGTAATTAACTAGAAACAAAAAAGATTTATACAAGTGAGGTTATGACGTCACAAGCATTTTACAGACATTTTTGAATTTTACAATTGGCAGTTGTGTTTATTTGCGTCAAATGCAAGGTCGAAAACACTTACTTTGTTAAAAATGACTTAAATACGACGGAAGCCGGTAGTATGTTTTGGAATGCTGTTGGTACAACTGGCAATACTGTTTTACACAATATCCAAAGATTATATTATGTCCCATCTAATTGATTTAAAACGCTTTCACCCTGTTTCATATTCAATATTTACTTTCACATTTTTCTATGTAAGTGTGACGTTACAGAACGAAATGGCTGCCTTTCTTCCAGACAGCTAAATTAACAACGTAATGTATGACATCACACACGTGGCTAACATACAACTCATTTTGCTACCCTTCATTGCATAAAAATTTAAAAATTCATAGTTTTCTTAACTCGTTCAGTCTGTATAGTTACTTCCTTACTTAGGCCTACTTGCTTGCTTACTTACTTACTTACAGAGTGACTAAAGAGTTACAAGGTGGTTCAATATATAACGTACGGAAATGAAATCGCTACTTACCTCATGAAAATGATTAATTGACTGTACTATTAGACTATATATTTACTTCCAGATTTTAATTAAATATATGAATATTCGACAGATTACTTTATTAACTTGCTGAGTGATCATCTACCTGACTTACCAATTAACAGACTCCTTAATAAATAAAAAATGAAAAATACTAGAAAGGAAAATAAAGTGAATAAAAACGCCTGGACGCTAAAAAGAGGACATAGGAACAACGTAATGCACGCGGATACATTCGAATGGATCGAATGACTTATCTGTTGTATTTCAAGGCATGAAAATACTTTTAATGAATAGTAGGACATCTTAGCAGAAAGACTTCGTACATACATTATATGAAACACAATGTATTATCGCCATTGTTTTCCATAGAAAGAAAGCGGATTCAATATTAAATTATTAGTCTGTTAGAGAATAAATGGGGAAAATAAACCTTCAGGAAATATTTAATTCAAAATCCACGTGAAATACTACAATGTAAAAATTATAAATACATTTAAACCCCAAAATGTGGATTATTCTAATTAAACAATACGTCTAATGCATACGTTCGTTTGTAATGAGAAAAGTTCGAAATGAAATTATTGGAATTAATTTGTAATGGAGATGGAAATATAAAAAGCCACAAGACTAAAAAACATTTACAAAACTAATTTTCTCGCAATGATCGGTACGGAATTCCATTTAAACGTAATGAACCTGCAGACTTTGATTGCAACTCGAGCCGTATGTGGAGAAGAGGAAGTTTTTAATAACGGCTGTCCGCATTATTGAACTTGTTCGTGTGAAGAGCGAGGAGTAGAAGAAGAAGAAGATGAGTAGAAGAGGAGAAGAGGAGAAATTAAATACCGTTACCCATCTTATGTATACGATTATACGATCTGTGGAGGGCTCTGGCCGAAGTTTGCTAAATCACTGAGAGGTAATAAAGGTCACACAAAACTCTGAAAGTTTGCTAATAGATTTATAAAAACTATTACTTATAATAAGTTGAAATTTGTATAGTGTTCATTGAACGGAAAGGACAGATACGTACATGGCATCCGTAGATCTAAAGTATTATATTCGTAACGTCTGTTTGACTAATATACTTATGATTTTGAAGTAAACTAGAAAAAAAGTCACATTCACAACCTGTTCAAGACTCAAATAGCATGAAGAGCAATTGACCAGAAAGGATTATATTTGTAAATTATCGAAACTTTTCAATTGAACATAAGGGAAAACATGAATAATGATATGAGAAAGTATCAACTGGTTAAAAATAGCATAAAACTCTAGATTTAACCTTGATATTGCCACTTTACCAGACCTTGCAGAGATTGTGGAAACATTGCCGAATTCTATGGATATTTCCATAAAGGAGTTGTAGAAGCTGCAAATAAATAAATTAATTAATTAATTAAATAAATTGCTTGGCATCAGTGAGCGGGTGCGCTGCCTCTCATGTCAAACACCTCCTCATTTGGTCTAAGGAGGCTGAGTGGATTTCGTTCCAGATTTAAGTGTAGATTTAAAGTCTGTATACTAGCTTGGAATCAAATCCCGGGTCTCTAGGTAACAGGCAGGCAAGCTTCTTCTACACTAAGACGCTGCCATATAATTGTTGCTACCGATTTTACGTCGCACCAACTCAGACAGGCCTACGAGTGGATAGCAAGGTGGTTTATTTTCACACGTTGCTTTACGTCGCACCAACTCATATCGGTCTTATTCGCCTACGGGTGTCAAATAGAAAGACCTGCACCTGGCGAGCCAAACCCGTCCTGGGATATCCCGGCACTAAAAGCCATACGGCACTTCATATAGGTCTTATGGCGACGATGGGACAGGAAAGGGCTAGGAGTGGGAAGGAAGTGGCCGTGGCCTCAATTAAGGTATATACCCAGCATTTGCCTGGTGTGAAAATGGGAAACCACGGAAAAACATCTTTAGGGCTGCCGACAGTGGGGTTCAAACCCGCTATCTCCCGAATACTGGATGCTGGCCGCACTTAAGCGACTGCAGCTATCGAGCTCAGTGGGATAGGAATTGACCTATACATTGATTAAATAACACCTCAGCATTTGCATGGTAATGAAATAGGAAACCACATAAAGGCACCCTAAGGGCTGCCGAGAATGAGGTTCGAACTCATCATCTCCCGAATGCGAGCTATAAGCTACATGTTTCGAACGTCGCAGCCAATTCGTATGGTATTCATTGCAAAGATAGAACTGCGGTGATCAGTAAATTAATAAACGTGAAAATAATGCTTTAACTCCTCTGATGAGTTTGACGTCAGGAAGGGCATCCGGCCATAAAATTCCGCAAAGAAGATTCATCTCACTTCACGTGAAACGTTGTCAGATGAAGGTAATGCAACAAATATATGATCAGGGAAAAGGACTAATTAGATTAATATTACTATTGGGATGGAAAAATAACCAGTGATGGCGAAAGCAAGGAGGATATGAAGGGTATATCAACATGTAAAATGAACCTGATGAAACGAAATTTTCTCTCTTAAAACATAGGTCTGGGTTTTAGAAAGACTTGTCTGTAGAGTGCAGCAGTGTGGAAGAGGATATTATTGGGCTTCTTCTTCTTCTTCTTAATCTCTTTACCCTCCAGGGTCTGTTTTTCCCTCGGACACAGTGAGGGATCCCACCTCTACCGCCTCAAGGTGGAGCTTCAGACTCTGGGTCGGGGGTTACAACTGGGGAGGATGACCAGTACCTCACCCAGGCTGCCTCATCTGCTATGCTGAACAGGGGCCTTGCGGGGGGATGGGAAGATTGGAAGGGATAGACAAGGAAGAGGGAAGGAAGCGGCCGTGGCCTTATGTTAGGCACCATGCCGGCATTTGCCTGGAGGAGAAGTGGGAAACCACGGAAAACCACTTCCAGGATGGCTGAGGTGGGAATCGAACTCACCTCTACTCAGTTGACCTCCCGAGTCTGAGTGGACCCCAGCCCTCGTACTACTTTTCAAATTTCGTGGCATAGCCGGGATTCGAACCCGGTCCTCCGGGGGTGGCAGCTAATCACGCTAACCACTACACCACAGAGGCGAACGGATATTATTGGTACTAAAACAAAAAGAATAGATGCCTTTGTCATGTCATCCCACGAATGAATCTGAAGGCGAAGTTTCTAGAAGAAATCACGAGTATAGATATATTGAATCATGAGAGGAGTACGATTCGGTGACAGATTGGTATGACGCATCATAAGAAATCGAGCAGTTTAATTCAAATTTTAGAGTAATGGGTGGCATAATTGGTAAATGAACGCAATACACTAACGGTAAAAACAGATCGTAGGCGGGAAAATCTACAGTGAGATGAAAATGTCAACAAAACAAGGGACATCATGGAAGGATGCTTCAAGTCATCCTATTATATACTTCAGTTTAATTATGAATTTATTCAGATTTAGTGGTTACAATGGTCATATTTCATCATATAAATGAATATCACAAACTTGATTCAACTATATCATGTTTCAGAGTACGAAATTAACTTGCGACGCCAGAGACATATGATAGGTCAGTCAATACAGGTTCTTTCTCAAAAGAAGGAATTTCCTCACCTCATGTAATAAATACATTACTCAATATATTTTTATGTGGAGTGACGGATAATGGGTGTGCAATGTGGACTATGGGTGGTAAAAAAGCAAGACAAATACTTCCTGAAATGCTGTTTTATATAATAAAAACAAAGTATAGATGGGTACATAAGTATGAAGGTGTGCCGAACCTATTTTTGAGTGCAAAGAAGAGATTAGTGAATTTTATCCTTAAAATAGGTAAATTTGTATGGCACATTTCACAATTCTCAGACTTTTCTCACAGTTTTCATAAAAAGGAGTAATATGACTACGTGGTATTGATCACGTAGCTATGAACTTGCTTTCGGAATATAATGATTTTGATCCCTACCGTCGATAGCCCCGCGTATAGCTTTTCGTGGTTTTGTATTTTCACACCAGAGTGTACCTTTATTAAGAGTACAGCTGTTATCTTCGCAATTGTACCCATTTCCCATCCCAGTGTTACCAAAAATCTGTATTAGTGTGACCTTAAACAACTAGCAGAATATCAAAACAGTTTTGAAAACAGGAGAATGAACAGTCTGACACCAAGGTAGGAATATCATCACAGGCATTCACTCATTGGCGAGTACAAGTTATTCGTGTTGTCTAGCATAGCTAAAACTATCAAATCTGTAAATGAAATATATTTTTCAATGCATAATAATAATAATAATAATAATAATAATAATAATAATAATAATAATAATAATAATAATAATAATAATTGTGTCCTAGAGAAAATAGTGAGAATTTGGAACGAAAAAGTTATTGAACTCAACATTCCACCGATAAGGTTAGGAAGAGGAAACAAAAGGATCGAAATAAATTGTCTTGCATTTGCAGAAGACTTTGCAATACTTTCTGAAAATGTGACATCTGATATAACCCAAGTAAATGTCTTGGAAAGAATCGCCAGCAGAACTGGCTTAAGAATTTCTGCAGAAAAAACAAAATTTTTAACAAATATTTGGGATGCACCAAAATTTCTGAAAACAGATATTGGCCAAATAGAGAGGGTAAAAAAATTCAAATATCTAGGGGAAATAATCCAAGAAAATGGTTTAGAAAAATCTTCAGTAGAGGAGAGGGTACATAAAATGGAGAGAGCTTATGGTGTCACCAAAGGTATCTACAATAAAAGATGCCTATCCAAAAATGCAAAAATAAGGCATTACAACACAGTAGTGAAGCCAGAATTCCTATATGCAAGCGAATGTCTGGCATTAAACTATAATTTAGATAAACTAGAAATACTAGAAAGGCGAACCATGAGGAAAATATTAGGCCCACAAAACACAGCAGAAGGTTGGAAATTACGAAGTAATGCTGAAATATATCAAAAAATAGAAAATATATCAGATGTAATGAGAAAAAGGAGACTTACGTTTTTTGGACATTTATATCGAATGCAAGATAGTAGATTAACCAGTAAGATTTTCAGATATTTGTGGGGTAAGAAATCAACGACAAGTTGGGTCAATGATGTAAGAAAGGATTTAGAAAAAAACAATATAACAACAGAAGAAATAAATAATAGAGAAGGCTCTCGGTAAAAAGTATTGAAAATAGAAGGATTCCAAGGTAGGAAAGTAAAAAAGACTGGTTCAAAGTGGTCTAAAGACAGAAAGAAGAAACATAGTGAACAGATGAAAGCGTACTGGAAGAAAAGGAAAGAACAAAGAAGAAGGAATTGAAATTGGCACGTGGTCCTCTGGTGGCCCATTCGAAAGAAGAAGAAGAAGAAGAAGAAGAATCATTTTCATTCAGTTATAAGGAGAAGTTGCCTACATCTGTTGTTCTAAATTACTGCACATAATATTTTCCTGGCCATGTGGTTTGCGACTACTATGTCCAAATAGTGGATTTTTTCTTTGGTGGCTCATCTCATTGACTGCTTGCCTCCAAACTTTCTACACTGCGTGAGCGGGATGGAAGCCTATGTGTGCGTCTGTTATACTAGGCATTATTTGTAACATTTTTCACTTTGGTTACCATTTTCTTTTTTCTCCCTTTTTAACATTTTCCGCTATATTTTCACTTGAGAGGTTAAGCCCTTTTATGACGTCAGGCACCCAAAAAAATGGAACATTTATTTTACTTTGCATCTCCATGGCCTTTATTCTAGGCCCCATTTTACCTTTTATTCTTTTCTCCGGAGACATTCTTAAGATATATTTTTGTTGAGAGCCCTACATTGGACTCTTAGTGAAAGGAAGGTCTTGCATATTTGTGGTATGTGGTATGAATTTTCCCTCACGAACTTCTTGTAAGAAATACTCTTCCTAAGAGTGTTCCTTATTCCGAGCTCCAAATATTATCCTGTACTTCAACCAAGTGAACAAACCTCCTGTATCTATATTCTGAAGCCATATATGACTAAAATTTTTTGTTTAGCTCCGTATGCATCTTCTGGCAATCTTCCCTGATTTACTTCGGTTGTATGACTATTATTATACTATTGTCCAAATCTCCTTTTTATTCCTTGTTATATTTCCTTTCATCGCCGTGGGCAATTAATTAATTTACTAGCCTTCATACACAAGCCCACCGTTTCAAGTTGCCGTGACAACAATCAATTTTATGTGAAATTTATGATACCCTTATGTTTTAACCAGTAAATTCCCATTTTTTCCATTTTATTTTAATAAATCTATGTTGTTTCCCCTACCCTATCTTTGGATTAGTTGTAAATAGATTATTTCTCCCATTCAGTGAGGATTGACGATTCAAAATTCAAACCGTTCCTTGATTGTCTCGACCAAACGATCCGACTTCTGTGTTTCTGCACCAGGTAAGAATCTTCTGCGTGGATTTTTATGTCTTTGAGTACAAGAAGAGCGTGGGTCAGAGGACAAAGGAGAGTAGTATTTAGTAGAGAGATTTATGGTAGACTCATCCGTCGTCCACATTCGACAGGCTCGAGGATTCTTCCCATCACTTTCCTTCTTCACTTTATAGTACAATGTGCACTATAATAATGAATGGTGGTAAAGGAACTTCAATACACGAATATGAAAAATAGACGTAGGCAGATGTCGAGTATGAAGGAACACACAGTGTAGGTTGTCTTGTAGATCTGTTTCAAGTCGGTCGTAGACTGATGATCCTTCTATCAACATGCTGCTCTGCTGTTTGGTCTTATATTTTGTAAATGTCACTGGTAATTGGAAGGTGTGTCTATTCGTGCAGTGTCTTTAAACAAATGAAAAGAAAGTTATTTGACAAGTTTAAAAGGTAAAACAATACTTGCATATTACAACTCTAGTGCATTTATCAGTTAAAATTCCAAACTAATGATCAGTAAAGCCAAAACATCATCGATTGTTTGAAGTTAGTCATTGGTAACACTTTTAAAAACTACAACAAATTCTCAGATAAGTCCTCCCAGCTGATTTCATAAATTGACATCCTGAAGTGTGTGTGAAAATCCTTGATCGATAAATAACATCACTAATATTAATATATCTCTATGAACAAAGCAATGAATCGCAAGAAGGATGCCGTGTAGGATTTACAACGTAACTGAAAGTAATTTAATACCAGGAATGTGTCATATCCCGGGACAGGTTGTAATACCGGCAGAGCAGGCTGCTAAAGAACTGGCCAACCTTTCAGGTGGATCTCCACAAAACATGGGCGTTGTCCCGTGGTCACAATTATATATTGCTTGTAAACACTAGTCTCACACGGTCCCAATCAATATTCAATGACTCACCATGGAACAGTGGGATGGTGATTATGAAGAGGACGACACCACTTTTATTTCCGTCCACCATGTTCTTTCACAGAAGATTATTTATATTCAAATATTTTTCCATATATTATAAAATAAAGAAGTCTACTAGTCTTGTAACTCCACCTATTATAATTAATAACACCCTAATTTCAAAAACATAGCTCAGTATACCGATAATTGATTGCTAGGAACTAATTCATCAAAAGATGCGAACACTTATACATTAGATTTGTAAATGATTTCTAAGAGCTGGTGCTTCATAGAAAATTCAAAGCGATAGCAATGGTTGTAGGAACATATATTTGAAAGATATAATAGAATCTGGCTTCTTTTCAAGAGAGATGATTCAATAATGAAATATAATATACTTTCAAAAATCAGATACCTTCCTATAGATAGCTCATTCACTACCGATAAACGATTGAAAATACTGCCGTCAGTGGGACATAAATATTTATTTACACTGAAGGAAATTATAGGTTATTTTTAATCCCAAGATGGAATATTTATTGTATTGTTACTGTTGTATATATTCTGGAGTACTCTCTCAATATTCGCTTTATCCTCCTCAGTCCCTGTAAGAAAGAACATGTTTCAAGTTTTCTTTTCGTATCATTCACTCACTTAAGATAAACTACAATAGGAACAGAATGTTCTTCCTTCGTTTAATTATAATTGTTTGTCTGGATCCGTGGCTGAATGATCAGCGTCGTGGCCATATCTTGAGAGGTCCGCGGGTTCGATTACCGATTTTATCAGCGTTTCCTCTTGCATGGGGATTGGGCTTTTGTGGTCGTCTCAATGTACGTCGTCATTTACGCACAAGATATCACGTTACAAATAACTAGAAAAACACGCAAAAGTGAATATTTCCCCCCACGTAAGTTTGGCATCAGTAAGGGCATCCGGTAGTAAAACTGGATTAAATACACATTTGTGCTGACCTCGAATGATTGGGGAAAAGGATAAGAAAAGTGTAATTTTTATTGCTTATTGTATTGCCCAGTATGCTTTGCTTTGGTTCAAAATTCTTTAAAATATTGAAAGATTGATGAATGATTAATGATTTATTTATCCCTGTAAGATAACGCCACGTGACCTTATCTTACATTTAACCATCTATAGACAAAACTAAATAGAAAAATCAGTTTTAACCATTATGATTCAATTGTTCGTAAATCGTATCCAACTGCATTCAACACCTTTCAAAAGTACATACATTATCATATTTTAATTCGAGTGCTTCCTCTTTTTCTCTGTTATGGGCTCATTTTATGACTTTACTGACTAGGTGTAGTGTTTACAGTGCACTATGTCTTCTGGTATGGGGTAGAATAAATTTGTTAATTTAATTGATCTGTCTCAGTCTCATTCTTGGCTTTGACAATATAAAAGTGACCGAAGTGTGAGCGATGTTAGTAATACCAATCTTTATGTAGCCAGTCCCTGTTATGAAAGGACCGGGCGAGTTGGCCGTGCGGTTAGGGTCACGCAGCTGTGAGCTTGCATCCGGGAGATAGGGGGTCGAACCCCGCTGTCGGTAGCTCTGAAGGTGGTTTTCCGTGGTTTCCCATTTTACACCAGGAAAATGCTTGGGCTGTACCTTAGTTAAGGCCGAGTGATTTCTTTCCACTCCTAGGTATTTCCTGTCTCATCGTTGCAATAAGACCTATCTGTCTCGGTGCGAAATAGAATTGCCTTATGAATGGTATGAAAATATCGCTTATAGGGTCGGTTGGTGTACGCATTTCAGTGGGTTTGGTAGACTGATAATAATAGCATATTCTGGCCCGCTGAGGAAAGCAACAGGAAACTACCTCACTCCTCATTTCCCTAGCATGCCTCTTCACTGACACCTAGGCTATATATGACAGCTGTAGGCGGAGCTTTGGAGGATCAAAGCAGCCTTCGGGCTGAATATCCAACATACTCATTATGATAAAACACTCCTAGACGGTTTGATAAGCGGAAATCTCGATAAACATCCATGTTTTTTTTCTGCAAATCGTAAAAATGACCATTCTGTTGGACGTAAAAAACCCGTTTATTTTTAAAGTACTTAGAAACTACAAAATCTATGAATGTCTGTCTATCTGTCTGCCGAGAGAATCTGCTGCGCCTGTTCTTTCCCGAATTTATGCACCCTACTGGGAATTGAACGTCGCTTAGTCATATCTTACGCAACTTCGTACAGCAATTTTCTATACAGTACACATAGCCTGATATAGGCTTCCCCGTACAATACGATAACGTAAATGAGGTCCCTCTTGAACGCACTGCACCCTTTTATGTAGTGCGGTGCCCTTTTCTCTATCAATTTTCATGAAATGTTACTCTACTTTACAGTGAAGATGGCATTTGCAGTGATATGGCTTTTGTTAAATGTGTTATTTGTTACGCTGCATTGTGCGTCTAACACTTCACTGCAAAGTCCCTTCTTCATTTAGACATTGACTGAAGATGTACAGAGACACGTCTCGACCATATGAACATTTCAGTGTACACTACAGGTAAGTGTTTGACTCTTGTATTGATAACAATCATTTTTTATCGAGTGCTTACAGGTCGTTTTCAACGGCGTGACCAAACACCATAGCATAATGTTCCTAACCGTAACTACTTGAAATTACTCGTTTAATAAAATGAGGAGATATCGTTTTACAATTTTCTTTATATCACACCGACACAAACAGGTCTTATGGTGACTGGTATAAAAGTGCGAAAGAAGTGGTCGCGAATTTAATTAAGGTACAGCCCCAGCATTTGCCTGACGTGAAAATAGGAAACCACGGAAAACCATCTTCAGGGCTGCGACAGCAGAGTTCGAACGCACTCTCACCCTAATGCAAGCTGGAAGCTACGTAACCCAATCCGCGCAGCCACTCTTTCGGTTTACCCGGAAAAACACCGTAAAAGTCTGCCCGTCCCAGTTTTATATTCCCTACCTGACATTCATTCTACTTGAATGTCTTCCCTATCGGGCGAGTTAGCTGTGCGGTTAGGGGCGCGCAGCTCTGAGCTTGCATCCGGGAGATAGTGGGTTCGAATCCTACAGTCGGCAGCCCTGAAGATGGTTTTCCGTGGTTTCCCATTTTCATACCAGGCAAATGCTAGGGCTGTACCTTAATTAAGGCCACGGCTGCATCCTACCAGCTCCTAGTCCCTTCCTATCCCATCGTCGCCATAAGAGCTATCTGTGTCGGTGCGACATAAAGCCACTAGCAAAAAAATAATTTCTTCCCTACAGACATCACTTTAATTTTGAAAATACTAATTTTTATATTCTAATATATTTTATTGCAGGCTTCCAGCACAATCTGTTACCGAGACCAAGTCATCGACATAGGCCAGACTGGTTACTACATTTTCCCCCAGTTGAATCCCTCCCTGCGATTTAATACATTAGATGATTGTAGAAGAACTAAATTAACAGGACACTTTCTCCAACACAACGATAGCAGAGAGGAATCATACAGCATGTCTTCATGAGACAATCATGACGACATGAACTGCAGACCTACTGCGAACTGAGAAAGACTGGTGTGTTGCTATACCAACCAGCCTGAAGAGAGAGAGAGAGAGAGTCACTATTTCCAGAAGATCCGTCTTATTTCATACTAAATGATTCCAGGGTGTTCTCTTACTTCTATTATCTCCCACAGAAGAGATCAGGACCTGTCGTAGAGTAATCTTTTGCAAGCATATAATTACTGCAGCATTCCTTTAAGAGAACAATTGGTAAGACGAGGGAGACGACACGGCATCCGGGTAACACTAAGTCCCGCCTCTCGCATTGTAAAGCGTGGGTCTCAGTCTTAAACAGTCCTAAGTGTTTTATTAGCAAAATTGTTTTCATTATTACTATTGTAGCGGCACTTTTAAGAATTGATAACATGCTAGTGAGCTGTAGCAACAAATGTTCTGTAATTGTCTGTAAGACTCCGCTTTATGAGTTCCTCAAAGTAATTATGATAGTAAAAATGAAGGAGAATACCGAGTGATGTAATCTAATATCTTTAAGATTGGATAATGCTACAGGGAGTATGATATGAAAATTAGCATTTCCAAGAAAAAATTCGGGCAGAAACCTAAGAGAGATTCAATGTCACGTAGAGAATACGAAAATGGAGCAGGTAGATCAGTTCAAGTGAATAGGATGGGTATTATTCCGGGATGGTAATACAGAAAGTAAAATGGAAACATGATGTAACAGTACTAATCGAGTGATCTTGCAATGACGATCTTTAAGAAAGACGAAAGCTCTCAGTTAACCTCCACATTGCTTTGTTTTCCAAAACTGCTTTCTCCTACGAGAGTGAAAGGCAGGTAGAGTCGGATATTTTATTCATAAACGGGAAGTAAATAGCGAGAATAATTGCTGGTACAGACGGATAGGGAGAATAGAAAGAGGGCATTCGCAGTAAGGAGACAAAGACTTAGGAGTGAACTTGATTAATTAAGCTCTGCGTATGAATTAGCTATAGCGGAGGGTTCATGCGAAGTGAATGGCGTAATGTAACTTACCTAGGAGAATGCTGGAATGGGCCATAAACGGTACTACATGCATAGGGAGACCATTACGACGATAGTTGTACTCAGTTTGCAATGATTTTATGGTAAGAGGTGTTGAACTAAACGTGTTCAATAACTAGTTCCAAACAGAGAATTTTGCAGGAGCTTAGTTAATTCACAGAGGCTTGCAGACTGGACGCTGAAAGGCTTTAAGGTCTATAATAAAGATGTATGTATGTGAACACCAAGAAATCTAGATATATACTGTATTATGAGTGTACAATCTGTAAATTTACATTCAGTATACGCTGAGTTCGAACCCCTGCAGATTGTTTTACATTGTTTCCCGTATTTACACCAAGCTATGCACTACCTTCCCGTTCCCAACGACACATAAAATCTACCTTTGCTTGTGTAGTGTAAATAATAATAATAATAATAATAATAATAATAATAATAATAATAATAATAATAATAATAATAATAATAATAATAATAATAATAATAATAATAATAATAATAATAATAATAATAATAATAATAATAATAATAATAAATACTGACACAACGATCTAACTCCTTGACACTTCCAAGTGTGCCTGGGTGCAGATATCGGAATATGACGTTGAAAAGGAAACTAGAGAATATCTACGAGAGCTAAGAGTTAGCGACTGATATCTCCAAAGAGATGGATATTAGCAAATGTGACTCTAATATGTTGGATGTCACGATTAGTGCAATGATTTAGCTGGGTGGTTCTGAAATTAAGTAGAAATTCATGTGCACACTTACATTTCTGCATTTTTACAGTTTAATATATCCTGCGTCGTAGGAAACTACAGTACAGGATCGCATAGTGGGGGTGCACTACGTAAATCAGGAAGGAAATCGCCTGTAGTGGAGAAGTGTGAAATCAAGGCTAAGGCTTTTAGTAATGTAAAGAAAAAGTCCAAATCAAATGCAAAGTCAAAATCCATTGAGACAGTGAGGAAAATAAAGGAGTCAGAACAGAGAGGAAGAGATGGAATTAGGCAGGAACCGGAATTGTATGAGGATGCTAAGAGAAAAGAAAGGGTAAGTTACCATAGGAGGAGGGCAGAGAGTAAAATTGAAACCATTTCCCAGTTACAAGACAGGAAAAGGAGAGCTTTGAGAAAGGACTGGAGGGAACATCAGAGGAATAGCTGGCAGGAAAAGTCCTTCTGGCTCACATGAATGATTGCACCCCACCTCGGTCAGATCAAGAGGATGTTGAGGTTGAGAGCATACCTGTTACTGCACGAGTCGGAAGCGTAGCGGGCGCAAGAGAATTCAAAGGAATATGACAAGGACATAGAGAATAATCAAAGAGCTAGAGAGAACATCACAGCGTGAAAGAGAAAAATATAATATATGTAAAAAACAAAAGGAGAAGTACAGGAAAAGAGCTAAACGACTTAGAGAGAAATCAGAACAGTCTAAAGAAGACAGTTGAGTCTCTTTTGAAGGGTGAGAGAGTTTCACCAGACGTTAAAAAGTTCATGTTATCAGCGGTGGCAATGGAAAGACAAATTGAAGAGAACTTTGAGAAGAACAAAGGTTCCTGAAAATCGAGGAAAGCTTTTGCATTAGTACTATCTGGGGAAAATGTTAAAAAGTATCGTTGTGTGCAGAAACTTCCAATCAATTCATCCTTAAGAGTTACTGGGTAACCAGATCAAGGCAACAGCATTGCAGATGACTTAAAAGGAACAATGAAGTACCAGTCGAAGAATCAGCTCCAAGTCAGAAACTAAGTTTAAAAATTCTTCGAACAGGATGATGTAACTAGAATGCAACCAGGCGTGAAGGACTTCAAGACGAGGGGAGGAATCAAGAAACAGAAAAGTAACTTTGAGCGGCAGCCTTCGCAGCCTGTACAAAATGTTTGAAGTTGAGTTTGGACGTGATATACCTTACTCGACATTTGTTACTTCCGGCATTTCTGGGTAGTTTTTGCTGATTACAGAACACGAAACACATATGCATGTGAAAAACATGAAAATTATGAACTGATGTTTTCAAAATGAAAGGGTACCGGTGTAATTACTAGTTATGAAGTTCCTGATGAAATGGCAAAATCACTTTACTGTAGGGATACTCCACGAACTAAAGAAGAATGCTTAGGAAGAACTTGTGAAATGTAAATCCAGGGCAATTGAAATCAAAGTGTTTGAAAATAAAACAGAACATATCCATCAATTGGATGAGGAAATAGTTCACCTTAACTGACAAAGGAAAAGAAAAAGTTGTTGTAAAAGTTGTCAAAGAAACCGTGGAGATGTCAACAAAAGATCTTGTGAATAGTCTCCTTGAATGAACTCTAACCTTCATGTTGCATGTATGCAACATTTTACATCAATGTATATTCGTCTCTAAGAAGAAAAAGACTCTCCATAATGGTGAGATCTCCATCCATGTTGACTTCAGCGAAACCTATGATTGTAAATATTCCAAAGAAATTCATGGTTTGTTCTTTGGAGGTCCCCGAGAACATATTACGTTACATACTGCTTGTACTATAAAGACATTTTGGGTGAGCCAAAGGTGCTGTCATTTTATTCACTGTCAACCTCACTGAGACATGATTCACGTGCTATATGCGCACATCTCACAAAAATAATTAGATATGTTGAAAGCTTCATAGGTGAAGTAGCCTAAATACAATTAACGTTCTCAGCGACAGTCCTGTTGCTCAATATCGAAGCAAAGGATGCTTTATTCCATGCTGAACTACCTTTCCACATTTTGCACGAAGAAACTTGTTTGGAATTACTCTGAAAGTGGTCACGGTAAGTGGGCTCCTAATGGTATTGGGGCAGTGTTGAAAAGAACCGCGAACAGAATAGTAGGACATGGTTCTGATGTTCACAATTTTGAGAAGCTAATCGAAGCACTATCTAAGGAAGTTCACTCAATCAAACGTTTGCGGTAGAACCTAGGAACATAGAGAAGATGGACAAACTCCTCCCTTCCAACATTCCGTCTTTCACAAGCATAATGAAAGCTCATCAAGTTGTTCGGAGCTCTGCGAGGAGAAACTGCCTTGAGATACGCCGCCTAAGTTGCACTTTCTGTGGGCCATATCAAGCATGTAACCACTATCGGATAGGCTATTACGAACAACCAAATTCCTCTGGAATTTTTCTCATTGACTTTGTATATAGATTTAGCATACGAAATGACACTACTGAGAACGGGAAACACATAGTATTAAATATATAATTGTAACCGAAGATTTTGTTTCCAAGAGTATTTTCCTTAGCCAGGTCACCAGATAATGCAATGCTACGGCAATGAGTCAGAACGGTCTACTCCAGCAGTGACTCCGACACTTAACTGGGTAGGTGGAATAACAAATTCCAGGCCCAAGATTATAAGGCATCGAATCTGAAACTGACTTGTCCTTTCCATAGTCATAGACTAGGCCATCTTCATGGAAGCTGCTGTCATCCCCATGCCTCTTCAAATACTAAAATGTTGTTACTTTCTAAAATATTATACGTTTGAATTCAGTTGGTTGTTTATTCTTAAACTAAAAGGAATAGATGTATGAATATATTACGAAGATATCTAATGTGATATTTTCAAAGAAAGCCTGTCCCGAATTTCCACTTAATTTCAGAACCACCGAGCTGCAGATTTTTCCACTCAGAAAACCAAGGTGCGAATCTTAGTGGATCTTTGGTAGGAACATTTTCTCCAGGAATATTCCTGGAGTCATGAAGGGCACCCAACCTAAATTTAAAACGATGCAGAAATAAGTGAGATGAAGTAGAGAAAATTCTTAGACCCCTGGTGTAGGAGTAACATCTCTGTTTCTTATTCAGAGTTCAAAGTAAGATCGATGACACTTTCAAGGATATAATTACTAATCAGTGGTCTTAGAGCAGAAAAATGAGTCTATCGAGCAGCTAAATGACGTGAGGGGTAGGGAACACATTCAAGAAAGCTCAGGAGTACGCCGAAGAATTCATATTTACCACACGACACTTCCAGCAATCTTCTTCTTCTGGATTTAGATCTGATTTCTTAAATATACATTATAAAGAAAGTTTATAATTTAATAACGTGCAGTTTCTAAAGCCTGACAAATCTTTGAGGAAAGGAAAATTAAATTAGTCCTAATCATTGTACATCCCGTACAGCCCATGATAGTCATTTGAGGAATAGAAGGCAAACGTTTACCCTATTCGTAACTTCGGCACTGAGTTAAATAGAGTAGTTAGATTTTTACGCCAGGAATTTACCTGATACGCGTCTTTGTGTTGGCTGAGTGATTCTCCGTGAGACTTCCCAGAAGTGAAAATTTCATTTGGAGTAAACACAACACGCCTTTATCACCTCGGCTAAGCAGCTCCTAATCAATATAACATAAACTGTTATAAATTGCAGCCATATAGAAGTGTGTTCGTTAATGTGCGGGTTATGTTACAATGAAAATCTGTAACGTTACGTAACTATAGTGGCAAGTGGAGGATCTTTCAATTAAAATGGTGTCATACGTCACGGAACGGCGAAGGACCATTGGTTTCGACTGGAAGATGAAATTTAGTACTCGTAATAGCTCTGTTCATTGCCAGTAAAAAAATCTTCCGTCTATTTAAGATGACCGGAAATATTCCCAAATTTAATGTCTTTAATGCTTCGAGGCAGTTTCGAGGGACTAAAATGATACAGATTTGAGCATCCCTGTTGCGGTCATAAACAAAACCTTGGAAGAGTGGGGAAACCGCGGCACGTCAGGTAGAGGCGGCGCAGCAAATTGGAGCGGGCGATGTGACTTCCGATAAGCGACAATCGATAGAAATGTTTGAGCCTTTCCTGGAAACATCCCATAGTTGGAAACATTCAATTATATTCCCCTTTATAGGAGGGCTATTATTTCAAACGTTGACTGCATTCCCTAAATCTCACTAATGATACCTCACAGCACAAGTATTTACAACAGGGTTAGAAGAACATTAGTAATATCATTGAGACCAATTTCATTCAGTAATACACTCGTTCACATGACATTGAATGACAGAACTATGAGTAAAAATAACAATATTCAGTATACACTTACCATTTTCCTGGCCGATCTCAGTGACCCACTCAGTTAGTCGTTTTCCTTCTTTTTCGAAGATATTTTCGATCTCGGAAAGAACCAATGGCATTTGAGCGAGTTTAAACTAAATAACAACATTTCGTTGGCTTCCTGCACGTCAAAAATCTCCTGGGATTTCGCCTCCTTGAATAAGTATTAAATGAAGGGGTAAAAAGCATTATGTTTACTAGTGCCCTTCACCGTCGTACTCTACGGATTAGAATATTGATATCCTGGCCTGATGTCCGGGATTCGATTCTTTGCTCTGTCACGACGTCAAATTTGATTAGGAACAATCAAGGACTAAATCGCTGTAGACCTGACTAACGATATACCAGATAACCCCAGGAAGTACTCACAGAAATCTATTCAATATCTGAGAGCTTACCGTCCCTATCATAAATAATGAAAGTAACTCAAATTGTTCTCTCTGGTAGTACTAACTAGCCTGTTTATTAAGTCATCAGCCTGATAGTCGGTTAGATCTTCAAACACCACCATCAAAGGGAATCTGGTTATAGAGAAACCGCAAAAAGTATCAACCAAAATAATGAGGCATACTACGCAGAATGAGGTATTTTGCCATTACATTCCTCACTAAGCCAGAAAGTGCTTTTGTAGCACTACTGACGCCGTGAGTAACGTCTTTCGCCGTAGTAAGTTATCCTTGTCCTAGCAGCCTTCATACTGTCACAGCCATAAATGAGACGATATTTCAGTGGAAGCTACACTTTGTTCTGGCCTTTGCGAAGATAAAGATTAAACTGCACACATCAAGAGATAGCAACAGGAGGGAACTGGTAGCTATGACGGCTCAGTACATCGTGTTAGTCAGATGTAGTGATCAAAAACAAAGTGGCAATAATTAATTTTTCCTAATATTTTCAAGATAACGTGCAGCCTAATGGGTGTAATATCCCTTGAATAATGTGTTTTATGACAATAAATGAACATACTTTAGTTTTGTACAAGCTAAGAATAGAGAAGATTCTCCGCAATGACATACTGTATTAATGATATATTAATGGTCATCAAATATTGTAGGTGAACTATACTAAAATTTTTAAAGTGTAATATTGCACATTTCAGTGATTGCACATACACAGCATATTCCTAATTTTCTTTCAGTATTTCATGGCGTTTCGTATGAAACATTACCAGCATTAATTTTGATTCCCTAAGTGTATTTCCCAGCTGTATTTTTGCATGGAAGTGAAGGAATAGATTAATTGAAGACCTCACCGGAATAGAGATGTAACCAATTAATTTTTTTAAAGTTATATTTAGTGGAAATAGGGTCTACCATCACACCTCTATGCTGTGATGTCACCTCATGTCTTACATTTGAACTTCAAGCTAGTTTACAGCCAGCAGAACTTTGTCCTCCGTGGTGTAAGGATGGAAAATGAGTCAGGATGATTGACAGTGTTTCTGTGGGTTCATCACCAGGTGTTATAGATCATTTAAACAATGACATCTATATTTTGAAGTATTTGCTTGACATTATTATTGTTTTTGTTATTTTTATGATTACACTAATATTACTTGCTATCATTTTTGTCCCAAGGGCATATACAAATTTCTCTTTCATATACAAACGTAAGGCATACTTGCGGATTATTTTCCATTATATCACATACATTATTTTTAAAAACTTATGTTATAACAATAAATTATTGTTTTTAGTAGGAGAACTCATTTGTACACTTGCGTAAGCAATGGTTCGAATAGTGTATACCACGAAATAAACACCCAAAAATAATTTTATTCTTTCCTGAAGAATTACTGATTTATTGGTTCAATCATTATTCCGGGGAGTGTATACCACGAAATAAACACCCAAAAATAATTTTATTCCTTCCTGAATAATTACTGATTTATTGGTTCAATCATTATTCCGGGGAGTGTATACCACGAAATAAACACCCAAAAATAATTTTATTCTTTCCTGAAGAATTACTGATTTATTGGTTCAATCATTATTCCGAGGAAGTCTTCAATGTTCTAGGCAACATTATAAGGTGACTTTTCTACATTTTGGTTTGGTTATGTCATGCATTATGTCATCAAAGTTACGTATTTTGTATTATAGTTGTTACTAAACAATCACCCGTAGGCCCACAACGGAAGATTCCTTCATTGTTGCAGTGTTCCGTCTACGATTTTTTTTTCTATTCAAACATAATGTTTTGCAGTGTTTATATAATTTTCAAGCTTATATTTGCGTTATATAACCGTTGGTGCACAAAACATTATACATAAGCATTATGAACAACACATTCGACAGAAAGAAGTGACCGCCGACCTAAGATGCACCAAGTCCCATCAATTGTTAATTCCATAAAAGTCAGTAACTCATAGGTTAGTACCAAAATAAAATATTTAAAGTATTATTTGTTTAACCGGAGTATGGAAACGATAATCGATAAAACTCAATTAAGTTCTTGAACTTTATTCCAAATTCTATCCCCACAATATTTTCCCTGAAATGAAATGCTTAGCATCTGGGTATCTTATATAAATGTTTTGTAATATTTTGACCAGTCCAAAATATGAGATACAAGTCACCTGAACACTGAAGATATTACAATTGTATTCTTGAACAGTATAGAGGTATACGAACGCCTAACAATTTTCAAATAAAATTGACCTGCAATTTTTTATCAAACTGTAATTGTATCATGTAAGATTTCAGGGAATAAGAAACTGACATTTTCTCTACTTTCACGAATGAAAAGGCGTATACTTGACGGTTTGGGCTCCCCAGGGGCCACCGGGTTACGAAGAGAACTGGCTCTAGTAAGAGAATGGCAGAAATGTCGCAGTAATCCTCAACTGCCCTTACATCAGGACTGCAACCCTCAGAAACCGAAGAGATTAAAGTCCAGAAACCCATCATGGAAGTTAGGCGAGAAGCTCCTGGTAACACATTTTGATGCTGATGAGATCTGGCACGAAGAATGGACCTCCTCAAATCCTGACCACCTGGGTTTAATCCACCATCCTTGTAGAGCTCCTCCTGGTTTCAACTTACCGAGAAGGGAATGGACATCTCTAAACAGAATCAGAACAAACCATGGAAGGTGTAAATTCTGGCTTCACAAGTGGGGAAAATCTGAAGACCCATTCTGCGACTGTGATAATGTGCCTCAGACCATCTAGCACGTTGTTACGGATTGCCCAAAAAGAAGATTCAATGGATCCATTAAAGAATTACATAGTACCTCTACAGAAGCAGTGGACTGGCTGAAAAGTCTGGACATCAAGTTTTGAATGCTGACTTGTAAATCACATACTTATTTAAGAAATATGTATTTATATGTACTTATAATGTATCCTTGTTTTGCCATACGAAATAATAATAATGGTTGCCTTGCGACCTTACTTCTACTGACACGTCTTCATTTTGAGCAAAAAGAATGACCGTCCGGAAGCAGTCTTGAATATTCATTGATTTGTCCGCTATTTGCTGATTGAAGGCATAATTATCACTTTTGTGACTGAAGTTGCTTAGCTTATCTTCTTTCATGTGGACCGCAATTGGTTGCCAGCATTTAAGATTTTTGCTCATACAGTGATGCGATTTTTTTCCTATGTGAAATAGATAACACAGTCTATAGTAGGAGGCAGTGACATTCCAGTTTTCATTAAACTGGCAATACTATCTCTTGAGTCATCTTCCAGCCATTACCGCCTGCAGCAAGTAATGCGATATCAGCTTACATCATCGCAATCAAAACATGATCTCACTGAAGTTTTCAAATTACTTGGAAGGTAAAATATGTATCATTATGAAACAATATTTGAAATACAATGCACGTTAAAAAGTGATGTTTATAGACTGTATTGACTGGAATATGAACCTTAAATTATTATACTGTAGGAGTGCGTAAATACGTCATGCAAACATACATTCCTACAGTACGTTACAGGAAGATTCATTTTCCTCTACACACTGCCATAGGAAAATGAACACAACGAAAATTGTTCTGATGAGCTGTATATCCATAGTCGGTTAATAACCTGTAGTACTAGAAAGCCATGGGTCTCTTACGGTATTAGTCTACTGACGGCGAGGGTGGAATGTCATTGACCTGTCAAGAATTGTGTATTATTTTAATGTGGTTCGATATGTGGTTGTTAAGGCGTGATCAGTCTTAAGGAGAATATTGGACAGAAAATGCATTGTGAGATACGACGTTTCGCTCGCGTAGTGTCGATATGTCAACCCTACTCGTTACCTTGAAACGACCCTGTTCGTATATGACTGTCATTGTCATCAATAATTGATATTGTTTATTAGACCAACAACGTTTTGCAGAACCTTCAATCTGGATCATTAATTTTTATCTATCTCCTTTTTATTCGTTTCCACGTCTCTCAACACCGCTGAAGCTGTCTTGGATTTCTTTTGAATTCTTGACAATCTCATTATTATTAGTTGCCTCAACGATCGAAATCCATGTGGCTAAATCACATCGTTGATCATAAAAATAGTTATTGTCGTTGGAATATCCGCACAATGCCACTACCATTAACCAGCCATTGACACTCATTGTTGAAGCGTGAAGTTGGTTGTTTGACGACAGTTCTTATTCTTCAGCTCCCACGCCTCCGTGAGGAGAGAGACTTATGGCTCTACATCCCAGCACGTCTGTTCACTCGAGCTTATAATCGCGAAGTAATGTGGTCGTGACACGGCTCCATGAACATAGTTGATAATATTTATTGATGCCGAGTGAGTCACTGGAGTCACCTGGGTGGAAAAGAGACGAGATGAGCGGGAGGTGCATCGCAGTAATTACGGGTTAAGACTTGTGAGCTTAGAATTAACCCATTTGAGCCCGTCGTTCGATTATCAGAACATGAGCTCAATGATGTGTTTTTCCTTGTCGTTATAGTTTTTGGTGAAATTTACCTGTTACAGTGTTACGTTGGTTATTCTGAAGGTATAAAATTGAAATGTTTAACTATCACAACAATGAAGAACTGAATTCTCCTTTATTAGTTGCCCCATCTTGAGAAGAGCATGTGGTCGGAAATGTAATTCAGAATTCCTTTTGTCTTTGAAATTATGATTCCTTTGGAATATAATCTTTAATGGGATATGCGTTTCTTTAGTCAGGAAAATAACTGATAAGTTGAAATATTGAGTTGTAAATTACCTTCAAACGTAAATGATGCAATATTGAAACAAAGGGCGCGAGAAGGTACCGTGAAAGGTTGTTTTATGAGTGACTAATCTTTATTTTAAGGGGAAATATAACAATTAGTATAGAAACTATTTGAAATACACTCAGCACTGTATTTTTAAAAGTGTTAAAACGTGTATAGAAACTATTTGAAATACACTCAGCACTGTATTTTTAAAAGTGTTAAAACGTGTATTACTGAACTTTACCTATAGAAATCGCTTTCTTCTGACTTTCTTTCTTTCTTTCCGCATATTGACTTTAGATGAAATTGCTGACATTCTGGGAGTAAATGATGACATATTGGGAGGTATCAGATGAAGATAGCGGTGAGGAAGATGAAGCAGATATTGATCGTCTTTCTAGAAACCAGTTTATTGCTAATGCAGAAACCATCGTGGCAGCTGTAAGGCATGGTAAGTTAAGAGAAGAAGACCTGGGTTTCAGAAGTGATGTTCCTGATCGTTTAGAAATATATAATACTGCTACTATGTCTTGTGACATAGCAGTGTCTCACAAAAAGAAGAAATGTGTAATTCCTGAAGAAGCCGACTGGTCTAACGTTCATTTGCCCGTATGCAACGAAAGAGAATGGGTGGTGAAACAGTGGCTACTGGAGAAAGAGCTTAGTCCAGTCGAACTGTTCGACTTTGATGACATGGTTTTGGAAATGTTTCGAGATAATACAAATATGTATGCTTTCCAGAAGGGCTTAGAAATCTGAACGTTAGAGTTGAAGAACTTAGGGTCTCTTTTGCAATACTGATAGTTTCAGGTTACTCTCAGGTCTCCAGGCTTAGAATGTACTGGGAACAGAGTCCAGACTGTCATAACAAAGCCATTGCTGATGCTACGTCCAGAAACAGATTCATACAAATTATGACGCATTTGCACGTTTGTCACAATAACCACTTAGAAGCAGGTGATTAGTTTGCCAAGGTCACACCTTTGTGGAAAGCACTGAATAAAAGGTGGTTTCAGTTTTACCACGAGGACTTAAATATTGCAGTAGATAAAGCGATGATACCGTGCTACGGCAGGCATGGCGCCAAGCAACATTTACACTGTAAACCCATAAGATTTGGGTATGGTGTATGTGTAGTCGCTTAGGATACCTCATCCAAGGTACACCGTACCAAGTTGCAAGTACAGAGAACACCAATCAACAGATTAGAGTTGGTGGGTCCGTTGTCATGAATTTGGTGAAAGTGCTTATTCCAAGTGATTGGAAGTATAATATCTTCTTTCGATAACTTCTTCACTTCACTTCCCCTGTTGAGAGTTCGGTGGGACACAATGGAATTGGAATGGTTAGGAGAAACAGGGTTGAGAAGGCACCTTTGTCAGACCCAAAAGAACTTTCAAAAGGACCGCGTGGTATCTTTGAACAAGTAACTTATAGTAATTCTGACATCACTCTTGTTCAGTACAACGACAACCGTGTTGTAACTGTTGCGTCCACACAAGGTGTAGTGCCCCCTCTAGGAAAAGCAAAGAGATGGAGCAAAGTTGAAAAAAGGTCCTTTGAAATAGAACAGCCTAAAAGTGTCTCTCCACAACCAGTATATGGGAGGCGGAGACCGTATGGATGAAAATGTGCCTAAGCTGAGAGTGGATATACGAGCTCATTGCCATTTCTTCTCAATGATTCAGGACCCATTCGGAATTTAAAGCCCCCTCCCCCCGCCGGGAGGAGGAGTGTGGTTAGATTTGCTGGTACCGGTGCAATTTAATGCTCCTCACCCAGCTGTTACGTGAAATTTAGTATTTGGCAAAAAGAAAAAATGCATAATTGAAAGATTGTTTTAGTGGTTGTTTTGTAGTTGTTAGTGAAGTTAATAGTTAGTGAATAATAAATTGCAGACATTGATCACCCATCCAGTGAGTGACCAGCCCCAATGTTGCTTAACTGTGGTTTATGAATGTTAGTTATTAATTGAAAAAGTTGATTAAGTGCTTCAGTAAATAACGCCTGGCTTTTATATCCTTGGACACCTTCTTACAACTCAGAGCCTTTAGATTTTCTCGCGTTTACCCGCCGCATAACAAAGAATTACCTGCAGAAATACAAGTAAAGATCAAATATTGGCAGACCACTTTCGAATCAGCAGGCATAAGGGTCACTAGTGAAGTGCATTTTGACTACCAGGGACACCTCATCATAAAGTTCGAGAAGCAATTTCTGTGCGGCCAGTGCAAGACGAACTCCACCATGAATTGTGCAAAGTTCAACGTCTTCTTAGATGCAAACTGCTTTGTTCTATTCCATCAGACGTAGACTGTCAGATACAATGTGATATTTAACCTTTTTTTAAAAAGCTGATTAGCGTTTGCGTTGTTGTATTAGTGACCACTGTAGAATGTAACTTTAATCAGTGCATTTATATTTTTTGCTTGAATTGTATAAAATATTGTTTCTTAACAAGTTTTTCTTATAAAAAATAATAAACCCTGTCACTATTTTCCACAAGAAGTTCAGATTGGTAATGCAGTGAACAGGAGAGATTACGTCACCCTCCTGGACCCGGTGTTCCAATAATGGAACATTCTCAAATACAAGGTCAGTGACCTCAAAATGGACTAATATCACAAATACCAGTTTTTATATTAAGATTAGACATTAGACATTGAGATTACAAAAATCAATGTGTTGAAGATTCTCAAATTAAGTAAGTTGGGTACAAATGGGTTAATTGTCTGCAAAGAAGGCTCTTCCCCAGCTATTTAAAGAGCACAACTCGCCGGAATAACCCACAATAACTCAGAGACGCCGTCGAAAGATTGGGGAAGCGTTTTCTTTTCATCACGAGCTTTTGAGTTTCCTAGAATCCTCTGGTAAGAAGATTGGAATGTAAGCAGTTCGTTTTGAAGTTAGATATTAGAGAGGATTTCTTTCTCGGGCAGAGTTATTTCTCATGTTGAGACGAGTACAGTACTGTTCAAAGAAGATAGTAGTCATTTAATAAGCTATAGTACTATAAAGCCATGGGTCACTTAAGGTATTAGTCTACTGGCGAAGAAGGTGAGATTACATTGATCTGTCAAGAATTTTGAATTATTTTCATGTGGTCGAGTCGGATATGTGTTTGTTAAACCTCAAAGGAACGTGCCTAATATATGGTGGCTGCTAGAGAAACTGGTCACTCTGCAGACGTCAAACTGAGACTTAGTGGCCCTAATTAACCCTCAAGAATTAGCCATAAATTTAGAGAATATTTTACAATTCCTACTGTTAGTACGGCCCTTGTCATTTATATTCCAGAAAACAGTTGTTTCTATATATTGTACTTAGTTATGAGCTTTGTATTATATTTGATAGCTATTAGGTCCTAGACAATGGTTCATATTGCATGACGATACACGCTCTGATTTATCAGTTCAATAATTTCTTTTTAAATACAAAATAACACCTATGTCCAAGTCTCTGTGGGATTCCACCGTTCACCATTTTTTTATAGATGCAGTATCTTTTAATGTGTTTTTTGGCGCAGGCCAGAATAAAATATAGCTTCCACTGAGGTCTGTCTCATGGGTGCATGGAAAGGTTGCTGAGGTATGGGGGGTGTTTGACATTCACAGCACGACTAAACCGTCTGAACATTATGAAAAGTGCTTGCTTTCATTGCGTCAGTCGTATTGTAATAGCACTTTCTGGCCCAGTGAGGAAAAGCAATGGCATACTGCTTTACTCGTCTCATTTTGGCACCGCCATCGGTTTTTGCGGTCTCCCTGTAACCTCATAACATTTTGTTTTGCAATTTGATGATCCGATCAACGTTCAGGCCGATGACCTAATATACATGTCAAGAAAGCACACAGAGCAGATCTAACTGCGAACATGGAGTCATTGTGAGGAACACAGTATAGAATTGAGTAATCTTGTTAGCCAAGCTACTGTAGTTGGCTGAGCATTACCAAGGCCCTACTTACCTTGGCCAAGGCTACTGTATACTGGACTTTCAAATTAGAACGCTGCCGGCCACAGAGCGAGTACCTCCCGGTCGACATAGTGAGTGGCCTCAGGGGTCAGTGTATATTTGTCCGTCAAGTCAGCACTCAGTCCACTTAGTGGCAGGTGGTCGCTGTGATGACCGGGATTCATTATGAGGTCTCAGCGACCGGCTGCGTTTTAATTGGAAAGCCCTGTACAATGAGCCGTGACACTGCGAAGCGTTTGAAAGTGAGTGTTGGTGTTTTATATTCGTACGTTCATGTTTATTTAATTGATATAACGTGTTCAGCTAATTGCACATGAATGTGAAAAGAAGGCAAGTTGAAAATATAGCATTGCCTGTAACTGTTAGACTATTAGCCAACGTGTTAATGCAAGGTAGTACATATTTATCAGCTATAAACGAAAATAAGAACAAAAATGAAAGAACCAATGATCACTTTTTCAATACTGATACGCTAACTGTGGGAAAATGCAGACTAGAAAACAAAACAGATATTAAAATGTTAATGTCGTTCCTAATTTTTACTTTTCTCTAATGTTTCAGCGTAGAGTGTGAAGGAGTTTGAGCACATTATACGAACCGAAGCCTTAAAGCTTTTATTAGGAAGATTTTTCTTAGTTCTGGATTCGTAAGCTTTACAAAGGCGAACAGACTTTCACATGCGAGGGTTAGAACAAACAAACGTGTATGTCGGAGAAAGGGTGAGAGGATAGTGATCACTGATCAGCTACGTACAAGGCGACCAGTGGGGACGTGAGCTCAGAGTGGCAGGGAAGAGCCTCAACACGCGCTCTTGCACCCAGAGCCACGTTTTGTGCGTCGCTGTTCTAAGTTACCGTACGGTTTCTTCCTTCTTCCTCCCCAGATAACGACACTGAAAGGATGGTTGCATAAGATCATCACAGATAAACGGAATGCTGAGACTGTTGAGCTGTAAAGCAGCATTTTCAGGCTGCTTCCTAAACCATCCGGAATATATGGATCACGGTGTTGGCTACATTGAAAGAAACTAGGGTCATTGGTTGGTACGTTGAAGAGTCTATTTCTGACAGTACTTGTCCCCAGAATTTCATAAAAAACGTTGTACGGTATATTACCGACAAGTAGGGCTGGGATTTCTGTGACCTAAAATTCTCTTACGCCCTGAAAACTACCAAAAGAAGAAATAAAAACTTAGACCTATGTTGCAAAAGAAATATTCTTTTAGGAGACCGTTCATATTCACCATTTCACAAATGTGTTTTGTTGAATATTAACACCTTGCCTTTGGCCACAGCACAACTAATGCTTTCACAGTTATGTTAACATACTCGATTCCTAGTAGCGGCATTGCACTGTGCATTGACCCTCATGACATAGACAATACGTCTCTGATCTAACAACAATAATGGAACTCCGAAGGATTTAGTCCCCAACAGATGATTAACTGCTTAGGGGTAGGCTAGTCGGATGCAATGAGCAATGAGCATACAAAGCTTACCTAATGTGTCGGGCATTAAGAAATTGTACATCTTTACCTCGCCATCCCTATTTGGTCACTGGGCCAGAAGGTGTATTTTTCTTTTACCTACGCGTTAATGACACTGTGTTAAATGAGGTGACAGTGAATGCCGTGGGTGAGTGGAGCATATAACAAGGAGGTCTGTAATTACAGCAGTATATAGCGAGAGTTTCGGGCGTGAAGAAAGAGCTGATCGTAAAGTTGGGGCCTCTCATGTGTGGCTTATGGTTTTATTTCGTCTACACCACGTTGTTAGTGCAGGGACCGTGGTGTCCGTGGTCTGTGCCGCAGGGGCGTACAGTCTGGTGAGTTTCACACAGCCCAGCCAGGCCTGTTCAGTATTCTGGCAAACAAAATATACCCCTGGTGTCCGTAGTCTGTGCCGCAGGGGCGTACAGTCTGGTGAGTTTCACACAGCCCAGCCAGGCCTGTTCAGTATTCTGGTAAACAAAACGTTCCCCTGGTTATCAACTGGATATCATCTATTGTGAGAACGCAAATCTGTTGGCCTTGGTGACATAATCACCTATAAGGAGACGACCGTAGAGTTTACTATCGATCATTTTTTGACAGAGGTGCCTCTTTATAATTTGCATCAATAAATAAGTAAGTAGTTTTATCGGATCAGTGTAGGGGCTTGGGGTGTCGTAGCCATGAACCTCGTGTGCCCAAGTCGTGTGAAATTCACCTGATAACCAATGGGGTTGAGGTACATTAATTCATGTGCATGGTTGTAAATATAGTTTAGGATTTAGAAACAGGAAAGCAACGACTGTGACATGTTCTGTATGCATATGTACTGTCGTGCCTGAACTATTGAAATACTATTACATATTCATGTCAAGGATTAGGCCTATCTCAGGAAGATATCGAAAGTTTGCATGACTGGAGTTGGTAGTTCCGTGAATGTCGGCTTTACTTTTTAAATCTTCATAAAAACTATCCACCTGATGAAAGTAAGGTCTGACAAGAGAGGTAAATTTGTTCACTTGATTATATTTTAATAACACACTACATTTCATTTTACTGTGTATTGTTAAGCTAGACAAACAAACATACCTTCAGAAGTTTAATGTGTCCTACCTTTCTTCGTTAAGGAAGCTATACATTTTTCTTTGTATTTCAATTTGCCAATCAAGTTTGACTATGAAATTAGTTCTCATCCTTACTCTCTACATATTGATCTTTACTTTTCTTCCTTGTCACGTACTTATCCATGCGACAGAATGCTTGGTACACTGGACAGATTCATCTTCTGGAGATCTACTTTCGAATCATAAGTTTGTCCTGCAGTTACCACAAAATAGTTCAGAAGCTACTCATCAGTGGACTCGAACCTTGGCATTGTGACATTGTTAGTTAACGTTAGTTGCATTCACGGAGTACGAGGTAAGTGTCATCTAGCTGTAAGTTTGAACTCTGGATATTGTACATTCAAACCCTGAAAAATAGTTTTCCATGGTTTCCCCATTTCTGCACCAGTCAAATACCAGGAATGTAAATTAATTAAGGGCATCACCACTTTCTTATTAGTCATAGCCCTTCCCTATCCCATCGTCACCAGAAATCTGCCAGTGTTGGTGTTAAACCAGTAGTAAAAAATTAGTTGTATCTAAACAACTGTACCAAATTCGTAGCTGAATGGTGAACATAGCCTAATGATTTTGGATTCAGAGGAACCCGGGTTCGATTCCTGGCCAGTTCACCGTCATAGTCTGCTCCACTACCCCATAGTGTGCAAGGAATTAAGGTACCGGTACACCATATGCAGTAATCGGCGACCATAACGCAAACTGCTCCACGCGCTAAACTAAGCGTCTTGCGCGACAGTCAAGTGGTTAAGAAGCGGGACAGGAAAGTGAAGTAATCCGGGCTCAAATACCGCTAGAGGTCACTGACTTCGGTTTGTACCGTACCAATCGATGACATGCAGGCTGTCAGTTTTAAGTCATTGGTAACAACTTTATGCCGGGCTGAGTGGCCCGGACGGTTGAGGTGCTGGCCTTTTGACCCCAATATGGTAGGTTCAATCTTGGCTCAGTCCGGTGGTAATTGAAGGTGCTCAATTACGTCAGCCTCGTGTCGGTAGATATACTGGCACATAGAATTACTCCTGCGGGACTAAATTCCGGCACCTCGGGGTCTCCTAGCACCGTAAAACTCTACGAATGATTAGTTTCCAAAGGACTCTTTCTATACCGCATTAACAATCCACCTGGTAAAAAAGAGGTCAGTTCCTTTACTGACTCTTGACATACCTACATACAGCTGATCGTGAGAAATGTAGCAGGTTGTAAGACAGCCGGCATCTCTGGAAGCCGTGCTCCAATGCGTAAAAGCGTAATTTCTTGGCGAACCAGTAGAGTCACAACGAAAATACATCGGACCTTTTCTTATACAAAACTGAACTAACTGCAGGTGCTGGGATTTATTTGATAATGGCACTAACAATTTGCTCATTCAGTTATTGTCTTTTTCTTTAGTGGACAAAACATGCGCAAGTTCAGTATAAAGCTAAATTTTAATGGCCTATTTTTAGAAAAGGTTAATTACTGAAAAATCACAATAGGTTCCCATGTCGGTGCGACGTAGAGCAAATTCAATGTGTTAGCGCAACGTTAAACCAACAGAAAAAATGACAGACATTTTAACTGAATATCTGAGGTGAACCATGTGACGCGCGGCTGTGAGCTTCCATTCAGTAGATAGAGGGTTTGAACCCGATATCGGCAGCCTTGAAGATAGTTTTCCGTGGTTTCCAATTTTCACTCCGGAAGAAATACTGGGGCTGTGCCTTAATTAAGTCCATGACCAATTCTATCTCACTCCCAGCCCTTCCCTACCCCATCGTCGCGAATGAGTGATGTGCTGATGTTGACTTCCTCCTGGATAAAATATTCCGGAGGTAAAGTACTCCCCCATTTCGATATCTGAATAGGGACGAAACGAGCGGGGGTTATAATCAGGAAGATGAATACTGACATTCTGCGAGTCGGAACGTGGAATGTTAGAATATAAGTTTGATTCGTTGCGGTAGGTTAGAGAATCTGAAAAAGGAAATGGATAGTCTAAATGTAGATGTAGTTGGTGTAAGTGAAATAATTTGTCAGGAAGAGCAGGATTTTTGGTCAGGCGACTACAGAATTCATCAACACATAATCAAACAGACGAAATGTAGGAGTAAGCTGTTACGACCAGCATAGTGAACGGAATTATTGTTGTCAAGAAATACACAGGCCAATGCCCACCGCATTAGTACAATTCTATTGCCTAATTGTTCAGCGGATGATGAATGAAGATATATAAGGAATATATGAAGAGATAGAAGACTTGACCCAATATTTAAAATGAGACAAGAATCTAATTGTGATGGGAGATTGGAATTCAGTAGTAGGCCAAGGAAGAGAAGGTAATGCAGTAGGAGAATTAAGAGTGAGACAAAGGAATGAAAAAGGAAGTCGGCTGGTTGAATTCTGCATCAATCATAATTTAGTCCTTGCTAATACTTGGTTCAAACAACATAAAGGACGGCTGTTTTCGTCGATGAGACCTACAGGCACTGGAAGGTATCAAATACTTCATGATGACTAGGAAGAGATTCAAAAACCAGGCGGTGCATTGCAAGACATTCCCAGGAGCAGACGTGGACTTTGACCACAACCTGGTGGTCAATAAATGCCATCTGAAGTTTATTAAATTGAAGAAAGGAAGGAAAGCAAGAAGAGTGTAGGAGATAGTTTCAAGGAACACGTTACACAAGGACTAAATGAAAAGGATGAAGGAAACACAATAGATGAAGAGTGGACAGTCGTGAAGGAGATCAGCAGGGCTCCTGAAGAAAGGTAAGATCAAGTAACAACCAGTGAAACTCGGAAGATATTAGTCAAGATTGAAGAACGGCGAAAGTACAAGGATGAAAAAAATGAAGAGAGTAGAAAAGAATACAGGCGATTAAAGAGGAAAGTACAAAGAAAGTGCAGGACAGCTAAGGAAGAATGGCTGAAAGAGAAGTGCAAGGATGTTGAAGGTAGTTGTTGCCAACAGGAAAATCAAGGAAACCTTTGGAGAAAGGAAAACTAGGTATATGAATATCAAGAGACTAGATATAAGACCACTTAGAATTGAAAAAGCGCGCCAATATTTTAAAATGAGTATATCTACAGTATATCTCAAAAATGTAATATTTTACAGACATGAAGACTGCTATTTGGAAAATACTTTAAAAGTAAAGACACACGCATTTTTTATTTGCGGAAAATCGACTAGGGGGCGAGAGAGGGTTGAAAATAAGTGAAGGAGTTGAATTCTGTTTATAAGAATACTTACATCAAAAACTGAAGTTGTTACAGACCTGAAGGATGGTAATTGGAATCCGCTTTAAAAAAATAAAAGAACGTGTATTTTTTCTTTTCGTTGAAGCCACTTATGCGGGTGAAAAGAAGTGAAAAGGGAAGTTAATACTTTTTATAAGGAAACTTATATCTCAAAAACTGAAAATGTTACATACGTGAATTTTCATTAGAATCTCCTTTAAAAGTAAATAAATACGAAATTTTTGTTTTCAGAAAATCCACTTAGGTGGAGAGGGGTAAGCACTGATTAAAGACTGATAAATAGGTTGAATTCTTTTTATGTAGATACGTATACTCATACTGAAGATGTTACAGACGAGGAAATAGATATTTGGAATCTCCTTTAAAAATAAAGAAACACAATTTTGTTTTCGATTTGAAAGAGGACTGTTTCTCCCATGTACAGTTCTATGTCGCAAGTTCCAGAGTTAGCTCTGCCATTAACTTGGTCACCTTAACTCTAAAAGGCAATACCATAAACGTGGTTTACAAAGTGGTTCTGGGGTAAATGAAACTGAATTTTTCGGTGAGGTTTTATACTTTAGATAATGTCTTCGTGTAGTATCGAGGAACGATAACTTTTATCAAATTATGAGATCCACGCGAGCTAAGTCGCGCTTAACAGCTAGTGGGTATATAAACAGGTAAGGCAAGATCTGAAAAGTAATTTGTAACGTTTCCTGTAACGCTCTGAATCGGGATTACAGGTTTGTGCTTGATATGATTATTTTCCAAATTTACCTAAATTCAATGCACTATGGTTCGAATTTTCAATTCCTATTTCGTTTTAAATGATAAACTAAAAATAGTACGTATGTTTTAAATTTGTATTTCGTTTCTCCCAGACTTTTGAGCAGCTTTGGAGCTCTTAGTGCAAGCCAGTAAAGGGTACTTGTTCTTGTTGTTTTAAGGGGCCTAACATCGAAGGTCATCGGCCCAAAATATTGACTGCACCAAATATACAGCACGGCAGTAAAGGGAAGATAATGTACTAATGAATACTTTTGGTGTAGGGAACCTCCACACACGTCTACGTACTTTCACCACACAAGGCCAACTTCAGACTATCAACATGTTCACTATCGCCCTCACATCAGTAAACTAATGCCATTGCTTTACTCACGTAACCACGGTATCAGGTCTAGGAGTACGCTATTACACGAGGTTTTGCAAATAATTTCTCCAATAAATTAATATATTTTCAGGTCAAAAATTAAAATGTAGTTATTCATGTGAAAAATCGCTCTAAGAATGTTTGTGGAATATTTCATGAAATTTCGTCTAGCGGTTTAGTCGTGATATCGCATCGGAAGGCAGATAGACAAATATCATTTCATCTACACTAATATATAAAAAGAGACTGTGAGTTTGTTTGTACGTAACGGGTAATATCGGAAATTAAGGGACCTATTTTGAAATTTGTTTCGCCATTCGAAAGTAAATATCATTCCGGGTAACATAGGCTATTTGTCATCCCGCAGTATAAACTGGTTCTCGTGAAAACCATGAGTGAAGAAAAAAATGGCAGCAATAAAGTATCTGAAAGTTTTTTTGTTTGCCTATCTGTTTTTTTTTTTCATGTAAGAACTACTTGAGTACCGGAGGTAAAATTTGACAGGTTTATAGCTGATACCTTTGGTTAACACGCAGGCTGCTTACTATCACGATATCATTTAAGTGGGCTATGTAGCGAAAGAAAATGTGAGAAAATGTCAGAGGAAAACGTACGCTTGGGACCCTTAAAATTTAATAAGCTGGCTGAACGGGTTGTCCTATCAAACGTTGGAGCACATCAGGTGTATATAACATTCGATTTACCAGAAGAAAGTGTAGATTAATTTTTTCGTAACTCTAATAATTTCCGCGTAAAGAATGCTTACCTGTGTTCTGGCGTATTCATTTTAGGGTTGGAGTGTGATGTTCTTACTTTCAACGAATAAAATAACCCACAGAATGGCGGAAGCTACACCATTTAATTCGAGTACAGTTACGTACATTCGGGTGTGATTCACGGTGCCCACTGACACTCACGCCTTTCCGTTTCTTTGCGCAGTGACCACGTACAAACTACACACAACTGACTCCGCTTCAGTCTGAGGACCGTACACTAGCACCGCGCGTGAGTCTATATTATTTTGAATGCTTTTGATTTGCAAGGAACATGAATAGAATAAACACATGAAAGAACAAAAAGCAGGAACACACACGGTCAGCTATCACGGCATGGAGGTTCACTGCAAGATACTGCACAAATATAACAGAGATCATTTACCTCTCGCTTTTTCACAGCCTTCCTGATTCTTAACATTCACCAAGTTATTATGACAAATTGTAGCGATATGCCTTGGAAACATACTGTTCTTTATTGAACTGTCTTGCAATATCTATATGCTAGTCAATTATACCATTATATCGTATATTCAAATAATAAATCATATTAATAATTTATTTCCTTTATAATTTCGTGTGGCTATTTCTAGCCATTGTGCAGCCCTTGTAAGGCAGACCCTCCGATGAGGGTGGACGGCATCTGCCATGTGTAGGTAACTGCGTGTTATTGTGGTGGAAGATACTGTCATGTGTGGTGTGTGAGTTGCAGGGATGTTGAGGACAGCACAAACACCCAGCCCCCGGGCCATTGGAAGTAACCAATGAAGGTTAGAATCCCAGACCCGGCCGGGAATCGAACCCGGGACCCTATGAACCGAAGGCCAGTACGCTGACCATTTAGCCAACGAGTCGGACATTTCTTTCCTTTGAATTTATACTTACGCAGATACCTATTAAAAACCGCTTTCTTGCGTCAATATTACTGGCACGTTGGTTTTCTGTCCATTGGCAGATCCTTTAATACTTTCGTAAAACCACAGAGACTGCATTACTGATTATATAAAAAGGCAGATGAGGAGTGAGTGTCTGCCATAATAATGAAAACTGCCCAGCTCGATTGTGCCTGGCAGTAGGCAAGAGGGCCTGCCATCATAATGATAATTCCCCAACTCGATTGTGATTGGTAGTAGGCAAGGGGGCCTGTCATTACAATGAAAACACCCTCACCCGGTCTTCACATGAGAAACGACGTATGGCTACCTTCCCGTTTCTGGGGTAACGTTAAGAGCTACCCAGTTTAATAAAATCTTACTCACAACGTGTATACTGCTACGTCACCTAGAATTCTGTATACCATGCAGAACTCCGTAGGGAAGCACGGGTATGTCAGCTAATTTTATACATAGAGAGAGAGAAGAAGATTTTAGAGGTCGTAAAAGGTTACGTTATAAGATTACCATTCTAGCTATTAGAGAAACGTCGTTAAGTTTATGTACGACTTACCCCGAAAATATATCCTACTATTATTATTAATAAGATGTCTTTTGAATTGTTCTTATTTTCAAAGACCAAAAGAATTACAGGGCTACCTGTGATGCCGAAGTGGAAAGAAAATGGAATACAACCATATACACTGTGACTGAGTTACAACAAATACCTGTCTGAGTATCTCAGACGTAGGGCGCTGACCTATGTTCCAGTTGGAAGTATCGATCCCGGCCCAGTCCTGTGGTATTTGAGGGTTCTAAAGTAGCCTACATTATACTGTATTTATGTCTAGATATTTACCAGCACGTAAATGAACTCCTCTGGGACAAATTTTCCGCACTTCGGCGTCTCCAAAAACTATACAAGTATTTAGTGGGCCGAAAAACCAATAACATTATTTTGTAATACAGGCAATTAGTCACTAAGTTTGAAAATTGTTTTCATCATTATTATTCCACCTAAATGCCTAAATAACCAATGTGTAGACACAAAATCTTAAGAACTTGATTTACAAATACCGATTCCTCACAACGTTCTTCTGTTAAGAATTTCCCTTAATTTATTTCATGTAAACAACAATGTCTTACAGATCTTTTATTTTCATTTCCTATACCTGACTACATGTAGTTAATATTATAATTTGACACAATTCTTCACTGTCTTTTCTGGCGCTATGTTTATAGATTTTCAGGCCGCGCAGCTATTTCCATTTTAAACGATTCCGTCCCGGCAGGGGTCCGATCGAGTTACTTCTAAACAGGTTCCAAACCCCTGCCTGCTTACATGTGCCAAATCTTTACGACTGGAGCTTGCCGTCGTAAACATGGTTCGGTCTCTCGAAATGAAGAGACAAAGCCTGCCTTTTATTTGATTGCGCGCAGTGTGTTTACGTTTGTCTCGAACTCGGAATGTCTCGCCGGAGATATCATCAGCCTCCCATTTGGGCCAGGGTGACGAGAGCTAGGGCTCTTTGTAACACGCAGCAGATGGCACTGGACTACTACACTTAGAGAAAACATTCCTCCTCTCAATTTCCATAGGGGTTTCCCTGTAACGGTGCGTATGGTAAGTTCATATTTATAATAGAAAAAACATTCACGGAAGTCCAATCACTCACGTAAGACATTGCGATCAGAGAAAGATATATTTTAAAGTGACATACTAATATTGTGTGCAGAGAATTTATTTTACTTCGGATTCCACCATAGGGAGATCCGGACGAATCTGAGCATGAGAATGGTTTAAACTATGAATTTTTCAAATCATATGAAAAAATTCTAACGTCTGAAAGCATTGCTAAACCTCCTCTAATTGTAGTTTACCCTCACTTCATGGATATAAGTTATAATGCAGTTACTACACATAAAAGTACACGTAGCAAATAACTTAAAGTTCCAAAATGTAATCAACAACGAAAACAAAACAAAAATACTACCACAATACAGCGCTGTAAAACGGCGCATTCCTTGTAAATCCCAACAAAACTACCAAACAAAATTGGAGCATCTTGAATATACGACCCCTTTTTATCTAATATTACGACTATGCGTAATATTGATTCGTTACAGAAAATGATTGCATACACACTTCAGTATAGCAACAGGTTCGTAAGTATAAGATATATCGACTGCATTTAGACACCTTATCAATATCCTCTGTATCCTACGTGGGCATCAAGACACACTTTACTCTTGCAGGCAAACAATCATGGAGATAGTGGTACTCATTCTCCGATGTATTGCTCCACGTGTCTTAAAACTAGATGATGTATTTTTTCAAGAGTTGTTGACAGACGTATTCAACATACATTCATCAGAAGTCTTAATCATACGTGCACTTCACCTACCAATGTCTAATATTTATGTTTCATTTATGGTTAGATAGTAAGCATATTGCTTAAATCATGGCAAACCTCCCTTCTTTACAGCTAGGGACATTCGACTCACGACTGGTAAACAAATCCAGTACACTAGAGCTGAGGTGACGTCCAAGGAACCTTGTCAGTTTTCCTCGTTTCTATGCACTGCGGACTAAAATGCCTCGCCATAAGCCGTCTATAGCATTTCGCATCATAATCATCACTTTCATCCAACAGAACTTGAGACAAGTTGACGTCGCCAATATTCTTCACGTGAATCTCAGTATTATCTTCAGGTTGTGGAATAAAGTTCTAATACATCCATTCATCAGCAGATCGAAATCGCGCGGCCCATCCACGCAAAACAATAGCAGCTCAAGACCGCTATATACGCATATCTCCACGTAGAAACCCTGCACAGGATACTACTCTGCGCCACGAGCTTCGAGACCCCACACCCGTTACTTTAAGTATACCAACTCCATGATGAGAGACTGTATTCAAGAAAAACCCTCAGGACCTCTCCACTTGGACGTCACAGTGTGGCTCGCGTTCGATGTGCTACAGATACATCAAACTTGGACACGAGATCAGTGGTCCAGAACGTTGTTCAATGATTGATGGAGAACGAATTGGTTTAGACACTTATGACAACTTTCTGTGTATATTGAGGGCAAGAGGGGAACGTTACAATGAATAATTCTCAGAAGAATGTCACCAACAGCTTTGAAGCTCAAAATTATTCTGGACAGGAATCATTTTCTGCCACCGTAGACCATTAGTTCACCCAAAAAATAAAAATCACGACTGCAACATTCTCCGACCCATAGTAAATGAGGAGCGTCTGTTCAAAAGGTGCTATTGCGACGCTAAGGAAGTTGTGGGAAAATGTAAGGAAACATATAATAAAAAACTCATGAAACGTACCCATGATCGGGTATGGTGCTACCATGAAATAATTACATCTTTCTTTTCTAGACTCGACAATGTTCAACTACTGCAATGCTTAGGAATGGGAAAGAAGCGGCCGTGGCTTGAATTAAGGTACAGCCCCAGCATTTTCCTGGTGTGAAAATGGGAAACCACGGAAAACCATCTTCAGGGCTGCCGACAATGGGGTTCGAACCCACTATCTCCCGGTTTCGCGCTCCTAACAGCACGGCCAACTCGCCCGGTAATAGCACCTTTTGAAAAGACACTCGTCAAATGGTTTTGTAGTGACTAGTACAGGACGAGAACGCTTGCCCATATCACGCTGCAGCTGTGAATGGATACCTGGAGGGACGAGGGCTCCGCAGAATGGACCAGCCAGCGTCTTCGTGGAACACAAGAAGATGTGTGGGCCTTTCTTAAAAGAGCAATTTCCAACCGTCAACATCCACCACTAACGATATAGGCTCTAAAAGATGCTACCATTGGGCAGTGGGACCGTTTACCTCAAGTAATGCTCAATGATTTGGCACATTCCAGAGTGCCTCTGGGTTCATGGAGGACAAGAACGTTATTGACTCATGTAACTGCATTGAAAACCGTCTTAAATTTGTCATGTTCTAAGCGAGGAGGTAATTTATTTGCTTTTGTCACATAACAAATGTTTTTCTTTTTCATACAGGATCCAAAGTTACCGAGAACTGTACGTTTTCGTTGCATTTACTGTTCTGAGTTTCGCGTTAAATAGTACCGGAATGATATGTTCCACCACAACCAACAGAATCTGGTATGTGCTTAACTATTTTATTCTAGTGTGGGTAGATGATGGACAGTTCCCCGTAAGGTGGATAAGGAAGTCCCTGTTGTGATGGCTACGTTAAAAAGATGAAATATAAACCGAATATTTAAAGCATCGAGGATGCATCGAAACAAAATACATGTTAGAAAAAAGTAAATTAAACATTTTTTATTTTCCGCTTATTCATTTTTACGAGGTCTACTTATTGGTCTGTGACTACCGACGTTTCCTATTAGTGACTTTGAACAAAAGGAAAAAATCCTGAACACTTAATATTACTGAAGGTTAGTTATTTATTACGAAATTGAAAATATTCTCTTATGTCCGGATCAGTCCGCCGCTGTGGTGTAGTGGTTAGTGTGATTAGCTACCACCCCCCGGAGGCCCGGGTTCGATTCCCGTCTCTGCCACGAAATTTGAAAAGTGGTACGAGGGCTGGAAACGGGGCCCACTCAGCATCGGGAGATCAAATGAGTAGAGGTGGGTTCGATTCCCACCTCAGGCATCCCGGAAGTGGTTTTCCGTGGTTTCCCACTTCTCCTCCAGGCAAATCCCGGGATGGTACCTAACTTCCACGGCCGCTTCCTACCCTCTTCCTTATCTATCCCTTCCAATCTTCCCATCCCCCACCAAGGCTCCTGTTCATCATAGCAGGTGAGGCCGCCTGGGCGAGTTACTGGTCATTCTCCCCAGTTGTATCTCCCGACCCAGAGTCTGAAGCTCCAGGACACTGCCCTTGAGGCGGCAGAGGTGGGATCCCTCGCTGAGTTCGAGGGAAAAGCCAACCCTGGAGGGTAAACAGATTAAGAACGAAAGAAGGAATGTCCGGATCAATGGCTGATTGCTCAGCTTTGAGACCTTCGATTCAGAGGGTCCCGCAAACAATTCCTGATCGGGTCGGGATTTTAATTGCGTGCAATTAAATCCTCTGACTTGGGGAGTGGGTTTTGTGTTTGTCCCAACACACTCCTATCCATATTCACACAACGCGCATCGGACTACCGACCAACCCAGAAACGCGCATTGGGAATACAACCCTTCTCGAAAGGTTGGCGTCAGGAATCGCATCCGGCCGTAAAACAAGACCAAGTGAAAATGTGCGATACGATTCACACCCGCTATCACACTAGAGTTTAATGTAGAAGAAAAAAAAAGAAAAGCTCACATATTATTTTGTGGATGTATGTTCAATAAAATATGTTTTAATTGATGGATGATCAATATAATTTCAATTATTAAACACGTATCCCTTCACCCATCTTTCTTTCCGCAGGATAATGCAACAAGGCTGTTTATTTTTACAGCTTTTCAGCAACCCTTCATGTGAAATCTAATAATCTGATGAACATTTTTGTTTTACATTCTTTCTCTCTTTCTTAATCTATTCACCCTCCAGGATGGGTTTTTCCCTCGGACTCAGTGAGGGATCCCACCTCTACCGCCTCAAGGGCAGTGTCCTGGAGCGTGAGACATTGGGTAGGTGATACAACTGGGGAGGATGACCAATATCTCGCCCAGGCGGCCTCACCTGCTATGCTGAACAGGGGCCTTGGTGGGGGACGGAAAGATTGGAAGGGATAGGCAAGGAAGAGGGAAGGAAGCGGCCGTGGCTTGAAGTTGGGTACCATCCCGGTATTTGCCTGGAGGAGAAGTGGGATACCACGGAAAACCTCTTCCAGGATGGCTCTACCTCTACTCAGTCCACCTTTACTCAGTTGACCTCCCGAGGCCGAGTGGACCCCGTTCCAGCCCTCGTACCACTTTTCAAATTTCGTGGCAGAGTCGGGAATCGAACCCGGGCCTCCAGGGGTGGAAGCTAATCACACTAACCACTACACCACAGAGGCGGGCATTATTTTGCATACAGTATGAATTGAACATAAGGAGTCTCATTTATAATATTGTTACCACGTTATAGCGTTCTGTTTTTAGGGTAGTGACATGTCTGCGTACAGCACACTGACCCACAGCAAAGTACGTTACGAGCAGCAATTTGCTATAATTGCCTCAACCTTTTGGTTCTACGTATACGTGGCGCTGACAACTGCTTTCTCCGCAAAAACTGAAGACGAGCTACACCTTAACCGATCATCAGCCAACCATGTCGCAGTTTGTGCTCCATCCACAACGACCTCCCCCACTGGATCTGATTGATCAGCATGGTGTCCTTCACTAACTCGATCTAGCTCATCTTCTACAGAATGAGCTGAAATTCGCGCACTCGGGGGTCGCAGCGCGACTTCTCACAAGCCAGTAATAAAAAATGCCTCTCACAAAAGTTCGTCCTGCGAGTATATCCGGCAGAAAAAGGACGTTGAAGAGTGGCAATCTGGCAACACTGTAACCACATGTAGGTTAACTACCTGTCAGCACATATTAGTCGTACTGTACAGTTCGTGCAGTGGATAGTGTTTTGGGTTAGCATGCAGGAGGTCGAGGGGTCGATCCTGGGTTGCGGCATATCTGTCATATTAATCGTCAACAGCGATTGCAGCGGGTCCTCTAGAAACCATTTGCACTTACATACTAAGATCCTAGAAATGGGTGAACAATCGTTTTCATTGGTCAGTTTTGAAAGACGCCCTTTTCACGTCGTGGGCGTGAATTTATTCGCACCACTTCATCTTCTAGATACGATACTAGATGAAATAAAAGACGTACGCCTCAACCGACGATCGACCCCTCGACCTCCTGCATGCTAACCCAAAACTCTATCCACTACACCAACTGTACATCTCGACTAATATGTTCTTACAGAGGTAGTTACCCTACATGGTGTTACAGTGTTGCCAGATTGCCACTCTTCGACGTCCTTTTCTGCCGGACACACTCGCAGGACGAACTTTTGCGAGACACATTTTTTTATTGCTAGCATGTGAGGAGTCGCGCTTCGAATTTCAGTTCACCCTGTATATCTTCAAACGGTGCGTGCACCACATCTTAAAGGCTTCCTTAACGTCACCTTCGTCCAGAATCCAGGCCTCACTATAGTATAATGCAAGTGGCCACATCTAGGTCTCCACATTTATTTTTCTTAAGCTGCGGGACATGTTTCGCTCATATATTAGAGGCAACACTTCTGCTTATTCTTCTCATTGTTCTTCTTCTGCCGGGCTTAGTTACTCAGACGGTTTAGCCGCTGGTCTTCTAACCCTAACTTGGCAGGTTCGATCCTGGTTCAGTCCGGTAGTACTTGAGGGTACTCAAGTACGTCAGACTCGTGTCGGTAGACTTACTGGCACTTAAAATAACTCCTGTGGGACGAAATTCCGGCACCACGGCGTCTCCGGAAACCGTAAAAGTAGTTAAAGGGACGTAAAGAAAATAATATTATTTTCTTCTTCTCCTACTGTTTCTTCTTTTCTTATTTCTTTTCCGGCCTTCTCAGTTATTTGGGTCAAGATTAATATGGGCTAACCCCAGTTTTACGGCCGGATGCTCTTCCTAATGCCAATACTATGTGGAGAGATATATTCAGGATATATTCACCATAGCGAATTTCTGTGGTGGACAGAATGTTGTGTGTAAATGCAAATGTACTGTATATTAAGACGATCACAATCACCCAACCTCCGAGCTGGCGGAATGAACGAATTGTAATTAAAATTCCTAGTCCAGCCGGAAATCAAACCCGGGGTCCTATGAGCCGAAGACCACTACGCTGGCTATTCAATCAAGGAGCTGGACGTTCAGAGGCAGAGTATCTAAGTTATACATTATACTAGTTATAAATAGTCAATTAAATTTCTAATTATAGATTTTCTTTTTAAATAAATCTCTGTCTCATTTTCAACTGTGTACTTCGGTTCCTATTCGAGTAGATTTCCCGAGCCTTACAGCGTGGTGATTTAATATACAGAATATTTTGAACTGATTTGTGAGTCTAATGCTTAGAAGGGGCGTGCGATGCTTGTAACTCGGCAGCAAATGTGTCACTCGCGAGCGTGACACTGACCAGGCCAGCTCTAGATAAGACAGAACACCACAGCACAGGCGACACTGAACAGACGAGGGGCAGCAGCTGTCACCTCCGACCTTAGTTCAACATTCCCGAGCTCTCATCGTCACATTCCAAACCATGAGCAAATCTGTAAGTTATATTTCAACACCTGTTACAGACCACAGAGTAACTATGAGCCCTTATTTAAGAAATACGGACAACAGCTCGACATATCGACTAAATCCAGATTATCGTTACATCCCTCAGAAGAATGAGTAACCTCCGTGGATCAGTGGTAAACTGCCCAGTGCATGTTCCCAAGTCTGTGGGATCGATCCTGGCCGAGCCAGTCGATTATTGAAGGGCAGTCGTGTATCGTGGCACACTATGTAATTGTTAGTATTTTAAAGTTCGCTTGTGGCATGGTAAAAGAGGTGTCAACGTTGGAGGTAAAAGAATTGAATGTATAAGATTTGCTGATGATATGGCAGTAATAGCTGAAAATGTGAAGGGCCTTCGCAAAATGCTGAGAGAATTAAACAAAAAGTGTGAAGAGTATGGAATGAGCATTAACAAAAAGAAAACCAAATTCATGATACTTGGAGGTAAAGGTGAAAAAGCAACAATCAAGATAGGGGGAGAAATTATTGAATAGGTGAATAAGTTTAATTATCTTGGAAGTATTGTGACTGAAGACCTTCACTCTATAACAGTCATAAAAGCGCAAATTGCCTTAGCCAAGGAAAGCTTCAACAAGAAGAAAAAAACTGCTTTGTGGCCCACTAGAGAAAGATCTGAGGAAGAGACTTGCAAGGTGTTACGTATGGAGTATAGCTCTATATGGCTCTGAAACATGGACATTAAGGAAGGAAGAACAGAGAAGAATAGAGGCATTTGAGATGTGGATTTGGCGAAGAATTGATGGAGTAAAGTGGGAAGATAAAATATCAAATGAGGAAGTTCTGAACAGAGTGGGAGAAGTTAGAAGCATGATATCCGTAATCCAAAATAGGAAGAAAAATCGGATAGGGCATAATCTAAGACACAACACTTCACTACGGATAGCAATTGAAGGGATGATAAAAGGAAAACGGGGAAAGCGAAGGAGACGATACCAGTTATTAGACAGCATTAAAAAAGAAAGGAATATTATGCAGAAGTGAAGAAAAGAGCACAAGATCGAGAGATATGCAGGTCACAGCTATGACAGGATCTGCCGGATGGCAGAACAACCTATGATGATGATGTGGCTTAACCAGTGTCATCTGGCAAAATTAAATTACTGAAACACAGTTCCCATCCAGCAGCATGCCGCATTCGTTCTTAGATAGCAGCGCAATGGGTATGTCGAAATTGGTAGGCAGGCTGCCCAGATGACACTAATTCAGAATGGTCTGGAACTCGGTAGTTGAGGCCATTCATCGTTGCGGTCAACTGTGGTCCACGTTTGCAAAATCTACCTGATTTCCAATCATGCTTACTAATGCTCGCTTCTTTGCAATATCGCCAAAGCTCCTTAAATCTTTGCCTTCTCCACTCTTGCTCTTCCAGCGATGTATTTCGCAGCTGGACAAGTTGTTTTTAGGGTGCAGCCCTGATTCTCGCATACCGTTTCATAAACTTTGCTCAATAATGTATTTCTTCTCCTCCACAACCCAGTTTTCCAGGTCTTCGTGCACCTTTGCAAACCATCCACGCTGGGTTTTCTATTTTTCTTGCAGAAGTAGCCCCTGTCGGCCAAATTTTTGATTCGTCCTTTTGATTTGTCCATAAAAAAGTTAATCTCGTTTATCTTATTGTTGTTGTCATGCTCTCGAGATTTTATAAGTTTCCTGGTTCGATTTTAACCACCAGAAAGTGATCCATTTCTGACCAATTTGGTCCCAGAATAGTTCAAATGACTCTCATTTCTGCTTTTTTTTTTAATGTTCAGCGTTACCAGAAGTTAGCACATCTCGGCACGTGTAGAATTCGTTGGCCATGAGGAGCGTTCAGCCAATTAGGAAGCGTGGGCGTGGCCAATATGAATTCTGGACCACGCGGAATTAAAATCCCATGTCGACCAACATGGATATCTGTGTGATGAGTACAGTTCTGTTAGTTGATGGATTTCCACAGGAATAAGGAATACGTTATAGCAATTATCTGAGTCATTAATAAGTCATCAGGAGTGTGTCTTATGTTAATTTCAATTAATATCAAAGTCATTGTGGATAAAAAGCACGCTGATTGGTTGAATAATGGAAGATATGGGAATCCCCTAGCTACAACGGTGTTGGCTAAGTTACTTAAGTATCGGGAGCGTCCTTCTTATTGTGTGAGTTTCCGTGAAGTGAACATTGTTCTATACTGCTCTTATATCTGTGCGCGAATGTTGCCACGTGGGTAGACATCTGACAGTGTAAGGTCTTTTCGACCAAAAACAATGCATTTATTTGTGAAGAGTGCTAAGTAAACTGGTGCAGTGATAAATTGCCAATTGCGCTATGTCGCAGATTCTTATTCTAAAGTAATAGACGGCAATGTCAGCCGCAGACTGGTGATTGAAGGAGAGACGCTCATCAGCATTGTACTTACGGGTCGGTCGTGTATCGCGAAGGACTTTTGTATCGTACCGCGAGCCGCTCTAAATGACTGTATCTAAACCCTAACATTTGTATAGTGAATCTTACGTGTGTTTATGCTGTTATATTAATGTTGGCTTAATTCACAGCTGACAAGGATTTATTCGGCACACGCACAGAAAGCGGTGAAGATTTATTTACTAGAAGTCTTGTGTGTTGCAGTGTACAGGAACTTCCATCAAGAAGATGGCGCCGCCTTTAGAAGAAAGAAGATTGTTTCCATGTGTTGAAAACGTGTTGAAGATGGAGTAAAGCACTACTGGAGCGGGGATGTGAACCGCTGCCGATGTCCAGGGAGTTGCTAAAGATAAGACGCATGTTTTTAAATTAAATGACATGTTATATGTATTATTATTAATACCAGTGAGGCTTAGTGTAGGGGTTTTCTATCATGTAATTTTTGCCTGACGGCATGTGTTCATTTTACATTTGTTATGCTGTGAATATGGATAGGAGGGGATCGCATGATTTCTCTGTTTTTCTCTCACTTTACGATTAGTCAGATGGGATATTGAGGGAGATGTTAGGATTTATTTTGTTTTATTGTGTCATTATGCATGTTACTTAGCTTAGGATTATTCCTATATTTTTGTATGTTAGAGATTGAAGGATTAGATTGCCAAGATCATCCACTTTCCGAGTTAAACACTTGCGACGTTGAGAGTAAATTCTATTTTTTAATTTAGAAAGATTAGTAACAGATAGATTGCATGACACATGTTATTTCAGGAGCTGTGACACGTGTGGAGCTGTATATGCAACGTTGAATAGAAAAGATTCTTCTAATGTGGGTTGGAAACTGTTTCGTACAATGTTGAGAGGGAATCAAACCCTGCTTTATAATGAGAAAGGCTGATGAGATTATGAGATATACAAGAGAATCTAATGCATGCTGATATAAGAAGTTGATTATGCAGGCCGATTGCATTCCTGATGATGTTATAGAATTGTGTGCAGCGAGAATAGGCCTGCGATTGTATTCTGAGAGATTATTGAGAATTAGAATTGACGGGAAAGTAATGTCAGGCCAGTGAATAAGATGTGTATGTTGAATTTAATAGCATGCTGGCAAGAAGTACGATTGTGTATGTGAATCTCCGAGCTGTTGTGGATGTACGTGCTCGCCTTACAAGTTAACTTATCAGCCGTGTTTATATAGACAGTGCGAAATGAGATGTCGTTTCCGTAACACAATCTTGTCGGAACAGTGACCAAGTCCTCAGAGCAGTATTGAGTTTTAACATTTCTTTTCAGCCCACTGCAAAGCATTAAATATGTGACAGATGAAGGCGATGTCCGGTGCGCAAATGCAGCAGAGGAACGCAATGTTGCCCATTGCTTTCCACGTGTTTATCAAAGTATATTATTTGTTTTCTCTTACAGGATGGTGTTTTGTGTAATTCCATGTTGTTTGATATGTTGTCTTGTTGTTTAATGGGGAACAGTCCGGGTGCTGAGTGAATATTTGTGGTCAATCTAGTTCTTACCAGTTCCTTTGGTGAACCGCGTTTCACGTCGAGTCAGTGTAGTATATAAGTTTTCCTCTTCCTAATCCAGTGTACATATTTGAGATATTTTTAATTATGTTGTGATTAAGGTAAATATAGCCTATTGAAGTGCCATTAGTATTTTTCGTAGTTCATATCAAGTCCCATTGCGTCTTAATTTTCGTTTAATGATAACTTTGCGGCAACTTCCCTGAAATTCAATCCGTATTATGATGATACTTAAAATCGTGCTACTCCCTACGAATACCAATATGAACATGAACATTGGACAATAATGTAATTTGGAAGCTCAGTAATATTTCAAGTGTTATGATTTTGAACTTTCGTATAGTTGATTTGCGTAATTGACGCATGTTGTCCATATTTCTTTTCAATTTTATTTCTTTGATAACTTCATACTAATTTTATTATTTGAATTTTACTTGTTATAGTATGATTCGGGGATATTTTATGGAATGAACTCATCTTACCCCATATTAGTGTTTCTCATTCGATACAAACCTCCATTATTCCTGTCATATAGTTAAGTGATAAACTTCGACATTTAGACTTACCCTTGACAATCAACCCACTTCACTGCCCAACCCTGAGTTAGTCGGATGTTTAATCAGGAAAAGGAGGCATCGTCCTAGAGGGTTGTTACCCCTGTGTACGGTACAGCTTCACATGTTCCTACATTTCTTCTGAAGTCAAATTGATCTTCACCCAACTCAGTTTCATCTTCTTCTGTAAATAATACGTGTTAATACTTTGCGTACGTGAGATACTAAACTAATGGTGCAGTCGTTTTCACACTTGTAAGCATCGGCTTACTCACGAATAGGTATAACAATATTCCGCCGAAGATCTGATGGCACTTCTCCTGCCTCATACATCTTACACACTGAATGGAATAATCTCGCAATGCTTTTTTTTCTTCTAAGGCAGTCGGTTATTCAGAGGGAATGTTATCAATTTCAGGTGCCTTGTTGCTATTTAGGTCTCTCAAAGCTCTGACAAATTCTGACCTCAAAATTGGGTCTCCCATTTCAACTGCTTCAAAAGCCTCTTCTTGTTCTAGAATGAGATCATCTACATCTTTACTTTGAAACAACTGTTGGGTAGGCCCTATGTTCCTGCCACCTTTCTGCCCTGAATTTTTCCCTAGAAGTGGTTCTCTATCTGAGCTCTTCGTATTTATACACCGTCTAACGTTTTGGTTGAATGGTCAGCGTACTGGTCACACAGTAGTACATGTAGATCACTCCCATGGGGACTACCGGGAAAAGCAGCTACAGATCTGGCGAGCTGAACATGTCCTCGGACACACTCGGCACTGTAAGTCATGAGCCAAAAAATACAATTTGAAAGCGTTCAAGGTAACCATTAGAAGTGGTAGGATTTATTCACATACTTTGAAGTTTCGTTAGATCATCTTACATAATCACAGCACATTCCAGTATATAGAGGATGGAAGGTAACTAATGCACCAAATTAACATAAGAGATCTTGGAGAGAAGACCACAATGCCGTAATTTTCATGTTAGTAGCTTGCACCGTTACGCTAAGACTTCAGAGAAAGAATACGGGCTGCTCGAATAAGCGGTATGTTCCGAGCTGTCAATGGAGAGATGTAGAATAAAATTAGTAGACGAATTTTAATAATAACGTTATTTGATTTACGTCTCACTAACTACTCTTAGAGTTTTCGAGACGCCGAGGTACCGTAATTTAGTCTCACAGGAGTTATTTTACCTGCCAGTAAATCTACCAACACGAGACTGACGTATTATAGCCCCTTCAAATACCATCAGCCTGAGCCAGGATCGAACCTGCCATATTGAGGTCAGAAGGCCAGCGTCTCAACCGTCTGAACCACGCAGCCCGGCACGAATACGTTTGAGTAGTGCTTTTAAAAGTAGGTAAGATCACAATTTGAACATGAAGTTGGAATTCAAGGGGACAAATTGGGGTAATTATTCGTTTATAGGGAAAGGAGTTAGGGATTGGAATAATTTATCAGAGAAATGTTCGACACATTTCCGAATTCTCTGAAGTTTCTTAAGAAAAGACTAGATAAACAGCCGATAGGAAATCTGCCACTTCGGCGGCGGTCTTAAATACAGATCAGTGGTGAATGATTGACTGATTGGTCGCATGCGGTACGATACTTAATCCGCACGGTCGCTAGCGACACGATTTTGGCGTGGTCACACCCAGCACGGTCGCTTCTGGCAAGTAACCTGTTTCTCACCGAAAGGAGAAGATACTGCAAGTTTCGACGAAAATGATGCAGTATACCAGATATTTTCCTACCCAAATATTTGGCATGGAAGGACTACCATAAGAATACCGAAATTCTTAACACATTCTTAATACTTCACTACAAATCCGTTTACAATTGCAGGAGGTATGCTCTATTGAAAAGATTTGATAAACTTCTTCCATATCCTAGAAACATAGCTAAGGTTTTGTTTTTGTTTAATGACTATCTTAGGTAAAGTATTAGAAAAAAATTGTTTACCAAAAGCTCAATTCGTATTTAAATACTAATTCTATTCTTACGTGTTTCAGTCTGGTTTTCGAACAGTTAAAAGTCAGGTTTTGAGTTTCACAAACAGGAAAAGTCCTCTCAGTTTTAATTACTGCGTTGATGGGGTGAAAGTTCCTTTTGGGGATCATTGTAAGTATCTAGGTGTTAATATAAGGAAAAATCTTCATTGGGGGAATCACATAAATGGGATTGTAAATAAAGGGTACAGATCTCTGCACATGGTTATGAGGGTGTTTAGGGGTTGTAGTAAGGATGTAAAGGAGAGGGCATATAAGTATCTGGTAAGACCCCAACTAGAGTATGGTTCCAGTGTATGGGACCCTCACCAGGATTACCTGATTCAAGAACTGGAAAAAATCCAAAGAAAAGCAGCTCGATTTGTTCTGGGTGATTTCCGACAAAAGAGTAGCGTTACAAAAATGTTGGAAAGTTTGGGTTGGGAAGAATTGAGAGAAAGAAGAAAAGCTGCTGGACTAAGTGGTATGTTTCGAGCTGTCAGCGGAGAGATGCCTTGGAATGACATTAGTAGACGAATAAGTTTGAGTGGCGTTTATAAAAGTAGGGAAGATCATAATATGAAGATAAAGTTGGAATTCAAGAGGACAAACTGGGGCAAATATTCATTTATAGGAAGGGGAGTTAGGGATTGGAATAACTTACCAAGGGAGACGTTCAATAAATTTCCAATTTCTTTGAAATCATTTAGGAAAAGGCTAGGAAAGCAACAGATAGGGAATCTGCCACCTGAGCGACTGCCCTAAATGCAGATCAATATTGATTGATTGATAAAGTTGGCAGTCCACACTACTACAACGGCACTTCTCAAGGACACCGATGATATCATGTTTGCAATGGATAGAAAGGAGCTAACATTTCTGGTACTATACGGTTTAAGCAAGACATGTGATAGAGTTCATCACGACCTTCTTCTCACTACATTACACACATTTCGCATATCTCAATCAGATCTTTCTTAGTTTGAAGTATTATTGAAATGGAAGTTTCAGTGTGTAGCATTTGACAAATAAAATTTATCTGAATGGTCTAGTGTACGTTCTGACGTCCCTAAGGGTTCTGTGTTGGGCTCCCTTTACTCAATGTACTGTGTACAATCGATCTGTCTGGAGTTTTACGCCATACGAGACATCATATGTACGGCGATGATTTACATTACCATTTTCTAGTGAATCTTATTATTGAATGTATTAGTAAAACACATCTAGATAGGGAAATACTACTTGCCAATGCGACGCACCTGTGGATCTCAGGCGTTGGTGAAAACGGATCAAGGTACTCCCAACGGCTGACTGCTCCGTGCTTAGCAACCCTTGAAATGTCAGGCAGGTTGTTTTTAGGGCGATCTGCAACCATCACTTTGGTCTTCACGGTTTTGATTTGAAGTCCATACACTTTGTTATGTTCGTCTATCCTTTGCATGGTAGTCTCTAGTTCGTGCTGATCGTTGTAATTATTTATCAAGATGCCGCCTGCGTATCGAAGATTACTTATTTGTCTGGCATTCAATGCCGCCATTCCAGTTCTCAAGTACCATATCTTTATCAAAGGTAAGTTTCCGTACTATTTTTGCAATAAATTTTCAACAACGCGCAGGTCGCTTATGGGAGTCAAATAAAAAGACCTGCACCAGCTCTCTCCGGAGGCCACACGCCATTATTATTATTATCATTATTATTATTATTATTATTATTATTATTATTATTATTATTATTATTATTATTATTATTCAGTTTCACAGTTGCATTTCAACATTGTTGAAAAAAATAAAAAATAAATTAATTAAATTAATAATTAATTAAATACGGTAATACATAAATATGCTCAGCCTGTTTCTAGTCATTTGACCGGGTCAGGAATGGAATGAATGAAGCCCCCATCTATCAGCGAAGATGGGAATTGTGCCGGGTGCCGAAGCCTGTAGCACTCCTTTGGGGCAATGATTAATGACCGACTGATGAAATGAATTGATACCGAAGAGTGTTGATTGAATGAAAAATGACAGGAAAAACCAAAGTGCCCGGAGAAAACTTGCCCCGCCTCCGCTTTGTCCAGCACAATCTCACATGGTGTGACCGGTGTTTGAACCACGGAACCCACCGGTAAAAGGCCGGCGTGCTGCCGTCTGAGCCACGGAGGCTCTCATAAATACATAAATTATAATAATAGTAATGATAATAATTCTCACTTTCCTTCTTTCTTTCTTTCTATCTATCTTTCTTTCTTTCTTTCTTTCTTTCTTTCTTTCTTTCTTTCTTTCTTAATCTGTTTACCTTCCAGGGTTAGTTTTTCCCTCGGACTCAGTGGGGAATCCCACCTCTACCGCCTCAAGGGCAGTGTCCTGGAGCGTGAGACTTTGGTTCGGGAGGATACAGCTGGGGAGGAGTACCAGTATCTCAGTCCAGATATAAAATTCTTGGGTGAGATGGGAATAGAACTCAGGGTCTCTGATGAAGAGACAGCCACATTACCCCTACTTCATGCGGCTGGCTTCTAACTCCATGGCGTCAGTGAAAATCTCCATCAATTAAAAGGATGTTAAGAAATTATTATTATTATTATTATTATTATTATTATTATTATTATTATTATTATTATTATTATTATTATTATTATTATTATTATTATTATTATTATTATTGCCTTTATTTAATCAGCTGTTCAGCATTGCACCACTTAATTGCATCAGAAAAGGGTTGAGGTAATCCAATAAATCCTACTTTATTAGGTCCTTTGCGAATCTCTAAGATATCCGTACCCCATAAGAATATATTACTGTAAGTTCTATTTTTGTAATACTCATTGATATTAACTGACTTCATGATCGCTCATTTGCAAAGTTGATGGCTTGTCGTCAAGATGGCCCAGACTTTGAAATGGAAAGTCAGTCAATAGAATATAGGCCTACTAGAATAGAATACTCCCATCTCCTAGGTCCGGATCACTTTGAAGTGAGGAGACAGTATTCGTTTATGCAAATCTAAATTGTTTTTATGTACTGTACTTAAATCATTCTTATCACAGTCAGTTTGTCTATTACTACAATAACATTACAATTAAATCTCAGAAGTGTTCTATACCCATATTATTTATAATCAGGTTTTTTTTTTGTCCTAGATCTTAAACAGTGTTATATATCTGGGACAAACATTATATACATTAGTGCTTCATTTATTTTCCTTTGCCACATACATTTTTAAAATACAACGCTGTCTTCCGAAGTACGGTGCGTTTCTTGTTTAATAATTCCATAAATGCATGGAATTCATCTCTCTATTCACATTACCTTTAAATTCAATATGCAGGCCTCTCCGTGGCTTAGTCGGCAGACTGTCAGTCTCTCACCGCTGGGGTCTTTGGTTCAAAACCTGGTCACTCTATATCATATTTGTGGTGGACAAAGCCGAGACTGGACAGGTTTTCTCCGGGCACTCCGGTTTTACATGTCAACTTAAATTCCAGTAACACCCACCACAATAATTTAATTTGTCATTTATTAATCATTCCCGCATAATGCGACAGGCTTAGTCAGCAGGCACAATTTCCTATCCTCGGTCCATGACGAGATTTCATTCTTTCCTTCCCTGATCAGATCTGTTGACTGGAAACAGGGTATAGATTCCGTATCCTGATATGCATGTGTAAGTAAGTTTTCCTTCTCTTAAACTTATCCAGTAATATATGTTTAGATATGTAATTCTTTGCATGTTTATATCTTCACATAGACTGCCCCATTCATTGCACCGTCTTTCAGGTGTTCCTTATTCCGCAAATAGGATTGTGTTCGCTGTAAGTCCCGGTATTGTGAATGTGACGTAGCCCTACTTCTCTCTGAAACACCAGGAAACGATAAATCCCATAGGACATCATTCCATTTGTCTATTCTTTCCTGATTTCATGTATTCCTGCTGTGGTGTACCACTGTAGTGCATTTGCCTTTCATCCTAACAACTGAGCAAAGTACTTGAAGTATTTCCTCGATATGTTTAGCTGTAATATACTGGTCAAAAAAGTGGATAAGAAGACAGTGTTTGCGCACTGGCGCTTACATACGGAAAAGTTCAATTAGATATGGTAGTAATGTAGCATGGTGCTGATAACTAAGGTGACAACAGGGTCAGACTGTATTCAACAGCATTAGTCTGTACATGATGAATGGGCTTGAACCAGCTCCGTGGGGGGTCTGCTTCTGACACCTGCTCCCAGCTGGCCCCAGTCCAATTAACTCCACATAATGATATGGACGCAATTGGGAGAATTCTTCAACAATTTATGGGTAAAACTATTTACTTAACGCGCCACGCTTGTCTTACGCTCTTTTAAATATGAGTCCATCAACTAAGTGATTCCCTTAGATTTATTTCAAGATAACTTGTTTACTAACTCATAACTCCCTAAATTATGCAACCTATTAACACTGTATTGTTGTTTATTGGTTAATCTCAAGAGAGCGTGCATGATAAAGAGAGTACTACAGCTCCGTCTATCACTCTCAAAGAAAGAAATATTACTTACTGCTACTAAGAAGAATAGCTAAGGGAGTTTTGCTTCAATAATTCGACTTAAAGTAATTAATCAGACCCCCCAAATAATACACAATTACGTTTCCTTGATCAGGTTCAAGGTAACAGCTAATTTATAATTTTTTGAATGGGGTTTCACCGACACATCTTCATTATACAGTGAATTTATGGCTACATGCTTTGTAGGTGTATGGGCCACTATATTTAATAGCCATTAAACGTTCTTTCCCCAGTAGCGTATTACACGTCTTTATACTACGCCTTTAGTACCTGACAAAACTAGTTAGGTGTTCATAGCACATCCATTCGCTGGCTAATACCTTACTTCTCTCCAGGGTTCACGTATTATTCCCGGAGCTGCATCTGTTTCATCTTTACAGTCTTAGGATGTCGCGGTTACCAGTCCTGTATACTTAATATGAATGTGCATTATGACTGACTAATCTTTGAGTACCCGTCGTTGACGGGTTAGTTTATGGTAGCAGAGGTAAAGCACACCTCAAGTAACCGAGCTAGTGCCTGTGCTGTTTGCATTCTGGAGATAGTGGGTTCGAGCCACGCTGTCGGCAGCCCTGAAGATGGTTTTGTGTGGTTCCCCATTGTCACACCAGGAAAATGTCGAGACTGTGCCTAAATTAAGCTCTCGGTCACTTCCTTCTAGCCCTTTCCTATCTCATCGTCGTCATAAGACCTATCTGCGTCAGTGCAACGTAAAGCAAATTGTAGCATAATAATAATAAGTAACAATTGTAGTCCGCCTCTGTGGTGCAGCAGTTAGTGTGATTATCTGCCACCTCCGAAGGCCCGGGTTCAATTCGCGGCTCTGCCACGTAATTGGAAAAGTGATACGAGGACTGGAATGGGGTCCACTCAGCCTCGCGACGTCAAATAAGTAGAGGCGATTCGATTCCCAACTCAGCCATCCTCGAAGTGCTTTTCCGTGATTTCCCACTTCTCCTCCAGGTAAATGCCGGGATGCTACCTAACTTAAGGCTACGGCCACTTCCTTCCCTCTTCCTTGCCTACCTCTTCCAATCGTCCCATCCTCCCGTGGTCCCTTTCAGCATAGCAAGTGAGATAGCATGATCGAGGTACTAGTCAGCCTCCCAAGTTGTATCCACGACCAAATGTCTCACGCTCCAGGACTCTGCCCATGAGACGGTAGAGGTGAGATCCCTCGCTGAGTCTGAGGGAAAAACCAACCGTGGATGGTAAACGGTCTAAAAAAGAACAACAACTGTTAGTCACTATAGGCCTAATGTTATTGTTGCTAAGCTTTAGAAGGGAGGTTTCATGTCATCACTAGGGGCGGATTTCTATGTCCTAAAAATGTTAAAAATATGTATGGATTTATGACCTAAAAACATTAAAATATGACCTATAAAATTCAAAATATGACTTAATTAATAGCATCTACATTACGTACAGAAAGCCCGGCTCCATGGCTAAATGGTTAGCGTGCTGGCCTTTGGTCAAAGGGGCCCCGGGTTCGATTCCCGGCAGGGTCGGCAATTTTAACCATCATTGGTTAATTTCCGTGGCACGAGGGCTGGGTGTATGTGTCGTCTTCATCATCATTTCATCCTCATCATAACGCGCAGGTCGCCGACGGGAGTCAAATCAAAAGACCGGCCCCTGGTGTCCTCGGACACTCCCGGCACTAAAAGCCATACGCCATTTCATTTAATTTCACGTACAGAAACACTGTTTTTTAGTTGCTTTACGTCGCACCGACACAGATAGGTCTTATGGCGACGATAGGACAGGGAAGGGCTAGGAGTGGGAAGGAAGCGGCCGTGACCTTAATTGAGGTACAGCCCCAGCATTTGCCTGGTGTGAAAATGGGAAACCACGGAAACACTGTTGTTACAATTGCTACGGGCTGGAATTAATGGATAATTAGTTTTAATTTTTCGAAATTTTTATCGTAAAAATCAACTGTAATGCTGATTAGTTCATAAACTCGGTAAATTTATACTACATACTCGTTGGCAAGGATGGACTCTGTGGAGGACATAAACACTACAGTTACCTTCACAGTTCAATATTCGATGAGTTTTACGTAATACACAAAACATACTTCCAGGTATATGAATGAAGCTTTCATACCTGATCTAGTCTAACAGGATTGTTATCATTTATGAGCACATGCACCTTAAGGTGTGGAATGAGAATCCTCTCCTGTTGTCGCCTAGTAACGTCTTGTTGAGAGAAAAACTTGTTTGGGCAGTACATGATGTAACGTGAGTGTACTCGGAGAAAATTCGTGGAAATCTGTAGATGAAGAGTTTCCACAAAAAATGCCACTTATTCCACACAGGTACGAAAGTTCGTTATGCCTTCCCACTACATTTCCATACAGAGACGACATTCTCCGACACGTAATGACACCGAATCGCCAACATTTTGGAGGGATTTGTGAATTCTGGCAAGACTCTATACTGCTAATAATAAGAGTTGGTGTGTGACATTTCTTAGAGGGAGGTCCGTTTACTGCCTGCCGAGGTCGGATAAAGGGAGTGGCTGTGTGGTTGCCATGGAAACGAGGGTGGGGCACCTACGGTTGCCATAGAGATAAAACTTCAGGGCAGCTCGTCTTGCTGGGAGTTGCCAAACCTCTCACTGTCACTGATAAGAACCTGATTGTTTGTATAAGAGTGATCGCAAATTGGACGACACCGCCTGGCCAGGTAGTCTACAACAGATCACAGCGGCCAGAATGAAGGAGGGAACAAGTGAGCAGGAAGCGAGGGGTAAGAGCATGTAGAAAGGAATGCTGGGATGTGGCAACATCGTGAAATGGCACGTGCAGTGCTCCTCCCTCCAACCTTACCTGTCAGACGCCAACTTTAGTTAAGTCTAGTATAGATCATATTTTCGTACTACGTTAAATTAGCCTTTTTTACAATTTGCTTTTACGTTGTATCGACACAGATAGGTCTTTTAGCAACGATGGGATAGGAAAGGTCTACAAGTGGACAGGAAGCGGCCGTGGCCTTAATTGGAAACCACGGAAAACTATCTTCAAGGCCGCCGACAGTGGGGTTGGAACCTACTATCTCCCGAATACAACCTCACAGCTGTGCAGCCCTAACCGCACGGCCAACTTGCTCGATCGTCAAATCAGTGCGAAGGCTATTGAGTATAACTCAGGAGCAAATACCTGTTACCTAGACTTATGGAAACGTTTGACAAACTACCATGGACGAAATTCAGGTCAGTTCTAAAGAAACATAAAGTGGACGAAAGTCTAGTGAAGCCCATCGAATGATTTGTATATGAATTGAAGGAACCAGATAAGCACAGCAAATACGATATCAGAAGAATTCAAAAATACAGCTGGTGTGAGACAAGGTGATATTTTCTTACCTGTTTATTATACTGACCGATGATAACATAAAAGAACTGAACAAACGCATCAAAATATTCACCGTAGGAAATTGGAGAATGTGTCCAGCAAATATCTCTGAATAAGCATTTGCTAAATACGGCAAAGGAGAAGGACTCTAGGTCTCATTTTCACACTACGTCAAATCATTTGTTTTTACGTCTCGCCGACACAGATACGTCATATGGCGACGATGGGATATTGCCAAAAATGCGCAGAACCATGTGTTTACTCTGAAAATATGGCAAGAGAAAATGAGCAGACGTAACATGATCACATGTGCTGGCAAAACGAAGACCACGGTGATTTCGCGTGACCTAACACACCAGGAATTCATACTGGAAAGACGGCAACAGGAGTAGATTGAAAGTGTGAAGTGTCTAGCGGCAATCATCAGCCAGGATGGCAAGATTGACCAGGAAATCAACACTCGGATTGTGGCTGCTCGGCGACTGTACCATGCTGTTAACTGGGGTTTCACAGGAAAGCGTGAAAGCAATAAGAGCACAAAGTTGGCTGCGTATCGAACAGTGAATCCCCCTACTCTAACGCACAACTCAATATCTTGGGCATTAGAAGACAAACGTAGGAGGAGACTCCAGACAGTGGAGATGAGAGAGGTGAATTAGAAGACCAGGAGAGAAAGCGTTCGAAATCAATCCGGATGGCCTTGGATGTAAAACACCTCAACATTCAGATACAGGAATCACAGTTGAGTTGTTTTGGCATCTAGCATGCATGCCTGACACTAGATACACTCGTATGGTATCGGAGGCTCGCTATGAAGGAATAGGACCCAGGGGGAGACTGCAAACTAAATGGACGGTCAGCATCAAGGAAGCGCCGTTCGAACGTGTAATAGACTGGAAACAGGCCGTACCCAAGCATAGCACAGGAAGTCTTGCGGTGCTCTTTGCCAAACCCAACATCGCAATGTAGAAGATGATCGACTAAGTAAGCAGGTAAGTCCCTACAGTGAAAGACCAACGTTTGAAAAAGAAACGTAGCTTACTGATAAAACGTTAAACTAACTTTCTGAAACAACCTTTCCAAATCAGAGCTTTTAGTACTAACTCGAATACTTACTCGATAGGTCAATAGTTCGTTTTCTCCGAACGACTTGACTACGTAGTGCTGATTACTAAACTATAATCTTTCATTTGGATTGTGGAGGGTTTGAAGTCCCATTCCATCGGGAACCACGATCGTTGCTTTTCTAGTACTAGCATATTCCTCTCGTATCGTCAACAAAATCCTAATGTCTTTCAGCTATTTTTAACAGATGGCGAAAATAATTTTCCTTCACTTTTAACATGTACACTTTTCACATGCATTCTCTCAGCACTATACAATGTCAGCATCACTGTATATGTCCATCATGGATATCCTTAGCAGAATTATTTGATGGAAAATAGAAAGACTTGATTTAATTTAATTATTTCATAACCGACACTAACGCACAGGCCTAGGAATGGGAAGGAAGCAGACGTGGCCTTAATTAAGGTACAGCCCCAGCACTTGCCTGGTGTGAAAATAGGAAACCGCGGAAAACCATTTTCAGGGCTGCCGACAGTGGACAGTGGGATTCGAACCCACTATCTCCCGGTTGCAAGCTCACAGCTGCGCGCTCCTAACCGCATGGAAGTCTTGTTTCCTAATACGGGGTAGAGCATGAGATTATATTCATGGCATTTTTACGGCCGGATGGCCTTCCTGACGCCAACCTCAATTGAGAAGTTAATGAAGATTAAATTGGTGGGGAATGAAATTGGATAAAGTGTTTGAACGAATCGGCTGTGGCCCATGAATAGGAACTGTCCCGACATTTGCCTGGAATTGAAAATGGGAAACCACAGAAAACCATTCTCAGGACAGTCGACGGTGGGGTTCGAACCTACTTGCCTCCCGAATACATAACTTATCTCCATAGCTACGCTCGGTAAGTCTCCAAGGAAGTGTAACAGGTAGAATTTCTATGGTACACATATTAAACTTAATCTGCTATTGATCTCTTACATAATTTACTGTTAAAACCGCCCCAGCTCTCTTAATGAGTAGTATAAAACACATTTCAAATTTCTGAATAAGCAGTTACTAATCTGTACAACAATGGTCCTAGTGTAAGAGAAAGATCTATTACATGCAATGCTTGTTTGACGTAAGTGTATGACTTAGCAACAGCCGCTTGTACTGCACTTTATTTTTGTAATAGATAATAATTTCACCTTATATTATATCAATTTTATTTACCACGATAAAGCCCTATGTCCACATCTTGCAAATGTCCACGTTGTGATGCAAGAGCACGCGGCAGCTGCTAAAGGGACGTAGATAAGAAGATTGACATGGTACCAATTAGCAGTAGATAAAGAGGTCACCGAGGGGCGGGCCCCCCTGATAGCACCGCACAGTTACAATCTCCAATAGTCTCCTTTTTTGCAACTTCCTTCCATTGTACACATTGCAGCGATTCGTAGAATCCCTCCCAATGTCGGAAAAATACAGTGATTATTTTACTTTCATAAGTATTGATTATTTTGTAGCAGGAAAAATAAATAAATTTAGAATAACAATAATAAAAATATTGTTGTAGACTATGACAGAAAAAAATACATAATTTTGGAAGAACAAAATTTAAATTATACGGTCTTGAAAGATACGTATAATCGAAAGAAATTATCTAAGCAACACTAGAAGGCCAAACAATAAAATAATAATAATTTTACTCTTCTAACGTCCCAATATCTACTTTTTTGACTGTTTTCGGAGAGAAGCATGAACAGGGGCTGAATCTTGTTGAAATCACCCACGCGATTTTTCTTCTTCCGTTAACTGATGGAAGAACGCCGTCAAAATGTCATTTCGGTTCCTCTCTGCATTTTTTCGTCTTGCACTAACAGCACACCAAACACCAATCTCCCTATCATAATAAAAGACTTCATAAACACCATTAGGATTTTCTGCACATCAATAGCGAGAGTTATGATTGTTGACACGACCATTGAGATGAAACCAGAACGTTTACATACGAAAATACGGAGTTGTAATGATGGCTGTCTCACCATGTTAACAGCTGCGATTCAGACTGGTGACTTATGCTTGCCAGGTCGAACAAATGTAGGCTGCTTGCGAGGTCAAGAACTATGCGTGCGTCTCTCATACTGCAGCTGCCGTGGCGCAGAGTACAAATACCGAGCGCTCCGTCTGGATTTATATGAGAGCCCCTGTACTGATGTATCTCTAAAGTGATAGGTCGATTACTAGAGACTTAAAACCTTGACATTTTACTACTACTACTAATAAGAATAAGAATATAAATAATAAGAATAAGAATAAATATAAGAATAAGAATAAGAGGAATAATAATAATAAGAAGAATAAGAATCTGGATAGAGTGAATGTGCCACCGAGCTCGATACCTGCAGTCTCTTAAGTGCGGCCAGTATCCAGTATTCGGGAGATAGTAGGTTCGAACCCCACTGTCGGCAGCCCTGAAAATGGTTTTCCGTGGTTTCCCATTTTCACACCAGGCAAATCCTGGGGCTGTACCTTAATTAAGGCCACGGCCGCTTCCTTCCCACTCCCAGCCCTTTCCTGTCCCATCGTCGCCATAAGACCTATCTGTGTCGGTGCGACGTAAAGCAACTAGCAAAAAAAAAAAAAAAAAAAAAGAGTGAATGTGCGAAAATGCAATCAAAGTTACGTTCTGGTCAGCAAAGCACACCATTGTGATCAGATCGTAAAATTCATACCAGACTGGGAAATTAATGTAGAGAAGTCATAAACACCGAAAGATATTTCCGGGTGGTTTTCTAATGCGAACAGGGTGTTTATTTTACATACCGATATGACGATACGATTTAGTGAACTTTGTGTTTCGTCTCGTCATAAATCCAACCTTCTGAGCTACAGTATTTTGAACCCACGATCTTAAGCATAAGAAACTTACTTAACAGCCGCTCGACTCGTTGGCTGAACGGTCAGCGTACTGGCCTTCAGTTCAGAGTGTCCCGGGTTCGATTCCCGGCCGTGTCGGGGATTTTAACCTTAATTGGTTAATTCCTACGGCACGGGGGCTGGATGTATGTGTTGTCTTCATCAGCATTTCATGCTCATCATGACGCGCAGGTCGCCTACTGGCGTCAAATAGAAAGACCTGCAACTGGCGAGCCGAACCTGTCCTGTGATATCCCGGCACTAAAAGCCATACGACATTTCATTTTTACTTAACAGCCGTTCTAGTATTAGAATTTAAATATTAATAGATTAGTTTCCAGCTTATAGGATTGTTTCCCTGCAATTCTTTTTATACAAAGAGCCAATAAATCTAGCTAAATATGAAGGACCCCAAAGGAGTGTAAGGTAAAGGCTTTGACTAATCGCAACTTAATCTCTAAGGAGGGAAAGTAGTGATTAGTTCTACCTTTGACCTCATTTATCCCCCGAAATTAAACTTATGTCTGTTGTAGGCTCCGTAAATCATAGGGCTATGTGACTCTAAGTTTCCTGACGGTGAAAAGTACTTTATCAAAAAATCTGAATCCTCAAAAGTTCATAAAGTGATACGGTTGGCTGATGATAACTGTACACCAATGGATCCGAGAAATGATGACGTTCACCCCAAAGGAGTCACGTTGAAGGAAATCACAACCACATGGCGACAGAAAAGCTTACATTGGAAGTGTGCAGCTGAATTGGACGATGTCGACAAAGAATGGTCTAACAAGTGGCTTATAGCAGGCAAAAAGTTTCCTGAAACAGAAGGATTCATGACTGCTATCCAGGGTCAAGTAGTTGTTAAAAGAAATCATACGAACGGCGTGGTGGAAGACCCTAACTTAACTAAGCGCTCTACCATCAGGACCATTTTATTCATAGACATAACTATAAAAGTGGTATCTTCGTTACTAAAAAACTGGTAAGAATATCCAAATTGGAAAACAATAAAGCGTGGATTCTGGGATTCTGATACCATTATTGTATACAGATTTGTGGTATAACACTTCTGGCCGCTAATAGCAAAATTTTGATCAAGAAATACTTTTGGTTTTTCTTTTCCATGTGTTAAATAATCGATAATACGTCTTTTCGAGCATCAACAAAGCAACATTTATCGAAGTGTGAGCATGCTCTCCATCCTTATTATTTCTCTTTTCATGAGTGATTATTCGTTTGCCGTCCTCTTAAAATAGCAGTCACCACCAACGTAATTCGTTGTGTTCATTTTCCTATACGAAAGTGTAAAGGAAAATGAACTTGAAATACATTATACTGTAGGACAGCAGAAACAAGCTATAGTGATTACATCCCTGGCATCCGGCCATAAAACAGGGCCAAACCTACATGTGCAACGCAGTTCGCACCCGCGACCTCACAGGTGCGGGGAAAAACGGTAGAAAAAGAAAAAGACTGTAAGAGTGAGTAAATTATTTGCTCAAACATACAGTTTTGCAGTACGGTACGGTAAGGCTTATTTTCCTTTACAAATAAGCATAGGGGGCCTCTGTGGTGCAGTGGTTAGTGTGATTAGCTGCCACACGCGGAGGACCGGGTTAGACTTCCGGCTCTGCCACGAAGTTTGAAAAGTGATACGAGGATTGGAATGGGCTCCACTCAGCCTCGGATGGTCATCTAATTAGAAGGGGTTCGATTCCCACCTCAGCCATCCTCGAAGTGGTTTTCCGTGGTTTCCCACTTCTCCTCCCGGCAAATGCGGGATGGTACCAAACTTAAGGCCATGGCCGCTTCGTTCCCCCTTCCCTCTTCCCTTCCAATCGTCTCGTCCCTCCACAAGGCCCCTGTTCATCATAGCAGGTGAGGCCTCCTGGGCGGGGTACTGCTCCTTCTCTAAAGTTGTATCCCCCTGATGCAAAGCTTCACGCTCCAGTACACTGCCCTTGGGGCGGTAGAGGTGGGATCCCTCGCTGAGTCCAAGGGAAAGACCTACCCTAGGCGGTAAACAAATAAAGAAAGAAAGAAAGACGGAAAGAAAAAAGAGACGCAAGCATAGGAAAATGAGCACAACGAAAATTTTTCTGGGAGTCTTGACCGGTCTTAAGCAAAATAATGGATAGGAAGAGCATTGTGACATACGACGTTTGAATTATTCAAAGATGATATGTAATATTCATGGTTACCCTTACAGTAGAGTAATTTGTGGCAGACTCATGGTTAGTTACAAAAGAAACTTTTGTTTCGGTATCTTCTATTATCCCTAGAAGTTGGAGTATTTAATTTTGATACACAATGCTTTTTTTGGATTCTAGAAAGCTTACTCAAGAAGTGAACAACCAAAATGTGAACTGATCACTCTGGGTGGCCATAATATCAAAATTAAGTCCCCTATATTCCCCTTAACGACGACACTTGAACATTTGGAATTCACGCTGATGTAACGTGCCCTATTCCAGAGTGAACTCGTAAACCTAGATACCAAGGAATCATGATTGGAGTTAATTTGCAAAAGTAAGACCTACTTATATTTCTGTCTAATGCTGCTGTTAATTAAGATTTTCTTAAATCGAGTTTGTAATTTGCTGTGATCCATTCAACTGAGGTCCATGAGATAGGACAATGTGATCACTGATGACCCTACGTAATGAGTCATGCTCGTACTAGCTTATCTCATCCCACACAAGTGTTACTGTACTTTGTATTTCTTCTCCAGTAGGAATGCCACTACATTCTAGTTTCACTCTAGGTTCCACGTAGCTTTTGTACGTAAAGCAAAACGGGCACCCTTGTTGTTATAACTTGTTGCATGCAGTATTTTTGCATGTATTTTGTCCAGGAACTAAGAGAGATAGATAGTTTATATCAATGCCTTTGCTGGCGAGATGTAGTGTTTACAGTGCACTGTGTCTTCTGGTATGGGCTATATCAAATTTGTTACTTTCATTGACCTGTCTCAGTCTCATCCTTGGCTTTGACAATATGAAAGTGACTGAGGTATGAGTGATGCTAGTAATACCATTCCTTATGCAGCCAGTCCCTGTTATGAATGGTGTGAAAATATCGCTCATAGGGTCAGTTGGTGCATACATTTCAGTGGGCTTGGCAGACTGATATGTAAGAGCAACTGCTGGCTCGGTGAGGAAAGCAACGGGAAACTACCTCACTCCTCGTTTCCCTAGTACGCCTCTTCAGTGACGCCTAGGCTATTTATGACAGCTGTTGGCGAAGCTGCAGAGGATCAAACCAGCCTTCGGGCTGATTACCCAACATACATACATGCTAATACTTAGGCCTAGTTGATGTTTAAGGGTCAACAAAGCTTTTTAGCCTAGGAATAAATATTCTAGATATGAATTTCCACATTGGGCCCTAAACTTTCTTGGCAGCCGTTGAGAATGGAGCTCCCGTAGAATGTTACCGCCAAGTGCGAAGTGCGTGCAGGTATTCGGTTTCTGAACGCAAAAGGTACTGAATCGATTGTTCCGCGTCCAGGAAATTGTTGCTCACAGTAGAGTCTCAGTCTCATCTCCGGTTATAGCCCGCTTGGTGGCCATGATCGTTAAGACATCATGACTTTAATGTCTGACAACGTGGTTAGCCGGTCCGTGTCTCGTCGTTGGTAAAAATAATTCTCCATCAGAATGTAGGGGGGGGGGGGAGGTGGTGATATACAACTTATAATCACTAGAATACTTGCCAAGAGCCGGGATTCAATTCCCAACTCTCCGTAGTACTCATATGATATGGAGTGAGGGCATTTGATGCTGTTGATGGTGATTCGTCTATCGAATAGAGAGGCTAAGCCTTGAGAGGAACCCTTGGTGTTAATCGACACGAGTAGGCTGTGTGCCTGCACCATTATCAACAGTAGGGGTCGGATGTTGTCTTTTATTCCCCTTTGCATTAGAACGTTGCTCACGAGTATAGAAATTTATTCTGTGATATAACAAAGGATGGTTCATGGTGTGGGTTACTGTAGTCATGTCCTAGTTCGTGAACCATGGGCAACGGCTGAGTGGCCTAGTAAGTGGTCCTGAGAGCAGGGATAGCAGTTGCTATGGAATGGGAGTGGGCATCTCGGACTTGTTCTGAGTCATGGCCCTCCTTGTGGTCAGGCGTCTAGGACTATACAATTCACCGGTGATCCATAACCCGTTAGAGGAGAGATCCTCACTTGAACTATGTGTAAGTAGGGTAGCATCCTGCTTCATGAATTTACCGAGCTCAGAACATTTTAAGCAGGCCTCGGACCTGTGGGAGTAACGGAGTCCCACTCCCATTTGCCAGGCGAGGGACTCCTTGGAAACAACTTGGCGAACAAAATGGAATTCGATGGGGAGCTATCAACATTAATGGGGCTTATGGAAGAAAGAATGTAGAACTGGCTGAGTCAGCAAAGAGGATGCATCTGGATGTGCTAGGATTAAGTGATATTCGGGTTAGGGTAGATAACGAGGAAGAGATGGGAGATTATGAAGTGTACTTGACGGGGGTTAGAAAGGGAAGGGCAGAGTCTGGGGTAGGGCTCTTTATCAGGAATATCATTGCACGCAACATAGTTTCTGCTAGGCACGTAAATGAGCAAATGATGTGGGTAGATTTGTCAGTTGGAGGAATTAGGACAAGAACTGTGTCCGTGTATTCACCATGTGAGGATGCAGATGAGGATGAAGTTGACAAGTTTTATGAAGCATTTAGTGACATCGTGGTCAGGGTCAACAGCAAGGATAGAATAGTGCTAATGGGCGATTTCAATGCTTCCATATCTTCCCCACATTTACCAATCACCCTTTCATATCCTTCAGTTCTATTATTACGGAGTTTCCGTGGAACAGAGAGAGGTGAAAGAAGGTCCTCGTGGGAATGGATCTATCCACGATATCAAAGATTAATTTAAAAATTTAAAATAAAGGTTATATTTCTTTTCAGAAATTAAATGTTAGCAAACAAAATTCTTGACTAGGTGAAAGTACAAAATGTCAGGTACAGAGCAATTCGGATGCCAGAATAGAAAAACCCATGGATTGGTAATTTACAAGTTTTGAGCTTCAAGCTCCAAATGTACAAGTTTACCATGTCGCTAATGTTGTGTTTAGTTAGATAAGGAGAGACATCTCCCAAGGCACAATTTCCAAGAACGCTTGCTCCAACCGTTACAATTAAAGCCTTCCAAAGGCTCCACTCAATATTATACAAATACCAGAAAAGAGCTTACATGGTCTCCGAATTCAATCAAAGATACTGCGCTCCCAATTCCTTACGGCCTACTCAAGGCAACCTTACAAAAATCTTACAATCTCTGGTCTCTCTAGGCACAACCTACAATAAACAATTTACACAGGGGTATCTAGTATCCATCCTACTGGGCATTCGTGAAAAGGAACAACAGGTTAAATTAATGTCCCAAACTTAAAAATGCATGGACAACCAAGATAAAAACCCTACTTGGGCTTGCGGCCCGATGATGTAGAGGCTAATCCCACACTACTGAGGTGACTAGAAAGTAAATTGTAATTTATAGGAGAAAACGGTTACAAAATCGTAGTCACCTCAACATAAAGTGAAGGGGGGTTCGAGAGGGTAACGCACTCCCTATCCCCGATTTACAGTTTAATTTTTTATGAAATTTTACATTAGCAAAAAGAAAGTTTACATTTTAGAAAACAGACGGTTACATAGTTAAAGGTTGGAAACTTCCCCCTCGGGTCAGGTTGCGGAGATTACTACTTAGATGGAAAAACTGTTGGCCATTACCTTAGCTGATGTTCTACCTGCCGAAGATAGGGGCCCTCGCCTCCTGCCTTAACACACACACTCAGTAACTGGATGATCAATAAGGCAAATTAACTTGAAAAAGCCGCAGCTTTTATACCCGAGAGGAGGGTTCGAGAAGGCTCTGGACTAAATCCGGACATATCCTCTCATTTTATTGTAATATCAAAAAGTTACAAGAGGCCTATGATTGGCTGAAAAATAAATACAGAAAATTCATGATTGTTAAAAACCAACTCTGGCGGGAGGAAGTTTTGCAAACTTTGAAGTATCAAAATAATGAAGGTCAATTCAGTTGAGAAGATGTATAAACACAAAACCTTTAAATCTCTAATTATTCCACTTAGCACCAGAGTGCATGAGCTTAGTCTATGGAGAAAAGTGCGAACTTCTTGTATTACACCAAAACAAAACAAAGAAATCCAGTCATTTCAGGAAACTTCGAAATAACATATTACGCTGTCATTTAGAAGTGACATCTTCTGATCAATATCCTAACTTCATGCACTAGCTGTTTCAAGTTTTAGCATTCCTTAAGGCGCTTCATTTAAATGAACGGAGATGAGGTGTACCTCCCGGTACAATTATTATTATTATTATTATTATTATTATTATTATTATTATTATTATTATTATTATTATTATTATTATTATTATTATTATTATTATTATTATTATTATTATGTTAATCTAATGTGTTCTAACAGAAATGAAACTGTAGTTAAGTTACATTCAGAAATATGGAAAGAATTACACATCAATAAAACAAGCAAGATACTGTCTAATAAGTACGCTCTAATTCAATACTGCACTTACTCTTAACGTAGGCCTAATTATAACAGGTTAATTGAAACAAAAGAACTGGGGTTAAAACTAAATACTTAATAGACGGATAATTGTTTTTCTACTACGCACTAACGGAAACAAAACTTATCTTAATTGTTGAAATATCGAAAGTACACGGGAAGATATCTAATACAGTGGCACAGTAACTTCTCTATAAAGTACGCTGGAGACTTGACCTACAAATATTGAAATATACGAATCACCTGATTCACTCGACCGTATGCTAATATCGGAATAGAACAACACTGCGTTAACTATCTTGTCAATGAGATGCCGTATATTCTCTCGAAGTCTTTTTATTTTCTAAAACTAAATTTACATTGCTACCGTATTGTTTATTTAAAATTGTTTCCTTCTTGATAGGTGCAGCGGATCTTAATGTGTCAAACGAAATATCGTGTTTAGTACTTATACGAATATAAATGCAGGAACTGCGGAAGTTACAAGTATCTTACCAAGAAAACCCTTAAAAATTGGAACATTATTCCCTATTTCCCCAAATCGGGACACGAAACCAAGTAAATGTAACCTGCGTAACCCACAGTAACCGACACAACTACTCAACGTAAAATTTAAATAATACTCCCTAACCTTGATTACTTTCTATAAACACCAAACACAAATTATTCCTCTCACACACCAAATTTTTCTATTATGCTAAGTAATAACTATTTTATGACTACTAAAAACAGAGCACTAACAACAGCTGACCCATTCACTAGCGCGTCGAACTATGCCATCAATAGCACTCATTGATGTAAATAGTGCCAGTTCGTGCATGGGACTTTTCTCATTGTGTTCGTGTGGGAGAAAACATATGCTATTCCCATACATCACACCATGTTCGAAAACTTGGAAGGTGGTTTTAACAACTCTGTTGTCTATAATAGTAACGAGTGTCAGAAACCTGAAAATCTCCAATGTAATTGTTTCCAGATACTTGCAATGCAATGGAAGCTAGGACCTATTCTCAGCACATGAAACGTGACACAGACGATAGAGTGCTGGCCTTTCGAATCCAAGTTGGCGGGTTCGTTTCCGCCTCAGTCCTATGTTATTTAGAGGTGCTCATTCTGTCAGCTCATTATCCGCCATTTTATGAAGAATTCCAACTCTTTGGCTGAATTATGAGCGTAGTGGCCTTCGGTTCATGGAAGATTATAGCTTTGCGGTTCAGTCCTCTTGGTCGGAGATTGGGTGTTTGTACCTGTCTCAATCCAGACTTATTCAATAGAAAAACAAAACAGTGAAAACATCCCTCCTTACAGAGTTGATGTCAGGAAAGACATTCGACCATAAAAATGCGTCAAATGTACATGTCCGGCACAGCTCGGACCCATGACTCCACCAGAGTGTGGGAAAATCGGAATAATAATAATAATAATAATAATAATAATAATAATAATAATAATAATAATAATAATAATAATAATAATAATGCAGTTTGCAATTTACCAAGTGTGTTACGCGGTAGGAGTCGAGTATCTGTTAGCTGACATTCCAATGATTGTGGGTTCGAACCCTACCGTCAACAGCAATCAAGAGTGTTGCCCATAGTTTCCCATTGTTCACAACGAGCCAATACCAGGTATGTAATGTAATTAGGGCTAGGATTATTATACACAGTTCTTTACTATCCCAAAAATCAAAAGCAAAGCAAAGTCATCTCCGAACAATCCATGAAGGTAAAGGTGGAAGGTAAAGGCTTCCACCATTCATAACCTCGGCACGTGATGGGGTGGTGTGGTTAGCACTACGCCCGGCCGCCTAAGTCCCCAGGAATTAACCTGGTACTCATTTTTGGTGTAGGCTGAGTGAATCTCAGGGCCATATGTACCTCCGGAAGTGGAAATCTCGTTTCTTAACTTTTACGACTTCCTGACGGGTTTTCGAACCCACGTCCTTCCGGGCGAACCGAGCACGCCTTTAACCGCCTCGGCCAGGCAGCCCCTTCTTTACTATCCCAGCGTCGCTGAAATCAGCTTGTGTTAGCGTGATGTTAAAACAGCAAATAAGAAACGCGTGGGATTCAATTTCCAGTTACAAAATCACGAATTGACAGCCTGCGTACCGTAGTTTGTTAGGCGCTTCCTTCTTTACTGATGGTTGCTGAATCGAATCCCGGGTCAGTCGGTAGGCATTTGAGAAAATTTGTGTCAATATATTTATTCGCATCTTAAACAATCCACGATCCAGGAAACATGACTATTTATAAGCTTTCGAAGAACCGAGAATTTCGCCCCCTCAGAAGGAAAATTATTTAAATTCATATATATATTAGTAGATCTGGGAATCATGTAAAATAATATTTCATAACGGTGGATTATAAATCTCTGACTGCGTGCATATATCATGGAAACTAGTTAGGTCCTGCTAGAGTCTCTGAGTGCAAAATCCACACTTGACTGAACACCAGATGGATGAGGTTAAGTCAGCTGACTTGGCGAGCACCTGGGGACATTCATTTTGGCAGCTTGCAGTATTTCCTTGTATGTGTGACCTGCTTGCAAGTCATGACTAATGGACTGGTCTCTGCTATGATGCAGACAAAGACCACGAGGTCAGAGGTCACAGTGAGACCGAGTGAAAGGAGCTTGTCACAGCTTCCTTCATCGCGTCCCTGACCTAAGGATAAAGGGTGGGGCTGTCTCAGGACACTGAAACCAAAACTCTCTAAAATCACATAAATCAACTTAAATCATATCTATTCATATCAGATCAAATCTTGAAGGTTTCATGATCTGTTGAATTACTAATGAAGGTCCTCGTGAAAGAACTAGGTAGTTCTATTCTAGTTCATTTTAAGACAAGGGAAACAAAATAAAAATTCAGTATTGTTTCCATTAGTTTTAAATTTCAAAAATTGATAACACAGGAGTGAATACATTTTTCTGTACGGAAAATAAAATTATATCGACACAGAAACACATCCACCTAACTATTGTATTCATTCAAGCTACCTGATTCACCCACAAAAACACTGAGTATAAAATATTGAATGTTATGCCATCTGATCAGAGAAGGATATTACATTCCAAGGTACATACGAGTCCGCCTCTGTGGTGTAGTGGTTAGTGTAATTAGCTGTCACCCCCGGAGGCCCGAGTTCGATTCCCGGCTCTGCCACGAAATTTGAAAAATGATACGAGGGCTGGAACGGGGTCCACTCAGCCTCGGGAGGTCAACTGAGTAGAGGTGGGTTCGATTCTCACCTCAGCCATCCTAGAAGTGGTTTTCCGTGGTTTCCCACTTTTTCTCCAGGCAAATGCCGGGATGGTACCTAACTTAAGGCCACGGCCGCTTCCTTCCCTCTTCCTCGTCTATCCCTTCCAATCATCCCATTCCCTACCAAGACCCCTATTCAGAATAGCAGGTGAGGCCGCCTGGGCGAGGTACTGGTCATCCTCCCCAGTTGTATCCCCGACCCAGAGTCTGAAACTCCAGGTCACTGCCCTTGAGGCGGTAGAGGTGGGATCCGTCTCTGAGTCCGAGGGAAAAGCCAACCCTGGAGGGTAAGCAGATTAAGAAAGAAAGAAAGAAGATACATTCGAACTGAAGAAATTGAGAATATTTAACAAGAATCAACTAATAAAATACACATTCCACACCCACATAAAATTTGCATTGTTCTACTTGCTTATAAACACAGTATAGAATACAGCTCTTTTGCAGAATCTCAAACACCTCACTCATCATCTGAGTCACATAAATTGTCAAAATTGACAAAGACAGCTCCTCTCAGTCTGCAGCTGCACGTTTGTTCTCTAGAATCATCTGATTCTTTTCAAACGAAAGAGGATATTTTTTGTTTCAGGATCAGTAATCAACTCATTTTGGCTATAACGTGGGGCATCCTGGTTTTATCACCAAACCCATCAATTACGTTCTTTGTTCGTATAGGACTGGGTAGTTTTTCTCTTTACACCGATGAGCCCTTGTATTATCACCCGGAAACATTTAGCGGGCTTGGACTGGGGAGACTAACACGTAGCATGCTGTTAGCATGGGTATACAGTGTATAGGGAAGGTCTACAGCAGGGCCTCTCAGAGTGCATGCGCCCGGTGCATGCACTGTGCACGGTGCAAAAGACGACTTCACTTGGTTGACCAGAGTGCAAACCCCCACTCCTCGATTTGGAGCAATAGCGCTTTGTCTCTCTTTCGCGACGCCTGTCTCGCTCGCTCCGCCCGTCTCCCTCTTCCTTACTTGCTCCGTAGCGCTCCAAATCCGAGCCGAGTTGACCCGAGCATAGCCGAATAGCCCAGAGACGAAGCGTTGGTCCGAGCCGAGCCAAATGGGACCAATGCACTATGCAATTTGCACGCGTGAGATTTTGGGCGTTTGAGAGGCCCTGGTCTACAGGCTTGCTGTTAGTAGTGTCTCCTATGTTAGAATGGGAAAAGCAGCCGATCATTCCGCATTTGACAGAGGGTAAATTGTGGAGATAGCACGGCGCCTTGGTACCAGTATCTCTGAAACGTCGCGGCTTATGAGCTTCTCTCGTGCCGCTGTTTGAGCAAGTATCGAACGTGATGCAACGACTGGTAACTACCACGCGTCACCCAGTCATGTATCGATAGGCGGCCCATTAATGCCAGAGGTCAGCGGAGGCTGTCGCTAATTTTTCTGAGCGACGGTGGGGCCACAGTTCGGGAAATCGCCTGCAGGTGCCTGGTCCGACTAATGCAGTTTCTGGGTTATTCACGTTCACGGCAGACCGGGTGTACGCTGATTTCCATCGGTGGCTATGGCACGTTGTTGCACGGTCGGGCTGATGCAGGCTGGTGGAGGAAGTGTAATGATCTGGGCGATAAATTAAATGCCGTGCGGCCTCCGGAGAGGCATGGTGCAGGTCTTTTGATTTGACTCCCGTATGCGACCTGCGCGTCGGGATGAGGATGAAATGACGATGAAATGGTGAAGTGCAGTGGGAAGGCAGGGATGAAACGGCTTCATAGAGTAGTAAGATTAGCATCAAGTGTTGGTAAGGTACCTTCAGATTGGACAAAAGCAATAATTGCACCTATCTATAAGCAAGGGAGCAGGAAGGATTGCAATAACTATCGAGGTATCTCATTGATTAGTATACCAGGCAAAGTATTGACTGGCATCTTGGAAGGTAGGGGGCGAGAAGAAGTTCGATGAAAACCAGTGTGGTTTCAGACTACAGAGTAGCTTTCAGGGTCAGATTTTCTGTATGCGCCAGGTAAATGAAAAATGCTACGAGAGGAATAGACAGCTGTGTTTATGTTTCGTAGATCTAGAGAAAACAGGGTACCGAGGGAGAAGATGTTCGCCATACTGGGGGACTATGGAATTTTAAAGGTAGATTATTAAAATCAATCAAAGGCATTCATGTTGGCAATTGGGCTTCAGTTAGAATTGATGGTAGTAGGAGTTCTGGGTTCAGGGTACTTATAGGGGTTAGACAAGGTTGTAATCTTTCACCTTTGCTGTTCTTAATTTACATGAATCATCTGCTGAAAGGTATAAAGTGGCAGGGAGGGATTCACTTAGGTGGA